>NC_140793.1:6654177-9054177 GCF_037176805.1 Vigna unguiculata | reverse complement strand
TTCCTCAACATCTTGGAACTCATAACGATTAATAAAATTGATATATAAAAAGTCAAAATAGCTGATTGAAACATTTATAGACAGCTAAATCGAAATCTGCAAAATTTGATTAGAAAATGTTTTTCGTGTATCGTGAGCTATAAATTTTTAGTTTTTCTTTTCCTAACTTTAAGCCGCAGATTTATGTATATATAAGATGTAGCAGATGCATGGCTATGTAGCTCCTAGGCATGACTGAGCCAACAATTGGATGGTAACCATTAGAAATTTCGATCACACTCGCGTGACTTTTATACGGAATAAACCTAAACAAATAAAGAAATTTGACATGATAAATGATTAAAGTTATAATGAAAAGATTTAACATATTGAATTTTAATTAGTTTTATTCTTAATTATTTAATTATTTAAATATTTTGTTTAGATACTGAAATTTAAATTTAATGAATTTTAATTTTTCTATTTATTTAAATAGAGTATTTTAACTATTACCAAATACGTAAAATAAAGTAAAACTTAGACCCACAACGATCCTAAGCTATACATCATGATCTTTGTTTGAAGTTAATAATGCAGAAAGACAATTAAATCAGACTTACACACATATGTACCTTAATTTTGATTCTCAACCATAGATTGTTTTAATGAATACACACTAGTGTAAAATAGGCTTTTTATACCAGTTAAAAAAGGCTTTTTATACCGGTTCTAGCATAGGTATAGATGCAGGTGGTATAGAAAGTTTGATCTTTTCTACATCGGTTCCATGACAGGTATAAAAAATTATATTTTATACCATTTCTAAAACCGGTATAGAAAGTCCTCTTGGAAATGGAAAGTCATGTAAGAAAAAATGACTTATTATACCGATTATAGTTCCAACCGGTATAAAACATTACACATTTTACACCAAGTATGACCTCAACCGGTATAAAAAGTGATTTATTATTTTTTTATGAAAAATTCGTTTATGCTTCTTACCACATACCAAACCTGTATATAATTACCCAAAACATCCAGAAAACAAATCTCATTCAATCTAATATTTACTTGAAATAGAATCTAATGTTTATATGAAATATAATACTACTCCAAAACGAATATAAGTCATAAAACACCTAACATCATCTTATATACTGTATGTAATAACCCAAAACATCCAGAAAACAAATCTCATTCAATCTAATATTTACATGAAATAGAATTTAATGTTTATATAAAATATAATACTACTCCAAAACAAATTACTATATAAGTCATAAAACACCTAACATCATCTTATATAAACACTTAAAAGAAACGAAGCCCACTGCTCACGAACTTCCTTCAAGACTCCTTGATCCATTGGAGATGTGTCATTGAAAATCTACACAATGAATAGTTGAGTCAACAATCTTTTAGTGATAAATACTTAAGATGTGATTTATAAATTGTACATATTACCATATCCACATGAGTCAACAATGTTTGCGGATATGATTCTATGCATGTGCCTCATGGTATAATATCCACACTCATAGCTTCCCGGTTGACGTGAGCACTACAAGTTAAATTCATATAATATCATAAATTTGATAATTGTATTTCAACAGTTTGAAGATTAACTACTTACAGTTGGCGCAATGAACTGCAACTTCTTTCTAGAAGTGATTTGTTGTCCCTGCAACCTAGAATGAGCCTCAACCGCTCTGTAAAATTTAATGTATATTGAAATTTTGCCTAATATGGAACTTAGTAAAATTGAGTTATATAACACAAAAAATAAGTTAATAAAAAAAACTTACGCTTGTAAAGTACTTTTAATTTTCAGAGTGTTAGGCTTCTTGTGTAATGAACACAAAAGAACCACAACAAACTTCTGAGGAAGAATTACCAACAACTGCCAATGACCCCTACAGATTCAAATACCATTATATACAATTAAGTTCTACATAAATATAATTTAATGTATAAAAGACATTCTTACTGCTGCAAATAAGGCGCTAAGTACACTTCTTTTTTCCCAACATCAAATGCCTCTAATAGGTACTTTTGAACCTCTTCACTTTTATTCCCAACACCTTGAATGGCAATAGGATCAATAAATCCATATATGTGATCATTCTTCTTCTCAGTGCATCTACGATGTAAATACCTTAAACATTGAAAATAAATAATATAAGAATAACATATTGAATATATTCAAACTTCATAAAAGTAATAAAAGTTTACTTACAACAACCAAAGTTGTATTACTGATATACATAACATATCAGTGCCAGAGAGAACTTCAAAAATATCCTTTTGACATATAAAAAAAGGGGTGTTGAAGGTCCTATTTGTGGCTTGGGGAGACATTTCTAATTGTATAGGTTGCAAGGCGATAGTCGCTGCCATTGCACCAAGTCGTTCTAGAATTGTCTGTTGTGGTAATGATTCATTCACATCTTCCTTTTCTTGTACTCTAATCTGCTATACATATTTAAAGTATTAAATAACATTAGTATACACCGATGTAAATAAATGCATAATTAAAACAAGTAAGGACAATTACCTCCTTTGCAATTACTTTTGCTAATCTAACTGGCCAAAGGATAAAATTTCCAGGGGCCTGCCCCACTGTCTTAACCTCTTGAGTGGGCACTGGGACTGGAGCAGTAGCATCTCGAACATCTACAACCACTACTCTCATCATATCATCTGCAATGGTTGCATGGTGTATGGTTGACCCCAATGCATATATTTTACCTAAGGTAACCAAATAATATTTGTAAAATAAATAAGACAATATAGTTAGGCTAAAACAAATACATGCAAAACAATATAATTAGACAAATTACCTAAAGCCACCAAGGACTGCAGGAGATCATCAATGAACAACTCGTAATCTGTATCACCAATGAGAGAAGCCTCTTCAAGAGGAACATCACAACTCCCCTTTGTGCTTACACAAATAATAGAAGGTTGTTGATGAGGATTACAAGGCTGGGCTGAGGGAGAGGCTAACTCTGCTCTCATGTCTGATAACAATTGTGCCTTCATATCAAAGTACTCTTTCTTCATCTCCTTCTTAATCTCCTCCCTAATTTCCTCCCTCATTTGTTCTCTCATTTCTTCTTTGATGGACATGATAACTTCCTCATTGATATTTACTTTATTATGATTAGCTGATGGAGGACCAAAGAATTGACGGATGCCTACAAATTTTCCAACACCACGAACACGTCCAGGATGCTCTGGACGACCAATGGCAACTGCCAATATGTCCTCACGCCCCTGTGGAATGAATGATCCTTGTGTGCTTTGCTCGACCAGTTCATCCTACAACACAAAAACTTTAAGTTAAGATTAAAAAAAATATATTAATACACATCTAAAAATAAATTAGTTTGAGTTACTTACAATACGCCTAGCTACGCTTTCTGTTTCTGCAGATATGTAATCCCCTGTTGGTTTTTGACGAGCTCTTTTCCATTTATCATGGCGAGGAGGATGAGTAACAATAGTCCCACTGGAATTAGAGGCAGATGCCTCTTTCATCATCTTCTGCTCCAATTTATCATAACCCCCACGAGACAATCTATGGGGGTGGACATTCTTTCTTGCTATCTCTTGTGCAGCTTTCCTCTTAGCCTATGAGCACCAAAGTATAAAGAATGATTTATTTTAGCAATATGTTCAATTAAATAGTTAAACCTACATATAATATGAATTTACCTGAAAGACAGGATTTAATCGCCTTTCCTTAAAAGCCTGCCATGTGTCTTCATCAAGGAACGGATACTTCTCACAAGGGTTTTTATCACTTAAGGGACCACAGATATAACGACTTATAAGGTCCGTCTTAAAACCCTTCCATCGTTCCCCAGCAAATGAAATCCATTTCGTCCTCAACAGATTACTATTTGGGACATCATATGTGACCTGTATAATAAGAATGGATTACATATGTTAAATATCAGTTATATGTACGTAATAAATTATATAAGTTAAGATTTCATACTTGGACACTTAGCCAAATCTGATTCTTTACTGTCTCTGGAACATGGTCCCAATCATCTATAAGAATGGATGACTTGTTCCTACCAAGCAAGGCCACATAGCTGGTGAATTTTGTGCTATTATCTCCCAAAGCTTTACCAGTTTGCATATCAAATTGGATAGGCAATCTTTGATCCGCACTACGACTGACTGTTAACTCCCTCAACCTAGTTCCACGCCTACCATTTTTTTTGGTACATGTATGAATCTTGTCCCCACCTTATGAAGGTGGAAGGTCACCAAATGGTGTATCACCGGACATTTCCCTATTCAAATAAATAATTGTTAGTGAAAATTAATAAATAATTTCTATTTAACATTTACATGCATCAATTAGTCTCCAGCTAAGTCATCCACAAACTCAATACAGTGAATCATCAACAAAAGTAATGAAACTCGGGGTATTCCCTCAAACTGATAATAAATCAAGTCAATAACTTTTCTTTTCAATTTCACAAACTAAACTTAATCTCTGTGCCAGATTGTAGCTGCATTAGCAAAAAACTATTCAGTAATCGGGGAGAGTTGTGACTATGTAGGTCAAAAAGTAAGTGACAAATAAGCATGACAGATGATTCTTCAAAATGAATTATAAAGAAGTACTGCTAACATTTTTACGTATCAATTTAGACATTTATAAAAATGTTACTAGAACATTTTGTTAGGGGAAGATGTAGGAAGGCAAGTAAAAAAGTTTAAAACTAGAACATATAAGCATAAGTAAATGAACAGGTTTTGAACTGTTAGCAAAGGATAAAAATTTTGCTATTGAAGTGATTTGTACACAAGTCCAAGGCTAGAAACACATTGGTAATTGTCATCATGCACAGGTGTAGATCATGATGTCGTTGAAAATTTTATTTTGAGAAATAAATAGATGAAATTGAATGACAAAAGGATACATAATGAACAATAGACTTATAATATCAATTTCAAAATTTACATTGGATGTAACAGAGGAATCAAGACAAGAAAAATGATTAGAGTTGTGTACTTACTATCAACTGGGATCTAATGTGCTTAAGAGATGAGAAGTCTTTATTTGGATGGATTCTGGAAACTTCAATGAAAATAATTTAATAAACGAAGATAAAAGTACATTTCAATTATCAGCAAAAGAAAAACCATCTGCAAGAGAATCGAAAAGAGAATAAGAGAAACAAATAAGGATATGTTAGAGGGTGTGAGAGTGTTTATTTTTGTTTTAACTCGTACTCTCAATTTTGATAAGCATGCATACAATGATACAAATGCATGGCAAAACTTAATCATGAGAAGCTTAGTAAAAACAGTAATGGTGAGTTAGAGCATGATTGTGCTCTTCGGTCTTCTTCCGTACTCAACCTGGTGAAAATTTTAGTCTAGACATTGAAACATCTTAAGCCCTGTTTTGGGTGATTGTGAGTTTTCAGTTCAACTGCAATTTTCAAAACAAAATGCATTTAGCCAAAATGGAGCTGGAATAATTTTTCACTTAATTTTGAAACACATACACTATCATCATTATTGCTACTACTACTATCGCTATTTCTGCCAAAACAATCATCATCTCTACTACTAATATTGTCTTTGTTTCGAGACTTACAACTGAAAACAGTGCTGAAAAACTAAAATCCATTCTGAATGAGGCCATAGGACATTCGTTCAAATTTTAAAAGAACTTTGCCGGTGACTTTTTGCAGTCTTAGCACCTTATGATGATGTTTGCAATTAAAAACACTGCAACTGGCATGATTAGTATATTGAAATATTGATATTTTAGAGAGGCTGTAGAAATAAAGAAGTGCGTGGATAATTATTATTGTCGTTATTATTATAATTTTAAAAGTTTACTTCATGTTGTAACAACAAAAAGAACAATAATATTATAATACCTAAATTTTGATAATTTTCTGAATTGATATATTTTAAAAGTAAGTTTGGAATATAGAAAAAATGAAAAATTACTTAAAAAATATTAAAAAATAATAACTTAGATCATAAAATAAAGTTGTGAAAGTATAATTTTCTCATTAAAAATTGAAAACTTTTATCCTTTATCATTGTCTCATGTTGGCTAGCCCACCATGTTTCAACTTTTAAGCCATAGACACAAAAATTCATATTCAGATTCATCACTCTATCTCTCACACATAATGGTTTTGTGTTGTGGGCTCCCATTCCCATTCCCAACAAGTTAAGCCTCACGGACACCATCATCACCTTATCTCTCTTCCTTCTTTCTCTTCAGATTTAAATTTCCTATTACATTATTATGAATTAATGTTTTCATAGTTGCATGTAATCTGAAACTAATGGACTTAACTTTGTTTCTATATTCAACTTAGGTATATTAAATTAATATACATATTTTATGTTAAAAGGTAGTACACGTACTTAGATGTAACAGTTTCTATATATTACAAAAAATCTTTGATCATATTATAATTTTTTTACAAAATATTATCACCAGATTGTAATTTATTTTTTATGTATAAAAGACAAAACTGCTGGGAAACAAGAAAAGAGTTAACTGGTGAATAAAAAAAGATGATTGCATCATCATCAGCCATGAAAGAAAATATGAGAAACATGACATCCCATGTTTTGCCAAACTATCTGTGTTGGGAAATTTGTCTCCCAGAATATGTGTTCCTCAGAAATTATAAACCTCTGATTTCATCAACTAGCTAGAGCATATATATATATATATATATATATATATATATATATATATATATATATATATATATATATCTTAAGGCTAAACCACATAATCTTAGTTGAACTCATATTATCTACCTACCTACCTTCCTATTTATCTATCTGCTATCTATATATTCACATAAAAAATTGATATGCAACTTTAAGGTTTTAAAGAATATTCACGTAATCATATAAAAAAAGTAGAATATAAAAGTTACCTGAAAGCAATGGATATTAGGTTATCTTGTTTGTAATGGCTTCAGATCAAAACTTTGAACCTACCCACCTATGAAGAATATGAAAGAAATAAAGATGAAGTGAACCACATGAATCGTAGTTTTTAAAACAATGAACAAGAAGGGATAAAATGTACCAATTAACTTGAACTGAGAAAGATGAAGAGCGTGAAGAAAAGCCACACACAAGTTTATGAGCACATAAATAAATGGGTCAAGTTAGAATGTTCTCCCATAACCCTTCATTGTGGTCATCACGTACGGCATGAACATCATCTACTTCATTATCGACATTCAAGGTCGGCATATTTGATGAGAAGGATGGAGTTTTGCTAATATCAAGTATCAATTCATCATTGTAATCAGTATAATGTAGGGTTCTGCCTTGGAGAACCACTGACCATCTTTTGTTAGCGGGATCAGTGACATAAAACACTTGTTTTGCTTGAGATGCCATGATGAATGGCTCTTTAGTATAACCTTCCTTTTCTAGGTCAACCAAGGTAAAACCTAGATCATCAGTCTTCACGCCAGTATTACCATCAACCCACTTACATTTAAAAATAGGTACTCTGAAACTTGTGTAATCTATTACCTAAATATCTTCAATTACACCAAAGTAGCACATTGAGGCCATAATCGGATATTTATCCTTTGAACTTGAGAAATGCATTGATTCAGCTACAACCATTACTCCACTATTCTGTGTGGTGCTTTTTTCATCTTCGTCTTTTGTATGAAATGTATAATTGTTTATATCATACCCACTCTAGCATAAGACATCATAGTTTGGCTCACTTGCTAGCCAATTTAATGTATCAGAAGTTGTGTTGTCATTTTGAACCTGTTGTTTGAACCACTTCAAAAAAGTTTTGTTGTGCTCATTAATGACCCACTTTTGAGACATTCGTGGATTATTTCTCTTCACAATA
Source organism: Vigna unguiculata (assembly GCF_037176805.1). Lineage (NCBI taxonomy): Eukaryota > Viridiplantae > Streptophyta > Magnoliopsida > Fabales > Fabaceae > Vigna > Vigna unguiculata. The sequence continues at coordinate 9,046,304 of NC_140793.1, read as the reverse complement.
TCTTTATGAGCACTTAAATAAGGGATGACTTCTTTAGTGTTATTCAATATATATAAATGTGCTTGGAGAACTTCATCTCTACTCAGAGTTCTAACTTTTGCACTTCGAGTACCCTTACCAGCACCTCTTTCATGGTAACGAGACTTCGGTACCCCTATAGCTTCAACTTGTGATAAGTAGTCTGTACAGAACTCAATAGCTTCCTCTGCAATATATCTTTCAACAATTGATGCTTCTGGACGATATTGGTTCTTTACATACCCTTTCAATATCTTCATGTATCGTTCAATAGGGTACATCCATCGTAAGAATACTGGACCACAAATTCTAACTTCTCGGACTAAATGAATAATCAGATGGACCATAATATCAAAGAATGATGGAGGAAAGTACATCTCCAACTGACACAATATGAGTACAGCCTCATTTTCTAACTGATCCAACTTCTCAATATCGATAACCTTACTACATATTGCATTAAAAAAGAAGCACAATCTTGTTAAGGTATATCTAACATTCTTAGGCAATATGCCTCGAATAGCCACTGGTAGAAGTTGTTGCATCAATACATGACAATCATGAGATTTTAACCCAAGTAATTTTAGATCTTTCATGGATACAAGTCTTTTAAAATTGGAAGAGTAACCTAGTGGAACTTTCACACCTTGTAAAATCTCACAAAAACTTCTCTTCTCTTGTTTAGACAATGTGTGACATGCTGGAGGCAAGTATGTTCGCTTACCATGTGATTGTGGAGCTAATTGTTCTCTTATACCCATTTCAACTAAGTCCAAACGAGCATTTAGACCATCTTTCGTCTTGCCTTGAATATTGAGGAGTGTTCCGATAATACTATCACACACATTTTTCTCTACATGCATAACATCTATACAATGTCTGACATCAAGCACCCTCCAATATGGGAGATCAAAGAAAATTGACCTTTTCTTCCATATGTTGCTTGAAGTGCCTTTATTTTTCATCTTTCCAAACACATCCCCAATGTCTTTCACACGCTCATACACTTGTGACCCACTTAAAACCATTGGAGCTAATTCATTTTCTTGACACCCATTAAATGCTTTCTTCAATTTACGATATGGATGGTTTGTACTAAGAAATCTCCGATGTCCAAGGTATACTGTTTTCCTTCCATGTTGTAGTTGATGGTGACATGTGCCTTCTTCACATATAGGGCATGCTTTGTGACCCTTAATGCTATATCCACTTAAATTACCATATGCTGGAAAGTCGTTGATTGTACAAAATAACATGGCATGCAACTTGAATGAATCACTAGTGTACCCATCAAACATATCAACACCCTCCTCCCATAACATCTTCAAATCTTCAACTAATGGGGTTAAATAAATATCAATGTCGTTTCCTGGTTGTCTTGGACCCGAGATCATCAAGGATAACATAACATATTTGCGTTTCATGCACAACCAAGGAGGTAAATTATAAATCACTAATAGAACAGGCCATGAACTATGTTTACTGCTCAAGTTACCATATGGATTCATTCCATCTGTAGCAAGTCCAAATCTAATGTTCCTTGAATCATTGGAGAAATTTGGGAACATGGAATCAATTTTCTTCCATTGCAAACCATCTGCCGGATGTCTCAAATGGCCATCTGTTGTACGTCCATCTGCATGCCATCTCATGAGTTTTGCATCATTTGCATTGCTGAATAAACGTTTCAACCGTGGAACTACAGGAAGATACCACAAAACTTTTGCTGGAGGACCCTTACTATCAGATTCAAACTCACTATGTTTCTGTTTGTATCTTGACACCCCACATCGTGGACATTGATGTAACATGGCTAACTCCTTCCTGTACAAGACACAATCGTTTGGGCATGCATGAATTTTTTGATACTCCATACCCATCGGACACAATATCTTCTTCGCATCATAATTGCGTGTTGGCAACGTGTTACCTTTAGGAAGCATGTCACTCAACAACTCAAGTAATTCTGTGAAGCTTTTATCAGTCCACCCATTTCTTGCCTTCACATTGAACAATTTTAATACCGCTGACAATCGAGTATACTTAGTGCATTCTGCGTACAGAGGTTTTTCTGCGTCATTGCACAAATTGTCATACACATTCGCACGTTGAAAGGAATCATGTCCAATATCACGAATCATTTCCTCAATTCGATCATCCATCTCTAAATCAACTTCTTCTGCTTCAGACACATCTACACTTGGCATGTCTATTAATTCACCATGCCATATCCACTTTGTGTAGCTCTTTAAGAAACCATCACAAAGAACATGCTCCCGAATAATGTCAGTTGGTAGTTTTCTCTCATTCAAACAATTAACACACGGGCAGTAGAATTTTCCATTATTATCCAGAACATTCATATTTGCAAATTCAAGAAATTCTTCCACTCCGTTCTCATATTCATTTGTTGTGCGTAAAAAATTTATCCAACTCCGATCCATTGTTGTGTGTATAAATTAACACCACTGCTTTTGGTTAGAGCTCAGAAACAGCCAAACACGTAGTCCAATCTGTGAACTCAACACTACCACCATTTAATATAACATAACAACTCATTTGACTTTGGAACAGTTCACACAAAGGAATTCTAAGCAACAAAAATTCTATGAGCACAAGTTATATAACTCATTAATGAAGATAGAACAAAAGAATCTCTCAAACAGTTCAACTACAATTTTTATTGATAGTAGACATCATAATTATGGGTCAATAATCCAATTATAGGTAACTGATTTGACTCCTATGATATATCAATATCTAAATTATTTTCTGTTTTATTTAAAAGATATATGAATTATTATAAATTTCAAAAATTGTTATTATTATTGTTGCTATATATCTTTTATCATAATGGTTATAATAAAACCTATATAATAATATATTTATAAAAGGGGAGTATTACAAAAAATTTAGATTCGATCTGTATAGTATTTTTGTTTAATGTAACTCTCTTATTAATTCAATTAAAGATGATAAATTATGTCATTTCAGATCTTTTCAATTCACTATTAACCCATCACAAGTGAGATGGGGAAAATAGACTTATTACAATTATGTGAACTTAATTTTGACTCGCAACCAAATTTCAAAAAATAAAATTGTTATTTTTTACTTAATATATATATATATATATATATATATATATATATATATATATATATTATAAGACTTCAATTTATAATTAATATTTTTAATAAGATAAATTAAAAAGATTATTGTCTTTACATATTAAATTAATTCATAATTAATAATAGAAAATTAAATTAAAGGTGTTGATTAATACAAATTTTTTTAACTATTTTTTATATTAAGGTATAGTTGAAAATCATCCAACTCTCTCAAGTTGGCAAGTTATTGTTAGGTGAGTTTATTTGACACTTCTATATTTAAGCAACAGCTAAACACTTCAGTATTGTTGAAATTTACTTATTATTTATTTACTCTTTTTATTGATGATAAGTATTGTTTTACTTCATTATAGTTTCTCACACCCTCGGATGGTTTCCATAAATTTAAAAACAGATTGAATTTTTTATATTTTCTAATTTTTTCAATTACTTTGTACCATTACTAATAGTAAATTTCTAGAAACTTTTTATTTTATTTGCAGTAAGAAATTATAGTAGCGTGTTTTCCTATGTAGGTGATGATTATGAACATGTGTTGTTTATTAAGACCTAAAATAAGTGGGTGGTGTATAGTAATGTATAACTACTGCTAGACCACCCTTTTACTTTCTTCTTCTTTCAATTACTTATTTACCCCATTGAGTTAATTTAATTAATTTCCTCAACCGTAAAAAATTTCCTGTACCAGACTTAATTTGCTTTAGTTTCACTAAAATAAAGGCATAGAAGTAAAATGTCAGTGACAGTGATTATTGGCAAAATGTCACAAAATCAGAGGCAGAGAAACAAGATATTACGCTTGAGTTCAAAGTATATATACATATAGGAAGCTACCTCAAGTCTCAATCTCAAGTGTTAATCACAACAACTTGTCATGGCTCTATACAGGTTCTTTGGAAAGCACAGTGGGTATTATTGGGGGTGGTGTTTGTTTGATGAACTCAACTAACAGGAAAACGAGCAGTGTTTCTCTGAATCTGTGTTTGTGCTGCAATCTATCCCAACTTTGTTTTGAATTGTAGTTTTCATCATGTACCGAGAAAAAGGTAGGATGATGAATCTTTTGCTTCTAAAAAGACTTGGTCTCTATAGTCTCAATTCCCGTGAGAGTGAGCTATACTCATTGTATCCGATACAGAAAAGTAGTGGATACACATATACATATATACTAACTAGTTCGTTTTCAGCTTTTTTTTTCCTTTTGCCTCTCTTCCAACAAGTACCCTGTAGCTACCACTTCGAAACTGTTTCTATCACTCTCCCCAGACAATGCAATGAAACTGAAACAGTCACACCCCTCTCTCCTTCTCTCATATAAACTGCATCTACATTCACATTCACAACAACTTGCATGCATATATATAAATTTTAATAAAATGTTCTATTATTATTCATTGTTTAAACCAATAGAATTGAACTAGTCTTGGTATTCCTCCATTGATGTGAAGTTGAGCAAGAAGAGACTGTATTCAGAGTATCTTAGTATTATTCAACCTCAGGGCTGTTGCGGGAGACTGCATTTTGCTTTTGGGAATGCCTCAGGGCTCATCCACTATTCTCTGCTTTTAGGTGTTTAGTCCTTTATTTTTAATTTCTTAAGTTTTGCTACCCATGTTATTTTTAAGTTTTATATTCTTGGTATATTTCATCACAGAGAGACATAGCTCTATCAGGTTTCAAATAGACCTGGGTGAGGGTGACTGCGAATAAAATGTTATGAAGAGGAATGTACTATAGTTATAAAGTTGCAGAAAGGTCATGAATTATTGAAGGTGATAAGAGGATATGTTTATTTGCAGAAAGGTCTATCACTGCTGAAGATTCAAATGGATAAATGTGACAGTACTAATAATGTAAGCAGAGTGACTCATAGGGGACAAGATTTTGTATATGCTTCCTACTTTTTATGTTGCTGATGTTAGTGAATATGAGCCAGTTTTTATCTAATTTCAAATATTCAGCTACCTTGTTGCACAAAAGGAAGAAAAAAAAGAAAAGAGATTCAGGGACAAGAGATATACAGAGTAGTTATATGAAAATTTTACCAGTTTACACCTACCACTAGGATAGTGGCATCACAACTCCTGCAGATATCCCCCAACCAATGTCTGAACAGGTGAAATTGGACGCTTAGCCCCTACAGAAGCTGACCCCAAGGCTTTCAAGTTATTCAATGCTTCTTCCTTGATTGATTTCACTCCTTAAGACTTGAATTTCTAAAACCACAAAAGTTAGCAATTAATAAAAAATAAAAAAACTCGGAGAATTTGGACTTTTAAAAAAATAATACATACATTCTTATATACTGTCATCTAACCATCAAGCATTGAAGAAAACAATATTGCTTCAGGAACCATCAGGAGAATTTGGACTTTTAAAAAAATAATACATACATTCTTATATACTGTCATCTAACCATCAAGCATTGAAGAAAACAATATTGCTTCAGGAACCATGATAAAACTATGGCGTGATTGAAGAAATTAAATATTGAATAAACTGATTAAGGGAATTCTATTATCTTAGCATAGATTCTATAGAAACAACAACTTGTGTGGACAATCATCAACATCATTATGTTTCTTCTTTACTAAGTATATAGTTGATATTAATTCAGGCTAGCAACATGAATAGTTAGGGTTCCATCAGTTAGCAGTAATTAACTAAAGCTAGTGATATTACTTCAAGCTAGCAACATGATGAACAATTAGGGTTCCATCAGTTAATAGTAATTACCGGTTAGCAACATGATGCTAGCAAACGAAGAGCACATAAACAACACGCGAGGGTGACGAGGTGACTTCACATGGTGACGGCGACTTCGTAGGCGACTCCGCACGGTGATGGCAACTTCGCAGTCCACTTCGCAAGCGACTTCGCAAGCTACTTCGTAGGCGACCGGTGACGGTGATTGTTGGAAAGTGGAAGCGACAAATGTTGGAAACGAAGAATTGTGTTAAGGTATGCTGGAAACAAAGAATAAGGAAAGGGAAGCAACGAACTATGTTTGAAACAAATGTTAAGGAAAGGAAATGAACGAAAGAAATGGAAAATGAAAAACATACTATGCCGGTCAAAAGGTCAACAAGTATAATATCTTTTTTAAAAATTAAAAAAATAATATATATATATATATATATATATAATTTATACCAATTTTAGCTATAACCGATATAAAAAGTATTTTTCAATATTGCTAAAAATGTCATCGCGTTAATTTTTATACCAGTTGAAAGTATAATTGGCATAAAAGATCTCACATTATTTACAAAATTGTCATTCGTCTCTTGTTTTATACCTGATGGATTTGAACAGGTGTAATAATGTAGGTATAAAAAGCTTATTTTGCACTAGTGACATAATAGAATCAAGCATATGTTATTACGATGCAGGGCAATTGGGTCAGAGCGAAATTATCACCATGATTAAAGAAAAAAATATGTCGAAGATGTGTTTAAGTATTTTTACTTTCTTGAATATTTTTAACTCTTTCATACAAGGTTTTTTTTTTATGTGAAAACAAATAAGAGATATTAGAGACACAAATAACGTCTTACCTCAGTCCTTGACCTCTCAAGCTGGTTCCTTTTCGGTTTGAACATGTCATCTGCTAGCGTACATGGCTTGGACTCTTAAGAGATTATTTGCAGAGAGGACTCTCACGATCAAGTCAACAAAAGGCTCTCCAAAAAGTCAAATATTGGATTAGGGAATTAATGAAAGCATACCTCTTAATTGCTGGGGTCCACCTGCATTTATAGAGTTTATTAATTATATTTGCCACCCTTATGGGCTGGGCTGATATTAGGGCCCTGAATGGGCCTAGGATTGGCCCAGGCCCTGTATTGGCGTTTGTTGGTATTTAGGACCTTGTCTGCAATATTGTAAGTTTGGTGTTATTGACCTATTACGCATTATCCTTTGAAGTAGGCGGCCTGGGCCGCTATGTGTTTCTACTTGACTGGTGGCCTAGGCCGCTATGTGGTCCTGCTGACTGGTTATATACTTAGTAATTTTATTTGTGGAGTTTTGTGTAGGCGGTCTTGGTCGTATGGTTGCCTTGGTCCGCCTAGATATAGTACAGTTTTTAATTTATCAGATACTAAAATCAATTAAAAGAAATGCTTTTATAGGGCTAATTATGTGTGAAAAGTTTTATGGATTTATTAATCATTTAAATTTTCATGTAACTGATTAAATTGTTCATAAGATATTTTAGAACAGCACAATCGATTATCGATTTTGTTAACCAATTAAAGTAAAGAATAATTCAAGTATTTCTAGAGTTCTAAGAAAAATAATCAATCCATCTTTCATAATCAATAAAATATGTTTTCAACTTTAGATTATTCAATCAATTAGAACGTAGCATAAGACATTGTAATTATTATTTTTTAAATTAAGTTACAATAATCATTTAATATTTTAAAATAATAGATTAAAACGTGTGGATATCAATTTTAAATAAGAAAATGATATTTTAACTCCCAATTTTTGACTCTTTCTCTTATTTCCTGACATGGCAGCTGATTTGTATTTAATTTTTTAATTTGTGTTTTGTTTTATAAAAACACTTTGGCAACATGTGAAAAGCTAAGGGAGAAAGGGTTCTTCTATCCTGCAGACCACACCCAAACAAGCAATTAGGGTTCTCTCTTCTGTAGAACAGGAACAAAGGTGGAGAAGACGAAATTTGATTATGCCCATTTCCCACTATCACTTAGTTGAAGTGCTTCCATTTTCGATATTAAGGTATGTTAGGTAAGAGTTGTATTCGTTAGTGATTTTGAAGTACGAGATTGCTTTCAAAATTTAGCAAGTTTCTCAATGGCGATGATTGCGATCGACGGTGGTGCTGGCGGCAGTGGCAACAACCAAACCTACAAATTGTACCGTCACTAGAAAACCCTAACCGTCCTTGAAAACGTTGTGTCGTGTGTGAAGTTTTCGAACAACAGGACACTATTATCCTCAAAAAAACCCTAATCATCTGGTCATCTGCCACGCTCTCCCTCCTCCACCGCCTCGTTGGCCACTCTGAGGGCATCTCCGAATTGGCCTGGTCCTCAGACTCTCACTATATTTGTTCTGCCTCTGAAGACTACACTATTTGCATCTGGGACGCCACCAGGGGCGATTTCATGAAGATCCTTTGCGACCACTCTGTCGCGGTCTTCTGTTTGAATTTCAATCCCTAATCAAGCTACATTGTGTCCGGGTCATTGGACGAGAGCATTAGGGTTTGGGATATGAAGACCGACAAATGTGTCCAAGTCATCAATGACCACTCCATGCCCATCACCTTCGTGCACTACATATCTTAGTTTTAAAATAATTTTATTTATTACAACTTATGAAATTGTCGTTGATTTACGGACAATTGTAGTTACTGTTATTGACTCTCTCTTTATTCTTGGGATATAGTTTTTGGTTTATGAAACTAGATTGAGGTGGATATAGGAAATTGTTTTTTATAATTGTTTGTCACTAATTAGATTCATTGCAGAATATTTTTGTGGTCAGCAATCCAGTAAAACTGGTTTAGGGGATCAGTCCCTTACAATAGATCATATTGTTGTGCAAAATGTAATAAATAGGTCACCATTTAATATGTCAGTGGTGAGCAGTTAATGAATCCAGTTCATATGATATTTGTGAAGTGCGAATTGTGGACCACTTAAGTCAGAGCAATTTTTATTATGTTCAATATACCTTTCATACATGTTACTAAGGTCATTTAATACACTAAAAATGATTTACATTTAAACTTCCTTAAAAGAGAGCAATAGTTATATTGTTATTCAAAAAGTATGGGCAGGTCACCAGTTAATATGTCAGTTGTCACCAATAATTCAATCCAAAGTTTACATATATGTGAACTAAATTTTATGGACCAATTCTCTCCCACCATTTTTTTTATGTTCAATATACCTTCCACACATGTTAGGAAGGTCATGTAACTGTAATTGGTTTACATGCTCAGTCCCTAACGACAGGCCACAATTCATATTTTTGTGCAAAACGTAATGGGCAGGTCTTCATGTAATACATCAGTGCTCAGTAGTTAATGAATCCACAGTTATCATGTCTGTGAGGTGAGTGTTGTGGACCAATTATCCTAGAACAAATTTTATTAGGATTAAATATACCTTTCATACATGTTGTTAAGGTCTTCTAATACACTATACATGGTTTACATGTGGACTTTCTTAAAATAGAGCAGTGGTTATACTACTATTCAAAAAGTATTGGGCAGGTCACCAGTTAATATATCAGCGGTCACCAGTATTTCAATCTCGAGTTTACATATATGTGAACAAAATTTTGTGGACCAATTCTATCCACTAATTTTTATTATGTTCAATATACCTTCCACACATGTTAGGAAGGTCATGTAATTCACTATAACTGGTTTACATGTTCAATCCCTAATGACATGCCACAATTCATATTGTTGATCAAAACTTAATGGGCATGTCACCATGTAATACGTCAGGGTCACTAGTTAATGAATCCACAGTTAATATTTTTGTGCAAAACGTAATGGGCAGGTCACCATGTAATACGTCAGGGGTCACTAGTTAATGAATCCACAGTTATCATGTCTGTGAGGTGAGTGTTGTGGACTAATTATCCTAGAATAATTTTTATTAGGATTAAATATACCTTTCATACATGTTGTTAAGGTCTTCTAATTTACTATAAATGGTTTACATGTGGACTTTCTTAAAATAGAGCAGTGGTTATACTACTATTCAAAAAGTATTGGGCATGTCACTGTTAATATGTCATTGGTCACTAGTATTTCAATCTAGAGTTTACATATATGTGAATTGAATTTTGTGAACCAATTCTCTCACTAATTTTTATCATGTTCAATATACATTCCACACATGTTAGGAGAGTCATGTTTGTAACTAGTTTACATGTTCAGTCCTAATGACATACCACAATTCATATTGTTGTGCAAAAAGTAATGGGCAGATCACCATGTAATACATAAAGGTCATCAGTTAATGAATCCACAATTATCATGTTTGTGAGGTGGGGTTATGGACCAATTATCCTAGAGCAATTTTATTAGGATTAAATATACCTTTCATACATGTTGTTAAGGTCTTCTAATACACTAAAAATGGTTTACATGTGGACTTCCTTAAAAGAGAGTTGTAATTATACTACTATGCAAAAAGTATCGGGCAAGTCACTAGTTAATATGTCAGTGGTCACCAATAATTCAATCCAAAGTTTACATATATGTCAATGATCACCAGTAATTCAACCTGCCACCACACACAACCATCGAGCTGAATCAAACTAACGGAAAGCAACAAAAATCCTAACACCACTCCAAGGACAACAAAAATCTTGGAACGAACTGGGATTTCGTTTAGGGTTCAAGAATAACACCAAAACTTGGAAATCTCGTCTTTCATTTAGGGCCCAGAGCCTATGTCAGCAGCTCCTTGTTGTAGAAATCACCAATGCCGATTCGACATGAGTTGAAGAAACCAGTGCAGCCTTCATTGGTGGTGTAAGAATCGAGGTGACCTCTGATTATGAGGAGAGTTTCATTCACGGGATCACCCTCGCAAACTAGGTACGTGTTCTCCGTGCACAACGTCGACCTCAACCTCTCAAGTCACATTTCGTCTTCTCCACCCTTTGTTCGTGTTCTGCAGAAGAGAGAAACCCTAATTGTTTGGATGTGGTCTGCGGGATAGACGAACATTTTCTCCCTTCGCTTTTCACCCGCTGCCACAGTGTCTTTGCAAAACAAAACACAAATTAAAAAATTAAATACACATCAGCTGCCAGGTCAAGGAGTAAGAGAAAGGGTCAAAATTTGGGAGTTAGAATATCATTTTCCTTTTAAATAAGTGTTTTGAAAACTCTAGAACTAGATATTGATTCTCAATCTTCAACATTAATTTGTAATAATAATAACGAAATGAATTGTCATTTCCTCAGTTGTTTTCATACTTTCAAGATGTCATAATAAAAGTTTGTGTTGCGATCAAAATCATATCGATTGCTTTGATGTGTTGAATCTTTTGGTTTTTTATTTATTTTTGTTGAAATGTTTCAGTATTATTTTTGGGGTTTTGGATTAAAAGTTGATAAGGCATATATTCTTATGGGTTCAAAAGTCGATAAAAGCAATATCTTATTAAGATTTTTTGAAAGTGATCAAGAGTTGATTGGGATAGTTGAGTTTGCAATTGCATGTTGATTGTTATAATATTCTAAGGCCGAATAATTAATATCGAATATAGGATCAAATGGTATTAACTAGTATAAATTCTTGTGCAATATTTTTCTTATTTCATCTTGTTTGATTGTGTAGTCCTTTAATCTTATATTAATCTTGATTTATGTTCTTGTGAGACTATCTCTTCACATACGCCTCAAGTATTCTCTCCTCTTCATTAGGGGCTGAAATGTCTAGGTATTTGTCCTTTCCAAACCAAATGGGGGGGAAGGTGTACCCTCACCTCACCTCGATGGACTTTGGTCCATGTGATTAATTAAGTTAATTAACTCTAAGTAACATGATAATTATACCTTAGATATTACCTTTAATTAATTACTTTTTATCATTTTTAATGATCTTGTATCAACGTATCATTTTAATCGATATGTTGTCATTCAAGTTTGGGTACATATAGGGTGAGTACATCTCTATCTAGATGGTTGATGTATAGTCAAATAATGTAATACTCAATTTATTATTATTATATATATTCTTTGGTCGTTTATTTTCTTTCTTCGTTGTAACTCATGTAATACAAAATTAATTATTATATAATAAATATGTTATCATGCCATATTAAAATACTATATAATTTTACCAACTCCGGTTATCTTGTTATGTTAGTTTTCTTCTAATATGATATTGCATCCTTACTTGCTCTTCAATTTTTACAACATAAACCTTTCTTCAAAATACCGTTCAAACTATGGTGGATATTAGAGATGGGTTGGAACTCACGAGTCAACTCGGCTCACCACGGGTTTGAGCTGGGTTGGGTTGAAATTTTTTTACAAATTTCAATATGGGTTGATTTTTGATCTGGTTCATTTAGAACCCGGCTCATCCGGATTGAACCCGTGGTGAGCCGATTGGCTCACCGACCCGTAGATAAAAGGGTCATACAAGTGTTTTTATTTTTTTTATTAAGTTGGACTTTACATTTGAGTCATGTTAGGTTGTTTTTTTATCCAACACATAAATAATTTGTATTTTTTTTATTTTGGTTTATATTTGGATTGTATTAAAGTTTATTTAGATTTTAATTAGAATTATAATTTAGTTTTGACTAAAAATAAAATAAAAAAATTATATTTTTTTTAATTAAGTAAATCCGTGAGCCAACCCGTTTAACCTGCCAACCCATGGTGGATCAGACTGGGTTCGAATTTTTTTGGCTCGCTAAAAAGTGAGTCGAGTTGGGTTGGTTCACTAAATCATCAACCCGTGGTGAGTCGAGCCGGGTCAGACCGAACAGCTTTAGTGGATATAGTAGTAATATTATATTTATATTTATTGTTATCTTTACTTTAATTAACGATTAATAAAATTGATACATTAAAAGTCAAAATAGTTGATTGATACATCTATAGACAGCTATATCAAAATGCAGAAAGGTTCTCGGACCAAATATTCGCTTACATAATATTGAGTAAATATTAAGTAGGGAGCATTTTTCGTGTACCGTGAGATTTAAATTTTAGGTTTTTTGATAATTTTTTATTCATAAGATGTAGCACGGTGTAAATAAATATTGTTAAATGCACCAATTACGTGTCCTATTCAATCTGAAAAGGAAGTATATATTTACGTTGACTTAGAGAAACATGACAAAAAAAAAAAGTGTGATTATCATTTTGTAATTAATTAGAACTTTTTCATGAATCACTGTTTAAATTAAAGCTCTTAACATTTTTTTTTTTCTTGTGATTTCTCTGCTCTATCTTTCTCTTTGAAGCGGCATGATGACAATGGTATTCATGTATGGGTGTTTGTGGATGTTTATGAGATCATTTCTATGGTATGTAAAAATGATTATTGGTATTTCACGGTAGTGGACGTTTTTCTCCGATTACATTATGGTCTAAGTGTATAATTGATGTATTAAGTTGGTATGTCTTTAGTGTACTATTTAAATTGGGCCGTGAATGTTTTTAGGTCACAATAATGTATGAATTGTTTGCCCCAACCACACCATGAACTACGTACTACCAAATCTCTCAGAACACAGTAAGTGATATACGATCACTAGCCCCTACTAAGTTGCCTATCATATACTAAGGAAACCCCTAATACACCTTAGTTCACAGTAGTGGTAAATGACTACTAGCACCTGTTGGATCGCTTACTTTGAACTAAGGAACCCCTTAGTACACAGTAAGCGGTATGCAGTCACCAACATTTTTCTAAACAGCCTACCGCATACTATGAAACCCTAATACACTAGCCAGTCCTATTCACTTAATTGTTCACCCAACACGAAGTACCTAACTTCTCAATCCTACATAGCCACGTATCGGGCACCGAATGCTTTAAACCTTCGCTAAAGTATGTAGTACCCGGCCTGGCCAACCCACAACCACCTACCAACAACTATCAAGAGTCGTTATAGTAATTTCATACATTTCTATTGGATCTAGGAACAATTAAAAAGGTGTTTTGGGCCCAAAGGCTCATTCCAGGTATGACCCACAAATAAAAAGGTATAAATAGCACATTATTCTATACATTCATTACGCATTGACTATTCCCTGATATCATCAGTGCTAACTTAAGCATCAAAGTGCCTTTTGCAGGTATCTTCCCCCCACATTTTGGATGAGATCTGTTGGAGTCAAAGGGTGATTTTCCTAAAGATTGGGTACTAGAAGAGTTTTGGGAACTTGACAGAATACAACTTGGTCCTGTAAGAACAATTGGCGCCCACATCTCGGCCTCAACATCTCAGCCTCAACATCTTCACCTCACTATGTTGGCCTCAACTTGTCAGCCTTAATATCTCGACCTTAGCTTTTCAAACAAAACATCTCGGCCTCAACATCTTTGCCTCAATATGTTGGCCTCAACTTTTCAACCACGACATCTTGACCTTAGCTTCTCAAAGAAAACATCTCGGCATCAACATCTCATTCTCAACATCTTCGCCTCAATATGTTGGCCCCAACTTGTCAGCCTCGATATCTCAACCTTAGCTTCTTGACCAAAGCATCTCGGCCTCAACATCTTAGCCTCAATATCTTGGCCTCAACTTGTCAGCCTCTACATCTCGGCATCAACTTCTTGGCCAAAACATCTCGGCCTCAACATCTCATTCTCAGCTTGTCAGCCTCGACAAATCAACCTTAGCTTCTTGACCAAAGCATCTCAACCTTAATATCTCAGCCTCAACTTCTTGGCCTAGTACTAGCCGAACTTGCTTCTTCTTAAGTTCCCAATCACTAACCTAAGTGTCGTTGGTCGAGTACTTTACATCATTCCAAGTTCCCAACCACTAACCTAAGTGTCGTTGGTTGAGTAGTTTACATCATCTTAAGTTCCCAACCACTAATCTAAGTGTCACTGGTCAAGTACTTTATATCATTCTAAGTTCCCAGCCATTAACTTAAGTGGGTTGGTCGAGTAGTTTACATCATCTCAAGTTCCCAACCACTAACCCAAGTGTCGCTGGTCGAGTAGCTTACATACTCTCAAGTTTGCAGCCACTAACCTAAGTGTCCATGGTCAGGTAGCTTACATCATCTCAAGTTCCCACCACTAACTTAAGTGTCGCTGGTTGAGTAGCTTACATCATCTCAAGTTCCTAGCCACTAACCTAATGTCGTTGGTCGAGTAGTTTACATCATCTCAAGTTTCCAGCCACTAACCTAAGTGCTTCTGGTCGAGTAGTTTAAATAATTTCAAGTTCCCAGCCACTAATCTAAGTGTCGCTGGTCAAGTACTTTATATCATTCTAAGTCAACAACTACTAACCTAAGTGGGTTGGTTGAGTAGTTTACATCATCTCAAGTTCCCAGCCACTAACTTAATGTCGTTGGTCGAGTAGCTTACATCATCTCAAGTTCCCAACCACTAACCTAAGTGTCGTTGGTCGAGTAGTTTACTTCATCTTAAGTTCATAACCACTAATCTAAGTGTTATTGTCAAGTATTGTATATCATTTTAAGTTCCCAACCACTAACCTAAGTGGGCTAGTCGAGTAGTTTACATCATCTCAAGTTCCTAGCCACTAACCTAACTGTTGGTTGAGTACTTCACATCATTTCCATTTCGCAGCCACTAACCGAAGTGTCGCTCATCGAGTAGCTTACATCATCTCAAGTTCCCAATCACTAACCTAAGTGTCATTGTGTGGGGCGTCGGAGGGGTGTTAAAGTTGAGAAATATGGATGATGGTGTGTGTCTTCCCTGGTGGGTGCATGAAAGATGAAGGTGATATTAAGCAATGTTCTAGTCCTTGCATTCGAGACATACAACATATTGGAATATTTGAATCATGTTTCAAGATAATGTAGAAGTCTCACAAGATACCACGACATGTTATTCAAGAACTTGAGATGAAATACAATGCATAGTTGATTCATCATGCTTACTTGTATATTCAGAGTCATGAGGCTTACCCCTTGGAGCTCTTCTTAGCTTGTAGCACCTTTCCTTGTGCTTTGTTGGGGGCTCTCTTCTCTCTTGTTATGTTGTTGTATGCGTTTCCCCTTTTTCTTATGATTTTTTTCTTTGTTGTGTGTTGTGAACTCATTGTGATGTCTCACCCCCTCCTCTCTGCTCTTGTTGTGTCCTCAAACAGTGTTTGTAAACCCCCTTTTCTTCTCTAATTTTGGCTATGTTTTCTCCTGCTAAAAACGTAGTCCCTTCTAGCCACCCTATACGCGTTGCTACCTCTTCTATTACGACTAACATTTCTATTTTTATGTTAAGATGCAGACATAGGGTAAAATATTATAGACATTTTCCTTGTGTAACATTCCTAAGGAATATTAATTAAATAAATAATTAAAAAGAAAAAATGAATATCAAAAGTCGCAATATTATTATTCCCAAACGCGGGAAAATTTAAAATAGGAAAACACGCGCCAAAACTTATAACATAAATAACAAAACTGTTACAGGTTCCAAAATTCTTATTCATAAACGAAAACATAACAAAATATATATGAAAATCTCCTAGCTCTAATTCCCAAGCTATCCCTCACTCCGTCACCTAAGCGTCCTCAGCATCACCTGTATCAACATCTGCTCTCGCGTAACGAATCACATGATCATCGCCATACACAAACAAAAAGGGTGAGCTGAGAAAATAAAAGTAACATATATAAAATATGCAAGATAAGTCATACACCCATCTTATTCAATCTACTTAGTTCTTGGCCAAGAACTTAACCCCAAGACTTCTCAGTCTTCAAATCACATAAATGGTTAGCCTTGGACTCGGGAATATGATGCTCACACGAACCTGCCTACTCGTGGTCCTGCCTCTACGAACCTCCCCGCTCGTAGTCCTGCTCTACGAACCTCCCCGCTTGTAGTCCTGCTCTACGGACCTACCCGCCCGTAGTTCAACACATGTGATCCATCGGCCTCGTACCTCCCCGCACGTGGCATCTCTCAAGCCTGAGAACGGAACATACGAACCTACCTCGCTCGTATCCCCACGCGAGAGTAACTGGATATGAACCTCCCCGCTCATATCCTCACATGTTAACCGCCATCCATAAACCTACACACTCATGGCATAGCATCTCCCGACCCAAGTATAGCATCATTGATTAAAACGCAACACAAACACAAGTCAACGTCTACAGGATTTCTGCCCGGCACAGCCCCAAGCGTCGTCGGGCGAAACAGGTCTAGACCACCTGGTGGTATCCACCCTTTCGCTAGGCACCATGCCACGAATAGAACGCTAGCCGCTCCGCTATCGCCTGGCGGTTCGCCACCTACCACCAGGCGCCACGTATGGCAGAAGCACTCCTGCAGGTCCTATCGCCTGGCGGCACCCGCAGGCCGCCAGGCACCACACCAGTAACACAATTTCTCTGGTTTTATGGCACCTATAAGATTCCCTTTCAACCCAGTTTGCTTCCAAAGCGAAAGGACACTCCCTCATAACAGGATCCGATTCTGATGACTTCCCAAATCGTTAATCAATTATTCCTATTACGAACCTTGCCAGTATTTCACTTCAAGCTCTCTAATTTTCCCAAGTAACCTATTGGTACGTAATACTTTCATCAACCTATGGAAGAATCTTTATTTCAGTATTTCAACAATAGGCAATCTGCTTATACTCAACTAAAAGAGTACTTAAGCCACTCACTAAGTTAACCCTCAATCAAAGCAGGTGATTATGTTTAATATCTTAACTCACCATTTCTCAATTCTCCAACAATTATGTGACTACATCTAGTAGTTACCAAACCATTGTTCTCAGTCCCCGTAACCAGTAATCTCTGTCTTGAACTAAGTATTTATATCCATCCTACTTCGCGAACACATATCCATAATCTCACCTCTATAATCTTTTCATCCAAACATTCCAATTTATTGATTATTAGGTCCAACATTCTTGTTCACCCAAAATTTTATCACCATGTTCCCAAATCTCACTCTCAACCCCAAATTAGTCAAAACCCCCAAACTGAAAAAAATGCCCCGTTATTGCCTGGCGGCAAGGCATACGCCGCCAGGCGACGTAACAGACCCTAACACTTCTAGATTCTCCCTCTTATGCGAACTGGCTTCTTAATTCTCTCTGCCTACGTCGTCGTTTCACTAGGCTTGATACCTAGGTGTATCCAAGTAATGGTATAAACTACTGTTATAAAGGGTTTACAATCAGATAATTGGGGTCAATTCCAAATTGATTCTCACACATCTGAATGATAATTCACTTATCCTTGCCATATATTTTATCATGTAATTAACCAATACAATCTACCTTAATATTCATCAAATCTAATTCACCAAACGATTTCCAAAAATCGCCATAACTCCTGTATCAAGCAATGCACCACTGAACCACAGACTAAGCCGCGCCGCCTGGCAGAAACTCATCGTCGCCAGGCGGTTCATAGTAGAACCAACAAAACAGGCAAAAACTGAAGCATCGCCTGGTGGATCCATTCGTGCCGCCAGGCGGTTTCTGGGCAGAAACCCAGAAACTTCAAGAAATAGTGTCACAAAGGGTGAAATTTCATACAGATTCAATCATACATAGCATAGTGCATTATATTCAATTAGTAATCAACGTAAACAACTACCCTTACCTGGAAATCGCGCTCCAATTGGGATTCTCACTCTTCTTTCACACCTTCTTCTCTTCGCTCTAACAAAAAAAAAACCACTTCAATTCTTCTCCCATTTGCCTCTTTCACGACCCAGAATCTCTCCCCTCTCACTCTCAGAATTGTCTGCACTTTCCCAGGTTGATTTCCTCTCATTCTCTCTTCTCTATCAAGATTAATGCTCCCTAATTACTCTTTAATTTGCTAAAACGAATTTTATTAAATAAAAATTATGACTAAGGCCATTCACTGTGTTTCAGCCCTTACGTTGCCTCTCCATTAGCTGCTAGGGTTCATAAACCCTTTCATATTCATGCCAAGAAAATTTGGCAAAAAGAGAATGAATTTATCCTTAGCAAGGTTTGAACCCAAAACCCTTCAACCACAAAGCAAGTGCACAACCAATTCAACCAATTTATATTTGTGATAATTAGAGGTGTCAATTTGACCCTTAGCCCATGGGCTAGCCCTGACCCACTCTTCATGAAGCCCCCTTTTAGGGGCCCCCCAAATGAGGGGGCAAAAAAAAGCCCCAGCCCCCAAAGTCCCCTCTCTAGTGGGTTAGGGCTAGGGCTAAGGTGGGTTAACCCCCAAATAATACTACATTAAGCCAGAGTCGAAGATCAAGTCGAGCGACCCGGACGGGTCCGATGACACGGACGGGCTCGACGACCCGAATGAGCCCAATGACCAGGACGGGCCCGATGACAAGGATGGGCCCGACGACTAGGATGGGCCCGACGACCAAGATGGGTCCGACGACCAGGACGGGCCTAACAACCCAGACATGCCTAACAACACGAACGGGCCTAACGAATCAGACATGCCCAACAACCAGGATAGGCCAAACGAGTAGGATGGGACCGACGACCCAGACGGGTCCAACCACCCAGACGGGCCCAACGATCCTAACGGGTCCGACAACCCGAACGAGACCAACGACCCGGACGGGCCCAATGATCCAGACATGCCCAATGACCCGAACGGGCATGACGACGCGGATAGGACCGACAACCCGAATAGGCCCGATGACCTGGATGAGCGTGATGACCTGGACGATCCCGATGACAAGGACGGGCCCGCCGACTTGAACAGGTCCGACGACCTGGATGGGCCCAACGACCTGGACGGGCCCGACGACCCGAACGGGCCCGATAACACAAACAGGCCCAACGACCCGAACGGACCCAACGACTAAGACGAGCCAGATGAACCAAACATGCCCGATGATCCAGACATGCCCAACGACCCGAACGGGCCCGACGACCCGAATGGGAAAAACGACCCAGACGGGCCTTAAGATCCAGAAACGCCCAACAACCCGAACGGGCATGACGACCCGGACATGCCAGACGACCTGGATGGGCGCGATAACCTGGACGAGCCTGATGACAAGGACGGGCCCGACGACCTGAACGGGTCCGACGACCCATAAAGGCCTGACGACCTAGACTGGCCCAACGACCTGAACGGGCCCTACGACACAAACGGGGCCAATGACCCGTACACGCTTGATGATCCAGATTGGCCCAACGACCCGAACGGGCCCGACGACTAAGATGGGCCCGATGACCCGGACGAGCCCGATGATCCGGACAAGCCCAACTACCCAAACGGGAAAAATGACCCGGACGGGCCTGAAGATCCAGAAAGGCCCAACAACCCGAACGGGCATGACGACCCGGACATGCCCAACGACCTGGATGGGCGCGATGACCTATAGTAGCCCGATCACAAGGAAAGGCCCGACGAGCCATAAAGGCCTGAAGACGTAGACGGGCCCAACAACCCGAACGGGCTCGACGACACAAATGGGCCCGACGACCAAAACGGGACCAATGACCCTTACATGCCCGATGATTCAAACAGGCCCAACGACCAGAACGGGCCCGACGACTAAGATGAGCCCAATGACCCGGACGAGCCCAATGATACAGACAAGCCCAACGACCCGAATGGGAAAAATGACCCGGATGACCTGCATCGGCGCGATGACCTTGACGAGCCCAATGACAAGGACGGGCCCGACGACCCAAAAGGGCCTGACGACCTAGACAGGCCCAACGACCTGAACAAGCCCGACGACACAAACGGGCCCGACGACTAAAACATGGCAAATGACCCGTACACGCCCGATGATCCAGACAGGTCCAACGACCCGAACGGGCCCGATGACTAAGATGGGCCCGATGACCCGGACGAGCCCAATGATTCAGATAAGCCCAACGACCCGAACGGGCCCGACGACCTGAACGGGAAAAATGACCCGAACAGAATCAATGATACAGAAAGGCCCAACAACCCGAACGGGCATGATGACCCAGACATGCACGATGACCCGGACGGATGCGACGACCTGGACGAGCCCGATGTGAAGGACAAGCCCAACGACTTGAACGGGCCCATTGACCCGAATGGTCCCGATGACCCAGAAGGGCCCGATGACCTAGACGGGCCCAACGACACGAACGGGCCTGACGACCCAAATGGGCGCGATGACCCAAACGGGGCCAATGACCAGGACTGGCCCGATGATCCAGACAGGCCCAACGACTCGAACGAGCCCGACGACCCGGATGGGCTCGACGACCCGGACGGGCCCGACAATATGGACGAGCCTAATCAGGTCATTGGGCCTGTCTAGATCATCGGGCTCGTCCGGGTGAACGGATCATCCGAGTGGACATGCCCGTCCGTGTCATCGAGCCCGTTCGGATCGTTTGGCCTGTCTGGATCATCGGGCGCGTCTGGGTCTTTGGGCCCGTTTTGGTTGTTGGGTCCATTTGTGTTCTCTGGCCCATCTGGGTCGTCGGGCCCGTCCGGGTCGTCGGGCCTGTCCGAGTTGTCGGGCATGTTTAGGTTGTCGGGCATGTTAAGGTCGTAGGGCCCGTTCAGGTCGTAGGGCCCGTTCGGGTCGTTCGGACCATCCGAGTTGTCGGGCTCATTAGGCTCGTCCGAGTTCTCAGACTCATTAAGGTTGCCAGGCTCATTCAGGTTGTCGGGTCCATCAGGGTTGTGGGCCCCATTCAGGTAGTCGGGCCCATCTGGGTCGTCGGACCCGTTCGGGTCATCGGGCCCGTTCGGGTCATCAGGCCCGTTCGGGTCACTGGGCCCGTTCGGGTCGTCGGGCCCGTCCGTATCGTAAGGTCCCTTCGGATCGTTGGCCCGTCTAGGTCGTATGGCCCTTCTGGGTCTTCAAACCCATCTGGCTCGTCGGGTCCGTCTGGGTTGTAGGACCCGTCTGGGTCATCAGGTCCATACGGGACGTCGAACTTGTTTGGGTCATAGGGCACGTTTGGTTCGTCGGGCTCGTCCGGGTTGTCAAGCCCGTCCATGTTGTCGGGTTTGTCTTGGTTGTCGGGCGGGTCCGGGTCATCGTTCTTGTCGAGGTCGTCGGGTAGGTCCGGGTCGTTCGACCTATTCGGGTGTCGTGCTTGTCCGGTTCGTTGGGCCTGTCCCACATATAGTAATATATTTTAAAAAATAATATATTTTTCATGTAGAAGATGAAAGCCCATGGGTTGACCCTTACCCACAGGGCTTTTGTAGGGTTTTTGGCCCTGTGGACTTTACCAAATTGACACCTCTAGTGATAATTCCTATAATTTTAGGATTATATTATCACGTCTAGCATTCAATATATCATCAAAATAATGCACAGATTAAAATAATCTACACAATTGGCATACATAGGATTCAAACTCAAGTCCTCTCACACATATATAAAGTACTTTCAACCAATTGAGCTAGTACTTTTTCACATCATAGCACATAACATTAAATGCCTTAAAGGCTTCTACTACCCGCATTTATTAAATAAATTATTTAATTAACTATTTAATTTTCTCGGGTCTTACACCTTGCATGATGGGGAAAAGGGATAGCAGGATCAGACCAATTGTCGTGGACTCTAGCTTCCTTTTTTTCATTTTTTTATATATTTATTATTATTATTATTATTTTGAAAAAGGAATAAAACAAAATAAAAAAAGTAAAAAAATATGATTAAAATTTAAAACTAAATAAAAACACAAAATAAAATAAAATAAACAAGATAAAAAAATAAAAATAAAAAATAAAAAATAAAAGATAAAATTAAATTAAAGGCAAAATAAGATGAGGGTAAAAGTAGAAATAAATTCATATCCAAATCAATGTTCACTTTTTTTTGTATTTTTTTTCTCCTCTTTCTAACTATTTTTTAAGTTAAAATTTTTATTTCTTAACCGGACGAAATTGGGTGTTGACATTTAGTAACCAATAATTTTTTTATTTTATAAATTGGTATTTAAATCAGTGATAACTAACAACTTTTGATCATTAAAATTGATTATTAACGAGATTATTGGCAGACCTTAGAGTAATGATAGGGGACCATGGCCCTCCTTCCAATTTTTATTCTTCTTTTATATATATATATATATATATATATATATATATATATATATATATATATATATATATAAAGTCTTTTTAATTTTAATGTATTTTATGTATTTATACCTTTAAAACTATTATATGTTTATTTTGAATTTCAAATGTTTTCGGGTCGAAGTTTTAGTACAAATTAGAATTTGTTTATCTCCAAAATTTCAATATATTTTTGTTCCAATGTGTCCTTTTAACCTAATTATGTTACATTTTTTTTTAAAGTGTCCAATGTGTCTCATGCTATCATTTGAATTATTTACACCGTCTAACATATTTCAGCTTTAATATATGCTAGAAATTGAGTTTGAGAGATAAAAAACTTTAATATTTTTTTCCTAAATTTAAAAAATGAATTGATATAATCCTTTTAACCTAATTACATTAAATTTGATTAAAGTGTCAAATCATTTTATTCTATCATTTTAATCGTTTACACTGTCTACCACAACAGTTTAATATATGCTAAGAAAGTGTTTGATACATAAGAAAAATTTAATACATTTTTGTAAAGTTTGTGGATTAAAATGTATTAAAATTTTGGACCGTGACAAATTTTAGTTCGGGCGTCAAAATTTAAAGACTAAAAATATACTTAATTCTTTGTTTTGGCACCCCTAAATTTTGTCCGAAAATCCACCATTAAATGAGACATTGTCTAATTGGACAAAAGTTAAGAGTTCTCGTCAAAATTTCTAATTTAAACAATTTTGTATTATTTAAAAGAAAGCTTACCTAATAGTCATTTAGGTAAAGTTAATAAATAATAGAACAAATATTGTAACATTTTTTTTTATTGTGGATTATCTTTTGCAAAAGGAATAAATGCATATTCCAATAAGAAAAGTTAGATGTGATAAAATAAGTAGCGTAAAATAACGCAAAATTAAATTTTAGGCTTAAATATATATTTGGTCCATATTTTTGTTATTTTTATTCAATTTGGTTCACATTTTCGTTTTGTGTTCAATTAGATCTTCATTTTCATCAAATTTTGGTCAATTTAGTCGTTTTCACTAATGGTGTCTAAATAGTTAACGTTTTTTAATAGTACATGTCATGTGTCAGCTCCTAGTTTTTTGAATTTTTTTTGTTTTTTTTTTGAATTCTTTTAATTTCAAAAAAATTGTCCACGTGTTAAGTCACAATTGTGTCACGTGTCAATGCTAGTGCCACGGGCTAGTTTGTGGTTGTATTATTTCTTTTTATTCAATTTAGTCCCTATATTCGTTATTTTTGTTCAATTCAATCTCTATATTTGTTATTTTTGTTTAATTTAGTCCTAAATTTTATTAAAATGGAACAATATTTAATTTTTAAAATTGACATTATTATTAGTTATTTTTGAAATTCAATTATAAATTATAATATTTAATTATAAATTGAATATAATTCTTAGATTCAATTGTTAAATAAAATATAATTATTTAAATATTATTAAAATATAATTATTAAAATTTTAAAAATATATATTAATATTTGTAAAATTGACATTTAAATCTAAAATATTTAATATTTTTTTATTATATTTTAGATATTAAAATTTAAAATATTTTATATTTAAATGTTAATTTTACAAATATTAGTTTACTTTTCTAAAATATTTTGAATATTTAAAATATTTTTAAATATCAATTTTAAAAGTATTTTAGAATATAAATATTAGAATTAACATTTAATAATTATATTCTTATAATATTTTAAATGATTATATTCTATTTAGCAATTAAATATAAGAATTTTATTCAATTTATAATTGAATTTAATAATTTATAATTGAATTTCAAAAATTATAAATTCAAATGTCAATTTTAGAAAAAATATTAATATAATTTGTATAAAAGATATTAAATTTAGTGTCAATTTGAAAGGGACAAAATTGATTTATTTTAACAAAAATTGGGATTAAATTGATCAAAAATAACGAATATAGGAACTAAATTGAAAAAAAAATAATACTACCACAAATTGACACATGGCATTAGTATTGACACGTGGCACAATTGTGACTTGACATGTGGATATTTTTTTTTTAAATTAAAAAATTCAAAAAAAATTCAAAAAAAATTCAAAAAATTCAAAAAATTTAAAAAAACCAGGAGCTGACACATGGCATGTACGGTTAACAAACGTTAACTATTTAAATACCATTTTCAAAAAGGACCAAATTGACCAAAATTTGACGAAAATGGAGACATAGTTAAACACAAAATGAAAATGGGACCAAATTGAATAAAAACAACAAAAATAGAGACTAAATGTATATTTAAGCCTAAATTTTACAACTAAAATAGACAGAAACCTTATTAATATTCATAATATTCTAAAATACTATTTATCATAGTTTTGGAATTGTTAATTAAACAAAACCTTAAATTCTAATTCCATCAATTACTTTGAATTTGTTTCATTATTTTTCTTTATTTAATGTATTTAAAAGAAAAAAACATAAACACTCGGGTTAAATACTTATTTGCGTTATTTATAATTTATATTTTATTTTATTTTTTAGTGTTTATTTATTCCTTTATTCACATTTACTGTTGATTTACTAAAAGTGATTTATTAATCTATTTGTAATGGGGTTGTATTCTTATTGATTTATTCATATTGATTACTGATTTATTGATACATTTCTAATTGCAGTTTATTTTCATAAATTAATTTGAATGATGTTGTATTTTAATGATTTAATAACTTAGTTTTTTAATGTATATGTTTTATATTTTTAATTAGTAATCATAATAGCACTTTTAGAACTATTAAAAATTTAATTTCTTCATGTACAAAATGAAATTCAAAATGGAGTAAATAAAATTCATGAAGATGTCAAAATAGTTATAATGTATATGTTTAATCAGTTAATAACAAAGACGAAAATGAATAACAAAAAAACATATATCTTTTTTCAATGTATTCAATGTGATCATATTTCTAATCCCAACTCAATTATTTATATTTATATTATTTAAAATTTGTTATTTCAAGAAAAAAATTATAAACAACAAATTAAAATATGAATTTGTAGTAAAACATG
Organism: Vigna unguiculata; assembly: GCF_037176805.1. Taxonomy (NCBI): domain Eukaryota; kingdom Viridiplantae; phylum Streptophyta; class Magnoliopsida; order Fabales; family Fabaceae; genus Vigna; species Vigna unguiculata. The sequence continues at coordinate 9,020,363 of NC_140793.1, read as the reverse complement.
ATGATTTTCCAATATGAATTCATCATACATTTACTATTTATATTTATACAAAGTCTATTCTTTATATTTTATTTTATGATTCATTTGTGGTTGTAGATTTGCTATTTACATTTTTTTTGTATTATCTAACATATATATATATATATATATATATATATATATATATATATATATATATATATTTACATATTTGTTTTACATGATCTATCATTAATAAATTTATATCATTTACTCTTTCATATAACATTTTGTATCATATAACTTTTATATTTTTACATAGTTTACTTAACCGTTTATGTATCATTCACCCTTTTCTTTTATCATAGAATTTATTATTTATATTTTTTATACATTGTCTATTTAATTTAAGATTAAATTTGAATTCTTAATTTTGATTAACTCACACTACTAAAAATTCCTATATTACATGAGATTTTTCCTGGAAATTTGTTAAAAGAATTTGCAAGAAAATATTTTTTCTGCCATTTTGTCTAAGAATTTTAATTGGCAGGTAATTCCTTCGTGGGTAATCATTTCCTACAAAATTATTAAATTTGCAAGTATTTTCCTACAAAATTTGTTTCAAAAAGTGTTTTATACAAAATATTTTGTAAGAAAATTGGTAGCAATCTCTTGCAAATTTTTTTTCACAACAAAATTTGTAGGTATTTTCTATGAAAAAATTTTCAAAGCAAAATTGGCAGGAAATATGAGTTTTTTTTAGTAGTGTCAATCATAATATATTATTTAAAATAATTATATATAATATATTTTATTATACATATAATTTAAATACATTTTTCTAAACAATCAAAAATATTATTATTTAATTTTATAAAATAAAATATTTATATTAAATTATAACTATATTTTTTACGAATTCATATCAACAAAATAAATATGCTATAATTTTTAAGGGTAAAAATACCAGTTTAAAGATAATCTTGATAAAAATACTTTTTTTAGTTTAAAAAAAAGGGTTAAATATGTTTTTGGTCCCTCAAGTTTCAGTGAATTTTGGAATTAGTCCCTCATCAAAACTTTATACCAATTTAGTCCTTCACCTTTCAAAATGCATGAATTTAGTCATTTTAACCAAATTTTGTTAAGTTTATCTGACGTTTTAAGCACATTTCATGATAGTATTTAAGTTAACATTGAAGCAAAAATGTGTTAATCAGTGTAAATAGTTTAAATACTATCATGAAATGCGCTTGAAACGTCAGATAAACTTAACAAAATTTGGTTAAAAGGACTAAATTCATGCATTTTGAAAGATGAAGGACTAAATTGGTCAAAAGTTTTGATGAGGGACTAATTTCAAATTTCGCTGAAACTTGAGGGACCAAAAACATATTTAACCCTAAAAAAACATTTAACACTACAAGAAATTTGCTGATTTGCGAGGGAAATTAGCGAGGGAAAATTTTACTCGCTAATCCCTCGCTAATTAGAGACAAATTAGCGACAAACAAATATTGTAGCAAAGTTGTAGCTAATTAGTGAGGGACTAGATACAACATAATATGGTAACTAAGTTGTAGCTAATTAGTTAGGGATTAAACACAACATAAATATGGTAGCTAAGTTGTAGCTAATTAGTTAGGGATTAGACATAACATATATATGGTAACTAAGTTGTAGCTAATTAGTTAGGGATTAGCTACAACCTATTTGTTAGGGATTAGCTAAGGAATAGCTACAATCAATTTGCTAGGGATTAGCTACAACAACTTTGCTAGGGATTAACTAGGAATTAGCTACAACCGATTTGCTATGGATTAGCTAGGGATTAGCTACAATCAATTTGCTAGGGATTAGCTAGGATTTAGATACAACCAATTTGCTAGGGATTAGCTAAGGTTTAGCTACAACCAATTTGCTAGGGATTAGCTAGGAATTAGCTACAATCGATTTGCTAGGGATTAGCCAAGGATTAGCTACAACCAATTTGCTAGGGATTAGCTAGGAATTAACTACAATCGATTTGCTAGGGATTAGCTAAGGTTTAGCTACAACCAATTTGCTAGGGATTAGCTAGGAATTAGCTACAACCAATTTGCTAGGGATTAGCCAAGGATTAGCTACAACCGATTTGCTAGGGATTAGCTAGGGATTAGCTAGGGATTAGCAACAAAGTGGTTCTCTAGCTACTTAGCTACCTATATTTTAGCTACGACATAGTGTCTTCGCTATTTCCTCGCTAATCCCTCGCTGAATCGGTTTGCGAGAGATTAGCTAGGGATTGGCTAGGGATTATTCCTTCGCTAATATGTAATTTTTTTGTAGTGTAAAGGGTAAAATTGGAAAGTAAATACATGTAAAAGGGAATCATAGCATAGACATAGATAAAATGTAGATTAAAGAGGATTTATAACTGGGTATTTCTTAAGAAAGTGATAAGCACTATTTTTCTAAATTCCTTAAAAATTCAAACAAAACATTGAGGTTTGTTTACAAAACAGGGTTAGTTTGTCTGGTAATTACAAAATGCGGTAGGTTGATTGCTAATTAATATATTAAGGTGAACTCGTCGTGAGCCATAACGATTTCTAATGTAAAGTCGTTATGCATACTAGCGAACACATAGGTGTCGCGCTTGTGTATTCGCATTTTTTAATTTTTAAGAAATTTAAGATCAATAACAAATATATAATTTATAAAATAGTTGTTAAATATAAAATTAAAAAAAAGATATGTAAAAAGAAAATTTAAATAATGATTTAAGACAAAAGAGATTTTAAAAGAGATTTGTAAAAAAATGATTAAAAGTAAATTATTTATAAAATAATTAATTTTTAAAATAATTAAAGGTAAAACAGGTATTATAAAATGTGGACACAACAAAATAAATCCCTTTATTATTATAGATGAAACAATTTCCTTATAAATTTGGAATGAACCAAAAGTTGTTACATGTTATTATAGCGACTTATTTGTAAAATGATTAAACATAAGTCGTTGCACATTGGTAACGACTTTAAATTTTGTTAAATCTTTTTAAAATTTAATTAATTTAATTTAATACATTTTCAGACGTGGCATGGAGGTAATTTTTTTATATCAATTGAAGTAAAATTGGTCAAAAATAATAATTTGGGATATTTTTTATAAAATTAGAAAGAGTAAAATCATTTTATCAGATAATGGAAAATTACAAAGAAGATGGACATCATGTTTGGTCTGAAATAAAACTAAAAAGTATGGTACCAATAATCTTTATTCTTAAGTGATGACAATAAGTAAGACAACATCTAATAACCAACTCACAATTACATAACATACTACTTCCAACTAGTATTTATGCTATCTTCATAATTTTCTCTATCCCATCAATTCCTTTCCCAACTTCAAATTACTATAGCTTGTAAAAAAAAACCGAACATTTGACTTTGACAAATTTTAGACAACGGAAACATGAAAAAGGACAACCTTATTTGTTGACTGTAAAATGCAAACTTAGAAAAACAATGATAGGTTCACTTGATCTTCTTGTTCATCTTCTTGAGAGGTTCCTTCATCTGAAACCTCCAAAACAAGAAATAAGCAAACCCTAAACCCACCATCATCACGAGGATCCAAACATTCTCGCTCGCTCTCTTCTCCTTCCCAGACCTCACCTCCTCAATCTTAAAACTCTCCCACTGATTCCCCAAAGTGCCCTTCACGATGTGCCCATGCAGCACGTACGCCCTCTCCCTCTGTCCCACCACAACGGAAGTGGGAAACCCCTCATCGTCAAGCTCAATTCTGTCAAACACCACACCCCGGCCCCACCCATCGTCACTCTTCACAAACCACACCCTTTTCAGTGACACCACCAAAACGACGCCGTCGCTCCTCAGAGCCACGCCGTCTGCGCCCACCAGATCCTCGTTCAGTACCACGTCTCTCGCTACGCCGTCCTCTGTGTCCACCTTGAACATCTTCCCCGTGTTGGTCTGCACCACAAGGAGGTAACCTTTTCCGTTGTATACGACCCCGTTCAGGCCGCAGAAGCTGTACTCTGCGTCGATGAGCACTGGGTGTTCGGTGAACCTCGCGGACTTTGAAAGCGTCGAGGCTTCTCCTTTCTTGTTCACCTTCCATATGTAGTTTCCCGCTGCGTTGGTCACGTACGCGTTGCCTTCGAAGTCCACCGCGACGTCATTCGCGATGGCGCGTTGGTGCTCGCCTTCGGAGGGGAGAGGGGAGAGGAAGAGGCGGCGACGGGAGCTGAGGTCGTAGGCGGCGAGGGCGTTGAAGGGAGGGAGGGGGGCCAGGGCGTGGACCGCTGCCAGTACGCGGTTGTTGCGGGGGTCCACGGCGAGACCGAGGATGGTGACATTTTCCGGCAGGAAGGGGTCGGAGATCAGAGTTTTGACAATGCCTGTGTCGGAGACTCCGGAGATGGTGCGGTGGCGAAGGGATCCTACCAGGAAGCGCTGCCCTGTTGGGTCCCACGCTAGGCCTTCCGGGAAGAGATTCGGAGACCGGAAATTGATGACGTGGATGCCGCCGGCGAGAACCGTGGAAATTTGGACGGCAAAGAAAAGGAGTGTTTGGATGGTGAGTCTTGACATTATTGAGTTTTGGTGTTGGTGTGTTTGGCTATGAGCTTAGCAGATAAGTTTAAGGTAAGCAAGTTGAGAGATATATTTTGAGTTTCTTGTCAAATGGGTAGCTGCAGGAGCAAGGGTTTTCTTGTCAAAGGGGTAGCTGTAGGAACAAAGGGTTTTCTTGTCAAAAGGGTTAAAGTTGGATTTGGCTTGGAAAAACGATTATTAATTAAGTTGGACTTATCTTTGATGATGTTGTAAAGTAAAATGTTTGGTTATTGAGATGGAATAGAGTATCTTAGGTTGAATTTTGATTGAATATAACTTCATATAGGATTGAATAGAGATTAAAGTGAGTCTTCTTTTAGCCAAATGGTTTATTTTTGTACATAAATTATCATAATGGACACTTTAACCATATATTACAATTGAAAAATATATTTTGTTTGCACAAACTTTTTGTAGATAGAATTAAATAAATTACTTTTTTATTTTTTAACCAAAATAAAATAATAAAATAGTTATTTTTTTGTACTTAATTAGATATAGTTTATCAAAATTTGTTAAGAAAAAATTTATCAAATTATCATTTTTCATTACAATTTTTAGACAAATTGGTTCCAATACGACTTCAACATTCGAAGTCAGAAGTGGTGTACATCATGAACGACTTCTGTGTACTGTAGTCGTGAGGAATGGTAACGAATTCCCGATTTTTGTTTTTTAAATCTTAAGTCGTATATGCAATAAATGATTTCTACCTTAAATTTGTTCATTGAAATTGTGAGGGGATAACGATTTACATTTTCTTTTAAGTTACAATCCATGTATGTAATGCACGACCTGTGTGTAAATTATTTTCAACCGAAGTCGTGTCCGCTATCTAATTTCCGATTAGAAGACGTGCACAGTTTGTTCTAAAATCGTGCTCACAACTTTCAATTTATAAATCAAGGAAACTGAAGTCGGGCTCCGTGAACACAACTTCTTTCTGACCTCTTTTTAAACAAACAAATTATCGTTAGATATAAATTAGTTATGTAGGATGCAAAATTATAAAATTATAAGCATCAAGTTACTTTTGAATAGTTCTATAAAGAATTTTATAGTTTTTTTTAAAGTAATATATTTTATATTTTAGTAAGTTTTAATTTTAACAAAAATAATAGTGGAAAAAAAATTGAGACAATGAAACTTTGTAAATTGAATAATTAGATATGAATTAGACTATGAATTAGTTCAATTTTTTTTATTTGTTGGGATACAAATATTATAAGGCTTATTTTGAATAATTATATGATTTATTTTATAAAAGTAATATAATTTAGGTGTGATTAATTTTAGGAAAATAATTTTAATAAAAATAAAATTGAGACAAGAGCTATGGTAAGTCACTAACACTACAAGAATGTCATTATTTAACTTCCAAAAATGGTATAATAAGGATGCAAAGGGTGTTGGCTAAACTAACGCACAACCCATATTGAAGTGAATTTATTAAAAGAAAATGAGTGATCGTGATCTTCTTGTTGACTTGGTCGACTGATGAGTTCAAATTTTTGCCCTCATTTAATATTTAAATTTGAGAATTTAATTGAATTTTCTGTGCTTAAAGATTGATTTAATTAGGATTTGTGATTATTGGATTTATTGAGTAAGTTTGGTAAAAGTGGCGTAAAAATTGATTTTAGTTGCATAAAATATTATTGGATATTCTAACGTTTGTTAATGCAGCTGGAATTTATTTTTGGTCAATTAATAGTGTGATTTTAAAATATTCAAAGTTACAAAATAAGTCCAAAATCAAGAAATTCTGAAAAAGAATAAATCAGGAGCTAAATGCACTCCCAGATTTTATTTGCACACTCCTGCAAGTGGACCACCAAAAACCTGTTCTGCACCCCCAGTTTTCACTAAGTCGCACCCCTCCTACCACTTAAACTCCACTCAACCAGATCATGCCATGTGGCAATCCCCACCTTTTAAAATTAGCCAACCATAAGCTGCCACGTGTCATAATCCTCCACTCACCCAATTGACCACTCAGATTTTGCCACGTCATCATCTCCTCCATCTCACACATGAAACCCTAACCCTAATTTCCCTTCCACCCACCATGGCAGCCGCCGCCGCCATCTCCTCGCCGGCCACCACTCCAACAGCGCCGTCACGCACACCACCTTCACCTGCAACGCCGGCAGCCACCATTGACGTTCCAGCACCTTTTCCGACCACCATCGCGCTCACCATGACAACGCCATCTTCTTCCATCTTCTCGCCTCCGCACCTGCAGCAACGCGCGAGCCACCAGCGCATCTCCATCTGCAGCAACGACGGCGCCACCACCATCTCCACACAGAACTGCAACAGCGCGCCACCGTTCTCGCCACCATCGCGAGTTCCCAGCTTACTCCTCCATCTTTCCCGCAACAGCACCAAGCCGGAAACCACCGCGAGCCAGCAGCACCCACCGTGAATGAGACGCAGCAGCAGCGACGAGCAAACCTCCGTCAAACCATCTCCAAAACAGCAACAACCTCCGCGAGCACACCGCCAGCGCGAACAGCGCGCATCTTCTTCTTCCTTGTTCGCAACACCACCGCGCCTACACCTGCATCTGTGCGAACCAGCTCCGCAACACCACCGCGCCGCGCCACCACGCCGGAAAACAGCAGCAGCCGCCGTCAGCCGCGCAGCCAAGGAAGAAACATGGGGCAGAAACCCTAATTCTGGAGAGAGAAACCCTAATTCTGGAGAGAGAGTACTCTGCGCCACGTGTCAGCATCTGATAGGACAGTCAAACTGGTCAACTCTGGTCAACTGGTCAAAGTCAGCAGTCAAATCTGGTCAAAACTGCAAATATGGTTAAATGAGAGGGACAGAATTGGAAATTGGACTGGATTTAAGTTGCTAATTAATTAAATAAAAATAAAAGATTTTAGCAACTGACAGATAAAGCCCAAAGTCCAGTGGAAGCCTATATAAAGAGACTTAAGGGAACAAAAGCGGGACGACTTACGACTGACAACTTACAGCTTTGACACTTAGAACTCTCTGGTTTTGGCAGATACCGTCTCCACCACATCTCTCATTCTCTTCTTTTATTTTCTTTCCTTCATCATATGATCATGTATTCCATCAAAGCCATGAAGGGCTAAGCTTTTAGGGTTGATTCCACTGTAATTTCTTAAATGGATTCTGAGGTTAGATGAATTTATATGTTTTGTTATTTTGATTATTGTTGTGGTTTTTGTTTATCTATGTCCTTTGCTTCTTAATCGAATAGAAAATAATGATTTTAAATCTACATACATGCTAATCATATGAGTTAAAAGGTTTTTAAATTAAATTGAGACTTTACTTTGATTTTGTTTAGAAACTTTCATTTGATTAAATAAGTTTTTGCCAATAATTGAGACTTTAATTTGATTAAGGGTAATTACTTTAACTAAAATTAGTCAAGACTTTACTTTGATTAATTAAGTTTTCTATTTGGTAAAGAAACAAAGGAATAGACATGATTAGGCATAGTAAAATTAATTGAGACTGTACTTTGATTGAATTTACTATGGATAATCTAACAATTCTCACTTTTAATTGAGACTGTACTTTGATTAAAAGTGAGGATGCCAACAAATGAATTGAGTCTTTACATTGATTGATTTGTAAATCAACAACAATAATTAATTTAACAATAATCTCTAGATAACCAATGAAGAATCTTATTTAGAAAAAGCAGTGGAATTGACCTATTTACTATTACTGTGTTTACAATCTTCCGTGTCATTTTCTTTGCATATCAAAACCCCCTATTTTTATAATTGCTAGTTTTAATTGCATTTTTAAGAATCAAATATTTGAGATCAATTCCGTATTCGTTGTGAAACGACTCAGGGTTATCTTAACCCTAACTATTTTGTTCACTACTAACTGGCAATATCGAAGTTGCTAAAGTAGTGGTAATTTGATCGCCTAACGACAGCGATATCATCGACGCATAACTGAAAAAATAAAAAGCGTCAGATGGCCCATGCATGGTCCTTCAATTGTTGGCGTTGGATGACCCACACATTCATCACTTAATTAAAAGAAAAAAAGAATATTAGGTTAAGTTTCATAGTAAATTAATTTCACATTTCCCCCTTTCCCAATTTCATTTTGCCTCCCATTTTCTTTCGTAGTAAACTAAGTTCTTTTGTCCCTGTTTTCTACAACCGCGAGTGCCACATTGAATGCCTTCCATTTCTGAATGTTTTGCTTCCCATTTTTGCCAGGAGTGCGAGTTCAGGGGTTTGGAATAGGTTAAGAAAAATTAGGGGTTTCTATGAAGTGCAAGTTCGTTCCCTTTTTTGCCAGCAGTGCGAGTTCGTTCCCCTTTTCTACCACCAATGTGAGAAAAGCTTCAATGGTGAAGAGCAAGTGAGCAAGAAATTTGTTCCCCCTTTCTCTATGATGAGCTTCAATGGCAGAAGTGAGCTTTCAATGAGCCACATTTCCTTCCCTCTTTCTCTATGACTATAAACAACACCTGTGAATAACGTTGTGAGCTTTGATTCTGCATGAGCATAAGTGAGCTTTGATTGAACAACATCGTAATTCTGTGTGACGTGATTCTGTGCGATGGGAAAGCTGACTGTGAGGTGATAGAGAGGCTTGTGAGGTTAAGTGGTTCACGATTTTGTTTACACTACGAGGATTTGTGAAGAGGTAAGTGATTGAAGCTCCTGCATTATTGATTAAACATGATAAGTGCATTATGAATTAGTAATGTTTTGGTACTGGTGTGTTTGGCCTCCACGCTCACTATCAAAGCCCCTTCCAGTGACACTCACGCTTCCCCTTTCCAACCACCTCACGAGCCAACAACGGGAGTAAAGAGGTATAAATTCCTAGTAACTCCTTATTCCTCTCTTTCTTAGTTTGGGGTTTTTCCTATTTGGGATTTGTAACATCCTAGCTGGATATTACTAAATTTAAATAAAATAAAATAGCATAGAAATATGAAAATGCATTTATTATAAATTCTTTCTCAAAACGTGGGAAAATTCAAAATATTTATTACCGCACCATAATTCAAAATCTGCAAGTTCTAAATAACCATTACAACTTCATGTTGAATAAAGCAAATGTTTCAAAAAATATAAAAGAAAAGTCCATAAAAGTTGTCCCAAGCTAGCCCCTTTCCAGCTCTAAGCCTCACTGTTAGTTTTGAAATGGTTGAAAAGCCAAGAAGGAGGGGGGGGGGGTTGAATTGACTAGTTAAAAATTTAGGCTATCTTTGCAAGCTAAAATCCACCTTTAATTGAATCAAATAGATCACCAAGTTAGGATGCAAACAATATTGAACTATACACTTTCAACCGATCAAAAACAGAGTTAACGGATTGATTTTACTAAACAGATTCTGTTCTGGTATAATCAATCGATTGAAACTGAAAAATAGTCGACTGAAATACTGGGAAAAATGTAGAAATGCGAATTTGAATTTTAAACAAAAAACAATGCTCAAGAATGATCAAGATCAGTTCCAAATGATTATACAAACATGTTCAATGCTTCAGATGCTATGAAAACATGCAAGAACATGAAAAAATGATTAAAGCACAAGTTCTTGAAACTTTAAAATGAAAATGCAAGAGAGAAAGGTTAGAGAAGAGAGGACACCACGAACTTTTATACTGGTTCACTCAAACCTGAGCTACATCCAGTTTGTCAAGGCAACCTTAGCTCGACTTTGCACTATTTCAAAAGTTTTACAAAGTATCCACCCTTACACTTCCAAAATATGCAAAAACACCACAAAAGACTCTTGAATCACACAAGAATCACACCAGCACAGCAAGAACCCTCTTGCAGACCTGGAAAACCACCAGACACACACACAAAGCTTGAGAAAGATCAAACCTTAGTTGTAGCACAACCTTGGCTACCACAAACCACTTTCTCCAAGCTTCAAACCAAGCCAAAAGCTCCAAGAATTGATCCAAGATCAATCTTCAACAGCTGCAACACCTATGATCACGAAGGAGAGAGTTTCCACACGTTTCCAGAACCAAATCGTGCTCTAAAAATGATCAACATACCTCTCTTTCGAAAATCACAGCTTTTATAGTCAAACTGTTACGAAATTCAACAGTTTGATTTTCAAATCAATCGGTTGATTTCACTTGACTTAAGTGAAATCAATCGATTAAAAACTAAATCAAATGATTGAATTTGTTGCAGTTTAAGACTACTGCAAGCAACCTTTTAACCTGTTTAAAATCCATTCAACAGATTAAAAAAGACATTTTAACCTGTTGAAAAACCATTCAACAGATTTAAAACACAACAAAGACCAAACTACATTTAATTAATGCTTTAAGGTCTACAATATGAATTACAAACTACAAGTACACTTTCTTAATGATGTAACTACATGGAGAGCACACGTTCCAACCTTGATCACCATGGATATCATTAATTCTCTTTTCCTTCATCAATGTAGGCTTCATTCCAATGGTAATGGCTTCAAGATAGTTCAAAAGAGCTTCATTTAATCTTCATCAAATCTTCAAGAAGCAAACCACCTTGGCTTCTCATGTCAACAATCTCCCCCTGATTTGATGAAGCCAACCTCTAATCCATCTATCTTCTTTTATCTTCCATTGCAAAATGCTTCCATTTGTTGGATACCAATTGATGAAGTAAAACCTTAGCTTGAAGCTTGTGAACCTGAAAAACATTTACAGCAGTGATCATGCTCCCTCTATCAATATCCAATTTTAATGCTTAGTTTAATGTGATCAATTATCCATTTTCCAATTTTTCCAATTTTTCTCCCCCTTTGGATTCATCAAACAGAACAAATGCATAAAGATAACAAGCATTGCATTTCATTTCATTAATACTGGAAGGGAATACAACCAATAGAAACTGAAAACAGAAAACAGATGCATAAAGCTGATACAATCAGCCGACTGAAATGAAAAACAACCAACTGAAACAGACAGAACTCAAATAGAAAAATCACAAACACAAGGATGCAATGCATGATCCTAAACAACCACCACACTCAGTCATCCTAAGGATCATTTCTGGTCTGGAATGAGTGGAGCATATCATGGATATCATGGATTTGACCATCCAATGCATTGAACCTCTCATTGCAATAGTTGTGATGTTCATGTTAAGACACATTGAGCTCATGCAGCTGGTTCAGCACCATCCTCTCAAAATGTGAGTACACAGGGCCTCTATCCTTTGGAGGGTTGTAGGGAATCAAGTCCATAGGTCCAGCAGTTGGGTCTTCCTCTTGATTTGCACCACTTGGACCAGCTTCATGGTCATGTGCACCACCAACAACAGCTCCAGCAGTTGTCCATCCATTTCCCACCTTGATAAAGCCCATTTTGTGCAGATTTTGGTTGAAGGTATGGTTCAATAGTCCAGTTGACTCCTCTAGCTCATCCTCTACATTAATACCAAAGTATTCAATGAATTTAGACACTAAAACCACATATGGAAGCCTAAAATCCGTGAGCCTCTTGGCCTTGAGCATGTGATCACGAAACACATAGATCCAATCCACTTGAATGTTGTGTTGAATGCAGTACATGAGTATCAAATCTCCCTCATTCAATGTTGAATGGTTGCTACCACGTGGAACAAGGATTTTTGTGACAATCATACTAAGTAACCTTTGATCCACCTTGAGACCACCAACATGAAAGTGTTTGATTTCAGCAATAGGATTTCTCAAGCATTGGCCATAGTATTGCATCTTGTTGAATTCTGGAACAGCCCTAGTTTCATCTTTTCTCACTTGCACACCCCTTGGTTTGAGTCCAACCACATCTTTCCAAGCTCTCTTGTTGATCTCCATTTGAACACCCTTGATGTTGGACAATAGGACATCATTTTTGAACTCCAAGTTGGTGAAAAACACCTTCACCAAGTCTGGATATATTTTCCCTGAAAGTTCAAGGAAGGACTTCAACTTTTGATGCTTTAATTGTTGGAATAGGCTCTCAAAGCCTTCAGCTCTTAGCCAAGAGAACCTCAACACCTTAGGAATGTTGATCTGCTTCCTATTCATATCAATGAGGAACAGTTGAATGTTGTCCTCATGATCCTCAAACCATGCTTCAATTCTTCCATGGCTTTCATGATTTGGAGACCTTGGAGTAGGAGGAGTGGAGTGCTCATCATCAGATTGGGTAGCTCTTTGGGAACGACGAGGCATGATGAGTGTTGGTGTGGCTCTTTCTAAGAGATGTATGATGCAAATGAAACAATACAAGTGCAGTATTTATAATTCAACAAACTGATTTTCAGAAACAGTTGATTAAATGGTGCAGATTTTTCTAATTAATTTGTTTTATGTTACCCAAATCAATTTAATGTAGTCCAAAACAATATCTCGTGCATTCATGATGTTTTCAATGTGTTTTTATGAGAGAATCAATCAGTTCAGATCATATGAGCTGCATGTACACTGGAATTGTACACTAGAATGCTTTTTGGTCAAACAATTCAGTAAAAGTAACACATGGCTGATGAAATGGGAAGTTAAGAGTATATAGTACCTGACAAAAAGATGCTTTCTTTGACTGAGTCAGCTTAACAATTCAATTCGTGAGTAAAAGCACCTTTTAAATAAAATCAACACGTTGAAAAATAGAATCAGTCGACTAAAACAACATCAGAGCATCAGAGATTAAAAACAGAATCTGGTTAAGTGAAATCAGCTGACTGATTTTGAAAATCAATTGATTGAAAATCGTGAAATTGAAATTTATTTTTCTAGATTCAGTTTTAATGAAATCAACATACTGAATTATGAAAACAACAGATTAAAAATCATAGCAGATCAATTTTTCATCATCCAGTGGCAGTTTAAGTGAAATAAACATGTTGAAATACAGAAACAACAGGTTGACAGATCATGAATTATGCCAACAGAGGCAGATTTAAGTGAAATCAACACGTTGAAATGCAAAATCAATAGGTTGACTATGACAGTTTTTAACTTTTGCATACAACAGCAGATTTTTATAAAACCAATGCATGAGCACATAAGATTAACATGCTGCAAACACATTAGACCACATTCTTGATGTCTAAAATGCCTAGTTCAGTTCTTAGCTTGTTAAATCTATCTCTAGCCAATGGTTTTGTAAACAAATCCGCCAATTGCTTTTCAGTTTTAACAAATTTGATTTCACAATATCCCTTTTGAACATGATCACAAATGAAATGATGCCTAATCTCTATATGCTTTGTTTTAGAATGTTGTATTGGATTCTTGGTTAAGTTGATTGCACTAGTATTATCACAATACAAAGGTACCTTGCTTAGCCTTACACCATAGTCCAAAAGTTGATGTTTCAACCATATGATTTGTGCACAACCATGTCCAACAACAATATATTCAACTTCAGCTGTGGAAAGTGCCACACAAGCTTGCTTTTTGCTATTCCATGAGATTAGACTTGATCCAAGCAAATGGCAAGTAACACTTCTGCTTTTCCTATCCAATTTGCACCCTGCATAGTCTGAATCTGAAAAGCCACTAAGAGATATGTTAGAATCACATGGATACCATAAAGCAACATTGGTTGTTCCTTTGAGGTACTTTAGAATCCTTTTTGCAGCCTTAAAGTGTGATTCCTTAGGATTTGCTTGAAATCTAGCACATAAGCATACTCCAAACTTAATATCTGGCCTACTTGTTGTAAGATAGAGTAAAGACCTAATCAACCCTCTATATTTGGTTGAATCTACTGGTTGGCCAACCTCATTTGCATCCATAAGGCAATTTGTTGCAATTGGAGTGGCAACTTCCTTGCAATCCTCCATTTTGAACTTTTTCAACAAGTCAAAACAGTATTTTGATTGATTTAAAAATGTTCCATGCTTGAGTTGCTTGACTTGCAGCCCTAGAAAGTAGGCAAGCTCATCCATCATGGACATCTCAAATTCTCCCTGCGTAGTTGCAACAAACTCTTCACACAATGTGTTATTATTTGAACCAAAGATGATATCATCAACATACACTTGAACAAATATAACATCATTATCATGTTTTCTAATGAAGAGTGTTTTGTCCACTGCACCTCTAGCATAACCTTTTGATAAGAGAAAGTTGCTTAGCCTTTCATATCATTGCCTTGGTGCTTGTTTCAAACCATATAAGGCCTTTTTCAATTTGAAAACATGGTTAGGATAGAGATGATCCTCAAATCCAGGAGGTTGTAATACATACACTTCTTCATTTAGGAAACCATTCAAGAATGCACTTTTCACATCCATTTGATGCAATTTAAAGTTACACATGCAAGCATATGCTAAGAGTAATCTCACAGCTTATAGCCTAGCTACAAATGCATAAGTTTCATCAAAATCAATGCCTTCTTCTTGATTATAACCTTTAGCAACTAGTCTAGCTTTGTTTCTTACTATATTGCCATCTTCATCCATTTTGTTTCTAAAAACCCATTTGGTTCCAATTATATTCATATCATTAGTTTTAGACACTAGAAACCATACATCATTTCTTGTGAATTGATTGAGTTCATCTTGCATAGCCACAATCCAATTGCTATCATTCAAAGCATCATTCACATTCTTAGGTTCAATTTGAGATACAAATGCAACATGTTCACAAAATACAATCCTACGTCTAGTAGATACTGATGAAGGATTATCTTGTTTTCTTTTAGAGTTATGAATATGGTGAAGTTATTTAAGAAAGCCTTTTGAAAATTCCCACTGGACATTAAGATAGCAAGCTATCTAGTTGTGAAGGTTCATTTCTCAAGCTCATGAAAGGAAGAAGAGAGTTGGATTCAAGCTTAAACTCACACAGCATTAACAACACTTAAAGAACCAAAATGAAAGAAGAAACATTAAAAATGGAAAGCATAGAAGATGAAGCATGGAAGAAACACGCCACTCATAGGGGGGGATCTAAGCCAACCAAGCCCTAGAGATGAGTGATGGTGCCGCCACTTGCAAGCAAGATAAGGCAAAGGTGAGTTCACTTCTAGGAAGGAGAGCTCACGAAAATTTAATGGTTGAAACACAATAGTTTAGAAACAAAATGATCAACCCTTTTACAAGACAAGGAGCACCCTTTAAATAGGAGTTCATAGGGGTCCTTTAGCAAATACAAAAACATGAAAAAGGATTAACTAGCAAACCCTAAACCTAATGTGAGAGTGAGTCTTGGCCAAGTGAAGGGAGATGATTGGTGGAGGCATTCCCATGAGGATTCTAGGCCAAAAGAGGAAGGAGACCAAGTGACCTTCTAAGGCATAAACCACAAAGGTAAAAGGAGACAAGGTACATGTCTACTTTTGCTTTTGCTTTATGCTTTTTGCTTTCCTCTCTCTTCCACTTCATCCAAGTGCTTCAATGACCAAGTGCCACCTAGCCATCTCTACTTTCTCTTAATTACCTACAAAATAAGACAAACAAGGATTAGCATGTTGGTTTAAGTTAATCTAATATTGGTCAAAGGTCAACTTTGGATCAAAGTCAACAAGTCAACCAAAATAAGTTAACTAGAAACCAACTTAGGGAATTCAAACCAAAGTAATGCAAAACAAAGATAAAGGTGATGGAATAGAAGACTCCCTTCTAGACATGCTTCTAGTGATCCCTCTTGAGGGAGCTTCTAAGGAGGTGGTCATGCCTTCATCATCCTCCCCTTCTTGGAGAGAATTCGACCACGAATTCTTAAACCCTACATCAAATGGAGAAAGGTCACAAACATTGAATGAGTTACTTATGTTGTAGATTGGGGGTAAGTCTAACTCATAAGCATTGTTGTTAATTCTCCTAATGACTTGAAAGGGGCCATCCCCTCTAGGGAGGAGCTTAGACTTTCTTTTAGTAGGGAATCTTTCCTTTCTCAAGTGAAGCCAAACCCAATCTCCCTCTTGGAAGATGACTTCCTTTCTTCCCTTATTACCATCCTCTTGTTATTTCTTAACTCCCCTCTCAAAGGTTTCCTTGACTTGTGAATGCAAGTCTTGGATGTACTTGGCTTTGGCCTCACCATCTTGGCAAGTCCATGCCTCATGAGTGGGAAGGGGAAGGAGGTCTAAGGGAGTTAGGGGATTGAACCCATACACAACCTCAAAAGGGGAATGAGAAGTAATGGAATGCACAACCCTATTGTAGGCAAACTCTATGTGGGGAAGAAGTTCCTCCCACTCTCTAATGTTTTGCACTATCATACATCTTAGCATTTGCCCTAGGGTTCTATTAACCACCTCGGTTTGGCCATCACTTTGGGGATGGCAAGTGGTGGAGAAAAGAAGCTTGGTGCCAAGTTTACCCCACAAGGTTCTCCAAAAATGGCTTAAGAACTTGGAGTCCCAATCACTTACAATGGACCTAGGTAAGCCATGTAGTCTTACCACTTCCTTGAAAAAAAGATTTGCAATATAAGTTGCATCATCAATCTTATGGCAAGGAATGAAATGGGCCATCTTAGAGAACCTATCCACCACTACAAAAATGGAATCCCTACCTTTTTTGGTCCTTGGGAGGCATAAGACAAAATCCATAGATATGTCAACCCAAGGCTTGGAAGGGATAGGCAAGGGAGTGTAAAGACCATGGGGTTGGACTCTAGACTTGGCTTTCATGCATGCTATGCAACTTTTGCAATGCCTATCTACATGCTTCCTCATGTGAGGCCAATAGAAGTGTTCTTTCAAGACTTCCAAAGTCTTGTTTGGCCCAAAATGCCCCATTAATCCTCCCTCATGTGCTTATCTAATGAGTGAGGCTCTTAAGGAACCTTGAGGAATGCAAAGTCTCTTACCTTTGAAAAGATATTGATTGAGAAGGTAAAAGTCTTTGTAAGCCCCTTGGTGGCACTCACTAAGAATCGAGGAGAAATCAACATCCCTCGGATACAATTCCTTAATATGATCAAAACTAAGAAATTTAGTTTCAAGAATTGAAAGGAGGGAATGCCTTCTTGAAAGTGCATCCGCCACAATGTTAGTCTTTCCTTGCTTATGTTTGATCACATATGGGAATTGCTCTAAGAACTCTACCCACCTAGCATGTCTCTTGTTTAACTTGCCTTGGCTTTTCAAAAATTTGAGTGACTCATGGTCACTATGTATCACAAACTCCTTTGAAAGAAGATAGTGTTGCCAAGTTTGCAAAGTTCTCACAAGAGCATAAAGCTCTTTGTCATAGGTGGAGTAGTTGATGTGAATCCCCTTGAGTTTCTCACTAAAATAGGCTATGGGGTGCCCTTCTTGGAGAAGCACGGCCCCAATGCTTACATTGGATGCATCACACTCAATTTCAAAAGTTTTGGAGAAGTTAGGGAGGGCTAAGAGTGGTGCATTGATCAATTTTTGTTTTAAAGTTTCAAAAGCCTTTTCTTGATCTTTGCCCCACTTATAGACCACACCTTTCTTGACCAATTCAATGAGAGGGGCGGCTATGGTGCTAAAGTTTGGCACAAACCTCCTATAAAAACTAGCCAACCCATGGAAAGACCTAAGCTCACTTACATTCTTTGGGGGAGGCCAATCCTTGATGGCCATCACTTTTTCTTGGTCCACATGGACCCCATGTTGATTTATTTTGAAACCTAGGAAGATCACATGATCCATCCCAAACACACATTTATCCATGTTAGCATACAAGGATGCCTTCCTTAAGGTCTCTAACACACTCCTTAAATGATGCAAGTCGTCATCTTGAGACATACTATAAATGAGAATGTCATCAAAGTACACCACAACAAACTTCCCTAAGAACTCTCTAAGAACATGGTGCATGAGTCTCATGAATGTACTAGGTGCATTGGTCAAGCCAAAAGGCATGACTAACCACTCATATAATCCAAACTTAGTCTTGAAAGAGGTTTTCCATTCATCACCTTCTTTGATTCTAATTTGATTGTACCCACTCTTCAAGTCTATTTTAGAAAATATGGTTGCACCATGTAACTCATCAATCAAATCATCTAATCTAGGAATAGGATGCCTATACTTGATGGTTATGTTGTTGATAGCCCTACAATCTATGCACATTCTTCATGTTCCATCCTTTTTGGGGACAAGAATCACGGGCATTGCACAAGGACTCATGCTATGTTGCACCCACCCCTTTTCTAATAACTCATTCACTTGTTTTTGAATTTCCTTAGCCTCCTCGGGACTAGTCCTATAGGCTGGCCTATTAGGCAAAGATGAGCCTTGTATGAAATCAATTTGGTGTTCTATACCTCTTAGGGGTAGGAGACCCTTTGGAGGTTCTTGAAAAACTTCTTTGAACTCATCTAAGACTAATGACAAGTCTAAAGGACATCTAGAGTGAGGGTTTTGGAAGGAGGGGGAAGATTCACTAGGATAAGCTAGGAAGATGGATTTTTGGGCAAGCATTACCTTCTTCACTCCTTTGAGGGTGATCATGCTCTTCTTGGACTCATTGCCATGCCCTTGCGCCTTCTTTTGCGCCTTCTCTTCTTTTCTTTTCTTTATCATTTGCAATTGGTCCTCATTGACTTCTCTTGGTGAAAGAGGTAGTAATGTGATCTTTTTGCCTTGGAAGCTAAATGTAAATTTGTTGGCATGGCCATCATGAAAAGCTTTCCTATCAAATTGCCATGGCCTTCCTAATAAAATGTGGGTTGCTTCCATGGGCACTAAGTCACATAATACCTCATCTTTGTAGTTTCCAGTGGAGAAGTTAATAAGGACTTGTTTGTCCACTTTAATCTCACCTTCCTCACTAAGCCAAGAAAGCTTATAGGGCTTGGCATGAGGGATGGTTTTCAAGCCAAGCTTGTCCACAACCCTTTGTGCTAGCCACATTAACACAACTTCCACTATCAATTATGAGGGAGCAAGTTTTGTTGTTGATTTGGCACCTTGAGTGAAAAATATTTTCTCTTTGGTTTTCAAATTCTTTAGGCACTTGGCCTAGCATGCGCCTGACCACCAACAAACCTTCTTCATTAGGTTTGATTTCATCCTCACTTGAAGATTGGGAAGAAGTGTGGGAGGAAGAACTTTTAGGGGAGGGGGAAGAAGAATGTTCACTTTCAACCTCTCCTTTAGGGTTCAAGATCATGTTCCTCTTTGTTGGGCAATTTGAAGCAATGTGACCATAGCCCAAACACTTAAAACATTTGATGGAACTAGTTCTTGAACTTTGAGAAGAGTTTGCATTTTCATGGGAGGTTCTAGACGAATTAGTCCTAGGTGGGTGGTCTTTGGAAGGTGGTTTCTCATCCTTTCTTTCCTTTCCTTTCCAAGTTCTAGAGTAGTATTTATTGTATGAAGTATTCCTCTTGGCCTCTTGTTTCTTTTTCAATTGACTTTCAACTTTTAAGGCCAAGTGTAAAATTATGTCAAGAGTGGAATACTCATACAACTCAACTACATCTTGAACTTCTCTTCTAAGACCACTCACAAATCTAGCTACATTTTTTTCTTCACTTTCAAATTGAAGTCCTACTTTGAGAAGCATGGACTCCATCATTTTAAAATATTCATTCACACACATAGACCCTTGTTGAAGCCTTTGGAGCTTCAAAAGAGTCTCCCTCCTATAGTAGGAAGGAACAAATCTAGCGCGCATCAAAGTTTTAATGTCCATCCAAGAGGCCGCGGGTGGCTCTTGGTTAATATTGTCCATACACAATTGATGCCACCATGTCATGGCATAATCTTCAAATTCTAAAACTACTAAATCTACTTGTTCTTGATCACTAACTAAATGAATATTGAAGATTTGGTCCACTTTTTGCTCCCACTCTATGTAGAGGTTTGGATCATTCTCACCCTTGAACTTTGGAATCTTGATTGGTGGAGGTTGTCTTTGTGGGAGTTGATTGCGCCTTCCACCACCATCATAGCCGTGTCTTCTTCTTCTTCCACCATGGCTAGAGTCCTCGGAAGAGGACCTCCTCCTTCTCCTCTCATCTTCCCTAAGCTCAAGTCTTTGGATGTGCTCTTGTAGGAAGATCTCACTTTGCCTCCTATCCGTCCTCAATTGGTCAAAAGTTTCTCTCCTACTCACTTCCATCTCACGTAAGATGTTAGCAAGGGTCATTTGTCCACTTTCTTGGGCCATAGGAGTCACCATGGGAGGGGAATAAGGTGAGGCCGACTCCTCCTCTTCTTCTACCTCCAAGATTGGATCCATATTCATGTTCCTACACCAAAAACTCACCAAAAACCGAGACAAGGAAGAGGTTAGCTAACAAACAATTCCAAACCCGATACCAAGTGTGGTCTTCTCAAGCACCCAAGTGTTTTTGATCACACTCCCAAAGCACCCAAGCAAGGCTAGCACTCAAAAACCTTCCAAACAAGTGAAAACACCTTTAAAGAGATGAAAACCTTTTCAAAGCTCAAACAAGTGGCTCGGCCACAACACTCTAGGAAGACAAGGAAAAGAAAACTACTAAGACAAAACAAAGATTACCTAAAGACAAGCAAGCAAAGCTCAAAAAAAACAAGAAAGTTTAACTTCTAAGGAAACTTGTTTTTAAAGACAAAACTTGAACAAGACTAAAACAATGAAAAGCACTTTTAATGACTCTATGGAAAGCATTTGAACAAGCCAAGATTATACCTCAAATTATGCATACACCATGAAAGATCATAACCAAGTCAAAGCATGGAACTAATTTGCCAATATCACCCAAAATCCAAGTATAAATGTTGGTAGCATAACACCTAGTAAAAATGGCCAAATGGATTCACCAAGCATTGTAAAAGCTCTCGGCCAAACTGTTTTTGGTCTTGAAAATACTTTTTCTTTTCAAAACTAGGTACTTAAAATGATGAGAAGGATGTTTTAGGGTGTCTTGAACACTTAGTTCCTTAAAATTAGGTCAAAATCAATTTCAAGGAGCATACAACAACACAAAGCCTAGATCTCAAGCAATAGTTCAAAAACTTAGAAACAAAAACAAGAAAACTCAAAGAAGCATATGACAAGAGACTCAAGCAAAAGTTAGACACATTTAAAGACTCAACATGACATACACAAAGACACAAACATGTAGCTATCATGCATTTAAACTCATGGATTTGAGTCTCAAAGAGTAAGCATCAAAAGACATGTTATCCAACCACATTTAGGAGCAAAAGAGTCACAAAACCGAAGCCAAAATTGCCACAACATAACCTGAAAACATTGTTTTTCGTATTCTCTCCACAAAACTCCAAATTCGTTAATTCTTTTTTTGTTGGAAACTAGACTCACAGAGCTTTCTTTTGATATCAAGAACGTTACTTTTGGACCACTAAGCTAGCTGCAGTATGTTTTTCAAAAACGCACACGTTGCTGCCAGCACTGTTTTTATGTGGACCATTCAAAGATAGCTACACAAGACAAGGTTAGAACATGAAAACACCATATTCAAGGACAACCAAAGCTCTAGATACCAAATGATGAAGGATTATCTTATTTTCTTTTAGAGTTATGAATATGGTGAAGTTATTTAAGAAAGCCTTTTGAAAATTCCCACTGGACATTAAGATAGCAAGCTATCTAGATGTGAAGGTTCATTTCTCAAGCTCATGAAAGGAAGAAGAGAGTTGGATTCAAGCTTAAACTCACACGGCATTAACAACACTTAAAGAACCAAAATGAAAGAAGAAACATTAAAAATGGAAAGCATAGAAGATGAAGCATGGAAGAAGCACGCCACTCATATGGGGGATCTAAGCCAACCAAGCCCTAGAGATGAGTGATGGTGTCGCCACTTGCAATCAAGATAAGGCAAAGGTGAGTTCACTTCTAAGAAGAAGAGCTCACGAAAATTTAATGGTTGAAACACAATAGTTTAGAAACAAAATGATCAACCCTTTTACAAGACAAGGAGCACCCTTTAAATAGGAGTTCATAGGGGTCCTTTAGCAAATACAAAAACATGAAAAAAGATTAACTAGCAAACCCTAAACCTAATGTGAGAGTGAGTCTTGGCCAAGTGAAGGGAGATGATTGGTGGAGGCATTCCCATGAGGATTCTAGGCCAAAAGAGGAAGGAGACCAAGTGACCTTCTAAGGCATAAACCACAAAGGTAAAAGGAGACAAGGTACATGTCTACTTTTGCTTTTGCTTTATGCTTTTTGCTTTCCTCTCTCTTCCACTTCATCCAAGTGCTCCAATCACCAAGTGCCACCTAGCCATCTCTACTTTCTCTTAATTACCTACAAAATAAGACAAACAAGGATTAGCATGTTGGTTTAAGTTAATCTAATATTGGTCAAAGGTCAACTTTGGATCAAAGTCAACAAGTCAACCAAAATAAGTTAACTAGAAACCAACTTAGGGAATTCAAACCAAAGTAATGCAAAACAAAGATAAAGGTGATGGAATAGAAGACTCCCTTCTAGACATGCTTCTAGTGATCCTTCTTGAGGGAACTTCTAAGGAGGTGGTCACGCCTTCATCAGATACTCCCTGGTTGATATCACCTATGATGTTGTCCTTTGATAAACCTCTAGGCTGGATCCAATCCTTGGGCAATTTGTTGTCTGCAGCTTTTTCAGTCGACTGTTTTTCCTTTTTAGCCAACTGATTTCCTGCAGCAGTGGACTTTTCTATAGCAGAAATCTGCTCCTGCAGTAGATCTTCCTCATCTGCATTCTTTGACACTTGATCTTGCAATTTTGGGTTAGTTTTATCAAATACAACATGCATAGACTCTTCAACAGTCATCAATCTCTTATTGTAGACTATATATGCATGACTTTGTGTGGCATACCCTAGAAAAACACCTTCATCCGCTTTTGCATCAAATTTGCCAAGACTTTCTTTGCCATTTTTTTAGGATGAAGCACTTACATCCAAATACTTTTAGGTGACTTAAAATAGGCCTTCTCCCTTTGAAAAGCTCATAAGGGGTTTTCTTCAAAATTGGCCTAATCAACACTCTATTTAAGACATAGCAAGCAGTGTTGACTACATCAGCCCAAAAGTACTTAGGTAGTGAGTTTTCATTCAACATAGTTCTAGCTAGTTTCTCAAGAGATCTATTTTTCCTCTCAACAACACCATTTTTTTGTGGTGTTTTTGGTGCAGAAAAATTATGGTTGATACCATGCTTTGCACAAAAGTGTTCAAACTTTTCATTTTGAAATTCCCCACCATGATCACTTCGAATAGACACTATCTTGGAACTCTTTTCATTTTCAAGCATCTTGGCAAGCCTTTTGAAAGCATGAAAAATGTCATTTTTGGCAGCTAAGAACAAAGTCCATGTGTACCTAGAGAAATCATCAACAATGACTAATGCATAAAGATTGCCACCAAGGCTCATGGTTCGAGATGGACCAAATAGATCCATGTGAAGCATCTCTAAAGATCTTTCAGTTGAAACAACATTTTTGGATTCAAAAGAGACCTTAGTTTGTTTTCTTTTTTGACATGCTTCACACACTCTATCCTTCTCAAACTTGAGTTTTGGTAGTCCTTCAACCAATTGTTTTCTATTCAGCCGATTGAAATGCTGCATGTGTATGTGACAAAGTCTTCTATGCCATAACCAAGTATCATCCTCTTTTGTAAGAAAACAATGGATGTTACATGATGCATGATGCAGGTCAAGTAGATATATATTATTGACTATTTTGCCTATCAAAACAATACTACCATGTGCATCATATATCAAATAACTATTTGGTTCAAACATGACTTTAAAGCCTTTATCACATAGTTGACTTATACTTATCAAATTGTGTTTGAGTCCTTCAACCAGCAGCACATTCTTGATGTTGAAAAAGGATCCATTGCCTATGACTCCATTTCCAAGGATTCTACCTTTGTTGTCTCCATAGGTTACAAACCCTTCCTCCTTCAACTCCAACTTTGCAAATTTTGTTTTATCTCCTGTTATATGTCTCGAACAACCACTATCAAGGTACCACAAATCTTTCTTATCACCTTTCATGACTTGGCTTGAGGAAAATGACTCATAACCAGCCATGAGACACAAGTTGGCTTCTTCACTCTCATCTTGTGAGGAGCTACTTGTTGTTGAATCATCATTGTCCTCCCATGCAATGTATGCACATTTCTCCTTTGACTTCATCTCCTTTTTCCTATCAACACTCTTCTCCTTTTCTTTGTTAGCATTTGGACATTCAATTTTGATATGTCCTTGTTTTCCACAGTTATAACATGTAAAATTAGAAGAGTTTGATTCATTGTGTTTGGAAGTATACCTTTTGGGATTACCTTTGATACCTTTCCTTTTGAGATACTTACCAAACCTCTTGACAAGGAGATTCAAGTTCTCACTTTCACTTGATTCAGCCACCTCATCCTCGAGTTCCTCATTTTTCTTGGTGCTAGTCTTCAAGGCTATGTTCTTGACCTTTTTCTTACTTGACTCAAGCTCATTAAGCTTTTGCATCTCAATTTCATGCTCCCTAAGCTTACCAAACAATGCAACTGTAGTCAAAGTGGATAGATCTCTTGTTTCTGAGATAGCCGTGACCTTTGGTTGCCAAGATCTATCAAGACACTTTAGCACCTTGATGTTTAACTCTTCCTTGTCAAATTCCTTACCAAGCCTATGAGATGGTTGACTATGTGAGTGAATCTCTTTTGCACATCCGCTATGGATTCTCCTTGTTTCATCTTGAATAGCTCATATTCTTGAATCAAGGCATGCTTTCTTGCTCTCTTAACATCATTGGGTCCTTCATGAGTCACTTCAAGAACCTCCCACATTTCCTTGGCACTCTTGCATTATGAAACACGAAAAAACTCATCCATATTTAGAGATGAAGTGAGGATATTCTTTGCATTACAATCATATTGGGCTCTCCTTCTCTCTTCCTCAATCCATTGAGTCCATGGCTTATTAACCTGCACATCATGAACAATATGCTTAGGAGTATATGGTCCATTTATGATTGCATCCCATAACCCTTGATCTATTGACTCAACAAAAGATTTTTATCCTAATTTTCTAAATTGGTAATTAATGCCACTAAACATAGGGGTCTATGAATTGAGGCACCTTCACCAAAGGGTAACTTGTTTTCAGCCATTTCAAGTAGTTCAAAATAGATTTAGGACCTTACTTGATCAAATTTCAAGTACCTTGCTCTAGATACCAATTGTTAGTTTTGAAATGGTTGAAAAGCCAAGAAGGGGGGGTTGAATTGCTAATTAAAAATTTAGGCTATCTTTGCAAGCTAAAAACCACCTTTAATTGAATCAAATAGATCACCAAGTTAGGATGCAAACAGTATTGAACTATACACTTTCAATCGATCAAAAACAGAGTTAACAGATTGATTTTACAAAATAGATTCTATTCTGGTATAATCAATCGATTGAAACTGAAAAACAGTCGGCTGAAATACTGGGAAAAATGCAGAAATGCGAATTTGAATTTTAAACCAGAAACAATGCTCAAGAATGATCAAGATCAATTCCAAATGATTATACAAACATGCTCAATGCTTCAGATGCAATGAAAACATGCAAGAACATGAAAAAGATGATTAAAGCACAAGTTCTTGAAACTTTAAAATGAAAATGCAAGAGAGAAAGGTTAGAAAAGAGAGGACACCACGAAGTTTTATATTAGTTCACTCAAACCTGAGCTACATCCAGTTTGTCAAGGCAACCTTAGCTTGACTTTGCACTATTTCAAATTTTTACAAAGTATCCACCCTTACACTTCCAAAATATGCAAAAACACCACAAAAGACTATTGAATCACACAAGAATCACACCAGCACAACAAGAACCCTCTTGCAGACCTGGAAAACCACCAGACACACACATAAAGCTTGAGAAAGATCAAACCTTAGTGGTAGCACAACCTTGCCTACCACAAACCACTTTCTCCAAGCTTCAAACCAAGCCAAAAGCTCCAAGAATTGATCCAAGATCAATCTTCAACAACTGCAACACCTATGATCACGAAGGAGAGAGTTTCCACATGTTTCCAGAACCAAATCGTGCTCTAAAAATGATCAACAGACCTCTCTTTCGAAAATCATAGCTTTTATAGTCAAATTGTTACGAAATTCAACAGGTTGATTCTCAAATCAATCGGTTGATTTCACTTGACTTAAGTGAAATCAGTCGATTAAAAACTAAATCAACTGATTGAATTTGTTGTAGTTTAAGACTGTAACATCCCTAAGGAATATTACTGATATTAAATAAATAAAATCCAAAAATACAATAAAGTCCGCATTTAATATAAACTATTTCCCAAAACACGGGAAATTTAAAACTTTAATATATAAAAAAAAAACCAAAAAACCAGGAGTCCATAATTCATAAAACTGAAAGAAAAGTCAATGGCTCCTGCCAGGTTTACATAGCATTCTGAAAGCTAAAATTAGTAAACATATATATATATATATATATATATATATATATATATATATATATATATATATATATATATATATATATATATATACAAAATATCCCCTGCTAGCCCTCGCTCCGAGACTAAGCATTTCCTGGCCCACCTGTCACATCATCTGCTCCCGGATAACAAGTTATCTGATCATCGCCACACACACACAAATAGGGTGAGCTATGCACAATATATATAAAAACAAACATGAATATAAATATGTTTCCCAACCCAAAATAACATAACTAAATTCTTATACTTTTCAAATCATCCCACCATAACCTCAGAATCCTTCATGAGTCATATGCATGTACTAGATCCTGGGACTTCCCTGTGCTCCCACGAAACTAACTCATTCGTGGTCCAACCCTATGAGCCTATCCCGCTCATAGTCCTGCCCTACAGACTCCTCTCCTGTAGTATAAACATTCAAGTCTCATAACTTGGACCTTGGCACGCACGCAATCACCATACTATGGACTCCTCGCCCAATAGTAGCCGACTGGAACATAACAGTTCCTTGCCCATCGTGCGCCCGATACATGCAATCACCATACTAAGGACTCCTCGCCCATTAGTAGCCGACGGGAACTCAACGAGTTCCATGCTCATCATGTGTCCAACCACCGAGCACATCCCAGACCCCTACTGGACTTAGTCCTTCAAGCCCAAATACCACACATATGCATAAACATCCTATACATAGGATAAAAGAACCAAATCGCACATACAAGCACACACACAACATGGAATTTCACACATACTCGCTTAAGCTAGGGACTCTCGCCCAAGCTAGACCCTTAGTCTCGCTTAGGCTAGTCCGCCTCACCTGGGCGAGCTCAAAACAGCAACATAGTCACGTCATCTCGCTTAGGCGAGATCCTCTCGCCTAGGTGAGTTACACCTTCGCCCAAACAAAACATAAACCTCGCCTAAACGAGGTTCCTACAAAAAATAACCCCATGTGATGTGATATCAAAGGATGGAATTCCTTTGGTGTGATTGTGTGATTGGTATATTTGTGTCATATATATATATATATATATATATATATATATATATGTTTATTTTGTTAGCTCACCCTATCTGCTTGTGTTTGGCGATGATCGTGTACGCGGTACACGGGAGCAGATGATGTTGCAGGTGGATCTGGTGAGGCTTAGCAGCGGAGCGGGGAAAACTCATGGGAACAGTTTTATAGAGTTTTATCATTTATGATTTTGGAATAAAGATGTAATCTATTATGAGATTGTTTTGGTATTTTATTGAATTTTGAGAAGATTTGAACTTAGAGTTATATTTATTATGAAATAAATTCTTTGAAATTCTCGCGTTTTATTTTCTTATTTTATATTAAATGTGATTTTATTTTCTTATTTTATATTATTTTTTTAAACCCGTAATATCCGGCAGAGATGTTACAAACCTCATCCAAGAACTCATTAGTGATCCTCAACATGCTGCACCGTATGTGATATGTCTCCATATCCAATCCCAGATTCATATCTCGCAGCTTCGAGATCAACTCCAACTCCTTAATCATCATGGCCGACACATGAGATTTCTTCCTGCTCAGAGCGTCTGCTACGACATTAGCCTTACCAGGGTGGTATAACAGCTCAAAGTCGTAGTCCTTCAGGTATTCCATCCAGTGCCTCTGCCTCATATTCAATTCCTTCTGATCAAACATGTATTTCAAGCTCTTGTGATCACTGGATACCTGAAACTGTGCCCCATACAAGTAGTGCCTCCATGTTTTGAGAGCAAAAACCACCGCCACCAATTCTAAATCGTGTGTAGGATGGTTTTTCTCATGCACCTTCAACTGATGAGATGCATAGGCAATAGGTCGTTTCTCCTGCATCAACACGCAACCTAGACCCTAGTATGAAGCATCACAGTATACCTCAAACGTCTTGGCAGTGTTAGGAATAACTAATATGGGTGCAATGATCAATCTCTTCTTCATATCCTCAAAACAGACCTCACACTCGTCTGTCCAAGAGAAAGGCTGGTCCTTTCTAGTGAGTTGAGTCAAGGGACTCACCATCTTGGAGAACCCCTCCACAAATCGCCTGTAATATCCTGCCAGGCCCAAGAAACTCCTCGCCTCCGTCACAGTCTGTGGCCTTTCCCAATTCACCATTGTTTCAATCTTCGCTGGGTCCACTGTTATACCTTGAGCTGAGATTACATGACCCAAGAACTATACCTCATCCAGCCAAAACTCACACTTTGACAGCTTCCTATACAGTTTATGCTCTCTGAGAATTCTCAGCACCACTCTCAGATGATCTGCATGTACATCCTGACTTTCAGAGTATATCAGTATGTTGTCAATGAACACGACAACAAACTAATCTAGGTACTATGCATGTACTAGAATCCTTCATGAGTCATATGCATGTACTAGATCCTTCATGTAGCAATATCTTCATCATTTAATGGGTGAATTTACGATAAAATGCATGTAATTCTTTCCCAATCCCAAGGTTGTAGAAGTGTAAGACCCGCTAAATTTAAATAATTAAATAATTAATTATTTAATTAATGCGAGTGAGAGAAGCCTTATGGCATTAAATGCTAATCTTCATGACGTGGAAAAGTACTAGCTCAAGTGATTGAGAATACTTTGATTGTGTGAAAGGACTTCGGTTCGAGTCCTATGTATATCATTTGTGTAGGATTTAATTTTATTTATTTCTTTTTCTAATATGTATGTGTGTGTAAGTAAGAAGATAACAATTTGGGTTATACTAGTTGGCATGAAATATGAATTGGCATGATGGTTTGGTATTAACTTAATAATTGTATGGTTATGGGTTCTAGCCTTGGGGAAAACCTAAATTAAACTTTATAATTTTTTGCTAATGCTAGATTTGGGTGGAATGGGAAGGGTTAGGGGAAACCCTAACTGATCTAGCAGCCAAGGGAGGCTGAAAAACAACCATAAAGGGACCATGAATGGCCATTAACCATTAAGTAAGTGAGAAACCCGTTTTTGCCTTATAGACCTAAATTTAAGCACTGTTTAAAAGGTGAAAGTTAAGTATTAGGAAGGGTTTTGCCAAGGCTGAGTCTATACCAGAAAGAGAGCGTGAAATGAGAGTAATTATGAGTGTTGGGTGAGGTTCTGGGTCTGAATTGGTAGAAGAGCAAGAGGGAGATTGGCAAACAAGAAAGAAGTAGCACATGAACTACCTCGCGTTTCTGGAATTTTTCCAGAAACCGCCTGGCGGCACATGAACTGCCGCTAGGCGGCACATGTGTTTTACACCAGTTTCTGGATTTTCATATGAACCGCCTGGCGGTTGAGGGCAACCTGCCAGGCGACGTATGTTGCGCAGCCAATTATTTTAATTTGGATGGTTGGTTACTGATGTTATGTCATTAAATTGGTCATCTGATGGAAGTTTACTATTTTTATGATGAATTATTTCGTACAAATAGTGATTTGGTGGAAATTGCATGAATTATTGAATGAATTTGGGTACTTGGGTCCATGTTGGGGTTTGCGGATGAATAAATATTGAATTGGTAATTTTTGGATGAGTCGTGATATATAAAAAGATGTCCATATGAATACAGTATGTTTTCTGTGTAATGTATGTAATGGAATTTACATTAATATGTCAGGGTCTGTTGAAATTGGGTTACTTGGGTCACGATTGGTGCGAGAAAAGGTTGGGCATAACCCATTTTGGCAAGCACCGCCTGGTGGCGTATGGGGTTGCGCTGGGCGACACCTTAGTCTGATGGTTATTGTGGTTTTCTGGTGTGATTGCACATTTTGGGTTGTTATGCTGGACATTTCGAATTTATGTAAGGAAGGGGAAAACAGAGTAGTGGTTGTCATTAATTGTGGCGGTATGCGATAAGCAAAAAATTCCGAATGTATGCTAATGTGATGTTTGGGAGGTTGCAATGAATTAATAAGGTTGTACAGGGAAATGGGATAAGAACTGTGTTTAGGTGAATTATGTATTTAGGATACTAGTGAATCTAATTAGATGATTTTGAATTAGCCTAATAGTAAGATAATGAAAATGCAGTGGGATGTGTAATTTGGTTGTTGGAGATATGCTCAGATGAATGAGATTTACACTTGGAAGTGGTCTATAATACATGTTTCTCTGTTTAAGTTATGTAATGTGTGTTAGTTACATTGGAAACTGTTGTTGTGTTAAATTGTTGTGTGATTTGTAATACAGTTAAAGGTCTATATCTAAAGTACCATAATTGCGCTATAGTTTGATGGGTGTGTGTTTTGAGATTCTTTGGGATCAGCTTAAGTGCTCAAAAACCAGTAGCACTGTGCTACTGGTATAGCACCTGGCGGCGTGAGCGAGCCGCTAGGCGGACGGGAAGCAAAACAGTGACAATGGTCACAGTGGAGTCAGGGCACCTGGCGGCATGTGATGGCTGCACCAGGCGGTGACGGCGGAGTAGGGCGCCTGGCGGCGAGGTGGTGTCCGCCAGGCAGTGGCAGGGCAGTGCGGATACTGCAGGCGCATGGCGCCTGGCGGTGTGTGATGCCCGCCAGGCGGTCTGGAGCTAAGTTCCGCCTAGCGACGTGAGATGCACGCCAGGCGGTTTTGGTCCAGTGATGGTGCGCGAGGAAAGTTTTCTACACCGCTTTAGGGGATGTTCATGATGCGATGCTTTGGCTGGGGGCCCAGTTACGAGTGCATCTTGTATTGGGGTAACATGTGACCACTCTAGGTTGTAGCCTGGTGGTTTAGGAAGTCCAGTGGAGTGTGCGGGTTGTGGCTCGTACGATGACGTTTCAGATGATTGCCCTCTTTAGTGATTCTGATAGAGGTTTGGTAGTCTGGAAACAACTACAAACTTAGGTTTGTTTTGGGGAACTCCACTTGGTGTCACGGTGAGATGTTGTGGCAAAGTTATTCCCACGTGTGGACTATCAGGTGGTGGCTTGTAGTCGAAGGGGCGAGTAGACACTCGTACAACAAAGATCGATCATTGATCTCACCTAAAGGGTATAAAGATGATAGACGTATAAAGGCAAGTGTTGAGAGTGAAGAAATAAAAGAAAATGGGGAAAGTGTACTAACCCGGTTTTAAATTTGTTGATGTTATATTTTAATAATATATTGTTTGGTTTTATTTAAATGAGCTCACCCTATCTGTGTGTGTGTGGCGATGATCATGTAACTTGTTACATGGGAGCAGATGTTGATGCAGGTGAGCAGACAGATGCGTAGAGACGGAGTGGGGATATCTCGGGGTTTATTACTAGACATTATGATGAACAATGATTTTATATGTAATAGTTTTATAGACGGTTTTTTTATTGTAACACGTACTGATGCAAGTTATCTTATCTATATTGACGCGTTGGACTTAAATGTTTACATTTTCCCGCGTTTTTGGGAAATTGCTGATTAATAAATGAGGTGATTATTTTATTTACTTTCGTAATTATTTTAATAAGTAATTTCCGACTAGGACGTTACAAGAAGCACCATGCATCCTCCAATATTGTCTTGGTTCACATCGATATGTGATCCAACATACGATACTAACATGCAAATACTACATAACCCCAACTAAAATTGGACATATAATTCTAGTCAAATAGTAGTAATAAATAAATCAAATGTAATTAACTCGTTGATGTATCAAACATGAGTATAGTTCTGATAAGTTTTAAGAAGTGTGCTCGTGCATGTTGAGCAACAAAAACATCATTTGTTTCATCTAACAATTATGAAATGTGTTGTTTAGCTAGCCAAGATAATTTAATTGATCATAATAATTGTTTTCTATGGTACACCCAATAATTGATCATAAAGGGAGACAAGATCACCATTAGTCACGCTAATAATGGGCTCTCCATTAATTGGAAGACACAACCACCCAATCTCATCCTCTTATGTTATAAATGTTTCTCCATGTGGGAAGTAGAAGGTATGAGTTTCATATCTCTACCTTTCTACTAGTGAAGTGACTAATAGGTGATTTTTGTCCACATTTGTGAACTTCAACAAAATGGCCAAAACCAACTTCATGAATTAAAATTTTATCTCTTTCATCAACTAGGTTTTCATGTTTAAGG
Organism: Vigna unguiculata; assembly: GCF_037176805.1. NCBI lineage: Eukaryota > Viridiplantae > Streptophyta > Magnoliopsida > Fabales > Fabaceae > Vigna > Vigna unguiculata. The sequence goes on along the minus strand of NC_140793.1, from coordinate 8,987,373 downwards.
AGTCAAATTGTGTGTTGTCTAAGTCAAAGACCTCTTTTATTACCCTCCTATAGAACCTTAGTAAAATGCTTATTTTGGAGATGTAAAAGGATATATCTAATAAAAGTCATTTTGTAAGTATTAATGTTTGAAACCTATTACAAGCAAATTAAAATTAACAACAATATTATAATAATGACAGCAAAATTAACAATAATAATAACAAACTAAATAAAAGAGTAGAAGAAAAATCATATTATTGTTAAAAATCAGATTAATTATTCTTAAAATAAGATTGGTAGATAAGAAAAATACATTGTAATTAAAAAAAAAGTTACGAAATTTTAGTTTAACAATGATAAAATAACTAAATTAAATAAAAGGTTAAAAAAGAAAAAAAAATTCTTATTTAGAAAAAAAAGTTACCAAATTTTAGTTTAACAATATTAAAAAATTGTCTGAAAAATATAGTGTTAAAAATTAAAGCTTAAGAATGTTAAAACGAACAAAAATAAATACAAAAGTTAAGTCAAAGACCTCTTTTATTACCCTCCTATAGAACCTTAGTAAAATGCTTATTTTGGAGATGTAAAAGGATATATCTAATAAAAGTCATTTTGTAAGTATTAATGTTTGAAACCTATTACAAGCAAATTAAAATTAACAACAATGTTATAATAATGACAGCAAAATTAACAATAATAATAACAAACTAAATAAAAGAGTAGAAGAAAAATCATATTATTGTTAAAAATCAGATTAATTATTCTTAAAATAAGATTGGTAGATAAGAAAAATACATTGTAATTAAAAAAAAGTTACGAAATTTTAGTTTAACAATGATAAAATAACTAAATTAAATAAAAGGTTAAAAAAGAAAAAAAAATTCTTATTTAGAAAAAAAAGTTACCAAATTTTAGTTTAACAATATTAAAAAATTGTCTGAAAAATATAGTGTTAAAAATTAAAGCTTAAGAATGTTAAAACGAACAAAAATAAATACAAAAGTTAAAAAAAATAAATGGCTTTATAAAAGAAGTTTTAAAATTTAACTTTACAAATATTAAAAATAACAAAAAGAATAATGAGATGCAAATTTAACTATGATAATAAGAAAAATAAAAAGAATTGATAACAAAATTTGTATTGCAATGATATTTTACACCAATGATAACAAAATGGGTATTGGAGTGAATATTATGACATTATACAATTATTGAAAACATTATTTGTCATTTTAATAAAATTATTGTAGTAATTATCATCAATATTTTACACTAGTGAAAAAAAAGAATCAATGACAACTTATTATGACAGGTGTAATCCACCTGCCATAATAAGTTAACCGGTGACATTTTTCTGATAAAAGCAACATTTATTATGACGGGTAAAAAGGGACCTATCATAGTAAATGAAAAGGAAAACTTATTATAAAAAGTGTACTAGACCTCTCATATACAAAAATGAAATTATGTTAGAACATATTATGACAAGTTTAGGAAGACCTGTCATAGTAAGACGTTATTATGATTGTTAGTTCAACACATGTCATAGTATGTCTAAATCCCTAATTTTACCACTATCCCATTTCAGAAGCACTCCATACAATCCTCTTTTGATTCTCATCTTCCATTCTCCACGTACTCGTCGTCCTCATTTCTCTTTCTCGTCTTCATAAGTCATCGCCTCCCACACGTTGTCGACTCCACACGCCGCCGTTTACACTTTGAGCCTCTACCTTCTCGGTTGTTGACGCCGCTAATCGAAGTCCTTGTTGTCGTGCATCAACGCCACTCATCTCTAATGAGACCACTACTAGCTAGGTTTCTATGTTATTCTTGAGCTTGAGGCTATGTGTGCCCAAATTCTATTTTGCTTCAAGCAAATTATATGCTCATATTTGTAAGGTTTATATAATGTTTTTGGACCAATTGTAGTAGTGTTAGAAATTGAGATTGGAGGAAGCATTGGATATGTTCGAATAAACTAAGTTTGGTGTTTATTTGTTCATAAAGTTTAGTATTGTGTTTAATTGCTTAGAAAATGGTGTGGTCTAATTAAGTATGTCAAGTTAATTAATTGAAAATTGTTAGAAGTTTAAGGTTTTCTAATTTAATGTATGAGTACTAAAGTAAAATAGAGTGAAAAACGAATATGAGAAGATCAATCCCATTTCAACCCAAGCCCTTTGCATATTGCCTTATTTTCCCAATATCAACTAACCCCAACACATTAAACACAACTCGCACAAGCATGCAGAAACAAGCCATGCCTAGGTTCAGAGTAGACACACCCATAGACAAAAACATAATACTTGTTAGTTGTTTGGTGTTGATCTTGCTTTATCACTGCTACGATTGGCTATATTTGGGTGAAGCAGAATGAGAAAGTGAAGGCAAAAATTGAACTAAGGTACCTACAAATAGATAGGAAAGAATGGGAACATAAAAAACACATCAAAGTAGTTGCTAACGTTGTCAAATTATTACCAAATGGAAACAATGAGAAGTTAATATTGAAACAACAAAATTGGGATTTATTTGCAACTAAAAGTAGGCTCAGCCTGATATACTTCAATATTTTCAAAATAGTGATGGAAAGGAGAGCAAGCTTTATAAGTAGTGAGGGTTTCATTTTCACGAGCATAAGGACATCATTAAAACAATTTAATGGTAAAGTTACTAATATAAGATGTTTGATTTTATTTTAAATGGACTAAATTCTCATATCGATTAACTTTTTATTTATGAATTTCTTAATCCTATTACAATTCAGAGTGTAGGAAATAAATTGGAGTAGGTGTAAAAAATACTTAATAGAGATATTTGAAAAAACCAACAAAGAGGTGTATTTAGTACCTTACTTGCACAAGTAAGTACATAATTTTTTTTATAGGTAACTAATTTAAAATTTATTTTTTATTAATATTATTCCAACATGTAGGCATATTGGCAGTTGCTAATCATTCTTCCTAATCGTTGTCTTATGGTTCTCTTGTGTTCCTTGCATAAGAAAGCTAACACATTGTCCACAAAAAAATTTATTAGATGCATAAGTTCTTTATTCTATTTTATTTCCTTCCATATGATTAATATTATTTAATGGATATCTACTTTTTGTAGGTCTTTGGAAGCTCATTCAAGATTGTAAGGTGTTCCATCTGTATCTAGGAAGAAGATGCAAATAATTGGACCTAACCTAACTTATATGTCTGACTACAATTTAAGTTCTAATATAAAACATATGGTGATTATTTGTATTTAACTTTTGAGTGTCGACGTCAATTGGGAACTATGAGTGTGGGTATTACATCATGAAAAACAAGCACACGATTCTATGTACAAACATTACTAAGTCATGAGATAAGGTAATAAAAAATTGACTAAATATTTATCTAATTATGAATTACAATATTTTTTTTACTTCATTATGTTTTTTGTAGATATTTAATGATTCATCCCCATTGGAAGATGAAAGAAATTAGAATCAAGTGAGCTTATTTTCTTTTTGAGTGTTACTAATGACTTGTAAAAATCTTAGGTTTATAGTACTTTACAATCTTTTGGAGAGTATTTGTGAAAGTTGTCAAGGTTGTAGGTTTATGTACATACAATTTCATGTTTTAAAGTTTGTTGGACAACTTAACTGTATGGAATTGATTTTCTTGGGAATTGTTGGGTCTGGTGATATGAAATATATTTGCAGATGAATTGAATGAAAAAGAAAATGGTAAAACAAAACAATCATAAAAAAACAAAAGTTTAACTTACTATGACGGATTTTGCATTAGTTGTCATAGTAACTTTAAACGTACTATAACTGACCCAATTATACCTTTCATAGTAGGTTCACTTAAGCACAACATAAAATATAAGATAATAGTTAGAATCAATCAATACATTCAAATTATTGTTCACTATCATATTGTAATAATGATTTTGTTCTGAGTTGTTTTTTATGAATTAAAAAAAGAATGTGCTTATAAAGACTTTTGGAATAATATGTGAAAGCATATCTCTATTTTCTTAGCTCACTCTCTTTGTGCACTACCATTCACACTCAAGCTTTCTTTCCCATCATCCTAAAATGGAAGAAAGCATTCAAAAACAAGACCTAATAGAGAAAAAAATAATAAGGCTCAAACTCAAGTATTAATAGACTGAAGGAGAAATTTTTTTAGCAAAAAGATGAAGAGAGTAAATGCTTTGTTTGATAATGTAGTGATGTGCTATATCCTTAAAAACAATAGGTAAATAAAAAGAAACTTATTAAAACTCTTACAACTCAATTGAACACATAGTTAAGCTGAAGTTGTCTCTTACTATATGATGATAACCGAAGTAAAGATAATGAAAACTAACCACACCATATATATATATTTCTCATGATTGACAAATGCTAGGGACAAACAACATAGTAGTCCTCGTCTTGGAATGAAGATTTGTTGTCTTTGTAAGGACTAAGATTATTGTGACATTGAGAGGGACCAGAAGGTGGCACTGGCCCTTTTGCCAATTGGCTTTCAAACGTGCTTTTGAAGTCTCTTAAGTCTCTCATGCACTCACCTCTACTTGAAGCCCCCATGAGTACCAAAACTGCCACAAGAAAGAGACTCCAACAAGATCTCCCCAAACATGGCATAGCTAGATTCCTTTGCTTTCTTCCAATTCTCCTGAACAAGACAATGGCATATCTACCTATGTTTTGTGGAGGACAATATATATATAGAGAGAGAGAATAATATGTATGCACTATTGATTAGAAAACGGTGGAGATGGGGCATTGAATTTTTGTCCAACAAAGAAAACAATTTTCAACGCCCACACATCATAAAACATCAAAAGAAGCCTTTCAGGTATATTTAAATAACATTAAACATGAATTCATTCATAAATAAAAAATAAAAAATAAAAAAATTATAAAAAAAATTACAAATTAATTTAAATAAAGTGTCTTTTCTACGAGAGTTTGAAAACGTTGCGGTGATTGGAATATTTTAATGGCTTGATTGCAGCAGCCGATTTAGAAAACATGGCGATAGTTTATAAAAATGGAACTTTTGAAATTAATGTTCACCAAACGTAAACCATAGAGTGTGTGCTCTGGTATTCAATTTGAACATATTCAACATTTTTGTGACAAAAGTCCAAAATGATTATGTGATAAAGTTGCTTTTTTTTTTTATTATGATTTTTCAGAAAGTGAGGTGTCTTTAACTAAGATGTTGGAAAAGTGGAAAGGTGAAATTTTTGTTTAAAAATATGAATAATTTCAAATGATGTCGTTTAAATTGCAATGAATATTTATACAAAAATTTTGATACTCAAGTCAATAAGATATCAAAGAATGATGAGAAAAGAGTGACAATGAATTGTGAAATATAATAATCTCTTTAGTAGAAATGTTTTTCTATAGATTTTTGAGTTTCTATAAATAAAGATAAATAGCAAAATATAACTAGGTTGGGATTGAGATACTTTTTTCGTTAGTTATATACATATTGTTATTCATAATAATTTATTATAAAACTACTGATAGACTCTGAGAACTTATCCATAGATATTTATGGAAATGCTTATAAATAGAGATAAATTCCCCAAATTTAGATTATTAATAAATGTTATTCAGAGATGGAATCACTTCGTTAATTCCATTTTAAATAAATTATTTATTTTTTCATTTTATAACATTTTTAGCTTATATGTACATTAGGATGACTTTGTTGGTCGGATTGTCCTATTTTGATCCATAAAAAATGGGTCAACTTGTTTCGTATAAGAAATGTAGGTTAATTTTTCTATCCTATCTTATATAATGTTTAGTTTATGGGTTTGCGAGTCGATTTACAAGTTTGTCGGTTAGTCGTGGCCCACGTATGAATTTTAATAATTTTATTTTTATTTAATTAAATTATTAGAAATAATAATTTATGTAGGCCTAATTCTTAAAATAAGTAATATTCATAATTCTACAATTTATAATTTTTAAGTACAAACCTATTAAAAATAGAAATGACTTTGAAGTAGACTAAGACAAGAGAAGAAATGTGAATGAGTAAGTTACTTAGAATAAACACAACATTTTGTGCTAGAGTTGGTAGATTTTAGAAATTTAATTGGGCCAAATGTAGGCCAACAAGTCATTGGTCTGCTCGGACTACAAGTTATGCAAGGCAGGCCTAAGCAGACCAAAAGGCTAAAATACTTAGTCTACCTCGTACTTTTTCTTGCCAGCTTACGAGACGGTCCACATAGTCCATTCCGCGTTGTTATCCCTAGTCTACATAACCGAATTTTGCCCAAATTAGAACTCAAACTATAACTTTCATAATTCATTTTTGTTCTTTTACTTATACTCACTAAAGTATCTATTCTTCTCCAATTTTACAACTCTAACACAAGGGTTCACCTTTTTAATTGTATGTCCATAAATATTCTACTTTTAGTAAAACTATGTTTCATATAATACATGATAAAACTATGATTTGATAAAAATAAATAGGACAATACACTACAAGAATTTTTGGCGCTAGTTGTAACTAAATAGTGTTGGCTAAAAAAGAGACGTTATAAAGTTGATCAACCTTACACTACCGGAAGTCGACTTTCAAAATTGTCCAATTCCATGAATTAAGCCACTAGATGTCGACTTCCGGTGAATTAAACCTCCCGGATCTCGAGTTTCGTTGAATGAACCCCCCATTAGATCTTGATTTTTGGTGATTGGGTCCTGCATCTCCACTTCTGGTGAATGAAGAGGTTGTGAAAGCAATAGAAAACTTCAACCCCAAAAGGGTTGTAGAGAAAGGAAGCCATGGAATGGTGTAAAAAGGCGTTCTTCAACTCAAAGAAAACAACAACTTCAGGTTGGTCGTCGTAAAGAAGATATCACAAGGCCTCCTATCTCTTCACGATAACTCAAAACTTGAAAACAAAATATGAGTTCTATCTTCTCTACTGGGAAAATTCCTCTTTTGGTTCTCAACTTTTGGAAATCAATTGAAAAAATCTTCTTTTGGATCTCGACTTCCAAAATTCAATGAAAAAATTCCTCTTCCAAATCTCGACTTCCGGAAGTCACTCAAAAAATTTCTCTTCCAGATCTCGACTTATGAAAGTCAATAGAAAAATTCCTTTTCCGAATTTTAACTTTTGGAATTCAATTCAAAAATTCATCTTCTGGATCTCAACATTCAGAAGTTAATGGAAAAATTCCTCTTCTAGATCTTGATTTTCGGAAGTCACTCAAAATATTTCTCTTACAAAACTCGACTTCCGAAAGTGTATAGCCCAGATCTCAAACATTTAAAATCCTTTTTCGAATCTCGACTTCCAAAAGTCAATAAAAAAATTTATCTTCCGAATGTTGATTTTCGGAAGTCAATTGAAAAAATTCTCTTCATGATCTTGACTTCTGGAAGTCAATAAAAGAATTCCTTTTCTGAATCTCGACTTTCAGAAGTCACTCAAAAAATTCCTCTTCTGAAATTTGACTTTCGAAAGTGTATAGCTTGGATCTCAAACATTCAAAATACTCTTCTGAATCTATACTTCTAGAAGTCAATAGAAAAACTCCTCTTCCGAATCTCAACTTCTAGAAGTCAATTGAAAAAATGTTCTTCCGAAAGTCAATGAAAAAATCCTCTTCCGGAGCTTGACTTCTGAAATTCATTTCAGGGTGCATGAGTCGATAATAATCACCAAAGCACATTAAATAAGTTTGTTGACCCACCAAAAGCTCATAATTACATCATAATTATTGTCACCAAATACACTTTTTAATTTACATTTATTTTTTGAAAGGGCACTAATGAAATAGTGAAAAACTTTGTAGATGTGGAAGAAATCTTGCAGGTGCAAGAAGAAACCACCTAACAAAATTCATATACAAACATCTTGCCCCCAAACAACATTCGGTCCTCCAATATCATCATTTGAGCTTGGAAGGCCTTTAAGTGACTCTCTAGGCCCCTAACCTTGAGAATAGACTAAGTTTAGGAGTCATATGGTGTGATGGGACCAACTCATTCATCATTCTTTCATATTGCAAGTCGACCTTGGAATGACTTGCTCTTGACATGACCCACGATTGTGCATCATTTGTCAAAGCTCCTCATTAACCATTTGTCATGTATCTTATACTTTGACTACCTTTTCCTTTTTGGCGACGAAAGACTTCTACTTGGGGGCTTCTTCCTGCACTTCCAAACATTTCTTCTCTACCTCAAAAACCTTTTTAACTTCCCACTTTAACCTTTACTAAATATATATTTTATCTCTCTTATTTAATGCATGCTAACTTACCTCACCCCCAAATTTTTTCTCTTACGAACGTTGATATCCGATTCTTTCTTTTGTTCTACGAATGTCGACATTTGGTATGTTTATTTTTTCATTATGGATGTGGACATCCGGTAGTTTTTTTGTTACAGATGTCGACATTCAATTCTTCATTCTACGGATGTCAATTTTTTTTGTTACGGATGTTGACATTCGATTCTTCATTCTACGAATGTCATTGTTTTTTTTTGTTAATTGTTCTTCGCATCTAGTATTACACTTTTATATTTTTTTTATTTAGAACCAGATCTCCACATCCGGTTAGATTTTACTTTTTTTTAAATTGGACACTCATCTCACACATATATTAACACTTTAGTGAGGGATGAAAGGATTTTTATCCTCTTCAAGATAAAATTGAACAAGTTCAAAATTACACCACACATTAAATTAAATTCTTCTTCCCAAAATTCTTCAACTTAAAATTTATATATATATATAATAGTTTTGTAAATTTTATTTTTTTATAATTATTAAAATAGTTAAAAGATTAATAAAAAAAAAAACAAACAATTTCGATATTTAAAATTAGAAAAGGCATGTGAATATATACTTACGGATGTCAAAATCGGTTCTGAAAAATGGTTTTCGACAATGAATTTCGATATCCAATTCTTGTTAAACAAAATAAATTTGTAAACATTTTTATTTTTATTTTTATTTTAAAATATTTATTATTATGTTTAAGTTATATTTAAAAATAAAAAAATATTTATACATTTTAAATTTTTGTTTTTATTTGGTTTTTTATTGTTTATTAATTATCTTTAATATATCAAATATTTTAAAAAAAATAATATATAAAAACCATCAAATATTAGAATTTATTTAACAATAATCGGATTTCGAAATCCGTTTAACACAATTTACGGATTTTTACATATGTAAGTATAATATACATATATATATATATATATATATATATATATATATATATATATATATATATATATATATATATATATATATATATATATATATATATTCTTAATAATTTAATTGTATTTTTAATTTTTTTAAATACATTATTATTTTGTTAATATTTTCAATTTTATTTATATTTTAAATATTTTAGTAATTATGAAAAATAAAATAAAATTAATAATGTATATATTTTGGGATAAAAAGTTTTGAAGAGAAGAAATAAAACTTAAAATGACATAGAGATCCAATTCTAAATAAAAAAAAGTTAAAAGTATATCGAACCTAGAGATGTGATAAGAGAAAAAAAAACATATTGGATGTTGACATCTGTAGAACAAATCAAAAAATCGGATGTCGACATTGGTAAGCGAAAATAATTGGGGATGAGGTTAGTTAACGTGCATTAAATAGGAGAGAAAAAAAATGTATTTAGTGAAGGATAAAATAGGAAGTTAAAAGAATTTTGGAGATAGAGGAGAAATGTTTGGAGGTAAGGGAGAAGCCCTTTCTACTTCTTCTCGGCCTTTCTTGTTCAAATTGGGCTTCCTCTTATGGAGCTTGGGCTTTTTCTATGTACTTCCTAGCTTATTCATTATCTTGCATTAATTCCTAGATAGTTTTCAGGGGTCTTCTCCCTGCACTCCCAAGTCTTCTTCAGTACCCCCAAAATTTACCATTTTACCCCTAATAAATTTGTAGGTGCCAGGTTGGTGAAAGTGGGTGAAAGCAGTAAATGATATTTATTGCGGCAACAGTGTATTTTGCTTTGGTTTTTATCTGAGCCTTACACCCTCAACTATTTCCACAACGTTTCTTCTCTCCACCGCTTTTTTCTCTCCATTTTTTCTCTAGAGTGTTGTGCTTTCTGAGTGGTCCCTTGAAGGTGGCAGTGGTCCCTGCCTGTGCTTCATTCTCTTGTCACCACTTGTCCTTGAAGTTGGTCCGTGGTCTAAGCTCCGTGTGCAGTTTCATTAATTTTATTTTTGAAAGTTTTCCTCTTATCTTCTTTGCTCGGTTAGTCTCCTTCCAGTTTAATCATAATCATATTGAATGTTTTGGAATTTGATTTGAATGGTTGGAACCTTGTTTGTTAAGATCCGTTTTGTATTTTTTTTTCTTTTTTTTTCTGTGAAACAGATGTTGAGATCCGTTTCAGAGAAATGTGAAACAGATTTCAACATTCGTTTCATTAATTTTTTTGTTTTTTAATGAAACGGATGTCGAGATCCGTTTCAAAATTTTCTAAAACGGATCTCGACATCTGTTTCGCTTTTTTTTTTATGAAATGAATGTCGGGATCCGTTTCAGAAAAGTATGAACGGGTCTCGACATCTATTTCATTAAAAAATAAAACAAAATAATGAAACGAATGTCAAGATTTGTTTCATACTTTTCTGAAATGAATTTCAACATTTGTTTAGTGTTTTTTTTTCTTTTGCTTGTTACGGAGGTGGAAGGCAGTGGTTGAAAGTGGATGTATGCATGCATACAAGGGTTCTAGCTTCTTCACCTTTCTTTGGGTTAGTTACCCTAATCTTTTGGTTTCGTTCAGGAAATAAAATAATGTTATTTATGTGTTTATGTGCGTGTTCATGAGCCATCAGTGAGGTAGTGTGTGTTCATGAGCAAGTTGTGTGATATGTGGGTGCTGAGACCGTGCATTGAATGTGGTTTTAGTGTGTTGCTTAGTAAGGTGCAGTGGTGTGCGTGAGTTTGTGAGTGAGTATGTATTGTGTGCGTGAGTGAGGTGAAAACAATTTGTATGACTCTCTAAAGTAGTTTCTATCACCACCTTACATGGAATCAGTTTTGAATGTGATGAAACAGTTTTGAATTTGATGAAACGTTGGTAGAATTTGTGTGAGACTTCGTGTTTGTCTGAAAACTTTGCATATACACCTCGTGTTTGTGAGGTAGTGTGTGTTGTGTAATAGGTGAGACAGACCAGTGAGGTGCCCTGTTGCATTGCTTTTTCATGCTTATCTGTTTGTATGTGCTTGCCCTTAATGGGGTTGTTTCACGTATTAAAATATTTTCTTTTTTATTATAGCTCATTATGGAAGATCATCATTTTAGTTATTTGAGTTTCTTGGATTCTCAAGTAAATTGTAGTCTCATGTCAAACTTTTCTGATTTCGTTCATGATATCTGCGAACAAGATTATACATCTCACTTTACAACCGATGATATCTTCCCAACACGTGAAGATTTAATTAAGTGGGTTAGAGGGGTTGCTTTTAATCTTCGATTTGTTGTTATTATTCTAAGATCAGATAAATATAATGGACAACCAGGAAGAAAGACCCATGTATTATTAGGTTGTGAAAGAGGCGAAAAATATAAAAAATACAAATGTGATGCAGAACCGAGTTTATCTAGGACAAGAAAATGTGATTGTCCCTTTAGATTGAGAGGCAGACCCATCTCTCAAGGGGAGGGATGGGTGTAGAACGTAAAATGTGGTTATCATAATCACAATGTCTCATCTACTCTAGTTGGTCACCCCTGTGCGGGTAGGTTGAAGTCCACTGAACACTCGTTGCTTGTTGATATGACTAAAAGTCAAGTAAAACCTGCAAATATACTTCTCACTCTCAAATAAAAAGATGGGTGTAATGTGACAACTTTGAAGCAAGTATATAATGCAAGATCTTGGTACAAACATTCAGTAAGAGGTTCAAGGACTGAGTTACAACAGTTAATGTTGATGTTGGAACGTGATCACTATATCCATTTTAGTAGATGTGTTGATGAATTTGATGTGGTTAGCAATCTGTTTTAGACCCATCCTAATGCTGTGAAGTTGTTAAATTCATTCAATATTGTGTTCTTAATGGATAGTACTTACAAAACCAACAAATATCGGTTGCCATTGCTTGAGATTGTTGGTGTGACCTCAACAGGATTAACTTTCTCAGCCGCGTTTTCATTTTTATCCAGTGAAAAGTAAAATAATTTCACTTGGGCTCTTGAAAGGTTAAGAGGTTTGTTTATGACGTTTGAGGGTGGTCCATAAGTCATTGTAACTGATAGAGATCTGGCTCTAATGAATGTTGTTGGCATTGTGTTCCCTGAGTGTTATCATCTTCTATGTCGTTTCCATATTCAAAAAAATATGCAGGCAAAGTGCAAAATGTGAGTGAATTTTGTTGATGCATGAGATGTTGTACTGCAAGCATGGGAAAATGTCATGGACTGTGAAGATGAGTTAAAGTTTAATGATTGTGTTAATTGTCTCGAGCTTGTTTGCCAGTCATGGCCTGTATTCTTTGAATATGTTAATAACTCGTGGGTCATTCCTTACAAGAAATACTTTGTGAAGGCGTGGACAAACAAAGTTATGCATTTAGGGAATATAACATCAAACAAGTATGTTTGCATCTTCTTATTAATTCATTTTTTTTATTAATGGTTTATATGATTGCATGTATAAATTGTACTAGGGTTGAGTCTGCTCACTTGAGCCTCAAGAAATTTCTTAGAAGTAGTATGGGAGACCTTTGTTCGTGTTAGGATGGAATTCACAAAGTTATTATCTTGCAACATAACAAAATAAAGGCGTCTTTTGAAAGAAGTCTAGATTTAATGAGTGACTCTTACAAGGCATTGAGTTATAGAAGATTAGTGGGATATATTTCTAGATGTGACTTAGAATTCCTTGCTCCAGAGTTAGAAAGAGTAAAGAAAATTGGATTCGATACTAGTCGTTGTGGCTGCATTCTCAGAAATTCATGTGAATTAGCACGATATGATCCTGGGATGATTCCTCTCCAAGAAATTCATGTCATGTGGACTAGGTTGAGCTTCTCAAATGTGTCGTCTTCACAATCCAAAGGGCAATTATCTATTCAGAGGGAGGTTGATCTACTGCTTAATCTTTTCAAAGAAGTTGACATTGCAGGAAAAGTCACCATCAAACATAAATTACTTGATATAGTTTGTCATTCGATGACATCGATGTTGTCGCCAACGAGTAAAATTAAGACGAAAGGTTCACCTAAGAGTCATCGATCAAAGAAGTCAACCAAACGTGATCCCTCATATTTTGAGCATCTTGACGCCTTCATTGAGTCATCAAGACAAGACACAAAAACAGAAAACAAGCTAAAGACCAAAGGTGTAATTCAAGAAAAGGTAAACCCATGCTAGAACAGTTCAATCATGTTTTTCATCCTTATATAGTGGATGTTGTAGATGTAGTGGCAGATGGTCATTGTGGGTATAGATGCATTGCTGCATTGATGGGTATGGGTCATGAGTCATGGCCTCTAATCAAACATGATTTATACAAAGAACTTAGTCAATGGCGAGATGAATATGCAAAATTAGTTGGAGGCTATGATCGCCTGGAAGAACTCAAAAAGTTTTTGCTAGTTCATTCACCTGAGGGGTATAACTTCTACACACTAATGTTGAAACTTATGTATTAAAAGTTTTTTATGATTTTGTTTTATTATAATCTAATTAATTATATACAGACTAATCGAGACAAGTGGATGACTATACCGAACATGGGGTATGCGATTGCTAATCGATATAATGTAATCCTCGTGTGCTTGTCATCAGTTCAGAATTTGATGATATTCCCACTCCGTACATCCCCACCTATTATGCAAAGTCAACATCGACTAATTTGTATCGGACATGTTTACGGTTCTCATTTTGTGCAGGTATATATATATATAGATATACATATATATATATATGTATATATATATATATGTATATATGTATATATGTATATATGTATATATGTATATATGTATATATATACATATATACATATATACATATATACATATATATATATATATATATATTAAAGAACTTTATTTCTTTATTGACTAATTACATGTTTACAGGTTCGTCTACAAGAAGGTTGCCCATTACCGATGGTGGATATCATATCATCTAGCAATTGTTACCCAAAGGTAAAGGGGTGGGCATCATTTTATAAAGATAGGATGCAGACATTCATAGATTTACACGTAGTGGATCATAGTTATGTTGATCTCATTGAAGACTGATATTTGTTAATTGTATTAAACATTTGACTGTTGTAGTTTATTTTAGGAATTTTCATATTGTTTTGTACTTTTAAAAAATACGTTTGTAATTATTTTACTAATATATAAAATTCTAACTCCTCTAGCCAAGGGACAAATATATTTTGCCTTATTGCTAACAAAATAGACATTTGAATTTGTAATCATATATAGATGAAATAACTTAATATAAAATCCAATAAAAATGTAAATTGTAACATCAAATACAAATATAAAGTAAATTGACTATCCAGACGTAGATGGTCGTCGACCTCGAACTTTATGTCCTTCTCTAGTCTTTTCCTCTTTTGTGGCATCACGAGCTATCTACAATAACTCATGCGTGCGATCCCAAGCAACTGTGTCCTCACTAACGTCTCTACAATCTACCATCCGCTGAAGACCACTGACAATGCGTTTCATGACACCCTGCGATAATACCAAGTTAATGTCAAATATTTAAGTTACTAATAATATGAACAAATAAATTTGTAACATACTAATAAACCACCAGAAGATGATGACGTTGACGTCCTCTGAACTGGTATGTCATCTTGCAAATTCCGACGAAGTCGGGGCATAATCACAAGGCTAGGTCGGTCGGCCTCAACTCCACGTAAAATGTATGGATTGGAGACCCTTCTAAACCACTGCAAATATCCATTTGAACATGAAAAAGAAGCTGGCGCAGGGAGCACCTTAACTACGAAAAACTGCTCGTGGTTTCTCCACCGATTATCAATAGTCGCAAAGTCCAACATGGGAAGCGAACTCGACGGTCGTGGAATAGGCTGGATGAAGCCAAATTGTCGCAACACACACTCCCACAGATGACGGTGTACGAGGATACCAAGCCTCAGGAAGCAGAAAACATGGCAGATACAACAAGTGGTCGACCAACTCTATGTGCTATATATGGGTTCCAAATCATCCCATCATATGTCAAGGCATCCAACTGGATTCTAACATCAGCTATAGTGGAAGTAGCGCATCCAGTGACATAACGTCTGACACGGGGTTCGGTCTCAACATATGTATCCCGCAATTGCTTCCTTTCCAATGCAGGGAAGTGCTCGTATATCCAAGCTTGTATCAAATAACATTTCATTTAACTATTGTGATATAAAAGAAAAAACTAGTAAAATATTGAACAAAATGTAATATAAAAGGGTACCTATAGAAGAGGTAGATATCCAACTAATTGATTTGTATTTGCAAAGCTGATATCTCCTAGCTGCTCATATAAGTAGACAAAAGCAGCAACTCCCCAAGCATATCTACAGCATGTCGGGAGATCTCTAAATAGCTCAAGGTAATGTGTACGAAAAAAGGTGGTGTTTTCATTAGCAAATATTGTGCACCCTACAAGGTGCAAAAGATATGCACGTGCAGTAAACTTCCATAGCTCATTATCACAACAGTTATCATATAGCTCTCTCAATCAGTTAAGTCTGACCTGTGCACCCCGACTTTGATTCAACTCATCGCAAGCCATGGCCCGATCAACACCAAGAAGTGTCATCAAAATCTCAACTGAATCTTCATATTCAAGATTTTCAGGGAGCAAAACTGTCCATTGATGGAAAGATGAAGGAGTGACCAAACGTCATCTAAAGTGATCGTCATCTCCCCAATAGGTAGATGAAAGGTATTAGTCTCGGGATGTAATCTCTCCACGAAACCCAATATTAACCCAATATCGGGATATTCATATAAAATATCGCACAAAGGTGATAATCCAGAAGCTACCACAAAGGGGAGAACAGAAGGGTGAGAAGGTCCTAATTTTTTCACTTTTTTAATATGGGAGACTACTTTCACAACTTGGTCCTAACAAAAAATAAACATAAAAGAATAAAAATACATAACAATGATAAAATTAAACATTTATAAAAACTTCATACTTACCTGACCATCCCATATGATCCGTGCAACATGATCCTGGTACCGAGTCAATAAAGATGTATCAAACAGACCACCTAGAAATCCTGCACCATCGTTATCAATCTCATGCTCCTCGTCCTGGGGAACATCGAAAACCCCATGCTCAACAACATCATCCTGAACAACATCAGCCTCATGCTGACCCCTTCTACGAGCTAAAGCGGTCGGTCTCCTCCGTGCAGCACCCTGTGTAGAACTCTCGGGTGCATCATGAGAACCACGTCTAGATAAATTTCCTCGTGTCCTAACCATATTTATAATTCAAAGTTTAAAACATTACCATCTCTGAAAGTTCATGTAATAAAAGAATTTGAGATTGTATGTAATAATAAATAAACAAAAATTAACACAATTTGATAAATTTTCTTAACTAGAATATCAAACATAACTTAATCAACCTATTACATTAGTATCTTCATATTGATAGTAAAAACATTTAAGTTAACATTCATTGTCAATCTGAACTCCTACCTAATACACTAGTTAATACAATAGTTAATAAACATAAAATGACACACTTAAATAAATTTTATTTCATAGGTAAATTTTTCATTATTTAAATAAATCATATTATTATATAATTAAAATTTTTATTTTTGAAAAGATGGTTGAATATTTATTGGTTGAAAAGGGGAACTTGAAGGGTGGGTCGATGTGCTCTTGGTGGTGTTGTTGGTGCTCTGCGGTTGCGGCTTAGATCTACTCCACAAGGCAGCAACGACTGAATGCAACACAACAACGAATGAATGCAACGAGTGAAGGAGTGCAGGGCTGCAGCAAGGATTGAATGCTTGAGTGAAGGAAGCGTGAATGCAAAGGAAGAGAGAACACTAAATTTTAAATGCCCCTGTTGCTAGGTCAACGAGATTCATTTTTGGGGTGCAAGGATGCAGATTCGCTGGTGGGGTGTAGGGGTGTAGTGCGGTAACAATTTTCTTTTGGGTAATGATTAGATGACTTCTTTTTTATACCACTTTTATTACCACTCTGCGTGGCAAGTGTATTAAGCCATTTAAATATAATATTTAATTTATAAATAAATTTAAATTAAATTAGAGCAATTAAGTTTGTATATTCGCGCATGGGCTTTGAAATGAAAAGCTGGAACCCTAATATTCACATTTCAACATTTTCGAAACATCACGTTCTCATCCTTAGTGCTTCTCTACTCTGCTGTTCAAAATCAAATTCTTCCATCTACTCCATCTCGGAAGTCCAATTTTTTGGAAGCCAAAAGTTGTCCAACAAAACCCCATTTTGTAGCTTAGGTTTTAAAATGTCAAACTTCATCTTCGTGACCAATCTTCCATTGTCGAATCCTCAATCTGGAACCCATTGACGAGCCCCATTATCTTTCTGGAAGCTTGCGACCCTCTGCGAACGAAGCCCACCATCGTTGATCTTCCTTCATTTCCTTGTTCGTTGCTCACTGTCAAATTCAAAAATGGGGTTTGGAATTTTTGAACCCTTGTGCTGCCTTCTCCTTTCTCCCTTAGGTTTTATGAGCGCACACATGATTTTGTTGATTTGGTGTGTCTCCTTGTGTTGCGGTGTCCAACCGGTTATTTGGGGATTCTAATTTCACCCCTCCGTTGATTGATTTCAAATAATGTGATGAGTCGTTGTTTTTAACATTTTTTAGCATTTGGATTCTTGGTGATTTATTGTGCTGTTTGGGATAACATTTAATTGATAACGAAGGTGAAATTTGGGAATGAACAGTTGTGTCTCTGCCTCCATTTTTCATTGATCGCAAAAATTGGGTGTCCTAGTTATAAATTTAACCTGCAACCATGACAAGTTAAGTTGTAACCCAGCATACACGTTTTGGATAGATATAAAAAACATTATTTATAAAGGGTAGTTGCATACCCAATGGCCTCCCAAATGTGGTCGACCCTTCCAACATGTGCACACCAATAACATACCAAATACCATTTATGCTAAATCAAGTAATTTTTCATTGATCGCAAAAATTGGGTGTCCCAATTTAAAATTTAACCTGCAACCCATGACAAGTTAAGTTGTAACCCAGCATAAACATTTTGGACAGATATAAAAACTGTTATTTATAAAGGGCAGCTGCATACCCAATTGTCTCCCAAATGTGGTCCACTTTCCCAACATTTGCAGACCAGTAAAACACTAAATACCATTTATGCAAAATCAAGTAATTTTTCATTGATCGCAAAAATTGGGTGTCCCAGTTATAAATTTAACTTGCAACCCATGACATGTTAAGTTGTAACCTAGCATACACTTTTTGGATAGATATAAAAAACGTTATTTATAAAGGGCAGTTGCATACCCAATTACCTACCAAATGTGGTCCACTTTCAGAGCATGTGCAGACCAATAACACCCCAAATACCATTCATGCTAAATCAAGTAATTTTTCATTGATTGCAAAAATTGGGTGTCCCAGTTATAAATTTAACCTGCAACCCATGACAAGTTAAGTTGTAACCTAGCATACACTTTTTGGACAGATATAAAAAATGTTATTTATAAAGGGCAGTTGCATACCCAATGACCTCCCAAATGTGGTCCACTTTCAAAGCATGTGCAGACCAATAACACACCAAATACCATTCATGCTAAATCAAGTAATTTTTCATTGATCACAAAAATTGGGTGTCCCAGTTTAAAATTTAACCTGCAAGCCATGACAAGTTAAGTTGTAACCCACCATTCACTTTTTGGACAAATATAAAAAACGTTATTTATAAAGGGCGTACCCAATTGTCTCCCTAATGTGGTCGACCCTCCCAGCATGTCCAATAACACACCAAACACCATTTCTTCTAAATCAACTAATTGTGCATTGGTGGCGAAAGTTCCCTGGGGCAGTTTTAAATTTAACCTGCAACATGTGAAAAGTTAAGTTGTAACCCACCATACACTTTTTAGACACGTAAAAACTTCATTTATAAAGGGCAATTGCATACACAATTCCCTCCCAATTTTGGTCGACCCTCCCACCTTGTGCACACCAATAGGAGAACCAATAACCTATTCTTATAAATCAACTAATTGTGCATTGGTGGGAAAAGTTCCTTGGGACAGTTTTAAATTTAATCTGCAACTCATTCAAAGTTAAGTTGTAACCCACCATACACTTTTTGAACATATGTAATTTGCTTGATTTATAAAGGCCAGCTGCATACAACATTGTACCCCAACACCTAAGTACACACACAAATTTGAGTCTGGCTTACTACAAAGCTATCATTTTCACTTACAAGACATAACATAAAAAATTATAACCGTCAACAGAAATTGAAAAGTACTAATGAAATTATATTGTTCATGAATATAAAGGTCCCAACTTAGGGAAATAATATAAAATTTTAACGTGCTATTGAAATAACTACAAATACCAAAACTCTTTACAACTATTTTTTCAACCTCCTCCTTCCATAACTCGCAAAAGGAGTTCGAATTGAACGAATTTTGTACCGTGGGCGTGGATGATGCTTCATTCGCGCATACATATTATTTTCCTCTAATTGTACATTGTTTTCATTACTTTCATGACCTTGATGATGTTGATCAACAAAATTGCCACCGAAAACATAAGTATTACTATGTGCATAAGAAGGAGAGTCAATGTCTAAACCACTTCCACCAACATTGTCATAATCCTTGCAATGACCCTTTTCTTCATAAGTTCGACAATATCCCTTAGGCAGTTGTTTGCTCCTTTCCTTCATCTTTGTTTTTAAATTCTGAATTGATTGTTTAAGTTCCGCAATCATAGCTTCTTGTTGTAAAATTTCACGCATAAGTTCTTCTTGTTGCTCCCTTTGTCTTCTGAATCAACAAATGCTTAAAAGCCCATAACTGCAATTTTTTTAACAAAGTTAACTAATAATTCGTGACCATATATTATAAAACATGAAATGTAGTATTAATGCATTATAAATAATGCTTGATATTAATGTTGGGAGGTTCGACCACATTTGGGAGGCCATTGGGTATGCAACCGCCCTTTATAAATAATGTTTTTTATATCTGTCCAAAAATTGTAAGCTGGGTTACAACTTAACTTGTCATGGGTTGCAGGTTAAATTTATAATTGGGACACCCAATTTTTGCGATCAATGAAAAATGGAGGCAAAGACACACAACTGTTCATTCCCAAATTTCACCTTCGTTATTGTACTAGTCCAGAGAAGGTGGTTCGGTTTTAGGCCGAGAGGATAGATGGATTTTTAGCATATGGCAGATCGGGAGTGGTAGATCGGATCAGCATGGAACCGAGGGAGAATATTAACTGAATTAAATTTCGTGTTTGGTGGTATTTTTAGGAATTAATAAGGTTGTTATTATATTTAGAGATATTTTAGGAGTAAAAGATAATTTCATTTTTATTTTTTATTTGTAGAATTTAATATTTTGTCACTGATTATTCTATAAATAAGAAGGTTACTCCCATGGTCAAGGGATGAGAGATTTTTTACCTAAGTAAGTCTAAAATACTTTCTTTTTGTTTTGGTGAAGAATTATCTAGTATTTTTCTGAACCAGAACATTGACGCCCACCTTGGGGTACGGTAAAACTCGATCCTGACCCCACTCGAAGAACGAGCAAAGATAGACAGAACTGAAGATGAACAGAGGCAGAGGTGCAGCACGTGAAGGGCCGTCTAGGCAGTAGATAATGTAGAGCATTCTGGAGCTGCAACGACAAAATGAGGAAATCAAACTGAAGGCAAAAGCTGACTAGGTTCAGCTAGAAAAGGAGAGGGAGGAAACCCGTAAGAAAGCAGAGGAAGATCTACAGGCTCTTCGGGAAGAGGCTCTGGGAGAGAGAGAAAGACTACGTAAAGAGGCCGAAGAAACACACCGACGCCTAGAAGATGCACTTCGACAACAAGAACAGCTGCGGAAGGCAAACGAAGAGATGCAAAACAGACTAGAAGCCACCAGGATTGGTTACCGATATGCCAGTCGGTTAAATCCCGAGGTTGGCGACGCCAACCCTCTAGCAAATACGATCATGGAGGAGCCAATTCCACAAAATTTCGTGATCCCAAAGATCGCACCCTTCACAGGAAGCTCTGATCCAGAGTTACATTTAAAAGCATTTCAGGCCCGGATGTTGATATCAGGGGGGAATGACGCAATATGTTGTAAAATGTTTATGGGCACGCTAGCCGAAATCGCTCTTGAATGGTTCAACATTATTCTGAGATCCTCAATCAACTTGTTCGCCGATTTCAAACATGTTTTCCTGGAAAGATTTTCGGCTAACAGGGTCAAGCCAGTGGAGATGGCAGACATGTTTGACATACGACAGAATGCTGAAGAGTCATTGAAACAGTTCCTCAATCGCTTCACCAATATTAGCATGAGGGTAGTCAACCCTAATGAGGGCTTACTTGTAAAAGCCTTTGTGAAGGGGCTCTGAGCCAGTTCCTTCGGTGAATCCCTGTATCGGATCCCCTCGAAGACCTTAATGGAGATTAGGCAAAGGGCAACTGTGGAGATAGAGACCGAAGAGGCCATGCGTCATAAAAAAGTAGGGGACAAGAGAACACTGGCCCATACCAAGAGTGAACGAGATATCAAAACTTTTCGAAGAGAAAGGACTCCACCTCGGACTAGACCGGATCGTCGTTTCGTTCCTTACATAACATAGCAAAGGACTGAGTATCGACGAATTCGGAAAATCCCAAGTTTCAGGTTGGCTCTAGCCGAAATATTAGAAGATGCGGAAATATCTAAACATTTGCGCTATCCCAATATTACAGGGAGAACACTCGAAAGTAGACCGGACGCTTGGTGTAAGTTTCACCAGGCCAGAGGTCATGACACAAACTCGTGTTACGCTTTAAATAACCAACTCTCTACGTTGGCCGACAGGGGACTCATGGGGAAATATATGAAATCTGATACAGATGAGGAACCATCTGGAACTCGTCCGGTCCCCGATTTGCATAAGACACCTGTGCTAGGGGATTTCAATACGATAGCAGGAGGTTTCGCGGGAGGAGGACAGACAAGCTCGGCTAGGAAAAGATATGTAAGGAGTGTCATGACTACGACCAAAATCGAAAGGCCGAAGAAAGTTCCGGCTATAGTGTTTTCAAGTGAAGACTTAAAGGGAGTAGTTCCACATGAAGATGATCCTATAGTCTTGTCTGTTATCATGATGGGAAGGAATGTTCATAGACTGCTAGTTGATCAAGGGAGTTCTGCCGATGTGATGTTCTGGAACACCTATACAGGGCTGCAAATACCGACGGACCAATTAAGGCCTTTTGATGGAGTACTTGTTGGTTTCTCAGGAGATCAGGTGGAAGTTAAAGGGTATGTTGATCTTCGAACGACTTTTAGAGACAAAGAAGATGCTAAAACTATATTTATACGTTATATAGTTGTCAACGCACCTTCATGATACAACTTACTGCTAGGAAGGCCTTCTATCAATAAATTGGGAGCAGTGGTATCGACGGTCCATTTGAAAATGAAGTTTCCTACTGATGATGGGAAAGTGCTCACTTTATCAGTAAATCAGGAAGTCGCTCGCAAATGTTATGAAGATAGTCTAAGGTCAAGAAGGAAGGTAGCGTATTCAGTCAGCACAACGGAGGTGGTCATAGATCCCGAGTTAGATCCTAGACTAGTACATTCCGAGAGAAGACCCCAGCCCGTAGGAGAGATAAAGGAAGTACTCATAGAGGGCAAGAAATTAAGAATTGGAGGGGATTTGAGTTTAGAACAAGAGCAACATCTTGTACAAGTACTGAAGAAAAACCTTTCTTCATTTGCTTGGAGTGTAGCAGATATGACAGGAATAGATCCCGATTTTTTATGCCATAAACTCAACATTAATCCCTCGGCTAAACCTAAAGTTCAGAGGCGTAGACGGTTGAGTGGGGATCACGCCCAGGCAGCTACCGATGAGGTATGTAAGCTATTAGAAGCGGCTCATATCCGGGAGATACAATATCCGACTTGGTTAGCGAATGTGGTGATGGTAAAAAAGTCCAATGGAAAGTGGAGAATGTGCGTTGATTTTACTGACTTAAACAATGCATGCCCAAAGGATTCGTATCCTTTGCCTAATATAGATGCGTTGGTTGATAGTGCATCAGGTTGTGCTTTGTTAAGTTTCTTGGATGCTTATTCAGGCTATAATCAGATAAAAATGCATTCATTAGATGAAGATAAGACAACATTCATGGGAGGAACGACTAATTACTGTTATCGGGTAATGCCTTTCGGCTTAAAGAATGCAGGAGCTACCTATCAAAGGTTAATGGATCGAATTCTGGTGTCCATGTTAGGGAGGAATGTGCATGCGTATGTTGACGATATGGTAGTCACCTCGGTAGAGGAGAAAAAGCATCAGAGAGATCTGGAGGAATTATTTGTCACAATTAACAAATACAGGCTCAAACTTAATCCCGAGAAGTGTGTTTTTGGGGTTAAGGCAGGGAAGTTTCTGGGTTTCTTGCTTACCGAAAGGGGAATAGAAGCTAATCCAGATAAATGTGCAGCCATCATAAATATGAGGAGTCCAAACAATGTTAAAGAAGTACAGAGATTGACGGGGAGGATGGCGGCCTTGTCCCATTTTCTCGCTAAAAATGGAGATCGGGGTTTTCCTTACTTCCAATGCTTGAAGAAAAATGAAAAGTTTCAATGGACTGATCAATGCGAGGAAGCTTTTCAAAAGTTAAAATAGTATCTAGGTAAACCACTGGTATTGTGCAAACCCGAGAAGGGTGCTGATCTAGCGTTATATATCTCGGTGACCGAGCATGCAGTTAGTTCGGTATTGGTACGAGAGTCTGGTGGGGATCAGAAGCCTGTGTATTTCGTAAGCAAGGTACTTCATGGGGCTGAGGTAAGATACCCGACTATAGAGAAGGCCGCGTTGGCTATAGTGGTGTCAGCTCGACGTTTAAGACATTATTTCCAAAATCATAGTGTCAAGGTGATGACGGATTTGCCGATCAGGTACATACTGCAAAAACCTGATATATCAGGTAGGTTGGTTAAATGTGCAATAGAGCTCTCGGAGTATGGGATACAATATGAATCACGAGGGCCGATCAAAGCTCAGTTTTTAGCTGATTTTTTGGTAGAGTTATCTGAACCACCTGTTGCGGATCGGCGCGTAAAAGAAATATCATAGATTTTATCAGTGGATGGGGCTTCTAATTTGAAAGGAAGTGGTGCTGGTATAGTCTTAGGAGGACCAGAGGGAGTCTTGATTGAGCAATCTTTGAGATTTTCTTTCAAAGCTAGTAACAACCAGGCAGAATATGAGGCTTTGATAACAGGGATGCTTTTAGCTAAAGAAATGGGTATCACTAGGTTGTTAGTCAAAAGCGATTTTGCATTAGTAGCAGGGCAAGTGACCAGAGAATTCCAGGCTCGTGATCCGCAGTTAGCTAAATATTTAGAGGTAGTCCAATCTATTGCAAAAAATTTTGTTCTCTTTGAGTTCGTGCATGTTCCGAGGGAGCAAAATTGCCGAGCTGATTTGTTATCCAAGTTGGCTAGTTGTTCGAAACCAGGGCAACATAAGTCGGTGATAAGAGAAACGTTGGTAGCTCCTCGGGTAGATACACGGGAGAAACATCAAGTTTTGGAGATTTTGATGGCTGAAGAATCTTGGATGACACCTTTAAGAAGCTATCTTGCAGATAACAAGTTACCTGAGGATGTGAATGAGGCGCGAAAAATAAAGAAAAACTCAAGCTGATATACACTGATCGATGGCCATTTGTTTAGGTATGGATTTTCTAGGCTTTTGATGATTTGTGTAGCAAGGAGGGAGGCGTTTCGGCTCATGACCGAGCTCCATGAGGGCATATGTGGAAGTCAAGTTGGAGGGAGAGCATTGATGTTGCAGATAGTTCGGGGAGGGTTCTTTTGGCCCACTATGAAAAATGACTGTATGGAGTATGTCAGGAAATGCGAGTCATCTCAGAAACATGCAGATTGGAGTCATGCGCCACCCGAGGTGCTGCACTCTATTAATACACCTTGGCCCTTTCACACTTGGGGAATAGACATTCTGGGTCTGTTTCCTAAAGGGGTGAGACAGTTCAAGTTTTTTATTGTTGTAGAATATTTTACAAAGTGGATTGAAGCCGAGCCGATTGCTGTGATTTCGGGTAGTCGGGTTCGAGAATTTATCTGGAAGAATATAATATGCTGATTTGGTGTTCCACGCCGAATTATTTCGGACAATGGAACTCAGTTTGAATGCTCACAGGTGAGGAAATTATGCGATGAAGTCGGGGTTAAGCAGGTTTTTTCTTCGGTGGAGCATCCTCAAACGAATGGCCAAGCAGAAGCGGCCAATAAAGTGATATTAAGGGGTGTGAAACGAAGGTTGATGGCAGCAAAAGGAGAGTGACCAAATGAGATACACCGAGTGTTGTGGGCGTACCACACCACACCTCAGACGTCTACCCGAGAAACTCCATTTACCTTGGTATACGACACATATGCAATGATCCCGATAAAAGTTATGGAAAACACGAGAAGAGTGAGGTTGTTTGATGAGGAGGTTTCCGAAGTTGGGTTGCGGGCAAACCTTGATGTTATAGACGAAGTCAGATTTCAGGTGAAGCAATGAAGAGGCGGTTAGAGAGAAGTTACAAGACTAAGGTAATACCTCGGGGTTTCCAGGCATAGGATTTGGTACTAAGGAAGGCACAGTTAATTCAGATGGATAGTAAGTTGGCGCCAAAGTGGACCGGGCCTTATCGTGTTAAAGAAGTATTGGGGGAAGGAGCTTACAAATTGGAGACACTAGAGGGAAAGGAGATACCACGGACATGGAATGCGGCGAATTTGCGTTTTTACTTTAGTTAATACTTTAGCTAAATTGTTTTGTTCTGTAGAGATGTTTTTCTTGGTTTTAATTTTTTAAATATAATGTTATTCAGTACTACTCTTTTTTATTCCAAGCCTATGTGCTTGAGGTTTTAAAGAACCTTTGTGTTCTATTCCAAGCCTATGTGCTTAAAGTTTTAAAGAACCTTTGTGTTCTATTCCAAGCCTATGTGCTTGAAGTTTTAAAGAACCTTTGTGTTCTATTCCAAGCCTATGTGCTTGAAGTTTTAAAGAACCTTTGTGTTCTATTCCAAGCCTATGTGCTTGAAGTTTTAAAGAACCTTTATGTTCTATTCCAAGTCTATGTGCTTGAGGTTTTAAAGAACCTTTGTGTTCTATTCCAAGGCCATGTGCTTGAGGTTTTAAAGAACCTTTGTGTTTATTCCAAGCCTATGTGTTTGAGGTATAAAGAATTTTTGTGTTCTATTCGTATAAGTATTGGCTAAGAGAGATTAGCTAAATTGGTGTGGCTGAGAGCTCGGTTTATAACCGAGATAAGAGGTAGTAGAAGTGTAAGTATTGGCTAAGAGAGATTAGCTAAACTGGTGTGACTGAGAGCTCAGTTTATAATCAAGATAAGAGGTAGTAGAAGTGTAGGTATTGGTTAAGAGAGGTTAGCTAAACTGGTGTGACTGAGAGCTCGGTTTATAATTGAGATCAGAGGTAATAAAAGTGTGGGTATTGGCTAAGAGATTAGCTAAAGTGGTGAAATGGAGAGCTCGGTTTATAACCGAGGTCAAAGTTAGGAGAAGTGTAGATATTAGATATTAAGGAACTGATTAAACTAGGGTGATCGAGATCGAGGTTGTAGGGCATTGAAATCGGTTAGGGGTGTTGTAACATCCCTGGCGCACCACGCCCAGAGCATGTCAGGTTACTACAGCTCGATGCACCCCAACCCCTCACCCTTCTCCGTCCATTCATACTGGGTGGGTTGTTGCCAGTGGGAATCGAACCCCTAACCTGACCTTTAACACCTCTGGCACGCCAACAGATGCTACCAGTTAAAGGTCAGGTTAGGGGTTCGATTCCCACTGGCAACAACCCACCCAGTATGAATGGACGGAGAAGGGTGAGGGATTGGGGTGCATCAGGCTGTAGTAACCTGACATGCTCTGGGCGTGGTGCGCTAGGGATGTTACAGGTGTAGTATAGAACAGTTGGCAATCGGGATTATTTAAAAGTTGGTTAAATTAAGATTGATTGTATAAGTTAGAAGTACATAGTTTCTTAGTATCAAGTAGGGAGTTCGAGGGGAAAAATAAGCAAGAGATTTAACAACAAAAATATGGAGAAGTAAGGTTGAGTGTTTGTGCACAATGTTGAATAGATAGACAAGTAAGAAGCAGCAAATACAAAAAACCAAGTTCAAAAGGTAGTACAAAAAATAATAAGCCTAAATACAAAGTAGGGAATCTCAGTCATCGGCATCCACCAGTTGTCCATTGACCACGGACTTAGAGATGTCCGCTAGAGATAAATCTGCATCAGGGTAGAGAACTCGGACTTGATCAAGAGCAAGCTGGAATCCCATGTTCAGGGAAGAACTGATTTGGTCTTTGAGAAGTTCTGAGCTGTTAAGAAGATCTTTCTCTTTGAGAACCCAACTTTTCTTCTCGGCTTCCAAAGTCTTCAGTTGATTGTGTAAATCAGCAAGCAATTCGTCCTTTTCCTTTATTTGGTTGGCTAGCTCGGCAATTTCATTGGTCAAGCGAGAGGTTTCGATTTGGGAAAGTGCCAAAGCTTGGTCCTTTTGTTCTAAGTCAAGGGATTTCTGAGTGGATTGGAGGTTGAATTGGTCCATCAGCATAAAGCTGGATGCCTCGGCTTTATGGAGATTAGCCAGGATACTCTCGTGAAGAGTTTTGAGGTCTTGAGTCCTTAGTAGGTTGATATCGTGGCGGAGGTAGATGTGTTTCCGACCATGTTGAGAATGAAGGAATTAGGGGTGCCAGAAGCTCATCTCGGTGTCATCCACTGTCTGATGGGGGGCCAACTAAATTTGTGAGGTTGAGTGTTGTGAGGTGGCTTCAATTACTTTTTTGCCTCGGGATTTGAATTTTCTGGTCAAGGGCTCGAGATCGGGTTCTGATGTCTCTTCATGAAGCTCAATACGAGGAGGGGGAGCCAAAGGACTCGCACCAAGTGTTATGGTTTTTTGCTTTTTGAGTTGGCGAGCTCGTTTTAACATATCTTCATGGGACATCGCCATCAGGCTCTCTGCAAAAATAAGTAGAATTAGTTAAAAGGGAGGTGGTATTAAGTATAAGATAATAAAAGGACAGTAGTAAAGTAAGTACCGATGTGGAATTTTAGATCCACCACTCGGAACTCCAGCTTTAATAATTTTCGGGTATCAAAAATAACATCCAGTTGTTCCAGCATCAGGCAATCTTTTTTCTCAGAAGGGTCCAGGTCTTCTAATTGCCGAGGGGATTGAAGGTTGGGCGATTGGCACCAATATAAGGGGAAGCCTTCTAGGAGGGAAGGACTGTGATCGGGGGCGACTATTTTTATGAAAATACCCTTGAAACCTTTGTAAGAAGAGTTGTATAGGGTTAGGAGAGCTCGGCCACTAACACTACTAAGGGAAGCTAATAGTTGTTTATGAGGAGCTCATAATTCAAAGAAGTAGAGAAACATGTTGCTTGAGGGGGTAATACCAAAGTGAGTGCATAGAATTTGGAAGGCACGAATGAAAGCCCAACTGTTAGGGTGCAGTTGGCATGGAGAGACATTCAGAATGGTGAGGAGTTCTTTTTCGAAGGTGTTAAAGGGAAGTCGTAAACCTAGTTTCTCAAATAAGGTGACATACATATAAGTAAATTTTTTAGGGGAAATGGGAAATAAATTACCATCCCTACAAATAGGTTCATCACCATCGCATGCGATAACGGTTACATCCGTTTCATTGCTTTTACACAAGGTTTGGTGGCGTCTAAAAGCCCTAATTCTAGTGAGGGTAGTCATGGATGAGGTCTCACTGCGTAAGGCCAGGGGGGCCCAGGAATAGAGGACATTATAGTGGGTATTCATGGAGAGCGATTACAGTGGCGGTGTGATAAGGGTTTTTCAGAAAGTTATGGATAATCAGGGAAGGGAATACAATTGCAAAGCTAAAACACAATACAAAAAACAGAGATAATGCATAAGAAGCAAGCAAAGGGAGCAAGGGGATACAAGCGTGAAATTTGAAGAAGAAAGAAGAAGTACCTGGAAAAAGGAAATGGCGGTTGAGAAGGATAGGTGGGAGTCGAAAGAGCTCGAGTGTGATGAGTAAGAAGATGAAGGGATGGTTGAGTTGTGTAGGTTAAAGGGGGAAATAAGTGACGTTTGATATTCAAAAAGGAGAGTAAAGTGGGACCGTTGGATGAGTTACACGTGGTTGCGCAAATGCAGGGAGTAATGATGATTTTACGGGAAGTGGTGAAGAGCAGTTATTGACAAGACAACCTTTGCTCTCCTCGTTCTGAAGACGAGAAAGTGCAGAAGTTGGAGAGCTATGTACAGGTCCAGAGAAGGTGGTTCAGTTTTAGGCCGAGAGGATAGATGGATTTTTAGCATATGGCAGATCGGGAGTGGTAGATCGGATCTGCATGGAACCGAGGGAGAATATTAACTGAATTAAATTCCGTGTTTGGTGGGATTTTTAAGAATTAATAAGGTTGTTATTATATTTAGAGATATTTTAGGAGTAAAAGATAATTTCATTTTTATTTTGTATTTGTAGAATTTAATATTTTGTAACTGATTATTCTATAAATAAGAAGGTTACTCCATGGTCAAGGGATGAGAGATTTTTGACCTAAGTAAGTCTAAAATACTTTCTTTTTGTTTTGGTGAAGAATTATCTAGTATTTTTCTAAACCAGAACAGTTATCAATTAAATGTTATCCCAAACAGCACAATCAATCACCAAGAATCCAAATGCTAAAAAATGTTAAAAACAACAACTCATCACATTATTTGAAATCAATCAACGGAGGGGTGAAATTAGAATCCCCAAATAACCGGCTGGACACCGCAACACAAGTAGACACACCCAAATCAACAAAATCATGTGTGCGCTCATAAAACCTAAGGGAGAAAGGAGAAGACAGCACACGGGTTCAAAAATTCCAAACCTCATTTTTGAATTCGACAGTGGCAACAACGAATAAGGAAATGGAGGAAGATCAACGATGGTGGGCTTCGTTCGCAAAGGGTCGCAAGCTTCCAAAAAGACAATGGGGTTCATCATTAGGTTCCAGATTGAGGATTCGACAATGGAAGATTGGTCACGAAGATGGAGTTCAACAGTTTAAAACCAAAGCTGCAAAATAAGGTTTTGTTGGACAACTTTTGGCTTCCAAAAAATTGGACTTTCGAGATAGGGTAGATGGAAGAATTTGATTTTGAACAGCAGAGTAGAGAAGCAGAGAGTAGAGAAGCACTAAGGGTGAAAACGTGATGTTTCGAAAATGTTGAAATGTGAATATTAGGGTTCCAACTTTTCATGTCAAAGCCCACGCGCAAATATATAAACTTAATTGCTCTAATTTAGTTTAAATTTATTTATAAATTAAATATTATATTTAAATGGCTTAATACACTTGCCACGAAGAGTGATAATAAAAGTGGTATAAAAAAGAAATCATCTAATCATTTTCCTTTTCTTTTACTCTTTTTTCTCTCCCTTCTTTTATTTTTTACAATGGACAAAAATGAAAATAATAAAAGTTTGGGGTACAGGAGTAAGGGTTGGGGGATACAGGGAGAAACCCCCACTTGTGATTGTAGGATGAAGTTTTACATAGTCCCATGGACGACTAATGTTTTCAATCAAATTTATAGTAACTTTAAGTGTTCGTAACTTTATACTACATTCCTATTAATTAAATACTACCTTACCAAGATTCAGAAAAATAATAAATAATACAAATTAGTTATCGATATTAAGTTGGAGTTGTAAATCAAAATGTTGTCCACAAATCATATCATGAATTTTTTTTTCTTTGTTTTTATGTTTATTACATTTTTTATATCAATTATTATTAACAATAGAAAATTATATTAAAAAAATGTAATATTAATTTTTTATTTTATATTTAAATTATTTTTAATTTGATTCATTATTTAAAAAAATGAATGAAAAAATATAAACTACAATTGTCACTCTGTTTTAAAAAAATTTATTATTTTTTTCAAAAGAAAAGCTAGTTAAACATCTTATTATCGTTCATATTAAACAGTTGTGCTAATTTTGAACAAATTTCAATTTTTTCTGCTTCGCAATAATATTCTCTTCTATAATTTAAAATAATAAGAATAAAAAAAATTCCCCAGCATCCCAGAACAGAGTAGGCACATACATACACTACACAGTCACACACCCCCTACACACCCCAGTAGCTTTGCCACGCAAAGAATGAGCTTTTCCATTTCCGAATCAGAATAAAAATTTCAACTTGCCTTCATATCCTTTCCGGAAAAGAGTCCCAAAAGAAAAAGTTGATTCTAAAATACACAGACTTTTGATTCTAATGTTGCGTAAACACTACTCAGTTTTCGCAACTCATGAATCACGAGTAATTGAAGTTGAAGAAGAGAGAAAAATAGCCTCAAATCGCGTTTAAAAATGGCTATAAGTTTCAGCCTTCAAGGCTTTCCAGTGCGAACTGCTTTTCACACCGCAGCGTTTGCACCTGCAATAAGGTCCTTCTTCTTCTTCTTCCTTGTCCTGAAACAAAACGCAGCGTTTCATTTCATTGCTTCTGAATTTTTGTAAGAAACATGTCTCTCTTTTGAAACGTTCTCACGTTTTTTTACATAATTTGGTGAATTTGTTGCAGCCACTCACTTAAACTTCCACCGCAATCAAGTTCAAAACTCGGGTAAAAATGCTTTTTCTTTTTTGTTGGAAATATGTTTGGATGAACATAAGGACTTTTTCTAGAAACGTTAAGGAAAACACAAATATCCTTTGACTGAAAATAGCTTGTGCATGAATTAAAAGTAAAATCCTTAGAGACTATAGGTAAGAACTTTATAAATTAAGCGAATTATTTTTTTCCTTTTTTTTTTTCCGAACAGCCATACCCTCTTTATTATTCAATATTGTCTGTCCTTTGTGAAAAGGAACTTGTAATAGTCATTATAATTCTGGAATAGGGTAAGAGAGAAGTGTTGTGTATGTTGATATTTCAAAATGTTGATGTGTCTATTTAATTAAATTTAAAAAAATATTTTGAATCTTATTTAGGTTTTATCCTTAAAAACGTAGATATTTTAGTTTACTTGTACTTGACATGTCTTAGGTGGTTTTAGAAAGTCCATGTTTTCCATTATAGATATCTGTTTCTTGTGTTTTTAAGAGCTCTGGTACTGTTTCTTTTTTCTGGTTTTAGAAATTCTTAGCTTACAACTAGTATAAAAATAGTTTAATCCTATTCCCCGTTTGATTATTAAAACAACTTATACTGAGTTGTTTTACGGGATGTACTTGTTCAATAAGGCATTAATGCAAATGTTTTTCTAAACAGGTCCTAAATGCATGGAAACTCATTAAAGAGTGTGTTTGTTAATCATCGTAGATGGTAGTTTTTTCTTGTACCACTTTATACACATCATGTATTTTCTGATCAAATTGTTTTAAATCATGTACAACTGCAGGACGGTTGTTAAAATGTCTGCAACTGAAGTCACAGACTCTAGGATATCATACGAGTCCTTTGCCATAAAGCCTCCTGAGCACCCAACTTATGATTTGAAAGGCGTTATCAAGTTAGCGCTTGCAGAAGATGCTGGGGATCGAGGTTTATACCTGTACTTTTCATGCTTTATTTCTTTTACTAGCTGCCATGTTCCTTCCTGAGTTTTAAATCTATAATTCACAATTTGAATTGTTATTCTTCACTGATTATTATAAGAAAATGTAAATTCTTCCATGCTGTTGGGCTTGCGCAAATAAATGATACTGATGCACACTTTTATTTGGTAGATATAATGCCTTCATGGTATCTGTATTATTTCAATTGTAGGTGATGTAACATGCAAGGCCACCATTCCATCTGACATGGCAGTGGAAGCTTACTTTTTGGCAAAGGAGGATGGCATCATTGCTGGAATAGCGCTTGCGGAGATGATATTTCATGAGGTTGATCCTTCTTTGAAGGTATGGAAGCAATTCACAGAATGCCAATCATTATATGTGTGGTTGGCTAACTCACAATAATATTACTTGCAAATATCAGGTGGAGTGGTGTAGAAACGATGGAGATTTTGTCCATAAAGGCCTACAGTTTGGAAAAGTTCACGGTGAGATAATTATTAGGAAATCAAAATTGCAAAAGAAAGAGGAATGAAAACATTATTCATTTCTAATTAATTCATGAACGGCTTCTATTGATCCTCAGTAAGTTGTGGACAGGACGGGCACATAACATTGTTGTAGCTGAAAGAGTAGTACTAAACTTTATGCAGAGGATGAGTGGTATTGCAACTTTAACTAAGGTAATCTGTTGTTTACTTTATCCTTTTTCTTTTGTTAACTATTCTGTACTATGCTTGCAACTTCCTAACAGATTAAGACAAAAATCATATATTGAACTTAGTTAGCTAACACTATATTCTGTTAAAGGTCTGTAAGGCTATTGAAAAAATTTGATATCAATTATTGGCAGTGTAGTGAATATTGGATCATATTTTCAAAATGGCTGAATTGGATAGATTTCTGAAGATGATTTACTTGGGTTTGATGCTATGCTGTATACAGCATAGTTGCTAATATCATTGCGACTAATATAGTGTTCAATGGCATAAGTTCTTGCACTATGCTTCATAGTGTGGCAATTGGCTGATTGTTGCTTAATTAAAAATAATAGTCCAGAACATTAAGAGATGAAACAAGCCTTTCAGTTGTTGGCAGTTGTTGGAGATGAGTCCTTCCCAGTATGGGAACATAAACACACAAGAATAATTACTCAAAAAATTCGAGTGGCTATTTTGGGAGCATAGTTATCTTCTCTAATGGTATTATAAATATACATAACCACTATAGTGCTACTATGGAGCTATTGCATTGTGGGATTCTGAAAGAACTAAACAATTTTCTGCATATGCTGGCATTTATTTATAGCTGGATAACGGTCTCAGTATAATATAAATTCCTATATTCATCAACAAGAACAGAAAAATTAAGGTTTCTTCGTCAATGGCCAGCTACCTTCGTACCTGAGAAAAAGAAAAATTTCAGAAGAGGTTCAAGACGCCAGAGAATTACCAAACTTTGCCTAACTCCCCAAATCCTTCAGCCTGGTATTTGGTATTCTCTTTCTGTTTCTCCTCCTTGGTTCTATAAGATGTGCCTTAGTAGCCACTTGTCCTTTCTCTGTAACTAACTTGGCCTTTGTCCTATTGTGCACTATACTTTCCACGTCATCAATATAAGTTTTTCTTCCTTACAAATTCCTCCAATCTACGATTGACTCTGTTGCCTTCCATGAAAATGTCTATTGAGGGCACGATTGGTGTCTTGGTTGCAGCATGTGTCAAGGCTTTGAGAGATGAATGTGGGACTGCATGCCACTCAATCCCAGTGTCTCTTTACATCAGAAGGGAATACTGGATTGCTTGGAATTCCAGCCTTATGAAAAGAGAGACTCCCAGAGTGAATTCCAGCATTAGGTCAATCACACTCAACACATCCCTTTCCACAATTTTTTTTATGCGCTCTCCACTGCCTACCTTCCTTTTATCCTCTTGTCCCAGCCTCATTCCTTTCTTCCACATTCCTTGCCATGTTTGCCTTTGCAGCCCAAATTCTGTATTTACTTGTTACTCATATTGTCTTGATGAAGGCTAACAATTTACAAATTGTTGATAGTATGTCTGTTTTTTGTAAATGTATTGATCACATTATTGTCACGAATATGGAAAATAAGTTGACTTATGAATTCAGATTGACTATAAAATATAGCAATGTGTTACATTTTACTGGCCCAGTAATTAGAGAAATTTTCCTTTATTATCTTATAATTCTTGATTGCTTTACAGATTGTGTTTTTCCACAGGAAATGGCAAATGCAGCATACCCGGCATATATGTTGGAGACCAGAAAGACTGCTCCAGCTTTACGTTTAGTGGATAAGTGGGCGGTCTGGACTTTGGATCACTTCCTTGCAATTATTAATAATCTATGCTTTTAAGCATAAAGTTTACTCAATAAACTAGGAATATTTGCTTTTACAGGTATTAATTGGTGGAGGTCGGAACCATAGGATGGGCTTGTTTGATATGGTGATGATAAAAGATAATCATATATCAGCAGCTGGAGGTGTTACAGGTGCCCTTAAAGCTGTTGACCTGTATCTGAAGCAAAATAGTCTTCAAATGGAAGTTGAGGTAGTGTTCTCTCTCATTGTTTCACTCATTTCTTTTCCTTTTCCATTTATAGGTCTTTTTGTTCTTATCTCAACTTTGAAAGTTCATGGAATCTGTTTTGCCTGCCAGGTTCCAACTGACATTATTAGTGTTGTTGTGATGTGCTATAGGATAATTTAATAACTATTTGTGTAACAAATTATTTGTTGATGCATAAACAATATGATGGGGACATATTTTACTGATAAGTATTAATGGAGAAAAATTATTACAAAAGGGAAAATCCCTCTTTATCACACTGAAGAACAAAAAAAATAAAAAACATGGATAAAAAGAAAAACCTGGGGATTGTTCACGGTCTACTTCCTTCCCACCCTAGTGCCTTAACTCCTTATTGAATGATTGACCGGTTTCCTTTCTTCCCCTAGCCAGCCCTTTTGTCATTTCCCTTACCAGATTTCACACCTCTGTTGTCTCCTTTCCTACCTGTCACATGAGTAGTTGTTACAATTGAAATTCTTGTCCTTACTGCCATTGTAACTGTGTAATGATACTCCGCTAGGAACCAAAAATTTGAAATAAGAAAGAAAGGAAATATTTTTTATTCAAAGAGATGAACATAACAATAAATAGAGGATAAACTCTCCAACGGTTTTCCCTTCACAAAAAGTCAATGCTCAATTTACAATGACAACAAATCCGAAACTCCATTATCCTTCTTCCCTTATTTCTATCTAACTGACTCCTCCAACTGATTAACCAACTGTCTCATTTATATTCTAACTCCCTTAACTAAATCCCTGTTGTCCTTATGTTCGTTCTAACATACTGATAGAACTATGACCACAAAAACAAATCAAAACAGCACAGCAAATGATAGTGTATGGAAACTGTATTATTGAATGTGTGAAAATGAGCAAAACGGTGGTATGACAATATAGAATATCTCCAGAGTCTATGACTCCTCCAGAGAGATCACTCTCCTTACCCTATTTCATAACAAACTTCCCGTATCCCCCCTCTCTCTTTCCTCCCTTCTCAAATACTTGTCTTCTTTTGCCACGTCATTACCCTCCTAACTAATTAATATTCCCTGGGCCTGTTTTCTTCCTCCTAGAGTAAACCTTCCATATCTTGGGCCTTCCACTAACATGGCCTTCTTCACCATCTTTCTCATGTTGTATCAGCCCCTCCTCAAGTGTTCTATCATTATTCCCTCCTCCAAAAATCGCCTTGTCCTCAAGGCGAAGATGAGGAAATTGGCTCTGTAGCAACACTGTATCTGTCCAAGTGGTTTCTTCTGCAGATCTGCCCTTCCAACGCACCAGCCACTGCTCAATTAACTCCCCTTTTTCATAATTTTTCGTGTTGCTAAAATCGACTCTGGTTCCTCTAAATCTCCTGGCTCCAATTCCAATTCTGCAGGCAATTCAGGTGTTGCAGAATAATCTCCAATTGCCCGTGTCAACTGTGATACATGAAATATTGAATGCACTCTAGCTGTCTCGGGTAATTTCAACTTGTATGAAACAGCTCCCACCTTAGCCAACACAGGAAATGGTCCATAATAACGAGCTGCCAACTTCGGATTAATGCGTCGTGCCACTGTTTGTTGCCTATGTGGTCGTAATTTTACAAATACCCATTCTCCTACTTCAAACACCACTTGTTTACGTTTCTTATCTGCATACTTCTTCATCTGCTGTTGAGCACGCTGCAAATGATATTTTAATTGTTGCAGAGCTTCATCACGATCCACTAATTCTGTTGCCACAGCCTCCACATTTGTTTCTCCTTGTGTAAAGCGAACCAAAGGAGGAGGTGCTCTCCCATATACCACCTCAAAGGGTGTTTTTCCCGTAGTCACATGAAAAGTGGTGTTGTACCATAATTCAGCCCATGGTATCCAATCCACCCAATATTTAGGTTGTTCCAAAACAAAACACCGCAAGTAAGTCTCTAAACACCTATTCACCACTTCTGTTTGACCATCCGTCTCAGGATGATAAGATGAACTCATCTTTAGCACAGTGCCTTGTATACGAAACAACTCTTGCCAAAATAAGCTCATAAACAAGGGGTCTCGATCACTTACAATTGAATTGGGTATCCCATGGAGACGCACAATTTCCTTAGCAAATATTTCAGCCACTTTTCTTGCCGTATATGGATGCTTGAGAGGTATAAAGTGCCCATACTTTGACAATCGGTCTACTACCACAAACACAACATCAAATCCCTTTGAGTTGGGG
Source organism: Vigna unguiculata (assembly GCF_037176805.1). Lineage (NCBI taxonomy): Eukaryota > Viridiplantae > Streptophyta > Magnoliopsida > Fabales > Fabaceae > Vigna > Vigna unguiculata. The sequence continues at coordinate 8,949,667 of NC_140793.1, read as the reverse complement.
AACCCCATTATAAAGTCAAGAGAAATATCCTCCCAAACACAATCAGGAATGGGTAATGGTTGTAAGAGCCCAGCTGGAGATGTTGCTGCATACTTTTGCCTGACTTATATCACATTGCTTAACAAATTCTTGCACCCTTCTTTTCATGCCAACCCAATATAGATTCCCAGCAACCCGCTTATATGTCCTCAGAAAACCCGAATGTCCCCCTGTAGGAGATGCATGAAATTCTTCTAAGATGAGTGGAATCAAAGGAGACGATGCTGACAAAACTAATCGTCCCTTATGCAACAATATGCCCTGCTGCCAACTAAAACCCTGCTTAGGATTAACATCTTGTTGAATGTTGTCCACCACTCTTTTAAGGAACGGATCAGATTGTTGCTCCCCCTGTACCTGCTGTCCCTGCAACCATATAGGAAAAGAAATAATATTTCTTAATTCGCCATCTTCAAACACCCGTGACAAAGCATCAGCAGCTTTATTATCGGGGCCCGATTTATAAACCACTTCGAATTGATATCCCAACAATTTAGCTATCCAATGCTGCTGTTCCGCTGTAGTTATTCGTTGCTGCAACAAATACCCCAAACTACGTTGATCAGAATAAACTTTGAAACTTCTGCCCAAAAGATATGGCCTCCAATGTTGTACAGCTAGCACTAAAGCCATTAATTCTTTCTCATAAGCGGATTTACTCAAATTATTTGGTGATAAAGCCTTGCTGAAGTAAGCAATAGGTCTACGATTTTGCATCAATACTGCACCAATTCCCGCTCCTGAAGCGTCACATTCAATCTCGAATGGTTGCGTAAAGTTTGGGAGAACTAAAACAGGAGCTTGTGTCATGACTTTCTTTAATTCTTCAAATGCTGTTAAAGCCGTTGAGTCCCATTTAAACCCATCCTTCTTAGTTAGTTCTGTCAAAGGCTTGGCAATCCTTCCATACCCTGCAATAAATTTTCGATAATATCCCGTCAACCCAAGAAAACCCCTCACTCCCTTCACATTGCGAGGAATAGGCCATTCTACTACACTTCGAATTTTTTCAGGGTCAACTACCACTCCCTTTTCTGAGATAACATGGCCTAAATATACCACTTGTCTACTGCCAAACACACACTTCTTTTGATTCACCACAAAAGCTTGTTGTTGTAACAGTTGCAACACTAGAGATAAATTCTCTAAGTGGTCTTGCCACCTTCGACTATACACTAAAATATCGTCAAAGAATACTAAGACAAACTTCCTTAGATAGGGCTTGAAAACTTGATTCATTATTGATTGAAAAGTGGCTGGGGCGTTAGTTAACCCGAAGGGCATTACCAAGTACTCGTAATGGCCTTCATGAGTGCGAAAAGCTGTCTTGTGCACATCTTCCTCTCTCATTCTAATTTGGTGATACCCGGACTTCAAGTCTAGTTTTGAAAAGTAAGCAGCTCCATGCAACTCATCCAATAGCTCTTCCACCACAGTAATCGGGTATTTATCCGGCACTGTTACCTTGTTCAGTTCTCTATAATCCACACACATCCTCCATGAAGCATCCTTCTTCTTAACCAGAATGACTGGGCTTGAGAAAGCACTTGTGCTATGCCTAATAGTTCCTTGATGTAACAATTCACTCACCTGTTTTTCTATCTCTTCTTTGTGATGATACGGATATTTGTAAGGTCGCACACTCACAGGTCCGACCTCCTTATACAGTTCAATACCATGAGAAATCTTTCTAGCTAGAGGTAGTCCTTTCGGTTCCTTGAAAATTTCTTGAAAAGTGGACAACACTTGCTGCACTTCATTCAATTGTGTAATAGACAAGCCCCTGTCAATACCTAGATAATTTTTCTGTGTTCTTTGGGCCATTAAACTTTGCAAAGAAGCCACCATTTCTATTTGACATCTCCTTTCTGTTTTCTGCCCCTGTAATTCCACTGGGTATCCCATCCAGTTAAAACTGATAACTCTGTTTTTCCAATCGAAAGTCACCTTACCAAATTCTTGTAACCAGGCTACTCCCAATATCATATCCAACCCTCCTAATTCCAACACATGCGGTATTACAACAGTATGAAAATTTCCAAATTGGATTTTCACGGGCTTGCATCTACCCAAAGTGGGTATCTTATAGCCATCACCCAACTGCACTCCAATAGGCTTTTCATTCTCCATTTCCAATCCCAAAGCTGCCACTACATGAGGAGATATAAAGTTGTGGCTCGCCCCACTGTCAACCAACACCACCACAAAAACCCCATCAATAGAGGCTTCCAAGCGTAAGGTCGAAGGAATAATCCTTTCATTTCCACCTATCTCCACTCCTCCAAACATTCCCATAGCTCCGCAGTCCAATGTGGACTCTTCCTTTTGCTCCATCTCCTTACTAGCGATAATCTCTCCTTCCTCATTCACGGTTTCATCATCACCCAACACAAGCAACCTCAACTGTCGTTCTGCACAATTGTGTAATGGATGATATTTTTCACCACATCTGAAACAGAGCCCTTGTGCCTTACGATTCATTAATTCGGAATGAGGGAGATGTTTAGTACCCCTATTTCGTTCTGATGGAGAAGATCGATCGCTATTAGCACGTTGTATGGGTGATCCAGCAGCTCTCGCCCCTCCTTGGGCCACACTTTCGTTTGAGAACCCTTTGGATTAGGCTCTAACACTTGGACCCACTCCTATACCCATCTTATTTGGGTTGTAACCCGACCCGATACCAGTTCTATCTGGGTTATTCGAAACCCATCCTTGATTTCCTCTTCCCATGCGTCCTCCGACTCCTCTACCACTTTGTTCCCCATATAACTCAATTTCTACGTTCCTCGGGATTCGCATAGCCTCTAAGCGGTTGATAGGATTGAAAGTGCGAACACGTCTTCGAATCTCCGGTCGAAGACCACCGATGAAATATCCCAAATATTGTTCTTCCGACAATCGTGATACCTGGGACGAAATGAATTCAAACTCCGACAGGTATTCCTCTATGCTTCCTGTTTGATTCAAGTCCTTAAGTTCCTCATAGGGATTGTCACTTCGACCACCTCCGTATCTCCCAATCAGCTCCCGTTTTAACTTCGTCCAAGTCAACCCCTCACCAGAGTCGCGGAGAAGATTGAACCAATGGATAGTGGCCCCCTCCATGCTTAACTTAGCCAATCGCACCTTCATTTCCTCCTTCGACCCCTGAACCTCGAAATAAGTCTCTGCGCGCGTAATCCATCCCACCGGGTCAGTTCCGTCGAATAAAGGCAATTCTACTTTCTTCGCTGTCATCCTTTCCTCCGGTGACGCTTCCATTTCTGGAGACGATGAAACCCGCTCTTCACTTCTTGCAGTATGCAATCTAGCAAATTCCTCCAACATAGATTGATGAAACTCCACCAACGATTGTCGCATTGAAGCCTCCATTGCCGTCAAACGCTCCTCCAATGCTTCCACTCTATCTGACATCTTTGGTGGCATGGAAAAAGGTTAACTCCGCTAGCTCTCCTCGCAGGTATCCGGCAGGTCGGACCAGTGATAGAACTATGACCACAAAAACAAATCAAAACAGCACAACAAATGATAGTGTATGGAAACTGTATTATTGAATGTGTGAAAATGAGCAAAACGGTGGTATGACAATATAGAATATCTCCAGAGTCTATGACTCCTCCAGAGAGATCACTCTCCTTACCCTATTTCATAACAAACTTCCCGTATCCCCCCTCTCTCTTTCCTCCCTTCTCAAATACTTGTCTTCTTTTGCCACGTCATTACCCTCCTAACTAATTAATATTCCCTGGGCCTGTTTTCTTCCTCCTAGAGTAAACCTTCCATATCTTGGGCCTTCCACTAACATGGCCTTCTTCACCATCTTTCTCATGTTGTATCAGCCCCTCCTCAAGTGTTCTATCACATACTCTCACCTAAAACTTAACCGTGTTATCAATATGAAGGTTTGGGTACATGTCTTGTAACAGTTGACGTAACTTCAGTGATGTCCCACCCATTTGTGTTTCAAGGTTTTTTGTGTTTTTTCCAGGTTGAGACCAGGACTCTTGAGGAAGTGGAAGAAGTGTTACATTATTCTTCCCAAGCAAAGACTTCTTTGACTCGAATAATGTTAGACAATATGGTTGTACCTCTACCTAATGGGGATGTGGACATATCTATGCTTAAAGAAGCTGTACAGTTGATCAATGGGAGATATGAGACTGAGGTATTTTCACGGCTAAATTTTCTTAGTTAATCTTTACAGTATATTTTGGATTATTTCTTAGAATAGACGATGAACAATATTTTGGTACTGATTTATATCCTTTTCTATTTCTATAATTTTTCTTTGTTTCTGTCAAGTTGTTGATAAACGAGCATGCTTACTCATTTGTCTAATAAAGAGGTATACGGAAATATGCCAACCGATATGTAAAACAAAATTAAGGGTTTACACTTATGCTTTGAGGTATTCTTTTATGGGTTCATGCAGTGAAAGATATTGTTTAGGTTGTCATCAGCTTGCTAAGTCATACTCCATTTTCACTTTGCACTAGTTAGCTTTACTTGCATTATTGGGATTATTGTTATTTTGGACAACTTAATCATTTCAGAATCTCAGGTTTTTTGTGGATACCATAAATTTGAATGAGGATAACTCTAGTTGCTAATTTCTTGTTTCATTTTTGTGATGTCAGGCATCAGGCAATGTCACACTAGATACTGTTCATAAAATCGGGCAAAGTGGAGTGACCTACATTTCTAGGTAAACTTTTAAGTTTGTTAGTTCCACATCATTTCACAGTATCTGGTATTATAACCCATTTACCTCATTTAGAGATATTATGTTTTTGGAACTTGTGTCCCAAGTAGTGATGTTTCAGATTGAAATGTTCACAATTTGTAAACAAATTGATTCCGTTAATGAATTCTTTTTACTTCACATCTGAACTATTTTTTAGTACGCAGGTTAGCCTAACCCTATCCATATAAATGTAGACCAAAACAAGATTGACCCATTTATTCAATCTAAAAAAATCATATTTGAAGATCACCATATCTAAGCTTAATATAAATAATATATGGGGTTCAACTCTTCAACAGTCTTGGCCAATGAGTCAAAAAATATCTTGTTTTTTTATAAATTTCAATCTTCTGCATAATGCATGTGGGAATCCCTTTCCTTCATTTTTCAAGTCAATGATTTCTATGGTTTTTTCTATTTTGGTATAGCATGGTTGTAATTTATTTGAGAAACTTCTTTTACCATTTCCCAAAAGTGAAAATTTACCATGCTTGTGACTTGTTCTGTGGCAGTGGTTCATTGACTCATTCAGTGAAAGCACTAGACATCTCTCTCAAAATAGACACCGAATTAGCACTCAAAGTTGGAAAGCGTACTGGACGAGCTTGATTAGTCTCTTCTTAAGATGTTATCTATCTATCAATGCATGTATGCTTTCTTTGAGCTTGATTATTTCTCACTCTGCTGCTTGTATTTACGGTATCAGTTTTTTTTCTTTTTCTATGTTGTGACTTTTCAACTAACGAATTGCTTCTCAAATAAATAATGTATCAGTGGTTCCTGTCCTGAAAACATCTGTGTTTATTGAAGATAGTTTAGCTTACCCCATAAAAAATATTATCAAAAAAGTAATTGAGATAAGTAGAGTAATTTCCGTATAGGTTAATATGTTTTCTGTTCTCAAAAGAGTATGTTTCATCCTTAAATTAAATTATAAGTAATTTAGTTCTTACATTTTTTGAAAGTCATCTTCTCAACATTCTCAACAACCAGATACGTGGAGTGTTTCACATATGACCAACGGAGCGGAGTTACTTATTACACTATATTATAATTTTTACATATCATATGTTGTGGAAGATGTTTTATATGAATTTTATAAAGTACGGGATAAAATACTCTATAATTTAATTTAGAGGGAAACGTAATTGTTTATAATAGTTTAGGGAAAAAAATATATTTATCTTTATTTTTAACCACATGTTTCAATTGAGATTTGGTATTCTCAAACATGTTCTTAATAGAAGATTTAGTTGCAAAATCAACGTAATAAGTGTATTGGTAACAATGTAACAAATAATAAATATTTTATCGTTCTCTTTCAAGAATATAACATATGACAACTTTTCCATTTCCAATTCAATTAAACAACAAAAATCACAATAGAAATTTTTTTTTTTTTATTAAACAACTGATGTGTAACAAGAATTTAACATTATGTATTTACAATTCGTCAATACTAGACTTTATTCACTTCATCTTGATGATTCATCAATGATCTTAATTCCATATTCATGTTAAAACCAACTTACAAATATACTCAAATCTTATTTCTAGTGACTTGGAGCCTATGATAACTCATCAAGTTTCATTCCTTTGAATCCCCAACAAATGAAATCATACATTAATTTTAGGATTCCAAGATTACTAATAAACTAAGTTCTATCCCTAGATACAAACATCCATTAGATATACAATTTCAATTCTAAATTCTAAAATATTTTCCTATATCTCAAGAATCACAAATCAAACATAGAAATAATTCACATAGAGCATAAAAATGGAAATCAAATACTAACTTGAATTGGATATATATATATATATATATATATATATATATATATATATATATATATATATATATATATATATATATATATATTTCCCAGTCTGGAATTAAGGACCAAAACTATAACTATGATAATTAATTGTCGTAAAGGAACTCCCTCAACTTTCTCTTTATTTTTCACTCACCCCCAAAAAATTCCCCTACTTTTCCTTAATCTCTCATGTATATATAGGGTCTTTCAGTATCTAGTCGTTACCTTATTACCAGATTTTTAGCTAACCAACCTACCCACTTCTCCACTATTCTCTCCTGAAATCTCGCTAGAGGCTGTTACTAAAATTCAAGGATATTTGCTTGTCAGTTACTACTTATTTTACGCATTCTTTCTGCATCACATTTCCTCCTTTGGGGCTGTTGTTGGGCCATATCACTAGGCCATTTGCCTGTGTACAGGCGCGTTTTTACAGTTTGGCCGAGCTGTCCGACTTCCATTGAACGAGCTATCCGACTTACCATTGGACGAGCTATTCGACTTACCATTGGACGAGTTATCCGACTTACCATTGGACGAGCTATCCGACTTACCATTGGACAAGCTATCCGAATTACCATTGGACGAGCTATCCGACTTACCATTGGATGAGCTATCCAACTTGCCATTGGACGAGCTGTCCGACTTATCATTATGAAAATCTTTGATGAACTGTGTATTACTTGAAAAACCATATCAGATTCTGACTTGGAGGCGAGGAGAGTACAATATACATACATACATATATATATATATATATATATATATGTATATGTATATACATATATATGTATATATATGTATATATATACATATATATATATACATATATATGTATATACATATATATATATATGTATATATATATATATATATATATGTATATGTATATACATATACATATATATATATATATATGTATATATATGTATATACATATATATATATATATGTATATATATGTATATATATGTATATACATATATATACATATATATATATATATATATATATATATATATATATATATATATATATATATATATGAACAACACAATTTTGTATAAAAATTTAGTAATTTATATCTAATTTCAATAAATAGAAATTGCTCTTTATGGTGGAGAATCTAGGGTTTTACAAAATTGAAGAATAGGTAAAAATTTTAAATCATAAAGTAGAAGCAATCTCTCTTCCAAGGTTTTTGACATTTGTTCCAATTGTGCCTCCCATTCACATCTCTGCCTTCAATTTCATAGTCCATCATGCTCTCCAACCCAAAAGGGGTAAAACTTCCATGGATGAAGAAGGAGACCTAAGAAGGAGAAGGGAGAGTTTTCCAACAACTCTAACAACCTCCAAGAGTCTCTCCCAAGCACCCAAGTTGTTTATATTCGTGCAAAATGAGAAATCTCCTCAAACTCTCATAAACATGATTAAATAACCATATTCATGTCTCAAGGTCGACATTCTTGCCAAATGAAACCTAAAAATCGATGCTTTCTCACTTGCAACTCGTTGGGCGAGCCATAATTTTTTCTCAACAACTCAAATACTGTAGGTTTAAGCTGTCATTTTCGCCTAGCAAGCCACCAGATCGCCCAACGATAGGTTTTTTGCCTTTTGGGGTTGATTCATGGAAGTATATACCTAGAGGTGAGTCATTTCTCCATGTTTGCAGTGCTGGGAGTGATTATAGTGCTTTTTGACACAACATTTGTCTCAAAATTATTCTTTCTTGTCCACTCATGCTTTCTTGAGTTCTAGCTTGTTTTCTTCTACCAGAATTGTTTCCTATTCACTTATTTCACACACCTCAAGAGAGATTAGAGATAAAAAAAACATAAACTAACTAAAACACAAGAAAACACAAAAACACACTTAACTTTAGGATAAAACAAGATAAAAGCTAGGAAAAATTAATTTTATTCACTAAAACAAACACCAAAAGTAGATAAAAATCACTCTTATGGAATATCATATACTTAGTATATGTAGAATATAAACCTGACCAAAAACTAAATTCGTAATTGACATAACACTTTCACAAATGGTGTTAATTAATGTTTTCTTCATGAAGAAGAGGTACGAAAGAGATTTAACATTAAAGAATTATAGATTAATTATATATACATAAGATCATGACATCAATTTTACATTAAAATCTCAATTTCTTTTATATATTATTTATTTATTTTTTTCATCTTTATTTAATGCAGGACTTTCGAGTTTGTTTCAAAATTTTCGATACAAATAAAGTAACATAGTAAAATAAGTAGAAAGAAAAAAAGTTCTGCAATTTGGACTTAGTAAGTTATATTGAATTTGTGAGAGAAGTAAAAGCAAGTCTTGCAGAATACCTTCTCAAATAAAAGTGAAAAATTGTAGATGTGATGAAAATTTGAAAGGAAGATTAGTCTTATAATACTTTGAAATTCTACATGAATCTAATACTTCAATTATAGTAGTTATAAAAAAAAAAAGAAGAAATAAAGATTGTGAACGACATGAACTATGCAATTAAAAATTTTGAGTATTGTCAATATTAGGCATTAGGTTTAGCATGTATTTATAAGCAACAGCATGACAAATAGTAAGCTATGTTTTTAATTTAGAGGAGTGGACTGTAGTAGAGAAAAATAAGGATATTGTAACTTTCTTCTGCTTAACGACTTTACCTTTAATGGTTGTATTGATAAAATATATATAATGTAAAAGTTTTTAAATTAGACAAGTTGATATTAATTCATATATGATAAGGGTTAGGTGAACTTTTTTGTATTTTTGTTATCAAGTCAAATTAAACAGATTGCATGTAAAATGAATATTTTTTCAGTATTAAGTATTGTGAATATTAAAAACAAATATTAATAATGTATTGAGAATATTAAAGTAATATAAAAAATTATTTAAGGGTTGTCTGTACTAAAAATATTTAAATACTTTTAATAACTTTTTTATCAGTCAGTCAGAATGTTAAAAGAGCAAAAACAGCCATGAATACACCAAGTCAACACCCCTACATTATAAGGTTTGAACATCATAATCTTATAATATATCTCATAATTCTATTATTAAAATCATTTAAAAAAAATCAATTATTCTTATTAAAATTGGAAATAATATAGAGTTTGTGAGATGGGAAAAAAATGGCATGTTAATGTTGTTTGACTAATATGTACACTTATAGTAAAATTAATTTGCATCGTTTATCTGTTTTACGATTAAAGCATACAGTTTCATTTATCATTTAAAAAAAAGTGATAAAAGATTAAAACGTAAAGTGAGATAAAATGTTAAATAAAGAAAAATTGTACATTGAAAACAAATTAAAATTTATGAATTTGACGTGAGGCGACTTAGGAGTGTTAACACATTCTAATATTATTTATCACTAATTGAAATGAGTAAAAATAACACAATTACGATTAAAAAGGGAGGCTCCCAAAATTTTACAACAATTTTCACTAAATTTTAGCCAAATTATAAAAATAAATTTAAAAGAATAAATTAAAAAGAATAAATGTTCACCAGAACATGATCAACAATCAAACAACTTATATATTATCAAAATAAATTTTACACGCAAACTAAAATGAATGTTAATTTAATAAAATAATAAACGTAAATTTAATTTTCTATATGGACTAAAGTGTAATGTTAGATTACAAGTAAAGTAAGGTCTAATATAATAATAATAATTATTTATCTGGTTCCTTTTCAATAATATTTTATAAAGATAGTTGTTTGTATAGACAATCTTCTTAAATTTTAAAGATCCCATACTTATGGAATTATATTTACATATTGCTTTTAATAAAAATAAATTCATTTCATTGAAAGTGAACTAAAACTTCACCTTATCAACTATCTTTGCACATGACAAACACAAATGAAAGTTGAAAATATACTTTAATTTTAGAATATTAGTAGTTTTAATTTAATCAGAAGTATATTTCTATATGTATAATTGTATTATATTTGGAGGAAGAACTTCACTTATATATATATATATATATATATATATATATATGGTCAAATAACAATTTTTTTTTTTGTGAAAAAAATATGTGGTCTATTAAACTTAAAAATTTAGTAAAATAAAGTATTGAATACTTTTGAAATAGATATGGATTGTTTTTTTCTTTCTTTCTTTCTTTCTTATATACGACGAGTTCATGATTCACAGATGTACATAAGTTAGAGTTATTCATGATGTCTCTTTATACAGTTCAACAAGGTTATATATACTTTTCCCTACATACATTTACACACAATAATTTAAGGATTAATGTTATTGAAACCTCATACACTGTTATTCACAACTACAAAGGTACTGAACTGCATTTTAAGGTACTGTTCAGTGAAACTAATATAAGAAAACACCCATATAATTATTGCAATAGTTTGTGACTCATGCACAAAAACATATATCAAGAAAATGTAAACAACATTACTCTTAATCATATTTAACTAATAAAGCACCATGAAGCTCATTCCTTTTGTGAGATACTCTCTCATATTTCAAGGCTAATTTATGTAAAATATCTGTTCATGAAGCCACTGCTATAGGACTCCCTCCTTCACTGATTGGCATAAAACTCACCCTTTTCTGCAAGAATTGATAATCCAAAGCCATCAATTTATGATTACAAACTCTTCTGATCATGTAGATATGGAACACATAATAAATGCTTACGGTCAAAGATTCTACATCAATTAAAGATATGATAAATTTACAGTATATAAATGATAGAAATATTAATTTACAAGTTAATTTTCTTATGTTAAATATTAAGTTTAAAGTTTATTTTTTAAGGTAGTTTGAAACCTATATATCATAGCGAGATTTGTTGTTTGTTAGACTTATCATACCATTTGTCATGAGACCACTATTTTAATAATTAGTTTCACATTCAAGATTTATATAACTTGGAGAGAGTATATTGAAAATCTCACATCCACAATGATTAAAGATAAAACAAATTTATAACAAGTGAATGCAAACCTTATTTTATAAATAAATTTTGTAAGATTAAATTAAAGTTGTGGCTTCTTTAAGACAAAGAAACAGGCAGGGAATAGTTTAATTTTGGCAACGACTTTTTCATAACCAACGATAGTCACCATGCAAGTTTGTGTTTATTAAACCAAAGATTATAGTGGAAGAATCTTTATTCTGTGCAGACCCAACAACTTGAAAAGGACATGGTGCTTAACCCTTTTGATATGAGTTTTTGTATGCATGAAATGATGTTTAAACTGTTGAGCCATTACATTTCCTTTCCTTATCCATTCTGTTTTGCTTGTCGGCAACTATATGAATGTGAATGCAGAGGAATCTGTTCCTGTTTTTCGTACAATTGTTCAAATGGTTCTTTCTTATGTCATTGCTCTTTCATTTATGATGTTAGTTCAATATATTACATAGCAGGTGGAGATTGAAATTTATAAAACAGGGAATATACAATGATCTTATCAAGTTGCAGATTATATATATATATATATATATATATATAGACTTTGAATTTGAATTTAGATTTAACCTTTCATATAAATTCTTTATGCCGAGAACAAAATAAAGTTATAGGTCTTATAATGGCTTGATAAACCTAATCATTCCAGTATCATCTTAGAGTTTAAATATTTCTGAACTCAATTTTACAAATTTGACAATTCTTTAATAAAATATAAGTGTTATCTTTCTTCTATAAATCCTTTTATTTGAATGTGAGTTTAACACTATAGTTCATTCTCACAAAATTGTCTTATCTTAATTTGATGTAAAATCATCTAGTGATCATTTTGTATCAAGACTTTATATGTACATCTAGTATAAACATAATCTCTAATACTATATTAGAAACTATGTTTAAGTTTAATTAATCCCCATAAAACTTATTTTGAGATTTACATGTTATATCTAGTTTGTGTGAACATAAGCTCAAGTTAGATGAAAGAATTTACCATAGTAATACTCTAAGGGAAGAAAAAATGTTAATGAAAATTTAATAGCTACATTGTTGTCGGCTTTGTATGTTAATAAAATATCTCAAGAACTTTCATAAGAAAAGCAAGTTCTGAAATGATTACTTGTGTGAAAAATTTATATGAAAAGCTCTTATTATGTTAGAGTAAGTACTATATTGAATACCATATACAACTTGTAACACTATTAAATTTACATCTTGTACATCTAACAAGTCCTTCATGGTCAATTTTGTATATAAAAATCGTAAATGTTTTAAAAGAAATTATAACTTTATATATATATACTAAAAGTTAAAAAAGTGTTTAACGTAAGAAATGTTCTTAATTATAAATAAAGAAATAAATACTAACAAATTTGTTTTGTGCGAAATATACATAATGATTGACAAAAACGTCTTTATATTTTTTTGTCCGTTTTACAATTTTTCTATAAATCATTGACCATGTGACCAGCAATAATGATATTTAAAATTAAAAATAAACCAATTCCATTTATAATAATATAGAAGGTGATTGAACCCGCTACGTCAACTTATTCACAGAATCAATTCGACTTCAACTTACAAGCATTGACTAAAACGTCATGGATCGAAATAATGTTCGAAAGTATGTTTCGTTTATGTTATGCAACTCCATTTTGTTTAATAAATAGAAAACTGGATTTTCTAAAACTTTCTAAGGTAACAAGATGATTCAAAACAATACAACATCACTTAAACATAAAAATATTGTGAAAACATAAATGAGATTGCTTTGTTCAAAAAAGATGAGACAGATTATTTTCATGTAAATTATAAGTTTTATTTCGTAAAAAAATATTGAAAACAGTTTATAAACACATTCTCCAAACACTTATATGTAAATTCTTATATGTTATGATATAAATTTAAATAAAGTAAAATAATACTTAGATATATATATAGTCACCTCTAGTGTCTCGTGTATATAAATATTTTGCCGATCAATAAAAATGGTTTTGTCCTTGACAAATTACCAAAATTTATTTTGGGTCTATAACAATATTTTTCAAATTTTTACTTCATTGTTTTCCTTAAATTTTTTCAGACAATTAAACAGTAAAATAAGGGAAATTTGGTCATGCTTACATCAGCAAAACAAAATAAAATAAAAATTATTACATTTCTTTTATCAGAAATCAAATACAATTTATGATAAAAAAAAATTATTTAAGTCCATTAGAATTTGATATGTTCAAAAAAGATTAAATCTTAAGATTAAGCAGTGGTAATATTTAATGATGCTGCTATACACATATACACATGTTAAGAATTAGTGCATGTAAAAATATATTCTTGCATGGTAAAGTCTTATGGTTGGAAAAAAAAAAAACCCATGAAGAAGCATTACTTTTTTATTAACGTAATTTTCTCAAAACTTATTATATTCTGACTACATTATTTTTTAATTATCCATAAAAATCAATAACTTATTTCATACTTACAATGACATCATCATGTAAAAGTCCTGAAATTATATATTCAGTTAAAAAACACAAACTGCTATTATTCAGTTAGAGTCAATCAACATTAATTAATGGTACTAATTAAATTAATTTAGAGAATTTCACATGAGATAAAAAAGAAGAAGATGCTTATAATAATTTTACATTTTACTTGCATGAAGAAACGTACCTGACGTGGTTTTGAACCTTCGCCGCTTTTGGCCATGCAGAGTCCAACGATCTTCTCCGCCGCCTCCGCCTCCGTTTCGCACCCTCGCATCGCCCTCTCCACCTCCGCCTTCGCCACCCGCATCCTCAGCCTCACTCCGCCGTTCTCCGCCCCTTCCATCCCCTGCCCTTTCATGATGGTGAGGTCCGACGCAGACCTCCGCGCCAGCACCAGGCTCTCCAGCCTGTCCTTGGCGCTCATGTTGATCCCCGACCGCACCCTCCGCGGCGCCACCATCGCCTCTCGCGGCAGCTCAACGAGAAAGTACAGCCTCTTGGGCGCCAACTCCCGGTTGGCCTCCAGCGGCCTGGCCCTGACGCCGTAGTGCTTGACCGCCTCGGATTCCAACAGCACCAGCCCCGGGTGGTCCTTGAGCACGTCGCAGACTCTCACCGGAGTCTTCAACTTGAAGGTTTCGCCGTCGATCTTCATCACCTTCGTCGTTTTCTTTCCTCCCAAGGCATTCCCCATTGGAATGTTATGAAGTGAAAAGCTTGATTCTTTGATTATGGTGATGATGATAACAATGGGTGAAGTGTGTGCAATGGAAGACTCACATGTGGGAGGTGGTGGTGGTGGTTGTGTTGAAAGTTGGACTTGGAGGGTGTGAGTGTGTGTGTTTGTGGGTGGTTGTGGATTTATGTAATGTTTGGTCAATAAAATAAGGCAGTCTTTGAAAATCTTATTATAATCCATAAATTAAAAACATGGTTGTTACACTGTAATTTTACACTCAATTATCTAGGTCAAACTGCCTTTCATATTAATCTGATCAAAAGGAGAAAAATTGAAAATGAAAACAATTTATTTAATACGATTATATGGAATGAAACTGTAGATCTATCCTTACTCGATATGAATAAGTATCTAAGTGTAAACTAATAAAGTTGTTAAAACTTTTGGATTTTGCCTATAAAACAACTTGAAGACTCAAAGTAAATATTTTATTATTTATATAGTCCAACTTGATTAAAAGTTTCAACTTCTTAAACCTAAAAAATGTGAAGCTTGAATTTCTCTTGTTTAACTCATTTTATTACTTTATAAAATACTTAAAACAATTATTCTTACTTTATCAACTAAAACGTGATTTTCTGTTTACTAAATTTTTATTTTAATATAACTTGTAAAAATAATGTAAAGATATACAAAATATGTTTTAAATAAAAACATTACTAGTAAAATTGAAATATTATAGATATAGAAGATGTTTTAAGTATTATACATATATTTAACTATTTCATAAAAAAGAAGTAAAATTGAAATAAATTTCTCCAAAAACTACAATAGGTTTTTGCATAAAATAATTTATAAAATTTCTCTTATATAACCTATTTTTTTTCATTTATGATGTGCACTAATTTTATCTCTTTTTTACTTATTGAAGCATACATATGTGACCCAATATATTAGCTCTCAAACCACTTTTATATATGGAGTTGATTCATGACTGGAAAAGACAATATTTTATGCTCATCTCTTTTTATCATACATTATTTTCTATATTTTATATTTTTATTCCTGGTTCTCTTTTAATTGTATAATTTATTGTATGATTGATTAATGTTTGTCAAATGGAAAACACTAAATTATGCAGAGAAATTTGGCTTTTGGAAGAGAAAAGTAGAAGAGCTGCTACAGTGACACTCTTCTCTGGGTTGGGGTTTGGTTGTTTTTCAACAACTCTTCTTTCATCTTCTTATCTCTTCGACCATGCCACAAACGCCAATCACGGAATAACAAAACAAATTTTCTAATAACACCATGCTTAGATCAACACAGAAAGATCAAATTTTATTCAAATGATGAAATATAATAATGGTGCTGTGTTTAGCTCTTTAAATTAAGAGGTTTATCTACAAAAATGAGTTGTTAGTTCTATGTATTGTCACCCAACTAGATTGTTCTTCAAAAATATATGTATATTTTTTAAGCAAATATATATAGACATAAAATATATGTCTTCGTCTCTTACATTAAATTTAATCTGTTTTTGGTTACTTAATTGAACGTTTTCCTTGGATACAAGGAACATTTTAAATGAAACAAATATATATATATATATATATATATATATATATATATATATATATATATATATATATATATATATATTTATAATTTGTTTGAAGTATAAAATGTAATCAAGTAAGCAAGTTTAAATTGTTTGAAACAAATTATTTTTTCTTATAATAACTATATAAATTTAGGATATTTTTTAGATGCTGTTAAGAATAATAATAAGTATATAGCTTTTAAAATAATTTTATTAAAATAACTCGACCCTCTCAATGCATTACCTTTTGAGATAAAAAAATGGAGATAAATTAACAGAAGATAACGTTTATCAATTTGGAATTTTCATAAAAAGTTAAAACTATCTTAATTGTGTGTGAGAAGAAATAGATCTTTAACTATACAAAATGACTAAAATAAACATTTTTCAAACTACATAAATTAGGAATAACAATTTTAAACTAAGTATATATTAACAAAATGACTTTAAAGTGATATTTTGTTTTTAGGATTTTAGATATAAATTGAAAGTTACACTTAAAATAAAAATAATAAATTTGAGTGAAATATAAGAAAAAAAATTACAAAGATAACTCGTGTACTTTAGTAATGTAAATCTCTCCTTTAGTAATGAAAATTACAAATATTTTTCATTTTAGAATAAGTCTATCAAATCTTATATCTTTTGTATTATATTTTTTAAGATACAAATTTGTTTATTTTCCGCATATCATATCTTAATTGAGTAAAGATTTCATTTTGTTATTGTTTCTCGCTCTCAACATATTTGTTTTCACAATATTGAAGTGTATGTTAAGCGCGTGAAAGTAGAAGCTAGAATTTGTCGCTTCTGCAAAACAAGATTTGACCTAATTTCATGAAACGTGTTGATTTTCTGAAAACTCAAACCAAACATCCACACGCAGAAACACAAATATTCCATTTTAATTGATATAATTTTTATGATCCAAACATGTGCAGTGAAATTGGTTGACCTTTTTCTTGCAGGTATCTTTGAAACACTCTAAATTTCACCACCAAAGGGTTTTGATGAGAGTAGTTGAAAAGTGATTTAGGTTCAAATCAATCTTTCTTTACATTATTCAGACAATGAGTGACTTTTTTTCAAAGTGAAACAAAAGATGTGACTCAAAACGAAGAAATCTTATGTATATATTAGGATAAATACTAAAATTAATATAATAAATATCAACATATTTATATTTTTAATATAATAAAAATATATAATTTTAGTAAAAGAATTCGATTTTTGTTTAAATTTTATTAGTTATTGAAATGATTAAATATCTCATTAATATTTAATAATTGTTATGTATGAAAAAAATATAAAAGTTGAAACACTTCTAGAATTTTTTTTATTGACAAAAAATGAAAAATATTAAAGTTAATATACAATTCATCTTAAAAAGAAAGTCTTCTATCTTCTATTTATTTTTTAAAATTTAAAATTCACGGTATTTCTTCAATTTTAATGACATTAAATTTAATTTTTTTATTAAACACACGATAATTATTGACCAAAGACTTATTTAATTATATAAGCTATTAATAAAATTTATATAAAATTAAAATTATTATATTAAAAGTGTAATTTTTTTACTATAACAAAAATGAAATATATTAGTATTTATTGTACTATACTCCTGGAAATAAAGAAATGATTTAAGGTTTGATTAGACACTAAAGTCCAAAGGTGAAGTCCAAATTGATGGGTGGGTGATGAAATTAGAAGTGGTGCATTTTCAAACACTACATTAGGCCAAGTGTGAATTTTTTCACTTCATGTTGAAAAGTTACACTTTTGCTTTCTTCTTTGGCTGACTCACTGTGCATGAAAACAAGCATATCTATTTATCATTGGAAGCTTCTAAAATGACAGAAACCCCCCTCCCTTTTTCTCCACAATATGCACCAAGAACTGAGGGCAAAACACAAGCACGTGTTTGGAATAAAATGCATCATTTTTAACTACTTTATTCAAAACTCAACCACGCTTAGTCCACAGTGTGTGAAGCCAAACACGCATATCCTGTAAAATTAATGCAAATGGACCATATCTATTAAAAAAAAGTAATTAATTATGTGAATATTTTATATTATTCTATATATTACATATTTGAAACATTTTCAACCTATTCTATCCACCTTCAATTTCGTTATAGTTTTAATTCCTGCCACAGTTTTATCATAATAGGATTGAGAAAAAGAAAAAAAATGCGAGTTTTTAAGATTTATATTAAGTATGTATATTTTTAGTTGAATTTCTATTAATTTTTTTATCCATCAAGTATTTAAGTATTTGATAAGTTTTAATTGAGTATCTTGTCATGTAATTAATTATTTTTACATGTTGTTTTGTGTTAATATTAAATGATGTAGGTTTATTGTTAACACGAGAGGTAGGTATCGTTGTTGGAGGAAACTAAACAATTTGGGATGAAATTGTAAAGGAAGTTAAAACAAAAACGAGTTGGAAGAGGATAAATGGAAATGAATAAGAAAGTAAAACAAAAACTTATGATGGAAGAAGACTGTAAAACGAGAAAGAGAGTGAACAACGTAATAAGCCATTCTTTAATACAAAAGATTAAACAATTTTTATATTTTATACTCAAACTATGCTGATTGAATTTTGTTCTAGTATTATAAATATGTCGTTTTTTTTTAGGTTGTGGGTATACCAAAATTAGGTTTTTTTCAAGCATTATTAATCAGATTTTAGTTATACTGCTTTAATTCGTGAATATACAAAGGTGCAATCTTAGTCTTTGTCAAGTGGGTGTACGTGATATCAATAAATTTCAATTAATTGAGGAACAAATTAGTACAACTACTATATATGTTAGGAATAATTGACCTAATTAGAATAAGAAGACTAAAATTACTACATAAGAAATAATAATCATAATATAATTATAATGCTTATAAGACAAAAATAAAACATATACTTGTCATTTCTTCTAGATACTCACACCAACAACAACCGATTTTCACACCTCACCTGCTTAATTTGTTGGATTGCTGGTTTTTAATAGCATCAACATATCATGCACTAATTTAATGCTTAGCAATGGTGTCTCATTAATGAGTATTTATTAAACATCAAATTGAGTATAATGGGAATCATTGAAAAATCGAATATTAAATTATATTACTTGTTTGGATCTTCCATAATGGGAATCATTGACGAAGAGCAGTTTGGGTATGCATTTTAAACAACCCATATAAATTACTCGTATAAGCGTCGCATGAAATTTTGACTAGGAACATTTGTTGTCACAGTTTATTCTGTAACAAACATTACAGAAATTGGATAAACTAGAGTCGGTAGAAAAATCACATAAAAGTAGAAAAGTTTATACTAGGTCGATATTAAAAACAGTAGTTTATTATTTATTTTGACTATGTCCTTTTATTTGTATTTGTGTAACTGTCACTTCCAGAATTTGTATTACAAAATTAAGTAATTCAAATTATTCCAATATATTCTTACGTTATTGTTGGGTTTTGGTAATACATAATAATAAAAAAAATATATTCAAATGATAATTGAAAAAGGTAAAAATAGATCATAAAATAAAAGTACGAAAAGTACATATTCAATTGATAATTGATGAACAACTCCTAATTATAATTTATTATAGACCTATTTCTTTAGTTAGACTTATATAAGATAATATTTAAAATTCTATCTAATATTACGAAGCAAGTCCTATATAGGATAATCGATGGGTCACAATATGTATTCATTTCAAGAAGATGATTGTTTTTTATAGTCTCCTAGTTGCTAATGAGATAGTGGAAGAAATAAGACAAAAATAAATAAATAAATTGAAATAGTAGTTAAGATAGATTACAAAAAGCCATATGATTGTAAGTTGAGAGTTCTTCTATTAGATTATCGGTGGACTTGGATTTTGTATACAGTGGATTGTTGGTTTAAGACGTGCTTAAAGTCATCCACCATCTCAATATTACAATATTAGTAATTGATAGTCCAACCAAACAATTTAATCCTTCAAGAAGGTTGATACAAGGTGATCTTGTAGCACCATTTCAATTTTTAATAGTGGCGGTGGCCTATATGGAATGGTAAATCAAGATGTGAGTGAGGAATTATACACAAGAAATTGATGTAGGGAGAAACAAGGTCAAGATTAATCTCCTACAGCTTGCTGATGATACATTATTTGTGTGTGAAGCAAACACAAAAAATATATTGGTTATAAAAAGTATTCTTAGATGCTTAGAATTAGTTTCATGTCTTAGGGTTAACTTCCATAAAAGTGAAATCGGAAGTACCACTCAAATACTTAGGTATGACTGTTGGAGGTAACCCAACAAAGCATTCTTTTTGAAACTAGAGATTACTAAAATTAAAAATAATTTGTCTAGATGGAAAGGGGTTTTTTATCATTTATTGGACGAATATGCCTAATAAAATCAATGATCATTGCCTTACCTCTATATTATTTCTCCTTTTATAAAGCTCCAATAGGAATATGCAAGATCATCATAAACCTTCAAAGAAATTTCCTTTGGGGATGAGGACATGAAAGTAGAAAGATTGTTTTGGTAAGATGGGAACAATTATGTAAAACCTAAACAAGAAGGTGGGATTGATATTAAAGACATTGAACTGTTGAAAAAAACATTATTAGCTAAATAGAAGTGGAGCCTAGGTATGAAATACCAAGGATTATGGAAGGATATCCTAGAATCGAAAAATGGATCTAGGAGAGGCTTGAATGAGAATACTAGAAAATAATATAGGTATTGGAAATATTTAAGTGAGGTAAGTGGGGAAAATGAAGAAAGGAGGTGGTTTGACCAAAACATAGAATAGGAAGTCAATTCTAGGTCCAGGATAAACTTTTGGAAAGATACATGAGTTGGAGAAGCTCCTTTACATATAAAGTTTCTTAGGCTATACGAGAAATCTATTATTAGGGATAAAATAATAATGGAGTTTGGGAGACGAGCCACTAATGGATGAGAATGGACAATCAAATGGAGAAGAGATTGGTTTGAGTGGGAAAGGATTCAATTAGTTGAATTCATAAGAGTAATAAATCAAAATTTCATTTAGAGAGAAGTCAAGGATTTATATATGTAGAAAGAGGAGGAGTAGATATATATTGTCAAATCTTCATATACAAAACTACAAAAGTTAAATATTGGTGAACATTCATATATGTATAAAATATTAATATTTAAGAAAGGTTAAATTAGGTAGAATGACTTGCATAGAATATTTCAGAAGGTACATAAGAGTAGGAGCAAATCCAAAAATAGGGCTTTATTTGCAGTTCACATCTTTTATAAATTTATTCTTTTGACTTCAAGAATGGTATACCCATTATTATAGGGCTTTATGTCATTAGTGGGTTTAATCGACTAACCCAAAATACAAAGTGATACTTAATTACTATAGAAGCATTTAACACCTCAAATAGATATTACTACATTCAAGAGGTACAAGCTTTCACATGGGAATGAATGACAGTATTGAGATACCTAATTTTTTGTCCTCCATTGCCCCATGTTCTTGTGGAAACAATAACAGAATATCAGGGAGCACAAATCATATCTTACCTCAATCATTGACTTCGTGGGATGGCTACTCCTTGGTTTAGATGCGTCTTCTTTTAGTGTTGACAGATTGGACCCTTAGAGGGTTACCTGCAGAAAGGACTCCAACTAGGTAGAGATAATATAAGTGGTATATAAAGTATACAAACACAACTCAAAGTTAGGAACAATAATAGAAATTAAATCTACATTTAACAACCTAGAAAGTACACATCTTAACAACTAATTAGAGGAGAGTAATAGGATAACCATAAACAAACAACCATAATTTGTGTAGACTACTTCCTACAAGTTTAAAAGTGTCAAAAAAGTCTATAATGAATACTAACAGCTGAAAAGTATGTAGGAGGCAAAATAATAAGTTTCCAAACCTAGAAATGCTCCCTAAAATAGGCTAAAACTACAAATTGCACTAAATATGACAATAAAATTTGGAGGTAACTAGCTTGACAAGTTCTAATATACACTAACACTAACACTAACACTGTCAAAATGTATTGATTTCTTAAAATTGAACCTTACAACCCAATTTCCCCAGCCAAAGCTAACACACCAATCTAGAACTACTCTACAAATCTAGAAATGTATATGTGCACGAAATGTATGTAAAAAATGTGTAAACAAATTGTGCAATTAAGTTTTAAGTGCCAAAATAAAGCTATGGATCAACTCAAGTTTTTAAATCTGCTTAAAACTCAAAATTTGACAAACTAAGACATAAACTTCAAGCTAGACTCATCCCAAATAGGCTAAAAGTTAAAAATTGAACTAAGCTAGAATTTTGGCATGCTAAGGAACTAGGTAGAGATAATATAAGTGGTATATAAAGGATACAAACACAACTCAAAGTTAGGAATAGTAACAGAAATTAAATCTGCATTTAACAAATTATACATCTTAACAACTAATTAGAGGAGAGTAATAGGCTAACCTTAAACAAGCAACCATAATCTGTGTAGATTACTTCCTACAAGTTTAAAAGTGTCAAAAAAGTCTATAATTAAAACTAACAATTGAAGAGTATGTAGGAAGAAAAATATCAAGTTTCCAAACCTAGAAATGCACCATAAAGTAGGTAGAGACATTATAAGTGGTATATAAAGGATACAAACAAGACTCATCCAAAATAAGACAGTGATGACTTTGATCACTCTTCAAAAATCTTACTCAATAAGTGAGATATATCCCCCTAATATGATGCTTTTAGGAGCATCTCTCTGTTTTACATTGCCTTCCGTGTGGGACTTAAGTAATAATAGGTTTATTACTTAATTCCCATGTTCTTTCACTATCACAAATGTAACATTGTCCTTCTTTGCCTTGTCACAAAACATGGGTAAAGTTCCTAGCCACCGTCGTTGGGTGTATAATCATTGTTACAGTGATAGGAGAGGCTTGAAGGAAACTTTTGTGATAGGAGTTTAACAGTTTATCCAGATGACTCGTCAATATAAATATAATGCTCTTAAGGAAAGGATTAGAAGTCCATGCATCAAGTGTGAATGTACTCATATTTTGAAAGACAAGGAGGTTAAAGTTCATCTATACAAAAAAGGATTCATGCCAGATTACTGGATTTAGACATTTCACAGTGAAGAATGGTCCTTTGTTTATTTGGCTGAACATGAAAGACGTCTTCCTACTTCAAGCACGGTTGTACCTACCTCTAAGATCAATCAAGCAATGTATATGAAAGAGATGTTGCATAATGCTCTTGGCCAACATGCTTCATTTGAACAAGTAGACGATAGTCGTTTAGAAGAGTCTCCAAATGAAATCACTCAAAGGTTTTACAATTTATTGGCAGAGGCAAATGAACCTGTATTTGAAGGGGTAAAGGTGTCAAAATTGTCAGTATGCATTAGACTTTTGGCCTTCAAATCCAACTGGAACGTTCCCAACCAAGCATTGGACCAAATTGCAAAACTAATTTTAGATCTAACACCACCAATTAATCCTTTGCCCAACAATTATTATGAAGCAAAGAGATTAGTTTCAAAGTTGGGATTGGAGTCTAAGAAAATTGATTGTTTTGTGAATGGTTGTATGCTTTTTTACAACAATGATAATGGAAAAAATGATGCATCCTTGCTCCAATGCAAATTTTGTGGGCAACCACGATACCGCACGATACATCCAAGATAAAGGCAAAAAAACTAATTCCATTGAAGTCCATGTTTTACTTGCCTTTAGTTCCAAGACTACAAAGAATGTTTGCTTCAATGCAAACAACACAACATATGACATGACATGATGAGAACAAAACACAAGGCATGCTACGTCATCCATCTAATGGGGAAACCTTGAAGCACTTTGATCGAAAGCATCCATCTTTCGCTATTGATCCCGTAACGTTCGACTTGGTCTATGTACAAACGGATTTAATCTGTACATTCAAGCATCGTCATCCCCCTATTCTTGTTGGCCTATGATTGTTACTCCATATAATCTTCGACCTGAGATGTGTATGACTAAGCCTTATATGTTTTTAATGTGTCTTATACCAAGTCCATCTAATCCAAAGGCATCCATAGATGTTTATTTACAGCCTTTAATTGATGATTTGAATAAGTTATGTAGTGGTATTTGGACGTATGATGTTTCAAGTAAACACCTACGAGTATTTGGATCTATCTGCTACATACATGTTCCTGATCAAAAGAGGCACAAGCTTGAAGACAAGACTATACGAGGAATATGCTTAGGATATAGAACACAATAAAAAAGGTATCGAGTTTACAACCTACAAACATAAAATCACATCATTAGTCGAGATGTGGAAGTTAATGAAAATGCTTCTTGGAATTGGGAAGAAGAAAAAGTTGTTAAAAGCAACACTTTAGTTCTAGTGCAACAATCTCAAGAAGAAACTCAAGAAGAGGAAAAAGCTTCAAGTACACTTTCTCCACCTCCACAAGAACTAGAAGATTCTTTACTAGAGTCCACTCCAAGACAAGTAAGATCTTTGGTAGACATATACGAAACCTGCAATATGGCCATGATTGAGCCTAACTGCTATGAAGAAGCATCAAACCAAGAAGTATAGGTCAAGGCTATCGAAGAAGAGGTTAAAATGATTGAGAAGAATAATAGTTGTGAGCTCGTAAACTGTCCTCAAGGATATGGGAGAAAAACAAAGTGGACTTACTACAATCAACTGTGACAATAAATCAACTATTGCAATGACAAAAAACCTAATGCATCACAGTAGAACAAAACACATAGCCATTAAATATCATTTATGTTAATTCAGATTTGTCTAATATAACCCAACCAAGAGGGGGGGGGGTGAATTGGTTATTCAATCTTTTACTAATTTTAAAAGAATCTTGAAATCTTCTTTAATCTGTAAGACCCCAAACAACCAGTTTTCCAATTCTGAATTCATGGACTGAATCAAGCAATTAAGAATGGCATAAAAGATGAAAGAAGCAAAGAACACAACAATTTTTATACTGGTTCGATTTAAGATGAATCTACGTCCAGTCTTTTCCTAAGCAACTCGAGCTTAGGAGGATTCCACTATATCAATAGAGTTATAAGAATTACAAGAGCATCTATATAATTCAAGACCCTAAATACTATGGAGCTTGATCTACAAATCAAGAACTCCCCCTAGATGTAATGCCTCCACACAATTGCACCCAAACCTTCCATCACATAGTGCCTCAATTGTAAATAGAAATACAATAAAAAAGAAGCAAGAAACCAATACAACTAATGGATGTGCAAATGTAACACTTGATCCTAGATCCAAGCTTGACCCTGCAAGATTGAGTCCATTATCAATCTTTTTGAATGCCCAATTGAATGATCTCCAAGAAAGAAAAAAAATTGTGAATCTCAATCTTAGAAAGAAATCTCTCAGAAAAGTCTCTTCGAGATTCAGTTACTCTTAAAAAACCCAAACTGATTTCAAAGTTGTTTTTAAACCAGAGTTCTGCTACTGAGATTAGTGGATTAGGAATTTACCTAATAGATTATCGTGGGTGAATTTTCACTACATCAGTGCAGTGCCCACATATAATCCATTAGTTAAATATCTAATGCATTAACGAGTTCTGCATTTGACACATTTAAGAGTTTGACAGGTGATCTAATTCAGTTCAAGCCTGGTTTACATGTAATCCTAGATATACAACACCCACGCAAATGATAAGTTCAGGACTAAGCCTAAAATAGTGATACAAAGGTGTTTGTATGACTTTGGACATCATCAAAATCATCTTCATTGGGTTGAGCAGGCTCCCCCTCTCAACAATTTCATTAGAGAAGTAGAGACAAATATGAAGATTCGACTCCCGTACTACACAAATGAAATCCAAATTGCAAATATTTTTACAAAGGCGTTACCAAGATCAAGGTTTGAACTTCTACGTGCTATGCTCAAAGTTATCGAATTTGCATCAAGGAGGAGTATTAAAGTGTAATGCAAATTCTAGAATAATCTAGAAAATCCTAAGACATAGTTATTGAAATGTAATGAAAATTCTAGAATAATGTAGAAAAGCCTAATAGGAGAAAAAAAAATCAAGAACATTCTACATAGGTAAAAATCTAGAACATTCTACATAAGTTCTAGTTAGAATGTTCTAGAATAATCATGTAAGTGAGATAGGATCTACAAATACCCATGTACTCCACCATTTTATGTATGACAACAACAAGTAAGACAACATCTAACACACCACTCATAACTACATAACATACTACTTTCAACTACTACTTCCACATTCTATTATCTCCACAATTTTCTCTATCCCATCAATTATTTCTTTCACAACCTCAAAATACTATCACTAACGATGATAGCCACTTGGGGAACCCAATAAGCTTTTCAATTCAATTCTCAACTATCTTTTTTGTTCATTTATTCAAATTATGATACGATCCTATTTAGGAAAGTGTACAACCTTTTCTAAATTTGAATCTTCTATAGGAACAACAAAAATAAATCAGAGAAGAATGCGGAATAAGATAGAGATGAAGGATGCCATAATCTAGAAAATTGATAAGTCAAGTGAAGATTCGCCACAAAGATGTTAATTTTTGATAAGAATCGATAATAGAGACGCCATAATCAATAACATTGATATGTCAATGAATATTCGCTATAAAGATGTTAATCTTTGATAAGAACCTGAGGCCTAGGCCAAGACAAAGAGAATCATCTCTTTAGTGAAGTAAAATTCAATGTATGACTAAAAGTGTTTACATAAGTTTTTATCTCTATATATAAGCACATAACTTGGAAACTCTACAATAGGATCCGAGCCCGAAAACTTAAAAACATAAATTAATTTATAAAAGAAAGCCCAAAGACCAAAAACATAGAAACATAACTAATATGTAAGAGAAATCCCAAAGTCCAAAAACATAAGCTAATTATCCTTAAAATGTGCTCTAAGTCATGATCTTCATATCCTTTGAATGTCCAATTGCTTGTAGCATCAAGAGCCTTGAATAGATTGTTCTTCCAATCTTTTGCTTTTGCCCTTGTCATAGGTTTTCTAAATTTTAAAGGTTTATATTCAAGTTCTTCTTGTATGGAATCCAAGGATAGTCCTCTGTCATTCCCTCCTTCCTGAAGCGAAGTTGTCCCCAAGTTCGAACCTACATCAAATGGAGACAAGTCATTAATATTAAAACGAGAGCTTACCCTGTAATCTTCAAGTAGATCAACAATGTAAGCATTGTCATTGATTCTTTCAAGAACTTGAAATGGTCCATCTCCTCTTGGTAAAAGTTTAGATTTTCTTTTAGAAGGAAATATCTCCTTCCTAAAGTGAACCCACACTCAATCACCAAGTTCAACTTTGATCTTCTTCCTCCCTTGGTTAGCCTTACAGGCTAACTTCTTAATCTTCTTTTCTATTTGAGCCTTTAGCTCTTTATGCCAGTTCTTGATAAAAGTTGCTTTGACAAGTTCATCTTTGTTAGTCATAGAATCAATATCAAGTAAAGGTAAGGATTAAAGCCATATACTACCTCAAAAGGAGGCATTTTATTAGTAGAATGAACTACCCTTTTGTAAATAAACTCCACATGAGGTAACCACTCCTCCAAAGTTTTCAATTTTTTTGTTTACAAAATATCTAAGGAGTTGTGAAAGAGTTCTATTTACCACTTTAGTTGGCCCATCTGTTTGAGGATGACAAGTTGTAGAGAAAACAAACTTTGTTCCTAACTTACCCCACAAGACCTTTCAAAAATAGCTAACAAACTTGACATCCCTATCTGATACAATGCTCCTTGGAATGCCATGTAATTTTACCACTTCTTTGAAAAATAAATTGGCCACATGATTGGCATTATCACTCTTGTGCAAGGAATGAAGTGGGGCATTTTTGAGAACCTTATAGTGATATTGTTGATGGCTCTGCACCCACTGCACAACCTCCATGATCCATCTTTCTTAGGTACCAAAATTATTGGCATAACAATGGACTTAAACTTTCCCAAACCCATCCTTTTTCCATAAGTTACTCCATTTGCTTTTGTATCTCTTTAGTTTCTTCCGGGTTACTCCTATAAGTTGGCATATTAGAAAGGAAGGCACCTAGAATGAGATCTATAGTATGCTCAATACCCCTTTTAGGAGGTAAACGATGATGAATGTCTTTAGGAAAGACATCATCATACTCCTCTATGCAAACATTTGAAACATTTGTTTTGAACTAGAACATGAAGAATGATCATTATTAGATTAAGAAGTTACTTTACCATTTGAAGACTCCTCCACCTTAGATTAAGGAATGGTAGAAATAACTCTCTCCTTCACATGAGGTGGATGACTTCCTGTAGGCACTTCTTCTCTTGAGTTGTTGTTCCACTTTGGTGGTTTGGTGAATAAGATTCTCCAAGGTCTCATAATGGGGAATTTCCACCACATCTTAAATCTCCCTATTTAATCCATTCAAGAATCTAACCATTGTAAGCATAGGTGTTTCTTCTACTTCAACTTCATCAAGGTGACCTCCATCTTTTAAACATACACTTCAACATTCATATTTCTTTGTGTAAGTCTTTGTAAATTTTTGAACATCTACTTTTCATAATAAGGAGGCACAAATGTTTCCTTCATAGCTACCTTTAATATCTCCCATGTAGAGATTGACAACCTTCTTCTTCTAGTGATGTCCACGGTAATTTGATTATACCAATTCATAGCGTAGCGTTCAAACTACAAGGATGCCATAACAACCTTATCATCATCTTCATAATCGTAAGAGCTAAAGATTTGGTCAAGCTTCATTTCCCATGCCAGATAGGCTTCTGAGTCATTAGCTCCATTAAATTAGGAATTATAATCTTCCTCCACGTCTTATCTCTTCTAGGTGTGTGGTTCCCAAACTCATGCCGTCTTTGTCCTTGCCTTGGTCTAAAACCATGCTACTCTTCATCATTATACCTCCTAGGTGTGTGGTTCCTAAACTCCTCTCGTCTTTGGCCTCTCCTTGTTCTAAAAACATGCCATCTTCATCATTATGAGAAGAATGGTCTTAATCATCATGTCTCCTTCTTCTTCTGTCCACCCCCTCTAATCTCACACTCATATCTTCATTAGACTTTTGAAGCCTTTCAAACTGTTGTTGATTGTGTTGTTGCATTTGATTCATTTGTAATGTGAGCTTATCAAGTGCAACCATAATTCTTGTAGTCTTAGGTGATGGCGTATCACTATTCTAGGAAAAATCCATTTCCTGCAAAAAAATGTTAGTAATAATATTTTTTTTTTGTTTGGACCTCACCACTCTTCTAAGTGTTTCACTCAATTTTCCAACTCGTGTATCACACTTATACGTTTTTTCTTGAATGTACTCTCGTCTTTTACCACTCAAATTCCTTTTAGGGCTTAGCAAAGTACTATAGTAGCTTAAGATAAGAGTGAACAAACAATGTGAAAAGCGTTGCGAGATCAAAATCTTGACTTAAAAGGTCAAAGAAAATACAAAACCCTAGACAAAACTTTTAGGAATTTTAAAAACAAAAAATTAGAAAATAATAAGAGTACCAAAGAGAGTTAAAAGAGACAACACATAGACTCTAAGAAAAAGACTGATTGCAATTAAATATATCGATAAACCACAAACAAAATTGCAACAAAAATTTATGTTGAACTCCTTTTTTTTTCTTGGATCCTTATTTGCCTTTTCTTTTTTTTTTTCTTTCAATATATATTTGTTTCCCTTTGACTTTGATCCATTATTCTTTCACTTCTTTTCAATTTTGTAATTCAACACACAAACAAACTAAACAAATTGTCCTTCATGTAAATCAATGTAATTGCACTTGCAAACCCCCAAACACAACAACAAATAATTTCCATGAATCAAATGTAGAAATATACAATTTAAAGGAAGAACACGAAAAAACAAGACAAATTTCACCCCTTACAAAATTCTAAGAATAATGAAATAAATAGAATTTCAAAAGAAAGCACATAAAACTAACATTCAAAAATTTAAGTTTTTTCTTTAATTTTTTTTATTTCACATGACAAAAAGAATAAGATAGAAAGGGAAATTTAAACCAGAACCTTGTTCTAGATACTAGATGATATGATCCTATCTAGAAAAGAGTATGTTCGTTTCTGATTTTGAATCTTCCAAAGGCATAACAAAACTAAATCAAACAAGAACCCGGAATAAGACAAAGATGAGGATGACACAATCTAGCAGATTAATAAGTCAAGTGAAGATTCACCACAAAGATGTTAATCTTTGATAAGAACCGATAATAAGGACGCCACAATCAATAAGATTGATAAGTCAAGGAAGATTCGCCACAAAGATGTTAATATTTAATAAGAACTTGAGACCTAAGCCAAGAACAAATAGAATCTTCTCTTTAATGAAATAAAATTCAATATATGACTAAAAGTGTTTACATTAGTTTTTACCTCTATATATAGCCACAAATGAAATTTTCTTGTTTTTTTAACTTAAGTTAGAGAATTGACTGAGGTACAATAAAGTTCCATTTGCATATAAGAATAAGAATAAAGTTAAATTCATCGTAGTGTGAGAAAAACAAACCTCTAGGGTTAAAGTGTAAGACCCGAGAAATTTAATAAATAATAAATAATGAATTACCAATAATTGTAGGTTGGAAGTACCTTTAAGAGAATTACTTTGTCAAGTCATGGAAGGAACAATACTAGCTCTAGTGGTTGAGAGTACTTGGTTCTGTTGAGAGGACTTAGGTTTGAGTCCTGTGTATGGCATTAGTGCGGCGTTTTAATTATTGCTTTATTTTGCACATATTGTAAGACCCGAGAAATTTAAATATTTAAATAAATAATTATTTAATAAATGCGGGGCGTGGGAGTCTTTATAGAATTTAATGTAGTTAGTTATGACGTGGAAAAAGTACTTGCTCATGTGGTTGAGAGTACTTAGTTATGTAGAAAGGGCTTGAATTTGAGTCCTATGTATGCTAATTGCATGTTATTTTAATAAATGTATTATTTTAATGTTATGTTTGAATGTGCTTAGTGATAATGTAATCCTAAAATTATAAGAATTATCACAAAACATGTATTGGTTGAATTGGTTGTGCACTGACTTGGTAATTGAGGGGTTGTGGGTTCAAACCTTGCTAAGAACGAATTTAACTTTCTTTTTGCCAAATTTTCTTTTGGCATGAATATGAAAGGGCAGAGAAAAACCTAGCTGCAAGAAGGGCAACCTAGTGGGCAGGGAAGGCACCTAATAATAGTCTTTCAATGATTATTGACACCTAATTGAAAGCATTTTCGTTTTCCCTAACATTAACAAGCATTAAGGCTTAGTTAATGGTCTAATTAGTGTAGTTTTGGAGAAGAAAGAAAGGAAAACGTGAAAGGGTAGTGGACAAACGAATTTGATAGTGGAAAAGAGAGTCTGAAGGTGAGTTTTCGTGTGGAATTGATAAGAGCATCAAGTGCATTGGGAGAAGGCAAAGGTGGGACTATTGGTGACATAAAAGAAGTCTTGATTCTTCAAATTGAGCAAGGATTAACAGGTAAGGAGAGTTCCTTTATATGTGTATATGATCTGTACTTATTTTTGTGTTATACTATATGAATGTGATGCCTTTGTATGATAAAAATCTCTCTGTTTACGCGTTTCTGGAAAATCCCCAGAAACCGCCTGGCGGTGTTAAATGTGCCGCCTGGCGACGCATGAATATTAACCCAATTCTGAGTTTTTTGTGATGAACCGCCTGGTGGCAAGTGTGGCCCCGCCAGGCGACATGAAGACTATGCAAAGACGTGTTTTTCGTACTTTTCGCGCAATAGGAACCGCTGGGCGCTGGTTTTATACTGCTAGGCGCCAAGCTTTGATTTTCTCCACAAATTTTTCTGGTTTGCGCAGTTTTCGTAAAACTGCGTTTCTGGATTCGTTAACCGTCCGATTTAGGTGAAATTTTGACAGATGAGTCATAACATGTTGTTATTCACTTTGAACGGTGGAGATCGGCATTGGATGTCTGCAGCTAGAGATATACATCACTCACAATTGGTTGTTTTAATTCCCTAATAATATGAGTATTAATGGATGATTAAGTGTGCTTAAGTGTCGGTATGGCCTTGATTGGTGAATGTAGATATATAATGTGATTGATGAGTTTGTTTTTAATAGTGCTTGCTGAGCCATGTTGGATATATGAACCTATATAAGTTAGCTCGAATTTATGATGTATAATAATGAAAATTGTATGATTTAACTGTATGACAAAGTGGTGTGGAAATGATGCGAAGATAACCATGGAATCATGAGTAGAGTTGGATTCTTGAGAGAGAAAAATGATGAATAGAAGTTCCTTAAATCAATAATTATATGACGCGAAATGAAGGATATTGCGCTGTGTTGTTTTGACAAATTTTATGTAAATTGGTATGGTTTAGTTTAATTGGAGTGTGTGTCAAATTAGGGGGAATTAGATTCCTCGAAGGTGCAAAAAACCTGGTTTTTAACCAGGGACTGATGTGCCGTTTGGCGGCATCATATTGTGCAGAAAACCTAGTTTTTAACCAGGAACTGATGTGCCGCCTGGCGGCATCATATTGGCCGCCAGGTGATAACAGTGAACCAGCACTGTTTAGAAATTTGGTTAGTGACTGTGAGGAAGGGTGCTGGTGAGTTGAGTCTCAAGGTCATGATTATGGATTTAGATGACAAGAAGAGTACATTAAAGTTGGGAATTGGAAGGATGAAATGAGGAGAAAACAATAGTGGTTATTCTAAATACGTAAGGAGTAACATTAAATGGTAATTGCAAGGGAATTGTAAGGGATAGTTAGGATCCAATGAGATGTCCAATATGAATTGTAGGAATTTCATATTCTAATTTTGGGTAATTTTCCCATAAATAGCCTTGTGAATGTTAAAGTATAAACCATAAAATTAGGTAACCTTGAGGGGAGATATTAAATGAACGGATAATATCATTTCAGGAGGGAAGTTGTAGATAGTTTAAATTTCATGTACTGGATTGGTAGTCTTTTCCATGAGCTTGATTGAGGTATTATGAAATGTTAAAGTGCTCGATAAAATCATAGGTTTGGAATGAGGGGAGTTACAACTATGAAGGATAGGCACTTGAACCTATGAGAGTTGCATATTACCAATAATTTAACCTTTCTTGAAAAGTGTATAACTGGACTTTGGGAGTGATTTAGACTGCAAATCAACAAACTATTTTGGGTGATGAAATAGTAGAAGTTTGCTACTAGTATAGCGCCTGACGGCACGAGTATGTGTGCCAAGCGATTGGACTAACATGAGGGGTCCCTGCACTATGTGGTGCCTGGTGACAAGGTGTGATCTGCCAGGTGATAAACCTTGCAACAGTGGGTCTGTGAGAGGCCTGGCGCCTGGCGACAAGGACGTCCCGCCAGGCGGTCTGCACAGGTTTCGTCTGGCGGCACTTAGGTTGTGCTAGGCGAAATGCTGCAGGTATGTGACTTGCGTAAGTTGTTATACGCAATGATGCAGACTTGGTTCAAGAGATGTTGTGCCATGAGCGGGTAGGTTCATGGATGGTGGTGAACACATGATGATATGAGCAGGGAGGTTCATATCCTGTTACTCTTGTGTGGGGATACGAGCGAGGTAGGTTCGTATGTTCTGCGCTCACACTTGAGAGATGTTACGTGCGGGGAGGTACGTACCTGGTGGATCACGTGTGTTGGACTACTGGTGGGCAAGTCTATAGAGTAGGACTACGAGCGGGGAGGTTCGTAGAGGTAGGACCACGAGCGGGCAGGTTCGTGTGAGCATTATAAATCCTGAGACCAAGAATAACTATTTGTGTGATTTAAGGTTGAAAAGCTTTGGGGGTTAAGGTCTTGGCCGAGAACTAACTAGACTAAATTAGTTGGGTAATTGATATTATTAATGTATGTATTATTTTTCATTATGAGCTCACCCTTTCTGTTTGTGTTTGGCGATGATCGTGTGATTCGTTACATGGGAGCAGATGATATTACAGGTGATGTTGGCGATGCATAGAGACAGAGAGAGGGCTAGCTTGGGGACTTGAGTTAGGAAATAAATTATGTTTTCTTCTATTTTGTCGGATTTTGGAAATTGTAATGCTTTTATTACTACTTTCTATTAAATTTTGGCTCGTTGTTTAACATTTTAATTCTTCTCGCATTTGGGATTAATAATATCGCGACATTTGAATTTTATTTTCTATTTTTATTTATTAATTCAGTAATAATCCTTAGGGATGTTACACATATGCTTTGGTTGTGGGACATGATTTATCACTATATGTGTGCATGAATTGGCATGAAACATGTATTGGTTTGTTCGTTGTGTATATGCTTAATGGGTTGGAGGGATATGAGTTTGAACCTTAGCTAGCCATGAGTAGTTCCTTTTTACGTTTTAGTATTTTGCTAAGTAGTGGAAAATTTGGAAACTTTAGAAATTCTTTGAAAAACTAGAAGGGTAGAGTGGTGGCAATTGTGGTGCTGTAAAACTTCAAGTAAATGGCCATTAAACCTTAATTTTTATTATTTTCGTTATTATTATTATTTTTAATTTATTTTGGGCTAAAAATGGGCGAGAGGGAAGTCTACGTGAGAAAACAGAGGTTCATTAGGTGTGGATTCAAGGAGGGTAAGATAGAACATAAAAATTGTGACCTGGAGTGCTGGAAGGGACTTTTGGAGTGGAGGCAAGGATTGAGGCTTTGAGGGACAAAGAAGATCACTAGGATCGAACATGAAGAAAGGAATCCAGGTAAGGGGAGTTATCCATATGTGCTTTCGCTTTAAATAATATGTCTTGGGTGATACTATTGTCTGGGTGCCTAAATTCCCCTTAATTATGTGTTGTTTTTCGAAGTTTTTGGGCTTCTGCCCAGAAACCGCTTGGCAGCAATGAAAGACCACCAAGCAACTCAACCTATTTTCACCCAATTTTCTGGGTTCTATGATGAACTGCCTGGCGGCAATGAAGAACCGCCAGGGGACACGAACTAGAACAGTGCGTTCCTACATTTTTTGCGTTTCTATGATATGTTTGGATGTTCTGCTAAATTCCTTTGCTCATAGTTGCTTGTTTATTTGTATAATTGACTGAAAATATTCACTTCTGATGCTAATTTGATGATTGGGGGTTATATGCACGTGATGGTTCAATAAGGGCTTGGAAATGAATGCGAAATGTGGTGTGCAGATTTCAAATTTGGTTACTTTGAGATTGTCTGGTTTAATTGGATACGTATGCATGCTGGATATATGATTGAATGTGGTTTACTTGCAACAGGAGGATTGAATTGTGTTTTAGGGGGTTTTTTAGGGTTTTTCAGTAGATTCAAGAGAATATGGAATTCCCAAAAATCTGATGCACCGCCTGGCGGTACATGTATGCTGCCAAGCGATGGATGGTGGCCAACAACCTAATTTGGTTGGTCGTGTGGGAAAATGAATTTGGGGTTGATGCGGACTATTCTAGCTAATAAAAATAGCATGATGGCATGATGTATACATGGATATGTTTAATGC
The DNA here is from genome assembly GCF_037176805.1 of Vigna unguiculata. Classification (NCBI taxonomy): domain Eukaryota; kingdom Viridiplantae; phylum Streptophyta; class Magnoliopsida; order Fabales; family Fabaceae; genus Vigna; species Vigna unguiculata. The sequence goes on along the minus strand of NC_140793.1, from coordinate 8,913,748 downwards.
ATGAGTTAGGGATATATAATTATATTAAACTTGAATTAGTTTGAGTTATGGAAAGGAAAAGATTAGAACAAGTGTCATTGACATCATTAAACCTCTTGCATGATTTAGAAGTTTAGAAGATTTTTGTTTGAAAGTATTTTAATTGCTTATATGATCTCTCAATAATATAAAATAGCTACTAAGGTGAACTTATGTATGGATATGCGATCTTATGGCTTGATTAATCTTAATTTTGGGTGTGTTGCATTAGGATGACGGAATATCATAGGTACTGTGGTGGTTTGTACAATTACATGCATGCTTGGACTATTGGTATATAGATTCACATATTCAATATATATTCTTGACTACACTCAAAGGATGTCATACTTCCAAATTTTGAATGCATGAATGATTATGCTTGTTTGGTAGTTAGGAACTATGATGATGCAATTTGAGGCATGTTGAACTGCAATAATACTTAAATGGTATTCTGGATGTGTAACTACAATGCCTTGGTGTGTTAGAAATCATTTTGTTATGCTTAAACTAGTAGAATTTGTTTTACTAGTGTACTGGTTAGCGAAGTGGGGGTACCCCCAAGCAGTTTGCAGCACAGTATCGCCTAACGGCGCTTAGGCTGCTCCAGGCAATAGTGCAAGGCTAGGGGCTTTTGTGAAGGGTTTTGTGTGGGTGGTTATGATGGTTTGGTTTGGGATATGCTTGATTAATACGAGCAGAAAGGTCTGTGTTGGTTGTACTCTTGTGTGGGGATACGAACGGGGAGGTTTGTATGTTTCATGCTCACACTTGAGGTTATTATAAGCAGGGAGGTTCATAGTAGGTGTTCACGAGTGTTAGACTAGGAGCGAGGATGTTTGTTGAGTTGTACTACGAGTGGGGAGGTTTGTAGAGTTGGACCATGAGCAGGCAGGTTCGTGGAATCATTGGAATCCCTAAAACCATAGTTGGATGTGCATTCTTCTCATATAGATTATGAGATCAAGGTGACATGGTAAAAAAGTGACTATGAATAAGCAAATGGTTAAGTTATTTTGGGTGGGTGTCATTACTAGGGATGGACAAAAAAAACCAAACTGCACTGCACTACCAAAAACTGCATTGAATTAAAAAATAATTCACATGAACTACACTGAACTGAAAAACAGTTCAGGCGAACTGAACTAAATTAATTTTCTTAAAAATAAACTGGGCTGAACTGCACTGCACTGAACTGCGTTGTACTATAAGATGGACTGAACTGTTATAAAATGAACTATTTTATGAACTACACTACGTCAGAATTGAACTACACTATTTTTTAACTGAACTGTACTATATTTGAACTGAACTGCACTATTCTTGAACTGAGCTGCACTAATTTTTAACTTAACTATACTATTTTTTAACCATTTTTGAACCGAATTGCACTGATTTAGAATAAACTTCACTATTTTTGAATCGAATTGTATTATTTTTGAACCGAATTGCATTGATTTTGAATTGAATTGCACTATTTTTGAGCTGAATTACATCCAAATTGCACTAATTACATATGATTTGTACTATGTAATAATAATCTAAAGTTTATAATTTGAAAGTGCTTAGGAAATAATGCTTGAAATATGCATCATACTTCAATACACCAAAATCAAAATATTTATACATCTTAATACATCTTCAATCATCTAAATTAATTTCACTTGAAGGTCCCACTTCGTCTTGAGAAGTTATATCTACAAAACAAAATATATTTCATCATTTTTGAAAACTTTTCTAAAATAAATTTAAAAATATCAACTAAAAAGTATATAAAGTTTTCATAAACTCACGTTGCTCAAATTCATCAAGCTCTTTAGGATCCTCATTAAAAAGTATAGAGAAAGGTGTTCTTCTTAACCAATCTTGTGTGCAAACAGGTACTTCCACTATTTTAGGCGTTAGGCAACTACGATAAGGATTAACCACCCTTCCTCTTGTATTGAATGCACATTGTGATGCTACGGTAGAGATGGGAATGTCTAACACCTCTCGAGCCATGTTTGCAAGGATAGGAAATCTAGTTGAGTTGACCTTCCACCAATGTAAAACATCAAGCTTAACTGACTTTGTATAAGGTTTAGGATCCTCTCTCAAATATTTATCAAGCTCTGATATATAATCAAATCTACGTCCTATAGCTCTTAGGTAGAAGCTCATGCCATGAGGATCATCATCTTCATCATCTAGTTGGGATTCTTGTTGGCTACTTTGAGAACCCTCCTCAACCCCTTAATATTGATCATAAAGTGTTTTTAAAGATGACAATAATTTTGATTTCAATCCACTGGCCATGCTAGATTAAAATATATAGTCAATGAAGTAATTAACAAAATCCAACCTACTCCTAGGGTCAAGCACAACAACAATCAATAATAAGATATTAATTCCATTGGGATTTCCCCAATATTTGTCATACTTACCCTTCATCCTCATTGCCATCGAACTTATGCTCACATCACTACTCTCAAAATATTGTCGAATCTTTTTACCAATTCCAAACACTTCCTTCATATACATATGACTAATGACGTAAGAAGAACCAGAAATGTGCATGGTAGAGTCATAAAACATCTTTAAGAATGCTAGAACAGACCTCACACATTCTCAATCCTCTTCTAGTGGCACACCACTACTTTTGGCCATTTCAGCACCAAATTTCTTATCTTGCATATTTAGCAAGACAAAGGCATCTTTGTACTTCAAGCTTGCCTCTAACATTAGATAAGTTGAATTCCATCTTGTTTCAACATCAAGGCAAACAAGACCTTTATAAGAAATTCCCTCTTGTTCAACACAAGCCTTGAATCTAGCAAATCGAGCTGGAGAAGATTTCACATATTTAAGTGCACTCCAAATTTTTGAAATTGAATATTTTATCTCTTTTAACCCATCCTTCACAATCAAACTTAATATATGTGCACAACAACCCATATGAACATATTCTCCCTTTAAGACAAGATAGTTCCATGATAACATCCTTCTTTTGAGGTATTAGACCTCAACATCATTTGTTGTAGCATTATCCATAGTGACACTAAGGACTCGCTTCAACTCCCAGTTATTCAAACAAGCCTCAACATGTTTAGCAATGAACTCCCCTAAATGACCTCATGGTGTTTAGGTTTTGGATTGAAGTCCATGTGTCTGTAGTTAAGCAAACCCTCCCACACTGCTTTGATAGAAAAATTTTCAACTTTGCTTTTTCCTCTTCATAGAGTTCCCACATTTCACGCCTCAATGTAGTGCGGGATGGGACCTCAAACCGTGGCTACAAGGATCGTACAAAGTCACGGAAGTCTTCATCTTCCACAAATCAAAAAGGAAGCTTGGACTTCACATACATCTTCACCAACTTCATTCGAGATGCATTTTGGTCAAACTTAGAAATAGTTGGTGAAGGGCCAACACTAGCCCCTTCTGGAGTTGACGATGACAATTTTTTCCTTTTGAATGCTTCTCTATTAGGATTTTCCTTGCATCTTATCAAATGATTCCTCATCCCACATGTTCCAGCCAAATATTTAATCAAGTCACCACAGTAATTGCACTTAGCCTTCTTCTCAGAATAAGGATTTTGTTTGGTAAAATGCCCCCACACATCTGACCGACCTTTACTATGCTTAGTTGATAATGTAGCCATACAAGGAGGTAACGGATCAATCCCAGAAGTAGTTGGTGTGGGAGTTTCGATGGTTTCTGGCAATGTAAAATCCATTTGATTCGTGTGATAATTGCTGAGGGTTTGAGAACCGCTAAAGCTAGAAGATCCCGTTTAATAATTTCCTTAAATGGCTTTTCCTTTTAGTTTGTCAGCAGTCAGAATTGCATGCCATTGCCGACATGATCCACTGTCACTACACCAAATTGAGTAAAAAGATAAATCAGTTCTGAAGAAATCAACAACACAACACCATGCACTACTAATGAGTTCAGCTAGCCACATAACTTTTTCATTTACAACCATGTTTGACTTTTAGTATATAATTGAGTGCAGTAAAATAAAATACAGTCTAAAATGAGTTAAATGGTTAAGGCTTTTTGAGAGTACTAGTCTAAAGTTAGTAGATAATAATTCCTAGTCCTAGTAATTAATGGAAGAATAGAATAGGAATGACTGAAATATAGAATATGCCACCGTCAGTGCTCTTGAAAATCCTTTAAAATATATGTTAACATTAGAATTCATTATTATGCCAGACATAAAAGAAAATCACAATTCCAAAAGGATAATGTAGATCCTACACCTTTTTCAGATCAACCAAAATCAGAGGGTTGCCACTTCTGCATATGACAGATGTTCCTTTGAATTGGCTATGGCGAGCTGATTTAGTAATGAACCCTGCACATCCAATCACATTATTTGAGGTCAAGACACGTGAGTATTTGAAAATAAGTCAATCAAACAGGTAAATCACTTGGCCAAACAACAATAAATTGATATATGTTTGAATTGTTTATAATGAATTATTCATTAGTTCGTTGAGAATTGTATAAGGATGGTTACAAGACAAGACAAACCAATAACATATGGTAACACTAGAATCTTACCAATTTATCACTCCAACCAAGAATTAAAGTATGATTTTGCTCAAAAAGGGCTAACCCTCCAAGTAAAATTAGCAATCTTTTTCTTACTAATAATTTTTAAGCCTATATAAGTCTATAAGCATTCTCAGTGTATCACAGAAAGTTCTCTCAAATCAAAGAAATAAAAGCTCATAGATGGCGAAAGCTATGGATTGTGAAGCCCAACAGCAATTGAATGTCACTTTTCTTCCATACCTAACTCCTGGCCACATGAACCCCATGATAGACGCAACAAGGTTATTTCTCTCAAATTGTCAGCATGGCGTTAATGTCACCATTATAGCAACCCCTGCAAATGCTTTAACTTTCCAAAATGTCATAGACACTAACTTCACCCATGGCTACCATATCAGAACCCTATAATTGTTGAGTCGAATCAGTCGTGGAATATCAATGCTCAAAGGTCACATTGAGCATCTATTTCAAGATCTTCATCCAGATTGCATTGTGAGTGATATGTGTTATCCTTGGACTGTGGAATCCGTAGCAGAACTTGGTATTCCAAGAATCTTCTTTTACAGCTCAAACTACTTAGCCGACTGTGCTAATCATTCTATCTTGAGGCACAGGCCTCATGAGAGGTTAGTGTCTAATACTAACAAATGTTTTGCATTTCCACTTCCCTTTTCCATTCACATATACATAAAGTGGAATTGCTTGTAATCAATCCCTTTAATCACAATCACCCTAACATTAAACTTTCAGATCAAGCTCAAAAATTTCACAACTTTTTATGCTTCACAATTCTATGTGTACACACAAAAAACAAGCAAAGGTACAGAGTGAGATCATGCATAGTCAAAATGAACACCTTTTATTTTACCCCCAATGAATTTTGGAAAAGAAAAGGACAATATATTCCACGCATAGTATGTTGTTTTGTATTTTATGACAATTCACGAGGTCATAGCTTCAAATCAAAATCAAAATTCAAATAATATTATCAACGAGGTTGTTGCATTATGTAGCATATTTATTATAAATTGCTTAAAACCCACCTTAAACTAAGCACTACCCTCCAATTTTGTGACCAAATCAGAGAAAAAAAAAGTGAAAATATGGGTTCAAATGACACTCTAAAGCTTCCAGTAATCAACTTCACTGACCTGAAACTGGAAGCCAAAAATCAAATTTGTTCACTGATGGGTCAAATCGAATTGGAGAAAAAAGAGAAGTGAAATGAAAACCTAAAGCTATTAAGAGATGAAGAGCAATAAGAGATACCTCAGGAAGGACGACGCAACCTTCGCTGGCGGCACAACCTTCGACGACGACGAGGCAACGGAGACAATCTCGGTGGTGGTTGAATCTAAGTGGTGATTGAATCAAAAGTGTGTCACTCTGCTTGTGGACCGAATGTGATTCAAGAGACCGCATGTGATTCAAGAGAAATGAAACATTACAGTTCAGTGCACTGGTCTAAACAGTTAACTGTTTGCAGTACAATTTTTTAAACTTTAACTAAAAAACAATACAGTTTAATTTTACTATTAATAATTCAGTTATTTGTAGTTTAAAACAGTACAGTTAACTTAAGTACAGTACAATTAAGTTATTTTTGCCCAGCCCTAGTCGTTACCATTATTTATGTATGATTGATTATTTCAGGCCACCCTTTCTATTTGTGTTTGGTGATGATCGTGTAACTTGTCACACGAGAACATATGTAAATCTAGGTGAAAACGGTGATACGTAGAAATAGAGCTAGGCTAGCTATGGGGATTGCTTTATAACAATTTTGAATATTTTGTAATTTTTTTTTGTTTGAATTTTAGATTATGGATTGAAGTAAGGTTTTTAGGAATATTTCTATTTTACGCTATTTAAGTTTTGAATTCTTTTCGTGCTTGAAAACTATGAGTTATCAAATTCTATTTTAAATATATAAATTGTCTTATCAAGTAATATTCGTGTTACATAAAGTAACTCTAAAATTTTAAAATCCACACCATGATCGAGGTATGTTTCTAACATGTTCAGTGGAAAAAATCATGACTCAGCATAATGAGGCCATATCATTGTCATTTTGAGAAATTATACATTGATCACAGTCTACAATCACGACAACTATCAATGTTCAGGGAGTCTGCAAACAAAGTTATCATGAAAGAGTCACTTCTTCATGTTACTAGAAGCTCCCGCCACAAACGCCAATTTCACCAGGAGCTAACCTTGGATTCTAGTGGAGATTAAATTGATGACCGAGACTAATTAACCTTTTTTCTGTGATGTTCTTTTTCTTTCACCTTTGAGACTACGTTAAGAGAATATGTACAATTTGCATACAAGAAAAAGAAAAGAAAAGAAAACTAAAGTTGTAATTTAAGGGAAGATAAAACAATGAACCTTGGAGGGTTGATTTTGTTGCTGAAGTTCTCATACTTCAGATCAAATCATGGCCAACAAAATTATGCCATTTAATCAACTTCCTCATTCAACAAAATTTTCGTGTTCTTCATTTATCAAAGTGAAAAGGTCTAGTTAAATGGTGAAACAGAACCGTTAGTTTCTTGTTTCTAAAAAAAAATAAATGTTTCTTTAGTGGCTAATTTGAGTGATTAAAAATTATTAATCATTGTAATGATCAATTTATATATTAATTTACAAAATAAAAAATTATTATTTACTAAAATAGTTATTATTATAAATAAAAGATTATAATTAGTTGTTAAATTGATTACTAATTAATTAAAGACTAATTTAGAAATCAATTTCTTTGGTAGCAAAATCTTGATAGTTAATATTTAGTGATCAATTTCTTTGATAGTTAAAATTATGATAATTAAATTTTAGAAACTAATTTAAAGTTCTGTATAATTTTTTATTCATAATAATAACTAATTTAATAATTAATATTTTTTTATTTTGTAAAATGGTATCTAAATCATTATAATGATTAACATTTTTTTATCATTAAAATTAGTTATTAATAAAACATTTTGTCATAGGATATATTATATAATAATTAGAGAAAATGGATCGCAAATAATTAATGAAACCGTACAAAAAAATAAATCAAATGATTTGTGCAAATCCTTATGTACCGAATAATCATTAAACTGCATGAATCGGAGGAGAGTGATAATTGGAATCAGAACGGAATGCAGAAATTGAGAATTGAAGAGAGAAAAAGTATCTTTGCGAAGAAACTGGAGAGGATGCAAATGGACAGACAGCTCAATTTGGGCTGATCACTTCATATAATAATTCTTGTTGTATTCCTATTTTCCCCCCTAAAATAACACTCTATTTAAAATATTTCAAAAAAATCCATTCTCAATTTATTAATTTGAATTTGTTTAAATAAAATTAAAATATTATTTCAAAAATGTCAATTTTAAATTAATATTAACTAGTTTCCTATATGTTAAGATTAATAAATTAATTGTTAATAATTTAAAATATCTTATATCTTATCTTATAAGTTTACAAATGAGACAAAAGAAAATTTATTTATAATTTTACAAAATTTAGATTCTATAAATTCAGTATCTAAATCTAGAAAATAGAGACAACAAAATTAATTAAAAATTAAAAAAATAATTTTCAATTTTACTATTTTTACTAACGAAAATTCAATTTCTAAAATAAATTAAAAATGACTAAAAGATGGTTTCTAATTATATCTTAACTAAAAATTGAAAAATAAACTATCTCTAAATAAAAAATATTTATGATCACTAATTACTAAAACTATAATATCTATGAACTTTTATTAACAATAATTATTTTACATAATGATAATTTTTAGTTTATAAAAGAATTTTTAATTGAGTCACTAAAATAATTAATTATAATTAGTTTTCAAATTATTTTATATTTAATTAACTTTTTACCGTGTTAGTGTCATTTTATTAAAATAATATTATACAGTGAATTAATTTATCAAAGACAATAAATTGTTTAAAAACGTTACATTCACTAAAAAAAGCTAAATTGTGGAGGTTTTAATTTCGTTTAGCGGGAATTTTTATCCTCCAAATAATTTGCAGGAGTTTTTCAAACCTCCACAAATAGGTTTTCCACAAGTTATTTTTGGAGGTTTTCTACCACCCCTGGTACCATGTTTATATTGTGAAAGTTTTTTAATGGAGGGTTATAACCTCTCCTATTCATGACTATTATTTTGTGGAGGTTTAAAACCTCCTTTATTTTTATAAACCTATTTGATTCCAAAATTCCTATTTTTCATTTTTTTTTGTGAGGGTTAATACCCTCCTCAATTCGAGGATTATATTGTAAAAGTTTGAACTTGTTTCGTTTGTATTATTTAATTTGTGGATTTATTACTGTATTTTTCTTGCGTTATTCAAATCTCATAAAAAACAATATTTTGTTTGTAATTAGAATTTCCTACTATACTTGACAACGTATGTCATCATTTGAGGTACTTATATTTTTACATCAACAATATTTTTTGTAAACTTCAATCAAATACTTCAACCAAAGTGCTCAAATATATATCATTAGAACTTTTGATTCTCAAAATCAACATATTAACATAAAAGCAATTTAAATTGAAACAATTACAACTTAATCCATACTTACTCAAAGTTCATAATACACTAAAATAGTTTCATCCTAAAAAACATCATCAACACCCTAAATGTTGCTACTACCAAATGATCCTCTTGTACCTATAGAAGACTCAGGCTCATTTGCATCACCGGTTTGCTGAAATTATAAAAGATAAATATTAGCTGCAAGAAGGACGTCAACCTCAAATCATGAAATCAACATGCATATACTAAAATAGTTTATTACTAGATCATTGACCTGCACAAAAATCATGATTATTTGGTATCGATGATTAACTCACACCGATACAGTATAATTCTTGTATCAAAAATAACATCACAAATAAGTACCAAGATAATTAGTTTCCAAAGGTTGGACATAACTTACTTGTGGTTGAGGATCAAAGAAGGCAGTTAATTCATTAGGGATCTTTCCTTCCTTCATTATCATGTAGTCTTTTAGTGCACCCAAGGTGGTTTGAATTTGGGATTCTAAATTAGTGTACTTTTGTTGCCACTGATCAGAAGATGTTGATGATGTGGCAGCACTAGATGAAGCAATGCTTAAATCTGAAAGTCGAAATCTTGTATTTCTAATGAGTTAGTAGGAGCTGCTCCAAAACCCATGCATCGCACCCTCCCAGAATGCTCTGAGCCTAACACTCTACCAACAACATCATTAGGGGAAACCTCTGATTCATCATTAGTGCTTTGAGTCAAACTCACTTCAATTTGTTCCTATAGGCATACAACAATATGTAGTGAAAACTCTAAACATTGAAGGAAAATGCACGAAAATATCATATTATGGTACAACTAACCGATATAGCCTTTGTCGCATCATTTACAAATGATCCATCCTTTCTTTTATGAGTATCAATGTATAACTTTCCCCGACTAGGTAGCTGTCCAGTTTCCAAACACTAAATAAAAAGAGAAGTTAAGTTAAATGGTAAAAGTTAAAAAATAGTAAAGTGTCATGTTAACTAATATCATTACCATCACATGTCTTCTTCTTGACATAGGTTTCGAACCACCAGTATGAGGAATTACTTGCTTTATGCGATTTTCTCTATTTTTTTTTACAAATCTCCTATGAACAAAAAAATTGTAAGTTCACACAACAATACAAAAATATATACACAAACAATTCACAACATTCAAAATAATGTAACTTGTACCAATGTTTCCGGTTTTATACGATAAGTAACAAAATGAGTCCATTGAGTTCTGTCTATACCATTTGGCACATTACTTATGATTTCATTTTTGCTTTTCGTTGGATCATAGAACTCATTCCATAAATTATGCCTATGTGCAGCCCACTTCCTACCAAGAGTTAGTTTGCAATACCGTTGTGCACTAGCTTCACCAGTCTTAAAACAAAATCGAGGCTTTTAAAAAAAGAAGACATAGTTAGTGTGTAAACATTTGAGTAAATGTAACATTTACAAAAGATATAAGGTCAAACATGCATAAAGATATACCTATAATATTTCCTTAAAGCATTCCAAGAAGTAAGTGTCAGACATGCCTGTTTTCCCAGACCATCTTTCAAAATTAATTGGAAACAAATTACAATCAATTGCCAATGTACCACAATATCCTGCAAGCACGCCTTGTCCTTCACCAATTGCCATGCCTAACTCATCAAACTCCACAATGATGTGTTCCACACGAGGTAAGTTATTTACTTCTCTGACCTTCACCTTAATTTTCTTGATAACTCCTTCTAAGTCTTTAACCATAAAACAACTTACTTAACCATAAGTAAAATTTTAAAAATTATGGTCGTGTAAAAATAAATGACATATACCTATTGCATGAATAGTCCAATATGATGAAGATTCACGTTGAACATGTTTTGTAGATGTTTCGGGTTGTTGTGAGTTCTCAGTGGGCAATGAGGAATCTATTGGTGGTGTAGTGCTCATTGAAGTGTGTGATGAGGTTTCATTTGTTGGTGCAGGATTTGTTGATGGTAAAGAATTAGCTGGAGGCTGAAGTGATGATTTTTGTGGATTTCAGAAATGTTTCACCTTTAGCATGGCTACATATATTTATGAGAAACCAAAAGTGAATAACAATGAAAACTAGATATAAAGAATGCATAGGGAGAACTGTACCAATTCCTTAAAGAATCATGGTTTATTGAAACTTAATTACCTTCTCAGAAGTGACTGCCAAATGTTGCTCCTTCAATTTCATATTAATGAGAACTCACTAACTTGTGATTCTTGTTTATGAAAATCCATACTGCACCAAATAAAAAGAACGCATAAATTACAAATCAGAATTAAACAAAATTTAGGCACAAACTTTGAATCTAACATTTAGTTGTAGCTGTTGTTGTTTAAGAACTCAAGGTATTATAAAGTACTTTTCAAGATAAAGTAACAGAAGATGAGATAGCATAAAAGTCTTAAGGTTTCTTAGGTATGCAGGTTTAAGGAAAGAAGATGGGATCTTAAGCAATTAGTTGGGTCTGGTGGAATGCCATCATCTCATTCAGCTACTGTCACTGCTCTTGCATCTGCCATTGGGTTGCAAGAAGGCTTTGAAGGACCTCTTTTTGCTATTTCCTTGGTTTTTTCTTATACTGTATGATTTCTCCCTTTACTTCTTCACATAAATCAACACTCAATATCTCTTTGCTTAATGTTTTATTTACTAATGATTTTTTAAAGACTTAACCAGAGTCAAATCCAAAATTTTAGTCCATTGGATGTTCATTTTACTTCAAAGTCATAATTCTAACATTGACCTTCATGACTATTTCACTTCATCAACATTGATGCGGTGATAGTCTTTTTCTCTTTGATAACTTAACTTACCTTTCTCTTATTGATTTTGCACCTTAATCCAATTTATGGATAGCTTTTTCTACGCTCCAACTCTCAATACAGAAACTAATTACAAAAGAAGAGTCTAAATTAAAAGTCTAATCCATTAAGAGAGAGCCTCAACACTTATCAACTAGTTTACTTTACTCAATGTAATGTTTCAAACAATTAAGGGTTCAATGTTATTTATAAGAGGTGTGTGCATACTAGGAACCATGAGTTGTGAATGAAGTAAATGATTATACACTATAAATTAGAATTTAATTTGGCTGATTGTGTTAAAAAAATATGATTAATGAGTTACAATAGTTATGGCTACATATATTTATTGGAAAAAGTTACCCCTCAAGTAGCTATGTCAGCACTGGGAGAAGCAGCCATGTCAGCATAATAACACTCAGTGGAAAGCTAATAGAAGGTGCAGAACCAAATGGAAATGGTGTTGCAATTTGTCCACTCTAGGGATATCTCTTTGGAACAGCTATTGAACTGTCTGAAACAACTACTGCAGCAAAGAAAGAACACATGACTTCACTTGGGGAGTTGTTTCAAAGAAGCAAATCAACTGAGGAGAATTTCAGTGCAAAATGTGAAAAGGAGGAAAAAAGAACTAAGAAGGAACTGGACAAATCTGCCATGAACCTGATGAAAGAAAAGCTGAAAAAAAGAATGCTCCATGCTTATTCTAAATATTTTATTTATTTATGGTCATTTCTAGATTCTCCATATGTTCCGAAAGAAAGTTCACCTCGAAAGTTCTACAGTTGCACAAAAATCTGCTAAACACCACAAGAACATGAAGAAGAAGAAAATACTCAATGATTGAGGCTACAACAAAAATGATTTGGTGCATCTAGAGGAAGAAGATTCATCTGCCAACAGGGAGTACTGGATCAAAACGGATGCAGATTGTAAGCATGCAACAACTTTTCACAACTCTTATATCTATGCATTCCAATTTAATTATAGAATTTGATGATTCACTTGATGAAAGTACCACATGACTATAACAGAGAAAATCATTTACAGCATGTCTATTTTCAGTTTCAGTTCTGTGTATTGCTTCTTCTTCCCTGACTCATTTTTTCTTAATGTGCATTGCAGACTTAGTTTTAGAGTTGTGAAGGACTGTGAAGAAAATGTTGTGTTCATAAGATGTCTTTTTCTATTAGTGTTAACTAATGTTGTGTTTGTACCGTGAAAACTTATATGTAAGAAACGAATAATTGAGGTACTTATATGTAAGTAACACAAACTCATCAAAACACGATATGCTTAGATTTTGTGAATGCTGCTACTTTCATGAATATCAAACATCAAATCATGATGGATAACATAAAAGCACTACAATTTATAGGAAATTAATAAATACTTCCTTAGGAGTGAACCATTTCAGTTACAGTGCTCTTAGATCAGAACAATTGGTAGTATCATTCAAAGCACTTTTGATTTCCAACAAGGTCAGACCTAACAGATGAAAAAAAAAATGAGGATTTTTTATACTTTTCTAGAAGCTAATGAAGTGCAAGAAACTGTATATAAGTTATTACCTGTGAAGAGAACCAGAGAAGAAAGAGAACTAGAGAAGAAAGAGAACCAGAGAATAAAGAGTACACTTTTTATTATAGGTTCTTTATATATGTCCTTCCTAACCTGAAATTGACAAGAGGAAGCAACATATAATCACCTTAAGAAAATAACATTAAGAAATCAAACATGAGTCAAGTATACATGCATTGAAAATAACTTTAAATATAAAAGAGCATTACCTTTAAGAAAAAATTTATTACTAATTGTTTTTTCAACTCATACATTTGAGTCAGGGATACTATCATCTAAATGGTTTGTAGCCAATTGCACATATTCATTGTCATTATTATAAAATTTCTCTAGCTCTTGATCTTGGTATGGCTCATTTTCATATACCTCTTCTACTATTTCTCCCATTTCATACAAATCTCTTGGCTTTAAATGCACAACAACACTCCATCCTTTATTGACCACATCATCTACATAATATACCATTTGTGCTTGAAATGCCAAAATATAAGGTTCATGTTCTTCACGATCTCCAATATGAATTAGTCTATCAAAGTTAACATAATTAAAATTCCATTGATCCTTTTTATATCCTCTTTCTTGTGTAATATCTGCCCACTTACACTTGAAAAGAACAACTTTGAATTGACCATAATAAATAAGCTTAATGATATCCTCCAACTTTCCATAATAGGATAAGTCTGCTTGTCGTAAGTTCCTGACAACACTGCTTGATACACAAGCTGTATTAGATGTTAAAAACACACCACTATTTTGTGTTCTCAATCCCTCATCTCGAGTCAATGTTCAAAATTTAAACCCATTGATGTTGTACGCAGTAAATCTGTTAGCATTTTACAATGGACCTTGTGCTAGAAACTTTAAGTCATTAGACATTGTATTTGTTGTTTCTGGATTCATAATCTAAATAAAGAAGTTATGTTAACCATAATTGAAAGAAAATATAGTAAATAATAGAAAGTGTACTATTTGATAACCCACCCGCCTTTGAAACTTATCAACAAACTCTTTAAACACTCTAGTTTCAATCTCAGTGGTTGAAGGTCGCCTTCCCCTTGAACTTCTTTTTATTAGTTGTCTAAATTCACTACATATATAATCAAACAACATGACTAATATAATTTAATTAGTTTAAATACAAATCACACACTTAATGTAGATTACTCACTCAACAAATGGTATGACTATTGCACAATTTAAAAGCACATATCGATGGGCTTGTAGTTTTTGCATCTGAGTTAAAGTAAAATTCGAGGAACCTCCTACTGGCTTCCCACCTTGTGGGAAGATAGATGACAGAAAAGGCTCATTATCACCTATTTTATCACAAACACGTCTTGGTCTATTGAACCTTGTCTCTATATCTTCAATGTATCTAGAACAAAAGGTAAGAGACTCTTTAGCTAAGTATCCCTAAGCTATAGAACCTTCTGGTTTTGCCTTGTTTCGTACAAAGGTCTTTAAATGACCTAATTCCCTATAATAATGAGAAATAATTAGAGTAAACAACTTGGATATTTATGATAATGATACCTTAATCTAAAAGTACTAAGCATTACCTTTCTATAGGATACATATATCGATAATGAACTGGACCTCTAAGTTTTGCTTCCTCTACCAGATGATCAGTTAAATGAACCATAACTGTGAAGAATGAAGGTGGGAATAACATCTCTAAGTGGCAAAGTGTTAGCACAATGCGATCTTGAAGCATTTCAAGTTCTTGTGGATTTAAACTTTTACTACAAAGGACTTTAAAAAATGAACAAAACTCCACCAAGGTTGCAGTGACATGGTTTGGTAACAAATTACGTATTGTCAGAGGTAGTAGTTGCTCCATAATAATATGGCAATCGTGACTTTTTAGCCCGAATATTTTTTGTTGCACCTCATCAACACATCTAGAAATGTTACTTGAGTAACCATCCGGTACTATAACATTTTTCAAAGTTTTGAGAAACAACTTTTTGGTATCACGAGTTAGTGAAAACAAAGCAAGGTGATATCTTCCATTATCATCTGGCCAAAGATCCTCTCTTATGCCCATTTCCTTTAAATCTTTCCTAGCATTTACATTGTCTTTGGATTTAGGCTTTTCATTTAACAAAGTATATACCAAATTGTCAAATACATTTTTTTCAATATGCATGAAATCTAAATTATGGCGTAACAAATTAGACTCCCAATACGAAAGTTCAAAGAAAATGCTTCTTTTTTTCCATTGTTTAACTTCTTCTCTAGATCTTATACAAGTTAGAACATAGGTAAACTATTTAAATAGATTTTTAACATAATAAATATAAAATAAATATTAATTATCATACTTAAATATAATATTGATTCATTAAAAATCTGATCCAACCACTAACATGTTTTTTGGTAGATGGATATCCAATCTGGATATAGATAATATTTTTATTTTTTTTTTCAAAATATATTTTGCTTAACTTTCAAAAATAAATTTTGTAAATTAAATTTTAAAATGTGTGTTTCTAAATGTTTTGGAAACTTACATTTAAGAAGATTTAATTATGAAACTGTTAGGCTAGGAAATAATGAGAGAAAGTGGAATGTGTATTATAGAATGAAATTTTAAAATACTAGTTATGCAGTTAGTTGTTTTGGTGGAAGGGAAGGGAGTCTTTCTCAAGAAGTCTATATATAGTTGCCTTTAGGGAGGTGTTGGGGGAGCTTTTTGAAACGGGGAGCCTTTGGTTGTGTAAACAGGGAATACCCTGTGTGAAAAAAAATACCTTCCTTTTGTATGCAAAAGTTGTTGTAAGTCTACGTCTTTTTGGTTTGTGTTCTTTCTTAGTTATCTTAATGAACCTAACAGAAACACTAATTGGATTAACTATGATACGTTAAATAAATATTGATAGGAGGACCAAAATAATGAGTACGTCATTACTCATCTGTGAAATTAAATGGATGGACTTGATCTAACTCATTTATTTTATATCTTGGTAATAGATGTATTGACTGGTGGATGGACCAAATGGATGATGGATAAATGAATTGTTTTGCCATCCTTAGATGTAACATATATGTTACAATGTTAAGAATTGACAGAAAAACTTACGTGAATAATAAATTTCATCCCTTTTGTCTACGTCACCTATTTTTTTAATTTCAGTTTCAAGAACTTAATGGGAGAAAAGAATCTATCATGGAACATCAAATTAAAAGAAGGAATGGAGGGGGAAGTCTTCACTCACAAAGTGTTGCAACCAGAACAAAATTTATTCACTTGTTAGATGCATGACACATGAAAAGCTCTGGGATTGTTTACACAACATTTTTAGGCCTATAAACCCAAAACATTTGAAGGGAATAGTATGCAATGCAAATAGATCAACAATTGATTACATTTTATACCAATTCAAGCAAACTTTCACAAGAGTCTCAAATTAATTAACAATTACTTTTTCCACCACTGGGCACTTATTACAACAGATAACACTAAAAATTAAATAACCCATTAAAATATCATAGTCATTATTACTTCGAAACAGTACTGTGGATAACCAAGTTGATCAGGAGTGGACTGGATTAATCTTACTGATAGAGATAGAATTTGGATTAGTTCACCAATTCTTATTAAAAAACACTAAAACCAACTAGAAAAATTACCGAAGTTTTGTTCTATGTGTGTGTGTATAATATATAAAGAAAAGTCCTAAAAATCAAGCAATATTTGGACTATGAGCACCAATTCGCCGACTAATGAGTAAGCCATTTCTAATCGGCTCCCATTGGATTAGACAAAATCAAGAAAAAAGGGTCCAACTCAAACCATTACCAAGTGACAATAATGCCTATTGTGAAAAATGATGATTAGTGTGATTGTATTATTGAAGATTCCATACCCAATATAATTGCACGAGCATCTTTTTTTTTTTCTATTTACAGAAACATGTACATAGAGTACAAAGTAGAAATACAAATACGAGAGAAATGGGGGAGAAGAAGAAAAGCACATTCAAAAGGACCCACACCATTTCCTCTCAAAAGACCACAAGACGGAGCTGGCGCGACGAAGACCTCGAGACGGAGCTGGCGCGACGGAACTGGTGCGACGGAGCTAGCGCGACGAAGATCGCTGCAACGGAGGCTACGACATGGCTTAATCACGGAGCGGAATCGATTGGCACTCTGAACTTAGGTTTTTGACGGAGTTGGCGCGACGAAGACCGTGGGACGGAGCTGGCGCGATAGAGCTGACGCGACGGAGACAGCGCGGCGGAGCTGGCACGATGAAGATCGCTGCAACGGAGGCTACGACATGGCTTAATCGCGGAGCGAAATCGATTGGCACTCTGAACTTAGGTTTTCGAGTGAAAGGGAAAGATTCATTACTTTTCTGATTTGGGAGGGAACACGTGAATTAATCAAAGAAGAATGTGTTGCAATCTGCGGAGGTCATAAACCTCCTAAAAGAAAAAATAATCCCCTATATTATCAGCTTTTATAAAATCTATCATAATCTATCCATATGATCTTTATTTGTGGAGGTCTTTTTAACCTCCATAAAATGACCAATGCTATATATCTTTTTTTTGTAGTGATTGTTTGTAACATCCTAATTTTAGCATATTAAAACTAATAAAATAAGATGTTTCACCTTAGAGATTCAAAACAGATAAACCAATGTATAAAGTATATACAATCTTACAAATGATAGGAGTATATAAATATATCAATTATACAAATCAAACGCTTCTAACTCTAAACACAGACTAACCACTTACAAGATCTTCCCACCGACAGACCTCCCTCTAATCTAATAGATGGATCCTCATCCTCCTGAGGTGCCTCTAAAACCACAACCATCGTTGCTCCCACAAAATAGGTGATCATTAAAGGAAGACAAGTAACATAAGATAGAAACACATAAGAAGGGTAAGCTAATGACTTTCAAAGAATTATCTCAATCTATATAATATTGACATACAACTATAGACAAGTAGATATTCACATACTTACATACATACATACATATATATATATATATATATATATATATATATATATATATATATATATATATATATATATATATATATATATATATAAACTACGACTCAACTAATCTAGATACATGCATTAAGGTCAGATCTAGGCAGTTTTGCACTTGTAGTCGCATCTCATGCTCTACATAGTGATGGATTAAGAGGGAAACTCTACCACATACAAGGTTAGTCTGTTAACACCTTTGGACAAGGAAAAACCCCAAGGCTAGGACCTCCTGATCCTCCCACCATATACCTCATTCCTCTCTAATTGAGAATTTGAATTATTATTAGAGCGTCGGGATAACTACCAAGACAATCCCTACTTCAATGCATACATACACTACCACAATTCATAACTAATTCACCTTGAATTATTTAACACATCTCAGTCTCATGTTTAGATGCTAGCCAATCAAACATAATTATAAAACTACCAACATCAAAGTCAAACAATATCCAAACAGATGTTGATATTCTTGCTCATATTACATAGTATCTCGCTTAAGCGAGAAGCACATTCTCGCCCAGCGACAAACTGATCACCTAGCGAGTATCTCCTTGAAGCTCCAAAGGAAAATAAATCAATTAAATCACCAAATGAGTAAAGACTCACCTCGACCAGTGACAGAAGTTCTCTCGCTCAAGTGAGACATTCTTTCTAGGGCAGGAACTTGAACAGAGGATATTGTGATAAATCTGTGAGTTCTCACTTATGCTAGACTTCCTCGCTTAGGCGAGACTGCTCTTGCTTAAGCGACAATTTCCTCGCTTAAGCGATAACTCTAACATATAGCAAAGATGATTTTCTACTATTTTCGCTTAGGCTAGAGCCTCTTGCTTGAGCAAAAATAGTATATTCTCACCTGCTTACAACATGCAAACCAGAAATTCAAAGCAACACCAACCAACATTAATTTTAAGCTAATACACACATCAAATAGAGAAATTACATGTAATCAAAATCAAAACAAGCAATACATTTTCAAATTATAGAAAAATAATCTAGCTTCCCTTACTTGATATCTTGTTTAAATAGCTCTATGAACGCCAAACACCTCTAACTCCATAGAATGCTATATCTACACATAGAAACATCACAAGAATGATCAGGACATATCGTTATGATCACTAATTAGCATAGACTCATACTGATGAATAAAATGATGCATGTAAGCAAAAGAGAGCTCACATGCAACAGAAAACAAAAATAAACCAAAAAGATGGCGGAAACCCAACTTACACGAACGAAGACACTAATCGGTCCAACTTGAAGAGCTCGTCGAGAGGATCAATCCTATGGTCTTGGTTCTTCAATCAAATGACCAGAGAGACAGAACTCCTAGAGAGAAGTCAGAAAACTCTATTAAAGTGGTTTAGAGAGAGATAATGTATTTTAACAAAATTAAACTCATTCATAACAATTCTATTTATATTAAAAACTTTTAATATTAAAATAATCGAGTTTCGCTATTTTTAAACCACTATCACTTCTAAACTACAATTTTCTAAGGTTTTACATTGTTACTGTTAATATTATTTATAGTAACATTTTTTAAGAAAATACAACTATTGTCATATCATTTTTAATAAATATGACCATGAAGCCAATTTCATCTTAATTAGGTGTTTCACTGATAAAATTTCGTGTTGATTTAGGTTTTTTTTATTATTGTGGTTGTGGCCAATTTGAATATGAATTTACGAAAATAATGCAAGTTTTAAAAAATTTCCACCCAACACAACTAGCACAAGTTGTGCAATGTTAGTATGACTTCATGATAAAGAAGTCATTCTGATATGAAACGATTTTATTTAGATTACCATGCTAATATAACTCTATTTTGTGTAATGATTAAAGTCGTTGCAATTAGGCAAGATTTTACTTAACGATAATCTATTTTAAATTTTGACAGAAAGAAAAATTATTATTGGTGTGCGTGTTCAAATATGTGTCGTGGATCTTGCTCCTCACTTCCTACATATATACATATATTGAAAATCAAGGTTTTACTTCCTAAATTTTGAGAATTTATAGTATTTGTTTTCAACTTTGCAACGTAAAAAAAGTTAAGGTCTAATATTTGCATAATTTTTAGTTTTAGAATATTTTTTAATATCTTTGTTATATAAATTAGTTTTTAGAAATCTTTTTGTGTTAAAAATACTATTGATATAAAGATTTAAAATATTTAACATACATATCCGGTCCAATAGATGATACAACCCATTAAGGCCCAATGAACTTTACCTCTAAAAGTGGTTACAAGAAATTACAAGATACATCTAATGTGACTGATATTTTCATACTAACAAATCTCGTTAGTATGATTACGATCTTATACTAAATATTCTGTATATCTGATAAGCTATCACATTGTAATTATTATTATTACTATATCATGGTAAGTTATTATTTCACTGATATTGGTTAATATCATGTTACCTATTATAAATACACCTAGTATCCTTTATGGAAATACTCACTCTAAAATATACTTTCACATACTTGTACTCTCTCCCTAAATCATTTACTAACTTGAGCGTTAGAAAATTTTTTACATGTGGATCTTCTCTTGTCTCGCAACCCTTAGAGGCATCTCGTCAAGGT
Source organism: Vigna unguiculata (assembly GCF_037176805.1). NCBI lineage: Eukaryota > Viridiplantae > Streptophyta > Magnoliopsida > Fabales > Fabaceae > Vigna > Vigna unguiculata. Next base: position 8,892,597 of record NC_140793.1, on the reverse strand, counting down.
CTTTCAAAGCTCCCTGATCTTGCCACCTGTCTAAAGGCTCGCCTCAAGATCCTGGTATGAACATTTGATTCCCATCATGGTTCCGTTAAAACTTTGCCCCAGCCTCACACATTTATGGTCATTACTAGGAACCAAGCTCAACTCTAACACGAGATGGATTCCAATCCAGTAAGCAACCTCATGGTGGCTTTGCAAGGTCAGATCCAACATCTGATCTAGTTAAATGAGCAACAGCGCAATGAGATCGTCGCTATGCGCGCACAACAATAGGTTGACCTCCAGACGCTGAATCAAAAGTTGGTCAATCTGGAAGAAGGACAAGTTCCTCCCTAGCCTCGGAGGGAACCTTCACCTATCATACGCTCTTGGTACTCCAGCAACGACTCTCCTCCCCGCAAGCAGCCTAGGAGAAGTTGATCTTGGACAATCCGAGAGAGCCCTCAGGCCAACGACCCAATCTGCTCCCAGACTAGCAAAAGCTTGAAACTCAGAAACAAGTCCCCTAAGAGTCGTAGTCGGTCTTCTCTACACAAGACTCAGAGGTACCGTAGTAGGGCAACCAATCACGAGGAGGAGGAGCACCAAGGTCGACCTTGCCGATTCAGACGAGACCACGGCTCGAGAAGGTCCCACAACCCCGCGAAAGAGGAGCATCGGCAGAATCACAAACTCCACTAGGCATCACCATCGACGAAGGAGAAGCAAAGATCGCCGAGATGGCAAGTCGCGTTGGCTTCACCACACCTACATGGACAGGGTCGACCTCTTATAATCCCTAGAGGTGGATAATTTCCACCCCCTCACTGAAACATGACCACACATTCGCCATCAACATCTGCAAATACGATGGGACCACTAATTCGACAACACACCTGAAGGCATATTTGATCCAGGTCCGTATCTTCACTCAGGAAAAGAAGGTGTTTTGCATGTTATTTCCTACCACCTTAGACGGTCAAGCCCTAGATTGTTACTATACGCTACCCCTATAGTCAGTGGACTCTTTCGAAGTTCTAAGCTCCGTGTTCAGAGCCCGATTCGCAGACCAAAAGACAATTCATACTCTATGGCTGCTCTGAAGTTCGTAGAATACAAAGAAGGAAAAACCTTCAAGCACTTCATGGAGAGGTTCATGGTTGTTATTGCCCCCATCCCAGGTATCACTCCATCCATGGTCATGCACTACCAAATATGTGACCTCCAACCCAGACCATTCTCTGACTCCCTTTTCACAAAGAGACTGACAAACATGAACAAGGTTAGAGAATGCGCAACCCAGTACATGGCCATAGAAGAAAACAAGTTGAACTCTTTACTAAGAGCTTGTCATGCAGCACACATGGGATTCCCTTCTTAAGCTAGCTTGATTAACATAATTAAACATTAAAGAGTAGTTTAAGTAGGCGCATCTAATGCTTCCTATTTAAGAAAGACTATTTTTAAAATCCTACACTACTTGGTCTTTAACACAAGGCCTAAAAGAAACCTACACTACTTGGCCCTTAATACTAGCCCTAAATATTCATAATCTACTAAAGATACTCCATTGTGGCCTAAAAGAAAAGAGTTTTACTTCACCTTGCAAAGATAACTCTATCTCTTCATGAAAGTGTTTTGCCATGCTAGGGGGTATGCCATCAAAGGGAGAAGAAGATAACGAGAGCAACATCTTGGAAGAGAAAAAGGATAGTGGAGGGCACAAAGGAAGAAGAGTGTGAAGTGAATAGGGTTTCACGAAGGAATATTTGAATGGTTGTTCATTTAACCGATCTAATATCCTCATATGAGATTGACTGTCTATTTAACTAATCTAATATGTAAATATTAGATTGGTTCTCTTATAACTGATCTAATATACTTCCTTTTATTTACAAAATAGCCACCACATTTTGCATTAGATCAGTTTCGTTACAATTGATTCAATATTTTGTTTTAATATGTCTACTTTACACTAATGTCACCCAAACGTTAACTATCTTATAACATGATACAAACTTTTAAACACATCCTATTTTCCACCAAGCATACTACTTTTAGGAGTATTAAAGTGTCAACCAAGTCTTATTGATCTTTACTTTACAAATTCACCCGTTCCAACAATAATCCTATTGGGCAAAGCAACAATAAGTTAATAGTTATCCATTCATGAATAAAGCATAAAGATGTACACCTAAAAAGAGTAATATTTTAATATTGTAAATAAATATAAAAAAGTCATTTAGTTTAAAAAGATGTATGCAGGAGGTGATGAGTAGCTAGAGGAATGAATAGTTTGAAATTTAAAAAGCCACAGTTTTTTTTCTGAAAAAAATCCAATCAAATTGATATATAATGATCCAAGTAGCATATTAAATAAGAAGTTACATATTACAAATAGTAAAGGAAAATTAGAAAATATAAATTATCACAAGTAATTAACACATTGAACTTACGAACAATAATATAATAAATGTCATTTACTATATCTCTGGAATTATTTTGTTATCTTCTTCCTTTTTTGTTGGTGACATCAAATATTGTTTATTTCATTGGGTAAACAAGTCAGTTGTTAAATAATTGTGTTAATGGGGAGTGGGTTTAACTATGAATTTATTTTTATTTACAAGACAATTAAATATATGCATAAGAACTAAGATGTGTTGTTTCCTATGTAAGTACTTAATCTGTCAAACAATAGATTATCCCTATTCTTTGTCTAAAATGTGCATCTAAAAATAAATACATCATGGACATAAAAGGTCAAGAGAAAACTCAAGGTAATGAAGAACATCTTAATAGCAACCATAGTGTTCTCAATAGCGACCAACTCTTAATTAGGCTAACAAGAACATCTTAATAGCAACCATAGCGTTTACATGTGTTGGTTGATGATACTCGTCACATTATTTGCATGAATTAAGTTTCTATGATCCATGAGGAGAAGAAAAACCCTGAACATGCAATATTTTAACAGCCTAAGAAGCCAATTCATAAACCATGTTTGGGTTTGCATAAAGATCATGGTCACACTAATGTCCAAGAATAGTGTAAGAGAAAACCATGGATATCTAGAAAGGTTATTGTTAGAAGTGCTTATTTTCAACACAAACAAGTGGAAAAGAATGCTTGTGACGAGAAACATGAGTACCAATCCTTTGTCATTGTCACTAATGAGAGAAAAAAGCCATATCTCATTGTGATTTATGTAATAACCATTGCCATTGTCACAATAATGGTAAGAGAATCCACTTGCACAATTAACTTGGTTCGTAAATAGATGTGTTCCAACTTCGACATCAATGTGGTTAATTTGTGGTGATATAATTGCAGATTTTGCATCTTATGCCCTAGAAGGAGAGATACTCATGAAGCCTGCAGACCTGATGTGCGTAGTTGTTCTTGTTTTTGCTTCATCAGTATCTAACATAGTAAGAACAAGATACTTGAAAGGTGAAAGAACTCCATCATCTCTTTTCTTACTTGTTACAATATATACATTTAAGTTTAACAATATTCTAAGTACATACATTCTTTGTTGGTACTGAACATATTCTAAAAATAAATTCTATTCATTAATAGTTTGTAATTTTGGTTAGCCTTATTAATAGATGTTATCTGTTAGTTTAATTATTACTATCATATACTTGTAATAAATTGCAAGGCTTTAATCTATTTTTAAACATAAACAGTCTTAGTGTATGATTGATATATCCTTTAATTATTAATGAAAAAAGTTAATATATATAACTTGAATGTTGCATCTATATATTGGCGTTGGTTCTTAATCTGAGTTTAATTATGTGTATTGTAGATCTTGGGAACACCAACCAGAGAATAAATAAGTACATGAATCCAAATTGCATAAGAAGTTATGAACCTTGTTGAGCTACAAGGTATCTGATTAAGGAAGTGTTTGTAATGAACAAATTATATCAAACACCGCATTTGAAGGATGTTATTTAATTTTTTTGTTATGTATAATTTTTTGATTAAAGCAACTAACACTATAATAATGACTTATTAATTTTAATTTTTACGCTTTGTTATTTACATTGTTTGATATTAAAATTGTAGACTTTATTTTGTTCCTTTTATAAATGTTATTTGTAAATTATAAATACCAAAAATCTAAAATTGTTGCCTTTTATAATTTTTCTTTTATTTTAGGATTTATGTATTATTAAACACTACTAAAGAAACAAAAAAGTGAACTCCAATGAAAATTATTTACTGCTGATTATCGACACAATGTGGATTTGAACCACTGACAACAATGGGAGTTTCAAACCCCAAATAGGGGTTCGAAAACCCCAAGGAGTAGCGGGGGTTCCAGAAACCCTAGACAATAGTGGGGGTTCCAAAAACCCAGACAATACTAGAGGTTTTGTAAATTTCCGATAAGTTGTGTTTTTCCAGGGGTTGATAAAATCCTCGGTAATATGTTAGTCATACTGGTTCTCCTAGAGGAATTCCAAACTCTTGGTAAAATCATTAGTAGGGGATAAAACCCTATAAATGCCAAATATAACCCCACTAAAATTAATTATTTTTGTAGTGTATATTATAAAAATAAATTAAGAAGGACAATGATACAAAAGAATAATTTTTTTTATATATAATAAGAAGTTATAGATGATAATTAAAAATTAACAAAGTAGTTTTTATTTATTATTTTTATTGATCAAAATTTAATTTCTAAAATAGATTTAAAGTGAATAATTTCTAATTAAATATCAATTAGAGAGTAAAAATATTATTTATAAATAAAAAACATATATGATCATTAATTACTAAAAATATAATATCTAATTATATTATACAATTTTAGTAATAATTATTATCATTTTAAATACTAATAATTTTTAATTAATAAAATATTATTTTACTATAAAATTAATTATAATCAGTTGTCAAATTAGTCTATATTTAATTAATTTCTTATAGTGTTAGAACATTTAATGAAAATAATATTACACGGTAAATAAATTTATCTACCATAATAAATTTTAAAAATTAATTAATATTATTTATAGTAACATTTAAAAACATTATTATAGGATATACACAATAACATATTTAATAAATATAATAAAGAAAATGTTACTAAAATTTGTAAATTTATGTAGTTAAACTTTTCTTCTTGCCTCCAAAGAAAGAAGTACAAATGTACCTCTATTTGAATATAGATGTTTCACTGTTATAATTTCCTGTTGATTTAAGGAATACAAAATAGAAAATGATTGGTTGACATCTTTTTTTTACTACTTTTTCTACCACCTTACGTGGAATGAGCAATGACATTCTTATTTTAATTTTTAATTTAGTTTTAAATTGCTCACACTAGCACTTAAGAAAGAAATTTTCTTCCGCGCGTGGGCACCAAAATTGCATTCTCTTTCCCTCTCTTCCAACCCCATTTCTCAATTACGAAACCCCATTTTTGAACTCTCGAACCCCATTTTTGAAACCATTCTCACATTCTTGAACCCCAATTTGGAACCCCCGTTCTATTGCTATTATCCAACCTCATTGTGGTGTCATTCTCTTCCTCCGAACCACACACATATAACCTTTCCCTTGTAGTCTGAAAAATTGCCACCGTCAAACATCGAAAGCTACCATTGAAGAACCCCAACCCCATTCCTTTGTACCCACGAACGCTTCTTGCAAGACCCGTGAAAATTAATTAATTAAATAATTAATTACTTAATAAATGCGGGTAGAAAGCGCCTTTATGACATTAATTATGGTTTAATGTGGTGTGGAAAAGTATTAACTCAAGTGGTTGAGAGTACTTAATTGTGTGAAAGGACTTGGGTTTGAGTCCTATGTATGTCAATTATGTGTTGCTGTTTTATTATTAATTTTTAATAATATGTATGAGTAGGGAATTGATACTATAAACTATTATTGATTGGAGTGTATCACCAAATGTGTATTGGCATAGTGGTTGTGCTTGGCATTATGAGTGGAGGGTCACAAGTTCAAACCTTGTTAGACGAAACTTAACCTTTCTTTTTACTAAACTTAGCTTGGGATGAGTGTAGAACGGTTGTGTACATTCGAACTATGTTATGGTTTCTATTTTTTTGGTTTTAATTTTCCCGTGTTTTTTTTTTTTGGAACGGTATCTTATTAAATGAGGTATTTTATTTTAAATTGTTATTTGATATGTTATTTATTAAAAACCAGTAATATTCTTTAGGGATGTTACAATTCCAACGATTGTGGGCATTTAGGTAGGTTTAAATTTGGTTTTCCCTCACCTTTTCTTGACAGCCCCTCCATATTTGTGTGAAGTATTTTTGCGTGGTTCTTGCATGGCATAGGGGTTCTCGTATTCATCTTCTTCCTCTACAGAGATTTTAAATGTATGTGCATATGTGGAAAAACTTTCCTGGCCCATTTTCAAAATTAACCTGCAACCCAAGACTAATTACGTTGCAACCCACAAGTGACTTTTTGCACAAAATAAAATCACAGATTTGGAAAGTGTAGTTAGAAACACAATTCCCTCCCATACTTGATAAACCCAAACTTGTGCACACCAATAACACACCCCCTCCCAATGCTTATAAACCAATTATATGTGCAATTTGGGGAAGAACTTTGATAGCCCATTCTTAAATTTAACTTGCAACCTAAAACTAATTAAGTTGTAACCCATAAGTGACCTTTTGCACGAAATAAAATCTCAAATTTGGAAAATGCAGTTGGAAACACAATTCCCTCCCATACTTGTTAGATCCCACCCTGTGCACACCAATAACAAACCCCATCCCAGCACTTCTAAACCAAATGTATGTGCAAATTGTGGAAGACCTTATGTGGCCCATTTTTAAAATTAACTTGTAACCCAAGAGTTAAGTTGTAACCCACAAGTGAGCTTTTGCACGAAATAAAATCACAGATTTTGAAAGTGCAACTTGAAACACAATTCCCTTCCATACTTGGTGGACCACAGCCTGTGCACACTAATAACACACATTTTTCTCTATTTTTGCTTAGGTTTTATGTGTACACCCATGATTTGGTCGATTTGGTTGTGTCCCTATAGTTGGTTGAATAAATATAATAAAGAAAATGTTACTAAAATTTGTAAATTTCTGTAGTGCAACTTTTCTTCTTGTAGGAAAAATAAGCATAAAATAGATAAAACCATAAATAAAAGGAATTCCTGAGACGTGTAGAAAACACTGCCCTTAAGGATTTATCCGCAGTATATGTGCAAACCCCCCAGGGTACAACAGGAACATCTCAGATATATTCCGAGGATAGCAGAAACTAGCAAGATAAGTAACCCAGGATATAAGAGAGAATGAAGAAATAAGAAAAGGAGAGATGAGAAAGGTTCTGTCTTGGAAGAGTATTTAAGCTCCTATTTATAGGTGATGAAAAAATCCAAGCTCTATAACTGAAGTCTAGTGTGGAAAATAATATCCCATAAAATGTGGATGTGGGATCAACATGTGGAGGAGATCTCGCTGCAACAACATGCACCATCCTAAAAAGGAGGGAGACTTGCTCACATTGCAACAACTGCAAGGCTATTATTTTTGCAATATTATTATAAATATATAACAATCCCCCACATATTGCAAAAGATAAGAGATAGAAAGAAAGAAGATCCTGGATCTCAACTAAGATGTAATGCATTAGAGCTGGTATAGCAAGCTATATGAACCAGTCTTAGATTGAGAAACTTAACCCACAGTGTAGTTGGTATAGCAAGCTATACGAACCAAGGACACTTGATGTGTGTTAGCGGTTTTATCAATCACAATACACCCCCACAATTCTTGCTGTTATCTTTGTGTTGCGCTACTAGGCCATGCGCGTGTCCGGTATTCATGAGTGCTCTAGAGATCATGCCAATATCTCATACAAGCGGCCCCACTCGACACTCATATAGGTGATTTCATCAAGTGTATGCTGCAAATCATACACCACCCGTAAGGGATATGAAAATCATTAAAACTTTGTTTCCACTAAAATTCTTACACCACATAGAATTTTAATTATAAAGTTTAACCTCTCAATAATGCAGTCTCTAGAACTTTCACACACACACCATAGGAATGGACATAATTGATTTAAAATCAATCAATTAATTTAGTGCTATCAGAACTAACAAGTGATTTGTTCTTACCCATATGAACCTTATTCATGGGATCTCCAATCACAAAGGTTGGGTTACCATCACTTGTTTGTTTCAAGTCGCTCAAGTCTCATTTCCCTCGATGTTTCTATAATCATATTTCATCCTAGGATTTTGTCAAAGGATCTGCTAGATTCCATTCCGACTTCACATACTCAATGGAAATTGTTTCACTCTTCAGTAGCTACTGCCGATTGACAATCACAATGTATTTTCATTCCTAGTGGAATGTTAGCTAAGAAGTTCGTCAACTACTCAACTTCACTATCAGCCCTTCTCAAGAACAACATACTTATATTTCTTGTTGATTTAGCTATATCATTTGCCTGGCTGATCTCCAAGGAATCACACTACCCCTAAGTGTGAATTTATTACCACTAATGGATTTTGTCTCGTCTGAATCAGAGGTTCAGTTAGCATCATTGTACCCTTCTAGTACAATGGGAAAATCCACTATATTCAATGACATATTCCATTGAATCTCGTAAGCATCTCATAGGTCTCAATATTCCTAATTAGAATATTAGGTGTATCTTCTCAGTTTATACTGCATAAACAACACCTGGTCTAGAAAAGACCGTCACAGGTAGTAAGCTCCCAATTATCTGAGCATACTGAGATTGAGAAAATAATTCTCCTTTATTTTTCTTTAATTAGTATCATAAGGGATATTCACTCATTTATAATATCTAAACTTCCTAAGAAGTTTCTCAAGAACTCTACTGGGATAGTAATACTATCACCCTTCCTTATGATTCTATCTTAAAAAATTACATTGTTTCACCTAGAAACAATTTATATTTCAAAATTAGATTCTAGAAACAACTTAGTTGTAGAAACTATTATCCCATTGCATGCATAGATTCTATTTGACTTGTATTACAGTCGCATTGTCCATCAATAAAACCATTCCACTATATACAACGCAGTAATAACTCAGTTGTAGGTGAAAAAGAAATGATAATAATAACCATCAACTCAGTTTGTGATATAAACAATAATTCCAAGGCATAAGATATATTTATAAAGTAGATCATTTTCGGTATGCACCTCATAAAATGTTTCTCTTCACTTAAGAATAAATTAGACAAATCAATGATTATATAATAATATTATTCTTCAATTATATATATAACTCACTGATTTTTCATCCTTAATATATAATATCATTTTTAAATCAAACTATACAGCACATAAAAAGGTTAATAATTATAATTAGTAATTACTTATAAATCCTTCCATATATAAGTAGTAATTACCAAAACTCACTCTGACACATTCACATTGACGGAAGGGATGCATATAACAATGGCAGCCAACATGAGGCCAAAACATATCAACATTTAATATGCCAATTTTGCCTATACTACCGTTACAGCATGTCTCCATTTCACAAATAACATCACCTTTGCACCTTTAGAACAAACTGGATTCCATGATTAAGAACAAAACCTTCTATTATCAGCCATTTACAGAACGCACCATCTCCGAGGATATGCGCTCATAACACAACTTTCATTGGAACCACCGCGTGACTCCTCCGCCAACCACCGTTATACGTCTTCGCCGACCATCGTCACTGTTCGCGCTACGACCACACTAGCGACGTCGCGTGCGAACATCAGGAACGTTGCGATGGGAAACATTACGCCCTTGAAGACTGAACAACACGAAGCGGTGCTCATTTGCGCTTTCCACTATTTCAATCAAAATGGCAAGAACTCCTAGGGAGAACCCTTACTTGGAGAAAGAATCGCGGTTATAGGGTCCCAGTCAGAATCTTTGCAATGGTTTTAGGTTGTTTTGGAAGTAAAGAGAGACCACCGTAAGCTTGCACTACCCATTTTTTCTTTCTTAGTGGTTTTCGAACAAAGGAAAGATTAGCAAAAAAGGAATATCGGAGAAACAAAGAAGAAGCTTTCAGGATTTTCTATGTGTATTTCCATGAATAAATCCTTAAGATCGTAGGCAAAATATGCATAAAATAGATAAAACCATAAATAAAAGGAATTCCTGAGACGTGTAGAAAATACTATCCTTAAGGATTTATCCGCAATATATGCGCAAACCCCCTAAGGTACAACAGAAACATCTCGGATATATTCCGAGGATAGCAAAAACTAGCAAGATAAGTAACCCAGGATAAAAAAGAGAAGGAAGAAATAAGAAAATGAGAGATGAGAAAGGTTCTGTCTTGGAAGAGTATTTAAGCTCCTATTTATAGGTGATGAAAAAATTCAAACTCTGTAACTGAAGTCTAGTGTGGAAAATAATATCCCATAAAATGTGGATGTGGGATCAACATGTAAAAAAGATCTCGCTGCAACAACATGCACCATCCTAAAAAGGAGGGAGACTCAACAAAGCTATTATTTTTTCAATATTATTATAAATATATAACACTTCTTGCCTCCAAAGAAAGAATTACAGATGTACCTCTACTTGAATATAGATGCTTCACTGTTATAATTTCCTGTTGATTTAAGGAGTACAAAATTAAGTAATATAGGTCTAGTGACTCCTTCATTTCTTTTCATTTTATCACAGAATCCTGGGAATTTAAAAGAACTTGTTTTAAAACAAACCTTATTTTTTTCGAAGTATTTCAGGTGAACAATAAACACATAGAGAGTGGAACATAAACAGCAGCAAAATCAATTGTTTAAGTTATTGTGATCTTGATTTTTTGTACCAGACTCTGTCTGTGATGGAACAACATTTTCTTCATCCAACTTTGACTCAGACAAGCTCTCCACTCTCTCCTTCTTCAGCATCTGTGCCATGTCATAAGAGGAATGCAATCCCACAAACAGGTAATACACCAGCAAAATCGCAGTCCACAGTCCAAATCTCCTGAACGAAGCCTTATCCAACGACCCAAGAAGGAAAACGTTGATGCCAATAGAAGCTGATGGCAGGAACGGCACCAGTGGCACACCCCAAACCTTTGGCTTCTTCGTCATCGGGACCAAAACCCAAATCCCCACTGTTCCCAGAAGCCAAAGCGGCACCATGACGGTGTAACCAACCCATTTCGTGGTGTTGGCCCAGTAAACAGCTGAGGCAACAGAAGAACCCAATATGAGAGCAATGCACAGAACGAACTTCACAATGTTGGGTTGTGTAGCCACCCCTCTTGCACAGTAGCGGCGAACCAACAGGGCCAGTGCCACAAGGGAGAACAAGAAGAGAGTGGAGATTGAAAGAAGGTTAGCAAGAACATCAAGGCTTGTGAAGAATGCAACAATGGCGGTGGCACCAAGCATGACAACCGTGGCATTGATGGGTGTCCCAGTTCTCTCATTTACCTTTCAGTATAAAAAGGGTTTTTGTCAGACATGTCTGTGTTATTTTGGCAAGATTTATTTGTTGTTACGTACCTTAGCAAGCCATGGAGGTAGCAACTGTGTTCTAGCGATGTGAGTGAGATACCTGGCTTGTCCCACAGCACCAACAAGGAGAACGCTCGTCATTCCTTTCAACGCCCCAAATGCAACGATGTACTTCGCCCAACTCATCCCTACCGCTTCAAACGCCACAGAGAAAGCAGCATTCTCGTCAACCTCCGAAAACCTCTGCATCAAACAGAGGGTAACCGACAGCATGCAGTACACAAGCGTGGTGCAAGTCATCGACCCTATCAGCCCCAACGGAATGTCCCTGCCAGGGTTCTTCGTCTCCTCCGCCATCGTGGAAACCGCGTCGAATCCCACGTACGCGAAGAACAACACCGCCGCCGCCTGCAAGTAGGGATGGATCAGATTCATCAACTAATCAAACTCAACTACTCAAACTGATTTTGAATCATGCAAATGATTCAAAGTTTTGTTTACCTGGAAGATGCCACGGGGTCCGAAGGGAAGAAAGGAGGAGTAGTTAGCGGCGCGGGCTTGGGTGAGGCCGGCGACGATGATGAAGAGGAGGACGAGGAGGTGGAGGATGGAGGCGAGGTAGTTGAAGCGGGAGGAGCCCTTGGTGCTGGAGACGGCGAAGAGGCCAATGATGAAGAGGACGGCGACGGCGATGGGGTCGAGGTGGCTGTAGTCGGCAGAGAGGTGGTGGATATGGATGAGGAACTTGTCGGAGTCTTGGTTGCAGAGAGTGGCGAAGTAGGAGGTCCAGGAGCGTGCCACGGCGGCGCCGCCCACCACGTACTCCAGAAGGATGTTGCCGGATGCTATGTAGGCCACGAAATCGCCGAGCTCCACTCTCAAGTACGCAAACGAACCACCTAATAATCATCCATTTCTATACCTTGGTGAGGTTTGAAAAACACATGTAAAGAAGTAGCAGAAGAAAGAAAGATACCAGCGACGGGAATTTCGACGGCGAATTCGGTGTAGCAGAAGACAGAAAGCATGGCAGAGACGCCGGAGATAACGTAGGACAAAACGACGGCGGGTCCGACGTGGTTCCTGACCTCATAGCCGGTGAGGACGAAGATGCCGGAACCTATGACGCTGCCCATTCCGAACCATATGAGATCCCACCATGTGAGCGTCTTCTTCATGTCGTGGTGGCTGCGCCGCTTCATTTCCACCAACTCCACCTCCTCCATGGACCGACCCGTCACTCGATCCACTAGCCTCCATGGCGTCTCCAACAACGCTTTCTTGTACTTTGATAAGCTCTCGAACGACTCCAACGTTATTGCCTCAGAGTACCTTCTGTTCTCGTCGTTTCCCTCCATTATTTCTTCTGCATGCTCCTCAATAACACATAACTTAGTGCACCATAACCAATCCTTGATTGTGTAGAACTCTTTTAGCAACCTCATTGTATTTTCTTGAGATATTTTTTGCTTAGAAAGTGATGTGAGTGACCCTACATAGACAAGTTGCAGCTTTGGGAACATTTAAGATAATATAAATTTTCAAATTTAGGTTCTATCGGTAGTTGATACTTCCCTCTCATCTGTAGTTTAAAATTTTTATAACCCTTACTTGGAGACATGTTAATGGATCTGTTAAATTCATTTTCTATTTTGTACCCGTGTGTACCGTTACATTGGCTCACCTATATAAGGGTTAATGTTGTTTCAATAAAAGTGTGCTTCTATCACAGTTTACTCATATATATGCTTTTGTTTCATTCTCTGATTCACGTTTAATATGGTATCAAGATCAAGGTTTGAGTGAGTGGCCTGTGAAGTGAAGGGTAGCTATCTTGATAGTCCAAGATCGAGTTTATTGGAATCAAGAACAATGTGAAATCTGCAAGATTCACTCAGCAAACAATGTGAAATCTTCAAGATTCACTCAGCAAACAAAGGAAGATGGTTGGTAATGGAAGCATCATCCCAGGGGCAATACCTGTGAGGGGAAGTTGTTTGATGATTGGAGAATCAAGACGAAGGTAATCTTTGGGTATCAGGACCTGTCAGAGGTGATTCTGGTTGGTCTTGAAGATCCAGGGCAAAAGGCTAGTGATGAAGAGAAGAAGGCTTTCAAGAATCGGTAGAAACTTAATGATAAGGCCAAGTTTTTGTTGTATCAGTGTGTGAGTTCCAAAATCTTTAACAAGATCTCGAAGGCAGAGACTGCTAAGGAGGCATGGGGGATTCTTGTCAAAGACGTACGGAGATGATGACAAGAATAAAAAGGTGAAACTACACACGATAAGAAGAAAGTTTGAGCTTCTGACGATGGAAGAGAATGAGACCATTGCAAAATATTTTGACAAAATTCAGGAGTTGGTTAATGCAATGAGGGCATGCAAGGATAGCATCACAGATCAATCTATGGTTGACAAGATCTTGAGGACTCTTCCTCAACGATTTGACCATCTGGTGGTGACCATTGAAGAAACGTGTGATCAATGGACTTAGAAGATTTGCAGCATTCATTGGAAGCTCACGAGTGCAGAATCAATGAGCCAAAAAGGATTCAAGAACTAGCTCTTAAAGCAAGAACTAGATATAAAGAAAGGAGTAAAAAGGATGGTCAAAAGAATAGCAGAAAATTGGAGGCTAACAAGACGAAATGGAAGTCAATAGGTGAATCAAGAGAGGGTAATCGAAAGGAAAACTCTTTTGGGAATGATGAAAAGGAATGGAAGTTTGACAAGAGGAAGGTGCAGTGTTGTCAACGGGACACTTTGCCCGCGAATGCCGTAACGGTGGAGTGAAAGGCAAGAAGAGTCAGGTGTATCTTGCTAAAGAAGAGTTGTCCGATTCTGAAGTAGTAATACTGATGGCACAGACAGAGATAGTGAGTAACGATGAGTCTTTGTGGTATCTGGATTCGGGTTGCTCAACTCATATGATCGGGAGGAAGGACTGGTTTGTGAACATTCAAGAACCACCCTCACATGGGAGGATCAGGTTTGCTGATAATAGTAGTCTAATAGTAAGAGTGGGAAAAGTTGTTTTAAGGGATCTTGATGGAAGAGAAATTATAGTAGAAAATGTACTATACGTGCCAGGTTTGAAGACTAATTTAATGAGTCTTGGGCAACTTCTTGAAAAAGGGTTTTCAACGAAGATGGAGGACAGTTGCTTAAGTGTGTTCGATCAATACAAAAGAACAGTAATTCAAGCCAAACTGTCCCATAATCGAACTTTTCAGATTGGGACGAAGACTTTGAAACATCAGTGTTTCTCTACAGTAGAAGCTAAGGCAGAATGGTTGTGGCATCAAAGATTTTGCCATCTCAATTTCAGAGATTTGCATCAGTTAGGAAGCAATCAAATGGTTTCTGGTCTACCCAAGATCAACGTTCTAGAAGAGGTTTGCAGAGATTGTGTGCAGTGCAAAAAAACTCGTAAAAGATTTAGCAAATGGTTACCCATAAAGACCACCGAGAAATTGGGGCTAGTTTATTCTGACGTTTGTGGTCCCACACAAGTCGAAACACCTGGAGGTAACAAGTACTTTTGTACTTTTATCGATGATGCTACAAGAAAGACACAGGTGTATCTTGTTAAATGGAAGAGTGAAGTGTTTGATGCATTCAGAAGATTCAAGAAAATAGCAGAGAAGCAAAGTGGGATGACTGTGAAGGTGCTACAGACATATGGAGGTGGAGAATATGCTTCCAATGAATTCATAGATTTTTGTGAAGAAGAAGGTTTGGTGCACGAAGTCACTCCCCCTTATACGCCCCAACATAATGGTTGTGTCGAAAGAAAGAATATGAGCTTGATGAACATGGTAAGGTGCATGTTACGTGGGAAGAAGTTACTTTAGTTCCTCTAGGGAGAAGTAGTAAGCACTGCTTCATACGTGTTGAACAGGTGTCCCACTAAACTTTGCAGAAATTGACACCTGAGGAGGCTTGGACAAGTGTGAAACCAAGCATGTCACACCTTAGGACTTTTGGTTCGCTATGTTGGAAACCGGTTCCTGATCAACTAAGGAAGAAATTGGATGATAAAGGGGTACCACAAGTACTGGTTGGGTATCATTCAACAGGAGGCTATATGCTTTTTGATACATAAACGAATCAAGTGAGTATTAGTAGAGATGTGGTAATCGACGAAATAACAAAATGGAACTAGTAGTAGTCTACGACTAGTGAAGCACAATCTAAGGTGATTTTTGCAGATAATTCTAGATCAAATGTGGCTGATAGCAATGATCAGGAAGCAATAAGACGTTAATCTCATGTTAAGAAACCACCAACACATAAGCAAGATTATGATTTCCTTCATGATTCTATGGTTTCCTCTAAGGGTAATCTGATTCATTTTGCCTTTATTGTTGAAGCAGAACCACTCAGTTTTGAAGATTCAAAGACAGATGGGAAATGATGGAAGGCTATGAAGGAAGAAATCAGATCGATTGAGAAGAATAACAGTTGGAAGTTAGTTGATTTACCAATTGATAAGAAGCCAATTGAGCTAAAGTGGTTTTATAAGACAAAGGTAAACCCAAAAGGTGAAATAGTGAGACTCGCTTGGTTGCAAAAGGGTATTTGCAAAGGGAAGGAGTGGATTATGGAGAAGTATGTGCTCCCGTGGCACGCATTGAAACAGTTTGTTTAGTAGTGTCAGTGGAAAACCAAGAAGGTTGGAGCATGCATCAACTGGATTTTAAATCCGCATTCCTAAACTATTTTCTTAGGGAAGAAGTATATGTCTTACAACCTCGTGGTTTCGAAGTTAAAGAGCAAGTACACATGGTCTACAAAATTAATAAAGCTTTATATGGCCTAAAACAAGATCCAAGAGCTTGGAATAGGAGAATTGATGAATTTCTTTGTTAGATAGGGTTCCTGAAGTGCACATCTGAATTCGGGGTTTATGTTAAGAATTTAAGTGGTGAAGGAAAACTCATTATTTGCTTATGTACTGTGTGGTCCACCGACTCCTCGGCACAGTAGTCTTTTTCTAAAAACCTTCGCGTTTCACCTTCGTCATCGCTCAAGGCTGGGAGGGCTTGTGTACTGAACGGCCTATCGGTGCATCGGCCTAACAAACCAAACTCAAGCAGCCACAGGCTGCTAGCTACGGTCTATAGCGGACCTTAAGGCGACCGACCCATCGGTCAGACGAGTTAAACACCTTTAATCGTTTAAAACTGTTCACCCATAAAAGATAACCCGCCAGGCCGTGCAACCATCGGTCGATCAGCCAGGTGGAAAACTGGACCAATCAGCCAAATTAATTAAAATAAAGCAAGTCAGTAATCATAGTTAAAAAGCTATTGGGTCGCGATTAAGGAGCCCTATTCACAGGCCCACACCGGAAACTATAAACAGGGTCTCGAGGTAAGGTGGTGAGGATCTTTAATGCGCATTTATTACAGTGGTTATAATTATCGACCGTTCGGCCCTAAAACTAACTTAAGCATCGGAACCTTTTAGACAGGTACACCGATCGTCCGCCCGACCGATCGAGGAAGAAGGAAGATTGTGTGCAACGGAGGATACAGCAAATTACTTTAGAAGAACGCATAGAGGAGAAAGAGGGATAATTTTAGTGTTAATAGTAGGTGATTGGTCCTTACACCCGAAACATTTTGGCGCCCACCGTGGGGCCGAGCAGCCGTTAGCAGACCTTATACCCTTATGGTGACCACAAGAAACAGGACAAGCAACGCAGACGGAGGAAGGATGGCGGATGATCAGGCTGATACGAGAGAGATTATCAGGGCAATGCAGCAGCGGATGGATGAGATGCACAGATGCATGCCCTGCGGGAGGAGAACGCCGCTCTTCGGCAGAAAGACGAAGCCATTCCCTCAACCCCAACTGTACCCGACCCTCTTCGTTTGAGCAGGGTGCAGCAACACCGAGAAGCCGAGCGGATGGAGAGTTGACCCCCCCCCCCCAACGGGAGCTGAGCAGTCGCAGCCAGTGCAAGTGGAGAGAACATAAGCATCCAGGGGGAATGCATCCCATACAATGGCCGAAAGCTCAGGGGCTAGCAGAGGAGGTCACCCTTCCAGACAACCGATCCACGTTGCGGGAAACTTCCCTTTCACTCAGTTTATTCTGAAGACTCCTCTGCCCGAGCGGTGGAAAATGCCAATGTTTGATAAATACGATGGCACGACCAACCCGGATAATCACAAGCGAGTGTTCACGCACTAGATGATATTTCATGCGGTGAGCGACCCGATCTGGTGCCGCGTGTTCTCAACCTCCTTGACGGGGGAAGTGTTAGAGTGGTTCTCCGAGTTGTCGGCCAACAGCATCGACTCCTTCGCCACTTTGAAAGCCAGGTTTAGCACGCAGTTCGCCCCCTTGCGACTGGCTATACTGACAGTGGACAATTTGGTTAACATTCGCCAAGAAGACGGGGAATCCTTGAGGAGTTATCTCGACCGGTATAACTGGATGTCAATCAAGATCAAGGACCTCAGTGACAAGATCGCCCGACATCATTTTTCGTACGGCCTGCAGTCGGGCGTCTTCGCGGATAAGATAAGCCGCAAGAAACCAAAAACGATGGAAGAGATGAGGAAACGAGTGGCTAAGTTCATTCAAATGGAGGATATGCAGGAGTTTCGGGTGAAGAAGAGAGAGAAGGAGGACGCGATCGCACAGAAAAATGCCACCCGACCGAGCAAACAGCTCGCTCGGCCTAGTGAGAAGAAAATGCCCAAGTTCACCACGTACACTCCGTTGGCCGTCCCAGGGCAAAGATCTTGCAGGAGGCCTTTAGCGCCGATACACTTCCGGCTCCTAGAAGAAAACCCCCACCCCTTGATGCCGACGGCAGCAAGCACTGCCAATATCACCGAACTATCGACCACACCACGGAAGAATGCCACACGCTCCGGGACAAGATAGAGGAGCTGATCCGACAAGGGCACCTCAAGAAATATATCAGGCAGGATCGTCCCCCGCAAAGCCAGGCGAAGAATAGGAGCCCTATCCGAAGGCAAGCCCCCCCAAGGCGTGAAAGGCGGCAAGAACGGGAGCCCGACCGGCGAAGGGGGGAACTCTCCAAAGAACACCAGAGCCCGAGAAGTCGTAGTAGGAGCAGAGACAAATCCTTAAGGGGGTATATAAACACTATCTTAGGAGGATTCGTGGGAGGAGGATCGAGCTCGTCCGCTCAAAAAAGGCATGTCAGGGCGCTCAAGTCGGTCCATCTTGTGGAGAAGAAGGTGTGATCGATGCCCCCCATTACCTTCACCGATGAAGACTTTAAGGCGCCCGACCCGGATCATGATGACCCGATGGTGATCTCCATCGAAGTGGCGGAGTACGGGATCGGGAAGGTCCTGGTTGATCAAAGAAGCTCCGTCAACATCCTATATTGGAAGACTTTCCAGAAGATGAACCTCTCCGAAGACTTGATCGTCCCCTACAACGAGAATATCGTCGGATTCTCGGGCGAGCGGGTAGATATGAGGGGATACTTGGACCTCCGCACCAGGATCGGTTCTCGTAGAGACGGACGGGAGGTAAGGGTCAGGTTCATCCTAGTTGAAGCTAACACTTCCTATAATGTTTTGCTAGGAAGGCCTTGCCTAAACGTCTTTGGGGCTATCGTCTCCACCTTACACCTAGAAATGAAGTTCCCGTTAGACAAGGGGACGATATGCACTGTACATGCCGACCAGCAGATTGCGAGGCAATGTTACGCCGCTGGGCTGAAGATCGCCTCGTACAGCCGCCCCAAGAAGAAACATCGATCAGAGGTGGCAATGACTGATATGAACCCCCGAACTAATACGAAGGATCGAATACAGCGGGCAGAGACACCAAGGACATACCGATCGGGAGGCAGCCGCATCAGTAGGAACCCCTTGGAAAGTTGGTTTGAAACTTGAGAAAAATAATGTAGATGAGTGTTTTGATCCTACTTCATACAAGAAGATTGTAGGAAGTTTAAGGTACTTGTGTCACACCAGACCAAACCTTAATTACAATGTTGGAGTCATAAGCAGGTTTATGCAGGAACCTAAACAATCACACTTGACAAATATGACAGGAAAAGCACAGTTGGCTACTTGTTTTTCTTTGGGGAAGCACCTATTAGTTGGAGTTCAAAGAAGGAATTTGTGGTGGTTCTCTCCACCTGCGAAGCAAAATACATTGTTGCATCGGATGCAACATGTCAAGTATCCTAGTTGAGGAATCTAATTAGTAAATTGCAAATTGGAGATAGTAGAACAACAAAACTTATGGTTGATAACAAATGAGCCATCGATTTGGCTGGGCATCCAGCTTGTCATGGGAAGAGTAAGCACATAAAAACAAGGTTTCATTTCCTATGTGAACAAGTGAATTTGGAAAAGCTGAAACTGGAATATTGCAGGTCTGAAGTTCAACTTGCACCTTGTTTACAAAAGCTCTTAAATATGTTAAGTTTAAGCTACTGAGAGAGCTTATTGGTTTGGTTAATGTGAAGTTTGTTTCTGACTTGAGGAGGGATGTAAGAAATTAAGTTAGAATTAGTTAATGGATTTGTTAAATTTGTTTTCTATTTTGTAACCATGTGTATTGTTACATTGGCTCACCTATATAAGGGCTAATGTTGTTTCAATAAAAGTGTGCTTCTATCATAGTTTACTCAGATATATGCTTTGGTTTCATTCTCTGATTCACATTTAATAATATATTGTATAATATATCTTAGCATAAATAGTTTTAAAATATTTTTGAGAATTTTAATGAAATTAAAAGAGACCAGTTATTACTCTACATGGCCATCATTTTTAACTCAAATTTTGTTTTCATCATCCTACATGAACATGATATTGAGTTGAGATTTCTTTTAAGTTCTCGTGCCTTGTTTGAATTGTCGTTTGCCTTTCACAGTGTTTGATCTACACTGTCCTTCACATTGCGAGTATGTTTGCAACGACCATGATTTTTTGGCCTAAGTATTTTTCTTTGAGTTAGGAAATTTCTTGATATTTTTGTCTCCAATTAGAAACCTTTGGTTTTAGGCCGGAACAAATGTGATGGGATTATTCCTATTGTTTAACTTATTGGAAAACATTTGGGTTTCCATGATTAATGTTTCCCCATATGGTTACACTTATTATGAAATGCCAAAGACAATGAGGAGATGAGATTGAAGGCTTATAGTACTTCACCTCTATAAATAATAGTTATTATTAAAAATAAGGGAAACAACCATAAGAGTGAACTAAAGAGTGGTAAAGATAAAAACATAAGTAATTTCAAGTCTACGTAAAATTCAAAATTGTGCAGTGTCTTCATTGCATAAAATGGAACAAATAGAGAGAAAATGCTTCCCTCGAAAAAAACTATAACAAAGATGAGAAAAATGTGATAGAATCCTTACATGATAATAACACGTTTTATTTGGTGAAGTTGTAAGAAGGCCTTGAATGATTGGTGGACTTATCGGAGTTAAGTATGAGAGGAATTCCATTACTCCTTCTATGTATAAAGCTAAATTAGTGACAAAGGGTTTTAGTTATAGGGTGTTGATTTTAGTGAGATTTTTACCACATGTAAAAGTGTCACCCATCATAGAGTTACATTAAGTTGAAATGCTAATTTTGGTTTGAAGGTAGAGAAAATGGATCGAAAACTACTTTCCCTTACGGTGCTTTGAGGGAAGAGATTCACAAGAAGCAACTTCATTTTCTTGTCCAGGGTAAGAAAGAATTATGTTAGGTTGAGAAAGAACATATACATTTTGAAGTGAACTCCAAGACAAGGTTATAAGAAGGTTTAGTCTATTATGTGTCAACAAGACTACAATAAAACTATTATTGACCATTTATCTGTTAGAAAGTTTGGTGATGATTCATTATCATGTATGTTAATGACATGTTTATTGTTGGAAAAGATATTTTCACAATTGACAAGTTAAAAAGTGGTTGGGTGAGTCATTTGTCATGAACGACGTGGAAGGTGATAAATGAATTCCTGGTATAAGAATGTGAGGTAGGAAAGAGAAGAAGCTTTGTTTATCACAACAACATTATATCAAAAGAGTATTATAGATATTCCATATGGAATAATTCAAGGTAGTGAGTACTCTTTTTGTTACTCATCTTCATTTAAGTTGTAAACAAAGTCCACAAACTAAGGAAACAAGTATGAAATAGGTTCTTTATGGATTTGCAATAGGTAGTTTGATGCATGCAATGGTGGTATATAGCACACGTTGTTACAATTAGTATATTTTTGTTAAACTTTAGTAGAGAACATTGCAATGTAATGTAATGGATTTTGTAGTATCTTTATGGTACTACTAATATTAAACTTTCTTTTAAACGTACTTTGGTAAGGTGCTTAATTTCATATATGATTATAGATATTGATTCAAAAAATTCCACTTCATGCTCTTTCATTAATTTTGCAAAGAGTGTTGTCATAAAAGCTTCTCCTACAAATGTCACTACAAGAAAATTCCTAAATAATGATCAATTTTAGTGACTAAAAATACTTAGTTACTATATTGACCAATTTAGATACCAATTTATAAACTAAAAATTATTGGTGATTAAAATAATTTCTTTTGTGATTAAAAAATTATAATTGATTTCTAAATTTATAATTTTAATAGTTTCTATTATGAATTGGTATCTAAATTGCTCACTAACATTAGCTACTAAAGTTTTAGCTATCGAAGAAATTAGTCTCTAAACATACTTTTTGTTACTAAAATGGGTCATTATTTAAAAAATTTCTTGTAGTGTGTGTAGCTTTGCCTACTAAAGAGACATCATTCATTCTCATTACTAACACATTAAAGACTTGTTATGGTGAAACAAATTCCTTCAAAGACTTTGGTCTTCCTCAAGAAAGATATATATTATTTGTAGATAGTCAGATAGTTATTAATCATGGTAAGAATTTAACTTTTTTTTCTTTCAAAATTTAAACATATTAATGTGAGGTGTCAATATATACAAGATGTTTCTGAAGTTATGTTGTTTGAATTAGGTAAATATTCATATTGATGATAGGGAAACCAATATATTGACTAAGACTTTACTACGAGGAAAGTTTTGAGTTTGTTCGCGTGGTTAGTTCTACGTAATTAAGGAGATGTTTGTTAGCTTTAGGACTCCCTTTACATGTGAAAAATATGCTCAAATATGTAAAACTATTTTGTCTCACTTGAGAGAGGACTTAAGGATACTTAATATTGGAAATAGTGACAACAAATAAGGAAAGAGTAAGAGAAGAGTGCAAATTTTTTAGTTATAATCGAGAATTCATTCACTTTTTTGGAATTGAACTAATTGGTGAAAAGATCATAAAAGAATAATTCTATGATTTCAGCATTAAATGAATTAAAGACTTAAAAAGGTTAATAATTCGTAGAAGCGACCCTATTTAGATTATTCATATTCTTGTTTATTTATGATTGTTGTTTGTTTTGTTTTGGCTAATTGTATTGATTGTATATCCCTATATTAAACACTCTTTTATAGTCTTTATTCACCACAATGAATGTATATATTTGATTTGGACAACTAATTAGTGATTTTTACTTTGATAACAGAAAATTTCTTTTATACTCTTGTTCTCTTATTGTACTTATTTTATTTTGTATTCCTCTTATATTTTTTTAAGTTTAGAGTGTTTATCACACTACTTTTTGCTTTACTATTAAGTTATTATTTTAATCTATTCAATATTAATATTTTATTTTACCTAGTCTAATATTATGATCAAGGTGTTATTTATTTATTTCATGTCTCCTATTTTACAAAAAAAAAAAAAAAATTGTTTTATGATTACATGACCTCTAAAAATAAGTTATTTGATGAAGTTGATGTTTTAAATGGACTAAAAAGTTTAACCAAGTTTTATATTAGACTAAATGAATATTAGACTAAATGATTTTTACTTTGATAACAGAAAATTTCTTTTATACTCTTGTTCTCTTATTGTACTTATTTTATTTTGTATTCCTCTTATATTTTTTTAAGTTTATAGTGTTTATCACACTACTTTTTGCTTTACTATTAAGTTATTATTTTAATCTATTCAATATTAATATTTTATTTTACCTAGTCTAATATTATGATCAAGGTGTTATTTATTTATTTCATGTCTCCTATTTTACAAAAAAAAAAAATTGTTTTATGATTACATGACCTCTAAAAATAAGTTATTTGATGAAGTTGATGTTTTAAATGGACTAAATAATTTAACCAAGTTTTATATTAGACTAAATGAATATTACTATGATCTGATTTTAAAAAAAATTATAAATCTTAAAAGTTGAAAAGTACTGTATTTATTCAAATTTAAGTCATATTAATGAAATTAGTTTTAAATTTTAGATACAATAATTTAATACATAAATTTTATATATTAAAATAATATTATTTTTAACATTTTAAAATTACCTTATTACTTTTAAAATCACATTTGTTAATAAATTGAAGGATAAATTCAATACTAACTAATCCATTCTATGTTGATTTTTTAACATTTTATTTCTATCATCATCAAAATATATTGATTTTAATATGTTCAAAAATAAATTTATCTATTTTAAAACATTAAAATCAATATACATATATTTTGAAATTATGATTAAAAATAACAATAAAATTTAGAAGGGAATCTAAATTCATGGAAATCTAAATCTATTTAGATTCCAATTAGATAAACCGAGACAAAATTGACCTATTTCGGTTTAAGTCAATAAAACACTCTTTCTTTTAACTCTAAATCCAATTTCCAAGTTATTAAAGTCAGATCATTCAATCAGCCCTATTTTACGCAACTCTAACTATCTCACTCCGAAAACAAACCAACAATTTAAAACTCATTCAATGCCTTCCACCTCAAAACAGAATTTCAAAATTTCCTCTCACCGAATATGCTCTTAACTTTATCAATTGTATTCGTTCATGCATTTTACATGGTAACTTTGTTCAGGCCTATGACATTAACATATAAAAATTAGGCTTCAATGCTCCTTATTTTTTTTTATTTTATTAAATTTGGTTACCATTTTCGTTTTACATTCATTTAGGTTTTTATTTTTGTCAATTTGACCATTTTTACTGAGGGTGTATAAATAGACATTAATGAACATTGCATGTCACATTTAGCTCTTGATTTTTTATTTAATATTTGTAAATTTTTTAATTTTTTAATTTTAAAAAAAATTGTTCACGTATCAAGTCACAATTGTGTCATATGTCAATGTCACTTTGTGGTTATATTATTTCTTTTTATTCAATTTAGTCTTTATATTCGTTATTTGTATTTAATTCGGTCTATTTTTATTCAATTTAGTCTCAATTTTGGTTAAAATTGAATAATTTTATCCTTTTTGAGACCATATTTATTTTTTTATAAATATTATATATTTTTATTAAAATTATTTTTATTAATTATTTTTTTAAATTCATCTATAAATTATTTTTTTAAATTCATCTATAAATTATTAAATTTAATTATAATTTGAATATAATTATTAGATTCAATCGTAAAATAAAATATAATTATTTAAAATATTATTCAAATATAATTATTTAATGTTTTAGAAAAATATATTAACATTTCTAAAATTAACATTTAAATCTAAAATTTGTAATAATTTTATTGTGTTTTAGATTTTAAATCTAAAATGTTTTATATTTAAATGTCAATTTTAGAAATTTTTAGAAATGTAAGTATACTTTACTAAAATATTTCTAATATTTTTAAATGTTAATTTTAAAAGTATTAATATTTTATAATATAATTATTAGAAGAAAACATTTAATAATTATATTTTAATATTTTAAGTAATTGTATCTTATTTAATAATTAAATATGACAACTATATTCAATTTATAATTAAAAAATTATTTGTATAATGTGTATAAAAACATTAAATTTGGCATAAATTTGAAAGAGACAAAGTTATTTCATTTTAACCATAATTGGGATTAAGTTGAACAAAAATAATGAAGATAGAAATTGAAGTGGAGAAAAATAGCGAAAAACTAAATTGAACAAAAGAAAATAACACAACCAAATACTAATATGTGACATTGACATGTGATATTGATATTGACACATGTTATGATGTTTGGCTTTTGTATTTTTTTGTCCTTTTGACCAGCTATTTGTAAAATGGGGTCGTTTAAATTTTTTTTTGTAAAACAGGGTTAAGTCGTGGTAGGGGAGTACGACATTAAAGGTTAAGTCGTCCTCCCTTCAACCGGTTTCAACTTTTTTTTAAAAAAAAAAATAAAGTCGTCAGGTGCAACAACGGTTTATGAAAATCTAAGGTTGAAGTCGTCGTCTTCATAGCTGACGACTTCTCATGCTCTTTCTCTCACCCTCTCTCACTCTCCGCCATGGAAATAGATGAGAGCTCTGCCTCCACATCGGAGCCAGACTCCGATGACAACCACCGCATCCCGACCAACCACCACCTCAACCCTCCCTCCGGCCTCACACCGCACAAGTTCAGCTCCCTCGTCCCCTTCATCACGGAGCACCACACCTACCTCGTCGGCGCCGGCCAATGCCCTTCCCTTCTGGCCCAACGCGTCCAGGCTCCACCAGAAGTCGTCTGGTCCGTCGTCCGCCGTTTAGACAAGCCCCAGACCTACAAGCGCTTCATCAAGAGTTGTGCCGTCAAAGACCCCTTCCACTCCCCGAAGTCGTTAGCAGTGAAGACGACTTCAATCTCAGATTTGTACAAATCGTGTTTGCACTTGACGACTTCGTTTTTTTTTTAAAAAATGGAACCGGTTGGGAGGAGGACGACTTCACCTTTAATGTCATCCTCTCCCTTAACGACTTAACCCTATTTCACAAAAAAAAAAAATTCAAACGACCCAATTTTACAAATAACTAATCAAAAGGACCCAAAAATACGAAAAAACCTATGATGTTTACTTGACATGTGGAAAATTATTTTTTAAATTAAAGAAATTAAAAAAATAAATAAAAAAACAGGCACAAACATGTGGTATTTAGGACGTCAATGGGAAGGGTAGGGTACGGATAATAGCTCCATCATACCCTACCCGATAGTTAAATATCCGTCTTACCCGTACCCATATTCGTGTGGGTATCCGTTATGCGGGTATCTGTATATTTTTTTAATATCCACGGATATTCACGAATACTCGCAGGTATTTAAAGAGGAAAATTTTAATATTTAACAACATATTTTAACCATAAATTCATATAAAAATATAATGCATAACATTCACAAATTTAAAACAAAGTGTAAATAACCCATTTAAAGAGTGTTGAATGAGAATTTACAAAAACAATGTAGATTTTTGAAAATCAACTAATAAAAATAACTCATTCAAACTTAATATGTTAATGTCTTAATCATGATTTTTTATTTTATTTTTTATTTAAATTAGAGTATAGCGGATACAGATATCCACTAGTACGAATACTATGATATTCGTACCTGTCCTGTTAACGTGTGGGTATAAAAAATATATGTACATGTTATTTACGGATATCCATTTACAGTATTCATTTCCTACTTATTGCATGTTTTATTCATGGATATCCGTAAATATAAATTTTTTTGGCATCCCTACGTAACATGCACTACATTAACTATTTAAATACCTTTAATAAAAAAAACAAAATTGACAGAAATTAGGAGTTAATTAAAAGGTATAACAAAAAAATGAAAATCAAATTGAACAAATTGAACAAACATAATGAAAATAAAAACTATTTAAATCTAAAAATTAAATTAAAGTGTTTCGGAATAAACTCTGTCTTCCTCTATTTCACAACCATTCCCAACAAAGAAAATTGTTATTTTTATTTATAATAATTAGGATTATGACAATATTATTAAAAACACATTTAGAATTTGTTATTTGTTTGCCTCCGGTGTTGTCCACCCTAAGAAAAATGATTATTTTCCATTGAAAAGTAAATTAAGAGATGAAACAAAAAGTCCCCATGATTCAAAATGAACGTAATTCATGTAAACTCTCTTAATATATATTTAGAATATGTATAAATATAGATATAAATATAGAATGCATACCTCTTGTTTTTGTGACTTTGGATCCGAAGATGAAAATCGCAGAGGCTTCTTCTATGCAACTTGTTCTCAAGTAATGAGAAAGAAAGAAGAAAACCAAAAATCAAAAACCTTCCTTTATCACAAATTTATTATAAATTAATTTGTATTGAATATATAGGAAAAATCGAATTTATAAATTAATAAAACAAAACCCTTGACTTATAAGGTCCTGCCGGCACCAAGACAACCCTGACAAATGCTTCCGATGGAAACAATTTTGCATATTCAAAATATCCATAAGGTAAAAGTAAACCTATTACAATGACCTAAATATTAAAAAAAAAAAAATCTGTTACGTTTTAATAAGAAGAAAACTCGGTCATGTTTTATTAAGAAGAAATATCTGGCATGTTTTAGTAAAACTAAAGCAAAATTCTCCGAAGTATTTTCAAGAGAGAAACATTGAAATATTTTCTTCACAAATTAAATTAATTAATTAATAAACAATTCATATACTCTCTCTAATTTTCTGTGTATGAATTAAATTTAACAAGGAAGACATTTACTCATTTCTTTTTCTTTTTCTTTTCTCTTCTAAAAATGATTATGAAAATACAGTTTCAAAAATACCCTTAATAGCACCGTTTTAAAGAAACACTTAGAATTGATGGAATCTTTTATGCACAGCTAACAAACATGGAGAAAAAATTAGACTACCTCTTTTGATAGTGTTCATACCTTGATGTAGTTGTAACACTTATACAGAGTATAAATAATTTAAAATAGGTGATAGGAAAGGGACATGAAGAAAGTGAAAATAATTAAGACACATATATTTCTTTGTTTGTAGTGAGTAAGTAACTGGTCATTTTCTTCTTGAGTTGAGGTTTCAGAGGGTTTGCTTCCCTTATATTTGGACATATTATTTGTTGTATCTGTCCTAAGAATCTTTTATGTGCACAACTGTGTATCTATATATTATTTATCTGTTTTCCCAATGCTCATTTCTTTTTATAAAGAAAAATTCAAAATTTATCATCATTTAAGTGAGTTTTTTATTTTAATTTTTAAGAAAGTGTAAAAAAAACAAATTGTTTCAGAAAGTATTGTGTCTCGAAAAATTTCATACATAGGATGTTTTGAAAAACTCATTCAAAAAGTATTATATCTATTTCGGAAAGTGTTTTAGCAATTTTATTCCAAAATGCAGAGATCTTATTCCAAAAATGCCATAAAACTTGTTCAGGAAAGTTTCGGAAATGTATGATTCAGAAGATGCTTTTACAAAAGGTAAAATAGTCATTATGAAAACTAAAGGAACTGCACAAAGAAATTATGGAGGTTCTGAAAATAAAAGTAGGTTTAAAATGAATCGAGTCATCCTTTATAAAATTGAGATTTTGTAAAATGGCTTTTTCTTTCTGTACTCTTCTATTTTTACATACACTCCCATGAGTTTTTGGAATACCCATCTTTTCCCTTGAACTTTTATTTGCAACGGTCTCCTCCTTGGAAGAGACTGTGTTCAGATTCTGCCAAAGGTTCAAACTTGGAAGAGAAGAAATCTGGCAAGGGGTGGTGGTGTTTTGAATTCACTTAGGCCGGTAAGTGGAAAAGGGTATGCGAAGGTGATTTTTGTTTTGTTTTATTTCTTGCATTAAGATTGGTTTACCTGAATTTGGAGTTTGGAAATAAGTTTCTAGAACACGTAATCTGAAATGTGCTTTTTCTAGAAGAGAAAAATGCATTCTGGATTTGTGTTTCCGGAAGCATGTCTTGTACATTCTGGAAAGCGCGTTCCATAATTATTGCTGAAGTGTTCCTGAATGAGAAATCCACATTATTTTCAGAAGTATGCAGTGGATAATGAATGTAAGCTACATAATTGTGGTAATTTTTTTTTCAACAAATTAGGTAAAGTTTACTAACGCATTAATATTTATATACTATGTAGTAGTCAAGCACTTTTAAAATTTAGTTTCCTTTCATGAGTTGAATTTAATTAATGCATTTTGTGT
The DNA here is from genome assembly GCF_037176805.1 of Vigna unguiculata. Lineage (NCBI taxonomy): Eukaryota > Viridiplantae > Streptophyta > Magnoliopsida > Fabales > Fabaceae > Vigna > Vigna unguiculata. Next base: position 8,863,088 of record NC_140793.1, on the reverse strand, counting down.
ATCCCTACTTGGGACTGCCTGATGCATGCTTGTCTTGTCTTGGAGGCCATGGTTTTGTAAACCATAGTGGGTAAAACTTTGATTTGGTTTCCCTAAATTTTCTGTAAATTATGTTTAAGATTAACACAAACTATTTAATTAAAAAAATTAACACCAAATATAGTTTTTACTCATCCAATACTGTGATTAATTAGTATCTATATACATTTAGTAAGTTTCAGAGTTGAAAGTAAAACTAAGTTATATAGATCTTTTGGTTCAAATATCATTAAGCCCACTTTGCTTGCTTATTTTTTTAAGATTAATGAGTCTTAGACTTTGCTTCCATATTTAGACATTATGGGTATATATTGCTGTGTAGTCTTGAAAAATTACAGGTGTATATAGATGAGATTTAAAATATTTGAACAGGACATAAGCAACTGCAAAAGAACTGATTTTCTATTATACATTTTCCACCTACATAGTAATGTCTCCTTGTGCACTTCTACCTGTACAAGTAGAAGTGAAAGGTGCCATCTATTCTTTATTTCTGTATATACTTTCTCATAATGAAAATTTACAGATTTATAAAAATAAACATAAAATTATCTGTACAGAGCATGAGCAATTTCAGAAGAACTTGTATATTGTACATTTCTGATCACTTTCATAGGAGGTGTCGGCAATGTTCCCTTTGCATTTCTATCAAGAAGAATTGAAGATAAAGGCTCCACAATCCTTTATTTCTGTCACAATGTTCCTTCAAAAGTGTTTGCGATAGATCTTTATGCTGGTTTCCAAATGCATCTTCATAGGTATCATCTCTATGTCTGGATAGTGTCACTTGGAGGGTCAACTGTGATCCAAAGCAGTGCAATGGTAATGGAGAGAATTCCTGACCAGACATAAATAATTGTGGGCACCCTTCCTCTCTTTCCCATCAACCCTTTAGCAAAAGGGTACATATGAGACAGCACCCAGAAGCTGAAGAACATGCTTCCCAAGAGCTTATTCCACTGTGGTATCACACTGAACACAGTCCTTAAGAATCCCATGACCAAAGCAATGATGTTAATGATGATAATTGTTAGTGGCATGATGAAGAGACTTGTCCATTTGACAATGTAAAGATCAGCAAATTCGTCTTGTTCTTCATCACCTGCTGACTTAGAGGTTAAGGTAAAGGAAATTTCTATGCCAGCCACAACCTTTAGCAAACCTTGTATGACAGCAACAAGGTGAGCACTAGTGCCACCAATGACCCAAAACTGCTCATTGCGCCACCATTCCTCGAGGGCAATGCCTGACCACTTCACTTCAAGGAGGGATATGAGAGTGAGGCAAATGGTGATGAGCAACAGATAGGTCAAGAAAGCCACATTCAAGCCTTCCACTATGAACTGTCCAGAGAAAAGAGAGAGTGCAGGAATGAAGCAATACACCACCAGAAACAGTGAGGTGAACGGGTAGATGCCAACATTGAGGTACGAAATTCTCTGCAAGAACTTGAGGCGCCTGCTAGCGAAAAAGGCATTGTTTCTTGAGAAGAAAATCTCCACAGAACCTGTGGCCCATCTCAGCACTTGATGCAGACGATCAGTGAGGTTTATTGGTGCAGTGCCACGAAAAGCATCTCTCTTTGTGATGCAATAAATTGATCTCCAACCACGGTTGTGCATCCTGTAACCAGTCACCACATCCTCAGTCACTGACCCGTAAATCCAACCTACCCTGTCCCCCCATTCGGTCTTGTCCTCATACCTGCATTATCAAAACATCCAAATCATTTCCTTGGTTTTCTCTCTGTGCATGATATCATGAAAGGAAAAAGAGGATAAGTTAATTTTTCCTTATACACAAACATGTTTGTGATGGATTGTTCTATCCAACAACTCTTGAGTTTAGCTGTGAAAATCATTATTAATATTTTTTTTTTCTTTATGAGACTTGTGAGTAGAGAGGTAACAGTGAAGCAAATTACCAGCATGAGATGACAGCAATGGCCTCAGCAACGGTGGGGGCATCCAAAGGTGGACGTGGTGCGAGAAGTGCCCCAGGTGGTCTTCCATTCTTCACAGATTTGTGATCAGCAAGTGGCCTTCCGTTGTATTCAGCCACAGTTATGGAATCTGTGAACATAGTTGAGCTTCCAAATTTTTCTGGATAACCCATTTCTGAATCAGATGTTAGGGGTTGCGTGTCATCTTCAGCTTTTGCATGTGGTGCTTTAAGGTTCACCTTGGTTTTCACTCTTCCAAACACACCAGTGTGCTCAATGAATCTCGGTGGTTCAAATCCATACAGTGCATACCTCCTAAACATGCAACCTGTTCCCACATACATTGGACCTTGGAGACCATCCAGTGCTCTCATATTTCCTGATGAATTACACATTGTTAAATGCTATGTACATCCTAATAAAGGAAAGGAAATCATGCAAGTGACAAATCACTATGATCGTGTCAGAACTAACTTCTTCAAAAAGAATTAACTTATGTAGAAGTTAAAATTCAAATTTTAAAATGTGGCTGCATATGAGAGAGTTTCTTTATGGAGAAGTCTATCTAAACCTAATGGTTTGCTTCAAATGAATAATGGCTAGCAAGATATATGTGACAGGCTTGTTTTTACCATCAAAGAAGACTGTGTTGTGATTTGCATATCGATCAGAAGGATCAATCCCTTCAAACCTTTGTGGAAACTGTATGTAACATACGCGATCACCACCACGGTCCATCATGAAGCACATTCCCTCCTTCACAGCAAGGGAATTGTAGAAGTAGTGGTCACAATCCAAGTTGAGAATGAATGGTCCATTAGACAATATGGCTGAGGCTCGAACCATAGCATTCATGGCTCCTGCTTTCTTGTTATGATCATACCCTGGTCTCTTCTCTCTTGAGACATATGCAAACATTGGAATCCTGATGTCTACACCTGTGAAATCTAACTTTGTCTCATCTGCAACGCCCATTACTGGATCATGATCCGGGACCTTACTCATTATCTGTATATAATAAACATGCACATTCAGTATTAATTCTCTATGACCAACTCCATGTAATCAAGTTAATCTGAATACAAAGTACACCGAAGAAAGAAGGTTTAACTACGTTTTACTTATAGTGTTTCTCAAAGTGTAGAAACTGTAGAAACTTGAAATCAAACTTCCTAAAGTGTATAAATCAATTCTGAAGTTTAAAAATATATTTGAACTATGATTTCTTCGGTCCATCTATTTGACAAATTTTCTTTCAATTCTTTTTAAAGATACTGTTAACTATTTTGGCATGAGTAAACAAGCCAATGATGTCATGCCATCATATAGCCAATTTCGTACTTGTTAAAGTTTATCAGAATCAGAACTAACAAGTGAAAACATAATATGATAAAAATCAAATTTCACCCAATTTCAATTGATTTCAAACACTGAAGCAGAAAAAAGTAAGAACTACATACCTGCAAGATTCCAGCATGGTCACCCTTAGAGTGATCAGGTATAGGGTTATACCAAGTACCTGGCCAATGAGTGCCATCAGCCATCCATGTAGCTTTAGGGACATCACAGGTGTAATCTGATGGTAGAGTTCCTCCATTTTTGTCCTTAGCTAACTGCTTTGCTTTCTTTTCCTCTTTAGAGTTCTGCGTTTTACTTCTTTGACGTATTACCTCAGGAAGTCCATTGATTCTGACCTTAAATTCATCGTACTCTCTCTTGATCCATCTACGGTCCTTCACAAAATCGTGCCGTTTCTTGTTCTTGGTGGGGTCTTTCTTTAAATTGAAGTAAGCATCAGGATTCCTGGGTTCAATGTTGTGTTTTCTACAAAAGGGTACCCAAACCTGTGTATATGCATATCAAGAACATAGTTCATGTTGTCTCATAATCAACCTAAATTGAATAAAAATTTGTTTGATCATGTTTGATGTAGCATCCTTAATTCTATTATGTAGCATAAATTCAAAATTTTATGACAAACTATTATAGTTACAAAAGAATTATAACTAAAGCACATCTCTCTCTATATATGTGTCTGATTTCCTTTTTTTTTTTTTTATTTTATAAAAGTTCTACCAACTGGGGTGGCTTTAGTTTATTAGATTAACTATTTTTTTTTATCATTTTTCTTATATATCAGCCATCTTATTCTTTCTCTATTCAAGGTACACCCACTCATGAAACCCAATATCAAATAGATCAATTCAGCACCTAAATTATCTTTATTTTTTATCCTAAATCTTCTGCTTCAAAATTTTAAATCTTTGAAATACAAACATAGACCTTGCAAAATCTAACTGCAAAAATACTATATTATAAACTAGAAAAGTTTACATCCACCCTTAATAAATGATGGAAGTTTATTTCAAGTCAGCATTATTTCTTACTTTAGACATTTCCTGACATGAGATGAATCAAAGCTTCTTGGATGTTCAAGTTTTGAAAACTAAAATACATTTTACTAAAATGGTTGGAAAAAAAAATTTGTTTTGGAAAAAACAAGTAAACAAAAAGTGCAGAAAACAAATTGTAAACTGACCTCAGCAAATTTGATAGCTTCAGCCATGGCTTCAAATGTGAGTATGGCACCACCATCATCTGAAATGTAGCATGATATTTTTTCAATTGGATAGTTCACACCAAGAATGGAAAGAATGGTGTTGGCTGTGACAAGAGGTGGTTCCTTTTCAGCATCAGCAGTGGACACAAAAACATCAACCCCTGGCAAGTCTGAGCGACCAGTTGGGTTGGTTTCAGTTGCTTGATCAAACTTGTCATGCAATGCACCAAGGTCTACACTTCTGTTTATTGGGTTCATTTTGGGTAAGACATCAAGAAGCCAAGAGAAAGCAAACCAAAGCTCACACACAATTGATATCCCCCACAACCACATAGCTTCATGGTTAGGGTTCCGAACTCGCCAAGTTAAGAACATAGCTAGGATTACTATACGGATAACCACCAACAACCTGTTCACAGAACAAAAAATAATTCATATTGCAGAAACTTTTATAAGAACTCCAAATGCAACTAATTAAGGTCCTAATATTGAGCAGTATCAGCAATTAAAGTGCAGCAATTGCTGATACCATGTTCATACGAATGAAAAATCAAAAGAAGGTCATTTACAAAACTGGTTTGAAGTAGTAGACTTAATTAATATCACATACAGTTAGAAAAAAAAAAAAAAAACTGTTTTAAATTGGAATAGGATGTCATAAAATGAAAATTATCAAAAGTCTCCACCCCACAAGTTCCTATAAGATTATCACTATGAGAAAGGTTAAATTACTCGTATGATTCTTTCAATTCCCTTTATTTTGATGTTTTATTCCCTGCACAAGAAAATAATAGGTTTTAATGTCTAGACCTGCATAACAGTTCATTTTTTATCCTTGTTGATAACACCAATGTGAAACTCTCACAAAAGTTTTGTACTGTAATGAAAATGTATGTAAGCACTCTCAAAAGTTTCAACTTTTCTTACAAATTAAGGACCAAAATTTAAGAATGAGACACCTATAAGAATAAAATAAATAGCTTGTAAAATCTTCTGGAAAAGGAAAGCAACATTATGAATATGAAGTCACAATCTGCTGGTATGAGGAAAAATGGTAACATATATGTGATTCATATGTATACCTGTAAGGGCTAAGTATAGCCCCTGGGATTCTAATCTTCCTAGTTAGTGGCTTCCAAGGTTTGTCCATGAAATTTTCTTTGCTGACTCCTTCTTCAAAAGTGTTCTGATCTTCCTGCCAAAAAGCATTCCCTATGCCATAAGTCCCTTTGGTCTCAAACAACCATCGGTTGTGATCAAAATCTTGAGTTTGGCTCCTCAACAGCATGGACTTGTTATTCCCTGAATTCAACCCATGCCTTCCTTCCTGCTGAGATTCTGCAGCAAACCTTGAGGTCCCAGTTGCACCACCTTCTACCTTGGAATCAGAGGCTCCAGGTTGGTTATCTGGGGTTGGAGGCATCATCACAGTGTAATTGATGTAGTCATTTGACCCTGAATTATCACCAGACATGTCATTGTCATCATCTCTTGAAAGGCTCATAGTCCTCCCACTTGAAGTTCGTTTTGTAAATTTCACTCCTTGGGCTTGCTTTGCACCCGCAGAGGATGGTTTGTTTGAAGAATTTGATGAACCTTTCATCTCTGCCAATGTTTTTCCTTCACATTTAAGTGTTTGATCTCTGCCAATGCACTTGTTTTTTCTTTTCTTTTGTTGTTATTGTACGTGGAGAATTATGAGTTTCCATGCATGCCTGCATGCAACCGTGAAAGGGGTTAATTAGATTGGATAAGAAAAGCAAAAGCATGAAGGAACATTGTTTTTGGAGGAGAGAAATCTCATGGCTCCAAAATGGCTTCTGTGAGATTTTTGCATGCAGTCTGAAATTCTAGCTTTGGGGGATGCATGTCATTGCCCCTTAATTTGTGCTCAACCTCTATCACTATCTCCTTTTTCTCTTTCCTCTGCCTGTTAGATTGTTTAGCACAAACACAAATTTTCTCAAATTTTGCACCCTGCCTTACAATTACGATCACAAAAATTTTAACACTCTTTAAAAGGAAAACATGTGTCATATACACAAAACTGTATAGTTGCTTCTACCAACCTACAACATTATCGTTTAAATTACGAATTGTTTTACATTTGTGTGCAATGGTTTTTAAAAGTTACATGTAAGCAAACAAAATTAAACTTATCCGAATTTGTTATGATGAGATATTTAAAAGAATAGTGTTACCTCTTTTTTATCTAAACCTATATAATATATAAAGAAAAACCTTTTTTTTGGTCCACATTTTATTTTCAGTTTTATCCTTTAAATAAAAGTATTTTAAATTAAAATTATTATTACCCTTCAAATGAATTTTTTTTTTAAAAAATTTAATAGTTTTTCTTAATTTGACATTTTTTAAATTTAATAATTTTTAATAAAAAAATTAACTACAATAATATTATAATAATAAAAATATTTTTTTTTTATTATAGAACAAGTGAATACGCATGTGTTTCACTAGTTCAACTAGTAATGGTGGAGTGATATATAAGATGTATAAGACATTTGATATCACTTTAACTTCAAAACCTTAAGACAATGGTATTACGAGTCTTTATTTGTATATAGTGTTTAACTTTGTCTATTTTATCCAATATGGAACTTTGACTCAAACTTGAGCTATTTCCAACAATCTCTTCTCAATAGTGAGTCCTTGTTTTTTCATATGGTATAACATTTAAAGGTTTGTTCAGTCATTTTGATTAATTTGTCTTTATACTTAAAATAATTTGAATGCATAATGTTCATTTAGTTGAAGAAATAAGTGATTGAATTAAGTCAGATAATTATTTATTTAAATACTTTGACATGTATTTTTTTTTTATTAAATAGAAAAAGGATTATTGGCACTAAGTCTAAAATGTATGCATCACTGGATATATATATATATATATATATATATATATATATATATATATATATTTTAGAACATAATATATTGTTCATTAGAGTGAGAAAATATTTAAATCTATAAGGACTTGGAAAATATTCGAGCAAGAGTAAACTACTAAAAAAAACAAAGAATATAGGGTGATTGGATTATTAAGTAACGCGTGGACTTGTTAGAAGATATTTGTAAGACAATACTTTCGTTGTGTGAGTGTATATGTTCGTTGGAGGAAAGAATCTAGCTAGAAATTTTCTCTCTATGTCTTCCTCGATGTTTAGACTTTGGTTAGGTTGGGGACTCCAGTCAATTCTTTGTCTTACCTATTAAAGAAAATGGAAATAGTTTGGGGTAGGCTGCTTCCTCATCTTCTGAAACTCCCATGGTTCCACAAAGCTCATGACAGGTTGAAAGATGGTTAAGGGTTTTCATTGTCTAAACCTATAAATTGATTAGATGTTATTAGAGATAACAAAGAAGGTTTCATTTCTATCCCCTTGACAGGTCTGACAATGCTAGAGAAACATCTAGGTCCTTGCTATTACGTATAATCTCCCAACAACCTCCTTTGCTAAATCCTTTCTGCCATTATTGTTGATTGAGTGTGAAAATCAATATATGAATTAAAATTATCCATTTGTTGATGTTGTTGCTGCAGCTTTGCCTGTTGTTTTTGTTTTCTAGTTTTGCTATTATTCCTTCTTGTAGTCCTCTCTATTTTAAAATCAAATAGCAGGGCCTCTTTTTGTTTCATTCTTTGCATGCAACACATATCTTGAAGCTAATAGTAGGGCGAGATAACAATAGAGTAAATAAATAAATTTTTTAGTAATATGCACAATTTATATAATAATCTAGTTATAAATACTAATTTATCTTAGCCAAATTCTTGGCAACGACTCCAAAAACTTGATGAGATGCTATAGTAGCAACAAATTCTAGCAAGTGTATTGGATGCATAATAGTATCAAACAAGTGTTGTATCCACATAGATTTGTTACGACTTTCAATATTTACTGTTAGATTCAATTGACTAGTGTTTGTCGAAGTTGTGTTGATCATAAAAACAAAGTTAAACTAAGATTTGAAAAATATAATGATAAATACGTGTTGAGGTTGGATTTTATCTCCTTTACTCCTATTATATGCCACTTATCTTTTATATTTAGTATGTTATTTATTCAATGTCTTAAAAGTATTCTAAGGTAGATTTAAGCTCATTCCTACAGCCTAGACCCTACGAACTTCAGACCCAATATGATTCTTTCAACTCACTGTTTAGATCATGTATAAACGTCTAACAAGAATGAGATGATTTGATTGGACCATAGTTTTAAACTAGTCTTCCAACTCAATCCAAACTAGTAAGATAAGATGAGTTATCAATTCATCCAAACAATAAACATAAATCAAACCAAAAATAATTGAATAAAGTCATACATAAATATTAAAAGATGTAGCAATTCAGAGAAATAGAATCAATTACATCCAACCTCTACAAAGAAGAGTTCACCTACTCTTGTTGATAGGAAAAGTTAAGCTATATGAGTTGTTGTTCCTCTTTTATGCCTCTCACTTAAGATATTCTAATTTGTTACAGAGAGATCGTCTAAAGAAGCTAAGAATGAGATGATATAACCATAAGCAAAGCCATCTATTTATAAATATTTTTCGGGTGGTGCTCAACTTCATTTTGTATTGCTCAGCAACATGGGTTTCCTTTCATGGTAGGTTTTCTCTCAGCTCAGTCCTATGTTCTAGTGATCAACATTTGAGCTTTTGTTCTTTGAAAGGTTTCTTTAATACTTTATCCCCCTTTCTTTAGTGCTTTAGGTTTCCTTCTTCAAAAGGTTTTCTTTTGTGGCTTAGCACCATTCTATTCCGCTCAGTTGGAAGACTAAAATTCATGCTCTTTTTCTACTGCCTTCAATGCTCAACACCAATAGTTTTGACTTAGCTACATCAATGCTATTTTCCTCCAAAATCATTTCAATACATCAAAATATCATTAATTTCAAGCAATTCTAATTCTCCATACCTCATTTTGTTACTTTAAGCTAAAAAAAAGTTAGTTACTTAAAATATACATAATTCATGCATGATAAGTGTCAAATTCATGTAGAAATTAAATTATTCTAGACACTTATCATACATATGAAATATCATACATATGAAAGTGAAGAGTACAAGAGTAGAGTCAACGAAGTCAATAAAACGAGACAAGACAAAGAACCTCACTAGATGAGTCAAATTTGATAAGGAAACTTATATTGACAAGATGAATGAAGTCAACCAAGACGAGTATGTTGACCAGATGAATCAAGATAGACTAGACTACGTGGTACTCAAACTAAGTGACTAGACAAGTATACTAAGTAGACGAGTCCCATTAATTAGACAAGTAAAGATGAAGTAAGACTAGACAAGTTGAAAGCCAAAGAAAATATAAACAAGCATGTTGAGTAGATGAGTCAAGTATGAGTTGACCAGATGACACAGGAAAGTTAAAGCTAACTGAACTAAATCTACTAAAGCACCATATGACACATAAAATGAAATAAGGATTTAAGTCTAATACATTACTTACCAAAAGAAATCTGAACGTTGAAAGGAAGATTAAATCAATAAAGAGATTATCAAATTCCTCGTAATGCAAATCAAGAATCTGAAAAAATATTATTTAAGATTTGATTGAAAAAGAAGATTATTTGAATATCATTGACGTTGATTGAAGATTGCACATATTGAAGAATCTCCCATGTGATTGATTACGAACAAGCAAATATTCTAACGATATCAAGGATGAAAAATTATAAATTTAGAAATATCTATGAAGAACTTTAAATTGAAGAAAAAATACATAAAGGAAAGAATGGATAATTTGAAGATGCAAATACTATGAAAGTTATATCAAAACTTTCCTTATACAAAGCAAGGTGAAGATATTGATGTAAAGAGCAAATATTCAAAGATGGAAAACACCATTGATCATATTCTTCAACGAGAATATACTAAGACCTAGATGAAGATAAAAAGGTAATTGAAAAAATAGAGAACGTACACAAACAAAGTTGCAATATTCAAGTGATCAAGGAGATTCAACGAAGAAGCATTGAGCCTATAGAATCAAATTCTATTAGTTGTGAGTGACATTGGGTAGCCGTTGTAATATTCTTCACATTGTGAAATTTATCTTGTGAGATTTAATTGTACTCTCTTACTTTGATAATGACTTTGATATATTCCATTGAGAGTTCTCGATTTCAAGGGGAGATTTAGAAGGATACCTAGAGAGGTTAAGCTTTTGAAACTTGGAGAGATTGTTACTCGTGATACTTCGAGAGGTTGATACTCGTGATACTTAGAGAGGTTGATACTTGTGTTATAATCAAATTGGGATATTTGATTAATGGAATATCTTAAGTGCATTGCTTAAAAGATTGGACGTGCCCTTGCCTTGAAGGTGAACCAGTATAAATTTTGTGTGAGCAATTTATTCCTTATACTCCTGCTTTAATTTTTTATATATATATTTTTGCAAAATTTTTAAAATGTCTATAAGCTATATTCACTCCTCCCTTTCTAAAGCCACCTTGAACCAACAAAAGTTAGTGTTATCAAGTTTGCAAGGATCGACCTAAGACATTAAATTCTTCATTATAGGTGGAATAATTAATGCAACTTCTCTTCACTTTATAACTAAAATAATTTGTGGGGTTACCTTCTTAGTGTAAATTGGCTCCAATACTCATATTGAATGCATCACACTTTAATCAAAAGAATTTGAAAAAATTTTGTACGAGAAAGAATATGAGCATTGACCAAATATTTCTTATGTTTATGAAAGGCATTTTTTTCTTCCCATATAACTAATATTTTATGAACACATTTATAGTTTTATTGTACGTTGAAAACACTTCCAATATTAATGAAGCTCCATGGACGAAATTGGTGGATGAATGAAGCTTCCTTATAGCATGAAAGAAGATGCACTGAGGTATAGATGAATAATGGTAGCGGAATGTAGTATGGAAGAGATTCCTAAGAGGTTAGGCCAACTTAGGGAGGAAGGCTAGAGGGGAATTCTAGGTGAATAGCTTTAGCAATTGGACTCTCAAGGCAAAGGAATCATGGAGTGTTATCAACATGTAGCTTTGCTTTAATCTCAAGAGTAACCTTATAATGAGTGTGGAAGCTTGCTTATATAGCCTAGGATTCGGCCAACCACACTAATTAAGCATGTGCACTCTTAATTCTAGATCTAGATCTAGATCTCCTTATTTGGTGGATCAAAGGACATGTGGCACTTCACACCTTCCACATTGTAGCATTTTCTTAATGTGCTAAGTGAGGAAAGTGCTAAGGCTAGCCACCCGGCCAAGGATGAGTTCAAAGAGGTCGAGAGCCCAATTGAACTTAAACTTGGTGAATTTTGATCCAATATATTATACTAATGCACACATTATTAAAAGATGACCTAATTACATTGGCAAAATACAATCTAGACAAATTTATCTATCTAAATCTTAATATCCTACTTGGCCTATTTGAATAATAGTTAAATAGCTTTGGGCTTCAAAGGATTTTGACAATCACCAGCTTCTTGAATATTTTTAAGCATTTCCCTAATGATTGGGCCTGGTGGGCTTGTGCCTGGTGTTGGGCTTGATGGGCTTGGGCCCAAGCCATCATCTCCTCCTCCTAAGAAAGGATTTTTTTTCTCTAATCGTGATGCTCAACATCATCATCACTTATGCCTAAAAGAGGAACTAAGTCTGTAAAATTGAAAGTAGCATGAACACCATATTCTGGAGGAAGATCTAATTGATAAGCATTGTCATTAATCTTCCTAAGAATTTGAAAAGGTCCATCACCATGAGGATTAAGTTTGGACTTTCTCAAATGTAGAAATCGTTCTTTTCTTAAATGAATCCAAACTAAATCACCTTTATTGAACACCCTAGCTTTATTACCTTTGTTGTCATATTTAACATACTTTTCAGTTTGAGATTGAGATTGATTTCTCACCTGTAAATCCTTAATGAATTGTGATTTAGATACCCTTTCTTTATGAACAAAATCAAATGAAGTTGGAAGAGGTATTAAATCTAAATGTGTAATAGGATTGAAACCATAAACAATCTCAAAGGGAGAAATCTTGGTGGTACGATGGACAACTCTATTATAGGCAAACTCAATATGAGGAAGATACTCATCCCAAGATTTGTGATTACCCTTCCAAATTACCCTTAACAATGTAGATAGAGATCTATTGACTACCTCATTTTGTCCATCAGTTTATGGACAACAAGTGGTAGAAAAATTCAAGTTAGTCCCTAATCTAGCCCATAAGGTCCTTCAAAAGCGACTAAGGAATTTAGTATCCCTATCCAAAACTATAGTACAAGGTAATCCATGAAGTCTAACCACATCTCTAAAGAACAACCTTGCGACATTGCTTGCATCATCAACTTTGTGACAGGGTATAAAGTGAGTCATTTTACTAATACGATCCACTACCATAAAAATTGAATCAAACCCCCTAGTAGTCCTTGGAAGTCCTAGGAAAAAGTCCATGCCTATGTCCTCCCAAGGGATAGAAGCAATAGGCAAATGAATATAAAGACCATGAGGCAAACATGTAATACACTTATAATAATACCTTTGGACATCTTGTCTCATATGGGGCCAAAAGAATTTTTCTTTAAGCATACTTAAGTTTTGTCTACTCCAAAATGCTCCATGAGTCCACCTTCATGCATTTAAATAAGGAGTTTCCTATGCGAACTTTGGGGTATACAAATGTGACCTTCTTTAAATAAATACCCTTCATTCACATGGTAACCTCCTTTTGGTTTATGCAAGCATTCTTCATAAATGGTGGAGAATTCAGGATCACGTGAGTATAGTTTCGAAATGTTATCAAACCCAAGAATTTGGGCACCAAGTTTAGCAAAGAGTGTGTGCCTTCTAGATAAAGCATCAACCACTATATTTGTTTTGCCCTTCTTATATTTGATGACAAAAGGAAATTGCTCAAGAAACTCCATCCATTTAGCATGCCTTTTGTTGAGCTTATGTTGACTCTTCAAGTATTTAGTGACTCATGGTCCTATGAATGACAAATTCCTTGGAAACAAGATAATGTTTCCAAGTTTGAAGAGCCCTCACAAGTGCATACAATTTCTTATCATAGTTTTTCACAAGAATATGTAATGAGATGACCTTCATGCAATAATATCGTACCTATACCAACTCTTGAGGCATCAATTCTAGTTCAAAGGTTTTGGCAAAGTTTGGCAATGCTAGAATGGATGCCTTGGTCAATCTTTCTTTTAATTCATCAAACGATTTTTGTTGTTTTTGCCCCCATGTGAATGTAACATCTTTCTTCACTAACTCATTGAGTGGTGAAGCTAGACTAGAAAAATTAGGAACAAACCTTGTTTAGAAACTTGCCAAACCATGGAAGCTCATAATTTCTCCTACATTTTTAGGGGTAGGCTGATATCGCTGTCGTTAGGCGATCAAATTACCACTACTTTAGCAACTTCAGTATTGCTAGTTTGTAGTGAAGAAAATAGTTAGGGTTAAGATAACCCTGAGTCGTCTCACAACGAATACGGAATTGATCTCAAATATTTGATTCTCAAAAATGCAATTTAAAACTAGCAACTATAAAAATAGGGGGGTTTTGATATGCAAAGAAAATGACACAGAAGATTGTAAACACAGTAATAGTAAATAGGTCAATTCCACTGCTTTTTCTAAATAAGATACTTCATTGGTTATCTAGAGATTATTGTTAAATTAATTATTGTTGTTGATTTACAAATAAATCAATGTAAAGACTCAATTCATTTGTTGGCATCCTCACTTTTAATCAAAGTACAGTCTCAATTAAAAGTGAGAATTATTAGATTGTCCATAGTAAATTCAATCAAAGTACAGTCTCAATTAATTTTACTATGCCTAATCATGTCTATTCCTTTGTTTCTTTACCAAATAGAAAACTTAATTAATCAAAGTAAAGTCTTGACTAATTTTAGTTAAAGTAATTACCTCTAATCAAATTAAAGTCTCAATTATTGGCAAAAACTTATTTAATCAAATGAAAGTTTCTAAACAAAATCAAAGTAAAGTCTCAATTTTATTTAAAAACCTTTTAACTCATATGATTAGCATGTATGTAGATTTAAAATCATTATTTTCTATTCGATTAAGAAGCAAAGGACATAGATAAACAAAAACCACAACAATAATTAAAATAACAAAACATATAAATTCATCTAATCTCAGAATCCATTTAAGAAATTACAGTGGAATCAACCCTTAAAGCTTAGCCCTCCATGGCTTTGATGGAATACATGATAATATGATGAAGAGAAAATAAAAGAAAGAATGAGAGATGTGGTGGAGACGGTATCTGCCAAAACCAGAGAGTTCTAAGTGTCTAAGCTGTCAGCTGTAAATTGTCCGTTCTCCGTTCCTGCTCCTTTAAGTCTCTTTATATAGGCTTCCACTGGACTTTGGGCTTTATCTGTCAGTTGCTAAAATCATTTATTTTTATTTAATTAATTAGCAACTTAATTCCTGTCCAATTTCCAATTCTGCCCCTCTTATTTAACCATATTTACAAAATTGCCCAGAGTTTGACCAGTTTGACCAGAGTTTGACTAGTTGACTGCCTATCAGACGTTGACACGTGGCGCAGAGTACACTTTCCAGAATTAGGGTTTCACTTTCACACTCTCCTCCCTGGCTGCGCGGCTGACGGCGGCTGCTCCGGCTTCTTCTCCGGCGAGGTGGTGTTCGCTGCTAATCTGGTCCGCTTTGACGCAGTGCAGATGCGTGGTGCGAACTGTGGTGGTGCCCATCGTGTGTTTTCGATCTGTTCCTCGCTGCTGGTGGTGCGCGAGGGATGGTGCTGCGTTGTTGTTGCAGATGCGGAGGCGTGGTGGTGGCCGGAAGAGGTGCTGCAGGTTCGTGGCTGCTGGTGCGCGGTGGTTCAAGCGAAGGTGGCTCACGGTGATTCTCGCAAGCGCAGATCTGTGAAGATGAAGGTGTTGTTGTTCTGGTTGTTGCTGTCGCACCGTGAACGAAGATGGTGGTTCAAATCTGGCTCGCAGGTGGTGATTGTGCGCTATTGCAGCGGGAACGGTGATGACGGAACTGTGGTGCTGTTTCCGGCGTGCAGAGCTGCTGTGAAGATGGAAAACAATGGTGGTGGCTGCCATGGCTGAGGATGATGGTGGCGCGAACAGGTTCGTGGTGGTGGCGAGAACGGTGGCGCCGCCGTTGCTGCGCGAATGGAGGAAGATGGTGGCGCTGTCACGGTGAGGCGCGATGATGGTCGGAAAACAAGCTTCCATGGTGGCTGACGGAGATGGCGGCGGCGGCTGCCGTGGAGGGTGGTCATGGTGGCTGAAATTAGGGTTAGGGTTTCATGAGTGAGATGGAGGAGATGATGACGTGGCAAGATCTGAGTGGTCAATTGGGTGAGTGGAGGATTATGACACGTGGCGGCTTATGGTTGGCTAATCTTAAAAGGTGGGGATTGCCACATGGCATGATCTGGTTGAGTGGAGTTTAAGTGGTAGGAGGGGTGCAACTTAGTGAAAACTGGGGGTGCAGAACAGGTTTTTGTGGTCCACTTTAAAAGGGGTGTGCAAATAAAATCTGGGGGTGCATTTAGCTCCTGATTTATTCTTTTTCAGAATTTCTTGATTTTGGACTTATTTTGTAACTTTGAATATTTCAAAATCACATTATTAATTGACCAAAAATAAATTCCAGCTGCATTAACAAACGTTAAAACATCCAATAATATTTTATGCAACTAGAATCAATTTTTACGCCACTTTTACCAAACTTACTCAATAAATCCAATAATCACAAATCCTAATTAAATCAATCTTTAAGCACAGAAAATTCAATTAAATCCCCAAATTTAAATATTAAATGAGGGCAAAAATTTGAACTCATCACACACCCACACTTATCCTTTTGCACTCCTGGGCAAAATTTAACAATTTCAAAACTTTTTTCTGAGGTCTTTTATTCCATATTTTCAGTGGATTAAAGAAATGAATACCAATGGAAACAGATCAATCTTCTAGAAATCATGTTGTCATGCACAAACAAATGGATGAAATTCTGTTTTTCACACATGAGTTAATCTTTTGAGTTTACAAGATAATCAAATATGAAAGAGAAACACTCAAGTCAAATATATATTTTCTCACCAAGATTCGCTCAAGTGTTTTGGCTTGTGTTTTCACTCAAAATACCCATGCAAGTAAACACTCTCAATGCTTAGCAAAACTCTAATATTCACAGCTTTCAGAAAACATGCATTCAAAAATCATGAGGACTTTTCACAGGTTATAATGAGGCCAAGGCAAAGGTAGGAAAAACTTTAGGATTTGTGTGTTTTTGAAATAGTAAGGAAGAAAAAGTTATGGAGCATAGTTTCAAAAACAATCTCTCTCTCTCTTTTTTTTTTTTTCTTTTATCCTTTGTTGCTCTTTTTTCAGACAGCAATCATTTTTCATTACAACACTTTGTCATCAACAATTATTTTCTTTTTTGCCATTTTTACAACTTTGTGGGGGAAATACACACCCCCACACTTTATTCCTCAACCAATCTCAACATAATCCACTAGCTCCTTCTTTCTCCCTAAGGTAAGGAAAAACATGGTCTTTTTCTTTTTAAGGTTTAGCAATATGCTCAAAACAAGAAAAAGAGGTTTAAGCTCAAGGGGCTACCAATGGATCAATGTTATGGTTAGCTTATTTGGCCAAGTAGCTAAAACAAGAAATGCCTCAGTCATATCAAATCATGCATGTTCACCTAAGATGCAAAACAACAGAATCAAGCTAAACATTTGAGTATCAACAAGACATGAGCAAATCACACAAGAAAAATAGGAATGACACACGGTAGTTCATCCTTACAATAAAGCTCAAAACTCACAAGGTCAAAAACTCTTTCACAAAAGATTTATTCCAGAAACTCTCAAATCAACATCAAGTAAATCACAGAAACAATCCATTCATAGCACATGACTCTTATTTTCTCAGAATTATGACCGTTCCAATTAGTAAATCAAATCCAAAAATCCAATGTCAATATGTTTTATTGAAAACAGAAACTTTTTTTTTTAAAATAAAAACAAACAGAAAACAAAATTAGAAAAAGAAAAACAAAACAAATAGAAAACGAAAACAGAAAAGGGGGAAAATCTCCCCACACCCCCACACTTTATCCATGCATTGTCCTCAATGTATTCAATATGTATAAAATGCAAAGAAAAAGTATGAAGTGTACTTACCTCCTCAAGGTGGAAGGTATGAGGGAGAAGTCAAGTTCATCCCATCCATCGTCTTGTTTAACATATCTTGATTTTCATTGAATATCCGAAGACGATGCCCATTAACTTTAAAAGTTCTTGCTGAAGATTCTTCCTTGATCTCCACTGCTCCATAAGGGAAGACTTCTGTAACAATGTATGGTCCTTCCCAAGTAGAACGCAACTTACCACTCATGTGACCAAGCTTGGATTTGTATAGTAACACCTTCTGGCCTACCTTGAAATCCTTTCTAGCCACAAGCTTTTGGTCATGGAACTTCTTGGTTTTCTCTTTGTAGAACTTTGAATTTTCATAGGCTGCAAGCCTAATCTCCTCTAGTTCTTGCAACTGAAGCTTTCGCTCATTTCCTGCTTCTTCCAAATCCAAGTTGCATGCTTTCACGGCCCAATAGGCCCGATGTTCAATCTCCACAGGTAGATGACAAGCCTTTCCAAAAACCACCCTGAAAGGTGACATACCTATAGGTGTTTTGTAGGCTGTCCTGTGTGCCCAAAGTGCTTCATCCAATCTTGTGGCCCAATCCTTTCGACTAGGCTTCACTACTTTCTCTAGTATCTTTTTAATCTCTCTGTTAGAGATCTCTGCTTGTCCATTGGTTTGGGGGTGATATGGTGTAGCAATGCGATGTATCACCCCATACTTCTTCAACATGTTCTCAAGTAGCCTATTACAGAAATGAGTCCCCTGGTCACTGATGATGGCTCGTGGTATCCCAAATCTGCAGAAAATGTTAGACCTGACAAAACTCATAACAACTCGAGAATCATTAGTCCTTGTAGCTATGGCTTCCACCCATTTGGAGACATAGTCTACAGCAAGCAAAATATAAGAAAACCCAAAAGAAGGAGGAAAAGGACCCATAAAATCAATACCCCAAATATCAAATACCTCACAATATAGCATGGGTTGTTGAGGCATTTCATCCCTTCTTGTAATGGATCTGGCTGCCCTTTGGCACTGCTCACAATTTTCATATACCCTCTGTGCATCTTTAAAAATGGTAGGCCAATATAATCCACAATCCAACACCTTCCTACCTGTTCTTTGTGTGCCATAATGTCCACCAAAAGGAGATGAATGACAGAACTCAAGCACATGAGGTATCTCGATATCTGGAACACACCTCCTTATGACTTGGTCACTACCAATGCGCCATAAGATTGGGTCTTCCCAGATATAGTACTTTGCCTCACTTTTTAGCTTGATTCTTTCATATTTGGAGAAGAAAGGAAGAATAGCAGAAACAACCAAATAATTAACAATGTCAGCAAACCAAGGTTCAGGAAACATACCTTTCACAGCAGTCAATGCTAGGAGGACTTCATCAGGAAAGTCATCCTTAATAGGAATGTTATCTTCTCCATTTTCAATCCTGCTAAGATGATCGGCTACTAAGTTATGTGCTCTACTTCTGTCTAGAATCTCAATGTCAAACTCTTGGAGTAGTAGCATCCATCTGATCAACCTTGGTTTCGAATCTGCTTTCTTCAGAAGGAATTTTAATGCTGCATGATCAGTATAAACAATTACCTTGGAACCAAGTATATACGGTTTGAATTTGTCCAAGGCAAACACAACAGCCAATAATTCCTTCTCAGTCGTGGTGTAGTTAGCCTGCGCTGTGTCCAACGTTCTGGAAGCATAATATATCACATGTGATAGCTTCCCATCTTTTTGTGCAAGCACCGCTCCTACTGCAAAGTTTGATGCATCACACATCAACTCGAACGGTAATGTCCAGTCAGGTGGCTGGATGATAGGAGTGGTGGTAAGCGCCTTTTTCAATGTATCAAACGCATCTTTGCACCTCTCTCCAAAGTCAAATACTACATCCTTTTGCAACAAGTTGGAGAGAGGGTTGGCTATCTTGCTGAAGTCCTTGATAAACCTCTTGTAAAATCCTGCATGTCCAAGAAAAGATCGAACCTCTTTCACAGAAGAGGGGTAAGGCAATTGTGAAATAATATCAATTTTAGCAGGATCTACAGATATACCATTCTTGGAAACAACGTGACCTAAAACTATACCTTGTTCTACCATAAAATGACATTTTTCAAAATTTAGAACAAGGTTAGTTTCTTCACATCTCTCCAAGACTCTAGCAAGATTAGACAAGCAGTGATCAAAAGATGAACCATATACACTAAAATCATCCATAAAAACCTCAATACAATGCTCCAACAAATCTGTAAAAATACTCATCATACATCGCTGAAATGTTCCAGGAGCATTGCAAAGGCCAAATGGCATTTTCCTATAAGCATATGTACCGAATGGACAAGTAAAAGTAGTCTTATGTTGATCCTCTGGGGCAATACAAATCTGAAAATACCTAGAGAATCCATCAAGAAAACAGTAATGAGACTTACCTGCCAATCGGTCTAACATCTGGTCCATGAATGGTAAAGGAAAGTGGTCCTTCCTAGTGGCCTGGTTTAGTCTTCTATAATCAATACAGACCCTCCAGCTATTCTGAATACGAGTAGGAATCAACTCGTTCTTCTCATTCTTGACCACGGTGATCCCAGATTTCTTGGGGACCACATGTACAGGACTCACCCAAGTGCTGTCAAAAATGGGATATATAATACCTGCTTGTAGCAACTTGGTGACTTCTTTCTTCACAACCTCCATCAGTTGAGGATTCAGTCTCCTCTGAGGTTGCCTCACTGGCTTAGCATCCTCCTCCAAGAGTATTCTGTGCATGCAGAAAGAAGGACTAATACCAGGAATATCTGCCAAAGTCCAGCCTATTGCTCGCTTGTGATCTTTGATAACCTGCAATAGCTTTTGTTCCTGCTCGTCAGTAAGCAAGGCAGATATAATAACAGGGAGTTTCCCATCCCTCTCAAGATAAACATATTTCAAATGAGATGGTAAAGGTTTCAACTCCAAAGTGGGTGGCTGTTCCACAAATGGCAACATTTTATTGCCTAAGGTAATTTCAGCCACCTCAGCATCACACTTGGACGCCACAGAGGTATCAAATAGTGACACCGCGTCCTCAACATCACCTGTTTTACAATTTTCTCTTTCATCTAAAATTGAGCCTGAAATATTCGAAAGAGAAAAATCCAAAGAAGAAGAAAAACCAGATAAAACGTCCAAAAGTCCAAAAGCATAATTGTTCACTACATTACTCAATAAATCAATACAAAACAAAGAATGGTCTTCAATTGGGTGCTTCATGGCTTCTAGCACGTTGAACTGCACCTTCTCATCTCCTATCTCCATAGTCAAGGATCCTGCATGCACGTCTATCTTGGTACGTGCTGTCATCATGAATGGTCTTCCCAAGATGATTGTGGTTGAACTCATTCCTTCATCATCCTTCATATCCAAGATATAGAAATCTGCAGGAAAAATTAACTTGTCCACACGGACAAGCACATCTTCTAGCACACATGCAGGGTTAACTGTGCTACGGTTGGCCAACTGAATGACCACACCAGTAGACTTAAGAGGTCCAAGATGAAGTGAAGTAAAAACAGATAAAGGCATTACATTAATGGAAGCTCCTAAATCTAACATAGCATTGTCAAACTTAGTACTTCCTATAATGCAGGGAACAGAAAACATACCTGGATCCTTACACTTTTGCGGCATTCTGACTGCAGGCTTCTTAATTAAGCTAGAGACATTTCTTCCCATGTTCACTACCTCTTTGTCCATAATACGCCTTTTATGTGTACATAATTCTTTGAGAAACTTGGCGTATTTAGGAATTTGTCTTACAGCATCCAACAAAGGGATGTTTATCTCCACTTTCTTGAAAGTATTCAGGATTTCTTTGTCTAACTCCTCCATCTTTTTAGTTTTTGGTTTCAAACGGTTTGGATAGGGAGGAGGAGGAGAATAAGGAGAAGGATTTTCAGAGGAAGTATTAGGGGATACCAACCTGGAGTTATCACTGGGTGCAGGCATCTCAGATGTTACTTGTGTTGCTTCATCTGATCTTCCTCTTTCATCATTAGGTACAACTCCATTGTCCTTATCTTCATCTTCTTGGGCATCCCCAAGACCTTGTATTTGCTTACCCGATCTTAAAGTAATAGCACTTACATTTCTCGGGTTGATTACAGTTTGTGCAGGCAAATTGCTTGAGCCTTGTTGAGACTTCATCTGATTTAACTCATTTGCCATTTGTGCAATCTGATTTTGCAAGTTTTGATTGGTTGCTTCCATTGTCTGTTTCAACTCATTGATTTGTCCCTTCATCATGTCAGCCATCATTTTCATCATTGCCTCCATGTTTGACTCACCAGAGGTTGCAGCTGGTTGTGGTTGTTGCCTCTGTTGAGGTGGAACATAGACTTGTTGGTGTTGAGGCTGTTGATTTCCCCATTTCTGGCTGGGATATTCCTTCCAATCTGGGTTGTACTTGTTGGAGGACAGATCATGGTTGTATTGCTGCCGAGGTGGTCTATTATTGCCATAGATGTTTGCAGCATATGCCTGAGGTTGTTCATTATCTAACGTCCCTGTCTCTTTTAACATAGAACAAGCCTCTGTAGGATGATTAGTAGAAGCACAAATTTCACATAAAGTAGAAGGGATAGGCTTTTTCTGTAAGTCTGTCAAGGTCCTTACCATGGCTGCTAAGTCATCCAACTTCCCTTCTAATTTCTTGTGATCTGCAACATATGAAGCTTCTACTCCATGGGTTCCCTTCAATAGAGTTATAGAATTACTCCTTGTGGAAAATTGTTGATGGTTCGACGCCATAGTTTCAATCAATTGTCTTGCATTTGTTGGCGTTTTGTCCACCAATGACCCTCCACTTGCAGCATCTATCATTTGTCTATCCATGATACTCAATCCCTCATAAAAGTATTGAATGAGGAGATGCTCGTTTATTTGGTGATGAGGACATGAAGCACATAACTTTTTGAATCTCTCCCAATACTCGTGAAGACTTTCTCTTTCTTGTTGCCTTATCCCATAAATATCTTTGCGAATAGCAGCAACTCTAGATGCTGGAAAAAACTTTTCCAGAAATAATCTTTTCAGAGTCTCCCAAGTATTGATGGATCCTGGCGGAAGGCAATATAACCAATTCTTAGCGGCATCTTGCAATGAGAATGGAAAAGCCTTAAGCTTGATATGTTCCTCTGTCACTGTTGTAGGTCTCATGGATGAACAAACAACATGAAATTCCTTCAAATGATGGTACGGGTCTTCTCCTGCTAATCCATGGAATTTGGGTAAAAGATGGATTAACCCAGACTTAAGCTCACATTCTCCATCTGGATATTGGATGCACATGTTTTGTGTAATTGCTGCATCCGGTGAAGCCAACTCTCTTATTGTTCTTTCTTCCATTCTATCTTCTTGAATTTCTGGTTCAGGTGATGGATCAGAAGATATGTTAATCACCGGAGGTGATTCTAGCGGTACACTTTCAGTGGTAGGTTCAGATGATGATGGTGCTCCTTCAGTAGAACACCTGAGTTCAAGTCTCCTACGTGATTTACGCAAGTTCCTTTCAAGTTCTGAATCAAGTTGATAAAATTGACCCGAATTGGCCCGAGTCATGCACTATGCAAGTCCACCTGAAAGTGTTTCCCTGTGTGTTTTTTTTTCTTTTTTTCTTCCTATTCTTGTTTTGGAGAAAGATTTCAAGAAAGAAATGAGTTAAGATGTCGTTGGGTCTACTCCCAGGAAAGAGAGGTGCGTCACAATGGACAACTTAAATACCAAGTCTTTCCTAGACAGAGTTTTCCAAACTAGTCTCAAAAATTTCTTAAAAGAAATTCTTAATCAAAACAAAAATAGAACTTTGCTTGGAATATATTAACAGAAAACTAGATACTACAAAATAACAAACTATATCAAACGTATATGCGTAAAATAAATAAATAAAATAAAATAAAAATAAAATAAAATAAAATAAAATAAAATAAAATAAAAACAGAATCAAAATAAAAGAAATATTAACCATATTCCCCGGCAACGGCGCCAAATTTGATATCGCTGTCGTTAGGCGATCAAATTACCACTACTTTAGCAACTTTAGTATTGCTAGTTTGTAGTGAAGAAAATAGTTAGGGTTAAGATAACCCTGAGTCGTCTCACAACGAATACGGAATTGATCTCAAATATTTGATTCTCAAAAATGCAATTTAAAACTAGCAACTATAAAAATAGGGGGGTTTTGATATGCAAAGAAAATGACACAGAAGATTGTAAACACAGTAATAGTAAATAGGTCAATTCCACTGCTTTTTCTAAATAAGATACTTCATTGGTTATCTAGAGATTATTGTTAAATTAATTATTGTTGTTGATTTACAAATAAATCAATGTAAAGACTCAATTCATTTGTTGGCATCCTCACTTTTAATCAAAGTACAGTCTCAATTAAAAGTGAGAATTATTAGATTGTCCATAGTAAATTCAATCAAAGTACAGTCTCAATTAATTTTACTATGCCTAATCATGTCTATTCCTTTGTTTCTTTACCAAATAGAAAACTTAATTAATCAAAGTAAAGTCTTGACTAATTTTAGTTAAAGTAATTACCTCTAATCAAATTAAAGTCTCAATTATTGGCAAAAACTTATTTAATCAAATGAAAGTTTCTAAACAAAATCAAAGTAAAGTCTCAATTTTATTTAAAAACCTTTTAACTCATATGATTAGCATGCATGTAGATTTAAAATCATTATTTTCTATTCGATTAAGAAGCAAAGGACATAGATAAACAAAAACCACAACAATAATCAAAATAACAAAACATATAAATTCATCTAACCTCAGAATCCATTTAAGAAATTACAGTGGAATCAACCCTTAAAGCTTAGCCCTCCATGGCTTTGATGGAATACATGATAATATGATGAAGAGAAAATAAAAGAAAGAATGAGAGATGTGGTGGAGACGGTATCTGCCAAAACCAGAGAGTTCTAAGTGTCTAAGCTGTCAGTTGTAAATTGTCCGTTCTCCGTTCCTGCTCCCTTAAGTCTCTTTATATAGGCTTCCACTGGACTTTGGGCTTTATCTGTCAGTTGCTAAAATCATTTATTTTTATTTAATTAATTAGCAACTTAATTCCTGTCCAATTTCCAATTCTGCCCCTCTTATTTAACCATATTTACAAAATTGCCCAGAGTTTGACCAGTTTGACCAGAGTTTGACTAGTTGACTGCCTATCAGACGCTGACACGTGGCGCAGAGTACACTTTCCAGAATTAGGGTTTCACTTTCACACTCTCCTCCCTGGCTGCGCGGCTGACGGCAGCTGCTCCGGCTTCTTCTCCGGCGAGGTGGTGTTCTCTGCTAATCTGGTCCGCTTTGACGCAGTGCAGATGCGTGGTGCGAACTGTGGTGGTGCCCATCGTGTGTTTTCGATCTGTTCCTCGCTGCTGGTGGTGCGCGAGGGATGGTGCTGCGTTGTTGCTGCAGATGCGGAGGCGTGGTGGTGGCCGGAAGAGGTGCTGCAGGTTCGTGGCTGCTGGTGCACGGTGGTTCAAGCGAAGGTGGCTCACGGTGATTCTCGCAAGCGCAGATCTGTGAAGATGAAGGTGTTGTTGTTCTGGTTGTTGCTGTCGCACCGTGAACGAAGATGGTGGTTCAAATCTGGCTCGCAGGTGGTGATTGTGCGCTATTGCAGCGGGAACGGTGATGACGGAACTGTGGTGCTGTTTCCGGCATGCAGAGCTGCTGTGAAGATGGAAAACAATGGTGGTGGCTGCCATGGCTGAGGATGATGGTGGCGCGAACAGGTTCGTGGTGGTGGCGAGAACGGTGGCGCCGCCGTTGCTGCGCGAATGGAGGAAGATGGTGGCGCTGTCACGGTGAGGCGCGATGATGGTCGGAAAACAAGCTTCCATGGTGGCTGACGGAGATGGCGGCGGCGGCTGCCGTGGAGGGTGGTCATGGTGGCTGAAATTAGGGTTAGGGTTTCATGAGTGAGATGGAGGAGATGATGACGTGGCAAGATCTGAGTGGTCAATTGGGTGAGTGGAGGATTATGACACGTGGCGGCTTATGGTTGGCTAATCTTAAAAGGTGGGGATTGCCACATGGCATGATCTGGTTGAGTGGAGTTTAAGTGGTAGGAGGGGTGCAACTTAGTGAAAACTGGGGGTGCAGAACAGGTTTTTGTGGTCCACTTTAAAAGGGGTGTGCAAATAAAATCTGGGGGTGCATTTAGCTCCTGATTTATTCTTTTTCAGAATTTCTTGATTTTGGACTTATTTTGTAACTTTGAATATTTCAAAATCACATTATTAATTGACCAAAAATAAATTCCAGCTGCATTAACAAACGTTAAAACATCCAATAATATTTTATGCAACTAGAATCAATTTTTACGCCACTTTTACCAAACTTACTCAATAAATCCAATAATCACAAATCCTAATTAAATCAATCTTTAAGCACAGAAAATTCAATTAAATCCCCAAATTTAAATATTAAATGAGGGCAAAAATTTGAACTCATCATAGGCTCTTCTTAAATGGTCTTGATTTTCTCGGGATCCACATGAACCCCATCTTTATTGACTAAAAAACCCAAGAAAATGACATTGTCAACATAAAAAGTGCATTTGTCTTCATTGTCAAACAAATGATTAACACTAAGAATAGAGAGGACTGACCTAAGATGCATTACATGATCATGTAGACTCTTATTATACACTAAAATATCATCAAAATTTACTACAACAAACTTACCTATACAATCACTCAAAACATGATTCATAAGGCACATGAAAGTGCTTGGTGCATTAGTATGGCCAAAAGGCATTACTAGCCATTCATATAATCCAAACTTGGTCTTGAAAGCAGTTTTTCACTCATCACCTTCTTTAATTTGAATTTGGTGATACTCACTTTTAAGATCAATTTTAGAAAACGCAATGGAACCATGAAATTTATCCAACATATCATCTAATCTAGGGATTGGATGCCTATATTTTATTGTAATATTATTGATGGCTCTACAATCACAACACATTCTCCACTTGTCATCTTTCTTTGGGACCAACAAGATAGGTACCACACAAGGACTAAGGTTCTTTTGAACCCAACCCTTATCTAATAAATCTTGTACTTAGGTCTTTTTCTCCTTTGTTTCTTAAGGATTAGTCTTATAGGCTAGTTTATTTGATAAACTAGCCCCAAGCACAAAATCAATTTGATGTTCAATTCCCCCTAAAAGGTGGAAGATCGGTTGGCCTTTCTTTAGGAAATACATCCTCAAATTCTTTCAAGAGATTTTCAATAAAAGAAGGTAGAGACTTAGTGGAAGATTCACTAGAAGTGCATGTGAATGTTCCTTGACACAATAAGAGGTATCAAGGTTGTTCTTCATGAAGCATTTTTTCTAAAGATTTTTGAGTTAAAAGAGCTTCATGTTGAATGACCTTAAGGTAAGGAACACTAATTTCCCCCACCTCTAACTCCCTGCTCTCAACTTTTGAACTTTTTTTTTGTTCTTCTTCCTTCTTAAGCTTCATTTATATTTGATCCTTGGCTACCTCAATTGGAGATAAAGGATGAAGTACAAATTTTCTTTCCTTGTAATGGAGGGTAAATTCTTTCCTTGTACTTGATCCTTAAGCTTCATTACACACGATTTTTTTATCAAGTTGTCATGGTCTTCCTAACAAAATTGTCATGGCCTCCATGTACCTTCACATAAGAATTAGAGGAAGTTGAATCTCTTTTAAAAGAGGTTTTCCTTAAAAGTTGTTGTTCTACCTTTATGCATAATTGAACCAAATCATTTAAATCATGATAAGATAGTAACTCCACTTTATCTCTTATATGAATGTTCAACCCACTCAGGAATCTAGCTATGGTAATGGCCTCTTTTTCTTCAATACCCACCCTAATCATGAACAACTCCATTTTTTGCCTATATTCCTCCACATTCATAGACTTTTGTTGAAGTCTTTGAAGTTTGTCCATGAGTTCTTTATAGTAATAGGAAGCAATGTGTCTCTTCCTAAAGGAAAATTTCAAATCAAACCAATACTCTATTGCAGGATCCTTGTACCTCAATCTATCCTTGACCAATGCGCTCCACTAATACATGGCACACCCTTGAAAGCTGAGGGTAGCCAGAGGCACCTTCCTTTCTTCATTGGCTTGATGACATTCAAACAATTGCTCTACATTCATTTCCTAATCTAGATAGGCTTTAACATTGTCCTTGCCATAGAAGTAAGGTAGGTCTACCTTAACTTCCTTAGGAGTATGCTCTCTTCTTTACCTTTTAGTGTGAGAAGGTTGTTGATAGTATTCTCCTACTCCTAATTCTTGTTGAGACAGAGTGTCCTCTAGTCTCTCTTCAGGCCCACTCCCTCTTGAACTATGAAGCCTATGAGTTCTTTACTCTTTTTTCCCTCTTATGGCTTTGATTTCTTCCTCTAGACAAGTTATTTACAATTCCCTTTCTATGTTATTTTCTCTTCTTTCTTTGGATTCTTTTTCAGTCCATAGTTAGAGTTGTTCTAGCTTTTCAGAAAACATTTCCATAATATCTTTAAATCTCTCAGGATTACTCTCACTACGTCTAGAAGCACGCCTTGACATCTTTTAATTGTAAGAGTTTTCTTTAGGTGAAAGGTTCAACTACTTCATGGCTTCCTTCCAGGTAGGGAAGGTGAGTCACTATGGACTTCTTAAGCACCAAGCCCTTCCTTAGCCAAAGTTAGATCGCTAATTACCTTACTTCTTTCACCAAGAGATATGCTCTAAATTCAAAAGACGATTCACAAACAACTACACACTAAAGAATGAACACCTAATTAGCAAGACTTTAGAGACTTTGGTCTCTTAAATCAAACCACTATCACATAAAGCAATAAAGCTACCTTATGCAGCCTAATTAGTAAGGTTAGAAGACACTTGGAGCCTTCAAAACTTTCACCACTACAAACAATTTACTAAAGAAGAAATAGGTTCTAATTAGGAGATGAGATTGAATACCTTGTGGTTCCCCTAAGACACCTAGTTGGGCAAATTACAAGAAAGAAAAATGAACAAGAAACATGCAATGATTACAAGCTATTTATGGCTGAAAAATCCGAGACCACAACTTTTCCTCTCTTGGTATTTGCATTCTTTTGGTGTTTGCTCTCCCTCACTTTGATGTGAAAGTGGATGTTGCCTTTGAAAGTCTTCTTGCTTGAAGCTTTCAAATAGATTCTCCACCTTCCAAGACACTACCTCCAAGTATGGTAAACCTTAATAGAATCCTCCTACATCACAATACACACCACACCAAGAGAGCCTAACAAATAAAGCAAGAAAAGGTATAAACACAATGGAAGTTAAACCAAAAGGGAAGTGAGTAGAACAAGACAGAAAGATTAGCCAAGAAATGGACAAGCAACAAATTAAAAGTACTTAATAAAGGCTAGCATATCAAATAGAACCTATTAATGGCAATAGATTAGGAATGACAAAATTAAAATAGAAATGCAAATTGAAATCACAATATTGGAGCTAGTATTATCCTTTACTTTGGACCTCAAATAAGGAAATTAAGTCACCTTTGTTAGGCCAATAAGATTAGGATAAAAAACAACTCCAAAATTGCACCACAGTTTGATTATCACTCAATGTCCGGTCAAAAACGTTAGAACATGCCTCTACTTCACAAATTTTTCTTTTTTTTCATTCCTCAACATTTTTCAATGATGTTTTTTCTCTTTTTCGTTTAGATGTTACTTAAAAAAATGGCAAAAATTAGAACTCCTTTTGAACCAACCATTTATTCATGATAAATCAAAAATAGTAAGTGTGCATGTAGTAAAAAGTTGGATTTTAGGAACAAATCGAGCAGAAAAACGTGGATTTGTGCTTAAACTTCAATGATTTTTCATGAATTCATTTCTCAACCTTATTCAATGATTATTTTTTTGTTATTTTTGTCTTTCTCTTGACTAACAAAGGCAAAAATCAAAACGAAATTCGATCACATCAATTGCTCATAGTAAATTGAACAAAGAGATTGTGCATGTAGTGAAATCATGAAACCAGATAAGTTCAACACAATTTGCTCCTGGGACACAAAGTGTTCTTGATAATTGGAAGTGATATGAACTTGATGAAATACTAAATCAAGCATGAAACACTCAAGAACATGTAACACACATCAAAGATGAACCATTCAGTGAAAATGTCATTTCAATGGCTTCAAGACAGATTGTATATTTCAACAAATGAATTATGCCAACACTTTTGCTTGTAGCCAAGATTCAAAGATGTAGCAGTCAATTCAAACAGTAAAAACACATGGAATATTGACATAAAGAAACACATGACTTAGAAAACATGTACAAATGCTCAAATGAAAAATTAAAGCAAGCAAACATAATTTCACCAATTAAAAATGAAGAGCAATCAAAAAATAAACGAGAAACGCTGCAACAATGAAACCAAATGAAAATCCCATGGTATGCATCGTTTGATCTAAGTATAAGATGAGTTTGGATCACCAATCAAGTGCATAACTCCAAATTAAATGGTGGGAACAACAAGACAAGTAAAACAATTGATGAACATGATAGAAAATGAAGAAAGGATCGAACACTTAGCTTAAACTAAGACGTGATTCAAACTAGCTCTAGATACCACATAATGAAACTCTATGGAAGAAATTGGTGGATGAATAAAGCTTCCTTACATCGTGAAAGAAGATGCCCTGAGGTGTAGATGAATGATGGCAACATAATGTAGTATGGAAGAGATTCCTAAGAGGTTAGGCCAACTTAGGGAGGAAGGCTAGAGGAGAATTCTAGGTGAATAGCTCTAGCAATTGGACTTTTAAGGAAAATGAATCACAAAGTGTTCTCAACATGTAGCTTTGCAATAATCTCAAGAGTAACCTTACAATGAGTGTGAAGGCTTGCTTATATAGCCTAGCATTTTTCCAGCCACACTAATTAAGCATGTGCACTCTTAATTCTAGATCTAGATCTATATCTCCTTATTTGGTGGATCAAAGGACATGTGGCACTTCATACCTTCCACATTGTAGGATGTGCTTAATGTGCTAAGTGAGGAAAGTGCTTAAGCTAGCCACCCAACCAAGGATGAGTTCAAAGAGGCCAAGAGCCCAATTGAACTTAAACTTGGTGAACTTTGATCCAATATATACTAATGCACACATTATTAAAAGATGACCTAATTACATTGGCCGAAATACAATCTAGACAAATTTATCTATATCTTCCTTGTCCATTTGAATAATAGTTGAATAGCTTTGAGCTTTAAGGGATTTTGACAATCATTAGCTTCTTGAATCTTTTTAAGCATTCTTATAGTGATTGGGGCAAGTGGGCTTGGGCTTGGTGTTGAGCTTGATGAGCTTGATCTTGGGCTTAATAGGCTTAGGTCAAAGTCATAAAAGAATTAACTCATACTAAAATTTGTAAAAAGATTTCAACCCAACTCGACCCAAACTCGTGATGGGACAAATTGACTCACGGATTCTGATCTATTTTGGCAGCGCTACAAAATATATTTTAAGTTACATAATTCATAATCCTTTTCAAGTTATATATAATTAGATAATCAAAACCATATTTCAAATGTATAATTTAAAACATAATTTTGTAATTATAAACTACATAATTTGGTATATATTTTCAACAAATATAATTCAATTTATATTCTAGTTGTACTGTGTATAGTGTTTTAAACAACGTATTCTAGAATATAATTTTGAATTAAATATGAGATATTGTGATAAGGGCATATTAATAATTTTAATATTACATGGGAGGGAAATTATTTTGTTAATTAAATAAATATTTGATAAACGATAACTTAATTATAAGTCCTTTACAAATTTATGCCATTTCAATTTAGTTATTGATAAATTTTTATGGTACATTAAGTGTTTAATCAATTTATATTTTTTAATTGAATTCTTATTGTTAAATATTTCTATTTATAAGCGAGTGATGTAAATATTATTTTGTTATAATGATTGTGAGATATTATTTTATTGTTTTAAAATTTTATAATTTTCTAACTGTATAAATTTATAATTTATAATTTTATAATTTTATAATGTTATAATTTTTAATTTTTTAATTATATGATTTCATAATATATTAATTTTATAATTTTATGATTTTATAATTTTGAAATTTTATAATTACAAAATTATTAAATTATAAATTATAAAAATTTAAAATAATAAAATAATACGTGATAAAAATTCAACAAAATAACATAACAAAATAAGTATTCAAGAGCTACATCACTTTTAACAGACAAATTTAATAATTGGGATTCAATTGAATTGAAAAGTGTAAATTCATTGACTAGATCCAAAATTTTATTAGGCATTAAATTAAAATATGTCAAATTTATAAAGGAATTAAAATATAATTAAGCTCAATTAAAAAACTAACTTATATAAAATATACATAAATATATAAATATATGTTGAAGACTTTATTTATATATAAAATATATAAGTATATATAATTTTGTTCGATTATGATAAATTCTGTTAAACTTTTTTAATCAATTTGTTAAACTTAGTCTTTAAAAAGTAAACACTAACATAATGTAGTTAGATTGAATGAAAACATTATGTATTTTATAAAATTAGTCTTTATCAAATATTTGCTGAGGACAGTTTTTGCAAGCAAAACAATACAATGAACTAATTTACGAATCATGTTTTATAACTAATGCAATGCATTGATAGGTATAATTTTAGAGATTAATCAAACATTTTGATTGTATTTACTATTATTAGTGAGTTTAATATTTTTCCTATATTCTTAATAGTGAATCTATTTAAGAAGTTCCCTTCTCTAATATTTATTAATTTCAGAGTATAATTTTCGTGTTTCTTTGTAAGATTTTTTTATAGAATCTATTCTGTCTGTGTAAAATTTATATTAAAAATATTTTTTTTCCTTATTTGGAACTGTCTTAATCAAACATTAGAATAAAACAAATGTAATAGAAGAAGATTAACTTGACTAACCAAATAAAAAAAAGAGAGAAAGAAAAGGATTTGATTCATTGATAGTCAAATCCAATCTGGAATCTCCAGACTCTGCCAGAAGCTCCCAAAGGCAAACCTTGGAAGGTAAATTTTCTTTTAGTCTTCTTTTCTGGCTATGATTTTGATTGCTTTTAATCTTCATTGATATGAATTTGATCTTTCTCTTCAAGTTTCGTTCTCATATCTGCCACTAATATTGGTTTAAACGTACACGAATCTACCTCGGGCTTGCACTAAACCATGAAAACAAATGAGAAGAACTCTCGCAGGCAAAATAAGATAACTTATGACAAATCTAAGTAAAAAAATCACGACGGTTTGAGATTTAGGTTACACCCCAGTTAGCACAAGGGTTTAAGTAAGTGTCTCCGACACTACGGTTAATGCTAGAAGTGATTTTGAATTTGTTGGACATTATTTGTCGGATAAATGCTTTGTGGAGAAGAAAATAAAAAGCTAGAATGGATTAATCTATGTCAAATAGGTTAAAATTAACTTTTTTATTTCAATTTTTGTAGAAGGTCTCTGATCTAACTTTACCCAAAGTTAAGGTGGGTAAGTTAAAAAAAAAAAAGTTTGACTTATTTTGTTTTCTATTTTTCTGCTTGGAGAAATTTATCTAAATAGAATTTTGCTGGATTATATCATGGAGGCTCCTTATGAAACTTGTTTCTGTGCTTAGCATTTGGTATGTGCAGCATTGCTTTTTGTTAATTCATTTGGAAGATGTAGCTGGTATAATGGTTCTTGTGTAGAATACAATGCAGTCTAAGTTCTGACAAAGAAAATATCGTTGTTATGCTGTACTTGGAAGTTGCTGGGAGAAAATGACCTTAGACTAGTACCTTGAGTTTATAACTAGAGTGTCTTGTACTGATAGTAATGGTTTCCTGCTTTTTCAGGTTCAGTACTTATTTTCTGGGTAGTCTTTCATTCACTTTTATCTCCCTCTTATACAATCTTTGAGACATGGGAATTTACATTACTGAAGGTTGTTGAGTTGCTTTTGCAGAGAGGATAGAGAAAAAGAGTCATCTTTGCATTGTTGGATAGTGATTGTCATTCCACTCTTCAATTTGGGCAACTAAAACCGGTTTGTATTGTTAGGTGTTATAGAACACAACTGTTATGTTATCAATCGAAGTTTTTATTGTGTTTAAATAGGTTTTTTATCTTCAGTTTGGTTGACATTTGCTTTTTACCTGGTTTATTGAAGTCAACATAACCTAAGTGATGTTAAATGGTAAATACAACGTTGACTAGGATATCAGAATATGAGCTAGGGTATGTATGTTTGATTTCAAAGTTGCAAGTGCTTTTGAGGGTTTCGCTACTGAAAAATATTCTTTATTTCTGGTAGAAAAGCTTCCCAAAACACTTTAGCTTGTCACAAAACAGGTCTCTAATGGTAAGTTATTTAATCTAGTTCGTGAGGGTTATTTTATGTATAATATTCTAATACAATAATCATCTTCATTAGGTATTGCTTGCACAACATTCTGTTATAGGCTGAGGGTAGAGAGAGACCATTGAGTATTTTTCTGTCATTTTGGGAAGTAGGAGCTTGTTGTTCTGGATATAGGATCTTATTTTCTCTAGCTTTTTGCTGCAATAACTGAGACTTTCTTCAGTTACTGAGATAATGCCTTACCATTTACATTTTAACCTTTGGTTCTATCAAATGAAGTGTACATTACTTTGTTAAGGAGTTCATTAATCAACGTGTACAGTATCACAAATTAAAAAGAATCTAGCCTTAGAATACAATTGAAGGTTAAGCATATATTAATTATAATAAAACATAATAAGCTCTCGTTCAATTAAAATAAAATGAATGTATAAGGTGCTTCCAAAACTAGCAAATTGTGATGGTCATTGTTTCGTGGAGCAATTTCATGAATTGGTACAAAATTTGAAGACAGCAGCCAATCTCACACCAGTCATGAATGAGTAATATGTATGTAAATATATGAGAAATGAGGATACAACTGAAATAAATGACAGAGACTTACATTCAGTTTTTGAATGGAATATTCCTATAACTATTATGTCCATAATAGTTGAAAATCCAATTATCCAACATTTTGCCACACCATTTTTAAACCAAATATACTTGTGATTCAGATTTCACATACAAATTATCAAAATATACATGTGTATAAGATTGATGTTACTGTTTGATAAGGTGAATAAGAGAGTCACCACATGCCGTGTTCAAGAGGCTCACAACTCATTAGGGAATAGGTGGCATGGACAGTAGTAAAAGTTTCTTTCTGAGAAACTCAAAAAGAAAACAAATAACCATACAAGTTTAGTAAGAACATGAGTGAGTTATCATCATATTGAGTGATGACTGGTAAGACTCTTGGTCCCTGTCTTCTTTCTTCAATTATAAGTTTTCCTTCCCAGGAATAATGCATGAACTTTCCTGTTTTTGTAGGATATATTATTTGTCAATTACTAAAAAAATTTGTAAACTCAATCCGTAAATTCCGTAACTGGTCAAAAAATTACTTTTCATTAAAAAATTATAAATTCAATAAAATGATTATGCATAATCAGAAGCACAATGTTCAACATCCTTCCTAGTGATTTTTTAATTTAATTTTTTTTTTCACTCCCAATCTTTAAACCATAATTACATTTTACTTTTCTACCATTAAACAATAATTACATTTCACTTCTCTACTATTACAACCAGTATCTATCTAGTGTTTCCATCTAATATGTAACCTATTTCCTATAACATTTTTACTTTTTCTTTTAATAAATAACAATGCACGATTGCTTTCAATTAAATTTTATTCATTTCCAAGCATATTTTAAATTGATCCTAATTTTAATTTTCAACTACAAACATATTTTATAATTATTAAATAATTAAATATAGTTCCTAACTAATATCTGAAATCGAAACCCCTAAGTCTTAATTGTAAAATTTAATTCAAAAATCATTTATATATAATATAATATATATTATGTTGTCAACACCACAATAAATTTCTCCTTCTCCTGCACAGTGCGACGCAACACTTTCCTTCCTCTCCTAAACGTCGCAGCACGACGGCGAGACGCGATAGAGCGGCGAGGAGCGGCAAGCGAACGGCCCGCGACGAGAGGCGACTAAACGGCGGTGCGACAAGCAGCAAGTGAACATCAGTGCAGCAAGAGGACTCGATTGCACGGTGATTAAGCCAAGAACGAACACAAAAGCCGATGCAGAAGTGAAATCCTATATTAGGTGAGTTTTCTTCAGTTTCTCACACCAAACGACTATGGTGCTGCCGTTTTGGGTTGAAAAGATTTCTCCGAGTGTAATATATTCTATAGTGTATCCCAGTACCAGAAGGATTTTGCTATGTAAGGGTATGAAGGAGGGTTGTTGTATGCAGCCTTAGCCTTGCATATGCAAAGAGGATGTTTCTGGATTTAAACACATGACCAACCAGTCCTAATCGATGCCAAGGCTTGCCCTCTATAATATACATACTTTTTATTGAAAAATAAGTTTGTCAGAAATTATTTCGCTATGTAATCACAACTTTGTGGGTAATTGGCAAAAATTTTCTGAATGTAAGAAAGAAATTACCAATTGACTATTTTGTCTTGGAATTGGACCTGAAATTTCTGAATTTTTTGAGGAGTCGAATTAATTAATTTCTTAGTAACTAAAGTGGAAAGTGGATCAATGTTCAGGATCAAAAGTGTATATTGACCTCGTCTGTCAAAGAAATCACTGGAAGAAGTAATAGCACAGCTCGGATGAATAACACAGGAAGACTCAAGTCTTCTAGTTCTGAACTAGATCTTGATCGACCAAACATTGAGGATTACCTCCCTTCTGGATCCACCATTCAACAAGAACCTCATGGAAAGCTTTCTCTGTATGCCATCACTTTTTCCTTGTGTGGTTTGTACTGTTATTGGATACTGAATATAAGCTTGAAATGAAACAACAGTGTTTTCTTCAATAGATCTGTTAGAGAAGAAATTTTCAGGCATCATTTTAACATTCCGAGTTTTCTTTCTGATACTTTCTCAGGCATGACTTACTCAATATTTCCCCTACTTTATCCGAGGCAGCAGGTGCTATTGTAGATGTAAGCTTTTGCTGTGATCTTTTATTTGTTCTTTCCTTGTTTTGAGGTGTCAGTATTTTCTTTCAGGGACCCAAATCAGCAACTAATGTTGATATTATTATTATTATACCGAGAACTTACATAATTAGTTCTACATCTTTTAAATGCTGAACATTATCCTGCTAGCGCGTGTTGACTCGGCTTGGGTGGTTTGCTTATTGGTTGGAACTTTTAATAATGGGCAGGACTCATTCACAAGGTGCTTCAAGTCTAATCCTCCGGAACCATGGAATTGGAATCTATATCTGTTTCCTTTGTGGTGTTTTGGAGTTGTGATTCGATACTTGATTCTGTTTCCTATCAGGTTTGCCTTATTCCTAAATCTTAGTGCCACGTATCATACTTACTCATATAATAACTATTAAATCTTGAATCTTCCTAGCAAATTTTTAATGCTTATATATATATATATATATATATATATATATATATATATATATATATACACATATATACACACACACGCACAGAGTTTTTTATTTCTTTTTAATTTTTAGAATTAGGTATTGAGATTAGCTGTCTCAGAAATATGATTATTAGGAATTTGAACTTTGTCTTTGACCACATCGAGTTACACCCTTTCTATTTGGTTTTGGTCTGTATATCTGTGTGACTATCTTTACTACTGATATAGTGAAAAGGTTTTCTGTTCTGAACTGGTTGAGGAAGTCCTTAGCATGACTAACTATAAGTACATGGTTTTGCAGTATCTAATATTAGGAAACTGGGAAAATATACGGACCCAGAATGGAAGATATTTTCTCTAAATACGAGATACAGTTAATGAGTTACTTTGCAGTCATTTTTTTTGTCCAAGTGATGCCAACCTCATTGACACTGCAGGGTTATAGGGTTAACACTAGGATGGATAATATTTCTTTCATCCTTCATTCCAGTGCACTTCCTATTGAAAGGACATGACAAGTTAAGGAGAAGTATTGAGGTGCATATTCAACTCATTCCATCTTTTCTATTTGAACATTTTTCTTAACATTGGTCTCCATCTCATTACTAAAACTACAGTTGATGACCATTCCCGCAGCTGAGTTGCATGAAATGAACATAAGCTCGTTACATTTTAACTTTCTGATACAGATTACCTTCAAGGATGATAAATTTCTTTTTATTTGTTTCTAGTGCTACTAATATTGAATTTATATGACATGCTAATAATGTTTTCTAAAATAAGTTATTGCCAACTATTTCTAGCCCTGTATAGCAGCTAGCTACACGGAGCAGAATTTTGTATGGTAATGTGTCTTCTAATGGCTGTTGTTGCAGCAGCAAAACAGCCACAATAGCAGCTGTTACCCGTGCTACAGTGGTGTACTGTGAGGCATTTTGAAAATTTATTTTTAGCCCTTGAGTCATTTAGTGGGCATGTTGAAGTTTTCATCCCCTGCTTCAGATCTTAACAAAACCCTCATTAAGATGTAGTTTCCCATGCTCCTTTCTTTTGTAGGTCCAACACCCATGTACCTTTGGTTGTATTCCCAATTATTGGGAAAAGTTCCATATTGACTAGACTTATTATTGGATCACATATCTTATAGGAAACCTAATAGTGTTGGACATGAGGTGGTATACATTGGTTAAACTCAAGTAAGATTGATCAATACCTAAATTGTGATACTTTTACTTCTATGTTTTTCCTTCTTTGTTGTATTGTTAATTATAAATATAGTAAGTTAGTTTTTTTTTTTCTTTTGTATAAAACAAAAATTAAAAATGGTCGCCTATCTATAGAATATATACTTCAGATTGTGTCCAAATTTGGTAATCCTTGTGTACTTCCATTCAAGCGTTATAAATTTGAAGATTCATTTGGATTCAAATATCTATTATCTAGCTTCAACATGTTGCCTCATCTTTTGGGAAAACGTGGTCTTTCCTTTTCACTTTAAATAATGGAAGATGAAATTAATAGAAGGTTTGTTGGAAAAGAAAAAAATATTGAAAGGCCACAATTTAAAATTCAAATGATTTAAATTAATTAGACTAAATGCGACAACTAATAGATGATAAATGATGAAATTGAAAACTACTACTGTAAAGGTGTCTTCTTTTATCGTTGAAGTTCCATAGTTTTTAGCCATTCTATTTGTAGGCATTATTTAAATTTTTTCTTCTGTGTATTGGTTTACTTGATTGACAGAAGCTGTATGCAGTGGAGTGCATTGTTCATGTTATTTTTCTATTTTTGTTGTGGTGGCATGTGTGCTGAGAATAGAAAAAATAGGGTTTGAGATTAATCTCCCTTGTGTATAAATCACACACAGGATAATCTATTTATAATAGAAAGTGGTACAACTAAAAAGAGTAACTGAAAATAAATAGAGTAAATTGAAGATATTGTTTGATATTGTGATTAACAATATCTAACAATATCTTAACAATATCAAACAATATCTAACAGCATGAATTGGGAATGGTCTCTCTGACATACATCATCTTTTCTCCCTCTGCTGAGTATTAACACTGGCACGTTGTAAATTGTTCATTTCCTTCAGAGATCTTTGGTAGAGATGATGTGCAGTTTCTTTGTTGCATCTTGGACTGGGGTTGTTAAGTATCATGGACCAAGGCCTAGTAGGCGACCAAAACAGGTTTGATTAATGTTGTTGTATTATCCTTAGTTATGTATTCAAGGAGTAAATATTATCTATTCTAATTTGAGCTTCCCCTTCATTTGTTGAGCAGGTTTTTGTAGCCAACCATACTTCCATGATTGATTTCATTGTCTTAGAACAGATGACAGCTTTTGCTGTTATTATGCAGAAGCATCCTGGATGGGTTGGTAAGCATTTAGAGCTGACATCTATGATAGAAATATGATACACAAACTTTTGCCTTCATCATCCATAACAAGCTGTATATTCTAACTCCTAATCATTGGTACGTTGATGATTATATGTGATTACAAGATTCTAGCTACAAACAGAAGGTGAATAGTTCACCAAATATGCGTAAAAAACGAAAATGAAAAGAAAAAACTTAGGTTCAAGCACTATATCCCTTCTATATGGTTGGGCAGTCTAAATGAAAAAGGACTTGCTGTTGAGCAGTCTAAATGGTTGTCTGGAAGAATAGGGTGTGTGAAAGTGCAGAACAATTAGGGATGATTTAATTAAACTTCCATCTTTTGAGAAAAATCAAATTGAATCAGTATCATAATTTATCTTAAACAAACTATTTGTGAATTTTCTTAAAAAATTAGCTATTATACAGGATTATTGCAGAGTACCATTTTGGAGAGTCTAGGTTGCATCTGGTTCAACCGTGCAGAGGCAAAGGATAGGGAAATTGTTGCAAAGAAGTGAGTATAAATAAAGATGTTACAAAATCTATTTCAATTCTAGTTCCTTTTTACTTACAGAATATTTCATGTCTCAGATTAAGGGATCATGTCCAGGGTGCTGATAACAACCCCCTTCTCATATTTCCCGAAGGAACTTGTGTAAATAATCACTATACAGTCATGTTCAAGAAGGTATGCTAATTACTTTCTTATGCTGCTCATTTAAAATGCCCTTGTTCTCCCATCTTATTTTCGGAATAATTTTTTTATTCTTTAATTTTGTACCTGCTAATTTCTATTTCCGTTTCTGTACTCGATAAATTTGTATTGATTTGAAGCTTTCTAATTTTCAATGGTGTTTAGGGTGCATTTGAACTTGGCTGCACAGTTTGCCCAGTTGCAATCAAGTACAATAAAATTTTTGTTGATGCTTTTTGGAATAGTAGAAAGTAAGAAGATGCTTCTCACATCAAATGTTTCTATAGTGCTGTTTACGGCTGCATTTGACTTTGCATTTGGTACATTTTCAGGCAATCGTTCACTATGCATCTGTTGCAGCTAATGACATCTTGGGCAGTTGTTTGTGATGTTTGGTACTTGGAGCCACAAAGTCTGAAGCCAGGAGAGACACCAATTGAGTTTGCAGAAAGGTAAATAATGTTGGTCATGATTGTATGGTGGGAGATATATGTTTGGCTTTATCTTGGTCTTGAGATAGTCACTGTTTAATTAATTATGCAGGGTGAGAGACATAATCTCATTGCGTGCTGGTCTTAAAAAGGTTCCTTGGGATGGATATCTAAAGTATTCTCGTCCTAGCCCAAAGCACAGAGAAAGGAAGTAAGTTAAATTTCTTGAATTCTTTTCCATAGTGTGCAATTTTCTGTCATATGGTCAGTCACACAAGGGTGTTATAGTTTAATATTTATAGGATTGGTTAATATTTATGGTCCGTCACAATTTGAGACTCTTAATTGCTTTCTCCATTAATATTTATAGAATTGGTTAAATACTAGAAACATGATATTTTGCAAGTTGGAACAAATTCCGTTTGTTAGAATTTACGTATACTAGAATTTTTGTGTTATAGAATGTATATTTTTGTTCATTTGATGTTGATGTTACTTAAGCTTGTTGGTTATCATGCATCTGTAGGCAACAGAGCTTTGCGGAGTTAGTGCTGCGGCGATTGGAGGAAAAGTGATGTGTATCTGTGTAGATTGTTTTTACTTGTTCTTAGTGATGTTATTCTTGAACCCTTTTCATGTTTTTTTTACAATGCTACTATTATGTTTACATTTATTCAGATATGCGTATATTCCCAATAACGAAGTTTTTCAATAAATTTTCTCATGGATTGTTGCTGTCTGTACAAACTGGTGAGAGTAACATCTTTAAGGGTGTGTTTGGATTGGGATTTGAATTGATTTGAGGGGATTGTGAGAGGATTGTTTTATTGTTATTTTAAATGTAAATAATGAAAATGACATTAAAATTAAATTAAAATTGGTATTTATAATTAAAAAAAAGGTTAAAATTGGAAAGGTAAAATTAAAATTAAAAGGAAATTGTGGAAAAAAAAATGTAGTTACATTTTTTAAATACTATGGTGGTGTTATGTTTCTCATCCCCCAACAAAATATAACCATTTAACAACTTATAAATGATAACTTAAATCATCTAGCAAATTAAAATTCATTTAATAACTTAAATAATAATATTTTAATAATAATTATTTTATTTTACTTTATTTTAAGATAGGTAGTAAAATGTGTTGGACTCTCAAATATATGAATGTTATAATATGGATGGAGAAAATCTTCTGTCTTATTGCATGAAAAACTGGCTAATATATAGCCTTACATAAAGTTGAAGTAACTGACAAAAACAAACATTCTATTGCTTTCTAATATCATGAAGGACTTATAGTACTTATTTAATAACAATAAAACTGCATAACAAAATTGCAATTGCAATAAGAAAACTGCTCCTAAATTTATGTATCACATAATTGACTAACAAATCCTCTTTTCAACTTAATGTTTTGTGTAATCAATTTATATTTGACTCTGAACAAACTCCTAGTAACTTGCGTAATTTTTGGTAAGTATCAGCTTGAGTGGTTTTGTCATGATATCAGCTACTTGTTGTTGTGTCCAACAATACTTCATCTCAATAGTTTCTGCCTTTGTTAGATTTCTCATAAAATGAAAGTGAACATCAATATGTTTGCAACGACCATGCATTATTGGATTCTTTGACAACTTAATGGACGAGCTATTGTCACAGTGGATAATAGTAGTTATAATCATTGTCAGTATAACCAAAAAGCTCTTGGTTTCCTCCCTTGTAGAAAATTCCAAACTCGATTGTTCCCTTTAAATATCTCAACACCCTTTTGGCCACCACTAAATGTAACTTAGTGGGATTCTCCATATATCTACTAATTAGATTCACCACAAACATCGTACCAGGTTGAGTAGATGTAAGATACATAAGACTTCCCACAATTTGTTTATAGTAGGTCTTATCCACCTTTACACTAGTTTCATCCTTTGTGAGTCAAGCACCATGTACAATTGGAGTTTACACAAAATTGCTTTTATCCATTCCAAATCTTTGTAGCATTTCTTATGCATATTTCTTTTGACAAAAAAATGCCATCTAATCGCTGCACCGCCTCAAGACCCAGAAAATACCTCCTTTTTTCGAGGTCTATCATATCAAACTCATGCTTCATAGAGCTTTTAAACCTTGCAAACATCAACTCATCATTTCCAGTAAAAATAAGATCATCAACATACAAACTAACAATTAACACTATATCTTCTTTTTCTCTTTTCACAAATAAGGTATGTTCATAGTCACACTTCTCAAAACCTTCCTTTAAAAAATATGCTTTTATACGACTATACCAAGCACGTGGTGCTTGCTTAAGTCCGTAAAGAGCCTTCTTCAATTTATACACTTTATGCTCATCTCCTTTCTTTTCACAACCACAAGGTTGGTCCACACACATCGTTTCATCCAACTTACCATGTAAGAATGCTGACTTTACATCGAGTTGATAGATTAACCATCCCTTTTGAGCTGCAAGGGCTACAACCAACCTTATTGTCTCCATGCGAGCCATTGGTGCAAATACTTTAGTATAGTCTACCCCATACTCTTGTGCATACCCCTTTACTACAAGCCTGGCTTTATACTTGTCTACCTCTCCATTCTCTTTGAATTTGGTTTTATAAATCCACTTCACTCCAACTTTCTTGGCTCCATCTGGTAATTCCATCAATTCCCATGTGCCATTTATATTTATTGTTTCCATCTCCTCATCCATGGCTTTCCTCCATTTTTCAATTTTAACAGCAACATCAAAGTGAATAGGATCACGTTCACCACCTACCAACATGGTAGATAGAGCTAGATTAGCTTCAGTACTATCTTAAGAAAAACCTTCTCCAGTTTCATAGTCTTCCATCCAAAGTGGTGGTCTTCTACACCTTCGTTGTTCAGGACTTTCAAATGTTGGATCAAAGATATTGTCTTCGTTCGGGGTATCTGCATTATTCTGCCATGCCTCATGTTCTTCGTCTACAAGAGCTTCATGTTCTTCTTCTACAAGAACGTCATGTTCTTCTTCTATAACCACATCTTTATCACCCCATTCTAAATCACATAAGATGGCTTCTTCATACTTCTTATTCCAATCCCAACTTTTGTCCTCGTCAAATACAATGTCCATGCTTATAAAAATTTTCTATGAAACTGGAT
Source organism: Vigna unguiculata (assembly GCF_037176805.1). Lineage (NCBI taxonomy): Eukaryota > Viridiplantae > Streptophyta > Magnoliopsida > Fabales > Fabaceae > Vigna > Vigna unguiculata. The sequence continues at coordinate 8,819,071 of NC_140793.1, read as the reverse complement.
CATAAAGTTTGTATGCTTTTGATACTTCACTCACCCCCAATAAAACACAACACAAGCTTTTATCATCCAGCTTAGTTCTTTTAGCATCAGGCACATGCACATAGCAAAGACATCCAAAGACTCTAAAATACTTAATTGAAGGATTGACTCTGCTCCAGGCTTCTTTTGGCGTCTTGTTTTTCACTGCTAATGTGGGACATCAGTTCAAAATATGCACAGACCAAGTGGCAGCTTCAGCCCAAAAATTCTTGGGCATTTTCTTCTCTAAAAGCATGCTCCGAACCATGTTCATAATGGTTATGTTCTTCCGCTCAACAATCCCGTTCTGTTGTGGTGTATATGAAGTTGTCAATTGCCTACGAATACCATTTTCACAACAAAAATTGGTAAATTCTCCCCCGCGATCAGTGCGCAAGCCTCCGATTAATGACTCAACTTCCTTCTCAACATGAATCTTAAAATTCTTAAAGGCAGAAAAAGCCTTTGATTTTTCTGTCAGGAAATAAATCCAAGTTTTTCTACTGAAATCATCAATAAAAGTGAGCAAATACCTCTTTTTGATGTTAGAGATAGGTGTCATTGGTCCACATATGTCTGCATGGACTAATTGTAGAACCTGTGTGGCTCTCCAAGTACTTTTCTTCGGGAAGGAATCACGAGATTGTTTTCCTATCAAACAATCCTTGCACAATTTTATAGGAACCTTCATTATTGACAAACCATACACCATATTGTGTTGGGACAACGTATGTAAACCCCAAAAATTTAAATGCCCATATCGACAATGCCAAAGATGCATTGCATCCTCTGTAACTGTGTGAAAGTAGGTGAATTCAATAGGTTGTGGTATGACATGAATTTTGAACATTCAGTTGGAGGATATTCTGGTTTCCATGATCAAACCACTTTCAGGATGAAATACTTTGCACTTTCCACGTTGACATAGAATATTGAGCCCATTTTCTTGTAGTTGTCCAATACTTAATAAGTTATTCCTTAAATCAGGAACAAAAAAAAAACTATAATAATGATATAAGTTTTATCATTCATATTTAATTGAATGTTACCTTTGCCAGTTACATTCATGCTAGAGTTATTGCCCAATTTGATAGAATCTTTGTAACTTTCATCAAGATATGAAAAATACTCCTTTTTCTCGCACATGTGATTGCTACATCCGGAGTCAAGAAACCAGATAACTTCTTCATTTGCCACGTTCATGTCATTGTAGGCCATCAACAACATTTCTTCATTGGTCTCTACATAGTTGGCTTCTTTCCTTTGGTTTGAACATTCCCAATTGAAATGTCCAAGTTGGTGACAAGTATAGCATTCCAATGTGGATTTGTCGAATCCACTTATGCTACTTCCGTGTTCGCGTCCTCTTCCTCGTCGTCCATAGCCTCCACGACCTCGTCCCCGTTCTGCAGTGTAATCTGAATGAGCAATTTGTAGGGCTTGCTCTTATGCAACATGAGAAACCATGCGTATTCATGGACAAGCAGGCTACTTTGCAATTCATCAATGGTCAATGTCTCGGTGTCCTTGGACTCCTCAATGGAACATACCACATAATCAAACTTCAAAGTCATGGATCTTAGAATTTTTTCCACTACGACAACATCTCCTTTGTTTTCACCATTAGCTTTTATCTTGTTGGGTATGAAGAGTGTTCGAGAAAAATACTCGTTTACAGATTCCCCACCCTTCATGTGAAGAATTTCAAATTCCTTCCGTAGAGCTTGTAATTGTGTCCGCTTAACTCGCGAAGTGCCTTGATATTTTTGCTTTAGAGAATCCCATATATCATTTGCTGTGTTTTTATTGAGAATCGTTTCTAGGATTAAACGATCCAAAGCTTGAAATAAGTAGTTCTTTGCCTTTAAATCTTTTAATCTCTGATCATCTATATGCTTCCTCAGTACTTCGGTAAGAGATTCTGCAAATTCAGGAACACCATTTTCCACCATACTCCAGTATTCCTTTGAACACAAGAAGTTCTCCATGAGTATTGCCCAATGATCATAATTCCTATCAAACTTTGGTAAAGCGAGCTGGATGAATGAACTTTCTGATGCCATAATGTATTACTCTTTTAGAAGATTGCTGCTTCGGTTTTGGATCAGGCCCTGTGATGGAGCTATGATACCAGAATGTTGGACTCTTAGATATATGAACATTATAATATGGATGGAGAAAATATTTTGTCTTGTTGAATGAAAAACTGGCTAATAAATAGCCTTACATAAAGTTGAAGTAACCGACTGTCAACACCCAATTTCGTCCGGGCGAATAAAATTATTTTCAAAAAATATAAAATATAAAAAAATAAAAGTTTTTAGTTAAAGGAAAATAAAAAAAAATGTGTGAAACAAAATTTTCTTCAAAACTTTAATTTTAGAAAAAAAAAGAAAAAAGAGAGATGAAAAAAAGAAGAAAAAAAAGAAGGAAGAATCCAATATGTTATTAATTATCACACTCATTTTCATGAGCCCAACAACTCAAATATTTTATACCATTTGTTTATGAAAGATAAATTAGTGATATGATTGTAATGATTAGAAGCAATATCTCTTCAAATGTTAAGAATCAATATTACTAACTAATATTGATTTTGTTCTCTGATTTGTTGACGATTAGAATCAATATTATTGGTCTGGATTGATTTTGTTCTTTGATTTGCTGCGATTTAATTCTCATAATGTGCTGCTATCATGACCAACTCCTTCCTTATATTGTTCATTTTTATCAATTATTATTATTATTTTTAAATCATTAAAAAATATTTTTTTTCCATTTCTTTGGTGTCTGTTTGACCGCTCGCGTCACATGACACCCATTTTAGACTTTCATTCTTTTCTTTTCTAAAAAATATATATCAATCTAAGAATAAAAAATATTTTTCTTTGTTTACTCTTTAATATCTATCTGGTTGCTCACGTTGCAGTGACATTCACATCCACTTTTAAATAACTTTAAAAAAATATGAAAAATTATAAAAGATAAAAAAATCAAAGATTAAAAAAATGAATTTATTTTCAGTGTTTGTTCGGCCGCTCGCGTCGCGTGACATCAATATTAAAATAATACTAAAAAATTAAATAGAAAGGTTTTCAAAATTATTAAAAAAATTAAATCATTTTTTCAACTATTTTTCTAAATAGTTGTTTATAAAGAACTACGTAACCCTGATTCTCCGTTCACATGGAGATACGTAGGAGGGAGGATTAATCCTCGTTGGGCCTAAAAGTCCAAAAAAAAATATTTTTGTTTCTTTTGTAAATTTATTTATTATTATTTTTGGTGAAAATAAATATTTTAAAAAACCACATAACTTTTGCACATTTAATTAAAGGTACCGTCTTAGAACGGTCGTTGTGGGGTGCTAATACCTTCCCCACGTGTAACCGACTTTTGGACTCAAAATCTGGTTATTTGTAGACCTTGTTTTATCTTTTTTGGTTTTTCCTTAGTTTTCCTTAGTTTTTGTATTTGGAATAATTGTCAGGTGGGGGTTTTGGGTATACCTTGTATTCTCCCTTCACACACACATTTTGTTCATTACATGAGTGGGGCCCTATACCCGGGTCTGAGTTGCTTAGAATTAGAGGGAATTGTGTAAGAGTGTCACAGTGGATGTACTTCCCAAGTGGTCATTGTGAGAACCCCAGCTAGAGTTTGTTTGCTTCATTGGTACTCCCACTTCTTGTTGTTTACCATCTGTTGTAGGAAATTCCATGAAATGGGCCATAGATCTAGTGACCTTGATATTTAGGTATTAGGGAACTATCCTTGTGAGCACGTATACTTTCCCTTAGAACTTTAAGCGTCAAACTCATGTTAAATAAAGACACTAAAGGGAGACTATTTGCGTCCTTTACCCTCACTTTTCCTTGTATAATAATAAATTCATCACAAACACATCATTATTAGCCATAAACATACATTTCATTAGCATATTATGTGAATAAGTGTCATGCAAGGCACAAACATGCATTGCATTCCATTTTGTGGTCATTCATGATACCTTATCCAAAGATTCAAACATATAGCATGCATCAACATAAATTTTGGAAAATAAACAAAAAGAAATTGCAGTACAATAAGTTCAAATTGTTTTCCACTTTCTTTATCACCAAATTCTTGAAATCTTTCTTATGAAAATTTGAGAAAATGATAAAACATTCTTTGGTCAAATTAGTGGGTTAAATAAAGAAATAAACTTTTGTTTGTTATCATGTCTTTTGAAGCATCATCTAGTCTTGCATACATGAAATTGCTCAAATCCATCTTCTTTTCCATCTCTCTTCCACCATAAACCTTGTTTTCATTTCCATGGAGGATAATCATAAAGGGGACACATACCTTAAAAATGATTACAAGAAACTCTCTAAACAAAAAAAAAATGAAGGATAATTAGCTAGGCCGAAAACTCTAATGGACGACAAGCTAGGCAAAAATAAGACAAAAAAAAGTGAAAAAAAAAAACAAAACAAGGGACATCTTGTCACATGAACTAGGTTATTTTCCTCTGAATTAAAGTTTTTGTTGAGAAAAATTAACCATGATTTGAAATGATGTATGACCATGTTTCTTTATCCAAAAAATTAGAAGTAATTATCCTTTGCTACCCGATTTGAGCCTTTCAACAAATTTCTTTCAAATTATCCTAAACAACACACTAAGGGTTGACATAATGTTTGCATTTGTTTCATCCGATTGGTAGTTCACCAATACAAAAATATCAAAAAAAGAAAAAAGAAAAAGAAAGAAATGATATGGTTATATAGAAAAAAAAAAGCAAAAGTTTGAAGAATGAGAATAAAAAGGTCAAAATATAGAAAGAAAAAAAAGGTGAACAAGAAGAAGTCAAACAAATTCTGAATGAAACATTATTCAAAGATCCTTGTTGAAACAATCCTCACATCACTTGTTTGGGCCTTTACTATCATTTACTTCCATACCCCTAGCCTTGGCCACAATACAAGCCTAATAAAGTCCACACAGATCAAAGATTGGTTGTTATCTTTCGAAGGTTTTAATTTAGAGGAAAATTTGATTTGCTAATAGGTTTGTTCTAAAAGAATTAAAAAAAAAAGATTAAAAAAGTGTATTCAGAGATTTGCTTTTAAATACTGGGGTAGTTTATTTTGGGGTGACATATTTCCAAAGCTTCAAAATTAGCATGGGAAATTAGACAATTAAGCTAAATTTGGGTTGTCCTATTTCAATTCATTCTTCATGAAACTCCATCTTTGCTACAACAATAACCGCGCTCTAAGCCTAAACTTTGACCAACCTTAAAATAGTCCATCTTTATCAATGCCAAACCTAAACTGGTTCAGTCACTTTGTTTATTCCCATAATTCATTCTGAATTGGGGCATTTATTTACATCAAAGGCTGTGATCACATTAAGGGCAACTTGTGAAGACCTCATCATTTTTCAATCTCCTCAATTGGGAAAAGTCAAACATGCTTTTGCACCCTAAGACCATCATTGAAAATCATTTCAGAAAAAAAAGTCAGCAATGATTTTTTTTTTTGTTTAAGTCTCAAAAATGTTAGACATTCATGCAGTGTTTGTTCATACTTCAAGAGCAAAATTCAGGTTCGTTTATCCTTTTATACATCAAGACCCTCTGCAAGGCAATGGTCATTGATTTCCTTATGTTCACATCAAGACCCTCTGCGAAGCAATGGTCATTGATTTACTTATGTTCACGACCCTCTACAACGCAATGGTCATTGATTTCCTTATGCTTACATCAAGACCCTCTACAAAGCAATGGTCATGGTTTTCTCATCATCGAGGCCCTCTGCGAGGCAATGATCATCGATCTCTTTACATCAAGACCCTCTGCAAGGCAATGGTCATTGATTTCCTATGTCACATCAAGACCATCTGCAAAGCAATGATCATGGTTTTTCTCAACATCGAGGCCCTCTGCGAGGCAATGGTCATCGATCTCCTTACATCAAGACCCTCTGCAAGGCAATGGTCATTGATTTCTTATGTCACATCGAGGCCCTCTACGAGGCAATGGTCATCAATCTCTTTACATCAAGACCCTCTGTGAGGCAATGGTCATTGATTTCTTTTGTCAGATCGTGACCCTCTACATGGTAATGGTCACCGAATCTTTGAATAGACCCTCTCCACGGAAGTGGGCTAATTTGTTTTTTTTTTTCAAAAAAGTAAAAAAAAAAAAGAACAAAAAGAGTATGGTTTTTCGGATCGGGACCCTCTAAATGGTAATGATCGCTGAATCCTTAAGATATAGACTCTCTCCTCGGGATTGGCCTATTTTTTTTTTAAAAAAATGTAAAAAAGAAAATGTTGTGTCGAATTAGGACCCTCTACTTGGTAATGGTCACCTAGTTCTTTTCTTTCAGATACATACCATCTCAACTGGAATGGTCAAGTTTGTCTTCAAATTTGTCTTCTTTTGAAACTCGAACGAAATTAGTGTTTTTTATCTTTACTTATCTTTTATTACGATAATATGAAAAAGTCAACTTTTCATATTATCTAGTAAAATCTAAGTAAAGAGGGGCAGCTGTCAACACCCAATTTCATCCGGGTGAATAAATTTATTTTCAAAAAAAAAATAAAAAATAAAAAATAAAAGCTTTTAGTTAATGGAAAAAACTTTAATTTTAGAAAAAAAAGAAAAAAAGAGAAATGAAAAAAAAGGAAAAAAAAGAAAAAAAGAAGGAAGAGTCTAATTTGTTATTAATTATCACACTCCTTTTCATGAGCCCAACAACTCAAATATTTTATACCCTTTGTTTCTGAAAGAGAAATTTGTGATATGATTGTATTGATTAGAAGCAATATCTCTTCAAATGGTAAGAATCAATATTACTAATTGGGATTGATGTTGTTCTCTGATTTGTTGACGGTTAGAATCAATATTATTGATCTTTATTTGTTTTGTGCTCTGATTTGCTACGATTTGATTTTCATAATGTGTCGCTATCATGACTAACTCCTTCCTTATATTGTTCTTTACAATTAAGACTGAGATTGCATTGATATTGCAAGGTGTGAGTATAAATACGCACTATGTCATACAGAAAGGAGGACCAAAAAAAAAAATTCTCTACACTTCTCTAATTCTTTCCCATCACCACTCCCACACACACCTTCTTTTTTATCTCTTTCAAAAAAAAAATATTGAAGGAGGTAGAAAAAGAAAGAGAAAAAAACATTCTCTACACTCTCTTTCTCTCTCATTACCTCCCACATAGACCCATCTCATTTTTATCTCTCTTGAAAAAAAAAACAAAAAATATTAGAGAAGGAGGCAAAGAATAAAAAAAGAGAAAAGGCGAGGAGATATTGAACATTTTTGAAGGTACGTCACTGTAAGTTGCTTCTTCTTTTTTATTTATTTTTATCAATTATTTTCTTTTTAAATCATTAAAAAATATTTTTTCCCACTTCTTTAGTGTATGTTTGACCGCTCGGGTCGCATGATACCCATTTTAGCCTTTCGTTCATTTTTTTTTCTAAAAAATATATATCAATCTAAGAATAAAAAATAGTTTTCTTTGTTTATTCTTTAATATTTATCTGGTTGCTCACATCGCAGTGACATTCACATCCACTTTTAAATAACTTTAAAAAAATATGAAAAATTATAAAAGATAAAAAAAAATCAAAGATTAAAAAAAGAATTTATTTTCAGTGTTGGTTCGGCCGCTCGCGTCGCGTGACATTAATATTAAAAATAATACTAAAAATTTAAATAAAAAGGTTTTCAAAATTATTAAAAAAATTAAATCATTTTTCAAATATTTTTCCAAATAGTTGTTCACAAAGAACTACGTAACCCTATTTCTCCATTCACATGGAGATACGTAAGAGCGAGGATTAATCCTCGTGGGGCCCAAAAAACCAAAAAAAAAAAAATTGTTTCTTTTGTAAATTCATTTCTTATTATTTTTTAGGAAAATAAATATTTTAAAAAACAACATAACTTTTGCACATTTAATTAAATGTACCGTCTTAGGACGGGCGTTTGGGGTGCTTGATGTGATTCCAACAAGGCTTATAGCTTGGGCCAACGCCTAGGCCTAAATCATGCTCAAGGCTGAATCCATGGCCCACATGCACCTTCAAGCCCAAGCTCATCAAGAGGCCCTATAACAAGGGGCATGCTCAAAACGATCCAATTAAGCTTCATTCAAATGGCCCAAACCCACATGGGCTTCTCACACTCTTCACATGGGTCAAAGAAGATGTGAAGATTTGAAGAAGTGTATCAAAGAGCAATAGAATAGCAATAAGATTGGCCCATTGTTTAGGCCTTGCTTTCTAGAATAATAAGTTAAACAGTGTGTAGTTGAATTGATAAAATTGGGCTTGACTAAGCCCAATAGGAGATTTGGCCATGAGCTACCAAAGGTCCAAGGTGGACTAAGTGGAAGTCAACATTCCATCCTACACCTCATGGATCATGCATCCCATGGAGCCAAGTTCACACTCCACTCATGCGCCTCCTTCATTCAAGGCCTAAGAGAGTGTCTTCTTTTCCAAGTCTTCATCCAAAGGCTAGGAAGATGTATCCTTCTCCAAGCCACCATCCAAGGGTGATGATTAAAACTTCTCCTCCAAGCTTGATCTAAGGGCCAATAATTAGTCTAGCTTTTAGGCTCACATATAAAGCCAAAAGTAGACCATTTGTACATTTTTACTCTTGAATTTTTGTGCAATAGACACGTTGAGTTGAGAACACTCCTCACTATTGCCACTTGAGAGTCATCTTTTAGAAAGCTTACTCTCTTTACCTCTAGCCCCCTTCCTAAGCTAGAGCTACTTCTAAATCACTCATCCTTTCACCTATCCATTGCAAGCAAGAGCCTACAAACTTGCCTTCCACTCTTCCATGCTTCCTCCATCATTTCCTCTACACTTGGAGCTCCATGTCTCGACCAAGCTCCATCAGTGCTAATACCTTCCCCACGCGTAACCGACTCCTGGACTCAAAATCTGGTTTTTCGCAGACCTTGTTTTATCTTTTTTTGTTTTTCCTTAGTTTTCCAAAATAAACTATGGTGGCGACTCGAAACTCTTTATTTTTTAAAATTTTATTTTTTGGTTTGTCGTCCTGTCGCGATTTCAGTTGCGACACCGATAAAAACAAACAGTCCATTGCTTCCTAATATCACGAAGGACTTATAAGACTAATTTAAGAACAATAAAACTGCATAACAAAACTGCAACTGCATAACAAAACTGCTCCTAAATTTACGTAATCACATAATTGACTAACAAAATGCACTCAGAAGCCATTTCCTCTTCCAGAATCCAGTTCCTCTTTTTCCATGTCAAATAAATGCACCCAAGTGACTTTGTGTCTAAACAACATATCATCCTCACAAATCTGTCTATATGGAGAGATGCTTCTCACTTGAAACATTGCTTGCAAATCACTTCATAACCACTGAAGAAAAAACTTACACAATCACAAATTTATCCTCACATTAACGCGTGAATAGTGGACACTTCCAAAACAAACACAAATTTAGGTAGTGTTTGTAGTGAGGAGTAGATATGAGAGAGAGTGAGTGAATGGACATGGGAGACGAGAGAGAATTTATGGTGTCGTTTGAATTAAATAATTTGAAAGGATAGATGAAGAATTTGGAAGGAAAAGTTTGCGAATAATATGATGAGTGTTATAGATTAAAAGAAATGTTTTATTTGATAAAAAGATATGATTATCAATTTGCCCTTGTATAAAAATTTGATATAAATTCAAATTGAAGTAGTGGAAATTATATTAAAACTAAATTGAAATTGTTATTGATTACAAAAATTACAAAAATAAAATTAAAATTTATAAGAGAATTGTAGGAATAAATTTCAAGTATGTTTTCTTAAATAATAATTTTTATATTATTATTTAAATTATTGTTAACCAAAAATATATTAAATTTGATATAGTAAATAAAAATTGTCCACGTACATGGTAAATTGAAATAAGTTTTAAACGCAAAGTAAAAAACATTAGGACATTGATATTTTGACACCATTTTTTTTACTATCATTTGACACTACTCCTCATAACTATTTACTTTCTCTTTCTTCTAAAAATATAAAAGTTAACTTCTGTGAAGACTATCTTACCCTTATATAAGTTGTCAAATGGTGTCAAACAACCTTTTTCCAAAACATTAATACATACATAATAAATTAAAGTTAACAATGTCTAATCAATTTAATCTTCCATGTTTTGCAGTTTTGTGTAAATGTTGTCCAATCCTTGCCTCTCAATCAATGTCGAATTGGGAAGGATATCCTGGATTTATGAAGTAAGGGTTGTATGAACTCTAACCCCGATTTGTAGAAGAAGAACCACATTCAAAGAAGTGGGCATTATATTCTCTCATCTAAGCTGATGATGTGAACCACCTCATCTACTACAATCCATTAGCATATTGTTGTTCACTGCCATCACTATCAGGAGTTGCATGTGATTTTCTCGTACGTGTTTTACCATTTCTTTGTCTTTTACTTGAAGAAGACGAAGCCATATCCCATAATAGATTGTTTGCGTTATAATACATATAAGAAGTCCTTAAATATATAACACGAGTCATTACAACATACTAATATTTACAAATAGAAAAGTACAACAATACATATATGCAAAGCCAATAAACATGTCAATGTCAACGTATGATACTAAACCATAGAATATTACATATAATTAATTACTAAAAAAACAAATTTTAAGAACCACTATCTGAAGTACCACCACCTTCAGTCATCGTCTACAATTTGTTCCAACGAAGCGAGGTGGGAATTCTAACAAGTCATTTAATAAGGAATGATGTTCATTGCTTGATCATTAACTCATTCCAACGAAGCGTAGTACTATTCCATCATTTGATCATTTGGTAATGTTCATTGCTGCTAACATTTTCAATATGTCGTTTTCCGCGTGTTGAAATGTTGAAGTATGATAGAGTATGTCGTTTCTTTGTTTGACTACCACTATTTGTTCTTCATACACAACCACTTGTCACTCAACACAGGACGAAGGTTTCTCAAAGTGAACATATATTCTGCTAAGGTGTTCCATGAATCCATTTAGTCGTGTTGTGAGCGATGTAACTTGAGAGTCAAAGACATCAACCATGGGAGATTTTCTTTTAGATTTCCTAGATGATGGTGCCCCACTAGATGGTGCAAAAGGTGCATATGGAATCGATTGTGTCGGTCCAGGGCTATATGAATCCATATGGGGAAGTGATGATGGTGTTGGTTATGGCATTTTATGAAGTTCAGGTAAGTCGAGGATGTAATCCATCTGGTTATTCAAATATGCAATGAACATTTGCGTTTGTACCTCTTGTCTTGCTCTACGGACGATCCTGCACATGGCCACCATGACGTGATCAGACCCCCCAACTCCTCCACTAGGTCATAATGTTTTATCAAATTCACTCTCATTTTGCAATGTTTGGCTTCTCCTGAAATTGACTAATCAAAATAAAGTATTTACAAACACTTTGTTTTTAGTTATATTTTACAACTAATTTAAGGTTCATAGATTACCTTTATTAAGTCACTCTGAACATCATTTTCAGCTTCGAAACACTTGGTTCAATCATTCCAAGAAAATCCACTTAACCCACTAAAATAAGTCATGGACCTATGCCACTTATCCTTAAGCACATTTTGTCTATTTTTGATATTATTCTTATTTAACTGAACCAAAGTAGACTGGTGTAGATTTTCAAGAATGTTATTGTTTGCTTGGGATGTCTAATTCTTGTCGACCCTATTACCCAATCGAGTTTCATATACCATAACAGACAAGAGTCAAAGGTCCATATCCTCTGTCCATTTTCTGAATTCAAAAAGGTCGATAAATGAGTATGAGACAATACCCTTTTCCCTATTCATGATTGCCTATGAGACATATAAAATCATGCAATGATATAAAGAAAAATAACACATTTTTTATATTAAAACAAACAAACTTCATGACATAAAATACTAACTTCCATACAATTTAAATTTCTCAAAGTAAATTTTTCATACACATTAAATGTTTTCATGATCTCTCTACATTTGATTTGCTACTTCATCCCTAAGGTTACACCCATGTTTGTAGTCAATTTTACGATTGTTGCAATTAAAATCGCAACGGAACGACAAACCAAAAAGAAACGATTTTAAAAAGAGATTTTAGAGTCGCCACCATAGTTTATTACGAAAAAACTATGGAAAATTGTAAAATTAGACATGGTCTACGAAAACTGGATTCTAAGTCCAGAAGTCGGTTATGCGTAGGGAAGACGTTAACATCCTACAATGTATGCCTGGAGGTAGTACCTTTAATTAAATATACAAAACAAACAAAAATATTTTTTTTGGTTTTTTGGGTCCGACAAGGATTGACCTTGCTCCTACGCATTCTCTTTCAAACTAAGAAATCAAGGTTACATAGTTCTTTAAGAAATGTTGTTTGTTCAAAAAATATTGATGTTTTTATATTTTGAAAATTGTAATTTTTTGATATTTTTTAATTACTTGAAGATAGGTGTCATATGACGCGAACGGCCGAATAAGCACAAAAAATTGAAAGAGAAAACTATTTTTAATTTTCATCTTATTTCATTAAATTTATTTAGTAAAAGGAGCAACGAGTGGTGCAGTGAGTAATTAGTGGGGTGCAATAAGAAGCAGGTCAGAAAAATGAGCCCAATCAATAAGGGGTGTGGAGGTAGTAATAGCATGGTGTAGTGAGCAAATATTGTGAGGTGTGTAGTGAATGTGGGGTGCAGCGAGCAACACAACAAACAGCCCAAAAACAACAAAGAAAAATAGAGAGGTGCTAGGTTATCACATGTGGGGTGAACAAAAGGAAATAAAACAGCAAAGCCCAACAAAAGTACATAAAAAAAACTAAAGGTGCTAAAATGAGAATAAGGGTGCCACGAGCAAAACGAATCCAAGCCCAATCATCACCATATTTCTTTTGGGTTCCTCTTTTTCAAACAAAACAGAGAAGCCAAGACAACCTTCTTCTTCCCTCCAAAGGTGCGGTGCTAGAAAATCAGAGGTCATCGCCCCCTACTCCGACGAACTCCACACAACTGTCGTCACCAGGACCATTGACAACAACACTGATCAACACTAGAAGCTACACTGGTGATGATGTTGCCCTCTTGTTCACTTCACACGAGGCAACCCGCACCAGCGTCCACAACCGTCGTGCTTCTTTTTCTTCTTCTGCGCGAGGCACTCCTAAGACACACCATGACTGGCCACGTCTCCTCCCTCTAGCTAAGGCCGCCACAACGATGTCGTCATCCTTCGTTTGAATCATATAACAATATTGTTTCCTACACATCACTAATTAATTATTGTGTCAATTTATAGTTTAAAACAAAAAAAATCATATCTAAATATTATTTTTTAATTTTATTATTATTATTTATATTACTCTTATTGTTATTATTATTTATACTTTTAATAATATATTATTTTAAAATAAAAAAACAAATATTAAGATTATTTTATTTTATTTTATTTTTACATAAAAAATACTCATAATTAACTATTTATCTTTTTCTTATATCATTAAACTTTTTATTAAAATTTTATATTTATAACTATATATAATTATAATACTTAATTATATCATATAAATAATTTATTTAGATACATATAAGAGTTAATTATATCTTCTTTTTAAATATAATAAAGTTAATTATTTTTCTTAACAAAATTAACCGAAAAAAAAAATCCATGCGTACACACAGGTCAAATACTAGTTTAAGTAGTAAATTAACCGTTAATAAAATCACATTCTAATATATTCCCGAGGCACGGGTATTACTAGTTTAAGTAGTAAATTAACCGCTAATAAAATCACATTCTAATGTATCCCCGAGGCATAATTCACATATGATAGGAAAAATGGAAGTAATTATATTTTTATACTTTTCGGCCAATAGTATCAAAGTTTTAATGTTTTAACAAGTAAGGCATACGTAACTATCTTTTTACACTTTTTACACAGTCTCTTTGTAAGGCCCACTTTATTTTCTGCCTTTAATTAAAAGGATGCCCCAAATCAGTTGGGCCTAGGGCTGGCCTAAAGGGGATCCAAGAACCCTAAACTGCCCTAACCCTAACCACTATGCTTATCTTCTTAAAACAGAACTCTTACTTTCTCTTCGAGCAGCTGCGAAGCTCTGCTAGGGTTCAGCCAATGTTTCTCATCAAGTGAGCCTAGACCAGTTTTCTACTCTTCGTAAGTCAGCTTCCAACTCATGCTCTTGTTCCATTCTGTTCATTCTTCGTAGTTTCAACTAGGGTTGTCTTAATGATCTCGTTTTAAGCTCGTTCCACTATTTTCCAGCCCTCAAAGCTATTCCTTGAGCTACTGTTCATCACGGTTCGGGTGTCGAAGTCCTCTGCTAACCCCTTTCCAGGTAAGGGAAGCTAGGGTTTATGTTTTTAAAGTTATTTTGCCAATTTTTGGTCTGTTGTATAGTTGTGATGCTTGAATGAGGTTGTTGGTCGAATAAAAATGTATGGTGTGCAAGTATGTTTGATTGATGTGGCGCTACTATTTTTCTACACTGCACACCTTTCGTAAAATGACGATTTACGTTAACCGTTGGATCGAGCTGAAATTTTAATAGCTGATCCTTAAGACATAATTCTTGACTTTGACCCGTCGGATCTTTAATCAGAGCTTTGTAGTGAGAGCAGTTTTTATCGCAAGGTCACTGAATTTGTGTTGTTGACAACACTGCACACTTTTCGTAAAATTAAAGTTACTACTTCGTTAACCGTTGGATCGAGCTGATATTTTAATAGCTGATCCTTAACACATAGCTTTTGACTTTGACCGGTCTGATCTTGAATCAGAGCTCTTTAATGAGAGCAATTTTTATCGCAAGATCGCTATAGTTTGGTTGTTTCTCTGATCTTGAATGGTTATTATTGGCTTGAATCTAATTGTTATATTAAAAGCATGTGATAAATGATCATGCATGAGTGATGTGATTCATGGATTGTGGATGATGGGTTTGGGATAAATCTTGGCTTGCGATTTCAATGAAATGGTTGGTTATATATGCAGTCATGAATTCGGTATGAACAATAATGTTACATTGATGGCATGGTATTGGTATGAGGTGAAGTTCTATATCCCCGAATTGGGATGAATGTGATGGTATGAAATCAACATGGAATATGAATGAGGATGGGTTACAAAGGATGGCGTGAGGTGTTATATGCATGATCAATATTATTTGTTTGTTTGGAATGTGATTGGTATGTTATCAGTACGTAAATCCACAAGTCTTTAGGTGAGACTTCCTGGTGGTGCTTCAGTGGTCGGGACGTAATTTCATGGCCCCTATTAGTGAGAGTCCATGGTGGTGCCCCATCTATATGGTATGGTAAGGATTCAAGGTAAGGTTGCATCCTGACACTCTAAGGAGTCAGTTAGTCTCACTTAGAGCGGACTGACTCCTGTGGTGAGAGTAGCAAGAGGCCTGAAACTCATTAAGGGCTAACCTTGTGTGTGAGGGAATTGATTCATTATAACACTTGTAACACATAGCTCGGGGGTGAGCAGAGGTATCCACCACAAGTGCAAGCATCCGCTGAATCCGACCTGATTATATGTAATCCGGATGAGTCGAGTCTGAGTCTAGTGTATTGCTTGAGAAGTCATAACATGATTGGTTGATGAATATTGTTTTGGATTGTGTAATATCATGTGACTGTTTGATAAACTGTTTCTACTCTAGCTTACCCTTTTTGCTTGTTTGGTTGTCTTGTATGTGGTCCTTCTCTTTTTGCGATAATCATCAATTCATTGATGTGAGTAGATGCGAGAGGCACTCGAGGTCAACGGGGAAAAGATGATTCCACTGCATAGTCTACCTAGGTTGGACTTCATGTTTTATTTGGGCTTTTCTTTAGGGCTATGGCCCATGTACGCTTTGCTCTTTAGTATTCTATTAACTTTTGTTAAGTCCTTGGATTCTTGGTTGTATCTGGCATCATGGTGTGCCTTAGTTTCTCCTAGCATTTTTGGATATTGTAAGGAGTAACGTTTATACTCCAGGACTTGTCTCTAATTTTCTATCTGTGTGGCATTTCATTTAAATTAAAGTTATTATTTAAATGGGGTGTTACACTCTTTCCAGCAATCTACAAGAAACTTAATTTTTTGGCTTTTTTTCTTAGATGCTCTCCCTTCCCCTCCCGCATGTATTTGTATCAGATTTCTATCAAATGAAAAGAATAAAAATAAATTCAATAAATAAAACAAACTAAATCCTAAATTAAAGAAAATTAAACATAAATTTAACTTGTCATTTGTTGTTGACGATATTGTTGGGCTTGGGCTTTCATGGCTCTTACGGTGTCCTTTAGCCACTTAAGCAATGTTATAGTCTCCGCATGGAGAGGGTGGAGAGGGGAAAATTGAGAGGTAAAAAACCCATGTCGGGGGAGGGAAAGGGCATAGGGAGAAACACCGACGTCGATAGCTAAAGTGTAACATTTAGGGCGACATTGTGTTCTTCCCTTGTAGCTTCGTAATTTCCTACGTCTGCATTAAGGCTCCCTTGAAATCTATGCAGTTTTACCATCACAACACATGTGAACTTTAATGCTAGATTGAGGTTAAAGGTTCTTGGTTCAACATTTGAGGCTCTAGCAGGTTCTTTAGCAGGTCTAGTATTAGAGCTTTCAACACCTGTTCTGGAATTTTCTCCAACCAACCAACAAGTAAGGATGCAAACACCTCCAGACTGTACACTTCCAATCGATCAAAAACAAAGTTAGTCAATTAATTTTATTAACCTGATGCAGTACTTATATAATCAATTGATTGAATCACAAAAACAGTCGACTCAAATACTGGGAAAAATGCAAAAATGCAGATTCGTGATTTAAAGCAAGATCAATGTAAAGGATCAGTCAAGACAGGTTCCAATGAGTTATACAAACATGATCACTATTGCAGATGATGCCAAAACACTCAAGAATGTCGAAAAGATGGTTTAGATCACAATTCTTTAAACTTTAAATGATAATGCAAGAGAATATGGTTAGAGAAAAGAGTAATGCACAATATTTTTATACTGGTTCTCTCAAACCTGAGCTACATCTAGTTAGTCAAGGAAACCCGAGCTTGACTTTGTACTATTTCAAAAGATTTACAAAGTTTACATCTAATAAATGCTAAATGGTCTACAAAGTGAATTATAATCTTCAAGCTTGTTTTCCTAATGATTGATCCATATAGAGGGCATGCATAAAAGGCTTGATCAACTCGAGCAACATTAAATCTGCATAACTTCATCAATGTAGGCATGATTCCAAAGCAATGGCTTCAAGTTACTTCAACAAAGCTTAATCAAATCTTCAAGTAACACACCATCCAAGCTACGCATGTCAACATAATGGTGACGGTGTTTAATGGGTGGTTGAAGGTGATAATGAAGGGTATGTGATTGAGGAATGGATCTATTTCTTGTGTGTGATGACGGTTCTACGTGTGGAAGAGAGAAAAAATGGTTTCCCCCGGAGGAGTTGGAAGATGAGGATCCCTACTCTAGGCCCTCGGTCCTCAGGAGAAAGATGGAGATGATGGAGCTCCCAGAGGTGATAGAAGTGAGGTTTGTTGTTGGCGGCCTATGCGTGTTGCAGTAACATTGCATGTAATTAACGCTAGCGGTGGCGTGTGAAGAAAGTTGAGGAAAAGGGTCACTTCTCTTAACCTTGTGAGCTATTGTAAGCTAGAGATCAAGATCATAGACTTGTGTGGATGCTGATCAAAAATCTTTTACCCTTTGGCTCTTGAAAAACAACATTTCTCAAATCAAATCTTTGAATGACACGTGATTTTTGTGATTGGAAAGCATTTGAAGGGGTTCAAAAAGTATTGAATGAGTGTGAACAAAGGCAATAGGCTGTTGGCTCATGGAATGAAATAGAGAAAAATAAAATAAGATGGGGGTACAAATAATTAAAACTTATTGGGTCCTTAAAAAAAGTCGAGGTTTGGATAAAAAATTGAGTAGTGTAGATAATAAAAGATTTGGGGTCGTTGGCTCTAAAAGAAAGTGAGAATGGTTTTAAAAGAAAATGGAAAAAGTTTGGTTATTAAAAATAAAACTAAAATGAACCTAATAAAAGAAAATAAAATATGGATAGTGTAGATATTAAAAATTATTTGGGTCAAAACAAAAACATAAAAAGAACATTTGCACCCTTTGTTATTTACTATCTATTTTTCAAAAATTTTAAAATAAATTTTATTCACCTGGTAAGAAATATGTCATTGTTGTCTACCCTTCGTAAGAAGTTGTGAATAATGTAGCATGCCCACACTATCTTGGTCATTGTATTGAAAGAGTAACGAGGCTCTGTTCCAATTGCTATAATGGCAAATTATTTTTTCAACATACCAAATGTCCTTTCAATACATTTTGTAGTGCTGAATGACAATGATTAAACAACTCTCAAGGATTTTATGGATCTCATCTGTTGTACTCCTTCAGGTGTTATCTTACATCTCTATATGGCATAATTATGTTTTTTTCAACATACACCTCGCATCTCCAAGGTAATACTTTCCTAAAATTATTTGCAAAATCCATGATTACAGCTAATTCAGAACTCATAAACTTCCAAGGTATATTAACAAATATATTTCACTCACATGTGGGTATGACCAAAGGATCCTTTATAATTAGAGCATTCTTTAAAATTATTGAATCAAAGTTGTTCCCTCCCACCCAGCTAGTACATATGAGAATTTCATGTTAAAGTCAGATGTTGCAAATACATTTTGCATTGGCCAATCTTTCGTACCTCGATATATGGCAACATCAGATCTTAGAACCTTTACTCGACCATGATTTTCATCAATGGCCCCTGTGCAATCCTATTCATACAAATAATTATGTAAATGATGACGATAACACTGGTTCATATCCTATGAAACATTTTTGTTGCCCATTCATTGATTACCTTAAAGTTTTACTTAGAATTGACATTGTTAAAGATATACAGATCAATGTCGTTTACGACTGACTAACATAAAAGTCTAATTCTAACATCAAAACTTCATTCAATACATTGTGAAAGTGCCTACTAACGATTTCTCCAGATTGATAAAAGAAAAATTGTACACTTTGATTCTTAACATTATGTTCAATGATGTGCATAAACTTACCAACTTGTTCCTCAACTATTGATCAAAATGCATTCTTCACTAACCCGATTGCCCTTAAGCGTTGACACAAATTAATAAATGCTTCTAGTCCCATGCAAATAGTGTTGCGACATTGATTAGTATGTACTAAATATGACATCAACTGCTCCTTACGATGCTCTTTTTGGGGTACAAAGTCTCTAGGTGTATTTGTAGTTATTTGACTCAAATTCAATATACGTAATACATATCCAATAATGCACAACATTATCATCATGTTAACTTTTGTCCTCAATTGTAATTGTTGTTGTAGGTATGGAATAATATTAAAATCCACATCTACGACATCATTTATGAAGTCTTCATCGTTGATAGATGAAAAGTCTTCTTCTTGTTCCATATCGACAACCTTTTAAGACATATATCTATCTAAAATGTAATAATTTTAAATATATTTTACATACAATAATATTTTGAAAGAATATAAAATTTAATTATAATCCTAATTGAAATAATTCATTTCATATTTAACATAATAAAAAAATAAACTATAATAAATTACAAAAATTCATGGGAATATACCATTTTATTTGAAATAAAAATTATATATTAAGAAAATTATGACTATTCTTTATTAGAATTTAATTTAACTAAATTATGATTTATATATATCAGTACCAAAGGAGGGCACAAGTGGTAAGATGAATGAACCTGATTCGGGGGAGAAAAAACCATCCAATGGAGGGAAATTGTCTCAAGTAGAATTAAGATAAAGAAGTCCTAAAGGAGTCTATTTTAAATGTGGCGACATTTGGGGTCGATATCATGTGTGCAAATTGAAACATAATCAATTTGTCTTCATTGAAGGATCACAAAGGGACGAATCAGAGATTAGTGACGAAGAGGGGGATAAGGGCGAGCCTCTCACCAGTAAAGTATTGCAAAAGAAGGCTTTACTTCCCATACATCTTTCAAAGTGGTCGACATGCTTAGGGGGCAGGAGGTGCTAATATTGGTCAATTGTAGAGCCTCAGCTAATTTCATTTCTCAGACATTAGTTAAGCAACTTAAATTAACAGTGAATGAAAAAAAGGCCTATAAGGTGGAGGTAGGCACGAATGCCAAGGTGTGAAATAGGGGAATATGTAAGCAATTAACGGTAGTAGTCCAAGGGGTTTCTGTGGTGCAACAATTTTTCTTCATGGAGTTAAGAGGCACTGATTTGGTGTTAGGCATGGATTGGTTGGCTAGTTTGGGGAATGTCAAAGCAAATTTCAAAACTTTTTTTTAACGTGGAGCGATAAAGATGATAAGAAGAGCATATGAGGTGACCCTTCCCTATGTAAATCACAGGCATCATGGAAGGAGATAGTGAAGGCTTTTCCAAACTATGGGGAGACATATGTATTATCATGTCATCCACTACCATGTCAGAGGTACCAGACCCCCACCCTATTTATCCTACTTTGACTACTTTATTCAAGACTATGAAGATCTATTTAGGGAACCTACAGGTCTGCCCCCCCAAAAAAGATTATGACCATGCCATTTATCTCCAAGACCACTCCAACATTCCAAATATCAGGCCATATCGGCACCCTTATTATCAAAAGTTTGAGATTGAAAAATTTGTGCAAGAAATGTTGGGGGCAAGAATCATACGACCCAATACCAATCATTACAGTAGCCCAATTATATTAGTAAAGGAAAAAGATGGAGGATGGAGGTTTTGTGTGGATTATCGGGCTTTAAACAAGATCACCATACCCGACAAGTTTCTCATACCCATCATAGAGGAATTGTTGGATGAGCAAGGTGGTGCCTAGACTTTTTCTAAACTAGACCTGAAACCTGGTTATCACCAGGTTCGGATGCGAGAAGAGGATGTAGTCAAAACTGCTTTCCGAACTCATGAGGGGCACTATGAGTTTTTAGTAATGTCATTCGGGCTTACTGATGCACCTTCTACATTCCAAGCACTCATGAATTAGGTCCTTCGACCATATTTGTGAAAATTTGCCCTTGTTTTTATTTTTTTATGACACCATTGGTTGCCCTTAGGGAACACCACTTGGTGGTGAATAAAAAGAAATGTTCCTTTGGAAGGAAAAGTATTGAGTATTTAGGCCATATTGTGTTGGGCCAAGGAGTGGCTGCCGATCCTAATAAAATTCAAGCGATGGTAGACTGACCCATTCCGAAAGATGTGCGAGGATTGAGGGGTTTTCTTGGCCTAACAAGATACTATCGCAAATTTGTCGCAGAATATAGGAAGATAACTTGGCCCCTAACTCAATAGCTGAAGAAGGACAAGTTTCAGTGGGACGACTTAGCTCGAAAAGCTTTTGAGCAGCTGAAAAAGGTCATGACACAAGTGCCCGTGCTTGTTGTGCTTGACTTTACAAAGGTTTTTGTGATTGAAATGGATGCTTCCAACAAAGGATTAGGGGCAATTTTAATGCAAAACAAACAACTTGTGGCTTACATGAGCCAAACATTATCTGACAGGAACTTGAACAAGTCAGTCTATGAAAAAGAATTGATGGCGGTGGTCATGGCTATACGGAAATGGCGACATTACTAATTGGGGAGAAAGTTCATAATCCATACTGATCAAAAGAGTTTGTAGTTTTTACAAGATCAACGATTGATGGGAGAAGAGAAAAATAAATGGATTTCTAAGTTACTGGGGTTTTACTTTGAAATTAAGTACAAACCTGGCAAAGAAAATCGAGTCGTTGATGCACTCTCTAGACAAATACAATATGCTGCCATTTATACAGTCCGATTTCTAGAATGGGATGATTTGGAGGCAGAAATTAAGAAAGATACGAGGTTGCAACAAATTATCCAAGACTTACTCATGAAGACTCGAGAGCATTCGGGTTATCACATCAATCAAGGAAGGCTATATTATTAAGGGTGGTTGGTCATTCCAAAGGGGTCCCTTAAAATTCCTTCCATCTTGCAAGAATTTCATGATTCTGCTGTCAGAGGGCATTCAGGGTTTTTCAGAACCTATAAAAGGATTTCCAACCTATTCTTTTGGGAAGGAACAAGAAAGAACATACAAGACTATGTGAAGAAATGTGATGTGTGTCAAAGAAATAAGTATGAAATTGTGAGTCCTGTAGGGTTGTTGCAACCCCTCCCTATTCTAAAACAGATTTGGACCGATATCTCCAAGGATTTAATTGGAGGGTTACCCACAATTGGGGGCAAGGACATTATCTTGGTCGTAGTTGATCGTTTCACTAAATATGGCCATTTCCTTACTTTGACAAACCCTTACACAGCAAAGGACGTGTGAGAAAAGAAGTCCCACATTGATGGGAACTTACTTTGGGGCTTACTTTTAATGTTACAAAAGGAGCCCAATGTTTCCTTAGGAAATCATCCCAAAGTCTCTCCCATCTTATTCCTTTTGCTTTATTTGCTTGAGAGAAGAATTGAGAGAATATTAGTTTCTCCTCTAAGAGAGAAGGTTAGTTTCTCCTTTAAGGTTCTCCTTGTATTAGTTTTTCCTATTTCCAGGGGTTGTCATTGTTTTCTCCTTGTGATTAGAGAGAATGGTATGTAATTTTTCCTTTCCTTAAATAAATTAAATTCATTGTCTATTATCTATTTTTGTTCCTTTATTTTCATCTTTTATTTTAGTTGTGAGTACTTGTGCTAGTACTCTGATACCCAACAGTGGTATCAGAGCTGTTGGTTCGTGTGATTATATTCCGCTACTATTGTCATTAGAATAATGTTGTGATAGTGGATAAAGTGTGGTAGTGTGAAAGTGCATGTCTTGGAAAATTCTGGCTAGGAAAGACTTGGTACTTAAGCGTGTCCATTAGTGACCCACCTCTCTTTCCTGGAAATTACCTGGTGCATTGGTTCACGACCTGCCTTCATTGTTACAATAGACAATACTATTCATAGTGAGAAGTGCATAAGTCGGTTTTAAAGCCATGACAACAAGATACGTGATAGAGAGGTTCAATGGGAAAATTTTCTCATTGTGGAAATTGAAGATGAAGGCAATTTTGAGAAAGGACAACTATCTAGAAGCAATTGAAGAAAAACCTGAGGGCATTACAGATAAAAAATGGAAGGAAATAGATAACAATGCTATAGAAAATTTGCACTTAGCATTGGCAGATGCAGTTTTATCCAGCATTGCGGAAAAGACTACAACAAAGGAGATTTGGGATACTCTCACAAGCCTGTACGAGGTTAAGTCACTTCACACAAGAATATTCTTAAAGAGAAAACTCTATACTCTTCGAATGAGTGAGTCCACATCGGTGACAGACCACATCAACAATCTAAATACGTTGTTTGCACAACTTTCAGCGGCAGATTTCAACATAATTGAAAATGAACATGCGGAGCTTCTACTACAGAGTTTACCTGATTCGTATGATCAGCTTATCATCAACATTACAAATTACAACGTTGTTAACCTCCTACACTTTGAGGATGTTGCTGGAGTTGTTCTTGAAGAAGAATCCAAGCGAAAGAACAAAGAGGATATGGTGGAAAGTGCAAGGCAAATATAAGCTTTGGTGATGACGAGAGGTAGATCAACAGAACGTGGATTTAGTGGGAGTCAGTCTGATGATAGATGTCAAAGTAAGAAGCATCTCAAATGCTACCATTGTGGCAAAAGAGGGCATGTAAAGAAAGATTGTTGGCATTTGAAGAATGGAGGAAAGAACTCTGACGCATCAAAGTCACAAGGTTGTATGGCAAATACCTCAGAGGACGAAGATATTCTGTGAAGAAGAGGAGAGATCTGGTAAGTCATGAAAGCTCAAAAGATCATGGCAGATGTGTATGTGCTTTTGGGAGATACGTTGCAGGATGCTAATGCAATGGTTGCATCGACAAGTCAAGAAGAAGCGGTGTTGACGTGACATCGTAAACTTGGGTATAAGTCAGAGCGAAGTTTGCAAATCCAGGCAAAACATAATCTCTTACTCGGGCTAAAGAAGGTAATTTTACCTCTACGCGAGCACTATGTGGTAAGCCAACAAACGTAGTCATAGATTGCAGATTGCTAGTTTGACTACTAGAAAAAGGAAAACACAAGAAGACTTGGTTTATTCTGATGTAAGGGAATCACCAGAGTTATCACTAGGAGAATCAAAGTTTACTCTAGGAGATTGTGGGTGTACTACGTCAAGAGGAAGTCAAATGTGTTGTTACCAGTTCAAGGAATCCAAAGCACGAGTAGAGCTTGAAACTGGGGAAAATTAAGTGCTTGGGCTATGCTAACAATGTGAAAGGGTACCACCTGTGGGTCCCACTACCCATAAGGTTATTGTTAAGCAGAAATGAAATGATGCACCAACCAGAAGGCGTTAAAGAACAAGAAAACTTGGTTTGCATGGTTGAACAAATCTCAGTACGGTTTAAAGAGAGCGCTCAGGTGTTCGTACCACAAATTTGATTCCTTCATAAGCCTCGGTTACATCAGAATGGGTGTTTAGACCATTGATGTTGTATGTGGATGACATGTTGGAGGTAGGCCCCAACAAAGTTCAAATCCAGAAATTGAAGGCAAAATTGGCTAGAGAGTATGAGAAGAAGGACTTGGAACCATCAAACAAGGATTTCAGGGATGCAAATTCATCGAGACAAAATAGATAGGAAGGTTTGGCTTTCTCAGAAGAAATACTTACTGATGATCTTGTGGCGCTTCAACATGCAAGATTGCAAACCAATTTCTACCCCATTTTCTATCAATTGTTCCTCACTATGAGTCCTAGCAGTGAAGTGGAGAGGATGGAGAAGTCTCGAGTACTGAGTGCATCAGTGGTGGACAGCCTTATGAATGCTATGATGTGTACAAGAGGTGGGAGTGGTTAGTAGATTCATGGCGGGTTTGGTGGAGAGCAGTGAAGTATTAACAAGAGGTCCTTAGGAGGAACCTCAAGTGTTGCATTGTGTTTCGGAGGATCAAAATTATGTGTCAATGAAGTCTACATGGATTCGATCCTACTGAAGTTTATCAGAAGAACAAGCAACATGAAGGCAGAGAATAAAGCATGGTGTGAAGATTTAATTAATTTCATCAAAATCTTCAAGTGGGAGATTGTGAGAAAAGAAGTCCCACATCGATGGGAACTTACTTTGGGGCTTACTTTTAATGTTATAAAAGGAGTCCAGTGTTTCCTTAAGAAATCATCCCAAAGTCTCTCCCATCTTATTCCATTTGCTTTATTTGCTTGAGAGAAGAATTAAGAGAGAATATTAGTTTCTCCTCTAAGAGAGAAGATTAGTTTCTCCTTTAAGGTTCTCCTTGTATTAGTTTTTCCTATTTCCAAGAGAGGTGTTGTCATTGTTTTCTCCTTGTGATTAGAGAAAATGGGATGTGTCCCAACCATACCCAAGTAGGCGGCCATCAGAGAGCACAATGGCCGCCTACCTCACAGAGACGCCCTCGCACAGAACCAGGCAGCCATCCGAGAGCGCGATGGCCGCCTACCACGCAGAGCCGCTTACCACACAAGAGCCCCTTCATATGGACAACACGGTCCCCACCTGGCACCACACCCCCCCTGTTAAACCACGCGGCCAGCATACCGAAGCCCGACAGCCGGTTCCCACGCCAAAGGCACCCTCCCAAAAGAAAGCCCCCTTTTACGCATCTCATGGCCGAGCACCGGACGCCGCCAACACCTGAAGGACCTGAGGGACCCCCTGGTAAATTCTCCACTTTTACACTAGATCCAAGAATGGCTAAAAAGGAGTATTGGGCCAGAAAGCCCATCCCAGGTAGGACCCACAGGTAAAAAGGTATAAATAGCACACTATCCCATGCATTCATTACGCATTAATTATTCTCTGAAACCCTGACATCACCAGTGCTGACTTAGGCATCGGAGTGTCTTTTGCAGGTCCCCTGCGCCGCCCTCAAGCCCCCCTTTGACGAAAGAAGACCGGCCCCCAGAAGACGTACAAGACCCTTGGTTGATTTGTGGATTACAGACCTCGGTCCTTTAAGAACAGGATGTAATTTTTCCTTTCCTTGAATAAATTAAATTCATTGCCTATTATCTATTTTTGTTCATTTATTTTCATCTTTTATTTTAGTTGTGAGTACTTGTGCTAGTACTCTGATACCCAACATGACATTGCTGAATTGTTCTTAAAGGAGGTGGTAAAGTTGCATGTGTTCCCTAAATCCATTGTTTCTGATCGGGATTGCGTTTTCATGAGTTCATTTTGGACTGAGTTATTCAAGCTTGCAAGCACTAAATTAAATTTTAGTTTAGCCTATCATCCGCAAACTGAAGTGGTGACTCAATGTTTAGAAACGTATTTGAGGTGCATGACAAGGTTGCATTCCAAACAGTGGCTGAAATGGCTCAGTTGGGCTGAATTTTGGTACAATACAACCTACCATGAATCCACCAAAATGACACCCTTCAAGGCTTTATATGGAAGAGACCCTCCTCCAGTAGTGAGAGGTGATATACCAACAACGTCCATGGAAGAGGTGACAGTGATGCTGCAAGAGCGCAATGAATTGTTGGCAATTTTTAAAGATCAATTGGTGCGAGCTCCAAATAGGATGAGGCAGCAAGCCAAAAAAATAGAAGGGAAGTGGAGTATAAGGTGGGAGATATGGTTTATTTGAAAATACAACCATATAAGTTAAAAAAATTGGCTGGAGAGTGAACCAAAAGCTCAGTCCACGATGCTATGGTCCTTATGAGATCCTAGAGAAAATAGGCGAGGTAGCTTACAAGTTGAAATTGCCCGAAAATAGTAGAGTTCACCCTGTGTTTCATGTATCTCTATTGAACCAAGGGTGGTTGAGGAAGGGGTTGTCCAGCCGCTACCTTCGTCTATCAATGAAGATTTAGAGCTTCAGGTCCAACCCAAAGAAATCCTTGTGATCAGGAGCAAGGGAGACCACATTCTGGAAGTGTTAGTCAAGTGGCGGAATCTACCAACTTGTGAAAATTCATGGGAATCTTGGAATAAGATGCGAGAATCTTTTCCTGAACTTCACCTTGAGGACAAGGTGACTCTTCGAGGGGTAGGTGATGATATGAATGAAGGAGTGGGAGGGCAAAATAGGACACTACACCAAGTCTACGAGAGGAATAAGTGGAAACCCATCACATGGGAGCCCACGAGCACACATACTTGATTCTGTAATAACAATTTGGCTGAGGTGGCAGGGGGATCGTGGGGTTAGTTAGAGGAGAGAGAATATAATGAGAAAACGGGGAAGGATGGGGGAGGTTGGGAATTGGTGAGGGCTCAGAGGAATTTATTTCTCTTTGGGATTGTTTTGCTCTATTTTATTTGATTCCATAAACTTTGAATAGATAGCTAGAATTCTATTCATTTTCTGGTCGTGTTAATATTGAATATACCTATCAACTAATCTAGGGAGAATGAGATTTTTTTTTCTTAGTTGAAATTTTACAGAATGCACATGGAGTATGCTCAGGAAGTGTTATCTCGTTTTGGCACGAAGAATTGTATTTCCGTCAAGAATCCAATTGTTTCAGGAATAAAGTTGTCTAGAAATGATAGAAGGACTAAAGTGGATGCTACTTTATTCAACAATTAGTTGGAAGCATTATGTACTTGATTGCAACCAGACGAGACTTGATATATGAAGTTAGCTTAATTAGCAGATTTTCATGTCCATTCCTACATAAACACATTGGTCTACAACCAAAAGAATTTTGTGGTACCTAAAAGACAATACTGAATTCAGGATATTCTTCAAGAAAGGGCACAAAAACACAAAAATAGTTGTTTATACAGACACTGGTTTTGCTGGAGACATAAACGACAGGAAGAGCACATATTAATTTGTTAGTTTCAGTTTTGTTTTCAATTAAGCATTTTGAGTTTCAATAAATTAGGTCAGTTGTTGATCTATTCAATCGGGAGTAGAGTGAAAGCTAAGATTTAGCTCATGATTTAGTTAGGAAATCACCCATGATTTGCGTGAAGGTGGGACAGGTTTTTATTCTCTCATTTCCTATATAAATGCAATTCAATTTTCAGTTTGAATAATACAATTACAGAAATTCAGAATCACCTTATCTGATTTTATTCTCAAAACTAGAATTCTGAAAATTGTCGGGGTGCAGGTAGAAATTGGGGGTGTTGGAAGCAATAGCCTAGAAGAAGAAATCAATAGCTTAACTAACGTTGCCGTACACGAAAGTAAAACACCTGATTAAAAGAGCTAAAACTTTATACCTTGCTTGTGGCAGAAAAACGTCATTGTTCTTTTCTTTACAGAAAACTACCTCAGTTTTCTATTGCTAAATTAATGCCACTGAAAAAACTAATTGTCTGCTAATAATGAAGGGAAAAAATTATAATTTAATCTCACGTAGTGAGTCATCTACTGTAGTAATAATAATAATAATAATAATAATAATAATAATAATAATAATAATAATAATAATAATAATAATAATAATAATAATAATAATAAGCCGTACAAATTTCCGACAACCTTCAAAGCCCATATCCTATGTGTTACTTAAATTACTAAGAATTATTTATTTCATGCACCTGAAAATAAGTTAATTTACCATACACAATCGAAAGTGAAAAAAATTGAGATACTAACTTTAACATGATGGAAAGGGCAACCTTTATCGCAGCTTGACAAGGAGTAGATACTATATAATCTTCCTCCTGTAAAGCTTTGAACTGTTTCAGGTTTAACAAATAAAGCTTAAACATTTTAGAGACCCAAATAAAGGTCTGAAATCAGATGGTACTGAGTGCTAAACCTGTCATTAAACCAATTCAGGTATATATCTCAAATCTGACCCACACCATTAGAGGATAGTTAGAAGTTAAAACATTCAGTACCTTCCCTGAAATAGATAGGTTTAGTCTATATGTAGTGTGCATTGTGGTCACTAACACCAGCAATTTTTCACCACATGTACTCTTCAAAGAGACTACCATCAAAACATACAAGGAACAAAAATGTTTCAATAAAATGAAAGTATTGAATGAAATCATAAAAAACATAAAGCTATAGGCACAAATAAACCAAACTTTTAAGTACACTGACCGAGGTAAATTATATGGACCTAAATGTGTGAATCAAATACATATTTGGCTATATGAGAATTGAAATACACTACTGCCTCCAGTGATTAATAACAATTGCAATATATTATCATTAACTCTCCAATGTTAATCAGGAAAATATCTTCAATGAGAATGCTAGCCGTGTATTATATTGTGAATGGTTATAAATCTATTGATTCAAACAAAATTGTCTCTCTCAAGAGATACCTGTGAACTAGGCCAAATGTTAATCAGGAAACCATTCTTTATCTTGGAATGGTGTGACCATTGACAGACATGAAGGAACTGCACCCGATATTGAGAATTTTATCACGTCTAAGTGAAAATGGATCTATCCCTGCCTTGTGAGCTGCAATAACTCCAATGGCCTCCCAATAATTTGAAACATGCAGCTGCCGAATGATAATTTTATCAACCAAAATGTTCTCATTTCAATTGTAATAGAAGAAAAATTGACTGTCTCGATGGTGCCTACAGTTAATTTTATTTTGTCTTTTTAGCACCAACAATAAAAAACTAACACTAAGTTGCCAAAAATGGAGATGTTATTATTTTACTTGTATGCTTATGCATCTATCTAACTTTAACTTTTGTCCAAACCCACATTTTTTTCTTTGGTGAGCAAATGGTACATAGTAACTTGAATTCTTGTCAATTGATTTCTCCAGAATTTTGAATGAAACAGATAAAGATCCTAACTTTTATTCACATCTCTAAAATAACAAGTTCACAGAATAAAAATCACGTACCACTTCAAGACCAAGTTTGTCTGCAGTATCATTAAGAACAGTTTCATTTTCGTCCACAGTAATTATAAGTGGCTGCAAGAAAATTGTACACAGTCATGTATAACGAAATAATGGTGTTATCAAAATTCTAGTTGGACAGTTTGATTTGCCGAACGGATGAAAGCTAACTTACCACAAGGAGATAATTGTTGTTTTTGCTAATATGTTTAATCAAACCAAAAAATAAAAATAAGGCAAAAAGACGCTGATGTGTTTGAATGTATACCTTTTTGCTTTTATTTCTAGCAAAAGCAAGACATGCATCCCCGCCGCAAGCATCTTTGGGTAGGATTACGGAATCCACATCATTTGCCTGTATGCAACCTTTTTCCAAGGATTTGGAGTCCATGACCAAGTATTGTGGAGCATTACTTAGGCCAGCAAGCACACATGGTAGGAAAGTGTACCCAATCTACTTAACAAGAGCAAGTTATCCATAAGTACTATTATCCATCAAATACGCAGAATGAGAAATCTCCAATTTATAATGAGAACAAAATCGTCTTAATAATACAAGAAATGTTAAAAAGAACCTACTAGAAATGTTAAGCTTCATTTATTTAATGGACACGTCAATCTTGAAAATGAATGACATGGGAAAAAAAGTCCAGTAAAAAGAGCAGGGAAAGAATGAGGAACAGTTTAGTGTAAACAGTTCAAACTTTAAAGCAACCTTACTCAAAATGGCTTTATCTAACTAAAAATTAGTTTTTGAGCAGGTCTAATCCATTTACCCAAACTTGCACCGTAATACTAATAGTAAGAAGAGGCTTAGTTGTTAATTGTGTCCATGTTTGAAATAAGCAAATCTTTATTTTCGTTTTACTTTATAACTGTATTTTCCTTTTCTTAGAATTGAAGTTTCTAATTCTTGTATATTGAAACAGTGTAAGAAAAGACAATTTTTAAATTCATCTTTACTGAAATTTTTAAAAATGCTACTTTGGGACAGAGATTTGAAACAAAACAAATTCAACAAAGCAGATGAGGACTTGACGATTTCTAACACCTTCACAGTCAACAAACATATGAACTCCTGAACTAGGTAAACCACCTTACTTCCTACTAGTTTTATTATAGAGCCTCAAGTTATCATCAGTTTTCAGAGTTTTAAGTAACATTTATCAATTAACGTATATTCTCATATAAACACACGAAAGACATACCTACGACCGGTATCTATTGGAGAAGGTAAGAAAGGAGCAGCACGAATCATTGAAACGGGTGGAAAATATATTCATCCTAAAGTGCAAGAAAATTTTCACAAAGCACAAAATAAGTGAGGTCCACCAATACAGTACACGGTGGACCAGTACCATATATTTAAGGTATAGAGTTCTGAATCTTAGATGCCATCTCCCATCAGCACGTGCAGACATAGATAAATGACAAAATTATTGAAATTGTAAATGCTCAACTAAGAATCTAACCACTAGAAATCTTAAATACTATTTGCTTTGGTATGATTATCGACCCCATAATTACAAAATCTACACTACACACATATGCTGAGCTTAATTAAAATATACAATAAACTATAAGATATCAGATTCTCTTAGCTGATGAAAAAAATGGATTAAAACACTGGCTTCAGAAAATTTATCACATCAATAGCAAATTAAACATGAGGCATGTTTGCTTAGTCACTAAAAAAATCAATCATACTCGTTTAAAAGATTATATGTCTCGGGTAAGAGAAAAACACAGTTCAAAGTAATAACTAAAATTATAATTCATAGATGAATTGTTTTGACATGATACTTTAACCTATCAGTTAGTTCTAAAAGTGGTAGCTCCACCAATCTAATATAGTTGAAACAAATGCCAAATGCGCTGTTATTTAGAGTGTACCAACCTCCTCAGCTGCTGATTTCGGACTAAGAGATAGGCTCATGGGAAGTGGAGACATTGCAGGAGCATGTGCACAAGGAATTTGGAACTCCTTCACTACTTGATGACTTATAACTGCCTCAACTCCTGCTAATAGGTCTATTCCCTAAACAAGGTAAAAAGAGGGAAGCAAACGTCACTGTGTCAGTAACAAAATATAAGATTCATTACTGAACTGCTGAATATACAAAGGAATGACTAAAATAATGTTCAAAATAAAAATGAAGGAAAAAAGGAACAAATTCTTGTTGGAATTTAGAGGACAGTGATAAGATGCAGACATAATCTTTTAAAATAAGGTTACATTTCACGAACAAATATCACAGATATGGTGAATATGAAAGAACCAAGAAAAAGAAACAACCTCATCCACGACTTCTTTAATCTTATAGAACTAGCACAATTAATCAAATTATATTCTTCTAGATTTATTGTCATACCATTCCCTGCCGATAGTCATCTACATCATCAATTTCATCATCTGGGAAACGTCCAACAACAGCAATGGCATTCACTTTTGACCTCTTCACTAAAGTATTCACAGCTCTAAGTAAAGAATCAGGGTGCTTAATCCTTCCAGTTGATTGGCCAGTTTCTGGATCAACCCACTTCTCTACCTGTAAAATTTGATGCTATGCAAGTCAAATTCAGGGTTTAAATTGGATAACGCTCACCCTAACTTTGGCTAGGCATTTTATATAGCTCCAGATCATGATAATAGATACTTGAAATTATAGACTAGGCATGCATAAAGACTTCTACCTCCAGCTTAAAAAATAATCAAGTCTGAAAGGTAAGAATAAGAATTCTGAAATGAATCAAAAAGTGTTCCAATTTTAACTAGACCAAAAAAATTGAGATATAGAAATATAAAACATACAACAATAAGATAAACTGGCAAGGTTTCCTCCAGTTAAAACTCTTGTGTTACTTGTTTCTTTCTAGTGCACAACATAGAATATCTTGTAAAATGTTCACAACTACAGATCCTATAACTTTGAGATATAGAAATATAACGCATACAACAATAAGATAAACTGGCAAGGTTTCCTCCAGTTAAAACTCTTGTGTTACTTGTTTCTTTCTAGTGCACAACATAGAATAGTAAAATGTTCACAACTACAGATCCTATAACTTTGATTTTCATAGAATTTATCCTACCACCAAAAATTCAACCCTTGCCAGATCCAAAATAAGCAATTGTCACACAGACTGGTTTGATTAAATTAAAACAAAATCTAGCAAAATGGAAAATTATTCTTTTTGCGGAACATCACATGCTTTATATGACTTCAAGATGCCCCAAAAGATCAACAGCACTCACATGCCTCTCTTAGTGTAGAAAAAACCTTTGGCTTAAGAACCAAATCACTCGGTCCAAACATTAAGACTTTATCAGCAAACACAAGTCTAGTGAATGGAAAATTGGCAGAAAATATAGGATGGTTTAAGTTTCATTACAATAAGAGCCTTGTCCCACTAAGAGATGTCGGCTACATCCATCATGTGACAGGATTCAACTCGTTTAATGGATGCTTTATATTTCATTATGATAGTTAATACAATATGATTTATTACCTTCAACGGAGTGTCTGTGACAGTATATTCCACGACAGGTAATCCAAGGGAAGCCCTTGCAGCATCAGCTACTTGTAAATGGCGAACCCGGAGTTCCTCCTCTATTCCTGCATCAAGAACTAATCCCACCTGCTTCACAAGATAAAATTAGGTACATACTTTTAAACAGAATGAAATAGCATGACTAAGAAAGCAACATGCAAGGTTCAGCACACAATGCATCACATAAACTAGTCATTGATGGAGCACATTCATAATGTACATATCTCTTTCTTTCCTCTCAGTATCAAAGAAAAAAAAAAAGAATATACATATGTTTGAGTGATACCCTGTTTTGGTGAACGGGCTGTAATGCCCACGATCCTTCTGCAAAACGGTCAAGAGCATAACCTTCAACGTATAACGCATTAGGCATCGGCCAGTATAGCATTGCAGCATTAAGCACCTGCAAAATTTTAATCTTATTTTTCTATCATTCAAGACAGGCTAACCTACAAGATTGCATAAACATGCACTTAGCTTTTTTTCTCTTAACAATATTTTTTTGGTTGTTGTTGTAGAACTTTTAACAAGTACAGTGAAGAGGGTGTGATTTTGTGCCTTATCTATATAATTTTTTGCTTAATTCTATTTTTGTTAAATGTAGAATTTTAATTCTTATAAAAATTTAATTGCTCAGTTGGTCATTTAATTTTCTAAAATTAAGTAACTTTAGTCATTGTTTACGTGACATCTTATTTTTAACAGAAAATGTTGACAAGGTGTAATTAAATTTTTCGATTAAAGTGAACTAGAATGACTTAATTTGGAATAATTAGAGAACTAAACATGCAATTAACCTTTAACAAAAAACCGAAAGTGTAGAATGGTGAAATTATTTGAAGGATAAAATAGTAAACAATGGATGTTTTTATATGAATGGTATAGATAAAAAGGAGTGGAATGAAAAGAGAGAGAATGGGTTACGTTAGGGTGAGAGATAAGGCAATCAACGACGGAGGACAGAGCGCGAGCTACAGGCAAAGCGTCACCGGCGTAACCTCCAATGGCGGCGCCAATCCCCGTGGGCACTATCATCACGGTGGTGTATTCTCTCTTGCACTGCATCATTCTCAAACACCACACAACACTGGTTATTATTTCTTAACTTTTTTAGAGCAACAAAAAAGTAGAAGAGAGAGACAGAGAAAGAGAGAGACCTTGAAAGCTTGAGAAGAGAGAGAGCATGAAAGCTTTGGTTTGGAGTTGGAGTATCGGGTCAGTGACGGAGAGAGAGTTGAAAGGGTGTGAGTGAGTGCCATTTTCACCACACTCAACACAACAAAAAAAACTTGTGTAAAATGTTCTGAGTATGAATTCAGTATTTTTCTTACACTTTTAATGCAACTTCCTTTCGTTTTTACAAAATTTGCCATATTTTACCAAAATTAACAAAAAACTACCTCTTAACTTTTTGATACGAAAGGCTTTACATTTAAGTCCTAACAAATTTCTTTTATCACCCTTATAATTTCCTCCTGTACCCTTATATTTTTCAAATTTCTCATTTTGTCTTTTGTGGTTTCTACTGTGTATCAAGCTTTCTTAGCTCCATTATTCATGTTTTTTATTCATCGGCGCTGTTATTTTTAACACCAATTGGCAAAAGAATTATTTGAAGATTAAGATTTTGTATGGTGGCAGCTCATTTAGCAACACACACACACACACACACACATATATATATATATATATATCTATATATATATATATATATATATATAAAAGTTCGGTCTCTTCTTTCTGTTTGTATAATCAAAACCTTGAAAATATTGATTGAGAATTGAGAATATATAATCTAGAATACAAGTTTAACTGTAAGACTGTGTAATTTGAAACTTGAAAAAATATATTTTTGGATTATAATGTGAAATATAATTTTTATATTTCAAATTATACTATCCGAATG
Organism: Vigna unguiculata; assembly: GCF_037176805.1. Taxonomy (NCBI): domain Eukaryota; kingdom Viridiplantae; phylum Streptophyta; class Magnoliopsida; order Fabales; family Fabaceae; genus Vigna; species Vigna unguiculata. The sequence continues at coordinate 8,783,568 of NC_140793.1, read as the reverse complement.
GTGAAGTTTGTGGTAAAAATGGTATATGTGATTGAAAGTGGTAATGTTGATTGTTTCTCGTAGAAATGGGTTCAGAAATTTAGAGTAGAATGTAAAATAAAGTTTATATGTATTGGAAGATGGTGGATTGTGTAGATAACATGTAGAAATTATAGCCATGAGCTGATTGTACATTTATAGGTTATGTTAATAGATTAAAACCAAATAAACAATTTGTGATAGTTGATATGACTGAGAGTTCAATTTTGTGGGTGATGATTTGAGGGAGAAGGAGAGGATTAATTTGGGTGGATTAGAAGGTAATATTTATGTTGTTCTTTTTATGGATAGTGGAGTGGATTTGAAAGTAATTTTTGTAAAAGTTTATGAAAGATTTAACTATGTGACTAAAAAAATTAAATTTAATAGATGAAAATGTAAAATAACCTAATTGTCCTTAGTGTTAAAAAAGTATAATAAAATTATATTTAGATAAGTTATAATTAGTTTCTCATATATTATTATAATAAATAAAAATATTATAAATATTTATTAATTGAAAGAATGCATGGATGACTGGCACACAAAAATGGAATAGATTCCAAAAAAAAAACAGATCCAGTTAAATATGGAATGGAATAGATTCCAAGCAAAACAGATCCGGTTAAATAAAGCTTGAGAAGAGGTTGAAATCAGATCCAACAAAAACTTAATAGGTTCCATTTACTGTGCTTCTCTTCATTTCAATCTCGAAAGCCAACATGATTATTTATTTGGAATAAAATAAAACGAGGATAATTATGTAAAATTACGTAAATCACTCTCTAATCTTTGCAAATAAGAGGGATGAAATAAAATCACTAATCCCTTAAATCAGCACAATACTTCGCTTCCCAATCTTTGAAAAAGAACATAAATATTCGAAAAATTCATTGCCCACTATCATCTGTCTATAGTATTCACCCACATAAGAACACGATGTAAAACTTGGAAACATCTTACTAACTATAAAAGAGAACAAAGTATGTGTATGCGACCTTAAGAATTTTTACAAATATTTTTTTGACAAATTTTGATTTCATAAAATTACTTAAAGTATTTAATATTATATTGTTGACGAACAATAATTGCAAAACAAACCAGTATTCTCTGACTTCTCTTCACGGGTCTTGGAGTGTGGTATGAGATTTTGATATAGTTTTATCTGCTGATAATATTTTGGGAAGTTTTTTACCTAACAGAATTTCTTAAGAGGAATTTTCAAACTGGATAAGTTCAAATGAGCTCATTTTTATTCTTCTCTCTGTTTTTGTGTTTACTTGGCATAAGGAAAGAAGGGGTGTTCATTGTATTCAACGTAAGTTGGATAGAGTTTTATTTGTCTTGATTGTCTTGATGATTGTTCCCACTATTGTTATCAGGTGCTTCCTAGGAATTGTTTTGATCATAATCTATTTTTTCTTTCTCTGTCACGTAACTATATGGTAATAGAAAACCTTCATCTTTTCAGTTTTTAAGACGTGACTTTTACATCCATGTTGCAAAGATCTTATTCCGAAGTCATTGCAGGATCTAGTTATTGGTTGTCCAATGATTGTTTTAGAGAAAAATTTGCAGAGGTTAAAATTGAGTCTTAAAGATTGGAATAAAACTGCTTTTGGTAATGTTCACAATTTGGTCCTTGAGAAGAAGAGGTCTGGAGTGATATTCAATGTTAGCTTCAAACATAACACCTTCTACGTTGAATTCTTTGTTTTTAAAAGATAAACCTGGTATGGAGGAACTTGATTTTCCTCTTGAATTGAAGCTTCGTTTTGGAAAGAAAAAGTCACTTTGAATTGGTTTACTAATGGAGACAAAAGCATTGCCTTGTTCCATATTACTTTGAAGAAACATAATATTTCAGTATATATATTCATCATTTAATTGATAATGGTCGAGTTTTGTAGGATACTAGTCAAATTGCTAAGCATATATTGGGTTTTTATCAAAATTTATATTATGAAGATTATTCTACTTTGGGAGTGTCGATGGAGGATTTAATTCCTAGTTGTATTCCTAAGCTTATTACTGCATATGAGAATAATAAATTGATTCAATGCCTTATTCATGGAGAAATAAGGAGGTGAATTTTCTCCTTGGTGGATCTTTTTATTATGCGCATATTGTTGGAAAAAACTCACACTAGAAGAATATGCAATATAACTCATTGTGGTATTTTTCATTGATGGAGAATGCGCTATTATATAGCCAATTACAAACCAAATAATAACAAACCAAACTAAATCTTTATCTAATCTAATCTTCTTTAATACCCCATATTATCAAACTAAATCTTATATACTCCAACTGATGGAGGTGTGACAATGAGCAAAGACAAGGATCCACTTGAAGAACTTGGAAGACCTATGACAAGGTCTAGAGCAAAGAAAGCAAAAGAAGCTTTACAACAAGTGTTGTCAATATTATTTGAGTACAAGCCCAAGTTTGAAGGAGAAAAGACAAAAGTTGTAAATTGCATCGCGGCCCAAATGGAAGAGGACTAACGCGCCAGATTAATGCAGTTTCTTTTATTTAAATAAAGGCCCATTTGACATCTTAAGAACCAGCCTTGGAAGACTAAGAAGACCTTGCTGAATAATTTTGGATAACTTTTTGGCTGCCCCAATTTCAGTTATAATTAGCCATTAGGTAGTGGACAATTATTAGCTTGATTGGTTTATTATTAGCACTAGTGGGATATAATGACAATTAATGGTCTTTTTGTAACCCTAATGGTTAAAGCCTCTATATAAGCTGAACCATTTCTTATCAATGAAATCAAGTTAAGTTTTGTTCAGAAATTCAATTTTCTATCTAATAGTGAGAGTGATTCTCCTAGTTCTTGAGTGATTCAAGAACCCTTGGCTGTATCAAAGGATTTTGCCATCCTTTGTGTGTTGCCTCCTTTGGAAAGAGCGATTCTTTCCTTCCACTTTTAGATTCACCCCTTATTACTTTCTTCTTCACCCAATTTTCAAAAGAATATCTAATTCTGCCCACAAAACATCTCGTGGTCATAACTCGTTCTAACCCTAAAAGAAAAAAAAATCATAAGTCAACCCTTGTGCAATGAGATTCATATCATTTGGTATTCAGAGCTTCGGTTTAAGGGTTTGAACGTCAAATTGGTAACATCCTTCCTTCTTTCTTATTTTACCAATTCATTACCTTATTACTTGTATTATTTATGTGTGTGCTGAATCATTGCAAAAGTTAGGCCCTTCTAAAAATTAAAAAAAGAAAATAGTTACAGCAATTCGTAATTGTACTGAAGCTGTGAAAAAAAAAATTGGGTCGAATGATTCATGCCTCGTAACAATTTTTATAAGGTAATATATTGGTGTTATTGAAGGATTGTTGCTGATTTCCTTCTTTTTACCTACTTTTCTTGGCCTTTTTTTTTCTTCTTTTTCTTTGTTAACCTTTCTTTGTCTACTTACAAGCGTTTCGCTGCACATATTGGAGAATTGTTCTTTGTTATGGCCATAATCTCTTGAATTGCCTAAGAAACCAAGGAGAATTTGAGTGGTAAAAGGCAAGAGTGTTTTATTTTTAGTAAAAGCCAATCTGTGAGTGCAAACACTTGAGTGGGTGAGAAAATTTTCAAACACCATATATATATATATATATATATATATATATATATATATATATATATTGTTCTTGTTACCTTAATCTGTTTGTTAATCATGGCAGAAAGGAATGATATTCAGATGCAAATTGCTGCATTATCTCAACATTTGGAGAGGTTGATGAAGCAACAACAAGATGAGTTTCATGATAGGTTGGACCAACTAGAGAATAGAACCCCACCAAGAGGAGGAGGAGGAGGGCCACAAAGGAATGAAGGGAGAATAGAAGGAGTAAGGTTGAATGTGCCACCTTTCAAGGGGAGGAGTGATCCTGAAGCTTACTTGGAGTGGGAGCTCAAAATTGAGCATGTATTTTCTTGCAATAATTATAGTGAGGAGCAAAAGGTAAGGCTTGCAGCAACTGAATTTTCTAATTATGCTTTAATTTGGTGGAACAAGTTGCAAAGACAGAGGATTAGAGATGAGGAGCCTTTGGTGGATACTTGGGGTGAGATGAAAAGGGTCATGAGGAAGCGGTATGTACCTTCTAGCTTCCATAGGGACTTAAAATTGGAAATACAAAGACTTTCTCAAGGAAGCAAGGGAGTGGATGAGTATTATAAGGAGATGGAGATTCTTATCATCCAAGCCAAAATTGAAGAAGATCCTGAGGTAACTATGGCACGTTTCCTTAATGGATTAAATCATGATATTAGAGATGTTGTTGAGTTGCAGGAGTTTGTGGAGATGGAGGATCTATTGCATAAAGCCATACAGGTAGAGCAACAAATTAAAAGAAAGAGTACAACAAGAAAGAGTTCTACCAATTTCAATTCTTCAAACTGGAAAGATAGAGTAAAGAAAGAAGGTGTTGCCTCCTCTAGCAATTCAGTGCTTTCTAATGAAGGAAAAATTGTTCAAAAGAAACCTGAACATCCACCAAAGAGGACTAGAGAAGTGAAATGTTTTAAATGTTTGGGCATGGGACATTATGCCTATGAGTGTCCTACAAAGAAGACTGTTCTTCTTAAGGATAATGGGGAGTACACAAGCGATTCTGATGATGATGATGATGGAGAGGTAGAAGAGAGTGATGGCGAATTGAAACCTAATGTAGAAGAGTTATACATGATTAGAAGGATGTTGGGAAGTCAAGTCAAGGCCGAGGATGCATCTCAAAGGGAGAATATTTTTCATACAAGATGTTCAGTTAATGGTAATGTATGTTTGGTAATCATTGATAGAGGAAGTTGTACCAATGTGGTGAGTTCAAGATTAGTGTCAAAAATGAACATGGACACTAAACCACATCCTAGGCCATACAAACTTCAATGGCTTAGTGAAGGAGAAAAAGTCCAAGTGAAACAGCAAGCTGAAGTCTCTTTCTCCATTGGGAAATATAAAGATAAGATCTTATGTGATGTGGTTCCCATGGAGGCTAGCCATATTCTTTTGGGAAGACCGTGGCAGTATGACATTAAAGCCATTCATGATGGTTTCACTAACAAAAACTCTTTCATGTATCAAGATAAAAAAGTGGTCCTCAAACCCTTGTCTCCTAAAGAGGTGTGTGAGGGATCAAATAAAAATGAGAGAGAAGTTAGCAAATGAGAGAAAGAGTGAAACACTTGAAAGGAAAAAGAAAAAGAGTGAAACACTTGACAGGAAAATGAGAGAAAATGAAACATTTGAGGGTAAGCAAGTTTATTTAGCAAGAGAAAGAGAGGTAAGGAGGGTGTTTTGCGCAAGACAGCCCCTCTACTGATTGTTTTGTCAAAATCAAATTTCAAATTCTGACCAATTTGGCAAATTTGAATTGCCCTCTAGTATTGAGTCCCTTTTGCAGGATTATAAAGATGTGTTTCCAGCAAGTGTCCCTGATGGTTTGCCACCTTTGAGAGGAATTGAGCATCACATTGATCTCATTCCGGGAGCTGCTTTGCCCAATAGGCCAGCTTATAGGAGCAACCCACAAGAGACCAAAGAGATTGAAAAACAAGTTACTGAACTCATGAGTAAAGGTTGGGTGAGGGATAGCATGAGTCCATGTGCTGTACTTGTGATTTTGGTCCCCAAAAAGGATGGCTCATGGAGGATGTGTTCTGATTGTAGAGCAATAAACAACATCACCATCAAGTATAGGCATCCAATTCCAAGGTTAGATGATCTTCTTGATGAACTTTATGGTGCATGTGTTTTTTCTAAAATTGATCTTAAAAGTGGCTATAATCAGATTAGGATTAGAGAAGGTGATAAATGGAAAACTGCTTTTAAAACTAAATATGGATTGTATGAGTGGTTGGTTATGCCCTTTGGTTTGACAAATGCACCTAGTACTTTTATGCGGTTAATGAACCATGTTTTAAGAGAGTTTATTGGTAAATTTGTTGTGGTGTACTTTGATGATATTCTGATCTATAGCACCAGTCTTGAGTTGCATGTTGAGCATTTGCAATCTGTTTTGGTTGTTCTTAGAAAAGAAAAATTGTATGCCAATTTGGAAAAATGCATCTTTTATTCTGATCATGTGGTGCTTTTGGGTTTTGTTGTGAGTGCTAAAGGTGTACAAGTTGATGCGGAAAAGGTCAAGGCCATCCAAGAATGGCCTACACCTAAGATTGTCAGTGAGGTGAGGGGTTTTCATGGTTTAGCAAGTTTTTACAGGAGATTTGTTAAGGATTTTAGTACCCTGGCTGCACCTCTAAATGAAATTGTTAAAAAGAATGTGGGTTTTAAATGGGGAGAGAAACAAGAGGAGGCCTTTGCTTCCCTCAAGCATAAGCTAACTAATGCACCTATTATTGCCATGCCTAATTTTGCAAAATCTTTTGAAATTGAGTGTGATGCATCAAATGTGGGTATTGGGGCTGTTTTGCTATAAGATGGACATCCCATTGCTTATTTTAGTGAAAAGTTAAGTGGGGCTGCCCTTAACTATTCTACTTATGATAAGGAATTGTATGCTTTGGTTAGAGCTTTAAAGACTTGGCAACACTATTTGTTACCCAAAGAATTTGTCATTCACAGTGATCATGAGTCCTTGAAATACTTGAAAGGACAAGGTAAGCTTAATAAGAGGCATGTTAAATGGGTAGAGTTTTTGGAGCAATTTCCGTATGTAATCAAGTATAAAAAGGGGAAAGGAAATATAGTGGCTGATGCACTTTCTAGGAGGCATGCATTGCTTTCTATGCTTGAAACTAAACTGTTTGGTCTTGAATCTTTGAAAGACATGTACAAGGATGATGCAAATTTTGCTGAAATATATGCTGCATGTGAAAAGTTTTCTGAAAATGGTTACTATAGGCATAATGGATTCTTGTTTAAATCAAATAAATTGTGTATGCCAAAGTGTTCCATTAGAGAGTTGCTTGTGACTGAATCACATGAAGGAGGTTTGATGGGTCATTTTGGGGTTCAAAAGACTTTGGAAATTTTGCAAGAGCACTTCTTTTGGCCTCATATGAAACGTGATGTACATAAGTTTTGTGATCACTGCATTGTGTGTAAAAAAGCTAAATCTAAGGTGAAGCCTCATGGATTATATACTCCTTTACCTGTTCCTGAATATCCTTGGACTGATATTTCAATGGACTTTGTTATGGGGTTGCCTAAAACAAAGAATGGAAAGGATTCTGTCTTTGTTGTTGTTGACAAATTTTCTAAAATGGCACACTTCATACCTTGCAAGAAGGTGGATGATGCTTGTCATGTGGCTGACTTGTTTTTCAAGGAAATAGTAAGACTTCATGGACTACCAAGGAGCATTGTGAGTGATAGGGGTACAAAATTCCTTAGTCACTTTTGGAGGACCTTGTGGGGTAAGATTGGTACTAAATTGTTATTTTCTACTACTTGTCACCCACAAATTGATAGTCAAACTGAGGTAGTCAATAGAACTTTAGGCACATTGCTTAGGACTGTTATAAAGAAAAATCTTAAGTCTTGGGAAGCATGTTTGCCTCATGTTGAGTTTGCTTATACTAGGGTTGTCCATAGCACAACTAATTATTCACCTTTTGAGATTGTATATGGATTTAACCCTTTAACTCCTCTTGATTTGCTACCTATGCCTAACATTTCCATGTTTAAGCATAAAGAAGCACAGGCTAAAGCTGACTATGTGAAGAAGTTACATGAGCAAGTAAGGGGTCAAATTGAAAAGAAAAACGAAAGCTATGCAAGGCAAGCTAACAAAGGTAGAAAGAAGGTTGTCTTCCAACCTGGAGATTGGGTTTGGGTGCACATGAGAAAGGAAAGGTTTCCAGAACAAAGAAAATCAAAGCTTCAACCAAGGGGAAATGGTCCATTCCAAGTGCTTGAAAGAATAAATGACAATGCTTACAAAATTGATCTGCCTGGTGAGTATAATGTTAGTTCCACATTCAATGTGTCTGACTTATCCCTTTTTGATGTAGAGGGAGAATCTGATTTTAGGAAAAATCCTTCTCAAGAGGGAGAGAATGATGGAGGTGTGACAATGAGCAAAGACAAGGATCCACTTGAAGAACTTGGAGGACCTATGACAAGGTCTAGAGCAAAGAAAGCAAAAGAAGCTTTACAACAAGTGTTGTCAATATTATTTGAGTACAAGCCCAAGTTTGAAGGAGAAAAGACAAAAGTTGTAAATTGCATCGCGGCCCAAATGGAAGAGGACTAACGCGCCAGATTAATGCAGTTTCTTTTATTTAAATAAAGGCCCATTTGACATCTTAAGAACCAGCCTTGGAAGACTAAGAAGACCTTGCTGAATAATTTTGGATAACTTTTTGGCTGCCCCAATTTCAGTTATAATTAGCCATTAGGTAGTGGACAATTATTAGCTTGATTGGTTTATTATTAGCACTAGTGGGATATAATGACAATTAATGGTCTTTTTGTAACCCTAATGGTTAAAGCCTCTATATAAGCTGAACCATTTCTTATCAATGAAATCAAGTTAAGTTTTGTTCAGAAATTCAATTTTCTATCTAATAGTGAGAGTGATTCTCCTAGTTCTTGAGTGATTCAAGAACCCTTGGCTGTATCAAAGGATTTTGCCATCCTTTGTGTGTTGCCTCCTTTGGAAAGAGCGATTCTTTCCTTCCACTTTTAGATTCACCCCTTATTACTTTCTTCTTCACCCAATTTTCAAAAGAATATCTAATTCTGCCCACAAAACATCTCGTGGTCATAACTCGTTCTAACCCTAAAAGAAAAAAAAAATCCTAAGTCAGCCCTTGTGCAATGAGATTCATATCACCAACTAACTAAAATAACAACTAACTTAAATCTAATTAACCAAATATAAAATACCCTATCACTTTGCTAAATAAAAACAACTCTATAATCTAAAATATAATCTAAATATTATCTAACAAAATTAAAGATTATCTAACAAAATTAAAGATTATCCAACACATATTAGGAGGATTTTACTTAGAATGTGTTAATGTGTATAAATATAGATTATTTTATACCTTTAATTGTGGATTATCAAATAAAATATCTTACTATCTCTTCATTTATTGCATATAAATATATTTTGTGTTGCCTAGTTAAGAAAAGGGAAATACTCAATAAAAGTAAGTTTTTTCTAAAATACACGGTTAATACACTGTTTCCTCTTGTGTCCTAGTCTTTTTCTCTATTGTGGGTGTTCTCGCTCCTTATATCTCATTATTCTTCTATTTTGGATCTTCTTCTTGATTTTGTGTCTGGGCTTGTAATATGGTTTTGTTTTCAAAAACACGTTCTCTGCTTCTTTATTCATCATGACCTTGGATCAACGCTTTTTTTGTTCGGTCTAATGGAAAAAATTGTGTTGCTTGGGAATTTCAGTTTAAGCTCTTTGTCAAGGGAAAAGAATTATGAGTTCATATTGATGGCAAAGATCCCACACTCGCACTCGCATCGATAGTTGCAGCAGATTTAGCGAAATGGGAAACCAAAAATGCCCAAATCATGTCCTGAATTCTTAGCTCTATTGAGCCTCATTTTATCCTTAATCTTCAACCTTACAACACTACTAAAGATATGTGGGATTATTTAAAAAAGGTTTATCATCAAGCCAATGAAGCTCGAAAGTTTCAATTAGAGTACGAGATGGCTAATTTCACACAAAGGAGTCTACCAATTAAGGAATATTTTTCTAGTTTTCAAAATATGTGAGTTGAATATTCCAATATTATCTATGCGGGTATTTCTGGTGAAGCCATATTTGTTGTCCAAACAGTGCACGAGACTAGCAAGTGAGATCAAATTTTTATTTAGCTACGATCTAGTTTTGAAGTTACTCGATCCAATCTGATGAACAGCTACCTTGTGCCTACTTTGGACTTGCTTGAGTGAGCTTCTCTGAGAAGAACAATGAATCACAACATACGCGCAACTATGGAACAAACTATCAAATCTACTACTCATGTTACTATGGCCTATGCCATCTAAGGAAAGAATCAGCCCAGAGATATGCACCCTGTCAAATGCTACAATTGTAAAGGATTTAGTCATCTTGTAAAGGATTGTTCACAAAAATTCTATAATTATTGCAAGCAAAAGGGACATATTATCACTACTTGTTCTATTCGCCCTACAAAGAAACAAGGCATCGCTTATCATGCTTCTCTTGGTGCTTCGTGTTATGCTACTTTGCCTGCTCAAGCTTTTGTTCCTACACCTCTTGCAGACAGTCTTACTCAATAAATGGTAAAACAGATGAGTATGTTAGCCTTTTCTGCCCTTGGTCTTTCTGGTAATACTCATGTTTCTTCTCAACTTAGTGATACACATATTCATCACTAAAGGTTATAAATATGTCATAATTAATATCTTCTCACAAAAATTAAATTGTCACTAACACTCTTGTCACTATTATATTTGTGACAATATTTTCATATGTCACAAAAATTAAGTTTTATTGTGACAAAAATAACTGTCGTTTTTAATTGTATGTAATAATAATAATAATAATAATAATAATAATAATAATAAATTGTCACAAAAAAGATAATAATGACATATTAGTTGTCACAATTAGTACTTTAATTCTTATTCTACTTGTGACAATATTTTAAAATCTTATTAAAATTGATTTTTTGTTGTGACAAAAATAATAATTTGTGACACATATTACATTCATTCCATTAAAAGACACAAATTATTCTAAAATGTTAAAATAAAAAAACATCATATATAAAAATTAAAATATAAAATATTCATTACATTTTAAAAGAAAAAATACACAATTAATATCTAAAAATGAATACAAACAATTTATACAGAGACCTATTTTCACATCAAAACATTTGAATAAATATTTTAAATACAATAATAAAATATAATATCTTCAGAAATTTTGGTCATGCAAATATTGTGGTCCTACAAATAAATAAAAGAAACAATTAATATTTTAAAATGTAGAGATAAAAGGGTAAATATATTAATGACAAATTTTAAGTAGCACTACAAGAAAATTACATATTAGCGAGGGAATAATCCCTAGCGAATCCCTAGCTAATCTCTCGCAAAACGATTCAGCAGGGGAATATCGAGAAAATAGCGAAGACACTATGCCGTAGCTAAAATATAGGTAGCTAAGTAGCTAGAGAACCACTTTGTCGCTAATCCCTAGCTAATCCCTAGCAAATCGGTTGTAGCTAGACCCTAGCTAATCCCTAGCAAATTAATTGTAGTTAATCCCTTGCTAATCCCTAGAAAATTGGTTGTAGCTAAACCCTAGCTAATCCCTAGCAAATTGGTTGTAGCTAATCCTTGGCTAATCCCTAGCAAATCGATTGTAGCTAATTCCTAGCTAATCCCTAGCAAATTGGTTGTAGCTAAACCTTAGCTAATCCCTAGCAAATTTGTTGTAGCTAAATCCTAGCTAATTCCTAGCAAATTGATTGTAGCTAATCCCTAGTTAATCCATAGGAAATCGGTTGTAGCTAATTCCTAGTTAATCCCTAGCAAAGTTGTTGTAGCTAATCCCTAGCAAATTGATTGTAGCTATTCCCTAGCTAATCCCTAACAAATAGGTTGTAGCTAATCCCCCGTTAATCCCTAGCAAACTAGTTGTAGCTATTCTCTAGCTAATCCCTAGCAAACTTATCCCTAGCTAATGCCTACCTAAGCCCTCGCTAATTCCTACCTAAGCCCTCGCTAATTCAACAATTTAATCCCTAGAAAAATAGTAGCGAATTGCATCAATCCAAAATATTCCATTCTTTTACTTGTACCTTATGAAATGCATTTTGACATAAATATAACATTAAGTATAAATCTTGCCAAACATTTTATATGAAACATGTCAAATGTTACTACATTCAAAATAATAAAAGTGATGAACATAATGAAAGTAGTCTTCACAATTGTCAACATACATCATTAAAATATGTGTTTAGAAACAAAAAAAAAAAAACATCATCATCTTCATATTTTCTTCTCGCCATGTTTCATGACAGACGGTGGTGAAGATATCTTTAATGCAGGAAATATTTGTGTCTTGAAAAACTCCATCTGTGTTTGCATTTGTGTATGCATTTGTTGTTGTAAAAGCTTTTGCATTTCTACTTGTGCTTGCATTTGTGCTTGTATTTGTGCTTGGAATTGTGCTTGAAATTGTGCATGCACATCTGCTTGTGCTTTCAACTGAGCTTGTACCTGTTGTGCATGTGCCTCTATTTGTGCTTGTAACTCTATCTGTAGTTGCTTTTGAGATTCAGTTTGTAAATGTAACTGTGTCTGCATTTCTTGTTGCATTTGAGACATTTGTGTAGCTATTGTCGTGATTTCTTCTGTTGGAGGTGCATGATTTGGATTTGTGGAAGGACCTACAACTGATGAAGATGAACCATTCACACTGATGATGGCAAGTTCCAAGCTACGACCAATACCGTGAATTCTACCTTTCTTATTTAGGAACCAAATTCGACGTCGTTGCAACCTCTTCGAGTTCTCTTCCGAGCTTCTCGGTACTATCTTCACTTCCGAGCTTCTCGGTACTATCTCCAAGCTGAAATCAAAACCCTAATGTTCGCACTTCTTCATTATACGAAATCCAACAGCCTTCGATGCGAGAGCTTCCGGTGCCTGCGAGTCACTATACGAAATCCGATAGCCTTCGATCCGAGCTTCTTATGCGAGCTTCTGATGCTTGCAAGTTTCCGACTGTTCAACCAAAAGAACATGAATGTTTGAACAGTGACATAAATGTCTCGAGAAGCAACTGTTTAAAGTTTCAATCAAATAGGATTAAGTTTTAAGTTGTATGCTTTATGTTTTTTATGTTTTTAAAGTCTCATACGGATAGATTCATTATATATTTTGTATCATTTTCATTTATTTATAGTATTTATATTATATATTATATATTATATATTATATATTATATATATATATATAATATATATTATACATAAATATATATTTTTTAAAGTTAAGTGTTTAATTAAATCAAGTTAAATATTCATATTTTATAAATAAAATAGATACATACAATTTATTTTTATTTATAATATATCCTAAATAATTTATTTCATATTTAAATTTTTTTAAACAAAAGAACAAACTATACCATAAATATAATAATATATAATAATATGTGACAATATAAATTAATTATTAATTTAATAATTCTTTTATTCAAATAAATTAATATAAAATATAAAAAAAATAGAATAAAAGATACTAAATAATTATCAAAATAATAGCTAATCATTTCATTTTTCATATAATTAATAAGAATTGTTTTAATACCTTTTGTAATAATATTTAAATGGAAAAAAATATTGTGTTAGTTAAATGGTAGTTATTATTTAAAAAAAAATATATATATATATATAATAAAAATAATTTACAAATAAGGGATTAATTTATATAATAATAAAATATATTTTTGAAGATTTTTAAATACATTGATAGTTTTTAAAAATTTCTTTAATAAATTCATTTTTTATAAAATAATTTGTATATTATTATTTTTAATTAGAAATTCTATTTACTAGTTTTGGATTAGCAATAAAATCATTTTATAATTAAAATCATAGCTAATTAGGTTCAACTTAATTATCATATTATGTTGTATCTAATCCCTAACTATTAGCTACAACTTAGCTGCTATATTATGTTGTGTCTAAATCCCTAACTAATTAGCTTCAGTTTAACTACCATATTATGTTGTGTCTAATTCCTAACTAATTAGCTACAACTTAGTTACAATATTTATGTTGTGTATAATCTCTAACTAATTAGTTACAATTTAGCTACCATATTTATGTTGTGTTTAATCCCTAACTAATTAGCTACAACTTAGCTACCATATTTATGTTATGTTTAATTCCTAACTAATTAGCTACAACTTAGTTACCATATATATGTTATGTCTAAGCCCTAACTAATTAGTTACAACTTAGCTACCATATTTATGTTGTATTTAATCCCTAACTAATTAGCTACAACTTAACTACCATATTTATGTTATGTTTAATTCCTAACTAATTAGCTACAACTTAGTTCCCATATATATGTTATGTCTAATCCCTAACTAATTAGCTACAACTTAGCTACCATATTTATGTTGTGTTTAATCCCTAACTAACTAGCTACAACTTAGCTATCATATTATGTTGTATCAAGTCCCTCACTAATTAGCTACAACTTTGCTACAATTTTTGTTTGTCGCTAATTTGTCTCTAATTAGCGAGGGATTAGCGAGTAAAATTTTCTCTCGCTAATTTCTCTCACAAATCAGCAAATTTCTTGTAGTGATAAAATAATAGATCTTTCAATAGTGAGAAAACCTCCAATTAAGTAGTCATGTGACATTTGGTATACCTTTCAAGATGTTATTGAACCAAGATAAAAGTGCTATAAATATGATTAAGCCAAATAAAGGTTCTAACACATAAAGCAAATGTAGTGCTACTATGGCACTAAATATATAAATTAAAATTGAGTATATTTAAATTAATAGAATTATACTAACCTTTTATACTTTTCTCATTGCACTTAAGTCATTTACATTCTACATGCAAGTGCTTTAATTTGATGAGTATCAATAAACTTCGAAGTATTGCGCCTTTCAGAATTTAATGTTCAGATCTACAAACATATAAGACTACACAATCGACAATAATTAAAGAAAAATATAAATTAGTCTTTTTTAAGTAATAATCAACAAAAGGTAACATTGTTATAATATTAATATGAATTTGATTATACAAATTACACATTTGATCAAATTAAATACAAACATTCATAACACTATAAGAATATTATTATTTACCTTATTTTTACTTTACTATTCTTCTTTTTCACTAAATATTGAAACTTTTTCAAGTCTTGTGACATACACATTCCTTTTTCCTTCTTTTTTGTATTATAATCAAGGGCTTTCAAATGATAAGATATAACACGATAATCCATCCCAAAGTCTCTAATTTTATACATCTTACCATTTTTTCTAACCTTCATCCTTTGTACTTAAACATGTTTTCCTACAACTCAAAAAACTAAAATATATACATTTTAGCCAATCACTAATGCAAGTATGTTAATTGTTTTAGTAAAAGGAATGTAAAAATATAAATTAATATAGTAATAAGAAAATCAAACCTTGAAACATTAGATGTCGTATCTGCACCTCAAATATATGCACCAATGTAATGTCATTAAGAGAATAAAATACTCAAACCTTACTATAACAGTATCTTGATTCTGGAGCATCAAATCATATGACAAATTATGTTGTTTCCTTGTCCAATGTGAAACCTTATGATGGCAATCAACAAATTATATGGCTAATGGCACCTCCCTATCTACTAGTGCTATTGGCCATATTTCTCCTTCTTTGCCTAATATTTTTGTGCCTCCTAGTCTTTCCACAAATCTAATATTTGTTAGCCAATTAGTTGAACATGATTACAATGTCCAATTTTCTTGTTATGATTGTATTTTGCAAGATCAATTGTTAGGGAAGATCATTCTGAAAGGACCTAAAGTGGGATGACTCTTTTCGCTATGCTTTTCTCTTTCCACATATTATCTTGTTTTTTCTCTAGTTTGTGTTGATGATATATAGCTAAATAAAATATGGCATAAAAACTCATTTATTTCTTTTGATTGTACTAACCTGAAAATTGGTAGTAAAAGTAACACTTTACCATTTCCTCATAATGCATCTCGTGCATATCATTGTTTTGACATTATTCATAGTGATGTCTGATAGATTTCTCCTATTGTGTCTTATTTAGGTTATAAGTATTTTGTTACGTTCATAGATGACTATAGTCGATTTACTTAGGTATATTTTCTTCGGTCTAAAGCAGAAGTTTTCTTTGTTTTTCAATGTTTTGTTTCTTTCCTTAAGACTCAATTCTATGCTCACATAAAAATTGTACGATTAGATTCTACAAGTGAATATATGTCTAATGCATTTCAAAGTTTTATTCATAATGAAGGGATTATATCTCAGCGTTTTTGTCCTTCCACACAACAACAAAATGGTGTTGCTAAAAGAAAGAACTGTCATCTTCTGGATGTTGTACGCACTTTTTTTCTTGAATGTTATGGTACTCCTCCTTTTTTGTATGAAACACTCTCAATTACTGTTCATTTAATAAATCGTTCATCATCTCTTACTTTACATAATGTTTCTCTTTTCTATAAGTTGTGTAGGAATTCTCCTTCTTTTTTTTATCATTGCACTTTTGGTTGAGTTTGTTTTATGCGTCTTGCTCCTCATGAATGTCACAAACTCACTAGTCAATATGTTAAGTGTGCTTTTCTAGGCTATGCTATTAATAAAAAAGGTTATGTTTGCTATGATCCTTAGCTTCATCGCATTAAAGTTTCCAGGAATGTGGTTTTCTTTTAAAATCAGTATTTATTTCCCTCTTATATTGGACTATCATCTTCATCTTTCTCGTTTATGCCACATTTTTTAGACTTTTCTCACACCATGGAACAATTCAATCCTAGTTTGGTGTATGCAAGATGTCGTCTTCATCTTTTTGGTACCCTTCATGATTTTGATCCGACACTTGATTTTGTCCCTTCGCTATCACTTGATCCTGTCACGTCCATTCTACTCTTCGTTGGTCCACTCGATCATCAAAACCCCCTAATTGGTATGGTTTTTTTACACCTATTTATTTATCCACTACATTGCTTCTATTTTTGTTCCTTCTAGATATACCTAAGCTATGGGACATGACTGTTGGAAAAAGACAATGCAAGAAGAACTATAGGCATTTCAAGAAAATCACACATAGGACATTGTGTCTTGTCCTCCCACAGTCAAGCCTATTGGAAGTAAATGGGTGTTCTTTATCAAGCTTTGATCTAATGGCTCTTTAGATCGCTATAAAGCTCGATTGGTTGCTCTTGGCAATAGACAAAAGTATGGGATTGATTATGAGGAGACATTTGCTCATGTTGCTAAGATGACTACAATTCAGACAATTCTTGCTATTGTTGCTTCTCAATCTTGGCCATTGCATCAAATGGATATGAAGAATGTGTTTCTTCACGATGATCACAAAGAGGAAATCTACATGAAACTTCCCTATAGTATTGCTTCCTTCTTCTAATATTGATGTTTGTAAACTTCGACATTCTTTGTATGGACTTAAATAGACTCATAGGGCTTGGTTTGAGAAGTTTTGTACTACTCTTATGTTCTCTTTCACACAGAGTTAATTTGACTATTCTCTCTTCTTTCACAAGTCTCCCACCAGTATGGTTTTCTTGTTGGTTTATGTGGATGATCTCATCATTACGGGAACTGGTCATAAGTTAATTACTAAGTTGCAAATTGAGCTACATGCAACATTTTGCATGAAAGATCTTGGATAACTCACATATCTTTTAGGATTATAGGTACATCATCGATCCAATGGCCTTTTTATAAACCAACAAAAGTACATTCAATATTTAATCAAATCGGTGGGTTTAGATGGAACTACACCAATTGATACTCATATGGAAGTCAATGTCAAGTACATGAAAGATGAAGGAGATCTCTTGCCCAATCCCACTCTTTATCAACGTTTGGTAGGAAGTATTATCTATCTCACCACTAATAGACCTGGCATTTTGTATGATATTCACCAGTTCAGCCAATTTATGTCTTTTCCTCGTCATCTTCACTACGTTGCGCTTCGACATATTATTTGGTATCTTAAAGGATCATCTACATGTAGGTTATTATTTCCCAAAGCCTCATCTTTACAACTTATGGCATACAATAATGTTGATTGGGCAGGATGTCTGAATACTCATAGATCTACTATTGGTTGGTGTATGTTTATTGTTGATGCCTTAATTTCTTAAAAAATTAAGAAGCAATATTCTGTTTCCAAATCTTCTATTGAGGCTGAATATCGTTCAATGTCATCTAATTGTGCTGAAGTTGTGTGGTTACGTAGTCTTTTGGACCAACTTAGGTTTTCCCAACCTACATCTACACCTTTTCATGCAGATAATACAAATGTTATTCATATTGTTGCAAATCTAGTGTTTCATGAACGTACCTAGCATATTGAAGTGGATTGTTATTATATCTGAGAAGCCTTGACCAACATTGTCATATCTCTTCCTTACATCTCCTCTGATTTTCAAGTTGTTGATATCTTTATCAAAGTTATGACTTGACCACGCCATCAATTCCTTGTTGGCAAATTGTTGCTAGTTGACTTATGATGAAGGATTGACCCCAACCAAGGATGGAGGCACATGCTTAAGAAGTCTAAGCATGTTTAGAAAGGAAGTTCACTAATCCTTCATCCCTTTCATTTGTGTTTGTTATTTTTGATTCCCTAAGTTGACTTAGTTGAATCAACTTTAGTTGACTTGTTGACCTTTGACTAGGTTTGACTTGTTGATGATAGTTGACTTGACTTAAGCCAACATGCTAATCTATGTTTATTTACTTTGTAGGTTAATTAGGAGTAAGAAAGCAATGCTAGGTGGCGCATGGTGATTGGGGAGCATAAATGATGTGGAGGAGAGAGTAAAACAAAGGCATAAAGCATAAAGTAAAAGGCATGAAGCAAGTGTACCTATCTACCTTTGGTCTCCTTTGTTTTTAGCACACTTTGGCCACTTTTTGGAGACATATGAGACACATTCTTTGTCTCCTTTTGTGCTAGAACGAAATTAGCCTTGCACACACCATAGTTAGGTCTTTTGTCTCTCATTTTTGTAACCTTATTTGACCTAGTTTATAGAAGCTAGGGTTAGGTTTTTGTGGAGACATCCTTAGGTATCTTTTATTTGCTTAGAGGCCCCTAAACTCTTCTATATAAGGGGTGCTCCTAGATATGTAAAAGGGTTGAACATTTTGAAGTAAAAACACTCTTGTGTCTCAACCATTTATGAGAGTTTCCTTCCTTGGGAGTGAATACTTTTAAGCCTTATCTTGCATAGCAAGTGGCGGCACACATCCACTCATCTTCAAGGTTGCCATGGCTTCTAGCCTAGCCTTGTAGTGGCGTGCTTCTCACATTTCTTACCATTTCTTTCCTTTCCATTTTATGTTTTCTTCTTCCTTTAATTATTCTTGGTTTTCTATTGGTTGATGTGCTTTCCATTTCCTTTTTGTTTTGAATCAATCCATCATCTTCTTCTCTTAAGCTTTGTGAAAGGAACCTTCACATCTAGATAGCTTGCTATCTTAATGTCCAGTGGGAATTTTCAAAAAGCTTTCTTAAACAACTTCACCATATTCATAACTCTAAAAGAAAACAAGATAATCCTTCATCATTTGGTATCTAGAGCCTAGGTTATCTTGAATATGGTGTTTTTCATGTGCTAACCTTGTCTTGTTGTAGCTATCTTTGTATGGTTCAAATCCACTTCCATTGCACACAAAAACAATGCTGGCAGAAACTGTTCACGATTTTAAAAGATTAAACTGCACCTGCTCAGTGATCCAAAAATTACGTTCTTGATGTCAAAAGAAAGCTCTGTTAGTCTAGTTTCTAACAAAAAAAGAACCAATGCATTTGGAGTTTTGTGGAGAGAGTTATGATTGAAATAGTGAGCAAAGGTCAGAGCTGCCGAGATCACCGCGAATCAACATTTTTCAGGTTATGTTGGGCAGTTTTGGCTACTGTTTTTGTTACTCTTCTTACTCCTAAATGTGGTTGGATAACATGTCTTTGGATTCTTAGTCTTTGAGCCTCAAATCCATGAGTTTAAATGCATGATAGCTACATGTTTGTGTCTTTGTGTATGTCATGTTGAGTCTTTAAATGTGTCTAACTTTTGCTTGAGTCATATGTCATATGCTTCTTTGAGTTTTCTTATTCTTGTTTCTAAGTATTTGAGCTATTGCATGAGATCTATGTCTTTTGTTGTAGCATGCTCCTTGAAATTGATTTTGACCTAATTTTAAGGAACTAAGTGTTCAAGACACCCTAAAATATCTTTCTCATCATCTTAAGTACCTAGTTTTGAAAAGAAAAATTATTTTCATGACCAAAAACAGTTTGGAAGAGAGCTAATGTGTTGCTTGGTGAATCCATTTGGCCATTTTTACTAGGTGTTATGCTACCAAATTTTATACTTGGATTTTGGGTGATATTGGCAAATTAGTTCCATGTTTTAACTTGGTTATGATCTTTCTTGGTGTATGCATAATTTGAGGTATAATCTTGGCTTGTTCAAATGCTTTCCATAGAGTCTTTAAAAGTGTTTTTCATTGCTTTAGTCTTGTTCAAGTTTTGTCTTCAAAAAAAAATTTCCTTAGAAGTTAAACTTTCTTGTTTTTGTGCTTTTCTTGCTTGTCACTAGGTGTTCTTTGTTGTGTCTTAGTAGTTTTCTTTTCTTGAAACTCTTGGGATGTTGTGGCCGAATCACTTGTCTTGCATTTTGATGAAGGATTATCTTGTTCCTTTTTAGATTTTTGAATATGGTGTGAGTTGATTAAGAAAGTTAAGTGAAATCCCCACTGGACATTAAGATAGCAAGCTATCTAGATGTGAAGGTTCCTTTCACAAAGCTCAAGAGAAGAAGATGATGGATTGATTCAAACAAAAAGGAAATGGAAAGCACATAAACCATAGAAAACCAAGAACAATTAAAGGAAGAAGAAAACATAAAATGGAGAGGAAAGAAATGGTAAAAATGTGAGAAGCACGCCACTACAAGGCCAGGCTAGAAGCCATGGAAACCTTGAAGATGAGTGGATGTGTGCCGCCACTTGCTATGCAAGATAAGGCTTAAAAGTATTCACTCCCAAGGGAGGAAACTCTCACAAATGGTTGAGACACAAGAGTGTTTTTACTTCAAAATCTTCAACCCTTTTACATGTCTAGGAGCACCCCTTATATAGAAGAGTTTAGGGGCCTCTAAGCAAATAAAAGATACCTAAGGATGTCTCTACAAAAACCTAACCCTAGCTTCTAGAAACTAGGTCAAATAAGGTTACAAAAAATGAGAGACAAAAGAGCTAACTATGGTGTGTGCAAGGCTAATTTCGTTCTAGCACAAAAGGAGACAAAGAATGTGTCTCATATGTCTCCAAAAAGTGGCCAATGTGTGCTAAAAACAAAGGAGATCAAAGGTACATAGGTACACTTGTTTTATGCCTTTTACTTTATGCTTTATGCCTTTGCTTTACTCTCTCCTCCACATCATTTATGCTCCCCAATCACCATGCGCCACCTAGCATTGCTTTCTTACTCCTAATTAACCTACAAAGCAAATAAACTTAGATTAGCATGTTGGCTTAAGTCAAGTCAACTATAGTCAACAAGTCAAACCTAGTCAAAAGTCAACAAGTCAACTAAAGTTGATTCAACTAAGTCAACTTAGGGAATCAAAAATAACAAACACAAATGAAAGAGATGAAGGATTAGTGAACTTCCTTTCTAAACATGCTTAGTCTTCTTAAGCATTTGCCTCCATCCTTGGTTGGGGTCAATCCTTCATCACATTTGAAAGGTTTTGAACAAGTTTTTAAAATTGTTTGCTTCACTCCTTTGGTGGATTTTGAGTGAGCCTTGCCTTGTTACTTTGGGAGAGTGATCTAAACACTTGGGTTACAATTTGGGTTGGATTTGGTCTCGGTTTTCATGTTGTCTAACCTCTAATCCATTTATTTTGTCTCGTATTTAAGTGTTTTTGTTGTAGGAATCATGGCAAGTTCATCAAATGCACCTACACCAAACAAAAATAAAAAATTGATGAGATTGCTTCAGGACTTGGAGTTGTCTAGGAAGGAGGCCTTTGAACAATTGAGAAAAGACAAGGAGCAAAGTGACCTAAGAATCCAATAACACATTCAAAGGCTTGAAGCTAAAGAGCAAGAAAGAGAGGCTAGGAAAAGAGGGCATTATAGGCGCAACCCATCACAAGAGAAGCAAACTCCAAAGATTCCTAAGTTCTATGGAGGAAGTGATCCCAAAATCTTCCTTGATTGGGAAGCTAAAGTTGATCAAATTTTCAATGAAAATCATGTAAAGGATCAAGCACAAGTTGATCTAGTAGTTTTAGGATTTTTGGAGTATGCCAATACTTGGTGGCATAAAGTTTGTAAGAATTATGACCAAGGGCCACCCGCGGCTTCTTGGATGGACATTAAAACTCTTATACGCGCTAGATTTGTTCCTCCCTCCTATAGGAAGGAACTTCTTTTGAAGCTCCAAAGGCTTCACCAAGGTTCTATGAGTGTGAGTGAGTACTTTAAAGAATTAGAGTCTCAAATGCATAGGGTTGAAATAAAAGAAACTAACAAAGAGAAAATAAAAAGATTTGTGAGTGGTCTTAGGAGAGACATACAAGACCAAGTAGAGTTGTATGAGTACTCCACTCTTGAAAATATTTTCACACTTGCCCTTGGGATTGAAATTCAATTGAAAAGAAAAAGAAGGGCAAAGAAGAGTTACTCACCCAACCACTACTTTAGTCACTCATGGAAGGGAAAGGATAAAAAGAAACATGATAAGTTCCCTTCTAACTCTCATCAAGAACCACCAAGTAAAAGTAAGTCACTAAGTGATCACATTCACCATTCCACTTCTTCAAGATCAAGTTCCATTAAATGTTTTAAATGTTTGGGTTATAATCACATTGCTTTAAATTGCCCAACCAAGAGGACCATGATCTTAAAGAAGAGTAATGATGTTGAAAGTGAACACTCATCTCCCCATTCTCTTTCAAAAGAATCTTCTTCCTCTAGTAAAACTAATTTTTTTGAGAAAGACCCTATGTTATTAAGGCGTATGATAGGTCAAGATCAAAGTGAGCTTGAGCCAACTCAAAGAGAAAACATTTTTCAATCTAGATGCAAAATTAACAAATGGATTTGCTCTCTAATTATTGATGGAGGAAGTAGTACCAATGTAGCTAGCACAAGGTTGGTGGAAAAGCTTAGCTTAGAGACCATTCCTCATGCTAAGCCCTACAAGCTTGCTTGGATAAGTAAAGAGGGAGAAATAGATGTCAATAAACAAGTCCTAATTAACTTCTCTATAGGAAGCTACAAAGATGAGGTGCTATGTGATGTTGTTCCCATGGAAGTCACACATATCTTACTAGGTAGGTCATGGCAATTTGATAAACAAACTTTACATGATGGTCATACCAACCAATACATTTTCTTCATAAATGGAAAAAAGACCACTTTACAACCTCTATCACCTCAAGAAGTTAATAAGGATAGAAATATAATAAGAAAAGATAAAGAAGAAAAAGAAAAGGGGCAAGCTTTCACTAAGGTGTTACTTGCCTACAAAAAAATTCTTCCAAAGAAAGATGTGCATCACTCTTCCTTCTCTTCCCAAGCCAAAAAGGAAGGCCCAAAGCACAAGCAAGAGAGGAAGAGTACTCTAGAAAATAAAGATGGCCTAACCAAAGCTAAGGGTAATATCCTTAGAAAGGATGAAACTAGAGCTCAAAAAAGGGAGGCACAAATCCTCCCCCAAATCAAGTCAAGCTTCATCTACAAAGGCTTAAAGAATTTGTGGTCAAATTCTCTCCAAGGAGGGGAGGATGATGAAGGATTGACCCCAACCAAGGATGGAGGCACATGCTTAAGAAACCTAAGCATGTTTAGAAAGGAAGTTCACTAATCCTTCATCCCTTTCATTTGTGTTTGTTATTTTTGATTCCCTAAGTTGACTTAGTTGAATCAACTTTAGTTGACTTGTTGACCTTTGACTAGGTTTGACTTGTTGACTATAGTTGACTTGACTTAAGCTAACATGCTAATCTATGTTTATTTACTTTGTAGGTTAATTAGGAGTAAGAAAGCAATGCTAGGTGGCGCATGGTGATTGGGGAGCATAAATGATGTGGAGGAGAGAGTAAAGCAAAGGCATAAAGCATAAAGTAAAAGGCATGAAGCAAGTGTACCTATGTACCTTTGGTCTCCTTTGTTTTTAGCACACTTTGGCCACTTTTTGGAGACATATGAGACACATTCTTTGTCTCATTTTGTGCTAGAACGAAATTAGCCTTGCACACACCATAGTTAGGTCTTTTGTCTCTCATTTTTGTAACCTTATTTGACCTAGTTTCTAGAAGCTAGGGTTAGGTTTTTGTAGAGACATCCTTAGGTATCTTTTATTTGCTTAGAGGCCCCTAAACTCTTCTATATAAGGGGTGCTCCTAGATATGTAAAAGGGTTGAACATTTTGAAGTAAAAACACTCTTGTGTCTCAACCATTTGTGAGAGTTTCCTCCCTTGGGAGTGAATACTTTTAAGCCTTATCTTGCATAGCAAGTGGCGGCACACATCCACTCATCTTCAAGGTTGCCATGGCTTCTAGCCTAGCCTTGTAGTGGCGTGCTTCTCACATTTCTTACCATTTCTTTCCTTTCCATTTTATGTTTTCTTCTTCCTTTAATTATTCTTGGTTTTCTATGGTTGATGTGCTTTCTATTTCCTTTTTGTTTTGAATCAATCCATTATCTTCTTCTCTTGAGCTTTGTGAAAGGAACCTTCACATCTAGATAGCTTGCTATCTTAATGTCCAGTGGGGATTTCACTTAGCTTTCTTAATCAACTCACACCATATTCAATAATCTTAAAAAGGAACAAGATAATCCTTCATCAACTTACTAACATCAATTTGAGGGGGTTGTTAATGTGTGTAAATATAAATTATTTTATAACTTTAATTAGGGATTCTCATTTAATCTTCGTAAATAGAAAGTATCCTACAATCCCTCCATTTATTGCATATTAATATAAATATATTTTGTACTGCCTATTTAAGAAAAGGGGCTACTAAATAAAAGTAAGCTTTTCTGGAATACATTGTTTCGTCTTGGAGTATGTTTTCATATACCTTGATATTTTGATAGTATGAACTCCAATGTGGTTTCTCTTATCCCTAAGGTTATAGGAACTAATCAAATTAAAGACTTTACGCCTATTCTTATGGCAAACTTTTGGTTTAAGATTAAATATTCAAATGGCTAATAGGTTGGATATGATTGCTATTAGAGTGATATTCGTTAATCAGAATGGTTTCATTCTTGGTCATCAAATCAAAGATTGCATTTGTGTTACTTCAAAGGCTATGAATTTGTTTTCCAAAAAAATCAAGAGGAGGGTAATATTGCTTTAGAAATAAATGTTTCTAAAGATTTTGATACTTTGAATTCAATTTTTTTACTCAAGTATTAAAGGTTTTGGATTTCATAATCAG
The DNA here is from genome assembly GCF_037176805.1 of Vigna unguiculata. Taxonomy (NCBI): domain Eukaryota; kingdom Viridiplantae; phylum Streptophyta; class Magnoliopsida; order Fabales; family Fabaceae; genus Vigna; species Vigna unguiculata. The sequence goes on along the minus strand of NC_140793.1, from coordinate 8,758,340 downwards.
AGATTGCATTTGTGTTACTTCAAAGGCTATGAATTTGTTTTCCAAAAAAATCAAGAGAAGGGTAATGTTGTTTTAGAAATAAATGTTTCTAAAGGGTTTCTAAACACAAATCAGAGATTGCATTTGTCTTACTTCAAAGGCTATGAATTTGTTTTCCAAAAAAATCAAGAGGAGGGTAATGTTGCTTTAGAAATAAATGTTTTTAAAGCTTTTGATACTTTGAATTCAATTTTTTTACTCAAGTATTAAAGTTTTTGGATTTCATAATCCATTTACTCATTGAATTTTGACTATTTTAAATTTGATCTCCTTTCTATTAGAGTGAATCGAGTTTGGTGGGATTCTTCTCGTGAATAGGGATGTAAGGCTAAGAGATCATCTTTCTCCTTTACTTTTTTGTTTTACAAAAGAAGTTTTGAGTCAAGGGATTACGTAGCTTAAACAATCTAAGCACATACTTCCTATGAATGGTATCAAAGGTATCAAATTTTCATCTTTTGTTTTGTATGCAAATGATATATTTGTTTTCTGTAGAGGTGATAACAAAATACTGAGAAATTGAGTGAATCTATCTTTAATGCAATTGGTATTGTATTAACATAAAGGACTTTATTGAGTGATTTTTTCAAAAATTGAAACTTGATTGAAACAAAAATGTAAGTGATGACCTACTTGAAAAATTTTTAACCAAAATTGGAAACAACAAATTAATTAAGCTTAATTTTGTACACAAAAAGTTGCCAAAACGGTTTGTAATTTTGTTGGACAAAAAATGTTTCTAATTTATCCAAACAAAAATTATGAAAGTTTACAATTTTTAACAAAAGAAATTATATATTAAGTAATAATATTTTTATTGAGTATTTGTTGACGTAAATCTTAAAATATTTTCTGTATTTTTAATATTTAATTTTTTTTTTGCTTAAAGAAATTATTTTTCTATTATGTGATTCCAAACAAAGACATACATAAATTTCATTCATTAATACAATCCATAATCCATGATCCCTAGCCGGAACTATAAATTTTTTTCTTCCTTATAAATTATATGTTACTCAATTATAATCATGTATTACACGCTTATTTTAACTCAAATCATTTTTTAGTGTCATTTTTGTTTTGGTTTTCTAATAACGAAAAAGAGAAATAATTTTCCTCAACACTTTAGATTGGAACTCTGGAAAATTGTGATATTTTAATGATTAATATAGAGGATGTAAATAGATGATTAATGAGTTAAACGGAAGTATTACTTAATTGCATGTTTAAATAATGTTCAAATTGGAGTGACCACATAGAATTCGTAAAGAAATTTCTTCCTTGCTAAGAAAAATGAAGCCATGCAATGCAATGGCAAGAGAAGAAGAATGTTTTGGGAGGTTCTTTCTAATCTCATGGGATCCTGTGCCACATAATATTCCGTCTTTTTTTCTTTTTCCAACTTCACCCTATGGAATATAAACTCTAAAAGAAATGGACCAGCTTTACATCTTTTGAATAGTTTAAAATTGACTTAATATATGCTTTTTAAAATATAATAAAAATTATTAAATCACTTTATTATTATTATTATTATTATTTGATTTTGACATATAATTATAACATAAACAATGCAATAATAAAAGTTATATCAATGTAATTTGTTTCATATATAAATATATATATATATATATAATATTAATATAAAAATTTTATTTGATGTTTTATTTTACTTCAAATGAATTTTACAATACTTAGTCTCCTTTAAATAGTTTAAAATATTTTTTATAAACATTGCTTCAATAATGAAGTCTTAAAAATTATGTACTTTTATATTTTTTATTTAACTTAAACAATTGTTTGATATATATATATATATATATATATATATATATATATATATGTTAAAATTGATATTTGGAAGATAATTGTTCATATTAAACATTGCTTCAATTTGGAATTTTACATAGAACCAAATTACTAATATTATATTACATTAATTTATTCCAATGAAATTTTCTTTTAAAAAAAATAAATCGTAAATTCAAGAGTCTCACCTTAAGAAGGTTTAAGTATATAATCCTGAATTTTACTAAAAAGAAGCATTAACAGTAAAACAAATTTAAAAATTATAATCCATGAGTTACTGGTCTAAGTAAACCTTTTGAGTTTTTGTGAATAAGAAAATAATTAAAAAATAATTTAATTAATGATAGATTATCTTATCAGAATTAATTATTATGAGTTTTTACTATTTTGGGTTGTATCCCTAGACAGATGTTCTGGTGGGATAAATAGTGCTTTCAATTAATATTATCTCAAACTAAATGAGTAGAGTGTGGAGTCTATTATATATAAATTATGTAATTGAGTTAGAGTATCTAAGTATTCTATTTAATTATAGAAATTCATTATCGATAAAAAAAATCACCAGTTGATAAATAGTTTTTACTAATATTAACAATTATCCAAAAAATATAAAATATTAGACCTTTGTGTATAAGTAGTATTATGATATGTTGATGTATATAATTGTTGAGAAAATTGAAGCAACATATCGAAAAGAAAAACTATAAATTCATTATTTTAATATTTTTAATTAGAATGATGTTATTGTTTAATTTAAAATTTATTATTGTTTTAAAAATTTTAATTAGAATGATGTCGTTCTCTTGTATACGTTTAACTTAAACTTTATTTTCGTTGCATCTTTTCGATAAACTCTGCTAAAAATCCACCAATTATATTGGATTCAATAATTTTAAATTAAAATAAAATATCATTCTATTGACAAATTTAAAGTGATAGTTTGACTTTGTTGATTAAAAAAACTTAAGGTAAACTTATAAACAGAAAAGATGAATGTAGAACCTTTACATGCACTAATTTATCATTTTTTTTTCTCTATCATTATAACGGGGAACCTGAGCTCATTATGATATAATGATTGTTGAATGTGAAAAGGTGTTGATTTCACTTTTTTTCGTGCCATTGATGTGGAAAACTTGTTCAAGATTGAAGCTTTTGGAAAAGAATGGAATAATAGAATTTAAGCAACTTCGGTGAATATTTTAAGATCCTTTGTGAAGGCCATAGGTGGTCCCCAATAGAACCAAGGAAGGTGATAGAATAGAAATTAACCACCACTTTCATTATTTCATGATATATATATATATATATATATATATATATATATATATATATATATATATTAATTAGAAAACTTATTTTTGGAGGAAAGAACGTAAAATAATCACAACTCATTTTTTTAATTGGGAAAATGTAAGAAGACATAATATTTCTATTGCAGTGGCGGATCTTTGACCAATGTGGCGAATCTTTGACAAATATTTTGAGTACGTTAAAATTTTGGTTAAATTTTGATTTTTTATTTATTTAAAAATATCAAATTGCTCCTCTAACTTTTTTAAGTCTCAATTTGGTTTCGATTTTTTTAAAATTGATGTACTTTGATCTTTTAAGTTAAATTTTTTTAAAGGAAAGAAAGATCTTTCATCAAGATTAACACTAGAATCATATCAATTATACCAACAAATCAAATCATCCTGATTCACAACTTCAATTTGGACGAATTATCTGATTCAAGAAATCTAACAAAAATGACAAATTATATTACTTTTTTCAAAAATCGAAACCAAATTGAAACAAAAAAAACACACTGAAAGACTAATTTGAAATTTTTGAACGAAAATGAAAAACAAAAGAGTAATCTCAAAATTTTTATTTAAATTAGTAAAACATTATATTTACTTTTTTCATGATAATTAAAAAAATAAAATTATAATTATTGTTATTATTATAATTATAAAACTAAATATAAATTATTTTTATAATTGTACTATAATTAATTTTCATTTATAATGATTAAGTTTAAAAAAATAATCAAATAAAAGAGTAGTTAAATTACACAAATAATCATTTAAAAGATAATATTAATAAAATAATTATTTCTATTTAAAAAATATTTAAAATATAAAATTGAAAAAAAAAATGTGGACCAAATTTTTTTTTCTTACATATAAATATATATATATATATATATAATAAATTTATTAGAATATCAAATACATAAAATATATTACAAATATTAATTTTTTAAAAAATACATTTAAAATTATATATTAAAATCTGTAAATAAATAAAAAATTGGGAGAGTCATGGCCCCTTATCCCTATGAAGGTCCGCCACTGATTATATGTATTTCGTAACATAATAAATTTGTTGAAATTTCTGGTTTGACTTAAAAATATTGATTTTCTAATTTATAATATATAAAATTTAAAATATAAAAATAAATATAAATTTTATTTTATAAATTACATTTGTTAAAATTAAATTAGTCTCGAGATCTACATTTTAATATGATATCAAAATTATATATTAAAATTTATTTCAACAAAATCCGTTGATTATTGCATTTATTGCATCAAAATTACATTTGTTAGAATTTTTTTTGTTATCAGCAATTTATATATATGTATTAAAATAATGAAACACTCGGGTGTTTCAACCCTTATACAAAAAATATGTATATAATTTTTTGTTGAAAGTCTCACATCTATTACAGATCAGGCAATTTCATAGTATATAAGTGGAGTGCAAACCTCACCTTATAAGCTGATTTTGTGGGATTAAATTAGGCTTAAAGCCTACTTCTAATATGGTATCAGAGTCATGATTAAAAGTTTGTCGTAGCGAGATTTCTTGGATATTTTATTTCAACCGCTATTGGACCACCCATTTCTAGATCCACGATGTAGCAATTTCATAATATGTAAGTCAGTTTTGTGGGGTTGAGTTAGGCTTAAAGCCTACTTCTAACATGGTATCAGAACCATGATTAAAAGTTTTGTCGTAACGAGATTTCTTGGACATTCTGTTCCAACCGTTCTTGGACCGCTATTGGACCATCCATTTCTAGACCCACCCACGAGATGTAACAATTTCATAATATATAAATAAAGTTCAAACCTCACTTTACAAGCCAGTTATACCGAATCTTATCAAAACATTTATTAATTTCAAGTCTCACACATTTATAAAAGAGTTTTAGAGAGTTAACTTAAATTTAAAAATCCTAAACTTTTTAACAAAAATAATAATAAATATAAAGTAAAGTTAGTTTATGAATATTTATATATATATATATATATATATATTATCATATTATTTTGAAATGGCAAACTTTATTAGCTGGTATGGTTGATATGTTTTGGAGGCCCAGGGAATTTTATTCTTGAATTGTCATCTAGTGCAACTGTGAATGATTTGAGTCTGTGTTCATCACCTACTCTTCATGGTGGAAGCAAATACACTTTACTCAGTGCAAGGGGAATATACGAAAGTGTTACCACAAAAAAAATGTCATGACAATACTGTCTTTTGGATTTTTTTGGAATCCATAATCTAATACTAGTGATATGGATATCCTATTCTAGAGATGAAAGGAAAACATTATTTATGTTTTATTATGAATATTTCGTATATAGGACTCTATGTTTAGAGTTGATTAAAGATGAAAAGTTAAATAATATACATAAAAAAATTATAAACTCGTTAATTTTAATATCTTAAATTAAAAGTAATGGAAACTTTTTATTTAGATGAAATTCATATTTGATTAATATTATGCTTCTTCTTAAAGTTCTATAAATTTATTGTTTGAAAAGTTCTTAGTTGAAAATAAATTTAATTTTTTATAATAATTTTATATAAACTGAACTATGTTATATCTTATAAATGTTTTTTTTTTCCTTAAAATTTCTCCAAAAGTCCCAGTATAATGCTAAACAAACAAGTTATAAGCTTCAAAAGAAGACAAATTTGTTTGTACAAGGAACCATGAAATAGTAGAATAGTGGTGATTAACAGAAACAGTCGTCTCACATTCTTGTGTCTCCATAACAAAACTTGGTGCCTAGCGATGTTTAAGCACAGAAAATGGTTTACATGATTGAGCATGCATTGGGATTTTCATCACTGAAGAGAGAGGTGAGTTTGTCATCAAGTGAATTTGGAGCAGGTAGTGCCTGTGCAGAGTTTTTGACATAACCTGATGGAGCCTTCTTGTCATAAGCCTGTGCCACATAAGGGTAAGCCACCAAGTTGTAAGGAATGTAGGGCCAAAAATCTGCTCTTTTTCCTGTGCTCTGAACCTTCTTTAACACCCTGTTTCTGTCCACATAACCTGTTACTGTTACCTTGCTTTGCTTTCTGTTCACCTCCACTTGTTTCACACCTGCAATATTCTTCTAAACTTGTTTACTTCACCTTTTCATCATGACATAAAAATATATTTAATTCAATAATTTACAAAATATATGTTGAAAACAGGCTAAAAGAAGGTGAAAGGCACTTTCAAATTTACCTACTTGTGTAGTATAAGATGAAATACAAAAAAGAAAACAAATTGAAAAAAAAAAATTAGATAAGAAACTGGCAAGTAGAAAAGTGTGGTTGATATAACAAAGTAAAGGCTTGTAATTGATCACAACAACTCTATAGCAGGGCAACCGGTGTTAGGTTTACCTGCAGGTTGCATTTATTATTCCACCTTGTAATCATGAATAGCTGAGAAACAAGAAAAATGTGAAAAAACAAAACATAGAAGTTTGGTTTTGTTGTTTCTGACGAGGAGAGCCTGTAATCATTATTGAAAGACCTACTCTTTGAACTGCATTAAATGACTCTCCTATCTCAGACAAAGTCATCCTATCAGAATATGAAAGCATGATAAAGCATAGAGAAGAAACCCTTTTGCAAATTTTTGATGAAAAATATGTCAGAGATGAAACAGAATTCAAATAGTTTACTATTTTGTAAAACAAAAAGGGAACAAATTAGTTTGATTCAGCGTTCCATTTCTTGCTGTAAAAAGTGACCAAACCTTGGTGTGTGTGTGTGAATAGAATGGACATAGATTTTCACCTTTCATGTGGACGACAGAATTTCTAACTCTTCTTTCACAGCCATCACAGTCCATTTTCACTTTGATTTCTACAGTCTGCAAGAGAAATCAGAAGCATGAAAATCATAAAGGCACACCCTGAAATACATATACATAGATAGAATAAAAATGTGGTGGAAACCTGCATTGGCTTGCGTTTCTTTCCGGTGGAAGGTGCTACTGAGAAAAGTTCTGAGATATAGTCAAGAACTCCCATGGCTTTGGTTGTGTGAACAAAGAAGAAAAGATAGTCCTTAGTAGAGAGAGGTTGAAGGAGAGACAAGGGATTCTATGTTGTTGGGGTGGTGGCAGTTTATAGGTCTATAAAGGAAGTGGTTCCCTTATATAGAGAACAAAGGTGTGTGCACAAATATGCTGAAATTTAATGCATAAATTAGGAGAATTTGAGTTAATGATCATATTTTAATGTTTGAACAAGTTTGTTAAGTACTTTGTCCTAACTTATAATTTCATCTACCAAAAACATGTAATAGAATGATCCCTGATAAAGGGATTAGCTGTTTTCTTTTGCACTAAGAAAGGGAAACTATTGTCAGGTTTCTGATCTGCATAACTTTGGTTTTGTTTATCATTATTATAATGGGTGTGGCCTACATCATCATGTTCCGCACATCTCTGTCACAGATATCAGATTTCAAACCGCGGCTTCTGTTACATTATCATACGAAGTTTCATGATTACCGAAAAAATTCTTGAAAATGCTTCCAAAAGCCAATGTATAATTAATTTCTCTCTGTATGTTGTTTCATGATGGTTATGGAGAGTTAAAAGTTTTTTTCTTAAACCTTTTTTCTATAATGAATAAATAAAACGAAATTAATACTGATAAATAAATATTAATAATAAATATATTAGTATTAATTGAGAATAATAATTTAATAATAATCTCACAGGGAACGTTCTCGTTTTACTTTTTTCAAATAGAATAATCTTCATTTTTCATGTATTTTTCTTCCTTTCTTTTTTAATTAGTTTCCATTTATTTCCTTTTTTTTTTTACTAAACGTACAATAAAATACAAATGAGCTTGGATACAAATTGTCACCACTAGCAATCATTTCGTATATTATATAAATAAATATAGGAAAGTTATAAATTAAAAAGGTCAACTAAACAAATCGATTTAATTGAAAGAATTGTTTTTTCAATAAATTTAGAAATTAAAGAAATATAAATATTTAATTAACATTCAATTTTGAAAATGTAACGTCCCATTTAATTTATAAACATAATTAAAGGAAACGTCACACATAAAATAGTAAAACGCGCAGTTCTGGGGTTTCCAACATCACCCCTACAAAACCAGGCACACCACGATGCCAACAAGCAGGATAAAAGTTTGACTAAGAGTTTACAATCCAAAACAACGAATACAGGGGCCGTAGCCCTAAAGAAGACATCAAGAAGAGAAGTGTAAGATCTAGCCCAGACGGCTAAGCGGTGGAATCACCATTCCCCTGTTGACCACGAGAACTTCGCCCATCTGCTCCCATCAACCAAGTCGATGATCATCGCAAGAAAGAATAGCCACATACAACACAACCATGCAACGAAACGGGTAAGCTAGAGCCAACAACATATTCATCATGCAGTCAAATATATTTTTCTCATCTCATATCCACATAGCAACCAAACATGTTATGACTCTTCGTTCAATACACTACGACTCGACTCGACTCATCCGGATACGTATAACTTGGTCGGATTCAGCGGATGCTTGCACTTGTGGTGAATATCCCTGCTCAACTCTGAGCTGCTCATCTCCGAGCTATGTGTTACAAGTGTTACGATAAATCAAATCTCCCTCACCACAAGGTTAGCCCTAAATGAATTTCAGGCCTCCTGCTACTCTCACCACAGGAGTCAGTCTGCTCTAAGTGAGACTAACTGGCTCCTTAGAGTGTCAGGATGCAGTCCTTACCTTGAATCCTTACCTAGTTATACAGATGGGGCACCACCATGGGCACCCACTAACAGGGGCCATGGAATTACGTCCCGACCACTGAAGCGCAACCCCAGAGGTCCCACCTAGAGACCTCAAGGAATTACACGCTGACACGGACCAATCATTCATAATTCAGCAATAAGAGAATATTAAATCATACTTTACAATTTCATATCAACCCTTGAAATCAATTCCTCATCTGCATCACATCTCAAATCTATGCCTCTGATCATCACCACCCCAATGAGTCTAGGGCTTCGTCTCACATTAATACCGGGTTCCTTTAGTACCAAACCTCTCATTCATTTCACATGCCAATAACATACTCAAACCAAGGCCAAACCCTTCAACCAATCCATATTTCATCACTTATGAATCATGTCATACATATATATATCGATTTGTTAGGTATATAAAAAAAAACATACATTTGTATATGTGTTACATCATGGCAGTCATACCCAAGCACTTCCAATCATAAAAGAGCAAACACCCTACCAACCACCACTCTGTCTCGCCCAAATCCCTCGCTCAGGCTGAAGGATCTCGCTCAGGCGAGACAGGCTCGCTCAGGCGAGTCCCCCTTCGCCTAGGCGAGGGCCCAAAAAGTGGTGCAGAAGCATATGCGGGATCTCGCTTAGGCGAGACCCCTCTCGCTTGAGCGAGATGCTCGCTCGCTCAAAACCCCAAACTGGTCGCCTGGGCGACCTTTCGCGTAGAAACCCTAGGCGAGCTCCCTATTTCATCTCGCCTAGGCGAGACTGACTCGCTTGGGCGAGATTAACAGGTCTCGCCCCTGTTCTTCACTGCAGCAGCCATGATTATGGAACCAAACAAACATACAAGGCATCCTCACACACCAAATCGACAGATTAAACCATACAAACAGCAACCAACGCAAACACAGACCAAAACGACTGGAAACTAAAGGGTTCTAACTTCCCGTACCTGGAAATCAAGTTAGCGGGACGCTCCGACACGCACACAGGAAACCAAACTGTCCTTAGGATGATCGGCAGCTGGAACGAACGGTAAAACAGAAGAAGGAGACGGGTTATTACTAAACCCTAACAATAACGGCAAACATAGACCATGAGAAAAGAAGCATGAGCCAAGGGTGACTTACATGAGTAGGAACTGAGTTTGAGCTTGGATGAAGGGGACCTTAGGGCAAACCCTAGCAGAGCGTTTTGTGAGGGGAAAGGAGAGTGACGGCTGCTGGATTTTTCTGCAATAGTGCAAAGTGAGGGTTAGGGCATCCAGAAAGGGGTTTTATCAATTGGGCCAACCCTAGGCCCAAACACAAGAGGACAGCCCTTAACTTTAGGGCAGAAAATTAGTAAGCCAAAATTAATGGGTCTTACAGAAAACAGGATTAATAGATAAACATTATTTTTCAGATGACTTTTAAATAGTTTAATGTGGGCAAAAGAAATTAGATATAGGTAAATAAAAAATAAAGTAAAATTCACTTTAACTATATTTAAATAATAATAATACTTTCAAGATAAATTGGAAAACTCACAAAATTCATAAACTATAAAAATTAGATAAAAAAGTTCATAGAACAATATTTGAAAAATATCAATTTTAAAAATTTTATCTTTATTTTGGAATAACTTGTTTACACAACTTGATCTTTGACACAGTAATAAAGTATCAAAACTTGATGTCCAACTTGAATTTCAAATTGATTGAGGGTATGTTTGGTTTCACAGACACTTAGAATTTATATATCTGAGACCATCAAAATCATGTTGAGATTGTTTGGATATTTTCTAAAATCAATTTTAAACTAGAAAATTCACATTCAGACAGAATCAACTTTTTCTAATTTCTCCATCAAAATTAATTTAGCCGATGCATATCTATGCATACCCCGAGTATTTTTAAGGTTAAGTTAAATTCGATATCAAATAATCAACAAAACATTTTAGGATGTTTTGATATAATAAATTTAAACTAAATAAATAAATTAAAATTTTCAAAATTAAAATTACTTTTATTTTTATTTTATATTAAGCTACTTATAATAGGCAAAAGCAAAAAAGTGAAGCAATTTTTTTAAATACCAAAATGTGTTAGATTTCAAAAGATTACAAAAGTAAATAAGTTGTGTCAAAGGTAACGTGATTTTAATTTAAATCATTTATAAAGTTACAGTTATGTCAAGTTAGCATGACTTCAGTTCATTGCATTTTAAATAAAATTGTGCTAAGTTGGCAAGACTATAGTTGCAGACAGTTTTGGCCAACTTGGCATGAGTTTAGTTTAAAATGCTTTGAATTGAAGTCGTATCAACTTAGCACAACTTCAACTTTAAAAATGTTTTGAACTAAAGTTGTGATATTACTAGTGAAAAAAAGAGAATCTATGACAACTTATTATGACAGGTATAAGTCACTTGTCATAATAAACAAACTTGCAAACTTACTCTCTATGGAGCCTTTAGGAAAATTATATGTAGTGCTTTATGTCAGTCGATATTTAGAAACCTAAGGTGTTAGAAATGACTTAACTACTATAATCAGGCCTTTATGATATGGCCATGATTCAATTTGAGTCGGACAAGCAAGTGGGATTCAAGGAATACATGCAGTCAGATGGAACATGATCATATTTCTTTTGTTTGGATGCAGTCCAAAACCTATATTTGGGTGCAGGCTTCACTGAGGTACTTTTCTCTTTTTATTGGGCAAGAACTTTTAGCATAATACATTGTTTTCTAATTTTATTCTAATAGAAACATTAGTATGACTTGTGTTCCTACACAAAGTTTAATCCTTCTTAAATGTGTGGATTGAGTTTAGAATTTGTTGACTGTTACAGTGTTTGTTCATAATTCTGAACCTTCCATCTATCGTCAACCTTCTTGTAAAATTTGTGTGTCTGAATGTTTGGAATGTTTCTGACATTTTATATTTTGCTTGTATGTTATAAACTCTATAACTTGAACTTGATTACTGTTGTGTGAAGTCTATAAATTGACAGAAAGGGAAGTGCATGCAAAGAGTGTTTCAGGGGAAGTTCCAGAAGCCTGCACTGAGAAATGAATAATCTTTCTTTGTGTGTTATGAAGTTAAATGAAAATGTACACTTATTCATGTTTATCATTGTTTATAACTTCATTATATTTTTTGTAGATATTTAATGATTCATCCCTATTGGAAGGTAGAAAGGTTGAAGAAATTAGAACCAAGTGGGCTTTCTTTCTTTTGAGTGTTGCTGATAACTTGTAGAAATCTTAGTTTGTAAAAGTTGTCAAGGTTGTAGGTTTATGTATATACAGTTTCCATTTTTGAAGTTTGTTGGACAACTTAACTGTACGAAATTGGTTTGGTTGGGAATTGTTTGGTCTAGTGATATGAAATGTATTTGCAGGTGAATTGAATGGAGAGGAAAATGGTAAAATAAAAAAAATGATAAAAAAAAAACTAACTTACTATGACGTACTTTGCATTACTTGTCATGGTAAGCTGGACTTACTATGACAAATCTTTAAATACTTGTCATAGTAAGTCTAACTTAATATGATAGGTTTTTACGATGTCATAAAAGGTGTGCATTTTCTATGACTCATTCAACTATGACGCCAAAATACTTGTCAAAGTAAGCCATTTTCCACTAGTGTATCTTGGCACAACTTCTTTATAATAAAGTTGTGTCACATTGGTACCACTTACTCACTTTTGTAAATTTTTTGAAATTTTCTCCATTTCGATAATTTTAAAAAAAAAGAAAAATATTGCACCAAAATTTTGCTTTTGTCTATGATACAGGCATATATTTTAAATAAATATGATGAAATATACTTTTAATACAATAATTAGTATGAAACTCCACTTTTATTATCATAAAAATTTCACTATTGACACACCAAATGTAAGTACGTGAAGTTTTGTTCAAAATTTGTAAACTATGTAACTAAATATCCAATTATTCGTACACAAAGACCATGTAGACTTTTTTTACGTGGTTCAAAATAGAATCCTTGATTCTAAAAGTTATTTGAGTGATTCTTTAACAATCCTACATACAAAATTAAATACTTCCAAGTTGCAACCTCCACACCTCACTTAAAATCTATTGGGATTTTTAGGGCTTTTGAAATATGAGAGATATAAGATATATGAGAGATATATGTGATATGTTATACGGAGCAACATGTTATTGATATACCCTATTTATAGAGTAAAATGTAACAAAATATCAAGTATAAAATATTTACAATATCTCACTCTTAATATAAAATAATAACTAATTTCTAAAACTGAAACATATATCTAAAACTGAAATATTTTCTAAAAACTAATTTAAATAAAAAAGATATTAAGTAATATTCTCAACATTCCTCCATGCTTAATATCTGTTTATTTAAATTTTACATCTTTCGATTTGATTCTCCATCTTTTGGTGCTTAATTTTCTTTTCTTTTTGTGCTTGTAATTATTGCTTTTCTCTTTCTTCCATGGGATCACATCTTTCTTCAATTTGATATTCTTCTTTATATTTGTTCTTCTATCAGCATCATCTTCTTTGTCAATTATGGATTTCATGGCAGTGACATTGGACTTTTGATGAATATTAGAATGTGGACCTTTGTCTACTTTCTTCACTTAGACATCAAACTTCTTCAAGAGATATTTATCTTCTTTTGATTTTGATCCTTCTTTTCAACTCTCTTCATTTGTAGGAAATTCCTCCTTCATCAAATCCAACGCAAACCTTTTGTTTTTCATGTGGACTTTGAATGGTTCTAAGTTGTTAGCATTTTTTATCACACAAACTTTATTTTCAAAAGAGACCTTATAACCTTTCTCTAACATTTGAGCAACACTTAACAAATTCTGAATAATCTTAGGAACATATAAGACATTAAAAATTAGTTTGATACATGAGTGAGTTTTAATTGAAACTGTGCTTGTACCTTTCATAGCAAGCTGTTCTTCATTCCCAATTCTTACTTTGGAAATATTTAATTTGTTGAGCTCCGTGAAAAGTTCTCTATCATGACTCATGTGGTTTGTGCAATCACTATCTATAATCCAATCTTTTGTAAATTCGTTGGTTGTGACACGTGATATTGTAAGGGGTAGTTCTCCTCTGTTTTATCCTCCACAATCTGAACATCTTCTTGCAAATCTTGGAATTTGCATACCTTTTCCACATGTCTCAATTGACTGCATTTGTGACATTTGACATATGGCCTCCACCAACACCAGTTGGGTTGATGACCTTTTTTCTTGCAACAAGGACAAGATGGAAAAACGTGTGTGTTGTTGTATTTGCTCCTTCTATTGTTCTTGACCATGAGAGCATTCTCTTTAGTGTAATTTAAATTACATTCAACCGCCTCATTATCTTCTCTCATCAATCTTCGTTGTCTTGTGCTTGCAAGGCATGTATCACCTCTATCAAGGTAATTATAGATAAATCTTTTGTCTTTTCTAAAGAAGTAATAGATGCCCCATATCTTTTCGGCACCGTCACCAAAATTTTCTCAACGAGTCTTGAATTTGGAAACTCCTTTCCCAACAATTTTATCTTGTTTGCAATACCCAACAATTTGTTTGAGTATTCTTTAATTGTCTCCGACTTTTTCATCCTTTGCATCTCGAACTCCCTTATCAAAATTTTTAAACTATGTAATTAAATGTCTAATTATCCATACATAGAGACCATGTGGCCTTTTTTTTACGTGGTTCAAAATAGAATCCTTTATTTTAAAAGTCATTTGAGTGATTCTTTAACAATTCTACATACAAAAGAAAATACTTCCAAGTTGCAACCTCCATTCTTTTCAAGATAAATTACCATTTTCCACACCTCACTTAAAATCTATGTCATGCAATCACAACATAAATTAACTAATAGCACTAACAAAAATAAAAGCCTTAAAATTAAATAAATCTATAGGAAAACAAATTTAAGAAAATAATTTCTTGACATCGTGTAAGAAGATGCTTTATTAGATCAATAAATTTTTCTACTTAAAAGTGCCCAATCTTACCTTCAACAATTGGTTGTAATCAAACCTGTGTGACCTTGACTTTTATACTAATTATTGGATTGAGAGTTTACCACTAGACTAAAAGCTATATTGTTAAGACCCTAGATGGTTTAACCCTAGTGAAGTCCTTTACTAAAGAGTTTTAATGATAACAATCACTCAAACTAGCTAATCATATATCCCTATTACATTTTCATGATTTTGCTAATGTGTGTTTTGTACTAGCTTCAATTTGTTAGACCATCCAATGCAATGGAAACTTGAAGCATCAACCGATCTAACAATAAGTTTAATCATATATTGATCTTAAAACACATAATCAAAAGTAGTAACAATACACGTTTTGAAAGTTTTAATTATAAACATCTTTGAAAATATTAAACGCTCGTAAATTTGAAATAAGCTAAAATAGAAAGATTTTGTTTTATATATAGAAAAATATCCTTACAACATTCATATTAGAAAGTCAAAAAGGAAACAAAAATAAAATATGATACACTTTAAACTACATTTAAAACTTATTAGTATACATATTATTGTTTCCTTTCAATGTGAAGACAAAAGCTCCTTCAAATAAAATCATCCATATAAGCTTCCATTAAAAAAAATTCAAGGGATGTAGCACATGATCAACTTAGCTAAAAATGTTTTCAGATAACAAAAGATTTTAACATATTTTTTGACGCAATGATCATCTTTTAATTCCTATAAGAAGGCATCAGATGAAGAAGGAGAACACAAAAGGTACAATAATGTAGGTGTTATACAACTTTCCAGTGGTCATTAAATTCTAAAGTATTTTTTGTGGGTGAACAATACTTTTATAATTATTCACTTTGTGAAGTTGTTCTGTGAGCTTAAATTGTCCCCTTCTTTTAGAGTCTTTCTTTTGTTTTTTATGAGGACTTAGTCTCAAGGGACAATTAAGACATAATAATCAGGAATGGTTTGTGTACTTGTATAATTAGTTAGGAGGTATCTATGTACTTATGTAATCATTCATTTAATTAGTGAAACATCTTAAGGAGCTGACTAAAGGGAGAATCGTGTATGTAACTCTTGAGTTTGGCACTAATGCATGTAAAGGCTTTGACACCAGTTATTTTGGAAATTCTACTTCGGTTCTTTAACTGAAACATGTTTAGGCAAGGTAGAAAAAGATAGGACTTTAGGCTTCAGTTCATAACCGAAGTCTATTCTTTACTTTATGCTTTGGTTCTTTCTTGAATCGAAGCCTATTCCAATTTCTTTTCATAAAAAAAAATGTTTCAATTTCTTCCCATCCTCACTTTCCCAACATTTCCCATCCTAGAACCACTACAAAACCACTGTGCTCCCCACAACAAACAGAGCCACCACCACCTTCCCACCCCACATTGAATAAAAGACATTAAAAATACTTACATTAGGAGAAATGATTATGAAATAAATAAAAAGAATTGCAATACGAGAGAATGAACCTCTCACCACTTTCGAAATGGGGAGGAAAGGGAGGTTGACAATGGCGACACGACGACACAATTTGCATTATCGATGGGGAAGGTAAGGGAAGGGAGAAAAGTGGAGGAGTGGCAACGAAAGTTGTAGGGTGGTTCGTGTTTGGCAATGAGGAAGAGAGGAGAGTGGCTCTTGCAGTGGAGGAATGATGCAACAACGCAAATGGAAAAATTTTGGTGGGGATGCATAATTTGTGAAATTTTAACCTTAGCAAATGAATAAATCTCTATTATTTAAAAGATCGAAGCATATATCAATATAGACTTTGGTTATTTTAGAACATAAGTATATAGTTATGCAAAAAAATTTAAAAATACCACTACGTTTTGAAAGACTTTATTTTTCTTGAAACCGAAACATATTAGATGATTTCGAAAGTGTTTTTTGTACTAGTATATGTGAACTAGTATACCTATGTTATGTTACTTTTGAGTTCTTTGTTGTAGTCTATTCTTCTAGAAGAGTTTAGAGGATTTATTAACCTTGTTTTTAGATTCAATTGTTTCAACATTTATTACTAATGATTAGGACATGAGTTTAATTTACATAAAATAATTATTAATGAAGAGGTTTTTATATGTAGCATAAATTGTTCCAAATGAAACCGAGAAGATATATAAGAAAAAGGTCCAAACCACATTTTTTACTTCACCGTACTTATTTTATGAGTTTTTTGAGTTTGTCTACTGAATTAAATATATTTTAACATAACTAACTATAATTAAATTGTGTACAAAATTTAAAAATAAATTGTTTTTATCGACTTTTAATGGCTTTTATCGTTCACCTTCGTACACATTATTTTTTCATGTAAAAACTAATTTTATTTACATTTATGCAATATTAATTATTTTAGAATAAGTTTTCTCAAATTTACCCAAAACAAAAAATATTTTGTTATAATCTATTATGATAGTAATTGATTATAAATGTAATTCAGACTTGTAACACCTAGAATATAACATAAATATGTTTAGTCTTTGTGGGTAAAAATCCTATGATAACTTCTAGTCTCTTCTTATTCGTCACCTGCATATCTATCTATCCTATATTAAAACACAATCATAGCACAATCACAAATGTCAACATAAAACACAAAGACTAGTTAATGTTTAAATTATATACACAATACAATTTATATATCAATAAAATTCAACTTCATATCTATCAAAGTCATACTATACAAACCTAATCAAGTACATTAAAACACATTCCAACAGAACAAACACAGGAGAACAGCCTCTCTCTGAAATAGAAGTTGAACTTTTATCTCGCCATTATTATACGTTGAATGTTTTGGAAAAATAAAAGGACTACATTAAATTCAAAATAAACTGAGGAAAATTATTGAATAATTATTATAAATATGAGGATCCAAATTAGTATTAAACCGTGTGTATTTTCATTTGTTGTTATACCTACAACTCACCAAATAAAAAGATCTTAGTCGTACAAACATTTCTGTTGTAATAAATCATGAAAAGAATGTTCATTGTTTTATCCAATACAAGCAAAAAAGCTAGATCCAGCTTCATTGGCCTCTCTGGTATCGTTTGTTGTGATCATGCAATATTTTATGTTGAATATTTAATGCAAATAATTATAAAACCATCAAAAGAATGTTTTGTTTGATGCATGTTATCACGCATTGAATGTTAAATATAAGGTTGACCATTAAACCAAGGTTGTGATTTGCAACATTTTGTGTCTGCTGAAGTTGGGCAGTGATGGTTTACAACTCAGCTATCCTGTCAACTCCTACACTATATCATAAATGGCTAGACTCAGTCGTATAGAAGTAGGTAAATAATTGAAGAATTGAAATTAAGGATGTATTTTATAATTATATATTTGTAATATATGTCGGGACACTATTATTTCGGCATTATATCGGCGATATATCGTTATAAGAAAATTGATCATTAATTTTAATAAATAAAAATAATTAGTCATTATAAATAATTTAAATATTAATTTATAAAATAAAAATTAGTGGTAACTAAATTAATTTTAAAAAAATTATAATTGGTCTTTAATTGATAATTAAAATAATTTTTATTATAAATTAGTTTTTAAATTTATCACTAATATTAGTTACTTAGATTTTGATTACCAAAAGTCATAAAATTGGTTAATATTTGATAGTTTTCTTGTAGTATGTAATGTTTCTCCAATTTTTTTAAAATTATAATGAGGATTTATGATAATTAAAGTATAAGATTTTTAATTTTTTTAGTGTTCGTTACTAACTTTTATAAATATTAAAATATTAATTTAAATGTAATAATTAATAGAAAAATATGATAAAATGTATAAGCGAAAAATATTAAGATATTTTGTGTTTTTCCTTTAATAGTTTAATTTATTCTATTATTAATAATAAAAAATAAATTCATTGTTTTCATTCATCTTTTATATGTTCTTTTTTGTTTTTGGAAAAGAATAAATAAAAAAATGTATATTCATTAGAAAAAAGTAAATTAGTTTCTAAATTTGATTCATTAGTGACCAATTTAGATACAATTTTAGAGACAATTTTTTTAACTAAAATTTTGGTAGCTAATATTAGTGACCAATTTAAAGACCAATTTATTTGCTAGCTAAAACCTTGACATCTAATTTAGTGACCAGTTCATAATAGAAACTATTTTTGTTACCAATTTAGAGACCAATATCTTTCTTTGAAACTATTTTAGCTACCAATAATTTTTAGTTTATAAATTGGTATATAAATTGATCACTATAGTGACTAATTATTTTTTGTTACGAAAATTATTCAAAGATTTTCTTATAATGTATAGTGTGTTTTATTTATACATAATAATATTCATCTGGATATTTGTTTAGTCAACAAGAATGAACATATAAGAGTCGAAGCTTGGGACACGGATAAGTTGTTAATTTAAGTTGGATAGATTTGGGTATATTAAAGTTGTTAATTGAGAGTTCTTACCCTAGATTTAGTTTAATTAGCATTTTATACTAGTTTTGCGAATTTAACTTAATTAGACCTTTTTAGTACACTTTTAGTGTAAGTTTTAGAATTGATTTTATAGGAGTTTAATTTAGATGATAGACTCTTAGATAGGTCATTAATATTCTAGAAATGAATAGGTAGAGTTAATAGTAATACATATGTTGGAATAGGTAATGTAGAATAAAACTAGTGTCATTAGTTAGCTTAAGTAATTATTGATCTCTTGCCAAGCGTACCAATAATCAACTATAGTATAATTATTTTTAAGTAAGAGTGTCCATCCCATGAGGAACAGATTCAATTAAAATAGATAATTATCTTAATCAACATATATACAGAAAAATTCATTTGATTCATCATTGATTGTTATACTAAGTTTGCATAAAAATAATACAGTAAAAGCAAAAAGTTTAGAAAAAGTTCAGTAAGAGAAATTGGGATTGAATTTCATTTATCTCACTTGTCTATAATCTAGATAAATATAAATATACAACATCTAAATTTACCAATATTGATGTAACACCCAAAAATCATTTATACTAATTTCTCACGTATAAAATTCATAAGATTAGTCCCTTGAATTCCTCACATATTCAACAGATTAATCCAACATTATGTTTAAGTGTTATAAGTAATTGATATCTTGAAATCTATCCCTAGCATCACAGTACATCAAGTATCATTGTTCACATCATATTTTCAAAAATACTTTCCAGTCAGATCTAAAAATCACAATCAAGAATTTATTTATCAAATAGAATCAAGCATTAAGAACAAAACAATAATACCAATATTGAGTAGAAACAGAAATGCTATATATAAATATGACCAGATTACATCCAAGTTTGAATCGATTACATTCAATCCCAAGACAGAAGATTAGCCACGCATGGTAGCCATTAAAATCCTAAGAGATAAGAAGAAAACCCCATAAAGTATGGATCATGTGCTATTCGTCCTTCTCTAGAGCTTGATTCCAGTTTCGATCCAACCTTGTTTTCCTTCTGAACTCAGGGAATATATATATATATTGCACGAGCTCGCGCTTAAGCTAGCTGAGTCTTGCTTGGACGAGAATGTATTTCATGCTAAAGAAAGGTACTCTCGCTTAAGCGAAAATATTCTCACTTAAGCGAGAATGATGCCAAGCTTTATTGTCATGTGCTAGAACTCTCGCTTGGGCGAGAGTGCTTCTCACTTAGGCGAGAATGGTGCAAGTGTCTCGCTTGGGCGAGTTTACTTTGGCTTGAGCGAGATTGCTCTGACTTGAGCGAACTATGGCAACATTTCTTCCCTTTTTTGGTCTGTTTCTTGATTTCTCCTTTACTCTTTTTAAGTTATTTTCTCATCTACTTTAATTTACATGAAAAATACACAAAATAGGGACCAAATGATTTCTTTTAAGTAGAAACTTGGAAACATGTGATTAAATCTCATTTTCCTACATCAGGGAAAATTAAATATCATATAAACACAAATTACAAACAGAAGTGCCAAAATTTCGTATGAAAATTTCATATTTATGCCTTTTGTGTTTGAAATGTTTTCATATGAAGAGAAAGAGGTTCTAAAGAGCACAAATAATTTTTTGTAAAATCTCCCAATTAGCTCAAATCAAAAGGATGCAATGCATAATCTACATATATGATAAAAGCTTATTACAAAGGATCCGAACAGAGTATGTTTAAAGAAATAATAATAATCCTCAATAGCGTATATAAAGGATTCAAGTTGAGATTGAAGAACACAAGAGAGATTTACAATTTTCTAGAATCCTTGAGTTAGTTAAATGTTCTTTGTGAGTGAGCTAAACCTTTATGTATTTCTTCACTATTTGAAGTAAACACTGTGAGCTTAAAATCATCTCTGTGATAGTTTTTTGTTACATGTTTTGAGATCCTAGTCTCAGGGAAGATTAAGATGAGATATCTAAGAGGGGTTTGTGCACTCATAATAATTATAAGTGGTCTATGTACTCATTGTAATAATTCAATTGATTAGTGGAACCCTTAAAAAGTTTGTCCAAAGGGAGAATTGGACATGAATCATGAGTTTGGTAAACCAATTTTAATTACTCTTTGTTGTTTGCTTGTTCTCTAGAGGGTCTAATCTAGTTGTCCTGAAAAAAGTTTATGACTATATTCACTATTAGGAATCCAAGTGTGAGTCTAAGTCCCACATTGGGTAGAAATGAGAAAGTAAAGCACCATATAAGGATAAAGACCAATAAACCCATTGCCTTAAGGTTTTGGGTTGAGAGTGGTGTTAATGCCTTATGTGGTTGGGCTCAAGTCTCATCAGTGTTGTGTCTCACCAATGAAACCCCCTTCTATAAACCTAACATTCACCTCCTTCTAAATTAACATAATTTAACATATATTAAGTATGTTTGTACCTCACTTGTTTTATTCCCCATACTCTACATGAACTCTTTGGTCAACAAATCCATGAATATTTACTATGTACAACTATGTAAATACTTTGAACATTGAAAAAAGAATGTTAGAATAAACAATTGAATATATTATCTTTTTTAAGATTAATGAAAGTATACTTACAATTACTATATTTGCAGTATTGATGCACATAATAAATGAATACCAATAATAATTATAACATCTTGAAAAAAAAATTACATGTATACTAGATGGTACAAACAATATGTGCTAACATATATTTACAAATATTGGCACTAGTGGAAAAAGTGGAATCAATGACAATTTATTATGCATGAGTTGTCCACTTGTCATAAAAAGTTGACTTGTGGCATTTTCGTAATAAAAGTAACAGTTATTATGATTGGTAAAAGGGGACCTGTCATAATAAGTGAAAAGGGAAAATTTATTATGATAGGTGTAGTGGACCTATCATAGTAAGTGGAGTGCGGTGGCCAAAATGAAATTATGTTGAAAACGTATTATGACAGGTTTAGGAAGACCTATCACAATAAGATGTTACCATGATTGTTAGTTCAACACCTATCATTGTATGTCTAAATCCTTGATTTTACCACTGTCCCATTTCAAAAGCAGTCCACGCAAAATCCTCTCAAGTTTCTCATCTTTCATTCCTCACGAAGTCATCGTCCTCATTCTCTTTCTTGTATTTCACACGCCTTTGTCTCCCAAACCAATGTCATTGTCAAAACTTTGAGGCTTTGCCTTATCGGTTGTCGAGGCTGCTCTACTAAACTTAGCCTCATGTCGTCATCTCTGGTCAGACCATGGGAGCTCACCTCGTCATCTCCAGCGAGACCATTACTGACTAGGATTGAAACCCTCATTGTTGAGCCAATGATTTTGCTATCGTTTGGGCAATCAAGTTTTCTCTATTTCCTCCACTTAGTTGCTTGAGCTTTTTTTTTTTAGATTAGTTGCTTGAGCTTATTTTGTTTGGATGATTGATTCAGTTTTCTTTGGGTTTAAATCAATTTGAATTCAACACAAATTTCTTATATCAACTTGTCACTAAACACCATGTTTATGTGTTGTTCTCTAGCTTAAGGCTATGTGTGTTTTCTTAAAGCAAATTCAATGCTCAAATTGTAGGGTTTATGTAATGTTTTTGGACCAATCGTAGTAGTGTTAGAAATTGAGATTGGAGGAAGCATTGGATATGTTCGACTAAACTAAGTTTGGTGTTTATTTGTTCCTAAAGTTTGGTATTGTGTTTAATTGCTTAGAAAAGAGTGGTCTAATTAAGTATGTCAAGTTAATTAAATGAGAATTTAGTTTTCTAATTTAAGTATGACTACTAAACGAAAATAAAGTGAAAAATAAATATGAGAAGATCAAAACCCATATTTTAGGTGGTTAAGTAGGCGTTGAACAATATCATTCATATTAGACCTTTCGCCTTTCTTCTCTCTCAAACGTTGAAGTGAAATCTCAAAGAAGAGTTTCTAGATACATTATTATTAAGACCATGAAATCCCAATAATTACTTAATAGTTTACCATGATTCAAAACTTAGTGAAATAAACCACTTTCAAGTGAAAATATTCTCGCTTTGATTTTCTAAATTTTCCTAAATTTGCTTGCCTATAAATAAACACTTCCAAAATTAAAACCCTTAAGTTTATTAAGAGCTTATTTATACATTGTGTTATGAAACATAATGTTAATATAGATTGGAGTTGGATAAATTATAAACACACAATTAATGAATATGAGAGCAGAGTGCAACAATTTATTGAATTTGCTACGAGGAATGTTCCAAATAATAAAGGAAGATTCTATTGTCCATGTGTTAATTGTTTGAATGAGTGAAGACTACCCTTTGAAGTAATACGAGATCATGTTTTATGTGATGGATTCCTATAGAGGTACACAAAGTGGACATGGAATGGTGAATTAGTAGAAGTGCCAATAAGACATGTGTCTCAAACTGAAGCAGAAAAAGTGGATTTAGTTATTGAAGATCAGTTGGAGGAAATGATTGGTGATGTTCAAGATGATGTCTTCCAACATTCACATATGTATGATACTTTGTGTAATGATGCAGAAATTCCTTTGTATCCGGGGTGCACTAAGTTCACTCGATTGTTGAGAATAATAATGTGAAGGCAATTAATGGGTGGAGTGATAAAAGTTTCACATAATTGCTTGAGTTGTTGAGTGACATGCTTGGTGAAAGTAACACGATGCCAACATGTAATTATGATGCAAAGAAGATATTGTGACTGGTAGGTATGGAGTACAAACAAATTCATGCATGTTCAAACGATTGTGTGTTGTATAGAAAGGAATTTCAAAAGTTACATGAATGTCCACATCGTGGATTATCAAAATACAAGGAAAATATGGTGACTTCGAATATGATGTTAGGAAGGGTGTTCCAGCAAAGGTGTTATGGTATCTTCCTATGATTCCAAGGTTTAAAAGATTATTTGCTAATGTAAAAGATGTAAAACTCATTAGATTGCATGCAGATGAACGTAAAAAAGATGGTCATTTAAGGCATCCAATTGATTGTAGTCAATGACAAAAAAAAGATTAGATGTTCCTAAATTTTGGTAATGATCTAATAAACATTAGGCTTAGACTTGCTATAGATGGAATGAACTTGTATGGTAACTTGAGTAGTAAACATAGTTCATGGCCTATCATGTAAATGATCTAGAACTTACCTTTATGGTTGTGCATGAAACATAAATATATGATGTTATCTTTAATGGTTTCTCGTCCACGACAACCAGAAAATGACATTAATGTTTATTTAAGCCCACTAGTTGAAGATTTGAAAATGTTGTGGGAGGAAGGCATTGATGTGTTTGATAGATATACAGGCTTCACTTTTAAGTTGCATGCTATGTTATTTTGTACAATCAATGAGTTTCTGGCATATGGTAGTTTGAATGCGTATAACACAAAGGATCACAAAGCATGCCTTATATGTAAAGAAAACACATGTCACCATTAACTAAAGCATGGAAAGAAAATTTTGTACATTGGACATCGAAGATTTCTTAGTGCAAACCATCCTTTTCTTAAATTAAAGAAAACATTTAATGGTGGTGAAGAAAATGAAATGGCTCTGACACCTTTAAGTAGATTACAAGTATATGAATGTGTGAAGGACATCCAAGTTGTGCCCGACAAGACACAAAAGCAAGCACAACAAGAAACATATGGAATAAGATCCATCTTCTTTGATCTCCCATATTGGAGGGTGTTTGATGTGAGACATTGTATAGATGTCATGTGTGTAAAGAAAAAGGTGTGTGATATTATTATTGGAACACTCCTCAATATTCAAAGTAAAACAAAAGACGATATGAAGTCTCATTTGGACTTGGTTGAAATGGGAATAAGAGAACAATTAGCTCTGCAATCTTAAGGCAAAAGAACTACTTGCCTCTGACATGTCACACATTGTCTAAACAAGAAAATAAAACTTTGTATGAGTTTTCATAGGGTGTGAAAGTTTGTCAAGGTTATAGGTTTATTTATATACAAGTTCATGTTTTAAAGTTTGTTGGACAACTTAAATGTATATAATTAGTTTGGTGATATGAAATGTAGTTGTAGGTGAATTGAATGGAGAGGAAAATGGTAAAACAAAAAAGAAATCATTAAAAAAAATCAAACTTACTATGATGGATTTTGCATTACTTGTCATAGTAACTTTAAACGTAATATGACTGACCCAGTTATAGCTCTCATAAAGGTCCACTTACTATAACAAGTCTCCAAATACATGTTATAGTAAGATGGACTTACTATGATAGGTTTTCAAAAATGTGTCATAATAAGTCCATTTATTGTGCCAACATTGTCAACTTTTGTCATAGTAAGTTGGACTTACTATAACTGTTACTTGAATACCTAAGTAAGTCAGATTTACTATGACAAGTTTTTGCAGCATCGTAGAAAGAACGCATTTTCTATGACTCCCACAACTATGACTCTAGAATATATGTCATAGTAAGCTCGTTCTACTTGTCATAAAATGTCATGTGCACAATAATGTGGTATATACAACTCCTAGACATCTAATCCTTAAAATGAATATTAACATATATGAATGAGCTTATTTAAATTAAAACATCCACCACACGATATATAACACATAAATACTTTTATATCATCACGTAAAATAGGCATATAATTCATTTCTTATAAGATATATAAAATATACATATGTATCAACAAGATAATGAATGCATATAACAATCCATTCAACTAATTACGTTGATGTATTATCAACAAAATAAAGGAATTCCTCAATACACCCTTAATGAACATTCTCAATAGAAATATTGCCACAAGATATCAAAATCCTGAACAGTCACATCCCTAATGTAGAGTGTAATTGACAGACACATGATAGGAAGACTTACATTTATAGCAAACATTTTCTAATATAGACTAGCATCAAACTCAGCCTAGGGTAGTTCATACACCTACTTATCCAAGCTTGAGGTATGATCCACCTTCAACTTCTTGCACTTAATATCTTAATTTATGTGCATATAAAATATCTTTTTTACTTCAACTAATATATTTAACACCACCATCTAAGACATGAACTAATATGTTTAATACCATCACGAATTAGAAAATATGCAAAAAGAATGACAACTACATATAACTAGATATTATAAATACTTATATAAGTAGAAATAAGATGCAACAAATTAAAGAATGGAATAATAATACTAAATTCTTTTGCACAATATTAAAGGAAATAGGTATACAACTATATTTAAGTGTTACAAACCAAAGTGAATGGGTGAATCATCAAATGCGAGAAAAGAAAAAAGTTCTTGATAAATTCTTATATGAACCTTATAAGATTGAGAGGTGTTACAACCAAAATTACGATATCCTCTTCAGATGATGAGTCTTGTACAATGTTAACACATTTTCTACATGTAACTAACTTTTGAACCTAAAATCTAGGTTTCATATACCATGTTTTATTTTTATGATTTTTTCGTAATTTTTCAAAATACAATATCATGGCAATTCAAGACACTATTTTCTTTTATTATTTTTCGATTTTTCTAAATGTTTATTTTTTTCCCCAAAAATAAGAAGAAAAGATCATATAGAATAAACAAAAATATATTTTAAAGATTTTGGGTTTGACAAATATTAACTTACATATTTTTATTCAAAAAAAAAATCAGAGTTTACCGAGTTCTAAAAAACTATTTGAGAAATTTCTTTTGTTTCTATGGATGAACCCGATAAAGATTGACTTTATTCATATATATTTTCATTTATAAGGAATAATCAAATATCATATAGTTCTTAAAAAAGTTATTTGAATGTTAATTTGATATTTTTTTTAATTTTTTAATTTTTTTAAACTTTTTTTTAATTATTTGAAAAAGAATGTACGGCTATGTAAGGAGTCGTACATACACTAGAAAGAAAGGAGACAACTATTTTTCATTTCTTATTTTTTTTATTTTATTATTTTATAGAAAAATGGTGCATGTCTGAAAAAAGGGGGTGTGAAAAATAAGTGGGGTTGAGGTATAAAATGTTAAAACACGGATTATAGAAAGTAAAATAAAGGTCCAAAACTTAAAAAAAAAAAGTAGGTGGATGAATAAAATGTGAGGTGTAATTAGAAAAAAAAAGGATAAAATGAGGGGTGTATGAGTAATGCGCATGTTGCAAAGAGATATAGTACAATCCAATTCAAAATGAAATAAAAGGAGGTGAAGTGTGTAGTGAAAATGTGGGTACAGAAAATAAAAAGTGCGGGTGCAGAAAATAAAAAAGCACGTCCTTCCAAACCAAGGCTTATTAAAAGAGAGGTCGGTATAGGCGCCTTCTCCTTGCACCTCCAAGGCTTCTTCAGTACCCCCAAATTTATCATTATGTCTTTAATTAATTTGTAGGTGAAAGTGGGTGAAAACAGTAGAAGAGCAGTAAATGAAATTTACTGCATCAACTTGTCTCTGCACCCCCAAATTATTTCATACCTTCTTCTGTCTGTTTCTTCCCGTTTCTTCTCTGTTTCTTCTCCATTCTCACTGTGGTCCAGTGCCTTCATTTTAATTTTCTCTGCTTCATTCTCTTGTGGTGGTCCCTGGTCCGAGGTTTGTGTGTTCACTTTCATTAATTTTATTTTTGAAAGCTCTCTTCTTTATTCTCTCATTGTCACTGTCCTCCATTCTCTTCTATGCTTGAAGGTGTTCCTTGTCAGAGGTTGAGTTTCATTCATTTTTTTTTCTCGAAAGCTCTCCTCTTATCTTCTCTGCAGGTTAGCCTCTTCGAATTTGATTTGAATGGTTGGAATGTTAATATTATTTTTGCATTTTTTTCCTTTTTATTCTGTGAAACGGATTTTGGAATTTTTTTCATACTTTTCTAAAACGGATCACGTATTCCGTTTGTGGGAAAAAAATTTAAAATTTGTGAAACGAAATTCGTAATCCATTTCAAAAAAGTATGAAACGGATTACGAAATCCGTTTCATAAAATTCCATGGCTTTGTTTTATGAAATGAATTTTGGAATCCGTTTCATACTTTTCTGAAACGGATTACGAATCTCGTTTCACAAATTTTAATTTTTTTTTTCAGAAACAGAAAACGTGATCTGTTTCAGAAAAGTATGAAACAGATTCCAAAATTCGTTTCATAAAGTTTCATGTTTTTTTTTCAAACGGATTTTGGGATTCGTTTCATACTTTTCTGAAAAGGATCACGTATTCCGTTTCTGGAACTTTTAAATGCAGCTTTTGAAATTTTTAAATGAAGGGTTCTTGACGTTTTATTAACCCTAATCTTTTGTTTTCGTTATGAAATAGAATAATGTTGTTTATGTGTTTATGTGCGTGTTGATTGTGGATTTAGTGTGTTGGTATTGAATGTGGATTTAGTGTGTTGGTGAGTGAGTGCAATGGTGTGGGTGAGTTTGTGAGTGAGTGTATATTGTGTGCTTGAGTGAGGTGAATTTTTGAATGTGAATCATGCAATCAGTTTTGAATATCACCACCATGCAATTAGTTTTCAATGTGATTTTTTGAATGTGAATTGACCGAAACAGTTTTGAAATTGATTAAACGTTAACAAAAATTTTGTCTCACTTTGTGTTTGTCTGAGAACTTTGGATTTGTACGAGAACTTTACTTTGCATATGTAATGTGTGTTGTGTAATAGATGAGACACTCGATTAAGGTGCCGTGTTGCATTCTTTTCTCTGATACTTGTTGCATTGTTTTTTAATATTCTTATCAGTTATTATGTGGTTGCCCTAGATGGGGTTGTTTGACGTATTAAAATATTTTATTTTTTTATTATAGTTCATTATGGAAGATCATCATTTTAGTTATTTGAGTTTATTGGATTCTCAAGTGGATTCTCAACTAAATTGTAGTCTCATGTTAGACTTTTCTGATTTTGTTCATGATATCTGCGAACAAGATTATACATCTCATTTTACAACCGATGATATCTTCCCAACACGTGAAGATTTAATTAAGTGGGTTAGAGAGGTTGCTTATAATCTTGGATTTGTTGTTATTATTCTAAGATCAGATAAATATAATGGACAACTAGGAAGAAAGACCTATGTATTATTAGGTTGTGAAAGAGGTGGAAAATATAGAAAATACAAATGTGATGTAGAACTGAGTTTATCTGGGACAAGAAAATGTGATTGTCCCTTTAGATTGAGAGGGAGACCCATTTCTCAAGGGGAGGGATGGGTGTTGAACGTAAAATGTGGTTACCATAATCACGATGTCTCATCTACTCTAGTTGGTCACCCCTATGCGAGTAGGTTGAAGTCCACTGAACAGTCGTTGTTTGTTGATATAACTAAAAGTCAAGTAAAACCTGCAAATATACTTCTCACTCTCAAAGAAAAATATGAGTGTAATGTTACAACTCTGAAGCAAGTGTATAATGCAAGATATAGGTACAAACGTTCAGTAAAAGGTTCAAGGACTGAGTTACAACAGTTAATGTTGATGTTGGAACGTGATCACTACATCCATTTTAGTAGATGTCTTGATGAATCTGATGTGGTTAGCGATATGTTCTGGACCCATCCTGATGTTGTGAAGTTATTAAATTCATTCAATATTGTGTTCTTAATGGATAGTACTTACAAAACCAACAAATATCGGTTGTCATTGCTTGAGATTGTTGGTGTGACCTCAACAGGATTAACTTTCTCATGCATGCGATCCCAAGCAATTGTGCCCTTAGTAACGTCTCTACAGTCTATCATCCGCTGAAGACTGCTAACAATGCGTTTCACGACACCCTGCGATAATACCAAATTAATGTCAAATATTTAAGTTACTAATAATATGAACAAATAAATTTGTAACATACCAATAAACCACTAGAAGATGATGACGGTGACGTCCTCTGAACTGTCACAAGGCTAGGTCGGTCGGCCTCAGCTCCACGTAAAATGTATGGATGGGAGACTCTCCTAAACCACTGCAAATATCCATCTGAACATGAAAAAGGAGCTGGTGCGGGGAGCACTTGAACTACAACATACTGCTCGTGGTTTTTCCACCGATCATCAATAGTCCCAAAGTCCACCATGGGAAGCGAACTCGGCGATCGTGGAATAGGCTGTAAGAAGCCAAATTGTCGCAACACACGCTCTGACAGATGACGGTGTACGAGGGTACCAAGCCTCAGGAAGCTAGAAAACATGCCATGTGTTAGAAGTGGTCGACCAGCTCTATGTGCTACATATGGGTTCCAAATCATCCATCATATGTCAAGGCATCCAACTGGAGTCTAACATCAGTTATAGCAGAAATAGCGCGTCTAGTGACATAACGTATGGCACGGGGTTCGGTCTCCACATATGTATCCCGTAATTGCTTCCTTCCCAATGCAGGGAAGTGCTCGTATATCCAAGTCTGTATCAAATAACATTTCATTTAACTATTGTGATATAAAATAAAAAACAAGTAAAATATTGAATAAAATGTAATATAAATGGGTACTTGTAGAATAGGTAGATATCCAGCTAATTGCTTTGTATTTGCAAAGCTAGCATCTCCTAGCTGCTCATATAAGTAGACAAGAGCAGCAACTCCCCAAGCATATCTACGACATGTCGGGAGATCTCTAAATAGCTCGAGATAATGTGTACGAACATAGGTGGCGCTTTTATTAGCAAATATCGTGCACCCTACAAGGTGCAAAAGATATGCACGTGCAACAAACTCCCATAGCTCGTTATCACAACAACTATCATACAACTCTCTCAACCAGTTAAGTCTGACCTGTGCACCCCGACTTTGATTCAGCTCCTCATAAGCCATGGCCCGATCAACACCAAGAAGTGTCATCAAAATCTTAACTTAATCTTCATATTCAAGATTTTCAGTGGAGCAAAAATGTCCAGTGATGGGAAGATGGAGGAACGACCAGACGTCATCTAAAGTGATGGTCATCTCCCCAATGGGTAGATGAAAAGTATTAGTCTCGGGATGCCATCTCTCCACGAAACCCAATACTAACCCAAGATCGGTATATTCATATAAAATATCGCACAGAGGCGATAATTCAGAAGCTGCCACAAAGGGGAGAATAGAAGGGTGAGGACGTCCTAATTTCTTCACTTTTTTAATATGGGAGACTATTTTCACAACTCGATCCTAACATAAAAGAAACAAAAAAGAATAAAAATACATAACAACAATAAAATTAAACATTTATAAAAACTTCTTACTTACCTGACCATCCCATATCATGCGTGCAACATGATTCTGGTACCGAGTCAATAAAGTTGTATCAGACGGACCACCTGGAAATCCTGCACCATCGTTATCAATCCCCTGCTCGTCGTCTTGAGGAACATCAGAAACCTCATGCTCAACAACATCATCCTGAACAACATGGGAGACTATTTTCACAACTCGATCCTAACATAAAAGAAACAAAAAAGAATAAAAATACATAACAACAATAAAATTAAACATTTATAAAAACTTCTTACTTACCTAACCATCCCATATCATGCGTGCAACATGATTCTGGTACCGAGTCAATAAAGTTGTATCAGACGGACCACCTGGAAATCCTGCACCATCGTTATCAATCCCCTGCTCCTCGTCTTGAGGAACATCAGAAACCTCATGCTCAACAACATTAGCCTCGTGCTGACCCCTTCTACGAGCTGAAGCTGTCGGTCTCTTTCGTGCAACACCCTGTGTGGAACTCTCAGGTGCATCATGTGAACCACGTCTAGATAAATTTCCTCGTGTCCTAGCCATATCTATAATTCAAAGTTTGAAACATTACAATCCAATATAAATTTCCTCATGTCCTAGCCATTTCGTTTTTGTTTTTTATCTAATTTAAAGTTTAATTATCATTTAGTTTAATTTATTTTTATAATTACATTTATTTTTCAAAAAGTTATTTAAAAATTTCATAGCTAGAGAGAAATAGTTGAATTTAATAAAAATTAAATAAAAAATATCTTTTATTTTGAATCCTAATATTTTTATTAAAAGTGAGATACATTAATTAAGACAGAATATTTGAATGGAAGATAATTTTTAGATTTTTTAAAGACTAGAAGACGTTCAACTTACTTCACTTTAACATATTCAAAACAAATTGTATGACCAATGTAAATAACAAATCTTGTAGTTTCTTTGCACACTTAAAATTAATCATATTTCTTCATGAGTCATATCAATAACGTCTACAAACAAATAATTTTTTTTTTCATAAAAGTTTTTGTAAATATATAAGCCGATTAATCGTCTGGGTATAAATTTTAAATCAATAATACCTAGTTGAATATGATCTCAAATTAGTTAATTTTAATGTGCTTAACTCTATAATACAATATCAGATTTATAGAAAGACTAATTACAATATTATTATAACATAGAGCAGGAATATTACTCTAGTAGAAGTTATACTATACTATTTGATTCTTAATCCATAACATTTGTGAAGAACAACTTGCAGCTGATTAAGAGTGCATTTAAAAAATTAAATACTAATTATTTTTTGGTTAAAAATTCTCCAACAACTATTTGAAACCAATCCATTAATATAAACAGTATCTAACCACATCAAAATTGAGTGAAGAAATAAGTCCAAACTTATTTAACGTAATCTGTTACATATAAATGCAAAATCTGTTCAAGAAATAACAACAAAAATTTACAAAACGGATTTCAAATTCGGTTTCTGAAAGTGTAGAAACGGATTACGTAATCAGTTTCATATAAAAAAAGCAATAAATACAGAACGACTTTCAGAATCCGTTTATAAAAAACACGAAACGGATTCTGTAATCTGTTTCACATAACTAATGCAAGAAACGACTTTTGTAATCCGTTTCCAAAAAACATGAAACAGCTTCTGTAATCCGTTTCATAACACACACAAATTTTAGGAGCCCCTTTTGGCACAGATGGAATGATTTTATATATATATATATATATATATATATATATATATATATATATATATATATATATATATATATACATAAATCACCGTAACCACGAAAAAACATTACAAATTTGAGAAAACTTAACTGGAAGAAGACGTGTGTGGATTAACTACAGGGAAAGGTGGCTCTCAGTGTCGTCACGGACTCCTCTTGGGTTGGTGCTTGCTGCTGCTCGATGATCTTCTCCACAAATGAAGGCAAAGAAGGAGGCAAAGAAAGAGGGAGGAGGAAGCGGAAAAAAGAGAACCTTTTAAATGTGTTTTTTAGGTCAAAGAATCAAAGAATCTTTGGGGGTGCAGAGGCGTGCCCAGATTCGTTGGCTGGTGCAGGGGTGTAGTGCAGGTAATAATTTTTTTACTGCTTTTTGTTAAGACATCTCAAGTTTGTCCTTTCTGTTAAGTCTGGGTTGACACCATTAGAGGAAGTGCCACGTGTTAGTTCATCAATTTTTTGACTTTTTTTATTTTTTGATTTTTTTGAATTTTTTTTAAAAATAAAAAATTTTGCCACGTGTCAAGTTTTCGTTGTGCCACGTGGCAGTGACAGAGTGATGTGGCAGTGATAATGCCAGGTGTCAGTATTATGCCAGATGTCATTTCCTTAGTCTCAATTTGGTCCTTGTATTCTAATTTTTGTCTCAATTTAGTCCCTATTTTTGTAAAAATAATCCAATTTTGTCCCTCTCGAAATTAAAAAAAAATAATTTTTATATAAATGTTATACAAATATTTTTATTAAATTTGATATTTTTATTATATATTTTAAAAAAAAATTAATCCAATTTCCTTAGTCTCAATTTGGCAGTGATGTGGCAGTGATAATGCTAGATGTCAGTATTATGTCAGGTGTCATTTCCTTATTCTCAATTTGGTCCCTGTATTCTAATTTTTGTCTCAATTTAGTCTCTATTTTTGTAAAAATAATCCAATTTCATCCCTCTTCAAATTAAAACAAAAATTAATTTTTATATAAATGTTATACAAATATTTTTATTAAATTTGATATTTTTATTCAAATTGATATTTTTATTATATATTTTTAACATAGCTAAGTTTATTTAAAATTGTGTTTCACATTCAACTTTACTTAAAATTGTTTTCAAATTTTAAATTTATATGTTTTTTATTGTTACATGAACTAGTTAATTTATGATTTTTTTTTCTATTAACAACTTTAAAACAATTTTAAATAAAGTTCAATGTAAAATATTAATTAAATGAACTTAATTTGGTTAAAAATATTTACTTGAAATATTAATTTTGATAGAAATTTTTATGTACATTTATATAGAAATTAAATTTGATTTCAATTTGGAGAGGGACAAAATTGCTACTTTTTACAAAAATTTGACTAAATTGAGACAAAAATTAAAATAAAGGGACCAAATTGAGAAATTGGAAATTACGTAAGTGACACATGTCATTGTCACTGCCACGTGACATGATGACAGCTTGACACGTGACAATTTTTTTTATTTTTTAAAAAAAAATTCAAAAAAAAAATAAAAAAATAAAAAAATAAAAAATAAAAAAAGCCAACA
This sequence comes from Vigna unguiculata, assembly GCF_037176805.1. Taxonomy (NCBI): domain Eukaryota; kingdom Viridiplantae; phylum Streptophyta; class Magnoliopsida; order Fabales; family Fabaceae; genus Vigna; species Vigna unguiculata. The sequence continues at coordinate 8,723,489 of NC_140793.1, read as the reverse complement.
AATTTAGGAACTGACACGTGGCACTTAGGGATGGCAAAAAAATCTGTGTCCGCGGGTATCCGCGGATAAAATTCGTGACGGATAGTTAGTACCCGCGGGTAATAGATATCTGCGGTAGCAGGTAACGGGTAATTTAATACACGTTTCTTAACAGGTCGGGGTCGGGTATCATACTACCCGTACTCGCGGGTATCCGCTACCCGTTAAGAAAATGAAATTATATATTTATCCTTTTTAGGTTATGATATATGAGGTTGATGCTGAAGTTCATTTCTTTTTTTGGCTCATTATTGTCGTCCAAGTGCTCTGGGATTTTCGAACAAGTAAACCCATGGTTCTTCTTTCATTTTCTCTCTTACACACTTAACATTCATCCCCAAAAAATTGTTCTTTCTCCCTCTACAACTCCGTTTTTACTCAGCAACCCTTTTGGTTATTATCATTTTTGTTAACCCATTTTCCTTTCATTCTCTACTCCCAATTTTCTTGTGTTGAATCTTTCAAAGGTTGTCCTCCAATCATTCAAATTTCGGGTGAAGCTTCAAAAAGGGTATGTTTTCTATCTCTTATTTTAGTTCTAGGTTAATACATGAACTTGAACTGCTCATGACTCTGATTATTTCTTATTGAATAAACTCAACTATCCAATTATTTTTTCCTTTCTGATTAAGGTCGTTTGTGGATCTAGGGAATTGAGGGATACATTTTTTACAATTGGAAGTTAGGATAAGGGCTAAAAATTGATATTGATTAACCACCGAAAACAAGGCCATTAAAACTTGAAAAATTGTCTTCAAATGAAATTTTAAGACATAATTTTCTTTCTTTCTAAAGATATTAAAAACCACACCAAAGAATATGATACTTAAATCAATATCAATATATAATATATAATGACATAGAAATGGCATGATTAAAATATTGAATAAGAAATATATATATATATATATATATATATATATATATATATATATATATATATATATATATATATGCATGATTAAGAAAACTTATGAATTCACCTGAACCTAGTTTTTTTACTATTTTAATTCAAGTTAATTCATCTTTTATGCATGAATGATTTTTTCAATTACAAGTAAATGTCAAATCACATTTTTCATCACACTTAAGGCATGTAAAGTGAAAATTCATACTTTATTACTCATTCATATTTTATTTTACATGCTCTTTGTATTTTTATACAAGTTATTATTAAATTTTGTCATAATCATGTCACATGAATGATTATATTAAACATGATTTAGTCTTCTTTTTTTTATATTCAAAATTTAATTTTTGTTGTGTTTTAATATTTATAGAATGCCTAATCAAGATACATTTTCCCCTATGAATGATGGCCAACAAGGAACATTTGTAGAACCAAATGCAAATGTAGGAGATTCAAATCAAAATGATGTTCCTATAGATTCTATTCCAGGAGAAACCGAAAGTTCAACTCCAACTATTAATTCAAGAAGATTACTGTCAGATGTTTGAAATCACTTTAAGAGACAAAAGGTAGATGGAAAATGGAAAGCAATATGCAATTATTGCGCCAAAAGTCTTTTGGGTGATGCAAAGCAAGGTACATCACATTTGAGAAGCCATTTCAAGAGTTGCAAGCTTCGAACAACACGGGACATCAGACAATCCTTTTTAAAAACTCATAAAGAAAGTGGTGAAACCATAGTTGTTGGCAACTATTTTTTTAATCAACAAATAGTTAGAGATGCACTCCGTAAGATGATAATTCTACATGAGTATCCAATGTCAATGGTTGATCATATAGGCTTTAAAGAATTTTGTGATGTTGTTCAACCTCTATTCAAGGTGATTTCTCGAAACACCTTAAAAAAAGATATTATGAAGGATTACAATGTAGAAAAAGAGAAGATGAAATTAATGTTGTCAAGGATTCAAAGTCGAGTTGCAATTACCACTGATATGTGGACTGCTACTAATCAAAATAGAGGCTACATAACTATAACAACTCATTTTATTGATGATTTATGGAGGCTACAAAGTCGACTTGTGAGGTAATAACATTTTACTCTATTTTGATTTTATTTTCATATTAACTTTGTTCTTCTTGACTATATTAATTAAATTTGTCTTTCAAATATAGGTTTATGTATGTGCCTGCTCCTCATACTAGTCAAGTTCTTGTTGAATTGTTGGTTGAATGCTTAATGGATTGGAATCTAGATAGAAAAGTTTCTACTTTGACAGTTGATAATTGCATTACGAATGATGCTATGATTGATCACATTTTAGATAAGATCTCAAGTAGGTCTCTTATTTTGGGTGGCCAACTGTTTCACATGCGATGTTGTGCACATATATTGAATTTGATTGTGAAGGATGGTTTGTCCATAATTGCTAATCTCATCGAAAAGGTCAGAGACAGTGCTAATTTTTGGACAGCTACACCTAAAAGAGAAGAGAAATTTATAGAGACATATGCTCAATTGAATATTCAATTCAAAAGAAAATTAGTTGTTGATTGTAGAACTAAGTGAAATTCTACATTTTTAATGCTTCAAGTAGCTATACAATACAAGGAAGTATTTGATCGTTTATCACAACGAGAGAGTCAATATAAAGCTTTGTCCAATGCACATGATTGGCAAATGGCAAATGAAATTTGTCAAAAGTTGGAAATATTTTATGATGTGACACTCTTGTTTTCTGGTACTTCTTATCCAACTGCCAACCATTTTTTTTCAAAGGTATGTCAAATTAAGTTGGCTTTGATGGAATGGCTTGACTCTTCTAATTCTATTATTCATCAAATGGCTGCATCTATGGTTTTAAAGTTTGATAAGTATTGGGGTGTGATCAGTGGAGTGATGGCTATAGGTATTGTGTTAGACCCGAGGTATAAAATTGATTTGTTGGATTATTTTTTCCCTCAGATATATGGTGATCAATCTGATTGTGAAATTGAAAAGGCGAAGATTCTTTTTAAGGACTTGGTAAGAGAGTATGAAATAAACATGAAAGGTAAGAAGTTAGTTTCTTCATGTCAAAATCCAAACATAAATATATGCCAAAGATTTGATGGAAGAAAAGATGCTTGGAGGAGAGATTTTGCAAAACATCATATTGCAAAGAAAAGTGAACCATCAAATTATAAGTTGGAACTTGACTATTACTTGGAGGAACCAACACTACCTGATTCAGATGAAGAATTTGATATTTCAGTTTGGTGGAAGGCTAATGGGTTAAAATATCCAATTTTGCAAATGATTGCAAGAGATTTTTTAGTCATTCCTATCTCAATAGTTGCTTCTGAGTCTTCTTTTAGTATTGGTGGTCGATTTCTTACTCCACATCATAGTAGATTACAACCAGACACTTTGGAGGCATTGATGTGTGTTCAAGATTGGCTATGGACTGACATAGAAGGTAATTAAATTAGCACTTCAAATAACATATTTATATTCATTCAAATGATTGATTATGACAAATGAATTGATTTTTCTTTTCAGGTTCTTCAAAATTGAAAGTGGACAAGATGAAGCTTAATACAATACTAGAGGAGATAATTGATGATGATGTTAGTAGTTTTATTTTTAATATTTTATTCTAATTTTACTAATAGTGTCACTATGATTTTTATTGATGACTTTATTTGTGTTTTATTTGTTTCAAGAATCAAGTGGTCAACATGAAGATATTGGAGAGGAAACATAGATCTTAGACTGTTATTTTTAGAAGAATTATTTTTTAAATTTCTTATATTTGGGATGTATGATTTAGGTACTATTAATTTGAATTTATATTTTAACTTTTATTTAGTTGTTCATTAACTTCTATTTGGATGTATGCTTAAATTTTTTTTTCTGCAATTTAATTTGGACCTCATTTAAAAATTAATAACTTTTTTTAAATATCCACGGGTATCCAACGAGTACCCGCGGGTTGAAAAATATCTGCGGGTATCCAATGGGTAACGGGACGGGTAATGGGTACGATTTTTTCTTGCAGGTCGGGTAGCAGGTAGGCACTATCCGTGCTCGACCCAACCTGTTGCCATCCCTAATGGCAGTCCTCTAACGGCATCAACCGAGATTTAACAAAAAGGTTAAACTTGAGACGATTTAACAAAAAATGTGACCAATTTAAGATTTTTTAAAAATTTGAATACCAAATTCAGATTTTAACTCTAAAATAGGGAGAAAAACATGACTACGGCTTAAATTTTTCAGATTCCAGAATGAGCTCTTGCTGAATCAAATGAACGGACAATAATATTAGCCATCTAATTTCCGCATGAAAAAAGATTGTGGTTAACAAAGGGTATCGAACCAATACTGGATCACATAAAACTAAGGTAGCTTTAGTCGCTCGTAAGAACAAGTTATGTTACGCGAGACATAGTGGTGGTGGTGCTTAGTAATGATTAAATATATTGATTAAATTAAATAATTTAATTTTATATAATTAATATATATTTTTAAGTGATATATTATTATATTTTTTTAATAAAAAATATGATTAATGTAAAATTTGAGAATCAATAGTAATTGGATAAGACTTAGTCAAGTTAGTAAATAAATAAATATTTTTTTAATATTCAATAAAAATATGATTTGTACGTGCACAATTTGAGAATCTGGGTAAGATTTAGTCAATTAAGTTAGTAACAAAATAAATATTTTTTAACATGACTAAATAAAAATTTGATTAGTTACTTGAGAGAGAATTTGCTTATATGATAACAGAAAAAAATAAAAAAAATAATAATGCAGTGAATGGTTCCTATTAGATACGAAATATAAAATATTAAAAAAATATTATATACCCAACCTAGGATATATGAGGCACGTGTTTTCAAATCTTTACTTCTCCTAAAAAAGTCTTCTTTTAGGTTATTCCAAAAATTACATTCTGAGAATCATATTTCAAAAATTACATTCTGAAAATCATATTCAAAAAATTTCAAAAAAACTTATTCTTAAAATTTTTAAAAACAAATAATCCAAAAATCATTATTATGAAAATCAGGGATGCAAAAAAAATTGAGAGTACAAAAAAAAAATCCTTTTCGAAAACACTAAACTATTATGAATTAATGATTGTCCATTGATTTGATACGTTTACCATATGATTCATTACTCTTTATTTAAATATTTGTATTAGCTAAGATGATTTGTTTCCTTTATGGATTACATATTGTATATATAAATAGGACTCTTATTATAAATAATAATACATAGATGAGTTGCTCCCTATTTTTTCATTCTCTATTCTCTATTGTTTCTTCTCTTCTCTCTTATCTATTATTCCCTATGCTATCCACTTTATTTCATAACACGTTATCAGCACGATACTCCAACTAACTGAGGACTAGTGAAAGCTTTTTCTCTCTAACGATAGTGCTATGCGTGTCTCAATCCAGGCTCTTTTCTAATCCTTTCTCATTTTATAATTTTACCTTATATTCTTCCTCTTGTGATAAAAATTGTTTGACTTTATCAATTTTCATATTCATCTTATTATTTTTATTTTTATTATGGTGCGGTGATTATTATTATTATTTTGATGATGATTATTATTATTATTAATATTATTATTTTATGTGGGAGTTCTAAACACACGAAACGTTGCAAAATATTTGGATTTGTGACCCTTGATATTACAAGGAAGAATTTCTTATATTGAATTTTAAATGTTGAAATACATTTAGATACAATGGATATTGGGATTCCATTAAATAAAGAAATAAAGCATCTAAGCAACTAATTTGCTCATGCGACAAAAAATATTGTGAAAAGAGATTTCACAAATATTATGAATTTATTTCATGCCTATGTATGGCTGGCTGGATAAAGCAATAAAGATTTTGATGAAAAATCATGAGATCCGCCTAATCTGCTCCATTCCCAGAAATGAATGCAGCAATAAATAATATGAATTTATTTCCTTATTTCATGCCTTTGTATGGCTGAAGAAAGCAATGAGCTTTTAATAGAAAATCATGAAACTTGTCCAAATTGGTTCTACTCCATTCCCAGAAGTGAATGCAGCAACATTTGATTTATATTTTCATGATCGTGATCGTGATATTGATTATGGACATGGTTATAAAGAAAATTTCAAAGCCATATTTTGTCACCAGAAGTGGCACAATTATGTGAAAAAGGGAAAAGGAAAATGTGAAAATATTGACAAAAAGATGAAAGTATATATTATCATTACGGTGGTAAAGGCCATTTGAGTTGTACTCATTGTATACCAAAACATCTTACAAATAATGAGAAGAACATAGAAACACACTTTGCTTATGAAGATGGTGATTCTGATTATGGCCATATATGGATGTTACTCATCTTGATATTATTATTTTCTTTGCTAAAGCAAATGGAAGCATTGATCACCTCATTGATTATGAGAGTGTTAAAAAAATCATATTGATATTTACGTTTATATGAAGAACGAATGTTGACACTAGTACCAAAGGTTATGTGTCTTATTGATAGTGCAACAATTTATATAATTCTCAAGAGTAGTAAATTTTTCTCTTGTTTGATAATACGAGACATAAACGTTAGTATTATTTATAGTACTACAAATAAATTTGAAGGTTCTGGAAGAACTATTATACTTCTACTAAGAAGTTGAATATATATTTGTCTAAATGAATATTATATTGAGACAAACAATGAAAAAGATATGAAATATCTTTATATCTCTATGATTGAGTTGAAAAAAAAATATTGGAGAAATTATCAACATTCTCTTATAGTTTGTACTACAAGTTTATTAGTACAATTGAAATGCATGTCATGATAAACCAGAAGTTTACAAAAAAAAATAATTGCCTTGTTTGACATGATCAATTATTATGATGCGAAAAAGAAAGGGTTGAAAAACTCATGTGGACACGTTTGAAGCGTGGTAGACCTATTGGTTCCAAAGATAAAAACTCTTGAATGAGAAAGGGAGCTAAAATGCAAAATGACCTAATCGAAAAGGTTGAAATCCCAAAAGATTCATTTGACATAATTAATGGTTCGGCTTCAGAAGAACCTCAGGTATATGAAATTGTTGAAAATGATGAGATCTTAATAAATTATGTCATGAATCACATAATATGGAACCAAAATGAAGTTAACATTGACGAAACTTTTACTTATAACATAGAGATGAATGTTATGAATGACAATGAGGATCAATAAACAATGATCATTGAAGATTGTCGGCAAAGAAAAGATTGGCTAAAATAATAAGCAAAGAAGCATAATTATATTTGCTTACTAAACGAAAGGTTTTTGGACGTATAGTTCGCACACCTAAAGTTGTGAAACCCGTTGGGTACATATGGATTTTTGCGCAAAAATCAAATTAAGAATGATGAAATTGTTAGATACAAAGCACAATTGGTTGCTCAAGGTTGTTTACAAAACCTTGTATTGATTTGTGAAAAAACATATTCACTAGTATTGGATGCAACAACATTACAATATTCGATTATCCTAGTTGCACAACAAGGTTTGCATTTACATCTAATAGATGATGTTACAACCTATTCGTACGGTTCTTTTGAGAATCATATTTATATGAAAACCCCTGAAGGATTTTATTTACCTAACAAGACAACTTCTAAAGAGGGTTATTCAATAAAATTGAACATGCTCTTTTATTGATTAAAGCAATCAGGACATGTGTGGCATAATCATCTTATTGAGTACTTATTAAAAGAAGGATATAGAAATGATCCTATTTGTTCTTGTATTTATATGAAAAGATCCAAAAATGAATTTGCCATAATTATTGTTTATGTAGATGACATAAACATCGTTTCCTAAGGAGCTCACAAAAACAATTGATTACTCAAAGAAATAATTTGAGATGAATGATCTTTGAAGAGCAAAGTCTTATTTGAAATTAGAAATTAAGTATTTAAATAAAGGTGTTTTTATACGGCAAGAGGCTTATATAATTAAGGTGTTTAAAATGTTCTAAATGGACAAGTCGTGTCCATTATGCACTCTAATAGTTGTGAGGTCGTTAGATGTTGACAAAGACTCTTCTTACACCTCAAGAAAATGATGAAGATCTTCTTGGTCTAAAAGCATCATATCTTAGTGTCATAAAAACACTGATGTATCTTACTAATTATACTCGATCTAATATTGCATTTGCTATAAATTTTTTAAGCAAGATATAGTTCTTCAACTACAAGAAGAAAATGGTTTGGAGTAAAACATATACTTCATTACTTTAAGGGTACTACGAATATGAGCTTATTCCATCCAAATGATTCAGATTCAGACCAATGGGTTATGTATATGCATGTTATTTTACATATTCTCACAATGTCACAATGGTTGATCACAAACAAGATGTTTGTTCGCATGTGGTAGCACAATGGTTTCATGAAGGTATATGAAACAAATCATAGTAGCAACATCCTCTAATCATACAAAATTACGAGCAAAGTTGTGAATATGTTTGGTTAAGGTCTATAATTCAACATGTGCAAGAAACTTGTGACTATCCCGACAAAGATGGAATCAACAACCCTATATGAAGATAATAGTGTATTGTTCAATTGAAAGGATGATATAGATATCCAAAAATTCATTCATGTGAAAATATGGCAAGTCTATTTATGAAGTTTTTGCCGAGAAGAACTTTTGAGAAAATGATTCACAAGTTCGGACTCCGTCACCTTAATGATGTAAGTTTACATGAGGGGGAGAAATATAATGTGTGATGAACAATATTGTATTAAAGAATACTGAATGTTGTACTCTTTTTCCTTCACTAGGTTTTTCTTATCCCAAAGGGTTTTTCCTAGTAAGGTTTTAACGAGGCACATTCTTTTATCAATGGACACTTAAGGGAGTGTTATGAATTAATGAGTGTCCATTGATTTGATACGTTTACTCATATGATTGATACTCATATGATTCATTACTCTTTATGTAAATATTTGTATTAACTAAGTTGATTTGTTTCCTTTATGGATTACATGTTGTATATATAAATAGGACTCTTACTATCAATAATAATACATAAATGAGTTGCTCCCTATTTTCTCATTCTCTATTCTCTATTGTTTCTTCTCTTCTCTCTTATCTATTATTCCCTATGCTATCCACTTTATTTATATACCCAACCTAGGATATATGAGGCACGTGTTTTCAAATCTTTACTTCTCCTAAAAAAGTCTTCTTTATTTAGGTTATTCCAAAAATTACATTCTGAAAATCATATTCAAAAAATTTAAAAAAAACTTATTCTTAAAATTTTTAAAAACAAATAATCCAAAAATCATTATTATGAAAATCAGGGATGCACAAAAAATTGAGAGTACAAAAAAAATCCTTTTCGAAAACACTAAACCCAATAAACTTCGAAAGAAACAAAATAAAAAAAAAACAAGAACTAAGAGATATTGTAACATTCTAATTTTAGCAGCTTAAAAACTAATAAAGTAGGAATGTTTCACTATAGTAGTCAAAATAGAAGATCTAGTGTATAAAGTATATTAATATAGTTCTAGAAGAGATAAAACTATAAAAGTATAACATTTATACAAACCAACTAAAATCCAATTCTAATTTTAAGTACAGACTACTCACTTACAACAACTCCCATTGAAATTTCTATCAACCTAAAAGATGGCTCCTCATCATCCAGAGGTGTCCTAGCATTTGCAACCACATCTACTCCAATCAAATAGGTGATCATCGCAAAAGAAATACAAACAACACAAGACAAAAACACATAAGAAGGGTAACTAATGTAAACAAGGAATATTCATATGAAAACTTAACTTAAATTACCAAAATAACACATAGGCATACATAAAAAAAGAGATATAGTTGACACTAAACTCAATTATCCGGATACAGGTCTAACATCGGATCCCCTAGCAACCTGCACCTGCGGATGGTTCCCAAACTCTGCACAGTTTGGCCTCAAGGGGTTATCACCCAACTATCAACAAGGTAAATCTCCTTCGCACCTAGGACCTGATCAAGTCGAATGACTAGGACCTCTTGTTGCTCTTGACGACATAACTCATTGTAATCTATTTGAGTGTGAATGAGTATTAGAGTTTTAGGATATCAACCAATAATGAATCCTTATGTCAATACATACACTAAAACCTCCACACAAAATTTATCCTCAAAATTCTTATCATCACATCACATTCGATACTCACAAACAGTATATGTGCAATCCAATAATCATCTTATATACCCAAAATGACATTTTTATCTCAATTCATAGCAATAAGGACTATAGAATCCAGTTCAATTATACACAGAACATCTAAAGTAACCAAAACAACAAAAATAGGAAAGCAAAGCAATTGGCGCTATACATGAAATACATCTAAATGGTGAAAACCATTTCTCTAACAACATACTTCAAAACAAAGATCCCACCAATCAAAATGAATATTCACGTGTCTAGGATCAGTTGTCAAAATTTTAGCTTAATCCGATAGTAAACGAAGCGGGGATCTTCATTTTACCAATAAGGCACAGTGTTGAAAACTGGGTAGTGCTCAGCGTCAAAAAGTGGTGCCCAATGTTGATCGGCTCGTAAAAGCCAATGCTCATTGCTGCCATGGTGAGGCTTAACACTGTATCAAATATCAGCAATCTCAAGTTAAGGTTTTTGAGCAATCTAGACGTATTTCATTACTCCAATTGGTACTTATACTATAGGCAGCGGTCAAAAAGAGTTTTAAATTATAGTAGGTAGCACAAATTAGATCCATGATCCAACAACTCCATCTTTCTCAAATACCCCAAATTCAAACAATGCAATCAAATCCCAATTCAATCATTCACAATTCTAAGATATCACAATCATAAACTTCAATAATTTCCCACAACATAACAATCAAATTATCAAACTTAGTTACATCACAATCATGCAACAATATACTCACTCACTCTAAAAAAACTATTAGCTTCCCTTACCTGTTATCTTGCTTAGGCAGCTCTATAAACGTCAAATGCCTCTAACTCCACAAGATGCTCTATCTACACATAGAAACATCACAAGAACGACTAGGACATACCGTTATGATCACTGATCAACAAAGAATCATATTGATGATTAAAACGATGCATGAAAGTGAAAGAGGGCTCACATACGACAAAAAACATAACTAGACCAAAAAGTGAGTGAAAACTCATCTTACGCAAACAAAGAAACTAATCTATCCAACTTGAAGAGCTCGTCGAGAGGATCAATCCTATGGTCTTGGTTCTTCAATCAAGCGATCAAAGAGACAAAACTCATAGAGAGAAGTCAGAGAACTCTAAGGAAAAGTGGTTTCCAAAGAGATAGCGTGTTTAAAATAATGAAACTCTTTTATACCAATTCTATTTATACTAAAACCTTTTAATATTAAAACAACTGAGTCTCACTAGTTTTAAATTACTATCACTTCTAAAATGCCATTTTCTAGGGTTTCACAAATATCACTAAATCATGTACAAGATCAATGTGGTATAAATGTCAACCAATTCTAACGTTTAAGGATGGACATGAATTTTTCAATATCCAGTCTAAATAAATTTTAGATCTAACAAAAGGTATGTATATCAATTTAATTTATGCACTATTTGAGAGGAAATTTCCAAAGTACATGTCATGTACTCTACCAAAGAAATATGGGATACATTAGCTTTGACTCACGACAGTTCAAAAGAAGTAAGAAGAAGTAAATGAATTATATTGATACGTCAATATGAAAAGTTTTCTACGGAAGAAAATGAAACTATTCAATCAATGATAACACGTTTGCAAACATTGCTTAATAGTTTAAGGTCCGTTGGTACTATATATTGTAATTAAGATGTTAATGATAAAATCTAGCATACTCTGCCTCCAAAGTGGGGAGCACAAGATACAAATCTAAGAGCATCCAAAGATAGTGAAGAAATGTATCTGGAAGAACATGTAGGTATTCTTATTGTTCATGAGCAAATCTTTCAAGGGGTTGTGTTGGAAGTCCTACATGTACTAAGATATGCCTATTTATAGTATATAAGTGTATGCAAATCTTATCTTATAAGCTAATTTTGTAAAGTTGTGTTAAACTTAAATTTCACATGTTAATAGTTCTAATAACTCATTATATTTCGCGATTCAAATAAAGTGTTGACAAGTTTTAATATCTGTAAAGTAATTGCTTATGTGAGGTAGGTTATGCTAGTGTGTCAAATTGTGGTGTTACACATTGAGAGGTTGAAATGCATATTTGATAAAATGGGTTGTGAAAAGGATGTGCAATGGCATGAAATGTCATAGTTACTACTTTGCCATGAATGGATTCTCATATGAACACCTTGAATTGTTTGCAAGGATGGTAAACGATGAAGTGACTTTTGTAGGTGCTCTTTGTGTTTGTTTATAAAGGGTTGGTTAATGAAGCAAGTGAATATTTTAAGTGGATGTTGAATCAATATTGTAATAGTCTTATGATTCAATATTATGGTTACATGGTGGATTTATACAACATAATTAGTAATTTTGAAGATGGTTGGAATGTGGTGAAATTAATGCCTATGAGATGTGATGAAATGGGATGAGATGCTTGGAGACATTAAAACTTGTCAAGTATTGATTAAGTTAGACCCATAAATAAGACTACCTACGTGCTTATTTGTGAGATGCATGCAAAGTTGAAATAGATAAAGGAAGTAGAGTATTTCAACATTTGAGAGCATGACTTAGATAAAAAAAAATTCAACTAAAGGAAAAGTCATGTAAGTAGACCATGACTTCAGTTCAAAATTACATCATTGAAGTGGTAACTCCATACATAACTTCATTTGTTTAATTTGTATTGAAGTTATACCATGTGTACACAACTTCTCTTATATAAAAATATGGTTAAATATGTTTTTGGTCTTTAAACTTTTAATGAAAATTGGAATTGGTCCCTCTTGAAAACCTAGAACTAATTTAGTCCCTTATCTTTAGAAATGTGTGGATTTAATCCTTTAAACCATTTTTTTAAGTTTATTTGACGTTTCAAATGCATTTCTCAACTAACATTGAAGGGAACATGTGTTAAATAGTGTAAACAAACTAAAATACTATAATGAAATGTGTTTGATGCGTCAAATAAACTTAATAAAATTTGGTTAAAAGAATTAAATTCATGCATTTACAGAGTTGAGGGAGTAAACTGGTTCAAGGTTTCCAAGAGAAATTAATTCTAATTTTCATTAAAAATTGAAAGACCAAAAACATATTTAACCCTACAAAAATATTACAGAAGTCATTAATGAGGAATACTACTTAATCTAATTATCATATGATTATATAATTAAAGTTGTTCATGTGAGTACAAGATCTCCAATTGACAATTTTGAGTTAAGTTATGCAAAAAAAAAAAAAAAGCTTCTATTCTTAAGTTTTTTATGTAACTTATATTTCTTAAACTCAATTTGTTTTTAATAAAGTCGTGCACACAAAATACATTCTACTTGCTAATGTAAAATTGTAAATTTTTGTCAATTCTAATAATTTTAAAATGAAATTGGGTCATATTATAAAGTTTTAAATATTGTCTATATTATATAGATTTTATAATAATCCAATCATTTTAAGTGTAATGATGCATCTCATAGGACATACAAATGCTCTAAAAACCCTTTAAGAATAAAAGTTATATACCACATTAATATATCACCTGATTGTCAAGAAAAAAAAATGTTATAATGTCTATCAAAAGTCGTGTGTTAAAATTTGTTATTAAATGTTGGTATTAATGTCTTAATAATAATAAAATAGTATTGGTATTACTTTGAGATGATATATTAACATGAGTCAAAATTAAATATGTAATTAGAACTTTATAAAAATTAAAATCACATATTCACAAAAATTATGAGAATTTTTGTATCAATAACACTAAAAGTTATTAAATTGATAAAATAAATAGAATATAATAGAAACTATAATATAATCATTCATTAGGATATGTTAAAAACATAAAAGACAAAGGTCTCCTCTAATTAAACCTTAAACATGCAAGAAAACAGTCAACAGAGAAGAGGGTAACAAGATTCTCTATGGGAGGTTAGCTTTTTTAAGTTGAAGTATGTTTTTCCTTTTTAAACTAAATTATATACTTATTTTTCTATTTCGTTTTTATAGTGTATGATTTTTTTTTTCAATAAGTGACATGTAAGCTATGAGTTTAATACTAAACTATAATATAATCACAATGCACAGTTAGTTAAGAAAAATAATGTTTTATGTGATTTTTATAAAATGTAAAGATAAATAAAGTATAATTTAGTTTAATAACAAAAACACCACTTTTAAAAATATTTAAAAGTGAAAAAACATATATCCTAACCCGATTTTGTAATAATTGTTGAGATCGAAACTGAAGGAAGAAAGAGAAGCCAAAGGAAGCAAAGATCCCTGATCTCCCCCTCCATTTCTGACCCCAACATCACATCAAATCAAACCTGAGAAAAAACCCTAATCCTCACGCCTCTTTTCATACACAGAAATCGTGAGAGAGAGAACACAACACTTGCAATTTTCTCTTTTTCATGCACATTGATGAAAGAGGCTCAAGATCCTCCCTGACCCATTAACCGCAACAATCTCAAACCCCAGAATTCGGCCACACCCACTTCCCAAAATCCTTCCTTCTGAACTCACCCATATGCTCCAACACCACACACTTCCCATTTTCACCACTACCATTGATTACTATTAATGGGTGTTGAGAAAAAATGGTTCTTCACCCTCTTCACCGCAGCATTCCTCTCCCTCTCCATTCTCATGTTCTCTTCCTTCTCTTGCTTCACCTTTCCTATGCCCTTTCCCTCTATTGTCCACCATGGTCCTCACCACCCTCCTGCTTTTGCCTACTTCATATCTGGTGGCAACAAGGACGGTGACCGGATCTTCCGGTTGCTGCTGGCAGTCTATCACCCCAGAAACCGCTACCTGCTCCACCTTGGAATGGATGCCAGGGATGAGGAGAGGAAGAGGCTGGGCGCCGCGGCTATGTCGGTGCCGGCGATTCGTGCCTTCCGGAACGTGGATGTGGTGGGGAAGGCTGACTATGTGACCTACATGGGGTCATCCAATGTGGCTGTCACTCTGAGGGCTGCTTCTGTGATGATGAAACTTGATGGGGGGTGGGACTGGTTTGTGACTTTGAGTGCGCGGGATTATCCCCTTGTCACCCAGGATGGTAATGCCAATACGGTAATTTCTGTTTTGGATCATGGGTTTGTTTGCACTGTGGAGTTGCTTATTTTGGGGGGTGAACTTTTGTGATTGTTTTTGTCTGTTAGTGGCGTGATGATTTTGATCATTGGAAAGTTTGTGTTGATGGTTTGTTGGTCTTCATATGTTTCGTTTTGGTCTTAATTTCTGAACTCATAGGTGAAAAGAAGAGATTTCTTGGTGATTGGTTGTACTTAATAAAATAATGTGTTGTAATATAACCTTGTATGAGTTGAGAGGACCTCAAGAAAGGGGAAAGAAGTTTGGAGTTGAAAATGGAGAGGTTCAACGTAGAGGGAGCACAAATAGTGAGAGGAGTGTGGAGGTAGAGGTAGTAGTATCATATGTTCAAGGCCGATTGGGGATTTGGGGTTCAAGGGTGTTTGGAGTGGAGGATATGAAATGAGCCTCTTGCTAGAGATTTGTAAAACACTTCCTTCGGTGCACCAAACGAACTCAGCTGACCAATTTAACAAAGCTGAAGTTCTTGGTGTGGTTTGATTCCTTGTACTTGGGAATGTTTTAGGTTATTTTATACTTGTGATTGCTGTTTATCTTGTTTGGTAATTCTTTTCACACTCCACAATAGTTTAATGCTTTGGATTGGCATGATTGACTAAATGCTTTGATATTTTCTATTTATGGGTAGATGAAGATATTCGTTGTGAGCTGAATGTGTTATGTGTTCCATGAACACTTGAAATTAGACCAATAGGTCCGGTGAGCTCACAAGGGAGTAAATACTGGATACTATCAAACGGGATCGTACTAGTTGAGTTATTAATAAAACTACTATAGGCATACTCAACAGTATGCATTGCTAGATAACAATCGCATATTATTCTCTCAGCAAGACAAGACAACCAATTAGATCACCTAGACCACAGTTAACAACCTTAGTTTGAGTAGCAATAAGTTGTTACCAAACAAAATAGAATTTCATGCCACACAACTTACCTTGGATTTCCAGAAATAACTCAGAAACTTCATCCTTCTTACAAGATAGAATAAGCCAATATGTGGAGACACCCAATCTGTTTGAGGAGCAACTTTCAATATATGATGTTGATACACAAACATGAACTCTGAATGCAACACAAAACAGACTTGGACACGGACCCTGGAGGCAAAACAAAACAGACACTTTGTGCTACTTTGTGCCTGTTCTATAAGCTTTAGGAGCAACCCTGCGATAGCTAAAACTAGAAGAGCTGAAAACCCACTATGGTCATTATTGCACTAACTTGTTTCTGGTGATGGATTTGCCCGGACGGATAGATGGCAAAGAAAAGAAGGGAAAGCATGAAAAGCAAAATTGGTGAAAAGGTGAAAAAACACGAAGAACAAAATCAAATTCCCATTCCTACTTTCTTTGCATACATGGGAAGATTTGTGGGGAAACTTACATATAATTGATTAGAAATGAAAATGTAATCGAATATATATATGTATGTATATATATATATATATATATATATATATATATATATGTATGTGTGTGTGTGTACATATGTATAGATATATATGTATATACATATATATATATATATGTATGTATATATATATGTATATATGTGTGTGTATATATATGTATATGTGTGTATATATATGTATGTATGAGGAATTAATCCACTTTTTTTCTTGTGCCTCCAAAGAATCTGTTGCAAAAATATTGCTAATATTGTTCTTCATTGAGCTATGAGATTTGAGCCATCACCAACTCATCTTGGTGTTTCTCGCCATTTTTCTGACCGTTCAATCACTGCAAGCATTTTTAATGGGTTTTAGGACTTTATATTGACATTCCTCTCATTTAACTCTGAAGTTAGCATCTCTCTTTCCAGGTTTCGGCTTTTGTTTCTTAGTCGATGGGACCAATGGTTGTTGATACCTTCTGTTCTGATGAAAGACATCTGGTGGATATTTGCTTCTGCACTGCAACTACCCTTGATTTATAATCTTTTGCCGCATACACCAACAATCACATCTGATCCGTACTGAAATTCAGTAGCTGAACCTTTTTTGCAGACAATCTGACTTAAGTCAGTGTCTCACTGTCGTGTTTCCTGTAGAGAAGTGTGGACCTCTTTCTTCTCCCTCCAAGTAATTTTAGCCTTCACCAGTTTCTTTAAGTAATTTGTATGCCTTTTCTTCTCCACTTCGTGGATCATCCTTTGCAACCATCACAATCTTCAGCTATAATCCTTAACCATACATAACAGAATCCCAACCTCAGCCCACTCACTCTTATGCTTACCACTGTTGCCTTGCCTTCCCAAATTTTCTCTCCTCTGAATCTGTTGGGTCCTGCGGGATTTCTTTCCTCACTTTACCATCCACTTTGCTTGTTTGGGCTCATCATTCCTGTTAATCAGGAATCGAAGAGAATATTGGCACAGAAGTTTTTGATGAAATACTGATGTCCTTCAATTGATGTCAGTGAATTCTTGCATCCCTGACCCCACATCAAGTGCTGGGGAATCTCAGATTCTCTTTAGGTTTGACTTCAGGTTGTGATTACCTACTTGTTTGGCAAGTGCTGCACTCTATTCTTTACTGGCTATACTTTTTATCTGGCCTGGCATAACCCTGTTCATAAACAAACTTTGATATACAGCTGATGTAAGAACATGTATTGTTTTTGTTTGTATATTATTTTTCCAGATCAAGAACATTTACTGTCATTATTTAATTTCATCTTACAGGTGAAATGCTGTATATGACTTCAATATTCTGAACTTTATTCACTGAAAAATGCTGTGCTATTCTTCTTTTTAAGCACAACTCATTGATGATATTCTCAGTTATCAATATATCTTTCTTTCTGCAGAATTTCCAACTTTCTAATCCATACTCTTTTGTCTGTATCAGATCTGGCCCATGTTTTCTCTTCTGTTCAGAGGAACCTCAACTTCATTGATCACACGAGTGACCTTGGATGGAAAGAGTAATGAAAACTACTGATAATTTTAGTTTCTTCATTGTGATACTGTGGTAATTCTACATTTTAAGCACTGGGTCATATATTTTTGTATTTTTTGACCCATGCAGAAAAGACAGATTCCAGCCTATTGTAGTTGACCCAGGAATATATTTAGCTAGGAGAAGTCAAATTTTTCAAGCTACACAGAAGCGGGATACACCTGATGCATTCAACCTTTTCACAGGCAAATTTTCTTTCATACAATGTCTGCGCAACTCAATCTATGGGCTTTGACAAATGAATGTTGAATGCTTTTCTTTCCTAGCAGGTTCCCCATGGGTCATCTTGAGCCGATCCTTCTTGGAGTTTTGCATCTTTGGCTGGGATAATTTACCTCGAACACTCCTGATGTATTTTACAAACGTCAAGTTATCCCAAGAAGGTTATTTTCACTCAGTCATTTGCAATGCACCGGAATTCAAGAACACAACAGTAAATGCTGACTTACGATATATGATCTGGGACAATCCTCCAAAGATGGATCCACTCTTCCTTAATGTATCTGTTTATGACCAGATGGCAGAAAGTGGTGCTGCTTTTGCTAGACAGTTTGAAGCAGGTGATCCAGTTTTGGACATGATTGATAGAAAGATACTTAAGCGTGGGCGTAATCATGCTGTGCCAGGTGCGTGGTGCTCAGGCCGGAGGAGCTGGTGGCTGGATCCATGCTCACAATGGGGTGAGGATGTCAATATTCTGAAGCCAGGTCCCCAGGCTAAGAAGCTCGAGGGTTCTGTTTCGAACCTTCTTGATGACTGGAGCTCACACACGAATCAGTGTCTTACTGCAAGTGAAGAGACACAAGACTAGAAAGATCTTTGGAATGGCGTGCATTGTTGTTGTGCACCTCGATTCATTGACCAGTTGAAGCTGCTATTAATTTGAGGCACATTCTTTGGTCACCAATGCAATTCAATTTTTGGGGAGGGGGTTGATGAGGCTCTCGTGGCTCTTATTGGGAGTCTAGTACAGTCTTAGAGCGGGGAAGGGTATGCTAGAGATTTGGGGTCTTGATATTTCCAGTGGATCCTCTGATGTCTTCAACCCATTTGATCAATTAGGAGAGCTTGCAGCCCCTGCTTCCATATTATCTTATTATATGTACTGTATGTTTCTTTCACCCTCTTAGGGATTTTAGACTTTTAGAACAGAATGTTCATTCTTTACAAGATATGCTTGTCATTTTCCACGCTCTCACTCTTTTCCCTTGCACCACTTGATATTTTGGATACATTTGTTTTGGACCACTGATACTATAAAGGACATATCTTTTTGAAGGGAGAAACACAGAATCTGCAGACAGGTCACCTCAAAATATTGAAAGTCCAGTAAATTTGCATTGAACTGTTGCTATTATGTTGAATCTTCATTTCTAGCTCTTGCTCAAATTTCAAAATTTGTGACATTTAAGATCGTACAGAAAGCCTACCTGTTTCCTCCATTTTTGTCCATGTTCTTTAATTCCAGATGTAAGGGAATGTCTATTACTCTCACGTGTTTATTACTCACCCAAACCCAAATAAATAACTTGCAGTGTTTCGATACCATTTGATACCAGATGTTTAGACATGATTATATTTACGTGATAATCAATATTGAATATAGGGAAAATAGGGATTGATATTAATCTCTCTTGTATAAAAAATACATATAGGGGCTGTATTTATAATAAAGATCATATGGACTAAGTCCAAAATACATGTGAAGAATAATAACAATAGAAATAGAAAATAGGGATTGATATTAATCTCTCTTGTATAAAAAATACATATAGGGGCTGTATTTATAATAAAGATCATATGGACTAAGTCCAAAATACATGTGAAGAATAATAACAATAGAAATAGAAAATAAGATATTAAAGATATCTTAACACTCTCTCAAATTATTGCATATGTATCAAGCTTGTTACAAATATAACTAATTCTGGTCCCCGTAAAGATTTAGTGAAAATATTTGTTAACTGATTACTTGAGTTAACAAACTTGAGTTAACAAACTCAATCTTGATGTCTCCAGACATAATCTTTTCTCGAATGAAATGACAATCAATCTCAATGTGTTTAGTCCTCTTATGAAAGACAGGATTATAACTGATATGAAGAGTAGCTTGATTGTCAATGTCATTTGATTAATGTCTCTAAACTATAATTCTTTGAGCAACTGCTTAAGCCAAATAAGATCATAAGTGGTTGAAGCCATGACTCTATATTCTGCTTCTGCACTAGACCTTGCTACAACACTTTGTTTCTTGCAAGAGATTAAGTTACCTTCAATAGAGACACACAATATCTGGATGTAGATCTCCTATCACAAGGAGATCTTACCCAATCAGCATTTGAATAACAAACAACTTTTGTTTAGTTATTAGAACCATATATATATATATATATATATATATATATATATAGATATAGAGATATAGAGATACATCTATATATCTATATTACTCACCCAAACCCAAATAAATAACTTGCAGTCCAAATGTTTAGACGTGATTATGTTTACGTGATAATTAGTATTGAATATAGGAAAAATAGGGATTAAAATTAATTTCTTTTGTATAAAAAAAATACATATAGGGTCTGTAGTTATAATAAAGATCATATGAGTTAAGCCCAAAATACATATGAAGAATAATAACAATAAAAACATAAAATAAAATATTAAAAATATCTTAACAATCAGAAATTAAGGAGATCCTACACCCGTAAGACCTCAACTGATGTGGAACCATGCAATATATTGTTGTCAAAGGCTTTAATATGTGACTCTAAAAATTGATAGAATGATGAAACATGTCAATTGAAACATTGTGAGATCGATGCATGCCACTGTTTGTGATTGTGGATTGAATTTGTGTATGGTCAATCAAACAAAATTTGGAATGTGGTATATGGATAAGCCAATACTAGCTAGAGAAGTGTGTGTTTTTCCATTGTTAACCGAGTAATCTACGAAGTATATGTAGATGATCCAATTTAAGATGGAGCACTTAAACTCTTCAAGGCGCCACTAGATTGATACATAACACAATCTGTTTCAATTTCTTTTGATGAAATACGTACAAACTTATTTTATCTAGGCTCAAGGCTCCCCGTAAAGCAGGTTCATGTAATCAATGAAATTTCATTTCCATCTATGCAGAGCCCAATTCAGTCACTCTATGATCATTCTATAAATAAACTACATCGTCTCAAACCAGTTTGTAACTAATCATATATAACTACAAACAACAAAGTCGCATTGCCTCTTATGCAGATTTAACTTTTGAAGATATTAATTAAAGTACTCAATTTGTACTATATAACAGAAGCTCCATTTCATGAAGTTCATTTCTGCAGCAAGAGAAGAACAATCAATTCTTGCAAGTTTCCTTTCATAAAATATCAAATGCACCAGTATTTTTCTTCTTCAAAATAATTCACCTAAAACTCAGTCGATTTTGCAAGCAAGCTAAAAAAAAGAATGCGTGTCCCCTTGTGCCTTTGTTCACTATACCATGTAGTTAGTTCCTGAATCTATATCATTATGTAATAACATCACCTTCTGATAATTCTTTAACTAAAAGTATACATTCTCTAAAACCAGGTTTTTTTTTCCCTTCTAGGCAATTGACTTTGGCTTATTACGGAAGTAGGCAGGTTTTCAAAAAATTACAGAAGTAGGCAAAACGTTTTGGGGGTGCACATTTTCGTATGAAGAAATCGTGTAGTCCCCATACGTTGTTTGATTAGAATATGTCAACAAGCGAAATCGTGTGGGGGGTGAACGATCTTCAAAGGAAATCGTTGGGGGGCTGCACGTTTTTAGATGAAATCGTACGGGGGGGATACGTTTTTCATTAAGTAATCGATTACCGTATGTTGTAATCGATTACTGCATGCGTTGCTGTTTTCTGGGTGTAATATAATCGATTATAGACGAAGTGTAATCGATTACATGGTTAATGCATTTTGTTCGAGTGAATTGTAATTGATTACAAAGGTATTGTAATCGATTACAGTCCATATTTAAAAAAAAAGGTGATTAAATTAGAATTGGATACAGAGGCGAGCATAATAATTTGTTCTGATTATATACAGTTTTTTGGTCCATCAAAGAATAAAGTATTTCAACTTGTAGTTGATGAAGGCATAAGAAATATTAATGTTCATAGAAAATTGTCTTAGTTTTGACATTGTAGAAAGAAGAAAAAAACATTGAAAATTAAATTAATTGAAATAAAAAATGTACAAATTATTGGCGAAATGGACATTGTCCCCTATGATGACCCTCAGTGCGACAATAAGAGCATTTTTTTGGCTTATCCGTAACGGGTTGATCCATTTCGTTATGGATCCTAGTCGTTGTAGGTCATCCCGAAGCCTTGCGCCTAGTTTGGGGGTCTGGTGTGAAATTAGGACCTGTATATGTTGACCAATAGTCCTCATTTTGCAGGGGGTGAAATTGGACTTGATAAGCCTTATTTATGTTATCAAGGGTGTAAACTGGATCGATAAAATTTGAAAGTGGCATATGACCAAAAGAACAAACAGCTATGACGTGATGACAGGGTAATCGACTAGCTTGGAAGTGACCACAATCACACCACCAATCGTTTAATTTGACAGTGAATGAGATTGGTTTTGGCCGATAGTGATGGGGGCTCAATATCTCTTGCACCTCGAATTCTGAATTATCTCAATCGTAGCGTTGAACATGACATTATGCAGATTTTTGTTGATTTTGTTAGAGCAAGGCTGTGACATCTTCTGGATATTGATGGCCAGCTCTTAACATAGAGTCTGCCTTTACGCCGCGTTCAACAAACCAAGCATTTATGTTTTGAAATGTAATTTTCAATAGTGCACAGATAGGTAATGAGCGAGCCCCCTTAAGCACAGAGTTCATGCACTCCGCCAAGTTTGTTGTCATGTGCGTGTATCTGCGCCCCCCATCATAAGCCTGAGACCACTTATGTAAGGGGATTTTATCAATCCAAGCTACTGCTTATGGGAATTGGGACCTCATAGCTGAAAGTTTTGCTTGCACGGTAGGTTGTTTGACTTCATAAGCTATGAAAAAGAAATATAAAATGAAATGAAAAAATATTATGTATAGGAAATATTTTGTGCATCTGGAATTTAAAGTCAGGAAAACGTCGTACCCAAGTTAATGAATTGTTTCTTGAGATCGGCATTTTTGAAGCGGTTGTTGAAGTTGGAACCCAGATGAAGTATGCAGTAGACAGAGTGAAGATTGTCTGATTCCCAGTCAACTTCTTCCGATCGTAGGGCTGACAAAATTCCCTTGCCTCTATCAGTAATTAGGCAGAGATTTGGCTGAGGAGTTACATGCTCTCGTAGTAGTTGAAAAAACCAAATCAATGCCTCATTTGTCTCACCTTCTACTATTGCAAATGCCAAAGGAAATATGTTTCTATTTCCATCCTGAGCAATTGCAGTTAGCAAGGTGGCATGATATCTGCCTGTTAAAAAGGTTCAATCCACTTGAACAACAGGTTTACAATACTTAAAACCTTCAATGCATGGTCCAAATGCCCAGAAGCAACGTTCCATAATGTATGTGGAACTTCCATCCTCAGCATCAATATTAACTAGAGGACCGAAAAGTTGAAAAATTGTCCCAGGATTGGTTTGTTGGGCAGCTAGTAACCATCTGGGAACTTCATTATAAGATTGGTCCCAATCACCATACTCCATTGTAATTGCTTTCTCCTTCGCAATCCATGCTCTTCTATATGTGACTGTGTATCCGTAACGACTTTTGATGTCAGCGACCAAGCTTTTGATGCGAATGCTTGGATTTGTGCGGACCAAATGAAAAACAATGGAAGCAATTTGGGTCGAATCCAGATTGCAGTGATCTTGTGACATTAATGTAGAGAAACAAGTATGTGTACCATCAATGGACTTGATTTCCCAATGATGTCGGATTTTACTATAACTAGCCCTCAGACGCCATTGACATCCATTGTTGTAATGGATGCATCGTGCAACATAAAGATGCGGTTTTGATTCTACCACATTGAAGCTGTATCCATTAGTGATGTGATAATGTTTGATGGCAGACACCGTTGCCTCTTTAGAATCGAATTGCATGCGTTCTTGTAGTTCGACTTCCCCATAGGGATTGTAATCCATAGGAGGAATCGGAACAATTTTTTGATCGTTTGCATTGTCTTCATAAAAATCATCGGAAGTAAACTCTTCGACAATGTCTGGAATGACAGGTTCGTCATCGATTGGATTAGACGAAGAAGATCCTTCATAATTCCACGAACTCATTATGAACAGGTTGGTATGGAAGTATATACCCGGATATTTCAGATCGAAAAATAGATCAGGATATTTGAGATGTGAAGCTTGGTATGCAGAGAAGTTTTGATAGGAGAAGCAATGGTAGTGTGGTAGAATATATAAGCGTTTTAGTCAATAGAATCAAATAGAGTGGGTTGGAGTGCAAAAGGAGTGGGTTGGGGGTGCAAAAAGAAAAAAAAATCTTTTTTTAGAAAACGTGCACTCCCCACACGTTTTCATAGAGAAGTCGTGTACCCTCCACACGTTTTCTAATAAAAAACGTGCACCCCCCCACACGTTTTCTATTCAGAAAACGTGCCCCGCCTTACACTTTCATTTGAAAAACGTGCACCCCCATGACGTTTTCTTCTTACACCTTTTTTGATTCTCCGATTCGGCGTGATTCCTAGACTGCTGCACCTGCCATGATACTATTACAACTTCACACTTCTGCACTCACAATAAATCACGCTTCTGCACATTACTATTCAAAATAATGCATCCTTTTTTGTTGTGCATGATACTATTCACAATAATGGTTTGATTGGAAATGTTTCTGCCACCTGCAACTTTGAAAAATAGTATGAGATTCTCTGAAAAAGTTATTATTATTGAAGAGAAGGTTTGTGTGGTGAATAGAAGAAGCCATGTGGTGGTGTGCATGGAGGTGTAGGAAAATAGGCTCCTATTTTTGAGACAAGTGCTTTGCTACGTGAGAGAGAGAAATATGAAAAGTGAGGCATGTGAGTAAATAGTGTGGTGAGGTAGTTTAAATACCCATAGCAGGTGCAAGATTCACATCATAGAATACTTCATTGCCTTGCCATTGTAGTTGGATTTGCAGCCTATCAAAATTAATTTGTCCTCCGTCAATCTAACAGGTTCGGTCAATTTTATGATAATTTTTGTTTGTTTGTTTTGTTAGTGATTAACTTGAAATGATATTCTGTTAATATTTTCATATACTTTTACGTAGTTTATTATGGCTCAAAACAACAACCTGCCAGCAAACTTATCCGTGTTGCGTCATCAAGACGATCACATCACCAACCAGATTTGGGAAGGAAACGAGAGGGTCCTCCGGCCACGACGCCATTCTATCTGGATTTTAAAACATACAGATCTTATTGACCCTAGGGTCAGAATGTTAATTGATGCAGCTGGTTTTGGTCACGTTTTAAAAGTGAGTAATATGGAGATTAACCACCTCATGGTAACAGCATTATGTGAAAGGTGGAGGACTGAAACTCACACCTTCCACATGCCACTCGGAGAAACAACTGTTACCCTGGAAGATGTTTCACTACAACTGGGGGTGCCAATTGATGGTGAACCCGTCACTGGTGGAAGTTCTAGAAACCTGCTACAATTGTGTCAAGATTTATTGGGGGATATTCCACCCGAAAATATGATTACAGGGAACCGAATAAAGCTATCATGGCTAAATAGCAGATTCCGAGAATTACCGGATGACGCAACACTGGCTACCGTTGGACAGTATGCACGAGCACACATCCTCATATTGATTGGCAGCATGTTGATGTCGGATACATCAGCCAGTCTCGTGCATTTTATGTTCTTGTTAACAGATTTGGAGCATATTTCAAATTTTATTTGGGGTTCCGCAGTATTGGCATGCCTCTATCGTGCACTGGATCACAACACAAAATTCCATCAAGACAACATTGGTGGATGCATGTTATTGCTGCAGTGTTGGGCATGGGAGAGATTTACATGCATCTCTCCAGAAATACAACCAGTCACGGAGGACGAGATTGTGGCTGGGCTTGCGTTCCCCTTAAGTGTGAGGTGGTGTCGGCAAACACGTTATGTGTTCCTTGACCAAACTACTGTGGTGGGCTTCCGAAAAAAATTTGATCAAATTCAACCAAAGCAGGTTCATTATCACCAATGCTCTACTATTTTGTTTCTTGAAATTCCCTTCATTTTTTTTTAAATTATTAACATTAATTTTTGCAGTTTTTATGGACACCATATCGACAACCACATGTTAGTCGCATGATAATCATAAATGTTTCTCCAATTAGTCGGGCATTGGTTCCTCTTATATGTTTTGCGACGGTTGAATTTCACCAAGTTGACCAGGTAGTCAGACAGTTTGGTTGGCGACAAAACATCCCATCCGACTCAATGAACCTGATGAGGTTCACCGAATTGATCTCCGAGGAAGGGGGGAAATTAATTGGAGGCAATATCACCATCGCTTTATCATGCTATGGAATAATCGCCATAATTCCATTGTTCAGGGCGAACCTTTCACCAAAAGTGGCCATCTGCGTGATAACTCGCCCTACATGCAATGGTACATAAATCATACCATCTGGTATATCACGACTATTGCGCAATCATCCGATGATGAAGTGAGAATCATTTTTTCATTCACTGCATGTTAATTAAAGTTTCGATTATAACTGATTTTAAATAATATAATTTAATTTGTTATTTTGTTCTAGTATGACATGCCGGAGCAATATCAGAATCCGCCTTCACATCAGCAGTTTCGTCCGAATACACCCTTTTCCGGCCTCCTTCAGTCACAAAATCTAACTGCTGGTTTTGAGAATTGGGATCACAGAATGCATCCTCCATCGTCATCTCAACAGGTCCCGACTTCATATGGTTTTTTCCAGCGCCTTCAAACTTTGGATCAGGTCCAGCGCAATATTATGGTGGTTCATCCGGCCCACATATTTCCAGCTATGGGGGTGTTCCATCACAAATGTTTGGGACATCATCACTAACTCCACCATCTGCATACCGAGGCACCTCATCTTCACAACCATACTACAGACCTGAAATTTCATTTAATGTTTCAGAAGGAGGTTCTGAATCTGTGGAAGTGGAAGATACTGATGACGAAAGTGAGTCACCCCCTCCTCCCCCACAACCTGCGAGACGACCTCGACGACCGACACGAAGGCCACCATGCGGCACAGGCAGCCACGTTGAATAATGTTGTTGTGAAATAAAGTTATCACATTATGGGAGAATATTGTACTATGTATGGGTACTATTTGAATATGACAATTGCATATGTACGTAATGAATTCAACCTTTATCATTTTTTCTTTCTTGATTCACTCAATAATTGTGCAACTACTATGCTTATAGAAACCACATCCCCACACTACATCAAATGCAAACTTTCAAGTTTCCAACACATCAATTGCTTGGCATCTCCTTCCTCCTTTTCTTTCTTAATTGAAAACCGTAAGATGGAACAATTTTCCCCTGAAATTTTTGGCATCACAGAGTCGCAGGATTTCACCAATTCTTACATAGTTGCCTTATACACAAACGGTGAAATGAAACTCTGTGAGGATGGGGTGAAGTTCATATGTCTGACTCCGCAGATTGTTCGCATTCCATATAACTGCACATACAACATGCTGAACCAAAGAGTTTGTGCAACCATTCCAAGCCAGGCACACACAACCATTAACAACCTATACTTCAGACGACCCACCATGACTTCTGAAGGAAATATTGTGTATGACGCATTTGAAATAAAGATAGATGAACATGTTTTTCAAATGTTGGAATGTAAGTCTTCTTTCCCTTTCAACACCATGATTGAATTGTATGTGACCTTCACAAGATCACCTGAAGAAATCCTTTCTCTTTTAACTACAAACACCCCATCATCATCATCCTCAAACTCTCTCCCAACTTCACCAACTATTCTTTATTATGGTGGACCTTTAAGGGGTGCTGGTATCATAGAGAGTCGATCTGGTTTTGGTCTTGAGTTTCGTTCCGATGCCACGAAAACCTTCTCCATCAGACATGATTGCACCTACAATGAATTATTACAAACCGTAACTCAATTAGTCGAGTGTGGTGATCGTAGAGTTGTCAAACAAATTGACTATCGTCGCCCTTCAACAATACGCAACAGACGACTATTTCATGACACCGCAGAAATCAAATGTGACTTTGATGTTTCACAAATGATCAGTCGTTGGAAACACGTACAAAGTCTAGACCAATCTGTCAAAAAACTGCGCATCTCTTCCTATATCGAGCATTTCATCCAAACTAGAGACATCAGACCACCAACACCTTCCGAAGAATACCAAGATATCAATTCTGGATGGTTTGTGGATCACCGGGGAAGAAGAAGATACAGATGGTTGCCGTAAATCGTTTTCTTTTTTTTCTTTGCTTTCCATTTGAAGTTATGTGCAACTTATTTATCATTTTATTTTTCTTTAATTAATGGAATATGTTAAACTTTTTTATTAATGGAGTACAAATGCTAAAAAAAAAATGTTATGCTGTAATCCATCACCACAAATAATTTTCAGCAACAATGCGTGCGGTAATCGATTACCATGAACAAAATTTGGACATATGATACGAGCGTAATCGATTACACAAGTCCAAATTTGTAAAATGTAATCGATTACCGAAGCCTGTAATCGATTACTGAAGTAACACGAGAACCTGGAACATAAATCCTACCTTCGTAATCGATTACAACACACCTTTAATCGATTAGCAGGAGAATTTGCAAAATTATTTCTAGATTGGTAATCGATTACATAAACTCTGTAATCGATTACAACTCTAACAGGAGCTACTGGAACTTAATTTTTTCCTTCGTAATCGATTACCGAAACCTTGTAATCGATTACACCACTATCAGGAGGCCTTGGAATGTTATTTTTAACGTCGTAATCGATTACACAAACCCTGTAATCGATTACGCGTCGTCTTCCACTATAAAAACAACATTTTCTCTCTCCGTCGCTGCATCCCAAAAACCCAACCCGCGGCCCCTTTCTCTCCTCCGTGATTTCATCATTGTGCCTTCATTTCTTAACCAAAACACCTCCCGTTTGTTGCAATCTTTCTCATTTTCAATTCTCTACAAAACCCACCGATTAAAATCTTCAGAAACACCCTAAAATGGCTGAATCATCAAGGAAATGCAAGACTCAAGTCGGTGCTCGCCAACGTCGTGGTGCCGCCATCAACGAACCTGAAGAAATAATTGCACCTTCACAACCACAGAGGCTGTTCTCTTCCGTAGCACAATATGAGAGGTATACTTCAAAATTTTCTGCCAAAGATATTCTTGAACCCAGATATCCTGATGATTTTATTGTTGAGCAAAACTTTGAGTGCTATGATATACTCCACAACTTGGGATTATTACCTTTTTTGACTAATCGTCAATGTTATTATCCGGAGTTAGTTAGAGTATTTTATTCCAACTTACAAATTACTGATGAAGGGGTTATTCTTAGTGAAGTTAAGCATGTGAAAATTAGGATGGATATATATATGTTTTATTGTATAACTCAATTGGGCACTCAAGGGGTCTGTTTTGAGGGAAACATGGTTGAAGAATGGAGAGATGATTATTCGAGCCACAATGCAAAAATGATGATTTGTCGTGACAATGTAAATATTGGAGGAAGAATACTGGCAGGGCAAATGAAAGTGGAAACACGTATCCTGCACTACATCTTATGTCGATGTCTGGTGCCCCGATCAACTAACCTTGCCCAAGCTACTGAAGAAGACATTATCTTAATGTGGGCAATGCTGACCGGAAGGCAGCATAACTAGGGTCATCTGATTAGATATCGCATGAAAAAGGCATTAAGAGACCATGCCCCTTTACCATATGCTAATCATATTACTGACATTTTGATTAAGTTTAATGTTCCTCTAGAAGATGAACCATTTGAGGAGATTAATTGGAGAACAGGTCCAATTGGTGCTGAAGTGATTCATTCCTTTGGTTTTGTAAAAAACCAAAATGGTGAATGGATTCATAAACGTGATATGCAGGATGCACCTATTCATGATGACCGCACACCATCTCCACCGCCTCAGCCTACCCAGGATGCATCTGCTGCTATGCTTAATGATATTATCCACGAAATCCGCGATCTCCGGGCTTTTGTTGGTTCAAGATTTGACAGTATAGATGCTCGGGTTGGTCAACTTGAGGAAGACATGGCTTATGTGCGGTGCCAATTTCCTCCATCTTAGATGCATTTTCATGTTTATTTCATTCAAAAACTTTGTATTTCTTTAATGCACTTTGACATTGATATTATTATGTTAGTACTTTAATTGATTGTAATCTTTTTTTTTCACTAATACCACTGTTTTTAGTTTCATATTCAACTATATTATACATCATTGCTTTCCTATCCAATGAAATGTTTGTTAACGTTTTTTTTTTCAAAAAATTACACATGTAATCGATTACAGTTCGTGCGTAATCGATTACACAATACCCAGAAAACTGCAACACATTCAGTAATCGATTACACCATATGGTAATCGATTACGGCTTCAAAGACGTTACCCCCCTGCACGATTACAGCATGCAGTAATCGATTACGGAACCAAAAACGTTCACTTCCCACACGATTTCGCCCTTTGACCCGGTTGACCACAAAAATGTATGGGGGCTACACGATTTCTTCATACAAAAATGTGCACCCCCAGAACCTTTTGCCTACTTCTATAATTTTTTAAAAACCTGCCTAATTCCGTAATAAACCAAAGTCATTTGCCTAGAATGGAAAAAAAAACCCTAAAACCATTCGGAAGCTAACCTTAACTATAGACAACAAAATTGCATTTGGCTCATATTCAAATACAACTTTAGAGATTAACAACAATATGCTCTCTATAGTAGCAAGCACAATGAACATGTAAAATTTTCACTGCCATATTGTGACAGAAGCCCGTTCAATTCAATTCATGTATAAGTTCCATTTCATGCAGCGCCAGTATACTTTTTTTTTTTCTCCAAATAAACTCACCAAACCAATGTTGTGTCAGCTAGAAAACACGTATAGTAAAAGAAAGAAAAGAAGAAAACAAAACAAAGAAAAATTCAAGACCGAATTATCTAGAGTGTCAGGAACAAACAGCACAAAATACACAGCTAATAAAAAGCATAGAAAAGGTAATGCCATGCAGAATTTCCCTCACCGTGGCGGTTGTCATCATCAAACTCGGGAGAATGAAACACACTTCATCTTCATCGTAATCTTGCAAATCCGTAACCCGATACATATCATGCTTGGCATGGTGATGTCGTTTCCCATTGTGACCCGAAAGAACGTGCGGAACGCCATGGACGACGAGGCAGTCACCGCGCAACATGTCGGGAAAAACCACCTCCACACCATTGAGCAACAAAGTGTGAGTCTTGGACATGGTGACATTGAGAGCAAACCCTTTCTCGTAGGTCCCGACCAAGGTTCCGTCCCTGATCTCTGCAAGTTGGGGCCAGATGGTGGGAGGTTTTGGTTTTGGACGGGGGTGTGGGGGTGTGAGGTGGAAGCGAGTGTCGAAGAAGTTGGTGGTGGGGAAGATGGTGAGTTTGGGGTGATGAAAGACGGGGGAGGGGTTGAGGTTGAGGTTGCTGATGGAGATGGTGGTGGTGGTGATGGTGAGGGAGTGGTTGGGGAGGAGTGTGGGGATGCTGGCGCCGAGGGCGAGGGAGGTGAGGCTGTGGAGGGAGAAGGCGTGGGGGAGGAGGTGGCAGCAGAGGAGGGAGAGAGAAAGGTGGTGAGGGAGGCTTTCGAAGGCGGTGTCGGTGGGGGCAAAGATGGTGAGGGAGTGGTGTGGTTGGAGGGTTTGATAGGCTAGTTCCAGGTGCAGGGCCATGCATTGGAAGCCCGAGGAGGAAAGGATCTCCACGGCGTCGAGGAGGGTGGTGGAGGCGGCGGAGGAGAAAGGGAGGAGAATGACGAGGAGGAGAGAGAGGGTGAGGAGGGAGATGGTGGTAGAAGCCATAGCTCCTTACGGAAGGAATTGTGAGCCAAGAAAGGAAAGGACGGCAGGGTTAGTTATATTTTTGGCGGGAAATGTCGTTAGTTATGTAAGATATTGGGATTTAGTTGGAACTGTTTTTTTTTTTTTTCATCAAACCTTGGACTAAGTAGGTGTAAGATTGGGCTCGTTTTCTTCATATGGCCCAACTTATATTTTGCAGCTTACCACAAGTTTTAAAAATTCCTAGTGTCCTTTTCGGCTGCTCCTTCCTCTGTCACTACAAATTTCTTCATGCACATAAATAAAAATGACTTTCAAAATCTAAAAATATTTTGGGGTGGGTAACATGAAAGTTAAAAATATTTCTGGATTATGTATTTGAGAAGTATTTCTTTTATAAAATTCAAAAGCTAAAAATGACTTTCAAATTATTTAATCCAAAAATTAAATGACTTTCGTACCGTACAATTTAAAAGTTATATTTTCTCAATCCTTTTTACTTTCTAAAAGTCAATTTTGACTTTCAGATTCAACATTCCGGAAGTCACTTTTAGCTTTAGATTACAAAATTTGAAAGTAAAAAAACTTTTAAATTACACAATCTAAGTTGCACAATCAAAATAAGTTTTTTATTGTTATTATTATTTTTATATAGGGGTGAGGTTTTATATAAGGGGTGAAGGAAGAAATTAGAATCCTTTTCTCTCTTATAACAAATAACCCTTCATTGGTGGTCCTTGGCTACGGTGATGGTTTTGACTCTTAGGTGATTGACAATATGTGAGAACATAGAAATAGTATTTTAAGAGTGATAGTGTTTTAAAATAAGGAGATCTTATTATTTTAATAATAAGACGTTTAACTATAAATAGAAATTTCATGAACAAATCTCATTACTTATAAACATTTCATCTCTCTAGAAATCTCTTTCCTTATTTGATCTTGAGATAATTCTTTTGAAGATTGGAGACCGCCTGTGTGATCCTTGTGGCGAGATATTCAAGTTCATTCAATCAATTTCTCCAATTAAGTAGGTTGATTTTCAATTTTTCCTTTGCATAGGTTTGATAATCTATGCATGCGTACGTCTCTCTTTGAGATTGAAATGTTGCTTTAGTCTTTTATTTAGTTTTCTGTTGATCAAAGATCATAAGAACATGATCTGATCATCCTTGTGGTATTTCTAATTGTGTATACAAAGTACCTTGTGGCTTAGGGAAGATTTCAGTGTTGTTATAGTCAATTGAGTTTTTCTTCAAGTAAGGGAAGCTTGTCTATGTGAGTGAGTTTGATAGATATTGATATTGACATGTTTGTGATTGATTTAGTTTAGTAATTTTCATTAATTGTACGAATGATTTTGGTATGTGAGCTATTTAATGAATATTGTATGATTGGATGATTAATTGTGAGGAAATTGGGAAAATGTAGTATTTCAGTCATTGGTAAAATTGGTAACAACTCCTATGATTTAAAGACTCTTTTAAACAAATACCTAAGAGAGGAGTACCACTATGAGTTATGAAACAGGTTATGATTTCCCAAAAATCTTAAATTGAGATTGTTGATATCTGATGCAACGTTGAGCCTCACCATGGCAACACTGAGCATTGGCTTTTAAGAGTTGATCAACGTTGAGCCTCACCATGGTAACGTTGAGCGTTGGCTTTTACAGGCTGATTGGCGTTGCGCTGGAGACCTTTATAGGTCTGGGATTATTTTAGTTCCCTGAAACTAAGCGTTGTATGCTGGCGTCGAGTGCTCATTTTTACGAGGCAAATGATGCTGAATGTTAGATGCCCTACTTTACCTGTTTTGCATTGTTTGACTATTTTTGGGTGTTTTGCAGTTGATCTTAAGCAGGTTTAAGGTTTTCATAGTGATGAATTGAATGAAGTATTGTGGTTTAAATTACGATGAATTGAATGGAATCTATTGTGGTGAACATGAATAATGAAGTTTGAAGGATTTCAAGGAAAATTCTTAGTGTTGATATTATTAATGTATGCCTTGATATAGGAGAGGTGTGGAAAGAGGTATCGTGAACTCTAATATCATTCACACTCAAAAAAAGTAGAATGAGTTATGTGGTGAAAGTAGCAAGAGATTCTAGCCTTGGATTTGTTTCTTAGTCCTTGGCGTTAAGGGGATTAACCTTGTGTGGTTGGTAATGACCCCTTGTATCTTTGCACTTTGCAAAATCTTGAAACCATCACAGGTGCATACATTTAGTGGACCCTATATCATCGACATGTATTCGGATAATTGAGTTTAGTGTCAACTGCTATGTTTCGATAGACATGTATTGTATTAACTTTAATACTAAAGTGATATGACTCATGTCTTCATATATATATATATATATATATATATATATATATATATATATATATATATATATATATATATATATATATATATATGGCTTCTTTTATATGCTAGCTTACTCTATGGTTTTCTTTGTTGTTTGGTGTTCTTTTGTTTTCTTTTGTAATGATTGTATGAGTAAAGGAGAACACAAGTGAGGATGCTCCTCTGATGGAAAATAGTGAGGCTACTAATTAGAGTTGGTTTATGTGAAAATGTTTAGGAATAATTTATTTTTGAAAAACTCTTAGATGTTTCTGATCTAGTTATATATATATATATATATATATATATATATATATATATATATATATATATATATATATATATATATATATATATATATATATATATATATATAACAATCTATTTTGTTTTATTAGAACATTAATGTTTTATTTAATAGTTTATACTGTTAAATGTGATGTTACACAAAGAGTGTTTGAGTGTAATTATATTTGTAATTTTTGAAAGTTCTCAAAAGAACAATTCATAATTTATAGTGGGAGAAGTTTTAGATTATAATATTAAGAAATAGTACTCAACATTTTGGATTGTATAATTTATAATAAATTTTTAAAAGAAATTGGAAGGTCATCTAAAACTTTTGAATTATGGGATCTAGAAAGTAATTTTACATACTTTTAACCGAATTATTCAAAAAGCATTCCCAAATCACCTACCCTGAAAGTATATTTATAACTTATAGATTTTACAATATGAAATTTGTTTTCACACTTTTAGATTACTTTTGAATTGTATTTTTTTTAAATGTATTAGATTTATGGACACAATTATAATGAATGACCAATTTTGAAGTGAAATATTGGACTAAGTTGATGTTGAATGATATGAATCGAGTTGATGATATTATGAAGTGTAGTTAAACAATAGAAGAATTAGTTAAAAGGGATTGTAGTTAAGCTTTAACAACAAATGAGATAAATATTTTGTTAGTTTTAGTGTAAAGGAGACTAGTGACATATAGCTATGTTATAATATAATGTGTAACTTTGTATTTTGATGAAGGATTTTAATAATTTCAAGAAATTGAAATACATAGTAATTGAATTACTTGCAATTGAATGCTCTTCATTCCTTAAATAATTAGTTTGGATGAAGTAATTGAAATATCTTAGATTTCAATTTTCTTGTTTAAATAAAGAACTTTAATTTTTATTTTACAACAAATTCAACTTTACATTTGAGTCTAACTTAACTTAGCTCGACCTTCAATTCGGTACAAGTCGTCTTGACTTTTGCTTTAAGTTCACTCGATTCGATTCGACCTCAGCTGGTTTGACCTAAGCTGATTCGAATCGATTCGACCTTAGTCAATTCGAACCAGTAGTTGACTCGACTCAACCTTCAACTAGGGTAGATTAGTTTAAACCTTATGTAACCTTATGTCTCAATCAACTTGACTTTACCTTCGGCCCGAGCTGACTTAGCGCGACCTTCAACAGGGCAGACTCAACTCAGCAATTTGATCTACACCTTCAATTTGGGCCAACTCGGTTTTCCTTCAGCCCGAGTCGACTCACCTCGTCCTTTGGCCCAGACTGACACGGTCGACCTACAACACGGGCCAACTTGACTCGACTTAAGGCCCGATACGACTCAGCTCGACCTAGGGCTTGAGCCTACTCAGCTCAACCTTTTGGTTTGGGTCGACTCTACCTGATCTGAGGCTTAGGCCAACTCGTCTCGACCTTGGTCCCATGACGACTTAGCAAAACCTTCGTCCAAGGTTGGCGCAACACGACCTTTGTCTCGGACCGGTGTGACAATACCTTCATCATGGGCCGACCTGACTCAACCTTTAGCCTGGGTTGGCTCGTCTTGTCCTTTGGCCTGAATGGCTCGTCTTGACCTTCTGTCTACCCAACTCGACTTTTTGGATCTATGAACTTTTTATGTCCGAACTAATGAGCAATTTCACAACTTGGGGAATTTCAAATTCCTCCTTTTTGAGTGAATTTTAAATTCTACTATTTTAGTTATTTGAAATACCTTCTTAAAATTTCTCAATTTGAATTTCCTCATCTAAACTTGACATCCAAACTCTAAACATTAAAATGAGTGGTATGACAACATAACAAACACACATAACTTAAATGTGAAAAGTATGAATACCATTTTTTTCAAGTGTTGTGTAAAGCTTCATTATCCTCCTATGTAAACCATGGCATTAGGCTTGGTAGCCTTATTACTCTTACCTTTATCCATATGCTTGAAGATTATGAACTAATGAGAAATCCAAGCTTGTTGACATGACTAAAAAGAAAACAAATAAGCGTTTTATGGATTTTGAAGAAGAGCAGAGATAATATCATAACTATAAAATAATGTACAATGTAAGGTATGCATATCAAATATCATAAAGAGGATTACAAACTAAAATGCAACAATTAATGATATTGCTTACATGGGACATGTATGTTCACTGAAATAGATTTGATAAGAAATAATTGTGACACATGTTTATTAAACACACTCAAACTCAGTGAAATTACAAAATTTATTCAAGACTGTTCTCTTGATGAACAATACATACAAATCTGACAAATATACATTACTTCTACTTGATATCGTTGGTGTGATGTCCACGTAGTTGATTTTCTATGTGACATTAGCATTGTTCGACTAGAATGATAAAATTAATTTATTTTAGCCTTTGAAAGACTTATAGGGTTCCATGCACAACGTTCCTCATACATCTCACACAACCAACTATATTACATATCTCCACCTCAAAATTGCTTTTTTTTTTTTTTTGCAAAGGTAGTGCCATACTCTACTCTAAGCAACTCAACCAAAACTTGTTATTGTAACATCTAGGACAAAGTAAGTGCATGATTGTCCCATTTACAAGAATATGAAAGAGTGAAGACACATAATCCAATATGATAGTCATTGCTCAATTCAAAATGTTAAACAAAATTATTAGATATATTTCAAAATTGCTCAATCTAGCAATCTTTTTTGGATCATGTAATTTATAAAAGCTTTTTAGATTGGTATATTTGGAACAACAAATAAATTTTGTTGACTTTCAAATTGGTTATTTTGTAATATATTTTTATTTTACATCATCTGAAAGTTTTACAAACTAGTGAATCCCCAAACTTAAAACGCAAATGAGAAAACAACTTAATTCAATGACACAAACTTGTCTCAAGAATTGATAGGTTCATAGGATGGAAATACAACCAAAGAAAGATTATGTTGAAAATAAAGGGAGATGATCAAACAAGTTGAAGACTTAACAACTTGTCTCAAGAATTGATAGGTTCATAGGAGGGAAATACAACCAAAGAAAGATTATGTTGAAAATAAAGGGAGATGATCAAACAAGTTGAAGACTTAACAATGTTTTGACAATAAGCCTCGATGATATTAAAGATCTTATATTGTATAAGACATTGAGAAGACCAACAACTACTTGTTTCCATAACGAAATGAACTAACCAATTCTGAATTAGTCCAAAAATGCTTTTTTGTCACAATGTGAACCATGGCATTAGGCTTGACAACCCTATTACTCTTACCTGCATTAGACTCTCTTTTTTTCATTCTTTTGTTGCCCATATGTCTACTAACCCATTCCACATCTCAGTCCTAATGCCTCTTGGTCTAAGACCCTTTATATCTTGAATATTGTCTGAATTTTCCATTTCTTTCGCCTTTTTCCATGCCTTAGATAAAGAGTTAGAATATCGATCAATGCATGTCAAATTCCAAACCTCTCTTGGCATACTACAATCATAGGTTGATGCAAAAATGATACTTGTCCAACATCAATAAAAATTAATTAAATTCATTTATAATACAAAGGTTGATACAAAAGTACTTCATTACATTAACACAATAATTACTAACCATAAATTCATTGAATAAAATTTCTTTCATATCACTAGAATATTTTTTCCAATTTAATGTTGGATTAGGCATCTTAATGAGTAACTCAGATATAATATCTTGAGTAATTGAATCTTGAACAAATCTTCTCCTACAATTTCAAATACTTTGTAGTTTATAAATTATGGTTTAGTACATAATATAAAGTTAAATAATTGATAATTAAATTACTCGAAACTCATAGTAAGAGAAAAGAACAAACTTTAGAGGTACTGAGGTTTGCAGAAGTTACGAGAAACTCATAGTTAAATTGAAGAAGTTGTGTCATAGTCGAGGTTGAAGATGGAGCTCTCATAAACCCTAAATAGATGTGTGAAGAACGTACAAATGGAGTAAGAGAAGAGAAATTGGGGCACATATGCAATATTGACAAAGAGAAAAAGAAAGGATTAGCGATGAAAAAATAAATAATTACCTCCAAAATTGAGAAGCGACAAGATGGGTACTCGTCAATATAAATTGTGAACACCCTCGTCTGCAATATTACATTGTTGATCTCAATAAAAATCTCTTGTCATCAAAGCAAAATCTTGCAAATAAAAAAGAAAACAATTATTTAAAAAAGAAAATTTCAATACTCATTAAATAAAAGTGCTTTAAAATTAATAATTCTCGGAAAAAATATAAGTATTAATATTTGTTATATTACTATATATTTTTTATTATTGCTTATTGTCATGAAAAAATTTATATATTTATAGGAGACAAATATATTTTTATTTATTTATTGATATTTTTATTTATGTTTTATATTTTATTATATATAATTAAAAAATAATTTTAAAATATCTAAATTGGAAATCATTTTAAAATATTTAAATTAAAAAAATATATTTAAATTAAAATTAAAAATAATTTTAGTATAATTTTAATTGAGAAGATCAATTACAAATATAAATATATATATATATATATATATATATATATATATATATATATATATATATATATATATATATGATAAATTTGTACTTATTTTACTACCAACAAGTTACAATTTTTTTCCTTTCGCTACAAGTTTACCTACAATATATGTTATGATAAATCTACAATTATTTGTAGTAGGATAATGATAGAATGCCTCACTTATTTGATCCAATTTTTACCTGCCTATGTGGCATGAATTATTTTATTATTTTTAAATCATACAGTAATTGGAGGCAGCATCCCAGGTATTTTTGCGTCATGTGCGTCAACGTCCCTTGTCCTTCTCCTTCCCCGCAACGTTCTTCTTCGACCAGGTTACACAAACACAGAGGTATTTCTTCCCCAAGAGTTTTTTCTTCTCTAAAAGGCTATTCTTCCATAAAGATTGCTGTTGTGGGTAGCAATCGAAGCGGATAGCGGACTTCTCGAGAGTGATTTGGGTTGTTGGACGCGGCGGATTCGCCAGAAACTGGTGGGTATCGTTCAGTGAATTGCTTGGGCGCACTCTTGGTGGTGTAGTTCTTGGTTCATTAAAGGCCATTCACACAAGGAACATTTGCCCTGTAGGTTATCGTCCAAAACCCCTGTTTGAAGGCGGTTAGTTCCGAAATGGTTATTGGTTGAATGTATGGCTTTGATTCCATTGTAGAAATATTTTTCTTCACTTGAAGTCATTGTTTAATTTGCGGATGTGGTTGAAGATTGTGTATGTGGTTTAATGTGGTTAAAATTTCTTTTTTTGCTTATTTCATTTTGCAGTCATGATTGTGGGGTCCTGGTATTGAAATTTATAGAGATGTGGGATGGTGTAAGCTAATTTGATGGCAAAGCCCTGCCTGACTACACTACTGTAAGTTTACCTATATAATATGTTTTATTGTTTATAGTGTTTCTTTGAAGATTACATTTGGTAACATTATCTTCATGTTCTTTTAAGGAGGAGCTGCAATTAATTAGGCAGAAATTCGTTTGTCATTTGGTTTTACATAAAGATAATGTCCACCGCGATGAAGTTATTCAACACTACGATCTGCTCATGAAGAAATAGTTGATGTAAATGTAGAAGTTTGTGGTTTTGCATACAACATAATTATGTGACTGTATTGTTTTGGAGACTAAGATTATGAATTTAGGCTTTGATGGAATGCAATAACAAGATTTTTGAGATAATTGTAGATAGGTATAGTTAGAATGAGGTAGACGTAGGAAATGAATGTACTCATTGTATATTTAGTTTGAAAACTTGGATGAAATAGAAACTGATACATTGGAAACTGTTATTTGACTTGCAATGTGTTATGCAGTCTTCGAACTAAAAGTGTCATTGAAAAAACCACTTATGTAGGCACAATAATATATAGTTGAATCATTTGTTGGAGTTAATATGTAGTTTGTACATTGACAGATTTATTCATGATTTGATGGTAATCTAACCATTTGAATGTGAATGCCATTGATGGCAAATGAAATTTGTTGTGAAAAGACAGTTATACAGGGTGAACAATATACTTAATTTTAGGAAGGAAAATGTTAATTTTTGATTGTATTAAATTTTAGTTCATTCATTGACAGAGGTTTACTGATGAATGGCTTATGTGGATGGCTTTTGTATTGTCTCCAAACCAGATTTTATGTAAAAATACACTTGAAAACCAGTTTCAGTACTGGTCGTACCAAAACTTGAGTTGAAAAAGACACTTATTGAATTAGAAAA
This sequence comes from Vigna unguiculata, assembly GCF_037176805.1. Classification (NCBI taxonomy): domain Eukaryota; kingdom Viridiplantae; phylum Streptophyta; class Magnoliopsida; order Fabales; family Fabaceae; genus Vigna; species Vigna unguiculata. The sequence goes on along the minus strand of NC_140793.1, from coordinate 8,682,260 downwards.
GTATACTTCATTCTCGTACCACAAATGTTGGCTTTTTTTGTATCTTCAATTGCACTCACTTGTTTAAGTTGTTTGCTGATGATTCAAGTTGATGGAATTATTTGGATGGCTTTTGCATTGTCTCCAAACCAGATTTTATGTAAAAATACACTTGAAAACCAGTTCTAGTACTGCTTGTACCAAAACTTGACTTGAAAAAGACACTTATTGAATTAGAAAAGTACACTTCATTCTCATAGCAAAAAAGTTGTTTTTTTTCTATCTTCAATTCCAATAACTTCTTTAGGTTGTTTGTTGATGATTCATGGCGATGGAATTATTTGGATGGCTTTTGCATTGTCTCGAATCCAGATTTTATGTAAAAATACACTTGAAAACCATTTCTAGTACCGCTCTTACTAAAACTTGAGTTGAAAAAGACATTCATTGAATTAGAAAAGTACACTTCATTCTCGTACCAGAAATGTTGGTTTTTTTTTTGTATCTTCAATTGCACTCACTTATTTAAGTTGTTTGTTGATGATTCATGGTGATGGAATTATATGGATGACTTTTGTATTGTCTCCAAACCAAATTTTATGTAAAAATAGACTTGAAAACCAGTTCCAGTACTGGTCGTACCAAAACTTGAGTTGAAAAAGACACTTATTAAATTAGAAAAGTACACTTCATTCTTATACCAGAAATGTTGTTTTTTTTTTGTATCTTCAATTGCACTCACTTGTTTAAGTTGTTTGTTGATGATTCAAGTTGATGGAATTATTTGGATGGCTTTTGCATTGTCTCCAAACCAAATTTTATGTAAAAATACACTTGAAAAACAGTTCCAGTACTGCACGTACCAAAACTTGACTTGAAAAAGGCACTTATTGAATTAGAAAAGTACACTTCATTCTCGTACCAAAGAAGTTGTTTATTTTTTCTATCTTCAATTGTAATCACTTCTTTAAGTTATTTGCTGATGACTCATGGTAATGAAATTATTTGGATGGCTTTTGCATTGTCTCGGAACCAGATTTTATGTAAAAATACACTTGAAAACCAGTTCCAGTACTGCTCGTACCAAAACTTGATTTGAAAAAGGCATTTATTGAATTAGAAAAGTACACTTCATTCTCGTAGTAGAAAAGTTGGTTTTTTTTTCTATCTTCAATTCCAATCACTTCTTTAAGTTGTTTACTGATGATTCATGGTGATGAAATTATTTTGATGACTTTTGTATTGTGTCCAAACCAGACTGTTTGTAAAAATACACTTGAAAACCATTTCCAGTACTGCTCGTACCAAAAGTTGAGTTGAAAAAGACACTTATTGAATAAGAAAAGTACACTTCATTCTCGCACCAGAGAAGTTGGTTTTTTTTCTATCTTCAATTCCAATCACTTCTTTAAGTTGTTTGCTGATGATTCACGGTGATGAAAGTACTTGGATGGCTTTTGCATTGTGTCCAAACCAGACTTTATGTAAAAATACACTTGAAAACCATTTCCAGTATTGTTCGTACCAGAAGTTGAGTTGAAAAAGACACTTATTGAATAAGAAAATTACACTTCATTCTCGTACCAGAGAAGTTGGTTTTTTTCCTATCTTCAATTTCAATCACTTCTTTAAGTTGTATGCTGATGATTTATGGTGATGGAATTATGTGGATGGCTTTTGCATTGTCTCCAAACCATATTTTATGTAAAAATACACTTGAAAACTAGTTCCAGTACTGTTCGTACCAAAACTTGACTTGAAAAAGACACTTATTGAATTAGAAAAGTACACTTCATTCTAATACCACTAGGAAGACATATAATTAAAGTAGGACCTCATTCACCACAAAACACAAATATCAGATTTAAAAAAAAAACCTTAACATTCATAACATCACGTCTAATTGTTTGAACATCATAGTTACTCGTCACACAAACATTTGTTGACAAAGACAATAATGAATTCATCGGCATCAGCATGATCCACTTCAAAGAGCACACAATCTCCTTCTTTCAATTGATGTTCATTGCAAAATTCCTTCCAGCCCTTCCAAATCTTGGTGGAGCGGGGTGAATATAAAATTAGAAGTTTGCATACTACAACACTATTAGGACCACTAAGAACGACTTGATTGATATGTTTGCTCTTGGTCAAGGTAACAAATTTGGTGTTAAGGTCCTGATTGGCAAAAAACATAAAAAAAAAATAAAATTCAGTATCCCAATTAATGTGAGGTTAACATGTGCTTAATGAAAATAAAAAACTTGACATATACCAGATGAGACCCTCGACTTTGATATTTGGTCAACCTCACACAAAAGATTGTGTCATGAAACTCAGTGGCGGCGTGGTGCAAATACCTCTGCATGCTAAGTTCAGTACATGTCCCTGGAAACACGGTGATCTCAAAACAACTATTCCGAGTGTAGCAGAACTGGACATGACGATCACCGGAAATGTGATAATCTCTTCGAATGTCCATCCAACCATGAGTGAAAAATAGGGTTTCAATCGTGGAACAAACATACGATAATAGGGTTTCATTTGGGAAAAAACAACACAAAAATACGGGATTGCAATTGGGGAAGTAAAACATACCAAATTGGCCTTTGATTTGGAGGAGAAGAACACCAAAATTAGGCTTCCAATTGTCAAGGAAGCTGCTCCCAGCGATTAGCAACGATCGACAGCCACAAAGCCCACATCTATTTTTCTTTCGCAAAACCGCACTCTCGCTTTTCTCTAAATCGCAACGTTCACTTTTTTTTCTCAGTTTTCCTGTGTAGCGCGTGACCTTCAAACCGCAACATTCACTCTCGCTTTTCTCACGCATTACTTCTCTTTTCATATTTAAAAAATATAAAATAACTCATGCTACGTAGGCAAGTAAAAATTGGGTCAAATAAGTGAGGCATTCTATCATTCTCCATTTGTAGTGTTTGTCAGTGAAATTTCATGCTTTGTATTTTTTATTAATTCCACTCTCAAATTTACCTACTTCCTATGTACTATTATTACCATATGTCCTATTATTATAAATATTATGAATGGATATTATTACATTATAAATCTTACATCACATATATTATTATAATATGTATTATAACTAAAAGAATTTCATAACACTTAATAAAATATATGGATTTTGATACAATCATCAATGTAAACTAATAATTATAAAGCCTAAATCCAAAATTCAACATTAAAATGAATTACACTTCCTACGATTTCCCATACCCTTATTTATTAAATATATTTTTGCTTAAAATAACTTACACGTTAATTTCACACACAATAACACATACACAACATACATATTAATTACAAAATTTCAAAACATAATTTCCATAAAATAATTTATATAAACCTTTACGCATTCTCTTCGTCTAAAAAATAAAATAAAATACAAAAGAGAAGTTGTTAGCTTTTTAGATGACTTATGTGCAATGGAATTCATTAAATTGAAAGTTATTAACACTCGGAATAACTTGTTCATTTCATATTTGAACTAAAGTTGTATTGTAAGAGCACGACTTCTAATTTCAAAAAAAAATTGAAAATAATCAGCTCTTAACACGACTTCCATATTAACACAGTTGTACTAAACTCATCTTTGTTATGCAAAATTTTTATTCATTATATTGATAAGTGTCAAGGATAAGTAAATTTTCCATTTGAAATCGACACTTATCATGTATCAAATGGTTCTATTTGTGTACTAAACAAACCTCCTTAGCTTAAGATACAAAATGAGATATTGAGAATAAAGTTTTATGAATTATAATGATATTTTGTTGTTTTGCATTAAAAATAAAAGAAAATATCAAGTATGCAGCTGGGCCACAATATTGGAGCTAAGCCATGGAAGTAGAAAATACAGGACAACATATTTGAGATTTTTAGTTGAGTACAAGAAATGGAGCTGAGCCTCGTGAGGAAACCCTCTTTGCAAGGAAACCTAGAGCCAAAATCCATGAGGTTGAGCAAACAAAAAAATATCCTTCCAAGAAGAAAAGGTCATTTGCTAAGCACTAGGACAAGGGACTAAGCTGAGAAGGAAACCCACTTGTGAAGTAACCCTTGTGGCTAAGCACCAAAAGTTGGGCTGAGAACCGCCCAAAAATTCCTATAAATAAAGACCTTGGGTCTTCATTATAAGCATTGAGTGGAGGCTCCACAATGTAGTAGTAAGGTAAAATAGGGTCTGTGAGGCATGACAGAGGTGCCCTTAGTGTAGATCTTATGTGTAGATGTTGCTAGAATTGCATTGTAATATTCTATGAGTAGTTGAACTCCCTTGTGTCCAGGTTTGATGTAATTACTTATGATTCTATTCACTTATACTCTTTGGGTATTTATTTTTGTTTTCATTTAGTTTTGTGGTTTGATTTATGCTTCATGATGATTTGATCACTCATCTATCTAACTAGTTTGGATTTTGAGTTGAGAAACCAGTCTCAAACTGTCATCCAATCAAATCATCATACATGTACTAAATGTTTCATGGCATACTAGAGTGGATGCTTGAGGAGAGAGTCTTGCACATTAAAGCAAGGACTCATTCTACCAGGAGTTAAGAGATCACACTGGGGTTTGGAGTCCTTAGGTTCTAGTGTATCAAAGATGAACCTAGATCTACATAGAAAGAGTACTCCTAGGATATTGAATGATTTGCAAAGTAAGTAAACAAGAGGGTAGTGGTGTAGTAGAAGAAGATGAGATGAAATCAATTCATAACCCCTACTCCAGTCAATCTATCTAATTACTATTATTTTTATTTATTTGCACTCTTAATCAATCAAAAAAACCCAAAAATCAAACTACCAATATACTTGTTAAATCCCTATGGATACGATACTCGTTGATACTACTATGTATTAATACACTTGTTGAGAAATGGTTGAAGTGAAACAAGCGTCACATATCAAATTAAAAGTCGTGTTTTTAGGGCACGATTTCTTCTTCTCGATATTTTTGCTAAACTCTTACTTTGATGGAACGATTTCTAATTTCATATATTAAAATGAAACTCATTACCCAACAACACGATTTTCATATGAACACTATTGAATTGAACTTGTTTTTGCTATGTACGACTTATGATTTCGAAATAAACTAAATGTGAAGTTGTTTTATCTTGGGTATGACTTTAGTTCACCTTTCAAATGTTCAAAGAAATCGTATGCATAAGGAACAACTTGAAGTCATTCATCGCACAACTTACTCAAAAAGTTGTAATAATTTTAGAATCTACCGATTTAGGTATTTTTGTGTAACACTACACCCATTAAGTAAAAAAGCCCAATAATGATATATACAAAAGTTGAAATTTTGTCTCTACATTTTAAAACTCGTATTCATTAAAATTAATTATTTCATATAATTCAGCTTTCAAATTTGAATATTCGGTGAGGTATGTATAACTCTTGACATTGACATTTTTCACCTATATGTAATGTGGAAAGGATAATGGTTCCACTTCTATCTCCGTATTATAATAAAAACAATAAAAAAATCATCAAATTTTTAATTTATTAAATAGGATCATGTGAGACATCATTATAAATTTTAACATCTCAATTATAATCAAAATTTATCAATTATTTATCATCACATAAAAATTTATAAATAATAAAAGATAAAATAAACAAATACAAAATATAGAAGACCACATCAAATTCATAATAAAAATTATAACTCTCGAAACATAGACAAATTATATATATATATATTATAAAAAAATCTAAATAAATATATGAAGATAAATTATTAAATTACTTATAATGTTCTTTACGAACAATTTATATTATTCTCTGTAAATTAAAACTAAATTAAGTAATTTATTGCCAGAATTTTCAACATTCAACTATAACCCATTTCTTTATTTCCTTTTGCCTGACCATTGTAAATTTCGCCTTATTTTCAAAAGGGAAAAATAGTTTCCACCTACTTCTCAAATAATCATCCATTTCTTATTTTTCTTTTCTTCTGTTTTACGATTTCGTTTCCATTCCGTTTTTATTTTATTCCATTACTTTAACGGAATCCCTAATAAATACTTTTCCAATATAGACATGGAGAGCAAACAAAGACTAAGACTTCATATTCTTCCATGTAGACCAAAAGACCGAAGTCTTTAACTTGACTATATAAAAAAGAAGGATGAAATTATATTAATATAACTTATGCTAAATTATACTGAATTTTATATTATTTAATTTTTGTCTTAGTTAAAATTTAAATATATTCATAATTTTTTATTATTTTTAACTGTATTTATTATAAAAAAATTATATTAAGTTTTTAAAATATTAATTTTATTTTTACTTAACTATCCTATTATTTTTTGCAATTAGGCTAATGACATGATCATTATTTCTATGTCTTCGTCTTCAAACTCTTTTTCTTCCAAAAACGAGTTAGTTGACGAGTTAGAAAATATTAAAAATGAAAAAAATATGAGTTAAAATTATTAAACTAAAATAAGAAATATTTAATTTCGATACAATAATTGTAATATGTAAACATTTTATTTTGCATTAATAACTCATTAATAAGTCACATATACAATTTTCTCTATGAAAATAGTAATATCTTTTATGAAAATTGTTTTTAATTATTTTAATTCTCTTTCTCTTTCATTCAAAAAAATATGAAAAAGAACTTAAATAGTTCTACTTATGATAGTTGAAAAAAGTGCATCTATTTTTTTCTTCCCCTTATTCTCTTTTACTAAGCATGCGTATGATAAGTATCTCATTCAAAATATTGTAATTTTAAAATATAATTAAATGTAAATATGTATGTACACAAAATGAGAAAAATTTTCTTTATGCATTATTTAAATAATTTATAATTTAACTTATACTTAATTGTCTTTTGAAAATATGTTTTTATTATTATTATTTTTATTTAACTGTTCTTTTGGTCGAAAAAATAAAGTAAAATTTAGATAAAGATTGAAAATAATGATAATTAAATATTAGTCATACCAATAATAAATTATTTTATATGAAATAAGTCACAGTCGATGATAATTTTAAAAAGAAATATTTACAAGCAGTTAATTCTTTCTTTCGTTTTATCGTTAAGTTATGATTATTATTTTAATAATGTTATACATTGATGACCAGGAAAAAGAATAATTGTCTTCAAAACATGTTATATATACATAAATATATATATTACTTTTGACTTTGGAAATTTGGAAGCTAATGTAAATAATTGAATTTCGTAATCAACGGTGAAAACAAACAAAGAAATTATCCAATTCCACGACACGAGTTTTTAAATATAATAAAATTATTTACTCAAATTATTCAACTCTAGAGCTAGAGATTTGTACATAAGAAGCATCTTTGCAAAACTAATCGTTCTTCATTGACTTGGAAAATCCGAAGTTATAGTGTATACAACTCATAATTGATCAATCATTTAACTAACAAATGATTAAAATTTTAGGAATATTTATTCGTACTAAGTAAAATATTAACATGAGCTTTTCAAATGACAAAGAGAGTTTATTTTAAATGTACAACCTTCTATAAATTATCCGTATTATTATCAACCAACAAAAATTATTTATTTTTCTATTAATTAATTAAGAGTGACATTTTGTCAACATCTATTGTCTCATTACAAAGTCAAGTCATGCTTTTAAATTTTAATAATTTCGATCAAATGACAAGTCACCATCCTTTACTCATGGGTTTGTTTGGTACACGGATGAAAGATACAATACTAACCCCGATAAGAAAATCAAAAGAAAATTGGTTTAAATAATAAAAAATTATAGTTAACACATGTTTGGATAGAAAATAACTTTTAAAACATTTAAATATATTAAATTTGAATTGATTTTTTTTATTTTTTTTCAAATTACATAAGTAATTCAAATTAGTAAATTTTAATATTTGTTTATAAAGTGTTTCAATTACCATTAAATTCAAAAAACTATTTAGATATCAAATAATTGTTAAAAATAAAAAAAGTATTAGTATTGATAATTTTTTTGTTATAGATGAGTTAGTCGAAGGTCAAGACATGTCAGTTCAGGCCAAAACTCAAGACTGATTAGCCTAGACAAAAGGTTGAGATAGGCTATCTTGAGTCGAAGGTCGAGACACATCGATTTGAATCGAAGATTGAGATGGGTCGGCCCAAGCTAATGGTCGAGATGGACCCATTTGGGCCCAAAGTCGAGATGGCTTGCTCCATGTCGAAGGTCGATATGGCATGCCTCGAGTTAAAGGTCGAGATGACCTATCCAGGACCAATAATCGAGACAAACTACGTAAGGTCAAACATCGAGATAGGCTAGTTTGGGTGAAGATTGAGATTGGCTGGTCCTAGACAAAGGTTGAGACAGACCAGGTTGGACCAAAGGTTGAGATTGGCCACTTTGGTCCTAAGGTCGTAATAGTTCCATCCAGGTCGTAGGTCGAGACAAGTCTTTCAAACAAAAGGTAGAGACAAACTGGTCTGGGTTGAAGTTAATTTTTTTTTTCATGTTTGATACTATTTTTTTTCTCAAATTTCTTCAAGATTTATTTATTTTATATTTGCAAATATTTTTTTAATTTATAGTAAAAGAAATTATTTTCAAGTTATGAAATGCTAGATCGAAACAAACTTAAGTAAGGTAGTAGTGGGTCGGGCCCATGCAAGGTTGGGCTGAGTCAATTCAGGTAGAGTCAAGCCAAATAGATTTGAGCCTAGGATGGGTGGGGTTGGTCTGGACTTAGCTTGAGCCAAGTGGACTAATATCCTAGTCAAGCAAAGTTTGCTCAATTCCAACTTGAGACGAGTTGGTTCGAACCCAAGTCAAGTCGAGTCTACTTGAGCCCAAATTGAGTTGAGTCTGCTTGAACCCATGTCAAGTAAGATCATCCTGGGCTAGATTGAGTCAAGTCAACTCAAGCAAGCTAAGTTAAGTCCAATCAGTTTGAACCTAGGTCAAGCTGAGTTAGTTCAGGTTCAATTGAGTTAAATCAACATAAGCGCACTCGAGTTAAGTTAACTTGGGTTAAGGCTGGGTTAAGTCAACTCGGGTTTGAGTTAAACTAAGTCAGAGTGAGATTATGTTTAGTCGAGTTGGGCTAGGCCTATTTCAAGTCAAAAGTTCGACCATACAACTCGGGTCACGTCTAGGTCGAGTTGGGAATATGTGGAATTGAGAAAAATCGAATTAGGTTTTGGTCAAGTTGAGTTAGACCTATGTTGGACGATATATTGGGTCAAAGTGATTTTGAACTAAGTTGAGTTGATCCCACGTCAAGTCGAGTTCGATCTACTCGAATCTAGGTCAATCCAAATCAATTAGGATCCAAATCAATCCAAATTATGAAGACCAAAATATAAATTTAAGAATATGTAAATAATTTCAATTTATTTGTTTTTATGGAATTTATAATTTTTTAACTCCTGATAAACCAATTACATTAATAAAATTATAAAATTTCAATTTCTTTTAAAAGTCTTTACCCAAATAACATATTTTGTCATTAATATTTTGAATTCTCTAAAAACTAAATTATCTTCTCAAATTTTTTTATCCAAATATAATAATAATAATTATTATATATATATATATATATATATATATATATATATCTTTTTTTATTAAACATATTTATTGTGTGCATGGTTTTTTTTTATATAATTTTGTTATCTATAAATCAAAGGAAAAAGAATACAAAGTCATCTCACTTTGTATTTATTTATTTATTTTGATATATGAGATTTAAACAAGTGAATTTGAAAAGTATGTATAATTGTTCAATGATGATGTATATTTATGAAATCATGTATGGTTTTGGAAAACTTGCACAGTGAAAATACTTTTAATTTTTTTTTCTATTAACACTACTTTCTATCAACAACTTTAAAACAAGTTTAGATAAAGTTCAATGTAAAATATAAATATAATAAAATTAATCTTGTTAAAAGTATTTGTATACCATTCATACAAAAGTTAAATTTAGTTTCAATTTGAAAATTGACGAAATTGCTTCATTTTTTATAAAAAGTGGGACTAAATTGAAGTCGAATAAAAATATATAACTAAATTGAGAGTGAGGCAATAACACTTGACATGACTTTGACACGTGGCACTGACACGTGGTCACTACCACGTGATACGACATTAGTTTGACACATGACAATTTTTTTATTTAAATTAAAAAAAATTCAGAAAAATCATAAATTGACATGCAGCATCTCTTCAATGTTGGTAGTACATTACTAACAAAAATAACCTGATTGCATCAAATATCCCATATCCCAAAATGAGTAAAATAAAAAAAGAGAGACCAAATTGATATCTTTCAATAAATGGGGACCAAAGGCATAATTAACCTAAACATTTCTAAACAATTGGAGAACCAAATTGAACATTTTTAAAAAATTGAAAGACTAAATTGAACCAAAAAAATAATAAGAAGACTAAAATGAATCAAATCAACGAATTAGAGGACTAAATAACTAATTAACTCTAAAAATAAAGTAAATAAAAATCGGTAATTATTATTTATTTATCTATTTTAACTTTCATGAAGTTCTTTGAGTTAAAAAAGAAAATGGTTAAATATGTTTTTGATCCCTCAAGTTTTAATGAAATTTGGAATTAGTCCATTTTCGAAACTTTTGACCAATTTAATCATTCATATATAGAAATACATGAATTTAGTCTTTTTAATCAAATTTTGTTAAGTTTATCTAACGTTTTAAGCGAATTTCATAATAGTATTTGAATTGTTTACAACGTTTGACATTTCTCTTTAATGTTAAGTCAAATATTATTGTAAAACGTATTTGACACGTCAAATAAACTTAACAAAATTTGATTAAAAAAATTAAATCCACGCATTTCTAAAGATGAATGACTAGATTGGTCAAAAATTTTAAAAAGAAACTATGTTGAGATTTTACTAAAACTTGAGGAGAAAAACATATTTAACTCGACAAAAAATAATTAACCAGGAACTTTAACTTGGAGAAAGTAGTGGTGGGAGAGAATGAATTCTTCACTGGACAAGAATATGAATCTGTAACATCGAAGCACTTGCTATGAATTGTGAAAGTATCATGGAAGATAGAACATATATACACATCAATAGCCAAATGATGTTAGAAAATTGGAATGTTGAGCAATCGATAATCACAAATTTATTAGAACACAATTCCCTCATCATGAACATATTTTCACGTGCACACAACGAAACCAAACTTTATGATATGCTGTTGAAATGAAACAATGATAACAAATATATGAATAAATTACTTTGAACAGGAGTCACTCCGGAACTTCTTCCTGAGATACTTGTACCAAATTCCGACCAATAGAATAAGTCCGACCACGCCAACAGAAACTCCGATGACGATGCCAAAGGTCGATGTGGACGATGAAGATGAGTCCAAATCATCATCGGACGATGACGAAAACGACGTCGGTGGTGGAAATGTTGGAAAAGATGGTGTCCAAGGATTCGAAGGAGTGGACGGAGGTGGAAGGTATGACATTTTTGCAGTCACGTTTCTTTGATTGTTTTGATGAAACTTTTGGGAAGTTTCTTTGAATAGTTTGAAGATGACAAAAGGTGTCAGTGATTATTTTTTTATGAAACTTTTGGGAAGTTTCTTCGAATCGAAAACTCTCTCTCTCTCTCTTTTTTAGTATTATGAGTCAAGGAGAGGAAATAGTTTTATAGGCAGAATGCAAGTGTGACCAGCATTGCATGCAAATTTTTTATTCTTAATTGGTTTATTTTAATAGTACAACTTGAGGGTCGGTGTAACCGAAACGAAGTAAACTTTCCATGGAGTGATATTCGGAGGTATTGTCTTTTGTTTGTTTGTGTGAAGTCTTGGTTAATTTAGTATGGGTATTAACTTTTAAGTTTAATTCAACTTTACCATAATATTAGTAAAATTTGATATTAGTTATAGTTGACATGAGAATTTTAATGTATTTTTAGACGTTATATAGTATAATGTAACTTTATTTGTAACGTAGAATCTTCTAGCATTTTTTACATCGAGATTTTGTATTTATTAGATTTCTAAAACATCTTTTTACATCAAAGATTGTTGAACTTAGAAAGTATGAGACTAAATACGTGTAGATAGTTCAATAAGGACTAAGATAGACTTTTTTTTTTTTTTATTCAGGGGTTCTTTTAAATTCAAATTTGTAAAAATAAGTCCTTTGAATTTTGTTTTGCAAAATAGGGTCAAGTCGGTGGAGGACGATATTACAGGTGAAGTCGTCCTACACTATGTCGGTTTCCTTTTTTTTCTTCAAAAAACGAAACCGTGCTCTGAGAAGTCGGTTTTCATTCACTTTAAAAGTGAAGTCGTCTTTGAACATGATGACTTCACTTTTTGGGTTTTTTTTTTTTTACATTTAGCTTTATGTATATTTTTTAAATATATATTATTTAGTTTTTTTCAAAATATTTGTCTACAGTAAAAATATAAAAAATAGTTTTAAAAAATTCTAAAATACTTAATCGTTAAACCTTAATACAAAATTAAAAAGATAAAATGATACAAATTAAAAAATATTAAAAAATCTTTCGATAATTATATTTGAATATTTAATTTGTTTAGGTTTATTTTATTTGTGTTTTAGTTAGTCTACTAACTATCAAGTATCATTTAATAAAATACTAAATTTGTAAAATCAAATGAAGAAGTAGAGAACGTTTTGACGAAATCGGAAGAAACTGGCAGAAAAATCGCCATTGAATGAAAGGAGGATGTCATTTTGTTTCTCTATTGTAAACAAATATTTAAAAAAAAACTAAAAACTAAATAATATATATATATATATATATATATATATATATATATATATATATATATATATAAAGCTGAATGTAAAAAAAAAACCCAAAAAGTGAAGTCGTCAGGCCAAGGACGACTTCACTTTTAAAGTAAATGGAAACCAGCTTCTGAGAGCACGGTTTCGCTTTTTGAAAAAAAAAACGGGCACGGTGGAGGACGACTTCACCTTTAATGTCGTCCTCCACCATGACGACTTGACCCTATTCTGCAAAAAAAAATTGAAGGGACCCATTTTTACAAATTTCAATTTAAAAGAACCTCTAAATACAAAAAAAGCCACTAAGACATGATATGTCTAATAAACCTCATAAACTTACAAAATAAACTTATATACACCCACTTATATAATGTAATTTGACTTTTTTTTAATAGGCTTAATTAGACTTTTGGTCCCCTAATTTATATGCTGGGTTCATTTTAGTCTCCTAATTTTTTCGGAGTTCAATTTAGTCCTCTAGTTTGTTTAGGAGGTTCAATTTAGTCCTCGACATTAACAACATTAAATAAATTAACGGCAGAATGTTCTGATGTGATACTGCGGCAATTGATAATTACTTGGCAATGTAGGGAGATCAAATTATGTGGACAGTAAATAAAAAATTGAAGTTGTATTTGGGTTTTCAAACAGGGTAAAATTAGGGTTCGTTTACCTGAAGAAATTGGGGATAACGATTGAAGAAATTAGGATTTGAGGAAGAAGCGAAAAACAATAGATAATGATTCGAAGAGGAAGGATTCGCGGTCTCCTTGGCTGTGGCATAGGGTCCTTGCTTTGTTTGTAGTGGCACCAAATCGAAGGTAAATTTTTAGCTTTTTAATGGATTCGCTTTCACCTTTTACCTTTATACTATTGAAATTGTGGGCGTTACTATTGTTTTTATGTGTTATTCTGTCTCTGTGTGTTTGTAATGGTGTGTGGGTTGTGGTCCCGTTGGTTTATGGTCAGTGGGTTGTGGTCCCCTTTCAAAGGAGATTGTGTTTAACTTTTTTTGGGTATAGTTTGTAATATTTATTGTGTCTGTGGACATTGGTAGCGCATAAAGTAACTTGTTTTATGTTTATTTATAGGTTGGGATGTGTGATGATAGATTTGAGGTGGTGGTCCACCATGGGGGATACTTTGAAACGAATGAAACATTGAGTTATAGTAATGGGTTAATGACCTCATTGGCTTGTGACCTAGATAGGTGGAGTTTTTTTTGAGATAATGGGAATACTTAGGAAAATGGGTTATGTAAACATTAAAGAGTTATGGTATAAATTTAGTAAGTCAGTTGTATTGGAGAACTATTTGAAAGTTTTGTCTGATGATAAGGGTGCAATGCACATGGTCAATATTGCTAGAAGGAATAGGCAAGTTCATATGTTTGTTATTCACTCAATTTGTGAAGTTGAGGTTATGGAAAATTTTTTGGAATATTTCCCTGAAGAGGTGGTGGCAGAAACAGGAACTAAAAATGTTGAGGTCCAGGGTGAGGTGGATGGTCATATTGGTTGTGGCGATGGAGATCACATTAATTATGTGGAGGATAATAATGTGGTTCATGAGGCTGAAATGCAACAAGATAATATTGGTTGTCACATGGAATATGAATTGGAGGATGACGCTAATAGTCACTATAACATTAGGGTGCAACCACAAACTGAAGTGGATCCTGAAATTGAGGTTGATGTCAATGTTGAGGTTCAGCCAGAAACTAAAGTGGATCAAATTCTAGTTGAGGAAAATAATGAGGTTGAAGCAGAAGTTGCTGTCCAACCTGAAGTTGATGTGCACATAGGTATTGCACATGAGGTAGTAGGTGGTGTCCAAACTGAGTGTGATTTACAAGCACATACTGGAGCTGAGGCAGAAATAAGGATTGGGGAGGAAAGAAATGAAGGTGAAACTGATTCTGATCATATTGTGAGTGAGGAAGATCTAGATGATGTAAGTGTCCATTATGAGGACAATTTGTGGGAAGGAAATGGGGAAGAAGATGTTGAGGAGGAAGAATTAGAATTTGATGGCAGTGCCCATGTTGATATGCATGATAGGGGTTTATTTGGTGATGGATGGGAATTTGATAACATGGACAATGATGATCCAAATAGTGATGAGTCATTGGCCAGTGGCAACCAATGTAAGGCAAACTTTGGGACCTTTAAAATGCCCAAAAGCATGGCCCAAAACTAGTGGGAAGTTGGAACATATTTTCCAAATAAAGAGACATTTGTAGAGGCAATAAGGACATATGAAGTGCAATCTGGAAGAAGGCTAAAACTTCAAAAAAATGATAAACGTAGATGTAGAGTGATATGTTTGGGTGGGAAAGGAAAATGTACTTAGTTTGCCTATTGTGCTTATGTGGCTGCAACAAACATATGGTAGTTAAGGAGAATTAATGACAAGCACAAGTGCAGCAAAGAATTCAATGTAAAAATGTTAAATGCTAAGTAGGTTGGAAAACACATTAAGAGACAACCCAAGTCTGAGGATAGTTGATATTCGCAATAAAGTAACTAGGAAGTGGAATATTGCTGTGGCAAAGTCCATGGCTCGTAGAGCAAAAACACTGACTATTAAGCAAGTTGATGGGTCTTTTATAGAACAATTTAATCGAATTTATGACTATGCGCATGAGATTCTTCGTTCTAATCCTGGTTCTACAGCAAAGGTGAAAGTTGAAGGAAATGAAGGGAAAAGATATTTCAACAGGTTCTACTTGTGTTTAAAAGCATGCAAAGATAGTATGATTTCATGCCACCCTTTCTTAGTTTAGATGGTTGTTTTCTGAAACACAAGTATGGAGGTGAACTCCTTACTGTTGTTGGAAGTGATGCCAACGACCAAATGGTACCAATTGCATGTGTTGTTGTTGAAGTGGAAAATAAGGACACATGGACATGGTTTTTAGAGTTGTTAATTAATGATCTTGGGGGATTAGATATCTGTTCATCCTACACGTTCATGTTAGACCAGCAAAAGTTATGTATATTATTTTCGCACATTGTTGTTATTACCTTTTACTGCTGAGACCTTTGGTGGCCTGCCTAAGTTAATTTAATTGTCTTTTGCAAGGTTTGTTGCCTGCTATTCAATCTCTTTTGCCTGAGGCTGACCAAAGGTTTTGTATGAGGCATTTATATGCAAACTTTAGGAAGAAATTCCTGGGAAAGAATTTGAAAGCTTTAATGTGGGAAGTAGCTCATAGCACATATCCACAACAATGGGAGAAAGTCATGAGGAAGATTAAAGAAGTTAACAACGATGCTTTCAAACATCTGTTAGGAATACCCCCAAGGTAAACCTAATCAACTTTGCTGAAACTGATTGTGAAGCATTACTAATTTGTGTGTTCCACTTGAATAGGTATTGGTCAAAATTAAGGTTCATTCCCAGACCTTTGTGTGACACAATCGTGAATAACATGAGTGAGGCATTCAACAATATAATTGTACAAGCAAGGAGTAAGCCAATAGTGTCCTGATGGAGGAAATACATCTTTATATGATGCAAAGATGGGCTGAAAATAGATCAAAGGCAAAATCCTTCAAAAACTCTATGTCCAAGAATTAAGACAAGATTGGACAACGAAACAACAAATTCCATAAATTGGATTCCCAGGTACTTGTAATTTGTTGCCCACTCATTCTGATTTAGTCACCATTACCTCATTTGTGATTTATACTTGTATTGAATTGTGATAAACAGTTGGTCAGCAAATCAGATATTTGAGGTTAGGCACAAATCATTTACTAGGGAGAAATTTGTGGTCAACATAGATAGCAAATATGCACCTGCAGGAAGTGGAGTCTAACAGGGAAACCTTTTTGTCATACAGTGGCTGCAATTAAGTTTCTGAACTTAAGTGAAGAAAATTTTATCCCTCATTGGTTCAGAATCTCAACCTATGAAGAGACCTACAACTCCATCATATACCCTTGTAACGGTCAGCAAATGTGGATCAAATAGAATTTCCAGATGTATTGCCCCCTCCTAAACGAATTCTACCTAGAAGACCAAAAAAGAAAAGAAGACTTGAAGCTTGGGAGATGAACAAGAATGGGAAGCAGATTACAAAACATGGCTTGACTAAAAAATATGGCATATGTAAAGAAGTAGGCCATAATCGGAAAAGTTGTCCCAAACAACCTCAACTAGCACCACCAACTCAATCAACTCAGCCAACAAATGTGGGATCAGAACATCCACCACCACTTGTAACAACTCAGCCAAAAAATGTGGGATAAGAACAACCACCACCACCTGTAACAACTCAGCCAACAAATGTGGGATCAGAAGAACCACCACCACCACCTTAGACTCAACCAAGTCAGTCATCACAGCAGCCACCACCAACAACAAATCAGGCAACTCACTCATCACATCAACCACCACCAATACAAACTGAGGCTGCTCACTCATCACAACATCCACCACAACAGACAACACACCAAGCAGGATCACAAACAGTTGTAGGAAGTCACCCATGCCACCTTCCAATTCCTCGTCCAACCTCAACCAGGACGTGTGTGGAAGCCATGAAGCTTACTTATGCTTTTTTTTATGCTACACCATTTATTTTGGGGCTATGGTGTATTATGCAGCTTTTAGAAGTCAAGAATGCTTTGTCTACTTTTATTTTACAGCTTTTACATTGTAAGTTCAAAAATCCAAAACAATATTGGATGTATTTTGTGTTGTAACATCAAGTACAATGATGTGTTTATATAATATTGTGTTATGACTCAAAATTTCTCTTTATTGAATGTTTGTAATGGTTGTATTCGATACCAAACAAAGATTTCTTTAACATCAACTTTTCATTAATTTACTAACTGATACAACAATTCAACTTTCCAATAACATATTTGAAGTCAATAAAATCACATATACAAACTGATACCCCCAATACAAATTCAACACCACCCAATACACATTAAATCCACACTTTTCATCAATCGTGACAACACAATGATGTTCACTACAACTAATAAACACATTATCCCTAGTAAAACATTAACAAACATTCTAGACCCCTTAAGTTCTTTCTCCAAAATATATATCTTTATCCTTTGCCTTATAATAATGTTATCCTTTTCATCACCAGCATCTTCCGAACACCATTTAAAGTAATTACAACCAATGAAAGCTTCACTTCCGCTCTATTATTGACAACATTCAGAACAAAAAATAACCTTCATGTTAGTTGCAATCACTTATTAATGAACGAATCACAGAAAAAGGGTGATGGATCTAACCTTGTAATTAGGACAACCCCAAAATTGCTTCCCACCATTTTTAGTAGTTCGAGCTGTTCTTAACACAACAACCTCTCCACAGTTGCAAGTGAGTGCTCCACCGTGAGAGAAAACCGCACCACCGTGATTAGATAACCTAGAATTTTTCATACCCCATGAGTTATAGGAGCAAGATGAAGAACAATGGCCCCTAGACATCACTTAGAATGAATAAAGCAAGGCAAATGAAGAAGAACTCCAACAGAATGAAGAACAACAGTGAAATTAGGGTAAATGAACAATTCTATCTCCATAAATAACCTTCGTTGCCACCTCATTACACCACATTGATGACATGGTATTCAAAACTTGCCACGCTTCTGTTCCAAACTGACACAGGAGCACTATTCTGATGTCGTTTAACCAAAACTAATGGGAGGGACCATTTTAAATTGTTTTAACAAAGTGGAGGACTAAATTGAACCCCAAAAAAATTAGGAGACCAAAATGAACCAAGCATATAAATTAGGGGACCAAAAGTCTAATTAAACCTTTCTAATATATATAATATTTTCAATGTATTCAATAATAAAATGCAAAAGTCAAGGTAAAGCTTTAGAATTAGGTGGAAAAATCTATAGTCAACCTTCTAGGAGAAATGAGCTAGAAAAATCAGCAGCCAATATAATTATTTGGGAGAGTAGATGTGTGAAAAAAAAAGAGTTTGTTCTTTTATAAAACATGTTTCACATCCTAAAACACGGATCCTATTACTTGAATTTTAAGATAAATAGTCATTTAAGTATAATAAATATAGACATATTTCATTTTTAGTACAATATCACTCTCTTAGTACAATAATTTTTGAGTTTATTAATTTTGTGTGAACTTCGTTAATGGTTGGTTAAGGTAATGAGACATGTATTTGAACAAAGTAATTGTTAGATGTGTTTATTAAAAAAAATTAACATTAATATACAATTAACCTTAAAAAAATCATTGCGAATTTTACATTTACAAAACAAGAAAGAAATAAAAACTTTAAGTGTGTATTAACATTAATTTTATCTTTAACTAAACAATGCTTAAAGATCAAACATGTATTTAATCATGTTAAACCCGAAGTTCAAATAAATTTATGAAATTAAAATTTTTGTAGTATGTTTATAATATTTTATTATACTAAAAGTAAAATATATTAATACTTATTATACTAAATCAACTATTTATCCTAAATTTTAATAAGTTATTTAAACATGTATAAGTTAATTTTTTAAATTTTTATCTCACATAAAGAACTTATTGAACCAAATTGATTTACCCCTTGAATTAATTGATATAAAATACTGTGATTTAAAAGTCATAATATACAAAATCTCGAAATCCAAAAATGTAACTTAATAAAAAAAAAAAGCTTCATTATTAAAAAATGGAAAAGAAGATGCTTAAATTGTGGGATATTCAGGAAGTAATAGTTTTACCCCAAGTTTTAAGAATACGAAAGCAAACTTAAATCTCACTTAATTCAATTTTAATGAACGTAGAGAATACTCCAATAATGATTTCTATAATCTTAGAATATGATTAGGATCACATGGAGTAATTTGCTTTTAATATTGGCACAACGAGTCTTAAAATATAATGATTGAGCAAGGAAAATATTCAATATATATTTATAACTACTTTTTTAAATATCAGATAAGTGAAAATGATTAGCATAATATCATAAATTATAAGGTTCAAAATATTGATGTGAGAAGCGCTCATATTGAACTTAAGTCTTTAAGCATACAAGATTGATAAAGAGCATATTCATCAAAAACAAATTTAGAAACCAATAGAAATGGCTCACTACGTTGGTTTATGAAAATATAAAGAGCAATAAATCCTACCGGTAAACATACAGTTCCCAATATCTCAAAGGATTGAAAGTGGAAGTGTACCTGGGAACAATAGATAAATTCAGGTTTCTGATCTTACACATGTAGAATACCCTTAGTTTCCTCTTGATTTTCTCTTTTGATAGGGAGAAAGAGAAAAGAACAAAATGATAATCAACGTGTTCTCAGATGGGGACCATAACACCTTTTGTAACTTCTGACGGTTACTTTTCTTAAAGATAATATTTATAATTTTTCCATGTCATCAAATTAGAATATCATGGGTATCTACATAGTTAATATATTCATGATATAATTAAATAATACTCTTAGCCATAAATATAATTAACCAGATCAATTTATTAAATTGGCTAATAAAATATAATGACCCTAACACATCTAATTATATATATATATATATATATATATATATATATATATATATATATGCATGACCCAAATTGCTAACAATCTCCCACTGGTCACAAATATATATCCTTATAAATGTGTCAGACTTTATGAGCTCAAAATTGTCGTTATATATACCTTGAGTATATCCAAAACTTCCCGTCCATTGATTACATCTGTATATAGAACCAAAACAGTTTTAATTGCATTAATCGCAACTAAACCTGACAATGATTACTAATGCTGACAGAACCAAATGACATGGACTCATCATGAAAAGTGTAGCGTGAAAAATTACATGAAAATACCTGTACATGTCTATCTTTCAACTGGTCCTAACTTTATCTCAATGAGATCAATATAATAACCTTAACATACAGAGTGTAATTTTTGAGTAATAAACCATAAATTTATTAAACCAAAAGTGTCCAAAGGACAATGTATGCATACATAAAATTAAACATAGAACATAAATCATAAAAGTGACTAACTCCCACTAAATCAAAGATTCCTCAAAAAGTAAAATACCTGTATGAGCAACATGCTCATGAAAGACCTTGGGTGGAAGTTCCTTAGTAAGAGGATCTGCCATCATGGAGTTTGTCCCTAAGTGTTCTATGGAAATTTGTCCACTCTGTACACTTTCTTTAACAACCAGGAACTTGATGTTAATGTGCTTTGACTTCCTCGAGCTCCTATTGTTGTTCGAATATAATACAACTGACTTGTTGTCACAGTATAACTTAAGTGGTCTTTCAATTCCTTTCACAATATGCAGCCCTGTGACAAAGTTCCTTAGCCATATTCCTTGATTTGATGCCTTATAGCACGCTACAAATTCTGTAGCCATAGTGGATGAAGCCATAATACTTTGCTTGGAACTACGCCAAGAAAATGCACCACCAACTAACATAAAAATGTAACCTGAAGTGGATCACCCAATGATCTCCAATTGATATGACCTTTGTATGTGAGCATATATTTTTTTGTTCTTTGTAAATACCTCATTCCTGGATTGCTTAAATATCTCCCTAATACTCCAACTGTGTATGCAATATCCGGACGTGTACATACTTGGGCATACATCAAACTCCCTACAGCTGATGCATAGGGAATCTTCTGCATTTCCAGAATTTCCAAATTTCCTTTTAGGCATTGATTAAGACTAAACATGTCTCCCTTAACAACTGAAGTGTCATGTGATTTACAATCCTGCATGTTAAACCTTTTAAGCACCTTTTCGATATAACTCCTCTGTGATAATCCTAAAATACCTTGAGATTGGTCTCGATGTATCTGAATTCCTAATACAAATGAGGCGTCACCAAGATCTTTCATTTCAAAATTTCTAGACAGAAATTTCTTAGTGTCGTGCAACATGTCTATATTGTTGGTGGCAAGCAGTATGTCATCAACATACAAGACCAGGAAAATATACTTGCTCCCATTGAATTTATGATACACACAATCATCAACAACATTCATCTCAAAACCAAATGAGAGAATCACTTGATGAAATTTGTGGTACGATTGACGAGATGCGTGTTTTAGCTCATAAATGGATTTTGTTAATTTGCAAACCATAGCCTTTGGATCACCAGACACAAAGTTTTTTGGTTTTACCATACAAATAGTCTCTTCAATATTGCCATTGAGAAACGTCGTTTTGACATCCATTTGATGAAGCTCCAAATTATAATGTGCAACAAGAGCCATGATTGTCCTAAAAGAGTCTTTTGATGAAACTTGAGAGAAAGTCTCTTTAAAGTCAATCCATTCCCTTTGAGTAATAGCCCTTTGCCACAAGATGAGCCTTATACCTCTCCACATTACCTTTGGAATCTCTCTTGGTCTTGAATAACCATTTACAACCAATGGGTTTCACACCTTTTGGTAATGGGACTAGTTCCCAAACCTTATTGTCTTGCATGGATTTATACTTCTCATTCATTGCTTCAATCCATTTTTCTGAATTAGGATCTTGCATGGCTTGACGGACAGTGACTGGATCATCTTCCATCACACCATTATTAGGATCCTTATTTTCTTGAAGAAATACTATATAATCATATGAAATAACACTTTTCCTTTCTCTCATGGATCTTCACAAAGGTGCTGGCTCATGAAGCACAGGTTCTTGAGGATCTTGAGTTTGTTCTTAAGGTTCTGAACTTGCTTCATCAAAAACAACTGCATGAATCAGATCTGGAATTGTCACCGATTCTTCGTCAAAGACGAAGTCTCTAACCTTATTCTTCCCCCCAAACTCAATATCCTCAAAGAATGTGGCAGTTCCTGTCTCGAAAATTATCTTTAATTTGGGATCATAGAATTTATAGCCCCTGGATCTTTCAGAATAACCAATAAAGTAGTTGCTCACTGTTTGGGAATCCAATTTCTTTTTATTTGGCTTATAAGGCCTTGCTTTAGCTGGACATCCCCATACACGAAAGTGTTTTAGACTAGGTTTTCGCCTAATACATGACCGTCATGAGCCCTCATCTGGAGAAAACCAGAACCATCTGGAGAAAACTAGGGAAGGGTTCGAAACCCTTATACGAAGGCACTACCAATTGTCTCAAGCCCAAGAAGACGAAGAATCGTGGGTTCAAGAATTTGGGAATTTAAGGTTCTAAACCCTTGAGAACAATCACCAGATTTGGGGATTTTTCATAAAAACATGATTCAATTTCGCATAATTGGAAAATTTTCATAATTGTAGATTTTATTAAATTAGGGCCATACAATTAATTACCTTAATCATAAACAAACAATGCTCTGATACCAATTGTTGGTTTATGAAAATATAAAGAGCAATAAACCCTACAGATAAATATACAATTCCCAATATCTCAAAGGACTAAAAGCGGAAGCGTACCTGTGAACAGTAGATAAATTCAGGTTTCTGGTCTCCCATCTATAGAGCAACCTTAGTTTTCTCTTGATTTTCTCTTCTGGTAGGGAGAAAGAGAAAAAAACAGAATGATAATCAACGTGCTCTCAAATGGAGACCATAACCCCTTTTGTAACCTCTGACGGTTACTTTTCTTAAAGATAATATTCCTAATTTGTCCCCGTCATCAAATTAGAATATTATGGGTGGGTATCTACACAATTAATATATTCATGATATAATTATATACTCTTAACCATAAATATAATTAACCAGATCAATTTATTAAATTGGCTAATAAAATATAACGACCCTAACACATTTAATTATATATATATATATATATATAAAATTCCTAACACATTATACTTCTATTTTAGAATGGGATAAAGAATATAAACCATCTATAATAGTTAAATTTGATAAAATAAATATAAACACAAAAATTTTTTATATAAAACACTTATAATTATATGTTTACGAATATAATTTATAACATTTTTGTTAAGATTCAGTAAGTTGCTAATTGAATTAAAGATTATATATATATATATATATATATATATATATGATTCAAAAATTTTATTTATATTATATGAGATTTTTAACTCATACTTTTATTCTTAATAGTCTTTCTCCCGGTTGTGATTTGTATTTTACCACAAGATTTTTATCACAACAAAATATACTAGTCTCACCCATTTATCTTAATTCACTTCTCATGACCCTAACTATTGTTGGGATTTTACCATAACGGGATATAATGGTCTTAGTTTGAGTCAATTATAAAGACAAATCGGACTTTGATACACTGTTTTTTTAAGAGGATAAACTAGAAAGATACCACTGACAATGAAGTATATATGTTGCACCTCTAGGTTCCGTTGTTGTCAACAAGCAATGTTATTGGTGCTCCTGTGTATGACACAGAAAAATAAGCCTCCAACGAGGTTACACCTTCAGTTTCTGTCGTTGATGGTTAGCATTCTTTGGTGTGCCCTTTTTAACATTGCAAGACAAGCTTCCCATGACATCATTGTCAATGAGTCTTGTTGTTGCTTCACTTATGTTGTCCCAAGACAAGTGAGATGAATTCAATTAAAAACTTGTTTGAAGGACATATTACATATTGATTCTTTAAGGCAAACAATGCAATATGTCACTCAAATAACTTTTAACTTGTTTTGAATGATATATATTGTATTATATTGATTATCGTCATAACCGTTGTAAATGGTTATAAATAACTTATGTAAAATGTTCTTTTGAAGCAGTAAAGATACAGAAAATGACAAGAAAATGAGGTATAGTAATTTTTTTATGAATTAACCTTTTATATTTTCCTCAAACATGCACACAAAGATATAGGGAGCTTGACACAATTTATTGTTTACTAACACCAATTTATAGAGGCTAAAACCATTACCTTCTCCAAATTGATCATGTCTTTCTCAGCCACAAATAGCCTCTTTTCTAGTTCCAACACACTATTCTTGATAAAGATATTATATATCTTTTGCTTTTATTTATACTGATAGAGATATCATATATTTGATTCTCTTTTATTATTATCAAATATTCTTTTTTATTTTATTTTTTACTTTTCCCTCTATATGATGGGACATTGTACTATATATATTGAACAAAGGTTCTAATAAATCAGGGAGCAAGCAAACTCTCTTGAGTTGGCTTTTACCCAAACTTTTCTTGTGCGTTTTTTGTACGCATCCTTTCTTCTTTCTCTCATGGCTTATACACTTCTAACATGGTATCAGAGCCAAGTTAAAGTCTATCCTAGCGAACTTTCTTGGACATTCCACCCGATATCGGGCCGCTAACGGACCACCCACTAATTTCTTGTCCCACGCACGAGATGAATATACCTCGACGTGAGGGGGTGTGTTGGAAGTCTCACATCGACTAGAGATAAGGCCAATTCACAATATATAAGTGGGTGCAATCCTCACCTTACAAGTCAGTTTTGTGGGGTTGAGTTAGGCTTAAAGCCCATTTCTAACATGGTATCAGATTTAAATTGCCTTCTGCATTTTTTGTCCTTTGTTGTTGATTTCCTGCCATGGCCAATACTCATGGTAAAAATTTTCGCGGTGGTTTCTCCAGCAATCGTGGACGAGGCCGCTTTCCTCGGTCTAATGGCCGCAATCCTAGATATTGTGACCATTGTCACCAAACCAATCATACATCTGATTCTTGTTGGATTAAGCATGGTGTGCCTCAAGGCTCTAACCTACACACTAAAGTCCAACCTCCTCCTTCGAAGCCCTCTGCTCATGCTAGTATGGTTGGTATCGTCTCCTCTACTGCCGATCTTCGTGCCGGGAAGGATGATAAAGCTGAAGCTCAGTTTGGTTTCTCTAAAGAGCAGTATGCTCTTCTCACCTTAATCCAGCAGTCTCCCAATGATTCTTCTTCCACAACTACTGTTGTTCATCAATGTACTACCAAACCCATAGGTTTTGTTTTTCCCTTTTCTTCTTGGAGTTTAGATAGTGGTGCTACTGACCATATTTGTCCTTTTAAATATTTATTTCAAAATCTCAAACCTATTTCTCCTATTTCTATACAATTATCCAACCAAAACTCTGTCATTGCTAAATTCTCGGGTACCATTGTCTTGGACAATCTTATCCTTCATAACACTCTTTTTGTCCCTGAATTCTCTGTTCAACTCATCTTTATTCCAAAATTGCTTAATTCTACTAATTGTCTTATGGTTTTCTCCCAAGATACTTGTCTTATTGTGCAGACAGATACCTTCCAGACAATTGGAGCAGCTAGGAAACATCAAGGCATGTTTTATCTCTTAGATAGTTCTCAAGAAAAACGTAACTTGAGTGTATCTAACACAAATATTTCTTTACCACATTCTACTCTCATTAATAATGCTAGTCCTTGTAACTTGTGGCATATGAAACTTGATCATCCATCTGATAAAATCTTACAGCTTCTTGTTTTTTATCATCCTGATATTTTTTTCTCCCTCTACTATTGCTTGTGATGTTTGTGCTTTTGCGAAACAAAAACGTCTGAAATATTCTTCCAGCACAAGTAAATCTCTTAAATTTTTTGAACTTATCCATGTTGATATTTGGGGCCCGATTTCCGTCTCTTCCATTAATGGATACAAGTATTTTTTGACTATAGTTAATGATTATAGCAGATTTACTTGGATTTTTTTTCTTAAAAATAAAACATAAGTCAGATCTCTTCTTCAAGACTTTATTATTTTGACAAAAAATCAGTTTTCTTACAAGCTTAAGAAAATACGTTCCGATAATGGCAAAGAGTTTCTTCTTAATGATTTTTATAATAGCAAGGGTATTTTTCATGAAACTTCTTGTGTTGTAACTCCTCAACAAAACGGGATTTTTGAGAGGAAGCATCAACATCTTCTTAATGTGTGTCGTGCTCTTCTTTTTCAAGCAAAAATACCCAACATTTTTTGGTCCTATTCCCTTAAATTGGTTGTTCATCTAATTAATAGGTTACCCACTCCTTTTCTCAGTAATCAATCTCCTTATGAATTGGTCTATTCTACTAAACCCGATTTTTCTAATCTAAAAGTTTTTGGTTGTCTGGCTTACACTAGTTCTGCCAATATTGGAAAAACTAAATTGGATTTTCGAAGCTTAAAATGTGTTTTTCTTGGTTATAAATCTGGAACAAAGGGATATGTTTTGTATGATCTTCACTCTAAGTCTATTTTTGTGACTAGAAATGTTATCTTTCATGAAAATATTTTTCCTTACTCATTCTCTTTGCCTTCTGATAACTCTATTGCTTCAATTGATGATTCTCATAATTGTGATATTAGCATGTATGATTTTCCAGCTTTACCTGTTTCACATGCCACTGACCTTACTACGGACCCTGTTACTAGTATTGTTTCTGATAATGCTGAAGTTACTAATCTTGATCTTAGAACATCTCATAGAGTGAAAAACAGGCCTCGATACTTAGATCAATATTATTGTGGTGCTGCTTCCACTTCATGCTCTAATTTTTCCACACCTTATCCAATGCATTCTTTTGTTTCTTATGATAATTGTTCTTCTTTTTGTCATAATATTTCTGCCTAAGCCGAACCTTTCTCCTTTAAAGAAGTTGTTCAACATGACTGCTGGAAACAGGCTATGGATGCTGAGTTACATGCTCTTGACAGAAACCAGACTTGGACTTTAGTTCCTCCTCCTTCTGACATCAAGCCTATTGGTTATCGATGGGTTTACAAACTCAAACATAAACCAGATGGCACAGTCAATAGGTTTAAAGCACGATTGGTGGCTAAGGGTTTTACTCAAACCGAGGGGATTGATTATTTTGAAACTTTCTCTCCTGTTGTTAAACTTACTACTGTCTGCATCCTTTTAGCCTTGGCCTCTACTAGTGATTGGTTTATTCATCAATTGGATGTTGACAATGCTTTCCTCCATGGAAACTTACATGAAGAGATCTATATGAAGCCTCCACCTGGTCTTTCACTTCCCCAGCCAAATCTTGTTTGTAAGCTTAACAAGTCTCTTTATGGTTTGAAACAAGCCAGTCGTAATTCGAATCAAAAATTAACTTTAGAGCTACTTCTTCTTAGTTACACACAAAGCTCTGCTGATCACTCTCTCTTTGTGAAGAAATTTGCCTATGATATTACGGCTTTATTGGTTTATGTCGATGATGTGGTTCTCACTGGCAATAGCATTGCTGAAATTAATGTTGTAAAAGCTCATCTTCATTCAAGATTTCATATTAAAGATCTTGGCCCTATCAAGTATTTTTTGGGTCTTGAAGTTTCTCGTTCTCTTGATGGATTAGTTTTGAATCAAAGAGAATACTGTTTGGACCTCATTTCTGAGACATGGATGCTTGGATGTAAACCTACTCCAACACCATCTGATCCTTCTATCAAGCTTCATGCCGACGATGGAGCTCTTCTACCATATCCTTCTTCCTTTCGGCTTCTAATTGGACGATTACTTTACTTGACTAATATCAGGCCTGACATTAGTTTTGCTGTCCAACAACTTAGCCAGTTTGTTTCTTCTTCGCGTGAACCACATATGAAGCAAGCTTTACGGATCATTCAGTACTTGAAAAATGCTCTTGGATATGGCCTTTTGTATAAATCCAGCACCTCTTTTAAAATTCAGGCGTTTTCTGATTTTGATTGGGCAACATGTGCCACTACTCAACGCTCTGTTTCTGGATATTGTGTTTTCTTAGGCACCTCTTTGGTTACTTGGAAGTCCAAGAAACAAACCACTGTTTCACGGTCTTCTTCTGAGGC
Source organism: Vigna unguiculata (assembly GCF_037176805.1). NCBI lineage: Eukaryota > Viridiplantae > Streptophyta > Magnoliopsida > Fabales > Fabaceae > Vigna > Vigna unguiculata. Next base: position 8,653,729 of record NC_140793.1, on the reverse strand, counting down.
TGAGTATCGCGCCTTGGCATCCCTAGCATGTGAACTACAATGGATTCAATACCTTTTTCAAGATTTGCATTTTTCTGTTCCCACTCCCTTGCCTTTTATGACAACAATTCTGCTATTCACATTGCCAAGAATCCCACTTTTCATGAGAGAACCAAGCACATAGAACTTGATTGTCACATTATTCGACAAAAGCTTGTTGATGGTCTTATTCACCTTCTCCATGTTCCTTTTAGAAGTCAACTTGCTGATATGTTTACTAAGTCCTTACATCCTTCTACTTTCCGGGTTGCTACTTCCAAGTTGGGCCTTTACAATCTTCATGCCCACCTTGAGAAGGGGTGATAAAGATATTATATATCTCCTACTTTTATTTATATTGATAGAGATATCATATATTTGATTCTCTTTTATTATTATCAAATATTCTTTTTTATTTTATTTTTTACTTTTCCCTCTATATGATGGGACATTGTACTATATATATTGAACAAAGGTTCTAATAAATCAGGGAGCAAGCAAACTCTCTTGAGTTGGCTTTTACCCAAACTTTTCTTGTGCGTTTTTTGTACGCATCCTTTCTTCTTTCTCTCATGGCTTATACACTTCTAACAATTCTGTCTCCAAGCACACCATCATCAACCAATGATATTTCATCCACTAGAAAAAAAAATCACCATTTCTTTATGCTTTTACTAGAGTACTCTCCTGCCAGACAAATATACTCTACCATTTTTTTTCTACGAGCCCTTGAGATCCAACTTAATTTGCTCTAGAGCATTAAGTTCTTTTATGCTGATATTCAAACTACAAACTTTACCTTCTTTATATTTTCCACTCCACAAATAAAGATTGAAAGAATTGCCTCTCGTTACCCTTAGTATAGTTGTTGCAAGATCTTTGTAGGATTTTTGTTGCTAGATTTTGGATTTTTGTTGCTAGATTTTAAACTAGTGAACTGCATTTTATTTCATGTCAATGAAGGTTAGGTGTACTTTTGTTGATCCTTTGATGTTTCAAACTTCAAAAAAAATTTGTTGCCTTTATTATCTGAACTTAGGGTTTATTCACTTCACATGTGGGCAACTCCACTTCTTCTCCTACCTCATCTAATCTGATATCATATGCACATCTTTCACCTTTTCTTCAATATAAATTGAATTTTCTCTCCTTTTGGATAATTTCTTGCTTTTCTTGAGATCTTGTAGTAGTTCTTTTATTTATTTCATGTCTTGTGAGCTATCTCTCACATTAGCTAAATTTGTCTTCATCTTTACAATTACTTTTCCTTGCTCCTTGACACATCTTTCCAAAGAAATCATTGTATTTTCCATATTTCCTCCTTCTTCAAATCTTATAGGTCAGACCAAATTGTTAAACACCTTGAAACAAAGATGAGAAAATAAGAAAAGTTAAACTCACAAACTAACTTATTCACTTATTAGTTGTAAAAACCAAATTTATAAAGGAAATATGATGCCTACACACCTCCCAAAGAAAAACTATTATAAACTTCCTGAAAAGTTTATCTCTTAAAATAACTAACACCAGTACAGAAAGGGTATTTGACAACGGTTATTTTTGTTATTTTGTCTCGGTTTCAGAATCGAAGCATATAAGGATGAGGTAAAAAAGGGTAAGTTTTTGGCCTCAGGTGTTACCCGAGGCAGAAACTCACATTTATGCCTCGGTTGTAATGAGAACCGAGGCCATATGCCCCCCTTTCTGCCTCGGTTAGAACCAAGGCCGTATGTCCCGTTAAATTTTTAAATAAAATTTTTGTTTTTGGTTGTTCCCACATTTTTTTACCTGTATATTTTTTCAGAACACCAGACCAGAATATAACAGAAACAAAACTATACATTTTATGAAACATAGCATCATCTACAATCCAAATACATTTAAAACCAAGAACACAAGAACATAACCATAAAACACAAGAAACAATCAAAAATAGGAGAAAAAAAATAGAAACCAAGAAAATCCCAACAAAACCCTAATAAAACGCAAAACAACAACTCAAATTGCAAAATCAATTATACAAAACACGAAAAAAAAGGGAATTACGTAATTTTTCGAATTTCAATTAACCACCACACGCACGGGGAATGTGGCGGAGCGCGTTAATGGCTTGCTAGAATGGGAGAAACGGTGGTGTGAGAGACTAACAAACAATAAAGAAGCTTTGTTTTAGGAAAACAAAGAGTTGTTGACGGCATAAAATGGTGGCGTGACGGAGACTGGCGTAGTGGCTGTGTGGGGCGAACTAGTGGTTGCATGGGATGAACCAACAGCTATTGTGGAACCCAAATGACCGCAACAACGTGGAAGGAGGCTCGACGGTGGCTGACAGTGTTAAAACAAATCTTTCTAATATAACCCAACCAAGAAAGGGATTTGAACTAGTTATTGAATCTTTCTCTTATTTTAATTGAATCTTGAAGGTTTCTTTAATCTTTATAACCCAATTAACCAGTTTTACAATTCTGTGTTAATGGACTATGTAAAGCAATTGAGAAAGGCATAAAAGAAGAGAGAAACAAAGAACACAACAATTTATATTGGTTTGATTCAATATGAATCTACATCCAGTCTTCTCCTAGGTAACCCACTTAGGAGGATTCCACTAAATCAATAGAATTACAAGAATTACAAGAGCATCTATATAATTCAAGACCCTAAAGATTAAGGAGCTTAATCTACAAATCAAGAACTCCCCCTAGGAATAATGCATCCACACAATTGCACCTAGACATTCACTTCACACAGTGAATCAACTATAAACAGAAGTACAATAAGAAAGAATCAAGAAACGAATACACCTAGTAGTTGTGCAGATTTGTCACTTGACTCCTAGATCCAAGCTTGACCCATCAAGGTTGAATCCACCATCAATCTTCGTAAATCTTTTCTTGAATGATCTCTCAAGGCAGAAATGCTAGCAAAAATTGCAAAAAGGCTACCGCATCATTATATGGAGGCTCGACGGTGGCTAACAACGCAAATGGAGGCTGCACGACGATGGTTGTCGATGGAGGAGGCACAATCACAGGAGCGAAAACGTGAATGCTGCGTTGTGGAAGACGAAGAATAGTGCATTCGCGTTTTGAATCCCTAATTTGGTATATGGCATTGTTCAATTTTTAACCGAGATAAATTTGTGATTTTTGGCCTCGGTTCAATTTTAACCAAGGTAAAATAATGATTTTCTGCCTCGGTTCAATTTTAACTGAGGTCAAATGTCCTTTATTGCAGCGTATCTATTGCAACCGAGGCAGAAAGGTATATTCTGCTTCAGGTATTGAGGGAACCAAGGCAGAAAAGCTAGCAGAAATTGCAAAAAGGCTGCCACATCATTATATGCTTTGGTTTCCTAATAACTAAGGCCCATAACGCGAGTTAAATAGTCAAAATTGCACTAATGTAATTGTATAGTCATTTGTTGACAAAAAGTTTTGATAGGGCTTAGGGTTTAAGCCTTCTCCCACTTGTAATACCTTGTGTTTTAAAATGGGGGAGAAAAGTTATTTATTTCTCTCTTGGATTAACTACTATTTTCTCTTAAGTTGTTGATTGAGAACAAGACATATCACAAGTCTTAACAAATGTTGATCATCATAAAAAAGGGGGAGATTGTTGACAAAAGAAGAAGATGAACATCTTGCTTCAATAAAGAGTTTTGATGATGATGTCTTTATGGATGAGTGTAGAAGACTTAATGATGATTCATGGAGAAATGTTGAATACTTAAGAGTTTAGTTGTTAAAAGTTTTTTAATATGTGTATCTTATTTAAAATAGTTAAATTAGTAGGTCAAGAGTCAAAAGACAGAACCCAAGCAGTAGAACACTAAGAGAGTTTTATTTATTTGCAAAACTCACTAGAATAATTTATTATCTCATGTAATAATTGATTATCTTAGTAAAACATAATTTTCGAGAAAAGCCTTTGTGATAATCAATTATCATAAGTGATAATCAATTATCTCTGACAATTGTGACTTGACTCTCCAATTTCTTTTGTTAGCACAAAAGTAAGATAAGTTTGAGTACTTGAGAACTCTTTGTGGAAAGGCTTTGAAAACATAGTGTGAGTAGAGCGATAACTTTCACCAAATGGGTTCTTGTGTGATTGAGTGTTGTTGTTAGGAGAAGTTGTTCATCCTATGTATGATTAAGAGAAGGTGTTCATTCCTTGTGGATTCAAGGAAGGTGTTTCTTCATTTTTTGTGTGATTCAAGAGAAGTGTCTTCATCATTTGGGACGCAAAGGAGGTGTTCATCCCTTGTGATTTCAAAGGAGATATCTTTCACCTCTTATAGCTTCAAGAGAGGTGTTTTCTATCCTAAATTGCTATTACTCATATTTGTAATATCAGCTTATTTTTATTGTTTAGTTATTCCCCCCTTAGAGAAATTAACAACTGAACGTATGATCTTTTAATCTGAACCAGTATAAAATACCTTGTGCAATTTTCTCTTTCCTACTCTTTATTTTATTATGATTACTAAAATAGAAGAAAGGACTTTTAATTGAAATGTTAAATTTTTGAGAAAAATTTTTAAGTATTAGATTTTATTAATTAAACCAACTCACCCCCTCATGGTTTTTCTCCACACGCGAACATTTTGTTGTGCGATTAGAACTCTTTTCATTTCTAAATTTCCTTATATAATGTCTATTCCACTCTTTCTTCCTTGCCTAACAGTATAAATAAAGAAAAACAAAAGAAAATGTAAGATATAAGGAGCTTGAAATAATGCATTGAATCTTACACTACTATAAATAAAGGGGACAATACCCCGGGAACGCGGTCGTTGTTCCTAACGATGTTATTGGACGGATTTGGGTCATGTCAAAACATTGGCGTTGTTTGTGGGAACCGACAACTCCCCTAGCCCTCGACTGGGGGGATGACGGATTTGGGTCGGGTCAAAACATTGGCGTTGTTTGTAGGAACCAACAACTTCCCTTGCCCTCGACTGGGGCATGTTCCGGTACACCCAATAAGTCCCATATTGCTTAAGAGTCGAAGTCAAGCTTAGTTTCTAACGATGTTGCCTGATGGACTTGGGTCGGGTCAGAACATTGGCAGCTCCATGCTCCAAAACGGAAAATACCTCGAAAATGTGGTGGTTATTCCTAACGATGTTGTCGGACAATCAAACAGACTTGGGTCAGGTCGAAACACAAAACTTGCAATTGATACACAATTACAAAAATTCTAATTTACCACCATAATCAATGATCTAAAGAAATAATTATAATTAATATATATATATATATATATATATATATATATATATATATATATATATATATATACTTTAGTAAATTATTTCATAAACTATATAAAATGTACACATAATCATAAATCGTTTAAAATTGATCTATAAAAGCTATTATAAACCTATACTCCAAAAAGTGCACTAGTCAACTAATCTAGGCTATTATAAAATTTATTAAAATTGATAGTCATGTATTCATGATGTAGACTATGACCTCAGTGTATAATGATTGTGAGTCATTAAAAAACTGAGAAATAAACACACAAATTAAAATAAATATATAACTAATTTAAGAAGAGCATATCTAAAGTTATATTTTACATACTAAATCACATCTCTTTTAATTTCAACCAACCATTACAATAGTTATTATCAATTGCATATTGCATTAGATACACTCCGATCCTCACTTTGTCTATTGCATGCAGTGTTGAGAAACATTTAATTTGCTCTTAAACTACTTTTAAAAGTTACGAATTCATTAATGTACTTAAGGATAGGGTTTCTTTTGTACAAAACAAAGCAAAAACATTATCTTGATCCAGAGAAGTAGATGCTTGAAATCATGTTTTTTTTTTCTCTCTTTGGAGCACAAGGAAAATATACAAAATGAAAAAGAAAGTAATTCACAATATGATGGTAGGAAGTTTACAACAACCAAAGATAAATTTAATTTACAATATATAAATGGGTATAAATTTTACATTATAAACCAGTTTTTGTGAAACTGGGTTAAATTTAAAATCCATTTTTAAATATAGGATTTTGATGAAGAATTAGTCTACATGATAGAACAATGGTCTGGGTTTTCATCGTCAAAGAGTCTCATAAGCTTCATCTCGGGGGACTTAGGGTCACCATTTGCATCAGGGACATTTCTGACGAAACCAGAGGGTGCTTTGACGTCATATGCCCCTTTGACATAAGGAAATGCCACTAAATTGTAGGGAACAAATGGCCAATTGTCTGCACTCTTTCCTGTGCTCCTCACTTCTTCTAGAACCTCTTCTGCATCCACATAACCTGTCACAGTTACCCTCTGTAGCTTTTGGTTCACATCAAACGATTCCACTCCTGAAACAATTTATTTTTTATGAATAATAATAAATAGCAAAATGATATATTTTCATGCATACCATCAGACAGAACTTCTTTTACAAGGAGACTTTAGATTTTTTTTTTTGTTGAATTTTTGGCAATGTTTCTTGGTTGAATCTTCAAAATAAATTAATATTATTATAATAAAAGTTTTTAATATGTTTTATAATATTAAAATAAGTGTCTATCAATTTTTTATTTTTCTGTTTTTCTTCTTCTGTGGTTGTCTCTGTTGTTTTAAGTTTATAAATTAGAGTGTTATGTTGGCCTTAGATTGGTTATGCAACTTTCAATATTATAGATTTTACTAAAGATGACTTTAGTTATTTGATCCTTCTTTAATTGTTACATCTTTTATTGATTTTGGGTTCAATTTGGCTATATTTCCATAAACTAAAACTCAGATAATTATCGATATGGGAAGTTGCATAGAAAAAGATCAACATATTGTTTGACTTTTAAATACATACAAAAATGATAAAAGTTATGTCAAGCAACTACCTGCCACTCTAATAATTATTATATAACTAAGTTTGAATGCTTCTCATGACAAAGCAGGTTTTGACCTTAGTATTAACTACTAACCTATACTTAATGTTCTTGCATGTGCTTGTATTAGTAGTGAATGTTATAACTCTTGGTAAGTTATATTAATGTATTTGACTTGAAATCTATAGAGAATAATTAAGCTTCATCATATAGGAACAACTAAAGTTCCAATAGACAAAATTTATAGTTTAATGGGTTGGAAGAAGTGAAATTTGTTTTTTCCAAACTATTGATCTCAAAATATTGATTGCTTAATGGTTTTATTACCATTTTCTCAAAATAAGTTGATTATTACCATATTTTCACTTTTGGGTATATACAACATCTTTGTTGGTACTTTTGGTACTGGTGTACCTTTTATTATTTCTTTTAGAGAAAAAAAAACAATGAATCTATATGTTCTGTTAGCCTACTCATGAATACAGTGAGACAGTGCCTGATAATTGTTTGATGAAGAAGAAAAAAAAACACTGTATAGCATATTCAAAATATCTCTTGTATAAGATATTTTGTAACAAAGTTGCTTATATCAAATATTGTCTCAAAAGATACTTGATTAAGTTAAAGTTATAAGTTGTTGAATTCATAGAGTGATGAACAAACAAAGTTTCTGAAATACACCAGCGCTGGATTCAACGACGGTTTATATCAGACTTTTAATGACAATGGATTCAACACTTTCTAAAATTGTCGTTAAAGTTAAAAGCCTTTTCTAGCGTAGTTAGCAAAAGAAACATATATGGCAGTGAAAGTGGTAACAGAGAAGAGAATAATAAAGAGAAAAATGAAGAGAGGTTTATTATGTTAACCTTCCAACTCCTCCACTGCATGTTTAACCTTTCTAACACAACCTTCACAGTCCATTTTCACCCTGATATTAACTGTCTATATAAGCAAAACCAGTTTCTTCATTAGAGAGAAGAAAAGAGAAAAAAAAAAAAAAAAAAACAGCAAGATATGTGTATGTAAAGTGAAACAAGTTAAAACCTTCTTTGGAATACGTTTCTCCTTTGGTTTGACACAAGCAGAGAAAAATTCTCGAAGATTATGTAGAAACCCCATTTGTGTAAGCCAAGAAATATGTGTGTTCCTTGGAAAGAGAGAAACTTTTAATTGTTTATGTTCTTGAAGATGTGCTTGATTATGATTTACTCAACCTTGAGACATATTTATGCATACAGAAGTTTCTTTGATGTTCAAAATTTGTTAGTAATTTATTGTTACTTGCGCATCAATGTATTGATATGAACTAGGCTCTCACATCAGCAGCTTAATTACTGGGAAACATCTTATTATATATATTATTGCAAAAGGATTGACTTGACTTAATACTTTTGGTACTTGTACTTGGTCCTTATAGATATTTTTCGCCATAGATATTAGTTTTTTCTACAAATAAAAATATTCAACTAACATCTTTGCATGCATGTTTTTAAATTTAGTTAAATAAAATTTGTAAATAAAATAGATTACTGGAAATTTTTAATATTTGTTCAACATCAGCTCAAATGATTCGAATAGTAGAACTCAAAATCTTCAATACTTTCCGTGAGGCAATAAAATTCCACTTTTATCATCGCTATATACATATTTATTGAACTCTTATATGTCTTTGATTCATTTGGCCTTCATAAAATTTTTAGGAATGTTGGAGTGTAATATGTAAAAATTAAGAAACTTTATCTCTTTTTCGTGTAATATGAAAACTTTAACTTCAAATATTTGATAGTTATGTACACATTTTTATTAATTGAAAAGTATTTAAATTTAAATAATTGGAAACATGAATAAATTTATTTCGAATCACCATTAATTTTTTTTATTAGCTGGAGAGTTGAATTAATCTTATTTCTTCAGACTGTTAACATGAGATATCGAACTTAGGATCTTTCCGTTCCTTCTCTTTTATTTAATAACTAAATCACCTTATTAAATGTACCATCACCATGGTTGAAAATAAGAAAAGAAATGTCAAAAACAAAACTCATTTCGAAATGTATTTTAGTTATTCTAAAAAGTTTTTTTCCGAAATACATTTCAATAAGTTTCGAAAAACTTATTAAGGGTTTTGAAAAGATTTTTTTAGAAATATTATTCCTTTTTTTTTTCCAAAATGTATTTCATTCGTTATGGAGATTTGATTCAAGAAATTCTATTATGAAAATCAAATTTCGAAATATATATTTCGAAAGCCACCTTTTTAGAGGGTAAGATGGTCATTTTAAATTTACTAGGTTGCACAAGGAAATGGTGGGGCTGCATGAAGTAAAATTCATGTTTCTGACATTACACACTTATCAAGACCCGGTGCAAACCTCTCTAGTCAAATATCGACAAAATTATGATTTTTGTCAATCTTCAAGAAAAAAAATGTTAACAATTAGTTTAAGAACACTCTTCTCCTCTTAAAGATTATAGGAGTGTCAAAATGAGATGAGTAAAATTATAATTTTTAACTTGTCAATCCATTTTGTCTCATGTAACGTCCCATTTAATTGATATGCATAATTAAAAGAAACGCCACACATAAATAGCATAACAATGCAGTTTTGGGGTGCTTAACACCACCCCTACGAAACTAGATACACCAAGATGCCAACAGTAATAGAATAACGGTTTGACTAAAAGTATATAAATCCAAGAACAACGAATACATGGGTCATAGTCCTAATGAAAAGCCCAACAGAAACTAAAGTCCAATCCACGCGGACTATGCAGCAGAATTACCATCTCCCTGTTGCCCACGGGTGTTCCTCGTCTCTGCTCACACCAACAAGTTGATGATCATCGCAACAGAGAATACCACACAACAGAACACACAACAACAAAAGTAGGGTAAGTTAGACCATAAAATCATTTCATCAATGGGTTCAGATACACTTTCACAGTCCAGCATACATACATCACACAAGCATGTTACGACCTTCCAAACAAGACACTACGACTTGACTCGACTCATCCGGATATATATATATATATAACTTGGTCGGATTCAGCGGACGCTTGCACTTGTGGTGGATACCTCTGCTCACCCCCGAGCTATGTGTTACAAGTGTTTCATTGAATCAATTTCCCTCACCACAAGGTTAGCCCTTAATGAATTTCAGGCCTCCTGCTACTCTCACCACAGGAGTCAGTCCGCTCTAAGTGAGACTAACTAGCCCCTTAGAGTGTCAGGATGCAGTCCTTATCTTGAATCCTTACCTAGTTATACAGATGGGGCACCACCATGGGCACCCACTAATAGGGGCCATGGAATTACATCCCGACCACTCAAGCGCAACCCCGGAGGTCTCACCTAGAGACCCCAAGGAATTACACGCTGACACGGACCAACATTCATAAATCAACAATACGATTTCATACCAACCCCTGGGATTAATTCCTCATACGTATCACATTTTGAATCCATACCACTAGTCATCACCACCCCATGAGTCTAGGGCCTCATCTCATATCATTACCATGTTACTTTAGTTCCAATCCACTCATTCATTTCACATGCCAAGTTCCCACAATACCCATCATTCACCATTTATGAATCATGTCACGCATACATAGCAATCCATTAGGCATATATCCATACATAGGTACATGTATCTCATCATAACAATCATACCCAAACAATTCCCATCATCCAAGAGTAAACACACAACCAAACACAGCACTGTCTCGCCCAACCCCTCGCTCAGGCTGAAGGGTCTCGCTCAGGCGAGACGTGCTCGCTCAAGCGAGTCCCTCTTCGCCTAGGTGAGGGCTCGAAAAAGGGACAAGAGCACACACGGGATCTCGCTTAAGCGAGACCCCTCTCGCCTGGGTGAGGTACTCGCTCGCTCAAAAGTCGAGCTGGTCGCTTGGGCGACCTTTCGCGCAAAAATGGTTCTAGGCGAATCCCTGTCATCTCACCTAGGCGAGACTGGCTCGCTTGGGCGAGAGTAACAGGTCTCGCCACTGTTCTCCTGCAACAATCGTACCCACCAAACCAAAACAACACACCAAACGCATTTCAAGCACTCAGAACCTCAAATCAGTCAAAGACCTCAGTACAACAGTAAAACAACAATAAAAAATGAAGTACACGAGTGGGTTCTAGCTTCCCTACCTGGAAACAGGGTCAACAGAAGCCTTGACGACACGACAACGAGCACTGTAGCCCTAGAACGCACTAAAGAGTTGAAAACAGAAGGTACACGGGACAAAGGGGGCGGATTAATACAAAACCCTAACTGTGAAATACAAAGGAAAAGCAATGGAACTCATACGATCTAGAAATGGGCACTTACGTGGAGTAGGAACTGGTTCGGTGCTAGTTCGAGAAGGCTTGGGGAGAAACTCTAGCAGAGCGTCCTGTGAGAGCAAGGGGGATGACGGCTGGTTTCTGAAGGTGAATGGAAGTGTGAAATTAGGGCAACACGAAGGGCTTTTATCCTATGGGCCAGCCTTTAGGCCAACTGCTGTAGGGCAGCCCTTAAAAGGAAGCAGAATAAAAAGGGGCCTTACATCCCAACCTACCTAGCACGTCAATTTGTTTGGCCAAATCTTTAAATCATACAAAATGATCTAAGAGTTAACACATGTGTTCGATCATTTCAAAACTTAACAAAAAAGAACCTAATGTATTTTCCATATTATCTTATTACCTCCACCTAAGTCTACACAAAAAACTACCTCTAATTTTGGAATCTATTGAAAAGAGGGAAAATAAACATCATGAAGAAAAAAATTCCAAGGAAGATATACAAGAGAAAACTAAGAGAGTTGGAAGACACAAAAAAGTAAGAGAATTTACAAACTTGCTAGTTGATAGTTAGAAACACATGTGATAATTGTAACTACATTCACATGTCATTTCAAAATGTGTATGATGGTTGTAACTACTTCACGATTTAAGTGTCTTAAGGACATTGAATTTAGTTAAATGACACATGAAGAGTTCTAACTTTCATATCATTTTCAAACACATATGAAGGATGTAATTACTTCACATGTCACTTCTTTATTTCAAGGAGTCCATTTGTTTTTCCTTAAATCAAGGAACCACTCATGTGCTATCCTAAAATCAAGGAAAAACCCAACGGATAATCAAGATTGAAAAACTAAGTGTTAAACATAGAATTATTAAAGACATAAGTGTAATCATTAGCTTAATTATACTTATGTTCACACTAGATGTCATCAATAGTTGTGTTCGCATTGATCGGAACAAACTTGTAATCATCTTTCTTTCTTCTTGAATGAAATTGTTCCCTTTAAATAAAGTAAAACTCTCTTGTAAACACATTTTCAGAAAATTGAATAAAATTATCTTTCGTAAGACATTCTTAAAAGTCTTGAGCGTATTTTACTCATTGGTTCTTATCTTAAAAAACTTTTTCAAGTTGTGAAACCTCTTTATATTTATCCTTTGAAAATCTATCAAAGGTGGCATATCCTCCATACTATTTGCTCAATCCTTTTTTTTTATTTCCTTTTAGACTTGCTCTTGTTTCTTCTTTGGATTTGGGTAAGTCGTGAACTTGAAACCAACTATGGAAGTCCATGCTTGTCATCTTATTTGATTCTTCAAAGATTTTTAAGTTCTTCAACACCTCTTTTGAATCGATCAAGATTCTCTTAGATTTCCAAGAATCACATCAAAATATAAACCCCTAAATATAATCCAACTCAATCAAGAAAGTTGTTGAATGAAAGACAATCTTTTATTTTTTGTAACTACTTTACTCTTGTGACATCACCACTTTTATAATAAAATCTTTTATGGTTGAGGAAATCTATCATAATCTTCTTATTGAAGTGTAAGTAAAATTCTTTCAAGATTAGATGATTTTGTATTTTTTTTTTACAAATGTGTCTTATGATACCAAGTTCTATGTGTAGTTTATTGAATTAAAAAATATCTTGATCTATTAGCTAACATTTAGTCGTTCTTTTGATTCGACTAATTTGATGGAATTTTGTCCAATGCTTCTATAAGATTGAGTCTAGTAGGATGGAACTTCGTCTAACCCTTATAAGATTGTGTCTAATCCTGTTAGCTTGTGTCTAGAACTTTAATTACATCTTGCCTCCATAACATTTCTAATACTTCATCTAATCTTTGCATCTTATGTCCAGAGCATTTGTGTGCCTTCCTATGATCTTTGTATCTTGCGTCCAAAGTTTTAATATGAGATGGACTAGCATCTAATATTTGTATGAGATGGACTCTTCTTCATACCTCATCTAAGACTTACATCTAATTAGTGTTATTGATATTGGATAAGGGGAAATATCGGCAACCCAAAAAACCTTGATAAAGTTATAACAAAAGTCATAACGGGTTATGGTAGAAATATTATGGTAAAAATCGTATAATACCACCACATATAATTTTAATGAAAAAAGTAATGATATTATGTTTAAAACAAAAAATAACAACAAATCATAAAATAAATGTATTGAGTTTCTTTCTAATCATCAGATTCTTCTTCAATTCCAACATAATTGTCTTCAATGTCATCATCTAATGGGGCATGTCCCTCCTCCTCTTCCCCTTCTGAGAGACTCTTGTTAAAGTTAAGTAATCTTTCAAACTCAGAATCAAAGCTATCATGCAATTCATTTTGAACCTGACTTTGAGTCTTTTCTTTACTCTTCTTAGTTTGTGATGGAGTTGGAGTTGAACCTCGACCTTTCTTAGAAGCATGTGAAGATCCAATAACAATACCACCACTTGATGGTTGCTTTCTTTTATTAATTGCTTGTCTCCTTGTATAAACTATTGGTTCTCCAATACTTGAAGCTTCATAAACAGTTGCCCAATTAAGAGTGGGATCATTCTCAAAAACCAACTCATTACCCCCTCTTCATTATTATTATTATCATCAACTTCTCCCACTAACCACTCATTACATTCATCAATGTCATTCAATAGAATAGGGTCTATTTCATCCCTAATATCATATCTTTGAGCAAGTTGTTCATTATACTTTATGTAAACCAAATCATGCAACATTTTGTGGTCCAGCCTATTCCTTTTCTTTGAATGAATATGCATTATGAATAAGTAATATGTGAATTAATTTCTTTCTAAACTCTACAAATAAGATAATAATGAAATGAGTTATGTCTTATTACTTGCTAAAAAACACTCCAATTTCGCTCACATCCCGATGAACTACATGTCAAACTTAAAATCTTGATTGCTAGCTTTTGTAAGTTGGGAGTTGCATGACCATAATTCTTCCACCCTTGAGTTATGCAAGCAAAAAAAATAACTTAGAATATAACCATTATATCTTAGTGCAATTTAAAAAGTGTTTACGTGTCTACCTGAGGTTGTGGTTTTCCTTGATTTTTGGGCAAAATCATCACCAAAGAGTCCATTTGCACTCTTATAAATATGCAAGTCAGTTAAATTTTTTTGTTGCACGTCTTTACTTGGAACCAACCTTTTGATGCAATCATATAATCCATTTGTAACTTCCAAATCATATTCCATGTCTGGGTTGGAATAAAATAACATTGGGTTCAAAAAGTGACCAGCAACATGCAAGCGGCGATCAAGTTGACATGCCCATCTATTAAAAATGATTGTAAATACATTATTGTATTTACTTTCATCCTTGTTGAATGACTTCACTATTGTTTCCTTGGCTTTCTCTGTTGCTTCATATATATAACTCATAGTTGCTTTTCTTTCCCCATTCACTAGACAAAGCACATGAACAAGAGGAGTCATGACTTTGAGCGTAAATACTACTTGATTCCAAAATGAAGGCATAAAAACAATTTTGTAGCCTCACTCCCCTTGGCTTCCTTAGATAGCTTGTTATTGCTCCATTCATCATAAGTGAACATCTTTCTCAAATTTCCCTTCTCTTGATGCAACCTTTGTAATAATAAATAAGAGATAGCAAACCTTGTAACAACATGTCTTACTAATTCCCTCTTATTTGTAAATTGTCTCCACAAACTCAAGGTACTAGAATGGCTATAGATAAAGCCAACAAGACTAACTCCTCTTTGAATTGTCTTCTTTATCAAAGGAAGCTTTCCAATATCTTCAAGCATCAAATCTATACAATGGGCAGCACAAGGAGTACAATAGAGATGGGGTCTTTTCTCTTCTAACAACTTACTAGCCAACACATAATTGCTCCCATTATCTATTATAACTTATACAACATTTTCTCCTCCAATTTCCTCCACGAGGGAATCAAGCATCTGAAATAATTTTTCTCATGTCTTCACAAAGTTTGAACCTTTAATGGACTTGACAAACATTGTCCCTATAGGGGAGCTCATAAAAAAGTTAATCAAGCATCATTGTTTTCGGTCAGTCCATGCATTTAACATAATAGCGCAACCATGTTTGCTCTACTACAATTTATGATCTTGCAACAATTTCTCAGTGTACTCAACTTCCTTATTGAGAAATGGAATTCTGATTTTATGATAACTATATGTAGGTAAATTGGGTCCATAAGCACCTATGGCGTCAATCATATCTTGAAAAATTTTCAATTTCACAAGGTTGAATGACAAACCTGCTTGGTACCAAAATTGAGCAATATATTGATGAATCGAAGCTTTTAAATTTTTGTCACATGTCTCTTTGATGTTAGCTTGCCTTAGTTTTTTTCTTTTTTCTCTTCTTTATTGCAGTAGTTGGATTTCTAAATAACATATCCATTGGTCATTTCCTTCCACCACTTATTTCTCCCTTTATCATTGCTAGTCGTGGAAATTTCAACTTCATCTTCACTCTCATGGTTACCATTAGTTGCATTATATCTAGGATTGATAAAGGAGCTATCTATTTTTTTCTATATATAATTTCCAAAGTTCTTCTCTCACATTTTTTGGAGTCTTGGTGCAAGCATCAATATTGCTCTTCTTTGCCATTAGATGCTCTTTTGCTCTAGTAACTCCTCCTTTCATAACTTTCCCACAACAATTGCAAACAATTATATTTAAATTTGATTCATCCACTGGATGACAATGTTTCCAACCGAGGTCACTTCTACGAGATGTTCTTGAAGTATCTTGATCATTGGCCATTATTGTTGTTGGAAACAGGTATATTTTTGCAAAATAATTATAATTAAAGTAGAAAAAAAGAAAAATAACAGCAAGTGGTAACCATAAAACATAAAACAAAAAGAAAAAAAGAAAAAAGAAAGAAAAAGAATACTTGGTGGTGGCTGACGATGGTAGTGGCACCCAGCGATGGTGGGAACTAGTGACAGTAGTGGCTAGCTATAACAGCAAGTGCAAGTGGTGCAGTAATGTGAAGGGATGTGGTTTGGTTTCTTTAGAACATAGAAAACTTAAGGTGAAAGAAAAGTTTAAAGGGATGTGGTTTGGTTTCTTTAGAACATAGAAAACTTAAGGTGAAAGAAAAGTTTATTGTTATGTGACTGCAACAGTAACTTAGGTAAAACAATAAAATAGGGTAAAATAGGGTTTCTAACGTTTCCTTTCTCCCACTTCTCCCACCCACCACACACAAGTCGATGCTCAAGCTGCAGATCTCTTCTTTTCTACTCAAGATCTCATCTTCTTTTTTCTCAATTCAATTTTTTCACCTCAGCCGCATGTCAAAAGCGATCGTCATGGGCCGCCATCAAAAATCCGATTTGACTCCGCCTTGTTGTGGCGACAAGTTAGGAAATTGTTGTCGGTTTCTGCATGTCATGGTCGATATTGAACAACATTGCATCTAATCATTACATATCTCAATAATACGTTACACACCAAGTAATTTTGATAGACAATCAAAACATGTCATTTTTTAACGTCATCGAAACCATCGGTATTTTATTCAAATTCTCATGTTTAAACAATATGTAATCATGAGTAATTTGTTTGTCTTAATATTAACAACAATCATACTGATTGTTGTTGTGTGTTGAAGTTCTTATGCGTTTATATTTTGGCTCAGACTCGTGACACACTTGAACTTACACTTATAGTATTTGTATTATTATTTTGATAATTAGGCAGTATAATTCTACCAATTAAAGTATGAAGTTGTCTTCTGTAATAAATCACATTTTTTTTCACTCCGTACTATGTTTTCTCATCCTTTATATGATTATATAAATTTCTATTATTTTGCTGTCCTTGTATTTCCAATACTTTCATTGATACATTTGATTTTAAGTTGAGCATGAAAGTATTTCAAAATATTATCATTGAAGAGATTCAACTATTAGTTCATGTTCATCTGTGTTTCATGTTAATATATGCTGCACACCAATCCCCCACTTGTATTGTTTTCTTATTGAGTAGGTAATTAATATTAATTAGGTACCAATCTAGTTGGACTTGTAATCAACATCATGAAGATTGTTATCTTCATTATTACAATAATAGGTGATTGAAAGAGTCTGCTCAGACAGTAGATATCTTTGATATTTCCTTCTCAATCCATGCAAAAAGCTCAATTGTCTGTCATCGTTTTCTACACGCTATTGCCAGATTAAATCTGTTTCAATAATAAAATCTAAGACGTCTTCTAGATAGTCTAAGAAGTTCACATAACGTGGCAAAATTGATGTGGAAAGATAATTCTCAATCACAGAGAAGACTCAAACCTGGGAAATAATGGTTAACCTTTTTCTAATGATGTAGCTGTTACAAAATGTAGAGTTGATTGAAATATGGCATTTCGCCCCGTTCATGATTTCCACTTGCCTTCCCACTATAATTTACAAGACGCATCAAGAACAATCTACAGACCTCCCAGCCATCTTTCAAAGGCACCCCCAAAAAAGAAATACAAAATATAAACGGAGCAGGGGGAAAAACTAGGACGATTTCAATAGAGATCATACCCAAGCACGGATTCAAGGATCAAGCAATAGCATTTAATCAAAGGCAAATGAACAAGGTAAGCGTAAGCTCTTTTAGACATGGAGGTTCTTCTATTACTAGCCTTGAGCTGTAGCAAGAACTTCCTCCTCAGGTTCACAATCCGTTGCTGATATCAATGAAGCAGACTGAATCTTTCCAGCATGATCAAGTCGCATCAAAATAACTCCCCTGACATAATAAATTCACATATTGCCATGACCTCAGTAAATATTAAATTCAAACCTTAACGTAAAAGAAAAATAAGGGCACTCTATGCTATAAAGATCCTGCTATTCAATTTTTCCACATTGTCATTAATTTCACCACTTAGCATCTAGAATAGGTGCAATGAATATAACACCTGGTTTACAGAAATTACAAAAGACAGTCTAATAGGCTCCTTGATACAACAGATACATTAATTTAAAACATTTGTCAAACAATCGACACAGGCTCTGTTAGACCAAGATATCCAAAGAAGATTAAACTCAGGTTCTTACACTACTCTCTCGAACACAAAATCAAGGAATGAATAAATAAGTAGCAAATATGCATATAGGACACATTTCAGTTTTACCTTGCAAATCGAGACTGTATTGAAATATCGCGAACCTTAATTCTGTTGACTGTACCACTATGGCTTACAAGAACCACTTGTTCATCACTTTCACCATCCTCTGTTAGAGATAATGACAAAGATATATTACAACTCATAATAACTAAAAATTTAATATCCGTAGCAAAATTAATACTGGAAATTACGAGAACAGTAAGTGAAGTTGTTGAACTAATCATAGTTTAGCAAATACCTGCTAATGAGAATCCTACCACAAAAACAGCAGCCAGGCGATCCTCTGCGGAAAACTGAATACACAGGATGGAATGCCAACATTTAAATGAAAAAGAACATCTATTATTGCCAAAAGAAGGAATTTTATAAAATAAAAAATACCTTGTATCCAACCAAACCAACACGATTCAAAGATGATACCCTGAAACTGCTCAAAGGGACACGCTTTCCATGACCATTCTCAGACACGAACAACAACCATGGGCCTTTCTGGCCCTTTCCACTGGGAATTTAGTAAATGAATATAATAAGGACATATCTCATAAATTGCTCATATAATGCCTTCAAAAGACAAAAAACTCATCACAATGTCAAAACACTTCCCCTACATAAATCAGGACTCATGTTCTAAAGCTATATTAGAAAGAATAAACGTATATACAATACTTTTAATTATAGTTTATAGCTCTAAAAATTTTAAATAAAAATATGTTTATCAAGGACAAAAGATAAAATAAAAAAGAATTTTCCTCCTGGACTCAACAATTTAAAAATGCTTAAATCTTCCAGGAACTTCAAATTGGAGGGCTGTAGTCATTAACATTAACAATATAATATGGTCATAGAGGAGAAATTCCCAATGAATCTTCAAGGCATTCAAAAAAATACTAATATTATGATGGGGACATGGGTATCATATGGTGCCTAAGTGCATCTCCAACCAACAATTCCATCTATGTTTCTCTACTACAATTTAAAATAATATTTCAGAATTCCCTCTAATGCGACAACTTCCTTTGTTTAAATAACAATATTTTAGTCATGCTGGTCCATTTTGCAGTGATAGAACCGATTGTTGCAGCTAGCAACTCCCATCTAAAGTGGACCCCACTGAATTGTCCTCCAATGCAACTACCAAGCTGCTTTTACAGTGTTTGTCAAAAAAGAAGTCCCACATCAAGTAGCATGGGATGCATGGTGGAGTACAAGAGTTTGGTTCTTCTCCCTTAATAACTAGCTTTTGAGGGTGGTTCGGCAAGTGTTTGGGCGCTTCTCATATTATTACTGATACAAATTTCAGAAAAGACAGGATGCATTCATAAAACACATGAAGAAGCTTAATCTATTATTTTATTCGTTCAATGCTAAATGTTTTCATCAAGGAAACATGTAGTTATAAGTTGGTATGAACATGATTCATATACAATTACACAATCCTAGGAGATTGTTCTAATTCAGAACATGTCTGACACCAGACATGTGAGAAAAATAAAGAATTGAGACTTAATAACAGATTCAGCATTCAGGATTTCATCACTACTACCTGTTCTCACGATATTTTGACAAAGTTTCCAAGTTGTTCCACATGGCTGCTGGTATAATGTCCACACTGGCCATACTATCCCCGTTTTTTAGTCTCATTGCAGGTGAACCCCGTGTATTTCTACTTAGTGTGCGGATCTGCAAGGTAGAAAAATCGTGAATATGGTTGGGATCATGAAGTGCTCACAAGATCGTAATTTATGAGATCATAACCTTAGATTCGATATATATATATATATATATATATATATATATATATATATAGAGAGAGAGAGAGAGAGAGAGAGACACACACACACTAACACACATACCCATGCAAATAACAAATAATTGAATACACTAATTCATTCCAGTTTCACACTTTAAAACACTTTATCAAACTTATAGTCATCATAAACCATAAGAAAGAAAGCATTTCAATCAAGTCATAGCTCGTAATTGACAAGTAAAATACCAAATGTTCAAAAAGACAAATTATAAAATACTTGATCAAACTTAAAGTCATCATACACCATAAGAAAGAAAGCATGTCAATCGTAACTCGTCAGTGACAAACAAAACAACTTAAATACCTAATTACTTAACTTAAGTAGCCTAAAGAAAATACCAAATTTTCAGAAAGAAAAATTATCAAGTCAGACAAAGAACACCTAGAAGGCCAAACAAATGCTTTTTGTAAAAACCTCGGAACAGTTCGCTAATGCATCGTCTTCCATCTGCATTTTTTTTTTCATGTTTTGATAACATTTTGGGCTTGGATTTTAACCCCAAATCCGTTTAGTGGAAAAAAATAAAATGTTTTTGTGCTCAAAGAGATTGCACGATACCACCAATTTTACTAGCAAGCACTGTGACCCCACTGATTCCACTATTTTGCTATTTCATGTGTGATCTAACACGTATCCGAGCTGTGAAACCGTGGAACATGCTAGTCCAGGAGAAAACATGCCATTCTGCCTATGTTGCAAGTTTGTGATTAAGCCCAGACAAATACACTATTAGAAGTGGGGCTTAAGTCTAACTCAACCCCACAAAACTGATTGTAAGGTAAGGATTGCACCCACTTATATATTATGAATTGACATTATCTCTAGTCGATGTGGAACTTCTAACACACCCCCTTACGCCGAGGTATTTTCATCTCGTACGTGGGATTAGAAATTAACGGGTGGTCCGTTAGCGGCCTGATAGCGGGTGGAACAAAATGTCCAAGAAATCTCGCTAGGATAAGCTCTAACTTGACTCTGATACCATGTTAGAAGTGGGACTTTAAGCCTAACTCAATCCCACAAAACTGACTTGCAAGGTGAGGATTGAGCCCCACTTCTAACACACACATTAGGTGACATACAATAAACTAGTGTCAAAATAAAACTACAAAATACAAATTACAGCAAAAAGCTACAAAAAAAGGTTTCAGCCAAATACTTCATCAGAAATATTTGTTATTTTTTAAAATACCCAATGTCAAAAAGTGCCCTTCCCATATCTCAATATCCTTGTAGTTGCAAGTAGATGAGAAAGCCACCGAGGATCATAAATCGTCAGTCAGCCCCACTCCATAAGCCATGTCAAGTTTGTTGGCTACAGAAAAATCTCAATAAAAACAATTTGTTCGTACTAGGTAGTAAAGACTGCCTTACCTTCTGTAGCTTTATAATCATAAACAATTGGTGTTTGCGGGGTAACAATCCCGCATGAGAAATATTTTCAATTTTTCAGTTGCATCCTGACAAATTCAATCACTTGTATAGATAAATTCCATCCCAAAAAAATAGGATAGCAATCCAACATCTATTGTTAAACTTATAGATCATCTAGAAAGAGGTAAACTATCGTTAATTCACACATAGTAACTCTAAAACTCCACAACCTTTGGTACACATGATGACCTTATTCAACTTATACACCTCTTCATGTCATGTCCCTAATAAACCTCCTCATCTAGTGCCCATTTAAAAAGGCTAATAGATGAGTATGGAGCCTCTTAAATAGTCCTAAACAAAAAAATTCTTGTAGAGTTCCTTTTTGTGAAAAATAGGTGGAAATAGAAATTTTGTAATTGCGCTTATAAGCTCAATCATCTAGGGAAGTGTAACTATTGAAGGGCAAAAAAGCAAGGAACATTTGAAGCCAATCATAATTCGGCCAACATAGTCAAAGACAGGTAGGCAAGGGTGAAGTAAGCATGGAGCAATCTAAGCCATTCATCTAGATCTAGATTTGAATTTTAAAATTCAAATTCTACCCATTCATCTAGATCTAGTCTTTGTCCTCCTCAAGCTAGTGAACACCAAGATACCTCTTGATATCACTTGTTATAACATATATTGAACACACTCACAGAAGCAGAGAAGAAAAGTAAGACAACAAAATATTATGGTGCTGAATTTTGAAAATTTACTTCTCACACATTGTATCACACTACATTACTATTTATACTACAGAAACAACTAATTAGCTAACAACCAGTAAGTAAATTATAAAAAACATTAATTGCGTAAGGTTGAGGATTAACTCCTCCGGAAAATTCTAAACAACAGTAGAAATATATCACTTCATAGCAGTAAAATTCAAGGCTCTTATTTTTTTTTAAATAATTTCTTTGCATATTTAGTTGAGATTTAAGTAACTTGTATTTCCGTGTTTACAGAATTTGAACATTAACTACAGAAATAGAAATAATAACTGTCAGCAACTTGCCTTACTGCATTGGCACAGCATGACCATTCCATTGTGTGAAGCCATGGCTACTAAGTCATCATTTGTGCAAAGACGGACCCATTTTAGCTCATCATCGGGAACCTTTAAATTTAAACAGTATGCATCAATAACACTCAGGAAAAGATGTCAGCAGAGAAACTTAACAATGTAGTAATGTAAACAGAGGGAATTCAAACAAGGGAACAAACCAACTGAATAGCTATGATCCCGGTAGACCTGATGGATGAAAACAAATTCAAGGATACTCTCTTGATATAGCCTTGCATTGTTAGCATCAGCAAAAATTGATCCTCCACAAACTCACTCACAGGAATAATGGATGTTATTCTTTCACCATCAGATAAAGATAAAATCTGGATCACAAGAAACAAACAGAAGAAAATTTGTTATTTTGCAATTTTTGTTAAAATTTAAAATCCATAGTTACAGTTGAATTTTATATACAGAAATATAAAATATTTTTAAAAAATACCAAACCCAAATTATAAAATGATTAGAGTAATTTTCATGTGACTAGAAGGTAGTGAAATTAGTCTCTTGCAATATAATTACAAGAGATCCCACGTCAACTAGAAATGGAACCAAATAATAATATATAGAAGGGTGCAAACCTCAACTTCCAGCACAAACTTCCATTTTTTATCCAAATCCTATTTTTTTCTCCATTCCACTGCCTCTATTAGAGTACTAATGACAGAGGCAGTTCTGCATCAGTTGATAGTTGGTTAACTTTGCTTTAGTTACATCTCAGTTAGCTGTTAAATTACTGACATAGCTATTAGTAACTCTTTTGTAACAACCTAGACACTAGAAATTCCAATTTGTATCCTTGATAATTGAGAAAATAAGAAGTCACTTTTCCTTTCTACCGTTCTCTTGCATTTTCTCTGAATCTTATCCATTAAGCTTTCTAACATTTTCCAAAATTTACCTCTAAATCATTTTACTGCTCTTTTCTAAGTTGTCACCCTCACCAAAAAGAAAAGTTATCTGTAGATAGAGTAATCTCATAAGATATCTAACATGAAAAATAAGTTGTAATTAGCAATTCATTTGAATACTTTCTTTTAATGTTCCAATACATTTTTCAAAAGACGATATGTGAATATTGTTAGAGATATGATTTTATTATGTAAGATATGAATTAAGACATGACATGATTTGATAGATAGGGACATATCTTACCATATATTTTCTATTATTAGATATTGATTTTGTTCCTTATTATTGTATTCTTCTCCATTATAAATAAGAATATTCAAGGTGTACCCAAAACAGTTCGCTATATTCCTTCTTGATTTTTCTCTTCTCGACACAGTACCAGAGTGGTACTACCCCTCCCAAACTTATTTTGTCACTAATCCTTTCAACAATTATCCGGCAAGTATCTTTGTTCATATTATCTTTGTTAAAGTGAAGACAGCTCATTCATATTATCTTTGTTCCCGTTATCCGGCAAGTATAAGTATGAGTAGAGAAAGAGAAAGGACAAAGAGATACATGAACAAGAGGAGTGCCAGCAGCAGTTCGGCTACATTCAGGAATTTTGTAAGCACGAGCTGAGTATACTGTTCCCTTATCACTGAAAATTTTCACAAGCCATGGCATATTCAAATTAACTAGATCAGCTGCAATATCCTCTAGAAAAAGGTGAATACCAAATTAAAACAAACTCCACGTTCTATACACATCATGATGAAAAGTAATGTCTATACATTTTTTTATAATTATATTAACAGAAATGCTAACAAATATCAAAACATGCTTTGACACTCTTTCCAAGTCCAATACTAATGTTGAGGAAATTCCATGCTGACAGCCCCGCTAATACAGAATGGATCAAGCTCATTTTTATGGATCAACATGCGATTTCACCCATTAATGAAGAGTTCAAAATTGCACTGTAACAGCAAACCTCATTGTATATGGTTTAACAATGAAATGAAACATGTATTCCAGCAATATGCCAAGGATTAGACTTTCCGTAAATGGCTGACTGAGTTTCTAGGCGTACAAATATATTGAAACTAAACAATTAAAGGAGATTTATTCAACAGTCTTTCTCACTTTCCCAGTATTAACCCCACACTAAAAATTTTGAAGCATCGCAAAACAGGTCATTCTAGCTTGTTCAGGCCCTGCAAAAAAGTGGACCAACTGGCTGGTCTGTGAACCTATCAAATTTGAGATTTTTTTTTTTTTTTCATTTTAGCATTTTAAAAAGATATTTTCAAAGCACACTTAATTATGTGAATACTTTATAAGTCTTACTTCGCTAATTAAAGCCTCCAATTGGAAGAATTGGGAGAATTGCAATTTTTACATATAAAATTACTCAATTGCAATCATTAATTGAAACTTAATTTGTGTTTGTTACGTGAATTACAATTTTATTGCATATTTGGATTTTTCAAATAGGCAGACACTACTTGATTCAAGAGTATAAAAAATAACCTGAAATATAGGACATGATCATGTGCACGACAAACGATAAAATCAGACATTGAATCATTCACTCTTAGTTTTCCTACAGATTTTCCAACTGTTCCACGATTTTGTAGGTTAAAAGTGCTTGGCTTCATCCGTTTCAGATAACCTTTTTCACTAAGTGCCTGAAAGTAAAAGAAAATAAAATTAAAAGAGTCCAAACAATACCTATTAATTGAAGAAAAGTGACACATACC
Organism: Vigna unguiculata; assembly: GCF_037176805.1. Taxonomy (NCBI): domain Eukaryota; kingdom Viridiplantae; phylum Streptophyta; class Magnoliopsida; order Fabales; family Fabaceae; genus Vigna; species Vigna unguiculata. Next base: position 8,628,438 of record NC_140793.1, on the reverse strand, counting down.
AATAACATATCTTCATTTGGAATAACATCAATGTCCTCAAGTTGACCATTATCAGTGTCCTCCAACATTGAACGTCTTGGATTGGCAAACTTATTCTTCAGTTCAATTGCTTCTTGTTCTATTAGCTAAAAATACGAGATAGAGGTCACACAGGTCAGCCCCAAAAAATCTCTAATAATGCACAAAAAACTTATCTATGCATATAAAATTTAAGGTTTCATAATACATATGTCATTGTGCTGTTTTTAGCAATAAAAAATTACACCCAACTACTGCTTCATTGTCATTCTTGACATACCCCATCCTCACTACTTCCATACAATTTTTCCAGCAAAAACCATAAACAGACTTCAAATGCAACAATCAACCAGCAGCCAGAATTTTTAGGATAAAGCTTGAGAGACGCAGTTCTTTTGTACTCTGCATTCCTCAGTGGCACACATTTCCAGCTGCTCATAATGCCATTTTGGTGCCATGATCACCAGCATCCTCTCTTCACGGATCTGCCCCTCTGGTGATCAATTATGTGTCTGCCCTAAACAGTTCAGATAGGCTTAAGATCCACGCTCAGTCAGGTACAATTCAACCTAGCATATTTCTAGAGATCAGGTAGAATCAATTCAACCATCACGCAAGGCATGTCTACACCATTTTCTAATGAAAACATTGCCACTGTTGTCTCCAAAATATTCATTAGCAGCTTTCTTTGTATTTTAATCAATTGCCATCAACACAGCATCCAGATGATTCCCAATGGCTATATGGTCGAAATTACCATCTACAATATTCCTTGCAACCCACGAAGGTTTTTTCAGATATTACAACTGCATAAATTATGGTCATACTCTGTAACTACCACAACTCAGGCTGCCCTTTTCATCAGCTATAATATAAATTCATACATTGCCATACCAGCATATAGGTGATACAAGCGTAATTTGTTGTGCAAACTACTTAGTTAGTTAAGGTGTATTCAGTGACGGATCTGCATAGAGATGAGGGTGGGCACTTGCACCCCTCATTCTTTTATAAGTACAAATAATTTTTTTTTTATTTATGCACCCTTTATATATTATACAACAAAAACTAATACAAATTCATTTTCAGTTTTTATAAACTGCTCTATTTCAGCTTAGTTTTAATTTCTTCCCTAAGCAGTAGAGAATTCAAGTACATTATGAACAAGTGAAACAGATTCAAACTGAAACTATACCTCCAGTATATTTTTCCTGCTGGACAACAGTTCCTCTAACTTCGAAATTTGTTCCATCAAAGATTTACTTTCAGCCAGAAAGTTTCCACTCTGCACCATACAAAGCTTATAATTCTACTTATGCTGTTATCAAATATGTATTTAATTCTTTATAGAAATCTTGGTAAGGAAACATAACAGTTATTCAAGTGTAGTTATAGGACTCAGTATAAGAACCTCACGAAGGGTCAATCTTCTAAGACTTATGTCCAAAAGAGCTTCAGCTTGTTTCTCAGAGAGACCGAATGCTGCAAAGGGATATTACTTATCCACATTAAATGGCTGAAGATACCAAATTTCAAGCAAAAATTACATGGATTTCATTTCAATAACAATGTTCAGAAGATAGGGATTCAAAATGAAAAGTTTCCAACAGGGTATCAAGCTATGGGAAAGCATAAGCATCCTCTTCTTCATATAATGCCAGGGCATATAATCACAAAAAATAAAAAATAAAAAAAGTTTAAAAGTTTACCATTGCGCAAACCAACTGCTGCTGCTGAGTTACTCGATGCTTCACGAATTATGCAAATCACCTCATCCAGATTATCAAACCCAATAAGAATACCCTGAATTTGTGCAAACATAAGCTTAGAGCCACAAAAGAAACTAAATTACACTAATTATTCTCATGATTTCATTCGATCCTAGAGCATACAATTTTCCAAATCCAATTTTTTTTTCTTTACCATCTCTTGTAACAAAGGGGTTTATTTTGGCTAAAACATACAGTAAAACCACTGAATTGCATACTCTATTTATAGAGAATCTAAATACACTTAATATATACACTCTAGACACGACATAAACAAAAACTTCTTTCGGAGAGAGAGATTCCAAAAGTCACCTTTACTAAGGTAGTCAGAGAGCTATACGAAGCTGCACAAAGGTGCTCCTAACCATAGGACAGGATAACTACATTTCTGAAGCTGACTACGATAATAGATATAGCTGTCAGTAACTGAGCAAGTTACAGAATTCCTAAGTTAGTTACAGAGTCCAAAATAGAAAATAACAGTGGACGAGTAGTGATTGTCTCTGCCTCAACCACACTATTTTCCTTTGTTTCTTTCACTTAAATTATAAGAACACTTTGATGTTTCTATTAACAAGGGATATAGTACTATTAGTGTAAGTTAATAGAAATAGAAGCAAGTAAGAGCAATGCACCTATAACATATTAAAAACAACTGAAAATAATCTATTCTCTCCTTCAATGTAACTAACTTTTCCTCTTTTTTTTATGTTATCTCCTAATTAAAATTAGGGTTAAATATGTTTTTGGTCCCTTAACTTTCAGTGAATTTTGGAATTAGTCAATTTCAAAACATTGAACCAATTTAGTCCATCAGCTTTCAAAATACGTGAATTTAGTCTTTTTAATCAAATTTTGTTAAGTTTATTTGATATTTCAAACGCATTTCATAATAATATTTAACTTAACATTAAAGTAAAAATGTATCAAACCGTATAAACAACTCAAATATAATCCTGAAATGTGTACAAAACATCAAATAAACCTAACAAAATTTGATTAAAAGGACTAAATTCACGTATTTCGAAAGATGAAGGACTAAATTGGTCCAAACTTTCAAAATGGATTAATTCCAAAATCTACTGAAAGTTAAGGGACCAAAAACATATTTAACCCTTAAAATTAAACTTTAAGTTTCAGCCCACAAGTGTACATTTTTAAATATCCTTCGGTAAAAAACTATAGTTGGGTTCACATTTTATATGAGTTTCTTTGCACATGTCCAAACAATGGGAAAAATTAACCCAGCAAAAAAAAATTAACAATCTAAGACATAACCATATAACACAGATAGTAAAGACTTTAACAATGTTGAGTATGCAAAGCAAAACAAATAAGAAACAAAACATGCTTCATCAGGGAGGTAAAATAGAATTTTGTTCTTGAACTGGTTTTCACAACTATTGCATTGACAGTAACTAAACCACAAATAAGTTATAAAAACAACCTCTACCATGGGGACATGTATGAATGTACACTTAAAGCAAATGTTAAAAGACGCATACACAAATATATCTTATTGTATCTGTAACGTACCTCAACAATATGTTTTCTCCCTCGTGCTTGTGATAACTTAAACAATGCACGTCTCTCAACAACAGAGCATCTGAAGTCTAAGAATGCCTGAAAGGTAGATTTAAGCTAATTTATATCCCTAAAATCTAAAAAAATATCATTTTACAAGATCAAAAGAATCAAAGTGTGTATAAATGCTCAAATCTAACATATCATAATAATTAAATTTAAATGTTATAAACTAAAATAAAATGATAAACCAATACAATATAAAATTATAACGAATGAAGATATAAAAAATTATAAAAACGAGAAAATTGATAGTTTTTAAATAATAAATAATTTACACATATTTGTTATTTTTATTAAATATGTTAGTTTATTTAGTTATAAATTATTTCAAAATAATTTCAAAAATTGAAAAAATAAAAGATAAAACACCAGTTCAAACTAGTTTTGGCCAGTTATGTGCCAGTTTCACCTATTCATACCAGTTCTCAAATCCTCCTGGTTTTGTTAGTTAACAGACCAGCCATCACACATTTCCGAATCTGACAAGTTACACTGGGCAGTCCAGTCCAGTTTGAATAACTATGCTAAACCTTTTGAACATATTTTACTCCACAATGCACTTAGATCCTATTGGTGTAGAAAATAAAGACTCGAGAGTTTTATGTGGACAGAAATTGACAAAAAGACATGAATTATGAATATACTAATTTTAAAAATTGAAATTATATTCAGTTAAAAAAAAACATTACAGATTCAAAATGCAAAATAAATTCATTAGAGCAAAGTAGAGGTAGCCTTTGCTTTCATAGAAGATCCTATGTTGTAGCTAAAGGATACCATTCATGGCCATCGAAGTAAGGAAGAGGACGAACTAGTTGCAGTTAAAAGCACAAACTAGTATGCATCTCTTCCTGCTCAGTTCACGCAATAAAAGAAACCAGATTAGGGTTTTCCCAAACCAGGTCATAGAAGGGAGCCATTTCGGAGAAAGACCAGAATTTGGTTTAATGGGTTCAAAAAGGAACATTAATCATAATAAAAGGAACAAGATGAAATTAAGTTTAAAAACTTAACAGACAGTTTGAAAATTTAATAATATAATGTAGTAACAATGAATCTATTTTTATTTAAAAAATAAAGGTGTATTAGTTATGCTAATTTGGGTCAAACGTACTAGTTCAACACATTTCTTCTGAATCTGTACAAGGACATAAGTTTGTGTTTTCTAGGGACAAGAAATATATTGAAGAATATCAACAAGTTCTTAACAAGAAAACCAATGTTATGCTTGATAGAAATCAAGAACATCTTTCAAAAGAACATTTCAAGAGATGACGTGAACACCATAGAGTTCTTGGGACAGTAAGGACTTACCTGGAGTAATTCCTTCAGCCCCATTTGTTTAGGTTGTCCATTTAGAATGCTTCAAAGAAATCAGGCAATAAAGTACGTTTAAGACGTGAAGCTTATAAAGAGTAAAAAATAAATTAGAGAAACATCAAAAAGAACAAAATAATAAGATGACCAAAAATTGATTGAATTCATATTATAGAACAAGAATCAACCATATGCATTTGGTAAATATCTCTCTGCTAATATTGATGTTAATGAATATTAGAGTGCCCTATACTCCAACAATGAGATACCAACATTGAAAAAAATTGCATTCGCCTCCTTTGAAATCTAGATAAATGACACTCACCCTCTCTAATCTTAGAGCAATCGATTCACACAAATATATATTTTTATAGTTTGTAATTAGGTGACAGTATTGTTCTTTAGAATTTGTTAATAAATAATTGATAAGCACTCAGGCATTTGCAGAACCCACCCTCAAAAGCAAGATAGCTATTAAGCAGCGAGAACCAAACATTTACATACCCCACCAAGCATTCCATACAACTCCATTTGGAACTTAGGCACCAGATAATACCCCACTTCCAATCATAGCATCGCCTAAAAGTTGGTGTTCAGAGGTTTTCGCTCTATAACACTTCACTTAACTCTCTTGCAGGTAAAAACTCTCCACCAGTCAGAACCCCTCATCAGTATTCCTTTTCAAGATACTGACAACCAGCTCTATTACTAATTGATAAGCACTCGGAAAACTCACTCTCAAAAGCTAGATATTGAACAGGAAGAACCAAGCACATAAATACTCCACTGAGTGGGGCGCTTATCAACTGTGTATTAACACTTTCAAAAACGTTATACTGTCGTGTAAGTAATGATTGTCTTATAAAAATATAAAAAGTTATATTCATGTGAAAACAATGCACTCATGAAAATAAATATGTAGTTCATGAAATAAGGTGGAAGTATTTAGAGACGCCATTTCTAAGGTTAGAAGGGAAGAATAAAAGAGGAAGATTATGCAAAAATACTTCGCAAGATCATAGAGGAAAACAGTCATGATGCGATCATTGCAGAAAACCAAGCCCTTATCTTCAGTACAGTTCCTGCATCTTCAGTGCAAGTTCACAGTGATGCTGCTTCAACCGATTACCCCAGCTTGAGCTTGGGGAGAGGGGGGATAGCTGTCAAAGTGATAGCTGGCCCAAGCTAGTTTAAGTTCCTTCTTGTTAAGCTTTAGTAGTTAGTGATCAGTTATAAGCTATTTAGGTTTCCCTTTGTATAAATATTGTTTTCTGTCACATTGTAACTCTTCTCAATTCAATTAGATTCGAAAATTTATTTTACTTTTCTCTGTTTGACCTCTAACAAATTTCGACCCACAAATATCCAACCCAAAAATAGAAGTGTTACCAAAATATTTCTAAAATATATTATCTATCACAATACAAATCTTATAGAGATCCATCAAAGCATCCGAAGTGTCACCAGGAGAGAGTATCATTTCAAACAATATATTCACTATTTTAAAACATGTGTAATAGTGTAAACTACAAACAACTTACCCCACCATATTACAGCTAAACGTAGATTGCAGAGATGTTAAGCGATAAAGATTATTCAGAACAATGGATGGATCTGATCCCCGCTTCAGCTGCAGTGACAGAGATTCATTTTAGTGACCCACTCAACAGTCTCTTCTCCTTTTCTTATTTTTCTCTGTTTTTGTATGTGCCTATTCAGTAAGATAACAGAGGAGTAGAGCCATATTTATGTATTCTACCTCAATGACAATACGCATTCCAGATCGATCACTCTCATCCCGAATATCACTTATACCATCTAGACTCTGTTAACAAATAACAAAATTAGGTTACAGAATACGCATGCTAGATGCAGCATGCAAGTTAAAAAAAATGTTAATTTAGAATAAAAAAATACTTCATAAGTGGATACATAAAATAAAAAATCAAACCTGAGCTCAAAGTAACATATGCTTGCATATAAATTCACAAGATGTAAGTATGAGCAACAACTTAAAAGCTTTTTGCTTGTCCAATTTTGTGTGTGTTGTATACACATGAATAATTCAACATAAAACATTATAATATTCAACCAACCAAATCCTGTTCCCATAGGTAAGTCATTATCAACAACAGAATCACTTTTCAAACAAATTACATAAGAAAAACACTAAAAGCATAACTAGGTTAAAAGCTTCAAATGATAGTATAGCAGCAGAAGTCAGAAATTGTCAGAAATACAATTATGCTAGGAGATAAGAGTGTCTTAAATATTTATTACACCAAATGGCCTAGATATTTAGAATGATATTTCAATGCATCTTGGGAAGTTGTGATACCCTACACTGTTCTGATGTTAATTATGACATTGACAATACTTGTAACACTCTTGCATATAGTTCACAGGATTGTGGAAAATACATTCACAAAAATTCTATTTCTTTTACTCAATAGAAATCAACAGCAGCAAAAAAATACAATTTTTCACATGGGTTGACTGTATTTCTAGTCCTTACAAATAGGAAAATGTTGACTTTTAGTCCCTCAAAAAATTCATCACCTTTTGGTCCCTAATTTATGGAAAAGTGTCTTCAATGATCCTTATTTCCATAAATGAAAGAGTAAACATCAGTTTAGTTAAACTGTTTAAAACAATTTTTATATAACCTGTTTTCATATTTATTTAAATTCAAAAAACATGTTATGCTTCTTGAACACTACAATCATTAATGCTACCCAGAAATGTCATAGCCTATCCAATAACCACCACTATGATCTTAAAAACGGAGAATGAGACAATGACAAAAACAGAAGAGATATTGTTCATATGGACCAGAAAATTTTCAAAACTTTTAAGTTGTAGCACAAACCTAAATTAAAAAACTAACCTAACACCATCCAAATGTCTACTTCTAAAGAAGTTTCCAAACACCCCCATAATCACCACTCCTCCATCTCTCAATATATTATTAACTATCACAAAAGTATACAAGCATGCAACTTCAAGAAGATAAAGTTATATTGACGTTATAGTATTTTTGAGAAAATCTTTTTCTAGAACACAGTAATACCTTGTTTTCTACAAGTTCAGCAATCTTCTCAACTAAACTTGCTTTGTTGGTCTGGTAAGGAATCTAATCCAATCATAAAATAAAATCAGTATTCAATTTTCCACAGAAAATAAAGCAAGTATATCAAATTTTCTAATGTCAAATCTAGTAAAATCTAGAGTGTCACCTCTTTTATGATTATTGCAGTCCGTTTAGTCTTAGAATCAAGTAATTCAATATCAGTTTTCCCTCTGATAACAACGCGTCCTCGACCAGTACGATATGCCTCTAAGATCCTTATGAATAAAGAGAATATATCAAACCAAAAATCACATAGTACAACAAATTCAGAAAAAAAAAAAGTAAAAGAGAAGAAAAATAAACATTATAGGAAAATTTGATAAAATTAACTAATGATACAGCAACACAATATATATAATACAAAGAGGAAAGCTAGCAACACAATATATATATAATACACTCTTATTGGCTAAAATATATTTACAACTATAAAATCATTAACTATGGAGTGGGACCCACATCTCTTGTGATATCCAACAAATTTTCAGCCAATAGAAAAGTTTGTTGATAGCTTTTCTCTGTGAGTAAACAATTCAAAATTAAACTGCCATTGTCAATGTTTTCAGGTATACAACGGAAAATGGCCAGTCAACAATGGAAAAAAATATTAATAATAGTAAAAATGTTACACTTACCCAAGATTTCCCATAATCAGCCCTCCTGTTGGAAAATCAGGTCCAGGCATGTATTCAAGCAATTCTTGCAACTACAACACACCAAAATTAATCCAGCATTGACATTAAAGAAGGAAAAAGGGAGTTGAATATTAAATTCACAAAACAAAGAAAATATTTGTCCTCCACTGTTTTTGAGAAATTTATTACTTATGGACGAAGTATATGAAGACAGAATTTCCAAGGAATTGGAAGGAGAGATACAAGGCCCCTCAAAACTCCGGGGCTATTTCTGTTCTCTCAAGTGTCAGTTTTGTCTTGCACTGATGTACTCACAAATGATACTGAAATCTCATAATAGCTTTCACTAACAAGGTGACTACAAAAAAAAATTGAGATCCACTATTTGTTGCATGCATGTTTCACACCAATTTCATGGAAAATTTTTATACACTGTAAAAATTTTAACTGACGACAACTTCAGTGTAAGAAATAAACAATAGGCAAATACCTTTGAAGCAAGTATACTCATGCAGTGTGTTTAGTTCAAACTGAAGGACAAGGGAACGAATTTTTAAAATTTACCAGTTTAGGTCAAAATTTATGTTCTTTGGTTTTGGGTTGATTTGGAGTTATTCGGATAGAAAGTGAATGAAAATCGAGGTGCATTGGTTTAATGGAAAATAGTACATTTGAGTAGAAAGTTTCTTGATATGGGTTATTCATTTGATTCAATTAATGAAGGTTTGCAGGGTTTTTTAGTATAATGTCAAAATTGTCATTGGATGTATTTTTAAAATATAAACATTTTCTGGTTAAGAAACTTAGTTGAGAAAATATAAAAAAAAAATCTTACAAAATATTATTTATTCAAAAAAATCATGTATTCATTGTCCATAATAATTATAAAAAATTATAGAAAAATACAATAAATAGTTATTTTAAAAATAAAATATTAGATACAAGGGTTAGTAATTTATCACACAATCCCCATATATCTATCACTATCTCCTCATTTCATGCTCCATTTACTCTTTCAAAACTTTCCCTACAACTCGTCACAAATCACCAAAAATCAAATACACAATTCTCACAAATCGCAAATCAATCCCTACAGAACCCACGAATAGTGAATAACCTAAAACAAACAATGCATTAGAAGGGAGGGGAAATGAGGAAGCTAAAATCCCCTATTACTTTTTCTCCCCTTCAACAATGCGGGATTTGGTTGTATGGAGGGAAAATGGTTTATCATTTTTGGAGTGTTTTGGCAAAACTATCATCCTTGCTGTTTCTATTGCCCCCTCACAGTTCATCATTGATAAATTTATTCGCAAAACCAAAGCTCGCTTAGGGATCAATAAGCTTTGTCTGGACAGCAGTACCAAAGAAGATTAATGGTAATGGTGGCTGCAAATTCAGAGATCAAAGGCAGCTAACTCACATAGCTTTTGGGTTAGTAAAAACCAGTTTAGAGTCAGTTACACATCTGTTCTTAAATTATCAATCCCTTGGGACTGAGCTCACTGTTCTGTTGTACAACCTTTGTATTTCCTGTCTTAAGAGATTCCATTTGAGAGAGAGAGAGAGAGAAAGATTTAGCACTCACAGTAGCTTCTGGATTATGTATCAACACACACAGGACATCTACAACTTCCCCAAGATTATGAGGAGGAATATTAGTTGCCATGCCAACCTGATGAAGATAAAAGATGGACAGATCCACATGAGTAGATACTTGATTTGTCAAGAAAACACAGATATGTTTCAAGCATTTGAAAGGAAACCCAAAATCACCGCAATGCCAGAAGAACCATTCAACAATAAAGTTGGAAGGCGAGCTGGTAGAAGTGATGGTTCTTTTTGGGAATTATCAAAATTTGGAACAAAATCAACCTGCAATCGGGAACATAAAGACATAAAATGCACTTCAATTAGGGATGTTAAATAATTATAAAAAATCAAAAAAAATAAAAAACAGAAATCACAGTCCAAAGAACAGCAGTGACAAACTGTATCTTGCTCTAGATCTGCCAACAGCAATGCTTCAGTCAGATCCTGAAAATTCAGAACAAGAATAAAGTAACATCCTTCAAAATATCTTCCAATTTTCAAATCAATTAACATCAGAAAAAATAATCCAACACCGTTAGATCAAATCAAACATCATACTGATATATTAACCCCAAATTTAATTAATAACTAAAATAGTATTAACAGAGCACGTCAAAAGCCCCCGATAGAAATGTTCAATTGATGAGTATTCGGTTTTAGTGACAGCTACAAATAGACAGTTGTCACTAACTGTTTTCAATTGCTTGCTCAGCACTCTAAGAGTAGCTATAAAGCTCACTGATGTAACAAATTCAAAAGTGTTGAGAAGTGGACTTATATACTTAACTCAACCTTACAAAACCGGATTATAAGATAAGGTTTGCAATCACTACTTATATACTGTAAATCGGTCTTATTTCTCATTAATGTGGGAATTCCAACAAAAATAATTAATGATTTCAGACTTTTCTCAAAAAATTTCTTCTTTTCTCTTATGAAATGTAACATGGTATCAGATGTTATCCTAGATTCATTAACAATGGTTACCTGCCATGTTATTACCCATATACCACGCCAAATAATGCTTGACATGAGTGGTGTGAAAGGAAGAATCCAAATCTCACATTTGCTAGAGATAAAACATAAAAGGAGTGTATACTACAAACCAGATTTCTGGGATAAAGCTACAAAGCTTTATACTTCTCTCTCAGAACTCTCTAAGAGTAGCTATAAAGCTCATTGATGTAAAAGATTCAAAATAATTAATGATACTCTAAGAAATTCTCTTCCCCTTTCCTTGTATGAACTGTAACATGGTATCAAATGTTATCCCAGATTCATCAACAATGGTCACCAGCCATATTATTATGCCGAATAATGCTTGACATGAGTAGTGCACTGGGAAGAATCCAAATCTCATATCTGGTGGAGATAAAGCCTTAAAAGAGTATATAAATGGGTAACAACCCTCACTTTACAAGCCAGATTTCTGGTATAAAGCTAATACTTCTCTGTCAGCACTCAAAGAGTAGCTATAAAGCTCATTGATGTAACAGATTCAAAATAACTAATGATATAATACTTTTCTCCCAAAAAGTCTCTTCTCATTTTCTCTTATGAATTGTAACATGGTATCAGATGTTATCCTAAATTCACTAGCAATGGTGACCTGCCATGTTCATATACATATAACTAGCTAAATAATGCCTAACATGAGTGGTGTATGGGAAAGAATCCAAATCTCTCATCCACTTGAGATAAAGCCTAAAAGGAGTATATAAATGGGTAACAAACCACACTTTACAAGCCAGATTTCTGGTATTGAATTACGTCTAAACCAAATTATAAAATATTTTCAATACACTCATAAAAATAAAAAATTGAAAAGGGAAATGAATGATACTCTCTTTGAATAGGAACTCATTATCATCATTTGTTAAAATTTTAACAGTAACTGAAGATAGCACATAAGAGTTATACATTTATAAATAGAAAAAGCTAAAGAGATGAACATAAGCCTATTACATCTAACACTCCCTTTCAAGCTAGAGCATTTATATCGTATGTATCAAACTTGTTATAAATATAATCAATTCTAGGTCCTCATGATTTAGTAAACACATATGCTAGTTGATCACTACAGTTAACACACTCAATCTTGATTTCTTCAAATACAATTTTTTTCTCAAATAAAATGACAATCAACGTCAATATGTTTGACTCTTTCATGAAAGAGAAGATTTGAGATAATATGAAGACCAACTTTATATTCACATATAAGTGTCATTTGAGTGACCTCTCGAAATTTCAATTCTTTAAGTAATGACTTAAGCTCATAAGTAGTTGAGGCCATAGCTCTATATTCTTCTTTCACACCAGATCTTGCTACAACATTTTGTTTCTTGCTCTTTCAAGAGATCAAATTATCACCAATGAAGACACCATATTCAAAAGTAGATCTCCTATCAGAAGAAGAGTCTACCCAATCAACATCTAAATAACATACAACTCTAGTATGATTATTGTGTCCATATAACAAACCCTTTTGCAACAAAACCTTTAATGAACTTCAATATACAAGTGATAGCATTCCAATCATCTGCCCATGGAGAATTAAGAAATTGACTCACCATTCTAACTACAAAAGTAATGTCACAGCTAGTAGTTATAAGATAGTTCAATTTTTCAACTAATCTTCTATACTTCTAGAAATCTGATAGTGGCTCCCCATAATTATGTAAGAGTTCGGCATACTTTGAGAAATAACAATTCCATTGTTGGATTGTGCTCAATCTCCAAAATGAGTTTGCCAACGTCTGTGGTTTGAAAGTGATGACAAAGGTGTTGTTTTACTTGTGAGATGTCATAGTGATCACTACCTCTAAGTACAACGTCATCAACATCTACTAGATAGATACATTCATCCCTTAAGTGATGACAAAATATTGTCAAAGCTCTAGAAGATTGCTTAACGACATATAAAGATTAGTAGAGACGATATACATATCCAAATCCCTTGAGCAACAAAACCTAAAGGTTGCTTCTTATACATTTCTTTCAGCATATCACTAATAAGAAAAGCATTGTAGACATCCAGTTGATAAAGAGATCAACATTGAAGAACAGTCATGGCTATGAATAAGCGAACAAAAGCCACCTTTGCAATTATAGAAAAACACTTACTGGAAAAAAATTAATAACAATGAAAAAAACAAATTAGTACCAAAAGAATTGGGTTTACTAGATAGGCAAAGATTAAACCTAACTATAGATACCATGTTGAAATAAAAGAGAGAGAGGCATAGGTTGAATCCTTGATGTGTATTATTGAGCACATAGCGTTATGCATTTAAAAGTAGGAAAATATAAAAAGATGAGCATAAGCTCCTTACATCTCTTTGTTTAGCCTTAGTCACGGTTTCCTTGGCTTGGTTGAGGCTAGAGAATCATCACCTTAGTCTCAACCTCTATCAAGGTTATTCTTAGTACATTAGATAAAGACCCCATCAGGCTTTCTTCAATTTCATTATTATAGTGAGCTTCCTTAAAAGAAGGTGCATATTTATGTAAAAAGGAAAGACATGTGAAATTTTTCTACTTAAGAGGGGGCATATCTAATGCTTTTAAAACTTAAAAAGGTATGCGTAACATAAAAAGGAGGTCAACTTAATCTTTTAAAACAAATGGGACGTTTGTGTAGAATTTTAAGAAAAGTTGAGGTGTTCAATGTAATTTGAGAAATCCTTAGGAGGTTTAGCGTAATTTACCTGTCATTTTTTGGACAACATCTACAAGATTTTTTTTGGATCGAAATCACTAGTCTTGTAACTAGGCCAAAGTTGATCAAGATTTCTTTTCTGACATCGACATGGCAAACTTTTGACCAACCTTAACTAGTACTCTTTTTCAACCAATGTTAAGTCGGGAAACTTTTCAACCAACATTAGTCAAAAAAAATAACCCCAACCAGCAATGGAAAATAGTCTCATCGCTGTTAATTAAGAAATTCATGCTAATCAATAAAAAACCCTTTTGGCAATGACAGCTAAAAAATCTTGGCAGATTTTGGTTGAAAAATACTGCTGACATCCACAGAAAAATATTGAGTGACCTTTTTCTGAATTATTAAATATTGTTTAGACTTATTTACCTTTTCAATCCTATTATTAACTCATTTTACTTTATTTGGTCCCTCTATTAACAAAATGTTAAAACTTTGGATACAACAAAGACAATTAAGATAACTTTTGTATTTGGTAATAATTGAATTCCTCTATTCACACAATAAAATTAATATTCACTAAGTTCAATTTTCGTATCCAAACAAAAAGCGGTTAAAATCTAGTGTATTTTAATTTCCTTGAAAAATAATTTCTTCTTTTCCAAACATAGTGTAATTGTTATATATGTTTGAATTGTTAAATTACTAAAGATTACAAAAGATATGGGTTTCAAATTACCTCTCTTCTCGCATGACTAAAATCTAGTGTTAAACCAGCATATATTGATTGGAGAATTAATTGCATCGACACTTTCAGATATAAAAGCAAAAGTGTTATAATTGGACAGAGTTTGGATTAAAAATATTAAATCAGATGTGAAAACCTACATCCAGTCTGCACTCTGTATAACGCATGGCAGCAGGCGGATCAGCATCAATTGACCCAAAATTTCCATGACCTTGGATCAAAGGACTGCGTAAGGAAAAATCCTGAAGGAAATTGAAAAGCATATACATTATGACAACAGGAAAAAAGAGTAAATAAAGACTTTAAAATGGAATACAACACTTCAAAATAACAATTGCAAATTAAATCCAAAAATAAACTACATAAAATAATAATATATATGGTTCCTTCAAAAGGGACAAATGGGAAATAGCATTTTTAGTGAAAGGAACTTCATCATTTCCCATTTAGTTAAAATACATACAGATAGTGATCAAGAAAGCTTGTAACGCTAAAATACCATGACAAAGTCTCAGGCACAATTACTTCCTTATTCAACATTATCAAAAAAAAGTAAAATAACAAGGATGCTGCGCTTATTTATTATAATTAAACTAATGCACCTAAACAAACATTTTAGAGACATATTTTAGTAAATAGATATGAAGTCCTCAATTGAGCATCTGAATCTGATGCAATGGAAATGTAATCAACTGTTATCAATAATGGCAGAGGGCCAAATATCTGCCACCCCAACTAGCCATTGCAGCTTATGGCGTCTGCCATAGTGGGCCCCTTCACATATTGCCTAAACTGGGCAAAAATTTTCCACACCATTCCTCCATGACACAAACATTCAACAACATTAACTTCCTAAAAATTAACTACAATCTCAAAAAAGTAAAGGTCATAATTATACAAGAAAAACTCGGACCACAGGATCTAATCCATCTCACACTCTAGAAAAATAATAAATAATAAGGTTTAACTAATAATTTGGTCCCTATATTTAGGTATTTGATTCATTATGGTCCCTATACTTTTTTTACGCAATTGAGACCCTATTTATTAAAAAAGACCCAATTGAATTTCATTTTTTGTAAAAAGACTCAATGTTACCCCTTCAGTAAAATTGGCATTAAAGTAATTTGGTAGTGCTATGTGTCAAAATATAGGTTTGCCATGTCTAAAAGTTTGGATCATCTTCGACTTGGAATGTGCCACGTGTACAAAGCAGAGGAGTTCCAAGGTAGAAGAAAACTCCAATTTTGACACATAGCAAACCTAGATTTTGACATGTAACACTTCCAAATGACGTTAACATCAACTTAAAAAAGGGGTCACATTGAGTCTTTCTACAAAAGTAGGACTCAAATGAGTCAAAAACAAATATAAGGGCCTAAATGAATCAAAGGTCTAATTATAGGGACCAAATTACTAATTAAACCTAAATAATAACTATTAGAAGTTGCACTCATTCAAAAGGGCAAAACCTTTAACCGGTGATACACAATAAAAAGAGCACCAATGATTTAATCAAAATAAAAACATTATTTATTGCTTTATCCACTTGTTTTAGATTTTGATAGTTGATAGCTATAAAATTTGAAAGCCCTTCATTAATGTTCCTCAGCTAATAAAGCATCTGAAGCAGATTGATAAATATGACCCAACCCTATAAACTTCCAAACTAGATCCAAATATAATGTTTTGAACAAAAGAAGGGCAATGATCATATAGAAAGGAACATTTAAGGGGGCACCAACAAGGATGACGGGTGTAGTTGGGAAGAGAGATTGTGGCTGAGCCTAAAAGTGAGGAAAATGCAAAATAAAGTCATCAGAGCCAAGTAGAGGCAGCCTTTGCTTTCCTAGAAGATCCTACATTGTAGCTTAGGGAAACCCCATTCATGGCCATTGAAGTAAGGAAGAGCAAGAACTAGTTGGAGGGAAAAGCACAAACAAGTATGTATCTCATCGTGCTGAATTCACAATAAAATAAACCAGATTAGGGTTTTCTGAAACCTGGTCATCCGACCAAACCCATTTCGAAGTGAGACCAAAATTTGGTTTCACCAACAATTTAGGCTGTGATTCTTGTCAGAATAGCGATTCATGCAAGTCCGAGATCAATACAAACAATACAACCCCAATTTGGTATCACAAACAAGTTTTCCAATGTATTGAATCATTGGGGTTGCAACTTGTATCATACCGTGTGATACAAAACGTGAATCATGCAATACTTACTACCATGGTCACATCACCATCCAGTGATAACAAAGATTTTCAAAAAAGCTAAAATTTACAAGGACCATAAATAAAAGAAAAAAGCGGAGGAATAAACCATATTTTATCAAATTTACATGGTTAAAAATATATTTGATCCACATAAGATAGTATGTTTTTAAAGAAACAGGTATTGCCTATATTGGGAAAATATTTTCTTTTCTGCAACTTTCTAAGAGAACTTTTAAAAGGGAAAAATACTTAATTACCATAAGTAATCAGTGTCGAACACCTTAACTGATACCACAGAAAACAATCAACAGCCCAGAATATATTAGCGTGTTCAGATGGATCCATTTCAGGGGAAGAAACAGATTTTGTAGAATAAATTTTAAAAAATCTGATGTTAGGAAAAATTATCAACGTAATGTGTACCAAAAAAATATGTTACAAAAATAAAATCTTTTTTTCTGCAGAACAAGGTTTTTTATCACATGCAAAGAGCTGGCAATACACTCTCTCTAACACACACTTCACTATTGGTAAGAAGTTATTGGAAACTACAAAATTAGGAGAGTCATTAAATGGTAAAAACTAAATGTTTTCCAATAAATTTCAGCCATTAGTATAGGATGTGTTAAAAGAGAACGTGAGAGAGTATGTTGCCAGTATTTCTGTTTATCTTTTGTTTTCTCATTGTATCTTCAAAATGTATTTTTTAAGTACAGAACTAAGTTTTACAAATAACTCCATAATGCCTACCCTTTACTGTAATTTTACAAAAAAAATAAGTTCTTTTTGTTTAGAATCTTGTAGAATCCTATACATATAGTAACTGATGATATAAGAATCAATTGATGAGATTAGGATTAATTAGATTAATTTTCTATTTATGTTATTAGCCAAAAATATGGTAACTGAAAATTTTATAATTGTTTCCTTCCATACAAATCAAAAGCTCCTTAGTGGTCTTAACATATTGAATTTATCACATGCCTTCTTGGTTTCTCCCATTCTCAACACTTTTAAACAATCTGAACACTGTAGATTTAATCATTTATATTAAATCACCTTTTTTTATTTTTTGAAACAAAAGAAAAAAGATTCAAATAAATGATTATAACAACAATTGATTGTAACTTACTTAATTATTGAATTGTTTTTTTCTTCACAACTAGGCCAAACGCAACAATATATTAATTATGAAGCTCAAATAAGAAAATGAAAGGTAAATGTATACCTGGGCCATTCGCACCAAGGAATCATATACAGCAGTGTCTCCATGAGGGTGGAATTTTCCCAATACCTACAATAACAGCATCATATAGCACCACACTAAATAAAAAGAAAATAGCAATGGATATTTGATAAGTAGTCCAAAACTGCTTCAAGACAAACATATTACATTATTCAACAACGCTAAGAATTTAACATCAAAGGCTACATATTCACCTCTCCAACAACTCTCGCACACTTCTTGAACGGTTTTTTGGATGAGAGGCCAAGCTCGTGCATTGCAAATCTGAATTCAAAGTAGTAGATTACATTGAAATCAAATCTCAACTACAATTGTCAAAATTCAACAACTCAAAATTTTAAAATAGTGGGATGATTCACACTCCCAAATTTGTGTATTCAAGATCAGCCTTAATTACTTTGGATTACATTTCCTAAATTTCACTCAATTTCATAAATTGTGTTCAGATAAACATAATTAGAATCTTTATTTCTTATTCATATTTAACTGGCATAATTCAGAAAATTAATATTAAAAGAGCCTGGTGAAGACAGAAGAGTACAATTAGACAATTTGTAATACAAACTAGACTTTGTTACTGCTACACTTGAAACTATAAGTGACCATCTCAAAAACTTCACATAATGAAAAGTGAGGATAGGCTATGAATCAATGCAACATTAAATGCAGATACAATCAATGAAGGAAAGACGCAAAGATGTTATGATTGAGAAAATTAACTACAAATGACAAAGGCCTGTTTCAATTAAGTATTAAAATCTTGAACTGCATTAACATTGTAAACTAATAAGTCACACAATAGAAATACTCCTGGTAAAAGCATAATAACCTCCCATATGACAAAAGTCAAACCGTGACACACTAATGCAAGTGACAAATTTAATACCGAACTACAAACACAATCCATCAGAGACACGAGGAATACAGGCAGAAATGCATTCTAAGTCGGTATCTTCCCCCACAAAAAACTAAATTACTTCTGGTTATTTATCCATTGGTATTAAAAAAAAGCAGTTACAACAAAGTTCTCATACATAAGGGGAGGGAAAGAAAATTTTGGAAGTTAAAAGATTAAAAGAAAACTCGTAAAATTCTGAAGTACGAAGTGTCACCAATGTCAGTCAAACATGTTTCTGACAACATCACAAACATGTCCGATTAAAAACTTAGTTTTTGTTAGCAGGAGAATTAAATTATTACCTCTAGCCAAATTAGACATTTGAACCGATGGACACAGATTAATTTATTGAAAATGATCTATACTTAGACTCTTATACGAGTTAGTTTAAATATAATATTAACAAATTAAACAAGCAAAACCTAAAATGAACCAATTTCAAATTATCCAGCATCCTTCGACTATCAACCCACGAACACACTTCAAAAGACAGAAGGCCAAAAATAAATAAATTTTGAAATTCCCCCTTTATTTTATAAATTAAGAGAAAAATCAAACAACCAAACATCAAATAAACAAATTTCAAATTCTCCAGTAACCCTCGACTAATAAACTACAAACGCTTCAAAAGAAAAACACCGAAACCCAAAAACAAATAAATTCTGAAATTTTCCCCCCTAATTCATAAAACAAGAGAAAAAAACGAACAAGTGAAACCTAAAAGGAACTAATTTGAAATTTCGGACGATATAAGGACTACTAGAAGAGAAAGATATGAAAAAAAAAATCTCAAACTAAAATTAGTTTACATGAACAAAAATAAAAAATGGAGAAGCTACATTAGCTTTTTAAGGACAAAATTTTAACTTGGTGAGAAGCTAATTTCCCTTTTTTCTCTTTAGTCCAGACAGACCCTAAACCACAAACGCTTCAATGAAGACAACGAAAACAAAAAAAAATACAAAAAAAAAAAACATAGAACCGAGAACTAACAGAATCCTTCGGTGCACGGGCTTCAAGCCGTCGCGAACATCCGGCAATGCCCGACCGAGAAGTACCGACATAGCATACGCCATGTAAGCCTCCGTGGCCTCTTTGTGAAGTTCCGTGGGCACGACCCTTCCCTCACTACTGTTACCGCTTTCCGTTGTGGCCGTCACACTGCCATTCCCGTCGCTGCGCCTAACGGCCCTGGCCGCCGCCGCCGGACGGCGCGAGGCGCGGGCGGATATTAGACGATGTTGGAATGGGGAGAGGAGACGAGGGTGGGATGGGGAGAGGCGGAGGCGCGAGGGCTGAAGGAAGGGGGAGAGGCGGAGGACGCGGAGCGCGGTGGAGAATGCCATGGAAGGGGAAGGGGAAGGGGAAGGGGAAGGGCAGAGGAGAAGGTTGGGGTTCTGGAAATGGAGGTGAAAGGGTTTCATAGGGTTGCAGTTGGAACCATTTGAAAGTGAGAGTGTGTGGGGTTTTAGGGATTTTGGATGAGGCCAGACACTGAAGTGCTCTAAAACCCTTTTTTTTGTGTATTGTCACGAACTCACATTCGCGCCAAAGTCCCGGATTTTGGATGGTAAATATTTGCAAGTGAACGGCTATCACCTCACCTCATTTTCCTTTTTCTTTAATATTTTTTTGTGAAATCACATATACAATTAATAGAATAAATTTTATTTTTATTTTAATAAATTGAATAAAAAACTTACTTGTTTTTTTTTTTTACCTTTAAAAAATTATACATTCAAAAATATTTTGAACAAGATATTTCACCTTCAAAAAAGCCAATGAGGTCACATTTGACTCTCCTAGTGTAAGACTTTGTTAGACAAGTGTTTACTTTAATCCATTTAGGACCATTAACATATTAAATAGCATATGGTTTGTCATGATTTGCCAATTTTGTTTATTTTTGTCATCTCCTCATCCATGCCTTTCCATCATTTTGGAATTTGTACAGCAGCAACAAGGTGTTTGGGATCACTTTCACCAATTGCAAACATATCCAAATTAGCTTCTGGACTATCTTCAAAAAATCATCTGCTAGTTTCATAATTTGGAATTTGCCATCCAGAGGGGTGGTCTTCTACATCTTTGAATAGGACTAGAAGTATTTTTTGCTGTCATAAAACAAGAGGAAATAATATCCTCTTCTGATGTAATAAAATCAGGTTCTGGAGTTTCAGCACCATGGCATACTTGATGCTTTGCTTCTACAATCTCGTGTATGTCATGTACATTACCATGCATATCTTGGTCGCCCCAATCTAAATCACATAAGATAGCTTCGACATATTTATTGTCCCAATCCCAACCTTTATCTTCATCAAAGACAACATTCCATTGTTGAACGGGGAGATATGGCATGTAATAGAAACATACAAATGAAAGATATTTGGATTTCCCATAATTAAGCCATTATCATGATGAAAAAATACTTTGCACTTGCCATGTTGGAAAAGAATACTAAGACATTTTTCTTGTAATTGACCAATACCAAGTAAGTTTTTCCTTAAATTTGGCACAAAGAATACGTTAGTAACATTATAAGTGTTAACATTTATATGTATCCTAACATCGGCTTTGCCAGTTACAACCATACTGAAATTATTGCTCAGCTTGACTAAATCTTTGTAATTTTCATCAAGAGTAGTTGAAAAATATTCCTTTGTCCGCCAATGTGATTGTTGCATCCAGAGTTAAGGAACCACATAATGTCTTCATTTGCCTTAGTTATATTTGTGTGGACCATCTATAACATTTCTTCGTCATTCTCGACATAATTGGCCTCTCTCTTTTGTTTTGAACATTCCCAACTGAAATGTTGAAGTTGATGACATGTGTAGCACTCTGCAATGAATTTGTCAAAGCCTTGTCTACCACGTCATAGGACCTATCCTCTTCCTCAGTGTCCAAAACCTCCATGATCGCGTCCATGTTTTGCGTGATGATTAACATGAGCAATTTGCAAGGCCTTCTCTTTTATCACGTGAGATGTCATGTGGAGCTCATCGACAAGGAGACTAGTTTGTAATTAATAGAGTAGATACTAAAGATACGATAACTAGAGTATATATGCAATAAATATTCATAGTGAACTGATACAATTTAAGTGTGAGATCATGTATGAAAAAACCAATTTCTTTTTCACATATGTTAAAGGATAACCATGTTTTATTGTTTAATCGACATATATAATTTTATTTAAGGGGAGCCCTAAAAAAAGTGTGGCATAAAAGATGCATATTCATGTTTTTCTAACGAGTGTATTTGGTGATCTCTAAGACACATTTATAAAAATGTTGTTTTTCCTATGTTTAGGAAACAATCATATATACGTGAATTAGTTTAAGTTGTCCTAAAGTTAAAAATGGTATGGTGAGACAACCACTTGTTTTGCTTTATTGTTTGGAAAAGTACCATGTTAATGTTGTTCTCAGTGAACCTACTTTCACACTCTTTATTTTTTCAACAACCTTGCCATCATAGTGGTTCATAGAGGCGAGTGTTAAACTTGCATGGATCTTAACTAGTATAATGATGCACATGTAATCATTTGTTTATGTATAAAAATGTTATGTCCAATTGAGTGCATTAGATCAGTCACATAGTTAACATAAAGAGGTATATCTAAGAAAAAAACATATTAGTATTTAAGAAATAGGAAATAGACCAACAAGGAAACATATGTGAAATGTATGAATCAAATAATCCTTGTAATGGATCATGATTAAATGTAAATGAATTGGAACCAATCGGGTTCAAATCAGAACAGTACAAAGCATCGGAAATAACATGATTTGTTGATATTAAATTCTAGCTTGGAAATTATAGAGAAAGGGAGAATAAATATTTGCCTATGAATCCAAAACCTTTTTGAATTATAACATAACTATAGAAGAGTGTACTTGGTTTAAATTTAATATGCAACATATGTTTAAGCCCACACTCTAAATGCTTATGGGAAAATGAGGTACACCTGCACAAAAAAAATGCTTAAGCAACTACTCTATGTTAGTTATAATTGTGGCAGGCTAGATAGCCAAAGGAAGTGAGTTATAGGAATAAATGTAAATTATTTTGTAGATTCTATGCAATAATACTTCATTATAGAAAACTACTACAGGATCTTAAGATTTATGATTCTCACATGTTATAATCACACATTCATGCTCATAAATCATAATAGGATACTAACCTTGATCCATGAGAGATCCAATAATAATGCGTTCTTTAATCTTTGTTCTTCAACCTCATTTTCCCAATCTATCTCTTTGTCTTCGTTACTCCTCTCACAGTCTCTTTCTTGATGGCTTATTGTGAGAGAACCTTATGACCAGAGACAGAACCCTAATATCCTTTCATAAGCCAATGTCTATCAAGTTGGACTGAGCTTTATTTTATTTTATTACGACTTCCCATAATAACTAATAGGTCCTTATATTTTATTAAATCACAATTGGGCCCATCATAGTATTTCAAATGAGTCACATAATAGAATTAATTCGTCAATTAATTCTAACATTCTCTCACTTGACTCGTATGATATCATAACATTATGTGATTTAATACATAAATATAATGTGCATTAAAGGACCTTACATGAATTGGTTCAATCATTATTCACAATCAAAGATACATAAATAATAAGAGTCATGGCAGTCACACATCATTCACTCGACATGATTCCTTCCATGTACTAATGTATCATCCCTTTCTCCTTAATATAACTTTAGCATGAGAAATCCTTAATGAGTTCAAACATAATGTCATTTTTTTTCAATAATAATAATATAACATAATTTGTTTTCTTCATCATAATTTGCATGCATAAACATAAAGAAGAAAACAGAAATTTCAAAAACTTATACATTAAAGAGCTTAGAGTGTCACATAAACATTAATAACTTTAACATTCACTAGTAGACATAATGTCCATATTCTTTACATGGCCAACATACAATTTGGATGTTAACCCTTCTGTCAAATGGTCAACAATCATAAGATTTGTGCTAATATGTTCTATTGACACTCTACGTTTCTGAGCTTCTTCTTCAACAATAGAGTATTTCAATTCCATAACCTTAGCACCTATAGAATACTTGTTGCTCTTGAAATAAGAATGTTGCGAAATAATCACAATAAATTTTCAGCAGCTTGGCAATATTGTCGACTACTCCAAGTCCTGAAATAAAGTTCTACAACCAAATAGCTTGAACTGTGACCTCAAAGCATGCCACAAATTCAGTTTCCATGGTGGATGCAACAACGACAAACTACTTCACACTTTCCATGAAATCGTTCCCCCGACTAAAAGATACACATAATCAAATGTAAACTTTCTTGTATCCATACAATCGGCAAAGTCTGAATCTGTATAACTTATTACCTCAAGATGATCATATTTTCTATAAGTAAGCATGTGATTCTTTGTTCCTTGTAGGTATCTTAAAACTTTTTTTGTAGCTTTCCAATGCTCCAATCCTGGATTACTCTGGTGTCTACCAAGCATACCAACTGCAAGACTAATATCTGGCCTCGTACATGTTTGAGCATACATCAAACTCCTAACAACAAATGCATAAGGGATATCTTTCATTTTTTTCCGTTCCAAATCATTCTTTGGACATTGCATGAGACTAAACTTGTCTCCTTTCTGTATTGAAACGGGAGATGCTGAACATTTATCCATTCTAAATCTTTCTAAAACTTTATTAATGTATGTGTTCTAAGACAAACCTAACAATCATTGTGATCTATCAGGGAATATTTCTATTCCTATCACATAGTATGCCTCACCCATATCTTTCATTTCAAAGTTATTAGAGAGAAACCTCTTAGTCTCACTTAATAGACCAAGATCAGCAGTCGTAAGCAATATATCATCAACATACAGAATCAAAAATATAAACTTGCTCCCACTGACCTTCAGATATATACATCGATCAATAGTGTTTTCCTTAAATTCAAAGGACACAATAATATCATTGAACTTAAGATACCATTGTCGAGAAGCTTGCTTAAGCTTGTATATTGATCTCTTTACACACCATGTGTTCCTTTCCTTCTCTAGTGAACCCCACTGGTTGGCCCATATAAACATCCTCTTCTAAATCCTTATTCAGAAAGACAATTTTAACGTCCATTTGATGCAACTCAAGATCATAATGAGCTACTAATGCCATGATAATTTTAAAAGAATCTTTCCTAGAAACAGACAAAAATGTTTCCTTATAATCAATACCATCTTTCTGAGTAAAATCTTTGGCAACAAGTCGAGCCTTGTAACATTCAATATTACCTTGAGAGTCACGCTTAGTCTTAAAGACCCATTTACACCCAACTCTCTTGCATCCTTTAGGAAATTCCACAAGGTCCCATACGTCATTATGTGCCATTGATTTAAGCTCATCTTTCATGGAATCTAACCATTTATCAGAATTATCACCATTAATGGCTTTTGAAAATGAAACTCGATCATTATCAATACTTAAGTCATTTTTATGACTCTTGTAGATAAACCACATAGTCACTCGAAATAGCATATTTTCTATCTTTGTGAGATTTTCTTAATACTACTTCTTGTGGTTGTTCTACTACCGGCTCATTGTTGACCTCGAGATCATTAATTTGTTGTTATTCTTGATTGCTGTAAGTTTATATAACATAGGGAACAATAAGTCTTGAAGAAGAAATACTAGCTACAAGAACTTGTACTATGACTTCCTTAATCTCCACACTTTGTGAAACTTCACTCCCATTGGTTTCACCATTCTCAATGAACTGAGCATTTCTAGTTTCAACGACTCTTGTACTATGGGTAGGACGGTAAAATATCCACTGATTGTTCTTTCATCCAGTTTCTTTTCTTGCGGTTTGTATCTTCTTACTTCTGCTTGACAACCCCAAACTTGTAGGTGTCTCAAACTGAGTTTCATACTCGTCCAGAACTCAAAAAGAGTCCTTTTGAACAACTTTACTAGGAACCCTATTCAACAAATACATGACAATCTTTAAAGCATACATCCAAAGTGATACAAGTAAACATGAATTACTTAAGATACTCCTAACCATATCCATTAAGGTTCTATTACGCCTGTCTGATACACCATTTTGTTGTGGTGTGCCTGTCATTGTGTATTGAGCACAAATACCATGTTTTTTAAGAAACTTAGCGAACGGACCAAGGTGTTGTCCACTTTCATCATATCTTCCATAATACTCACCACCTCTATTTGACCTTACGATTTTCACCTTTCTGTCTAATTGCATTTCCACTTTATTTATATAAGATTCTAAGGCATTCATTGATTGAGATTTCTCATGCACTAGATAGACATATCCATAACACGAAAGATCATCAATAAAGGTGATGAAATACTTCTCTTTATTGAAGGAATTTACATCAAACGGACCACATATATCGTGTGTATGATTTCAAGAAGCTGAGTGCTCATTGTGGCTCCTTTCTTTGTGTGTTTTGTTTGTTTGCCTTTAATACAATCCACACACACATTCATATCAGTAAAATCCAAATTCAGAAGGATTTCATTCTTTACTAATCTTTGCATTCTTTCTTTGGAAATATGTCCCAAATGCTAATGCCACAAGTAAGCAAATCGTTCATCCACTAAATTATGTTTAGTGTCAACATTGTATTGTGATGCAAAGTCATAAGAGTTCCAACATATAAATTATCCAAATTCAATTTATATAAACCATCATAAAGTGTACCAGATCCAATCATACAAGTACGCTTAAACAAACTGAAACAATCATTCCCAAACTTAAAATAGTATCCAGCAACATCAAACTTAGACAAAAAAATTAAATTTCTAATGATACTAGGTACATAAAAAGTATCTATAAGGTCTAAGTGATATCCAGTGTCAAGGATTAGACGATAAGTCCCGACAGCTTCCACTGAAACTTTTTCTTTATTGCCCATGAAGACGAACTTCTCATTTGGGTTTATGGTTCGGGTTGGAAAAAAATCCCTACATCACATTAGAAACATGAATCGTACATCCATAATCAATCCACCAAGCATTATGGGGAACTTCAATTAAGTTTGATTCAAAACATACCTGATCATTATACTCACCTTTCTTTTTGAACCAAGCTCTACACTTTACGCAATTCTTCTAGAAATATCCAGACTTTTCTTAGAAATGACATTTTTCATTTTTCTTCTAGATTTTGGTTGAGGACTCGTCAATCTTTAATGGTCATTTACCATTTCCATGTTTCTTTACAACTTTCTCTCAAGCTCCTTGATTCTTCACATAATGAACAACCAAGAAAACTTTTATCCACTTTCATTTTTAGAGACTTAAGTCTTTCTGCGATATTTATCATCTCGATTACGTGCTCGTGCATAGTTAATCAAGCATCATTGTTTTCGGTCAGTCCATGCATTTAACATAATAGCGCAACCATGTTTGCTCTACTACAATTTATGATCTTGCAACAATTTCTCAGTGTACTCAACTTCCTTATTGAGAAATGGAATTCTGATTTTATGATAACTATATGTAGGTAAATTGGGTCCATAAGCACCTATGGCGTCAATCATATCTTGAAAAATTTTCAATTTCACAAGGTTGAATGACAAACCTGCTTGGTACCAAAATTGAGCAATATATTGATGAATCGAAGCTTTTAAATTTTTGTCACATGTCTCTTTGATGTTAGCTTGCCTTAGTTTTTTCTTTTTTCTCTTCTTTATTGCAGTAGTTGGATTTCTAAATAACATATCCATTGGTCATTTCCTTCCACCACTTATTTCTCCCTTTATCATTGCTAGTCGTGGAAATTTCAACTTCATCTTCACTCTCATGGTTACCATTAGTTGCATTATATCTAGGATTGATAAAGGAGCTATCTATTTTTTTCTATATATAATTTCCAAAGTTCTTCTCTCACATTTTTTGGAGTCTTGGTGCAAGCATCAATATTGCTCTTCTTTGCCATTAGATGCTCTTTTGCTCTAGTAACTCCTCCTTTCATAACTTTCCCACAACAATTGCAAACAGTTATATTTAAATTTGATTCATCCACTGGATGACAATGTTTCCAACCGAGGTCACTTCTACGAGATGTTCTTGAAGTATCTTGATCATTGGCCATTATTGTTGTTGGAAACAGGTATATTTTTGCAAAATAATTATAATTAAAGTAGAAAAAAAGAAAAATAAAACATAAAACAAAAAGAAAAAAAGAAAAAAGAAAGAAAAAGAATACTTGGTGGTGGCTGACGATGGTAGTGGCACCCAGCGATGGTGGGAACTAGTGACAGTAGTGGCTAGCTATAACAGCAAGTGCAAGTGGTGCAGTAATGTGAAGGGATGTGGTTTGGTTTCTTTAGAACATAGAAAACTTAAGGTGAAAGAAAAGTTTAAAGGGATGTGGTTTGGTTTCTTTAGAACATAGAAAACTTAAGGTGAAAGAAAAGTTTATTGTTATGTGACTGCAACAGTAACTTAGGTAAAACAATAAAATAGGGTAAAATAGGGTTTCTAACGTTTCCTTTCTCCCACTTCTCCCACCCACCACACACAAGTCGATGCTCAAGCTGCAGATCTCTTCTTTTCTACTCAAGATCTCATCTTCTTTTTTCTCAATTCAATTTTTTCACCTCAGCCGCATGTCAAAAGCGATCGTCATGGGCCGCCATCAAAAATCCGATTTGACTCCGCCTTGTTGTGGCGACAAGTTAGGAAATTGTTGTCGGTTTCTGCATGTCATGGTCGATATTGAACAACATTGCATCTAATCATTACATATCTCAATAATACGTTACACACCAAGTAATTTTGATAGACAATCAAAACATGTCATTTTTTAACGTCATCGAAACCATCGGTATTTTATTCAAATTCTCATGTTTAAACAATATGTAATCATGAGTAATTTGTTTGTCTTAATATTAACAACAATCATACTGATTGTTGTTGTGTGTTGAAGTTCTTATGCGTTTATATTTTGGCTCAGACTCGTGACACACTTGAACTTACACTTATAGTATTTGTATTATTATTTTGATAATTAGGCAGTATAATTCTACCAATTAAAGTATGAAGTTGTCTTCTGTAATAAATCACATTTTTTTTCACTCCGTACTATGTTTTCTCATCCTTTATATGATTATATAAATTTCTATTATTTTGCTGTCCTTGTATTTCCAATACTTTCATTGATACATTTGATTTTAAGTTGAGCATGAAAGTATTTCAAAATATTATCATTGAAGAGATTCAACTATTAGTTCATGTTCATCTGTGTTTCATGTTAATATATGCTGCACACCAATCCCCCACTTGTATTGTTTTCTTATTGAGTAGGTAATTAATATTAATTAGGTACCAATCTAGTTGGACTTGTAATCAACATCATGAAGATTGTTATCTTCATTATTACAATAATAGGTGATTGAAAGAGTCTGCTCAGACAGTAGATATCTTTGATATTTCCTTCTCAATCCATGCAAAAAGCTCAATTGTCTGTCATCGTTTTCTACACGCTATTGCCAGATTAAATCTGTTTCAATAATAAAATCTAAGACGTCTTCTAGATAGTCTAAGAAGTTCACATAACGTGGCAAAATTGATGTGGAAAGATAATTCTCAATCACAGAGAAGACTCAAACCTGGGAAATAATGGTTAACCTTTTTCTAATGATGTAGCTGTTACAAAATGTAGAGTTGATTGAAATATGGCATTTCGCCCCGTTCATGATTTCCACTTGCCTTCCCACTATAATTTACAAGACGCATCAAGAACAATCTACAGACCTCCCAGCCATCTTTCAAAGGCACCCCCAAAAAAGAAATACAAAATATAAACGGAGCAGGGGGAAAAACTAGGACGATTTCAATAGAGATCATACCCAAGCACGGATTCAAGGATCAAGCAATAGCATTTAATCAAAGGCAAATGAACAAGGTAAGCGTAAGCTCTTTTAGACATGGAGGTTCTTCTATTACTAGCCTTGAGCTGTAGCAAGAACTTCCTCCTCAGGTTCACAATCCGTTGCTGATATCAATGAAGCAGACTGAATCTTTCCAGCATGATCAAGTCGCATCAAAATAACTCCCCTGACATAATAAATTCACATATTGCCATGACCTCAGTAAATATTAAATTCAAACCTTAACGTAAAAGAAAAATAAGGGCACTCTATGCTATAAAGATCCTGCTATTCAATTTTTCCACATTGTCATTAATTTCACCACTTAGCATCTAGAATAGGTGCAATGAATATAACACCTGGTTTACAGAAATTACAAAAGACAGTCTAATAGGCTCCTTGATACAACAGATACATTAATTTAAAACATTTGTCAAACAATCGACACAGGCTCTGTTAGACCAAGATATCCAAAGAAGATTAAACTCAGGTTCTTACACTACTCTCTCGAACACAAAATCAAGGAATGAATAAATAAGTAGCAAATATGCATATAGGACACATTTCAGTTTTACCTTGCAAATCGAGACTGTATTGAAATATCGCGAACCTTAATTCTGTTGACTGTACCACTATGGCTTACAAGAACCACTTGTTCATCACTTTCACCATCCTCTGTTAGAGATAATGACAAAGATATATTACAACTCATAATAACTAAAAATTTAATATCCGTAGCAAAATTAATACTGGAAATTACGAGAACAGTAAGTGAAGTTGTTGAACTAATCATAGTTTAGCAAATACCTGCTAATGAGAATCCTACCACAAAAACAGCAGCCAGGCGATCCTCTGCGGAAAACTGAATACACAGGATGGAATGCCAACATTTAAATGAAAAAGAACATCTATTATTGCCAAAAGAAGGAATTTTATAAAATAAAAAATACCTTGTATCCAACCAAACCAACACGATTCAAAGATGATACCCTGAAACTGCTCAAAGGGACACGCTTTCCATGACCATTCTCAGACACGAACAACAACCATGGGCCTTTCTGGCCCTTTCCACTGGGAATTTAGTAAATGAATATAATAAGGACATATCTCATAAATTGCTCATATAATGCCTTCAAAAGACAAAAAACTCATCACAATGTCAAAACACTTCCCCTACATAAATCAGGACTCATGTTCTAAAGCTATATTAGAAAGAATAAACGTATATACAATACTTTTAATTATAGTTTATAGCTCTAAAAATTTTAAATAAAAATATGTTTATCAAGGACAAAAGATAAAATAAAAAAGAATTTTCCTCCTGGACTCAACAATTTAAAAATGCTTAAATCTTCCAGGAACTTCAAATTGGAGGGCTGTAGTCATTAACATTAACAATATAATATGGTCATAGAGGAGAAATTCCCAATGAATCTTCAAGGCATTCAAAAAAATACTAATATTATGATGGGGACATGGGTATCATATGGTGC
Organism: Vigna unguiculata; assembly: GCF_037176805.1. Classification (NCBI taxonomy): domain Eukaryota; kingdom Viridiplantae; phylum Streptophyta; class Magnoliopsida; order Fabales; family Fabaceae; genus Vigna; species Vigna unguiculata. The sequence goes on along the minus strand of NC_140793.1, from coordinate 8,597,221 downwards.
CTAAGTGCATCTCCAACCAACAATTCCATCTATGTTTCTCTACTACAATTTAAAATAATATTTCAGAATTCCCTCTAATGCGACAACTTCCTTTGTTTAAATAACAATATTTTAGTCATGCTGGTCCATTTTGCAGTGATAGAACCGATTGTTGCAGCTAGCAACTCCCATCTAAAGTGGACCCCACTGAATTGTCCTCCAATGCAACTACCAAGCTGCTTTTACAGTGTTTGTCAAAAAAGAAGTCCCACATCAAGTAGCATGGGATGCATGGTGGAGTACAAGAGTTTGGTTCTTCTCCCTTAATAACTAGCTTTTGAGGGTGGTTCGGCAAGTGTTTGGGCGCTTCTCATATTATTACTGATACAAATTTCAGAAAAGACAGGATGCATTCATAAAACACATGAAGAAGCTTAATCTATTATTTTATTCGTTCAATGCTAAATGTTTTCATCAAGGAAACATGTAGTTATAAGTTGGTATGAACATGATTCATATACAATTACACAATCCTAGGAGATTGTTCTAATTCAGAACATGTCTGACACCAGACATGTGAGAAAAATAAAGAATTGAGACTTAATAACAGATTCAGCATTCAGGATTTCATCACTACTACCTGTTCTCACGATATTTTGACAAAGTTTCCAAGTTGTTCCACATGGCTGCTGGTATAATGTCCACACTGGCCATACTATCCCCGTTTTTTAGTCTCATTGCAGGTGAACCCCGTGTATTTCTACTTAGTGTGCGGATCTGCAAGGTAGAAAAATCGTGAATATGGTTGGGATCATGAAGTGCTCACAAGATCGTAATTTATGAGATCATAACCTTAGATTCGATATATATATATATATATATATATATATATATATATATATAGAGAGAGAGAGAGAGAGAGAGAGAGACACACACACACTAACACACATACCCATGCAAATAACAAATAATTGAATACACTAATTCATTCCAGTTTCACACTTTAAAACACTTTATCAAACTTATAGTCATCATAAACCATAAGAAAGAAAGCATTTCAATCAAGTCATAGCTCGTAATTGACAAGTAAAATACCAAATGTTCAAAAAGACAAATTATAAAATACTTGATCAAACTTAAAGTCATCATACACCATAAGAAAGAAAGCATGTCAATCGTAACTCGTCAGTGACAAACAAAACAACTTAAATACCTAATTACTTAACTTAAGTAGCCTAAAGAAAATACCAAATTTTCAGAAAGAAAAATTATCAAGTCAGACAAAGAACACCTAGAAGGCCAAACAAATGCTTTTTGTAAAAACCTCGGAACAGTTCGCTAATGCATCGTCTTCCATCTGCATTTTTTTTTTCATGTTTTGATAACATTTTGGGCTTGGATTTTAACCCCAAATCCGTTTAGTGGAAAAAAATAAAATGTTTTTGTGCTCAAAGAGATTGCACGATACCACCAATTTTACTAGCAAGCACTGTGACCCCACTGATTCCACTATTTTGCTATTTCATGTGTGATCTAACACGTATCCGAGCTGTGAAACCGTGGAACATGCTAGTCCAGGAGAAAACATGCCATTCTGCCTATGTTGCAAGTTTGTGATTAAGCCCAGACAAATACACTATTAGAAGTGGGGCTTAAGTCTAACTCAACCCCACAAAACTGATTGTAAGGTAAGGATTGCACCCACTTATATATTATGAATTGACATTATCTCTAGTCGATGTGGAACTTCTAACACACCCCCTTACGCCGAGGTATTTTCATCTCGTACGTGGGATTAGAAATTAACGGGTGGTCCGTTAGCGGCCTGATAGCGGGTGGAACAAAATGTCCAAGAAATCTCGCTAGGATAAGCTCTAACTTGACTCTGATACCATGTTAGAAGTGGGACTTTAAGCCTAACTCAATCCCACAAAACTGACTTGCAAGGTGAGGATTGAGCCCCACTTCTAACACACACATTAGGTGACATACAATAAACTAGTGTCAAAATAAAACTACAAAATACAAATTACAGCAAAAAGCTACAAAAAAAGGTTTCAGCCAAATACTTCATCAGAAATATTTGTTATTTTTTAAAATACCCAATGTCAAAAAGTGCCCTTCCCATATCTCAATATCCTTGTAGTTGCAAGTAGATGAGAAAGCCACCGAGGATCATAAATCGTCAGTCAGCCCCACTCCATAAGCCATGTCAAGTTTGTTGGCTACAGAAAAATCTCAATAAAAACAATTTGTTCGTACTAGGTAGTAAAGACTGCCTTACCTTCTGTAGCTTTATAATCATAAACAATTGGTGTTTGCGGGGTAACAATCCCGCATGAGAAATATTTTCAATTTTTCAGTTGCATCCTGACAAATTCAATCACTTGTATAGATAAATTCCATCCCAAAAAAATAGGATAGCAATCCAACATCTATTGTTAAACTTATAGATCATCTAGAAAGAGGTAAACTATCGTTAATTCACACATAGTAACTCTAAAACTCCACAACCTTTGGTACACATGATGACCTTATTCAACTTATACACCTCTTCATGTCATGTCCCTAATAAACCTCCTCATCTAGTGCCCATTTAAAAAGGCTAATAGATGAGTATGGAGCCTCTTAAATAGTCCTAAACAAAAAAATTCTTGTAGAGTTCCTTTTTGTGAAAAATAGGTGGAAATAGAAATTTTGTAATTGCGCTTATAAGCTCAATCATCTAGGGAAGTGTAACTATTGAAGGGCAAAAAAGCAAGGAACATTTGAAGCCAATCATAATTCGGCCAACATAGTCAAAGACAGGTAGGCAAGGGTGAAGTAAGCATGGAGCAATCTAAGCCATTCATCTAGATCTAGATTTGAATTTTAAAATTCAAATTCTACCCATTCATCCAGTTTCTTTTCTTGCGGTTTGTATCTTCTTACTTCTGCTTGACAACCCCAAACTTGTAGGTGTCTCAAACTGAGTTTCATACTCGTCCAGAACTCAAAAAGAGTCCTTTTGAACAACTTTACTAGGAACCCTATTCAACAAATACATGACAATCTTTAAAGCATACATCCAAAGTGATACAAGTAAACATGAATTACTTAAGATACTCCTAACCATATCCATTAAGGTTCTATTACGCCTGTCTGATACACCATTTTGTTGTGGTGTGCCTGTCATTGTGTATTGAGCACAAATACCATGTTTTTTAAGAAACTTAGCGAACGGACCAAGGTGTTGTCCACTTTCATCATATCTTCCATAATACTCACCACCTCTATTTGACCTTACGATTTTCACCTTTCTGTCTAATTGCATTTCCACTTTATTTATATAAGATTCTAAGGCATTCATTGATTGAGATTTCTCATGCACTAGATAGACATATCCATAACACGAAAGATCATCAATAAAGGTGATGAAATACTTCTCTTTATTGAAGGAATTTACATCAAACGGACCACATATATCGTGTGTATGATTTCAAGAAGCTGAGTGCTCATTGTGGCTCCTTTCTTTGTGTGTTTTGTTTGTTTGCCTTTAATACAATCCACACACACATTCATATCAGTAAAATCCAAATTCAGAAGGATTTCATTCTTTACTAATCTTTGCATTCTTTCTTTGGAAATATGTCCCAAATGCTAATGCCACAAGTAAGCAAATCGTTCATCCACTAAATTATGTTTAGTGTCAACATTGTATTGTGATGCAAAGTCATAAGAGTTCCAACATATAAATTATCCAAATTCAATTTATATAAACCATCATAAAGTGTACCAGATCCAATCATACAAGTACGCTTAAACAAACTGAAACAATCATTCCCAAACTTAAAATAGTATCCAGCAACATCAAACTTAGACAAAAAAATTAAATTTCTAATGATACTAGGTACATAAAAAGTATCTATAAGGTCTAAGTGATATCCAGTGTCAAGGATTAGACGATAAGTCCCGACAGCTTCCACTGAAACTTTTTCTTTATTGCCCATGAAGACGAACTTCTCATTTGGGTTTATGGTTCGGGTTGGAAAAAAATCCCTACATCACATTAGAAACATGAATCGTACATCCATAATCAATCCACCAAGCATTATGGGGAACTTCAATTAAGTTTGATTCAAAACATACCTGATCATTATGCTCACCTTTCTTTTTGAACCAAGCTCTACACTTTACGCAATTCTTCTAGAAATATCCAGACTTTTCTTAGAAATGACATTTTTCATTTTTCTTCTAGATTTTGGTTGAGGACTCGTCAATCTTTAATGGTCATTTACCATTTCCATGTTTCTTTACAACTTTCTCTCAAGCTCCTTGATTCTTCACATAATGAACAACCAAGAAAACTTTTATCCACTTTCATTTTTAGAGACTTAAGTCTTTCTGCGATATTTATCATCTCGATTACGTGCTCGTGCATAGTACGCGAACCGTCAAACTTCATAGTGGTCAACGTACTCATCAATGTCCCAACAAGGGACTTATCAACAGTTTGGGAGCGTTCTTCCACAATTTTCTTAAACTCTTTCACATTATCAATTTTGGGAAGAGAAACCTTAATGTTGTTTGCTATGCTCATTCGCATAAACATTTACATCAAATCTAGTCAGGGAAATTCGACCCATTGAAGACTATAACAAACATATAAAGATATCATAATAAAGACTTCAATTATCACATGCCTAACATTAATGCTTTAAGTTATAAAAACTAAACTAAATACAGATTCAGACATAAATAACCATTCTATGCATACTAATGTTCTCCTTTGGGAGATCCACTAATACACAAACATAAACATAATTATGTTAATCATATTATATAACAAACATATAAAGATATCATTGAAGACTATAACATTTAACCCATTGAAGACTATAACAGACATACAAAGATATCAGAACAAAGACTTCAATTATCACATGCCTAACATTAATGCTTTGAGTTATAAAAACTAAACTAAATACAGATTCAGACATAAATAACCATTCTATGCATACTAATGTTCTCCTTTGGGAGATCCACTAATACACAAACATAAACATAATGATGCTAATCATATTATATAACATTATTGATAATTAAAATATGCGTCAACTAGAATCACCTACTACCTTTGGGTATATAATTAAAACTAGTGACACATACAAAATTATCTACCATCATGCTCATTAATTATAAGAACAACTAATCAACCTTTGGGCGATCCTAAAATGCCTTGTAATAATGAACTTCAATTAACCCATAAATCAATTATTCATAATTTAGCATCCATACTACGAGTAATTGAAATAAAATCATTAATAATTTGAAATCAAAAAAACTTTAAAATTTTGGTCACTTTGGTGACTAACAAAATTTATCATACTTGATCTCAAATAAATAAATATACATTTAATTGCTATAAATCATACATAACATTCTCATTAATTTTAATTTAACAATAACAAAACATACACATTATTGTAAATTAAAAATACATTATTCATATAATAAAAATATTAACGTTAATTGGTGACACAATTCAATAATATCACCACACTTGATCCATGAAAAACAAACAATTAATCCAACAATAATTGATTCATGGAATTTGCATTTCAAACATTCAATTTCTTTAATTCAAGAATTTATCATAATAATTCAAGCCTTTTATTTTTGCAATTAAAGCACAATGGAAACAAACATTACAATTGAACATTAAATATTTGTTTGATCCATCATTAAACTTGATGCCCACAAAGGACACGTAACCAACAAAAACTTTCATCATCATGCCATTGAATTCAATTAAAGTATAAAAGAAAAACATTAAAGAAACATAATAGTGCAATTCTTTAATTAACAATATATCCCTAAAACTTATAATTAGGGTTCATACAGTTGGCAAAAAATATAAATTTCAAAATCCCTAAATCCATAATTAGGGTTTATCTTAATTTCAAACATCCCTGAAATCATAATTAGAGTTTATAATATCATAAAATCCCTAAATCATAGTTAGGGTTTATTATAGCCTAAAATTCCTAAATTCATAAGTAGGATTAATACTTTCATAAAATCCCTAAATTCATAATTAGGGTTTATAATAAGTTCAGAAAAACACAATTTGGGAAAAAAACATCATAATTGGAGAATCATAAATGTAATAACACATGCTCTGATACCACATGTAAATTATTTTGTAGTTTCCATGCAATAATACTTCATTATAGAAAACTACTATAGGATCTTAAGATTCATGATTCTCATATGTTATAATCACACATTCATGCTCATAAATCATAATAGGATACTAACCTTGATCCATGAGAGATCCAATAATAATGCGTTCTTTAATCTCTCTTCTTCAACCTCATTTTTCCAATCTATCTCTTTGTCTTCGTTACTCCTCTCACACTCTCTTTATTGATGGCTTATTGTGAGATAACGTTATGACTAGAGACAAAACCCTAATATCCTTTTATAAGCCAATGTTCATCAAGTTGGGCTTAGCTTTATTTTATTATGACTTCCCATAATAACCAATAGGTCCTTATATTTTATTAAATCACAATTGGGCCCATCATAATATTTCAAATGAGTCACATAATAGAATTAATTCGTTAATTAATTCTAACAATAAGTAAAGAGTGTTGACAATAGTTTATAAGTAAGTAGCTAGATGAAGAGGAATATAGCCTAACCTATAAGAGAGGGAGCAAAGTGAATGGTATATAAAATACTAAAATACTTGTTTGTCTGTATCTAGCTTTCGTGCAAGTGTCCTAAAACTACCACTTAGGAAAATAGGGTTGTACACCCACTACGAAGAAGTAAAAAGGGATTGAAAGATAGGAAGCATAATTGAATTATTATGGAAGAAAATCTTATGCATGAGTAGCTTAATGTATTATGGAGAACACAATACTATAACTAAGAAAATGCTACATAGTAAAGTTGTAAGACCCGTGGAATTTAATTAATTAAATAAATAATTAATTAATAAATGCGGGAGGGGAAATAATTATGTAATAAAATTTTGGTTGGTATGATGTGAAAAAGTAATAGCTCATGTGGTTGAGATTACTTTGATTGTGTGAGAGGACTTGGGTTCGAGTCCTATGTATGCTAACTTTTGTGTTATTGTTTTATTATTTAAATCTATGAAAACATGTTCTGGTATGTTATGATGATTGAATCGTGATTTCTAGCATGAAATATGAATTGGTTAGATGGTTTGATATTGATTTGATGATTGTATGGTTATGGGTTCAAGCCTTGGAGAACTTACATTAAACTTTATTTTTGGCATTTTTGGCTTTGACTTGAATATGGAAAGGTGGAAAGGAAACCCTAGTGGTATGGGGTGGCTGGAAAATAGCCTTAAGGAATTGGTGAATGACATTAAACACCACTTAATAATAAATTTTCGTTCTAGGGCATTTAGTTAGTCTTTAGGCACACTTTAAAAGGTAAAACTAGGTTAATAGCTAAGGTTTTGCAAGCTGGAAAACATACCCAGAGAGAGAGCACGAAAATTTGAGAGCTTGTGAGGTTGAGAGGGATTTTAGGGACTGAATTGTGAGAAGGCTAAGGGAACCATTGGCGTAGGGAGGAATTCCGATCATCAAGCTTAAGCGAAGGAAAACCAGGTTAGGGGAGCTGGACTCCGTAATTTTTATGCGTATGATTAATAATGTGTAACTGTATGGTATATTGGTTGTTTGTGCACTGTGAAATCCTTTATAATTCTGCGTTTCTGGAATTTTCCAGAAACCACCTAGCAGGTGATGAACCACCGCCAGGCGACTCATGCAATTTTATGTGTTCTGGGTTCCTGGAAGAGGAACCGCCTGGCGGCTGGGAGTGTGCCGCCAGGCGACGCATAGCGTCTTAGCTATTTTCTGGGTTTGCTGATGAAGCGCCTGGCAGGACTGGTTGAACCACCAGGCAGCGCGGGGTAATTTGACTCGTTTTTGGGTTTTCTGGAATTCTGGGTGAAATTTGATCGGGGCAAAATTCAGTGGTGATTCTTATGGAGTTGTAATTTTGACCAATAGTAGGTATAACCAACTAATCGAAGGCTTAAATGAATGGAACAGTGAATATGAGTTAGGGTTGAATGTATGTTATCAGAAATCACAATTTGGAATGTGTTACTGTGAATTGGACATAGGAATTGGTGATCAATGAAAGTATATAATGAATTGTTATGATTGTAACTGTAATGGGAATTCATGAAGATGGAAAAATGGTCGGGCATTGGGTGCGGGAAAAATCTGGAAAATACCCAGATGGTAAGCACCGCCTGGCGGCACGGGGGTTGGCCACCAGGCGCCAGCGTAGTGGCAGAGAGGCTGCAGGCTGAAGTGTTGTGCACTGAGGTTGGATAATGTCTTCCTTTGGGTTAGAATCAGGAGATGAGAATTGTGATAGTTGGGATTGTTTGACGAGGGAGTCGTGTATGAACCACAAGGGTGAGAAATTCCTTAGGTGGCGGTGACGTCAATTATTGGGGGTCTTTCTATCTTATGGCGCTATAGAGATTCTGCATACTGGTTAAGTTGGGTACGAGGGGGTTTAGCAATTTACCAATTATTGTGAATGAGAGTCCAAATAGTGAAAGAGTTTTGACAACAACTTAGTGGTAAAGAATCTAAGAGTACTAATAGGTTAAGAAGGAAGGAGTTTAATATCATAATTGAATGAGTCCTGTTATCAAGCTAGGGAGTGGGGATTTGGCCTCACCATTGTTAGTAACCATTTAAGTAATAATATCGGGGATTGATCAAATGGAAATGAGGTAAGAAACTGTGTTAAACTTGAACAATAAAACCAGTGTGTGCTGTACTGTCATGGCGCCTGGCACTGGGACCTGGACCGCCAAGCAGTAGCGGGATCACAGAGGGGTCTCGAGGCTTGGTGCACCTGGCGACAGAGGCAGTTCCGCCAGGCGGTCGCTGTTGCGAGAGAAATTTAAAGGCGTTGTGCGCCTGGCGGTACGCGACACCCGCCAGGCGGTCTGGAAGCTAGCAGCGCCTGGCAGCACGTGTCCCCCGCCACGCGATTTGCACTGCTGCAACTTCGAAACTTTGATTATGTATTTGTGATCTACAAGGCGTCTAGTGGTGTTTTAAAGGTGGGGTTGTTGGTGTTCCTTGAGTTGTGGCTCGGAACGTATCCCTTGAGTTGTGGCTCGGGATAGGGGTTAAGCACGTGGTATTCCTTGAGTGGTGGCTCGGAATAACATCTCTTGAGTTGTGGCTCGGGATGGCGGATGAACACGAGAAACCCTTGAGTTGTGGCTCAGGTTGGCGAGTGTTGCCGGTGTGAGTGTGCTGGTTGTGGCCAGTACGGATGGGTCCAGATAGATTGTCCTCCTCAGTTGTTGGCTGACGAGTTTGGTAGTCTTGGGACGATACAGACTATGTTTGTATATGGGAACTCTACTTGGCATTGCGGTGTATGGTCCGTAACATGTTTTCCCGCACGTGCTCTATCGGTTGTGGCCGATAGGTATGGCAGCAAGTCACCTTGAAGTAATCCTTAGACGATGTAGAACATGAATAATCTGATTTGGGGGTCAGATTGCAGGAATAAAAGTATAGGACAATGTGGGAAGTTAAGTTAAGTGTTGTGATATGTATTCATGTTGATATATATGTTTGTAACATTGTATATATGATTTATCTGCTAAGCTCACCCTATTTGCGTGTGTTTGGCGATGATCGTGTACACGGTACACGGGAGTAGATGTTAATGATGCAGGTGGCTCTGGTGCAGCTTAGTCGCGGAGAGGGTTTCAACTTGGGAAACTCTTATGTTATTTATTGCTTTTGAAAACAGTTGTAAACCCTGATGGGTAATTTTATAACATTGTGATTTTGGTATTGTAGTGGATGTTTATAAAATTTTAATTTTCCCGCGCTTTGGTAAAATGAGGTATTAATAATGCGCTGAGTATTTTATTTTCTTTATTTTATTTATAAACCCGTAATATCCTGACGGGATGTTACAAAAGTGCCTCTAAATGGAAGAAAATAAGGGAATATAATAGTACTTAAATTGGTGCTACATAAGTCTTGTCTTGTGAAATTTGGGTGCAATCTTATGAAGATATAATGCACCCTTTGACATAGTAGAAAGTTTGCCTTGGTTTAATTTTTATATACAATATTTAGAGCATGTTAGGCATATTGTTTGTTTGGCTAAATAACTCAAAAAGGAATTTCTCTTGAGTAACCAAATTTTTTGAAATATATTATGCTCGGTGTAGGATTGATAGGGAAATGTAATAAAAGGACATACTATTATAATACCTATTGTAAATGAAACGTATAAAGATTAGAGTATCCCAAATACTCAATTATAATTGTATAGTTTTCTTTGCTGATAAAAAAAATATATTAAAAAAATGAAAAACAAATTAAAAAAATTAAAAAAACCAGAAATATACACGTGGAGTTGACTTTAACACCGTCTGGTCAAAGTTAACAGTGAGTATCAAATTGAGTCATTTTTAAGAAAATGAGGACCAAATTAAGACAATGAAAAACTTGAGCATCAAACTGAAATTTCATGACAAATAAAGGGACCAAAAGAGTAATTTAACCAAAATAAAAAGTAGACGAACGGGTCTAATGTTATTCTTTGCCTGCACCCCCAACTTTATTATTCGATGTTACATTTTCATAATTATTTCAGCCCATCTCTCATTCATGCATCCTCTTTTTTTAGCGCCACTCCAAATTTGTTTCTTTTTAGTATTATTGTCTTATAATTTTTTTGGAAAACTAACATTTTGAAAACTACATCAACTTTGCATGTTTAACTAAGGGTACCGCCGTTAGGCAGACGATGTAGGATATTAACACCTTCCCTACACGTAATCGGCTCCCGAATCCAAAAATCTGGTTGTTCGCAAATTTGTTTTATTTTCATAGTTTTCCATAGTTTTCCATAAATAACTACGATGACGATTCCAAATCTCTTTTCAAACATGTTTTCTTTCTTTTTCGCCGTCTCGTCACGATTTCGGTTGTGACAATAAGAAACAAAATTAGGAGAGAAATAAATTTAAGAAAATAATGGTTAATTACACACACATTTTACTTTTACAATTCATTTTCTTAAAACTTAATTGTTAATATTAATTATTTATTAAAAAGTAAAAGAATTTACAATTGAGATATTTTAAAATAAAAAAAAAAACATAAAAATGAACCTGATTATATTCTATATCTAGCTACCTACAAGATATATATATATATATATATATATATATATATATATATATATATATATATATATATATATATATATATATATATATATATATATATATATATATATATATATATATATAAATGAAGAATGTTGGAGCTAAAGATAGACATGAAAAGGAAGAATAAAGAAGAATGAGTTAGCCTTTACCTAATTTGGAAAGGAATAACAAAAACCTTATTTGGATACAAAATAAGAATTAAACAATGAAGCATGTTGAGAGATAACTACACATATTTGAGTTATACTTTGGTTATGAAACAATAATGCTTACCACAATAACAATTATTTAAGACACTATTTGCATTGTTCAATTGCTCCAAAAGAAAACAAAATGGAAAATAGTTTAAAAATTATTTAGGTTATTTCTATAATGATAACCCAACAATTAACATTATTGGCCAATGCCTCACATTCTAGTAAAAGGATTATGCCAACATTATTGGCCAATGCCTCACATTCTAGAAAAAGGACTGTGCCAACTTTGTACGTTTTGGTAATGCAACTGTAGACGCTAGAAACAACAACAATCTCAACACACTTGCCAAGGCAAATGCATTTCCCTATGGCATTGACTTCAATAATTGTTCCACGAGAAGGTTTAGCAATGGCAAAACCTTTGTTGACTTTATTGGTAACTTTTCCTCCTTTCTTCTCAAACATTGTCTTTGTCTTTGTTTGGTTGAGGTTTAATGTTTCCATACAAACATAAAAAAAAATATTACGAGGATTTTTATGCATTTATTGTCCTTTTGTATCTATTAGATTGGGTTTGCCAGTGCCACCTCCATACTTGGGTGTGCTCAAGTAGAAGAGACATCAAGTAATCATAAGAGTTAACTATGCATCAAGCTCTTGTGGAATCTTGAATTCAACCAGATTAGTAAGATTCAAAATAAATAAATATAGAGTTTAATATGCTTTTTTCTCAAATTATTTTCAAAAATTATGTTTCATCTTTAAAAATTGTATATTTATTTTGTTTGCATTTTATGAAATTCATATAAAATATCTTTTAACAAACAAGGAAGTTATATTCTAATTCATTTTGGAACTCCAATTATCATATAATAAATAATTAAAATGTTGTTTGTTGAAAAGATGTTTTATATAAGTTTTATAAAATACATCAACAAAATAAACATTTATTCAATCTAGAAAAAAATATAACTTTTAAAAGTAACTTCAGGTTAAAAAAACATTTTGACCCATAAATAAATTTTTTTTTGTTCAATTTATTTCTTATAATATTTTTATTTTGTGACGAAGGGAGATTGTTTGTCCTTAGACAAACAAATTGAATACTTCACCTCGATTGTGACCAACGATCTTCCAAGAAGCATACATAGCAAACCAAAACTAAGACAATACTTAGTCAATTCCATATATCTCTTATCAATTGGATCTAATGATTACATGTTGAATTATTTCAAGTACCCAAATGGAACGAATAACAATCTAAATTTAGAAAAATATGTAGATTACCTACTTGAAAAAGTGGCTTCATGTATCAAGCTAATCTTTTGATAAATGTTTTGAATTACACATTGATTTCTAAAATGTAGTCATTGTTATATTTAATATGTCACCTTTCAATTAAGTATTTTACATATCATATGTATTTAATTTTTCCCAAAGAATGTGAAAAATGTGTTTTGTTTATTCTTTCTTTTCCCTAGGGAATTTATGATTTAGGAGCTCGAAATTGTGTGGTAAGTAGAATTGGTCAAATTGGATACACACCAGCATGTGTTATAAGGACACCATATTGCAAAAAAATGCAATGAAGATATAAATCAAAAGGTTAAATGTAAGACCCGAGAAAATTAAATAGTTAACTAAATAATTATTTAATAAAGGGGGGTAATAAAAGCCTTTAAGGCATTTAATACAGAGAGGTATGATGTGGAAAAGTATTAGCTCAAGTGGTTGAGCGTACTTTAATTGTGTGAGAGGACTTGAGTTCAAGTCCTATATGTGCCAATTATGTGTATTTTAATTTATGCATTATTTTGATGGTATACTTGAATGCTTGACGTGATAACAAAATCCTAAAATGGTAGGAATTATCACAAATATGAATTGGTTGTTTTGGTTGTGCGTTTGACTTGGTAATTGATGGGTTGTGGGTTCAAACCTTGCTAAGGACAAATTCATTCTCCTTTTGCCAAATTCTCTTGGCATGAATATGAAAGGGTTTAGGAACCCTAGTAGCTATAGATACTATAGATAAGTGAATATACCTAATAAAAAAAGAATAATTCATAAAAGAATAGTTAACGGTTGCGATTTGTCTCAAGATTGTTTTTCAATTTTTCAATAGAAAGAAAAGGGGGGAGTATTCTCAAAAACTTCATATCTATATTTTTATTGGCGGCATGGCCGAGTGGTAAGGCGGGGGACTGCAAATCCTTTTTCCCCAGTTCAAATCCGGGTGTCGCCTGATCGATAAGAAACTGTAAATGAAAGATTATATTACGTTTTTTTAGAAAACTTTTTTTCCAACAGAAGCAAGCGAGGGAAAAGGAGTCTTGAGAATTGTGTTTGATTCGAAATTATAAGCATCAGTAGACAAATTTGTATGAGTATCTATCCCCCATATTCATTAAAATGAATATGGGGGATAGATACTTTGTGTCAGGAACCAGATTTGAACTGGTGACACGAGGATTTTCAGTCCTCTGCTCTACCAACTGAGCTATCCCGACCATTCTTGAAGCTTAATACTTTGATTTTAAAAGATTTTTAAAATCTATGTTAATGAATCTATATCAACTAAGTAAAAAAAAAGTTTGTAAGTGAGTTTCCGCAGTAATAATTATTTTTTATTGTTAATCGTTAGCAAATGGAGAGGCAACGTGAAGTTATGTGTGTTGTTTTAATTGTAATCACTGTATTATGCCTTGGGATGACCATAATTGCATGAACTCTCGTCTATTTCACCCAAAATCTGGGTTTTGGCACGAGTTACCTGGTGATGGGCCGAAATCCGCCAGGCGGAGCACGAGGTCTGACACTGTTTTGTTATTTTGGTGATTTTTTTTATACGTTGATGTTTATGTTCGTCTTTGGTTTGGTTGTTTGATTGACTCATGCTATGATATTAATTCGTATGGTCGGACTATTATTAACAATGGAGAAGGGAACATGAGGGGTCATGTTAAGAATAGGTAATCCCTTTACTGAGTCGAATTAATGATCATTGAGTTTTGATTGGAAGTGTTGGACTGTAGAAATATTTCATTGTTAAACGTTGGGTTGTAGTGCTCGAGACAACAGAACCATGGAATCGGGAAGGGGAAACACAGGTGCAGAAAATTTGGGTTTATACCCATAATCTGGTATGCCGCCTGGCGGCATCTTATTGGCCGCCAGGCGATAGCGGCGTAACAAGGCTGTTTGGTAGATTTGTGAGTCTGTTTTGGGAAGAAATTATCTGTGAATGAATTGTGGTTGAATTGGGTATGAAAAGACGATTAAAATAGGGATTTTGGAATGATTGGGTTATAATAATTGGTTGAGGTAAGAAATAGGTGTGAGGCATTAGAAATTGGTTAAGAGTTAAACAAGCATTCTTCATGTATGGAGTGTGAATCTTGAGTTCTTTGGTGGGGCTGTGATAAGGGGATTGGAAAATAATTAACTGTTGGTTATTATGAAAATGGACGAATCAGTAAGCATAAAATAAAGATGGACAGCTTTGTTGGGGTTGGTATGTAGTAACAACTTAGCAATGAAGGTTCTGGTTATTACAATGTAGTTCATTTTGGGTGTGATTAAAGGCATTGAAATGTTGGTTGTAGTCATAGGTATGGATGGATTTGCTATACTTTGATGATGCTCTTGTAATTAAGGAAACTTGAATGACTGGATTGACCATTGTATAGTATAGGTACTTGATACATATGATAGTGGTAGATTAACCATAAGGTGGATTCGATAGTGGGGTCTTTATTTGGGCGCTTGGATTTGGGTTATACATCGAATCAGAATAATTGAGGTGCTAATAACTAGTAAAGCTCTGCTACTGATATGGCGCCTAGCGGCATGGGTGTGCGCGCCAGGCGATAAGCATACCATGGGAGGGACAGTGTCACAAGTGCGCCTTGTAGCAGAGTGTGGCCCGTCAGGCGATAGACACCACAAAAATGGGTATGTGTGAGAGCGGCGCTTGGCAAAAAGGGGGTAACCGCCACGCGATAGCGACGCGAAAAGAGGCTCTACGTGCAAGTCTGGCGCCTGGCGAAGGGGACTGTCCCGCCAGGCGGTCTAGACCTGTTCCGCTTGGCGGCGCTTGGTGCTGCGCCAGGCGGAAATCCTGCAAACGTGACTTGTGTTGTGTTATGTTTAAGCAATGATGTTATGCTTGGATCGAGTGATGTTGTGCCATGAGCGAGTAGGTTCATGGATGGTGGTTAACATGTGATGATATGAGCGGGGAGGTTCATATCTAGTTACTCTCGCGTGGGGATACGAGCGAGGTAGGTTCTTATGTTCCGTGCTCACGTTTGAGAGATGGGTGTATGTCTTATTTTATACATTATATATATATATGTTGTTTTTATTTTTCTCAGCTCACCCTTTCTGTTTATGTATGACGATGATCGTGTGATTCGTTACACAGGAGCAGGTGTGGATGCAGATGATGTTGAGGATGCTCAGGCGACGGAGTGAAGGCTAGTTGGGATTAGAGCTAGGCATATTTTATTATGTTTTACTTATAATTATGGATTTTGGAAACTGTAACGTCTTTATGACTACTTTCTTATAATTTTTTGCGCGTGTTTAAATATTTTAAAATTTTCCCACGTTTGGGAATAATAATATCATGACGATTTAATTTTTTTTCCTTATTTATTTATTTATTTAAGTAATATTCTTTAGGGATGTTACATTAAACACTAGCCAGACAAACTCATTGGAAAGCCACAAGAGTTGCAAAACCAACTCTCACATTCACTTTCACTAATTTGGATAATTACAATTTCTCCCAGAAAATACGAAATTCCCCTGAAAACTTTGGTAAACAACGTCTACTATTAATCTCTTGAAAAAAAGAAATTAAAAAGTTAATGTGTTTTTTGTATTCTAGTATGATCATAACTAATACATTTATTGATTACATTTTCAGGGTTCAAAAATATTTTTGACTCGTGTGTCCAAAGAAAGAAACCTTGTGCAAACCGGAATGAATATTATTTTTTTGACTTTGCTCACCCTGCTAAAGCTACAAATAAAATATATGGAAATGAGCGTTTTAGTGGAACCCAATTATGCCTTCCTTAAAATATTCAGACATTGATTCATGCACATTAAAGTACGTGTACCACGTTCTTGTAGAAATATATCATCAAAAAAATTTGTTTGTTATTTGTTTTTCACTTTCTCTTTATGTATGATAAACAAGTTATACTTTGCCTAAAATGTTTTATGTTTCTGAACAATTTTTTCAATTGCTTCAAGAGAAAAATACAACATATATTGTTGGAAAAGATGTTTTTAGGGATCCAAGATAACAAATTTGAGTTTCAGGAGACTGATGATTGCATATATGGAAGGTGGATAAATTAAGAAATATTATATACCTATATTTTGTAAAGCCCACTTACTGTGTGTAAAATCATACCTAGTATGGTTAGGAATGTATTACGAGGAAAGATTTCTTGAATTTGTTTGTCTTTATAACATCTGGTGGTATTGCATTATCTATTCTATTTCAGATTATAACTTCTTTCATTTGTCATCATAGAGTTCGCCAACCTGATGTTCCAAAACATTTATTAAATTTTCAAACGTCAATGAAACCTAGTTGATAAAATTTAAAAACATTTTTTTTAAAATATAAAAGGAAAACATATATTTAAATAAAGAAAAAATTTTAAATGTTTGTTTACTTCAAATTTTTAAATTCTAATGAAATCTCTTTTTCTATACACTAATAAAGAACAGTTATGAAACTAATAATAATAATAATAATAATAATAATAATAATAATATAATTTTAATATAGATATTTCGTCTTTTGAACTTCAATATATATTGGATGGTGATAAAAAAAGATTCATGACAATTACATTAAATTATTTCATGATAGTAAATAAAATGTATTTATACAATAATAATGATAAACTTACATGTATGATAATGAGTTAGAAATGAAAATAATTAAATGAAAAATATCAAAATAGTATTCTACATGATAAAAATAAAAAACAAGTAAAAATATTGAAAAATGATCAAATGTGTGTCTTAAAAACAATTTGAGAGACCATTGAATGAAATTCACAAAGGAAAATAATTGCATAATTAAGGGTATGATAAGATGAAAAATAACTTAGAGGTCTAAATTTCAAATATCAACCTAGTCAATGGTTGAGAGATAACAAAAATTGTTTTAGTGAAACAAAAGAATTCTTCAAATGAAACAAAAATTAATAATTATAGAATAAAGAAGATAAGTTTTTTATATTATGTAGTAAATGAAAGGTTTATGAAATTAAAACTTAAATTAAGAGTGTTAAACATTCTCATGTGAAAATAAAATATACAAGAGTTTTGGAGGGCCAAAGTAATATAGTTCTTTGATCATTTGATTGGATCATTAGTATGATGCTTAAAAAAATGGCTCCTATGTAAAAAAATTGATCGTTAGATTAGATCATTAGTATAATGCTTTAAAAGTTGTGAAGAAGTAGAATCTATCTTGTTTTCATCTTCACATATAGTTTCCCTTTTATCACTTTTGAAAAATGAAAATATTATTTTATTCTTCATTGATATACTTTTTTTAAAATATATTAAAAGATAATTTATCATAATCTAATAAAAAATTGAAAGACGTAATTATTAGAAGAAAAATATATTATAGTTAAGCCATAATTAAAAATCGGTTACGAAAAAACACAATACATTTTTTTCTTTAATTATAAAAGATGAATATACAAAAGGCTCATGAGATAGAAAGTCATCTTAATAATTGTACCATAGTGGCAAAATTGGTCGCTATCTTAAAAGGTTGTTAACCCTAAAGTCGCCAAGTAACCTCTAGGCTTGAAGGAACACCATGAAGACCATAACTAGGTACATATCGACATACTTGGTCACAAAGCGTCTCATCATTAATCACACCTTACATGAATCAACTAGCTTACACAATGGCAAGGTTGATCAACTATTTGATCGCCTCAATAATATAAACGATATGAACACTAGCCGACCATAGTCGCGAAAAACAGATATGGAAATGGTAATTTCCAAAATGCTGCATACTCTAACTCAGGGGAAAAACCAGCTGAAACATTGTAAGAGAATAATGGGCCTACGATCTAGGCCCAACTAAGTCCAAACAAGCCCAATGAAGTTGGGCCAAAGTAAATTGTGGTCAAAATCCAGCCCATGGTTTAACTAAGGTAAAATGAGAATAATCTCCTATAAATAAGGGTGGACCCCAATAATTAAAAGTACACATTTCATTAGTGCATAATCTGAGATTTGACTTTGAGAACTTTTGCTAACTTGATCGTCGAAGCATTTTCTGTAGGTAACACCCCCATGTTCCATCAAGTACCCGATAACAAAGGCATAGTGAACATGACCGTGGATTATCCATGCAAGAAGCTTAGAGATTGTGGTAAGACGAAGTGTAAGTCCCATAATAATTTAATATTGTCCATGTAGGAATAATAACTATTAAATTAATATTTCATTATCAAGTGAGACAAAAGAGATTACGTTTTCTCTTCGAGAAAGGAAGGAAACAAATGAGAAATGAGAGCAAAAATAATGAGTATGTGTCTAACTTCATTTGTTCTTTAAAAAGAAAAATAAAACATATGAGAGTGAGCGATGAGTACAATTTTTGTGAAAAACTAAAAACGCAATGAAAAATAAAATAAAAAATAACTTCATAAATATTTGGTTTAATAACTTTTTTTGTTACTGTTTCCAAAAATGTCAAGTTGGTCCTCCAGTTTTTTTCGTCTCAATTTATTTTCATATTTTTAGTCAGAATTTGATATTTTTAGAAGAAAATAGAGACCAAATGAGTAATTAAACATAAAATTTTTATTCTTTTCTATATTTGATTTTATGTTTTATTATCTATTAACATTAAATGTTGTATTTTTTTAAAAGAAATTAAAAGACACACAATTTAATTTCCATCATTTTCTAAAATATGTACCTATAATTTTAAAAATTTTTAAATTTTTAACATTTTAAAAAATACATTTAATTTAAAAAAATAAAAAATATTTGGGGGGGTTATGGCCCATCCCCGCTTCTTAGATACCCTACCACTGAGAAAGAGTAAAAATATTCAAATGTAAGACATAAAAATACTTAATTAACATACATCATTTCAACATAATTACATAAAGGTTGTGATAAGACGAAAAATATCTTAGAGATGCAAATAAGTTTCATAACAAGCCAAACAATTAGAAGAAATAAAAAAATAGAAAGTGTGTAGTGTGTGTGTGTATGTGTGTGTGTGTGTGTGTATATATATATATATATATATATATATATATATATATATATATATATATATATATATATATATATATAAATACAAGGCTACTTAATAGACTGAGTATTTTAATAATTTAAACGGGGATGGGGATATGGTGGTGATAGGTGTTATGGCGGGTATGGGGACAATGATGGGTCATATTTGTACATCACCATCCTCATCCCCATACCTAATCGAAAAAGTTGAGTATTCCTCATACCTATACATGTACCTATACCGAGTCAAGTCAAGGATTCTCCATCAAAAGGAGGACGGGTTCGAGTAAAGCTACAAGGGTGGGTTTATTTGCCATCCCTAGTGGTTGGGATGCTTCAAAAATCTGATTTGCTTCAAGTGGTAGAGTTAGTGTTGTTAAAGTTCCTAGTTTAGATGGTTGAGACGGTTGTTCTGAGTGAGGTATTTGTGGAACATTTTATGTTGTGTATTATAGATGCCACATCTTTTGCATAAACCACCATTTCTAAATTAGGTTTCATCCTTCTTTAACTCCTAAGGTTCTAGTCTTCAAATTTTTTTGCCTTCCAAGCAATATTCTTTTGGTTGGAGGGAATACATTAGAGAATGAAATAACTGCCCACACTTGTTGATTGTTCACAGGGTAGATGATTGACATGTATATGTCTTCCTATATTGATTTTCTAGCAATCAGTGAGTTCTAGAACTTTTCCATAAGTTTTAGAACGAAATAATGTTGCACACTTTGTAAGACCCGTAGAATTTAATTAATTAAATAAATAAATAATTAATAAATGCGGGTAGGAAGACCCTTTATGGAATTAAATTCTGATTGGTATGACGTGGAAAAGTATTAGCTCAAGTGGTTGAGAGAACTTAAAGGTGTGAGAGGTCTTGGGTTTAAGTCCTATGTATGCTAACTATGTGTTATTTAATTATTATTAACCTTGGAGAACCTAAACTAAAACTTTATTTTTGCTAATTCTGTGTTGCCAATGATGGGAAGGAGTAGAAACCCTAGCTGTAAGACCCGGGAAAATTAAATAGTTATTTAATTAATTATTTAATTAGGATGGGTAATGAGAACATTTAAAGCAATAAATGTGAGGAGTTATAACGTGAAAAAGTGCTAGCTCATGTGGTTGAGAGTACTTTATTGTATGTGGGGACTTGGGTTCGAGTCTTATGTGTGTCATTTGGATGTTATTAAATTATGCATTTTTAGGTAATTATATATTGAATGCGTGGTGTCATGATAAACTCTTAGAATTGTAGGACTTATCATGAATAAGGATTGGTTGAATGGTTTGGCCTTGGTTGGGTATGTGCATGAGTGTGGGTTCAAACCTTGGTGAGAACTAAATAATTTTTTTTTGCCAAATTTTCCTTTTGCATGAATGTGAAAGGGCTAGAAACTTAGCAACCAAAGGAGAGGTAACCTAAGGGCTGGAAAACAGAGGGTTAATTGAACATTGGACTAGCATTGGTGTAATTCTTAATTAAAATTCGTGTAAGGCACTAAAAGGGTAATAAGTGAGAGTGATTGTGAGAGAGAAGGTCATAAGAAGAGAAAGAGTGCACTGTAAATTCGTACTCACCATAAGCAAGGGTTTTTCAGAGTTTTGGGGGCTGATTGAGAGAAGTGGTGGGGCTGAAATCACCAAGGATTGGACTGGAAACAAAGGCTAAGAAGGTTTTGTGAGGGGATAGGCATACAGATTCGAATTTGGCAAGGAATCCAGGTAAGGGGAGTTGTTTTCGATGCTTTAGATACCTATACATTGTATTGTGCTTTGGTGATTGAAACTACATGCCTTTCACCCATTTTTCCGCACTGTTTGATTGGGTTTTTGGGTTTTTCCCAGAAACCGCCTGGCGGTTCAAGCCCTACTGCCAGGCGGCTCATTAGAGATGAGCAACTGTTCTTATGTTGGGTTGAATCGCCTGGCGGTGATGAGTTCCTGCCAGGCGGCGCGACGCTGTTCGAGTTCTGGTTGATGATTTTGATGTTGTTTTGGGTGAATGTAACCACTTGCTGAGGTTCAGTGATTGTATACATATATATCTGTAATATTTTATTGTTCTGAATTGATATGTTGGAATGCTTGTGATTTTATTGGATTTTCGTGTATGGGCAGTTTGGGTGGAAACCTAGGAATGATTGTAAATCTTGGGTGGTATGGGCTAATTAAGATGTAATTGGAAGCATGGAATGCGAATAAAATGATATTGGTCAGAACGAGTGTTAAAAATGTTGTGAATGAATATGTGGTGGTGGTCGTGGAAGAAGAGTAGGGAGTTGAGATCTCGGAGTATGTAGGGAAAATGCGAGATGAGGTCTATATCTGATATGCCACCTGGCGGCTCCATGCTGGCTGCTAGGCGATGGCGTGTAGCAGTCCAGGTGGGATGTTGTGCCATGGACAGTGCGAGAGGGGGAAGGAATATTTGGTGATGGAGTAGTTGGTACAATGAAAACTAGAGAATTTATGAGTGAAGGGTTGGGGAAGCGGAGTAGCTTGAGTGAAGGATATTTAGATGGAAAAGTGGTAGATTTTACATATATACATATAGTGAGTCGAAGGGAAGAGCGAAATTATAAGTTATTGCTGTCCAACATGAAGTGAAAGCTTAGCCAGTTCAGTGTGTTAAGAAATTGGATGCTAGCAAGTTCATAGGAGGGATGGAATCGTTATGGAATGATATTATTCTTGTTACTTGAACAAAAGTGATTAGATGGATTAATCATTTTAAAAGTATAGGTACTTGATTATGTGTACTAATGGATGGATTAACCACAAAGAGCCGTTGATATGAGAGTCCCTATTTGGTCATGAAAATGAGTTATCCAGTAAATTAGACTAAGGTACCACAAAGCAGTAAGGTGCTGTTCTGGTATGGTGTCTGGCGGTACACTGATACCCGTCAGGCGATGGATGTAATAGGAGAGCGCTTAGTACTAAGGTGCGCATGGCGGCACGTCGAGCTCCGCCAAGCGGTTACGAGGAAACATTGGGCACTGGAACGACGCTGGCGCCTGGCGGTGGGTGAATACCGCCAGACGGTCTGAAGCAATTTCGCCTGGCGGCACGTGGGCAAGGCCAGGCGAAAATACTGTTCTTCTTTACTTTCTTGGTGTGTTGTTCAATTAACGATGATACTTTGCTTGGATCGGGAGATGCTGTGCCATGAGCGGGTAGGTTCATGGATGGCGAATGACATGTGATGATATGAGCGGGGAGGTTCATATCCAGTTACTCTCACGTGGGGATACGAGCGAGGTAGGTTCGTATGTTCCGTGCTCACGTTGAGAGATGCCACGTGCAGGGAGGTACGGGGCTGGTGGATCACATGTGTTGGACTACGGGCGGGTAGGTCCATAGAGCAGGACTACGAGCGGGGAGGTTCGTAGAGGCAGGACCACGAGCGGGCAGGTTCGTGTGAGCATCATGTTCCCGAGTCCAAGGCTAACCAATTGTATGATTTGAAGACTGATAAGTCTTGGGGTTAAGGTCTTGGCCAAGAATTATATATAATGAATAAGATGGGCAAACGATTTATCTTGTGTTTTATATGCTTGTTATTTTATTTTCTCAGCTCACCCTTTCTGTTTGTGTGTGGCGATGATCGTGTAATTCGTTACACGGGAGCAGATATTGATACAGGTGGTGCTAAGGAGGTTCAGATGGCGGAGTGAGGGCTAGCATGGGATTAGAGCTAGGATTTTCTCTTACATGTATTACTTTACGTTTTATTATGAACACTAATAATGGAAACTTGTAACAATCGACTAATTATGTATAAGTTTTGGCGCGTACTTTCATGAAATTAAATTTTCCCGCATTGGGATTTTTTATCGAGACGACTATTAATATAATTATTTTCTTTTATTATTTATTTGTAAGTAATATTCCCTTGGGATGTTACAGCAATTGTGGGAAGGCATGCAAATGGGCTGAAAAACAACCCCATAATGGCCTTGAATGACAATTACCATAAGCATTAAAATCAATTTTAGTTTTTGCCTAATTAACCTTCATTAAGACTTAATTAAAAGGCAAATTGAAGGGAGAAAGAGGGTTTTCTTGGCCTAGACTTGTACTGCACCTTTGGGAGAGAAAAACTAAGAGAAAACGTGAGATTGAGTGTCATCCAGGAGCTTAATTGGGTGAGGGACGAAAAGCGATACTGTGACCGAAAAAGGAGGCAGAATTTTCAAGTTTAGCAAAGGAAACCAGGTTAGGGGAGTTGGACTCTGTTGTTTTTATTTGTTTTGCTATTGTCTTGTGATGTATGATGAATAGAATGCATGTACTGTGTTTAATTGATGTAATTCTACGTTTTTTGGAATTTGCCAGAGACCGCCTGGCAGGTCATGAATCACCGCCAGACGATACATATATTTTGTGCTGGTTTTGGGTTCCTGAGGAGGACCGCCTGGTGGCACATCCCTGGCCGCCAGGCGACACATGGCTCTATACCCAGTTTTCTGGGTTTTTATGAAGGGTTTGGCGGTGACTGTCTAACCGCCAGGTGACGCAGACCCTTTTGGTTCGAATTTGATGATTTCGGGGTTCTAAGGTGGTTTTGATTGAGGGAAAAACTGGGGTTACTCGTGGGAGTAAGATTTGATGTGGAATTTTCTTTGAATTCCATGTGATGGAGGGTTAACTCGAATGAAACAATTTTATGTTGTAAAGTTTGGGGGATGTTTGTTGCTAAACACATTAGGACTGTAATTTTTAAGGAAAAATTATAGGGAATAACTGAAAGAATGCAATTGGGACGAGAATTGTATGATATGGGTGGGGGTGAGAAATGGACTGAAATAATGGTTGCACACATGTCCTAGGGTTCGCAAAGCTTGGAGAAATTGGTGTTCCTGGAAAAATGCAGGAACCGCCTGGAGGCTCTCAATTTGCCGCTAGGCGCCGTATCAGGGTGCAGGATTTGGAGTTCTTGGTGTGTTTTGGTTGGAGGATATAATTTTGGCTCATGTGTGATATAAGTATGGAGTTGAGAATTTGACTGGGGTTTCCTAAACGATAAAACTTATGTTACAAAATTTTATGGTCTAGGAGATGCGTTGGAACGATCCAGACTTAATGGAGTGTAGATTGGTATTGATAGGTGTGAAATTGATGATACAATAACATAGCCAAAATTGTAAAGGATGGGTGAGGCAAGGAGTAGGTGCTCTAACACATGTATATGTGAGAGTTGATTGGATAAAAATTGGTTTGGTAGTATGGATTAGAACTAGGCATTGCTACCAATGGGGCATATGATAAGTAATGTGGTATCAGGAATGTTGGTATTGGCCAGTGAATAGTACTCCATAACAGTCGTAACAGGATGGCATTAACTTAAGGTCAAGGGCTCAAAGGATAATGATAGGATGGAAATGAGGTATTATTAAATGAAACTGTTTATTATTTCTTTATTTATTATTTAAATCCATAATATCCTGACGGGATGTTACACTCTTCTCCATTCAAATTCAAAAAATTCACAACAACTAGTGAGTGATAGCGAGCAATTCTAATGATACTCCATTTCATAGCACACTTGTTGTTTTCAAGATAACAAGTTTTTGGCGCCTTACCTTTTTTTTTGTGTTTATTGTCATGAATAAATTAGCTCCTTCCTAGCTTTTATCTTGTTATATCCTAAAGTTTAGTGTGTTTTGTATTGTTTTGTGTTTTATTTGTTTAATGATTGTTTTGCCTCTAATCTCTGTTTTAAGTGTGTTAAATAAGTTAATAGGAAGCATTTGTGGTGGAGGAAAATAAGCAAGAACCAAAGGGAACATGATTGGACAAGAAAAGATTGATTTTGAAGCAAATAACCGTGTCGTGCGCCACTGGAATCACGCCCAGTACTTCAAATACATAATGTTGTCAAACTGCCCAAGGCTTAGTGGTGGCGAACTGGGACTGAGCGCCACAAGACTGAGCCGTGAAAAGTGGGGTTGAGCACCATTTAGTTTGAAAAATCTGGCGTTGAGCACTGCTGAGACAAGGCTGAGCGGTGGCATCACTAACATGTCAAAAAATGGGTTTTTAATCTTGTTTCTCGCGAGGGTTTGGACCATTCCTCATTTTACACGAAAGAGAAAAAATTTTGGGTACTTGGAGAGCCTCTTGGAGGTTGCTAGGGGTGTTGGAAAGCTCTCCCACTCCTCCTTGGGTCTTCTCCTTCATTCATGGTGGTTTTTCCCCCTTTTGGGGTTGGAGAGGAAGATGGGTTATGAATTGGAGGTGTTGATGGGAAGGGGGAGGCACAATTGGAGCATGGAGTAGCTGCTAAGAACCTTGGGAGAGGGCTTGCATCTTCTC
Source organism: Vigna unguiculata (assembly GCF_037176805.1). Lineage (NCBI taxonomy): Eukaryota > Viridiplantae > Streptophyta > Magnoliopsida > Fabales > Fabaceae > Vigna > Vigna unguiculata. The sequence goes on along the minus strand of NC_140793.1, from coordinate 8,571,151 downwards.
TTTGGTTTACATCTCTTCCCTATCTCTCTAATTTGTAAAACCTAGGTTATCCACCATGGAGAGCTAAACCTATTTGTTGAAATTAAATGTAATGAACTGAATTCTTGTGTATTTGGTGATGTTAATCCATATGCTTTTCCATTTCTATGTTAGCATTTGATTTCCATGCTTAATGCTTGCTTTGGTTTGGTCACCCATGCATGATTTGTGGTTCTTGAGGTGTTGGAAAATTTCTTTTGAACCTAGAATTGAAATTGAATACCTAATGGAGCTTGTTTCAAGGGATAAAACATAATTCATTAGTAATATTAAGACTTTTGAACTTAATGCATGATTTCTCTGTTTGAGGATTTAAGGAATTGGAACTTGAAGAGTTATGATAGATTCAGAGTCGCTAGGAATAGGATTTGAGTATTCTTGTGAATTGATTTTGACATGAAATTGGAAATGAGATGTTTGTGAATGTATGAGAATAAAGTGAATGAAATCTAGTCTTGACATTGTATATAATCTATGTTAAATTTCTGTTACACACCAACTGTTTGATAAAATATCCAAAAGAGTTTCTTTGTGTTTTTGTCAGCTTTGTTGTGTATTTGAGTTGTGAATTGTGAGATTTGTCATGTGTTGCACAAGTCCTTTTGGAAAGAACGATATATTTATTATTTGCTATGTGCGACCGGTGCACTTGTCGTTTTTCACATAACACGTAGTCGTTACTGCATTAGACTCTCGTTGCCTCATCGCCTCCTTGTTGCACTACACCGTTTCATTATCGCTCTCGCTCTCATTCTCGCAACTTTCTCATTTTGTAAGTTAGTGCTTTTCTCTCATAGAAATCCATCGTTGCACTAGTGATCTAGTCATTATCATCTTTTCTAATTGCAATTAACAATACACCTTCATATTTGCTATTATTTGCACCAGTGTCCACAACTTTCAAATTTGGATTTTCTATTATTGTGGTCTCTAACTTGCCACTTAACCACTTTAAACTCATTAAATGAATATTCAATTTTTTATTATAGACATGGTTGTCCTCAATTTTCCTTCACCTCTAACAATTGAGTTAAGCCAAATACCCATAATAAGCAAACCCTTAATATTTTCCATTTACCCTTAAGCATTTCATCCTGACTCTATGTTTATCGTTCTTAAGAAATTTTAAATTTCTCCCATAATAAACTCCATACGTTCTTATGGCTTTTATAAATGCTTGCTTGTTTATGAAATATGCTCTAACTTTCCAATTATAGTCTGCCATATTTTTTTACATTGAAAATGTCCCAAATTTCCCATAATTGTCTCTGTCAATATCCATTTTGACACCCCTAACCAAGTGGTCGACAACCAAAGTAATAGCCAAAAGCATACAAGATGATTGAGCCTCTATAGAGCTGAGTAAGCCTAATCTTATGTTCACATGGGCTAAGAGGGATATGAAGACTTAGTTTAGGATACTTTGTTTGTATTTCTTTAGGGCTTGAATTTAGGCCAAGCAATATATGATTTTGTAGGGCTTGTATTTTGATCTCATAAGGGTTTTTGGGGCTTATAGTTTAGTTTTCGACCAAGAAAGGTGAGAATTTATGTGAGACATGAAATTTAGGTTACTTGGGCTAGCTTGGGCCTCAAGCAATCCTGAATGCACGTAGAGAGCTCTCCATGGGATGCTTTTAGTGCCTACAACATGTGAGAAGCATATCCTTGCCACATGGTAAGTCATACTAAGAGCATGTCTTGACTCTAAATTTTGAATTTTAATTTGGGATTTCCCTTTTCTTTTTGGAGAACCCTTAATCTACTTTGCTTCTGTAAATAGAGAAACACCCCTTATAAAGGCAATCATGAATGATTAGTGAAACTTTACAAAATTTTCTACAGACACCTCTAGAGAAGTTCCTAACTTCTCTAGTTTTTCTTCACCAATCAATAAGTAGGTGAAAAAGGACGTCCCATTTGATGGGGAGAAAAATAAGAGTCTTCTTTTTAGCAACTCAAGGAAAAAAACTCACCAATGTACTCATTTTAGCCTCACCCAACTTTTCTAAAACCTTTGAGATAAAGTGTGATGCATCAAATGTGGGCATATGTGTTACGTTTTTTCAAGGAGGTCACCCACAATTGCTTATTTTAGTGAAAAACTTCATGGCGTCTACCTTAACTATCCAACCTATGATATGCCTCGATGCGTGTAACATCTCGACCAGATATTATGGTTTTAAATAATATAATAAAGAAATAAATAATAAAACTTCATTTATTATAACTTAGATTCCCAAAAATGTGGGAAAATTAAAACTTTATTACGATATAATGTAACTCAAATTTCATAATTCATAAAATTCCAATATATACAAAAACCATTCTCAAATAGTCCAAATGTTTACAAAATCCTTAAAATACATAATTAGTAAAACTCTGATAAAATCTTCTCCCAATACTAGCTTCACTCTGTCTCTAGGCCTCACCAGATCCACCTGCAATATCATCTACTCCTGTGTACCACGTACATGATCATCGCCGAATACAAACAGATAGGGTGAGCAAACAGAATAAAACATATACACACAATTCATATAATTTCAATCACACCAAAGGAACTCATATCCTTCGATTTCACACACATGGCCACTACCATGTCAACCATGTTCTACGTCTTCTAGCGAGTACCTCAAGATGTCTTGCTGCTACACCTATCAGCCACAACTGATAGAGCACGTGCGGGAAACCATGCTACGGATCAAACACCGTAACGCCAAGTGGAGTTCCCAATACGAATAACATTTGTAACGCCAACTCGAGCCACAATTCAAGATTTCCTCGTGTTCATCCGCCATCCCGAGCCACAACTCAAGAGATGTTATTCTAAGCCATAACTCAAGGAATACCACGTGCTTAACCCCTATCTCGAGCCACAACTCAAGGGATACATTCTAAGCCACCACTCAAGGAACACCAACAAGCCGACCATTAAGATATCCTAGAAGCCTTGTAGACCACGCACATCAAAGCAAGCAAAACACTTTTGCTTCACAGTATCGCTTGGTGTAGCGCACAGGGCGCCAAGCGCACCAGACTTCCAAATCGCCTAGCGGTTGTGATGAGTTCAAAATTTTGCCCTCATTAAGTGTTTAAATTTTGGGGATTTAATATCATTTTTGTGCTTAAGAATTGATTTTAGTTGCATAATATATTATTGGATATTCTTACGTTTAATAATGCAACTGAAATTTAATTTAGGTCCTTAAGAGTATGAATTGGGAATATTTGAAGTCATAAAATAAGTCCAAAATTAGAAATTCTAGAGAGAAATATGTCAGGAGCTAAATGCAGCCCCAATTTTCATTTTTACGCACCCTTTCTGCCACTGGGCCATCTAATTCTGGAAAGGAATATTTCAATAGCTAATTGCACCTCTAGTTTTTTATTTTACACACCCCTCCTGTAAGTGGGTCATCTAAATTTTTTTTGCACCCATACTTTTTACTAATTTGCACCCCTCCAACAACTTAAACTCCATTCAACCAGATCATGCCACGTGGCAATCCTCCACTCACTAAAATAACTAATTAAAACTTGCCACGTCCTCAATCCTCCATTCACTAAAATAACCAATTACAACTTGACACCTCATCACCTTCTCTTCTTCACACAATTAGAAACCCTAACCCTTATCTTCCTTCTCTCCCACCATCTCCATGTCGCAATTGCCGCCCTTGATGTCGGCAGTCACTACATCATCGTCGACCTACCTCCTCCGCGCCTACAACTCGTCGGAACAACCCCAGAAACTCTGGCAGCACCTGCACCAATTGCCACCATCTTCTCACCCGAACCGTCGTGCTCGACGCCGTCCACCACACGAAGCCACCACATTTCCTTTCCGTTGATCACGCTGCTACCACCGTCGCGGTCATGTCGGAACCGCACTCCCCATCTTCGCATCACGCGGAATCACCATGGCTGCACCATCTTCGCACACACGTCGAGACCCACCACTGTTGCACCATGACTGCTCGTGAGACCTACAACAACAAACACCTAGCTTCATTGCGTCATCTTCACGCCACCATCGTCTTCATTCACCACGCTGCCGAAACCACCATTGCAGCACCACTCGCGTTCACAAGACTTGCGTATACCGTGCCTGCAACTCACCGGAACAGACCTAGAACAACTACCCACGGTCTGCACCTTCATCATCATGGCAGTGTTCATGGCAGCACCATGCTCGAAAGCGAAGTCACGAACGCACTCATGGTAGCACCTGCATTCACGAACGCGAAGTTACCAAGCTCGATTCTTCAATGGCAACATCACCACCACCGCTGCTCTGGAATGCAAACCTATCACCATCTTTCCGCAACAACTGTGAACCCATCACCTCTGGCGGTTCCGTAGCCACCGTAACCACCGTAACTTTCGCGCAACCACTCACGGCAGTCAAACCCTAATGGAGGGAAGAGAATTTTGATTTCAGAGAGAGATTACTCTGACACGTGGCAACCTCTTAATGGACAGACAAAGAGTCTAAACTAGTCAACCAGACACTATGGGCAAGGACGGGTCAAAGTGGGTCAAATTGACTATTTTACACTATATTTGGCAAGCGGTTTCTCTGTAGGAACCCATAATGGCCTAGAAAAGGAAAGAGTCGTCTAGCGGTAATTCATCATCGACCAGATAGTTTCTAGAAATTTCCAGAAACACTAGCTTAAACAAAATAAAATAAGTTCAAACATAATCATACTATATCTAGTATGCCAATCAGACTTAAACATAAAATTAACGCGTAAAGCTCCTCTAACCTGGTTTTCTTGCTAAACTTGAGGTTCTTGGTTTCTTCTTTCATCAGAATGGGCGCCCCTTGTTTTCCCACGTTAGCTCTCCTTCTCACTCAATTATCATAGAACACTCTCCAATTTTGTATTCATTTCACTAAGCAACAAAGGCAGCACAAAAAACCTTCCTTCTCACTCAAAATTTGACTTTTAATGGTGCCTTAATGGTAGTTTAATGTGCTAAAATGATAATGGATTAATGTTCATGATAGTTGCCATTCAATTAGTGATTATGGATTATTTTTCCAGCCTCCCTTGGCTTCTCTACCATTTCACCTTCATGCCAAAACTAATTTTAGCAAAAAGGAAATCTAATTTAGATTTACCAAGGTTCGAAACCATAACCATGCCAATGTCAAACCAATGCACAACCATTCAACCAATTCAAGTTTCATGATAATTCTTACTCATTTAAGAATATAATATCACGCACCAAAACCAATATATTATATAAAACAATTACATGATTAAAAAAATTATAAATTAAATAGCACATAAATGACATACATAGGACTTGAACCCAAGTCCTATCACACAATTAATTACCCTCAACCATTTGAGCTAGTACTTTTCCACATCATATTTGTCAGAATTAAATGCTATAAAGGCTCCCACTGCCCACAATTATTAATTAATTATTTATTTAATTAATTAAATTTAGTGGATCTTACAATGCACGCCCTTCGAACTTGGGAACACTACTTATTGTCCAAGGAGTTTTTCATTCATAGTGACCATGAGTCGCTTAAATATTTGAAGGGCTAGCACAAGTTGAATAAGAGACATGATAAGTGGGTGTAATACTTTGAATATCTTTCCTATGTGATTAAGTACAAGAAGGGAAAAAGTAATATTGTGGTTGATGCCTTATTGAGGAAGCACACTTTGTTTTCAAAATTGGGAGCCCAAGTTCTTGGATTTAATCACATTCCATAAAGGCATGCTCAAGATTTCGAGTTTTCCTTCACCTATGTTGGGTGTTCAGAAAAAGCATTAGGGTTTTTTATTATTTGAGGGGGTACTTGTTTAAAGGAAGAAAAAATAATATACCCCAAGGTTCACATAGGATCAAAGAGACATATAAGAGAGGTCAAATTTAGGAATACAACCCTTGGCTGTCTAAAGTCTATAACAAGGTGATTGGTACTCAACCAATCCATTCCTAGAATCACATTAGTCCTTATAGAGGCAAGCAAATCATATTCACTTTAAACTTGCGTCTTGTAACTATAATCAGACATCTAACATAAATTGAAATGTTTGTGACATATCCTGATGTGGGTGTTGATATCACCAACTCACATTGTGACTCACTAAGAAGTAGCCCAAGGCCCTTTATAGACACAAAATAGTGTGTAGCTGTTGAGTCAAAAAGAACATTCACACATTTACCAGCTAAAATACACATATCTTGCATCAAATTTCCTAACAAAGTGACTTCTCTGCTAGCTAGTGAAAAAACTCTTCTAGCAGCTTAAGGTCTTCCTTTCATAGGTTCCGGTTTCTAAGATCCATCTATTAGATCTTTCACATGACAGTCCTTGGCGAAGTGCCCTGGCTTTTGACACTTAAAACATTTCATCTCCTCTAACTTTACACTAGAGAGTTGGGACAATCTCTCACAAAGTGTGTGTCTCCGCACTCGAACACTTCATACCTCCTTGATTAGTCTGTTGTGGCATATTGCATGGCTTATGTTGTTATTTTCCTCTTGAATATCCTCTTTTTTATGTTCTAGCCACACGACATGGATCAACCTTCAGTTGCTATAAAATTTTGGCTTTTTATGCTAGAGTTGGAAACTCATAAACCAATAATGTTCATACCCCTCTCAAACTTTTGACATTTCCACACTTCGACAATGTTCTGAGTATAAAATCTTGTTATATATTCAAACCTAGCAACATAGAGTTGTGCATGAATATCCTCCCTTGATGCAAGGTTATGAACTATGTCCCTCTTTCAAATTTAATGTTGTTTGGAAAATACATCTCCAAGAATATCTCATTGAAGTTTCCCCAATTTAGATTCTCGCCTTGAGCTTCTATCATTTGTTGGATACCGACCCACCAAAACTCAACTTCTTCATTTAGAAGCTAGGACGCGAACCCCAATTTCCTTTCTTCAAGGCAAGATATATGCCTAAATATATTCTCTATCTTTGTGTTTTAGGAATAAACCTAGTTTGTAGTTATAGGACCCGTAAAATTTAATTAATTAAATAAATAAATAATTAATAAATGTAGGTAGTGGAAGCCTTTATGGCATTAAATGTTAATTAATGTGATGTGGAAAAGTACTAACTCAAATGGTTGAGAGTACTTGATTGGGTGAAAGGACTTGGGTTCAAGTCTTATGTATGCCATTTATGCATTATTTAATTTATTATTATTTTAATAATATGTTGGCTCATGAAGAGTGATAAGACAATCTTATATTTATAAGAATTATCACGAAAAATGAATTGGTTAAATGGTTGTGCATTGATTTGACATTAGCATAGTTGTGGGTTCAAACCTTGGTGAATCCAAACTACATTCTCTTTGGTTGAGGGCTACCATTGTTTTGCATATTGGAGAGAAAATTCAGAGTGAAATTGGTGTTGTTGAGTGAAGTATAAAGGCTAAATTGGAGAGAACTAAGGCAAGCCATTGGGAGCAAGGAAGAATCAAAGACTATTCAAGTTTAAGCAAGGATTTCCAAGTTAGGGGTCTTGGAACCGTTCTTTTGGGTTCCTGAAGGGGAACCGCAGGGCGGCATGGCCTTGGCCGCTAGGCGACACGTGTTTGTCACCCAATTTTTTGGGTTTTATTTGAATTGCCTGGCAGTGATGAACACCCGTCAGGCTTGTTTGTGAGTGATTTAAGTCAGAATTTGCTGAATTATATGTAATTGAAGGTTCGATTGGATGAAAAATTGTATGAACATGATTTTAAGGTTGATGATTTGGGATTGTCAAAGTTGCACTAAATTAAGTGGTAAATGTTAATGGAATTTCGTATATTGGAGGTTTTAGGAATGAACCGTGAACCTAAACACATGAGTGCATCCTATTGGGTCGTAAATCGATTAAAACCAGAATAGTTGGGGTTGGTTAAGGTTTGCAGGTGCAGGGAGATGTTTTGGGTTCTTGGAACAACAGGAACTGCCTGGCGGCACCCAGTTTGCCGCCTGGCGCTATACCAAAGTTGTGACTTTGTGAGTTTTGGTGTATAGTGGTGGTTGGGAAATTAATCTGGGTCATGTGAAGTATAATTTTTAGGAGTTGGGAATATTTAGGGATTGGCCTAAGTTGAAAACTTGTGGTAAAGGTTACTAAGGTTTAGTTATGATGTATTGGAATATGGATGATTGTAAGTAATGGGGAATTGTACTTATGGGGGATTAGTCAGATGATATGGGTAAATCATTGTAATGGACGAGTGATATAAAAGGTAAGAGTTCATAAATACATATTGAAGAGATTAGATGGATAAACTTGAACTTGTTAAGCCATGGGATAGGTCAAGGTCTTGAGATAAATCAAACCATATTATGACTAGAATTATATCTGTAGTGTTCCTAATTAATTGTGATGTTGGGTTCATATCAGTGGTATAAGCATAGAATTAACTTAAGGTTATGTGTGGCTAAGGATCTTAATGATATGATTTTGATTGAGAAATTATTGATATAATAATTATGATGGTGGTAGTATATTGTAGGCACTCTTATTGAGCAAAGATATGATAATTGGACTGGTTGAGTGACTATGTGACTAAGGGTGTGAACAAACTGTACCTGAACCCAAATCAGAACCACTATTGCGCGAGTATTGGTGTGGTGCCTAGCGACAATATGGGAACCGCCAGGTGATAGCTACAATTTTAGAGGACAACAAGAATTTGTGGCGCCTAGCGGTGAAGGTAGTCCCGCCAGGCGATATCTGCAGAGGCAAAGTGTGTGGCGCTTGGCGCTTGGCGACACGTGTTCTCTGACAAGCGGTCTGGAAGCGTGGTGCGCTTGGCGATTTGTGAGCTACATCAGGCGATACTGTTGAGGCAAAGGTTTTTTGCTTGCTTTGGGTGTGCGTGGTGTACAAGGCTTTGGTGATACTTCAAAGGTCGGCTTGTTGGTGTTCCTTGAGTTGTGGCTCAGAACGTATCCCTTGAGTTATGGCTCAAGTTAGGAGTTAAGCACGTGGCTCAGGATGGTGGATGAACACGAGAAACTCTTGAGTTGTGGCTCAGGTTAGTGAGTGTTACCGATGTGAGTTTGCATGTTGTGGCGCGTACGTGTGGGTCCAGTTAGATTGCTCTCCTTGGTATTAAGTTGGCGAGGTTGGTAGTCTTGGGACGTTACAAATGTTATTCGTATTGGAAATTGCACCTGACATTACAGAGTGTGGTCCGTAGCATAGTTTCCCACACGTGCTCTACTAGTTGTGGCTGGTAGGTGTAGCAACAAGACATCTTGAAGTACTCATTAGAAGACATAGAACATGGGTAACATGGTGGTGGCCATGTGGCATGAAATCAAAGGATGGAATTCCTTTGGTATACTTGTATTGATATCTAAATGTCTTATATATATGATTGTTTGATTGTTAGCTCACCCTATCTGCTTGTGTTTGGGGATGATCGTGTACGCGGTACACAGGAGCATATGATGTTGCAGGTGGATCTGATGAGGCCTAGAGACAAAACGGGGATAGACCAGGATTTATCAGAATCATTATGATTTTACTATGTTTTGATTAGATTGTAACTTATCAGACATGGATAATTTATGTGAGTTTTATAAGTATGGATTTATGGTTATTTACAGTAAAATAAAGTTTTAAATTTCTCGCGTTTTTGGAAAATGAACTGAAATAAATGAGGTATATTTATTATGTTTTTCTTTTATTATTTAAAATTCGCAATATCTAGATGAGATGTTACAATAGTTGTCTTCTGATAACTCAACTTCTATACTTTCATATTGAAGCTTATTACACTCCCTTAGCATCTTTGTTTTTATTATCTTTCAATTTTAGCATAGATTTACAAATTTTAGGAAATTTTAGTAGTTGCAGCACTACCCAACTCCATTCATTCGCGCCTAATGCGTTTCTAAACCTTGCTCTCTGTCTTAGTATCACTTAGCGCCATTTATTGGCATCCAACGCAACTAAAAAGGGTGACTCCTTGTTTCTTTACCGCTCGGTGCACCCAAAGTGGCACCTGACGCAACTTAAAAATGCAGAATTTTGAGTTATGACCTTTGGTAATTGTTTTTCTCATAAAGTGTCCAATTGATTTGATTTTTCTCATTGAATTTTAAATTTAAAGAGTTTTAATTTGATTTGTAAAACATATTTTTTGGAGCTTTTTTCTAGTTGCAATTCCCGTTGGGAGATGAAAACATTTTGCAAAGGGAAGGACCAAAGTAACTCATTCTTGTTCCATTGTATTCTAGACTTTAAATACTTCAATTTGCATACTAGAACATATTTTTTTTGAGGTCCAAAAAAGACATAGTTTAATTTAGAAGTTGGTGGTAGTGCAAGAGGCTGACACTAATTAAGGATTTTCTTTGAAAGTTGTTGCAATTAGCAAGGTTGGGATAGACTTCTGTCAACCTAATGAGAAGATGAGCTTATCAAGCATTGGCCCAAGAAAGTTGAGATAGGGCAATGTAATCATCCATGCCAGATCAACAAACAACAAAGAAACCAAATCTATTTTTTGGCAGCAACTCACTCTCAGAAAAAACAACTTTTTGGCATATATATAGCAACTTTTTCAACTTATTTTCATAATTTTGTTAGGGATGTTTTATTTTTAGTTTTTAGTGCAAATATTCCTGAGAGAGGAGGAATGCAATAAGGTAGGGATAGTTGCTTTATTTTCGGAATGTAAAGAGGAGAAAAGACATGTCTCTAGCTTCTCTACAGGGCCATTTTTAATTTCCTAGTTTGACAATGTTGTAGTCTTGGTTTGTGGTTTGTTTTCAATTCCATATATTTAAGTTCTTTGTAAGCACCGCTGTAAAGTGAAGGACGAATAGATTCCAAAGATAATCTGCACTTGTATTATGGTGATGGGTTTCTTACAATGTATAAGAGGAAAGCTATAGCTTCATCAACTATTAGCTAGTACAAATTCAGAAACATAAGACTGAGAAAAAAAAGAAATGACTAGCAGAGAAAGAAATAGACAGTCAGAAAGGAAAAATTCTATCTGCCCCATCTCTCCCTATTCTGTTGCCCTATTTCTATCATGGTACCACAAAATCTTGCAGCAGAGAATTTGTTATTTTCTTCCTTCCAATCTTACGCACTCCCACGTGCCTTGGATCTTGTGCCAACTGTTTATTCTTTTGTTGACCATCATTTTTACTACTTTGCCCTGTCTCTAAATTATCCAACTCATGTTCTTTGTTAGAATTACTCATTACTGGATCTGTTACATTGCCCCCTTCTTTCCAAAGAACCTTGTCCTCAAGGTTAAGATTTGGATAATTCTGCTGCATCACTGCCAGATCCTCCTAAGTAGCCTCGTAGTCTTTTAGTCCCCCCCATTTAACAAATACTTGGGAAATATGCTCCCCACCTCTCAAAATCACTCTAGAATGTAGGATCGCAATCGGTTGCAGAACTGAGCTGTCCTCACTTGTTATCAATGATAAGGGAACATACAGATTAGAGTGGTCCCCTTTAAAAGGTTTCAACAAAGATACGTGAAAAACTGGATGGATTTTAGCTGACTCGGGTAATTGCAGTTTATAGGCCACAGAGCCCACCTTTTGTAACACCTTGAAAGGGCCAAAATAGTGCATGCCTAACTTGTTGTTTGTCTTTTGCAAGATTGACAATTGCCTGTATGGCTGGAGTTTCACTAAGACCATATCACCAATGTTGAATTCCAGGTGGGTGCGCTTTTTATCCGCTTGGAGTTTCATATAAGCTTGAGCCCGCGTTAAGTTCAATTTCAGCTGTGCCATAATTGTATCCCGCTGCTGCAACAATTCTTACAAATTGGGTGGATCCAGAGCATCCCAATTATACGTAGTTAACGTCGGGGGATCTCTACTATAGACTGCTTTGAACGGGGTCATTCCCAAACTGCCATGATAAGTTGTATTGTACCAATACTCCGCCCAGGCTAAAACCTTGAACCAACTCTTAGGATTTTGAAAGGTGAAGCAACGAATGTACATTTCCAAACATTTATTCAATACCTTTGATTGACCATCAGATTGTGGATGATATGTTGATGACATGGCTAATGTACTCCCCTGGGTTGTGAACAAATGTTGCCAAAATTGACTCAAATACTTTATCTCGATCGAAAACTATGGATTTGGGCATACCGTGAAGTTTCACAATATTTAACATAAACACCTCAGCCACTTTCTTGCTATTATAATTCGCTGTCAACGCTGAAAAATGTGCATATTTTGAGAGTCGATCAACTACCACCATTATAACTGAGTATCCAAAAGAAGTTCGTAATCCAGTGATAAAGTCCATTGCCACGTCTTCCCATATCAGATTTGGGATTGGCAAGGGTTGAAGCAACCCTGCAGGGGATGTGTTCATCGATTTCGCCTATTGACAAATAACACAGTGTTGAACAAACTTCGAATATCCTTTTGCATCCTTGGCCAATAAAATTCTCTTTTAATTCTTGTCGTGGTTCGAACAATCCCTGCATGTCCCCCAATTGGCAAACTATGAAACTCTTTCGATATATCCTTAATTAAGGATGCATTAGCGGGAATCACTAATCGTTTCTTCCAATACAACAGTTCATCTTTAACGGAAAAGTGAGGGTTGGTGTGTTGATTAGCCAAGCATAGTTGCAATTGTTTACTAACTTCACCATCATTTAGCACAGCTGCCTTGACTTTGTCGAGAAAGTCAGATTTGGTTTCGGACCATGCCAATAAAAACGAACGAGATAGAGAATCCGCAGCCACATTCTCCTTTCCCGGTTTGTACTCAATTTTAAAATCAAAGCCCAGAAATTTATACAACCACTTTTGTTGTTCCGGGGTTTGAAGGGATTGATCGGTCAAATGTTGGAGGCTTTGTTGATTTGTGCGGATAATGAATTGATGACCCAACAAATAATGGCGAAACTTGGCTAATGCTTCAGTGATGGCATACATCTCCCTGGCATATGCCGACTGATTCTGCATCCGAGAAGACAACTTTTTGGAGAAATAAACAATGGGGTGTTGTTGTTGACTCAAAATGGCTCCAATTCCTATACCCGAGGCATCTGTTTCAAGTATAAATGGCTGGGAAAAATTTGGGAGAGCCAGCACCGGAGCATGAGTAATAGCAAACTTTAATTTAGCAAAGGCATCTTGAGCTACTGCAGTCCAACAAAACCCATCCTTCTTTAACAAATATGTCAAAGGTGAAGCAATAGTAGCATAGCCTCGGATAAACTTTCTGTAGTACCCCGTGAGGCCCAAAAATCCCCTTAATTGCTTAACATTACAAGGTGCTGGCCAGTGTAAGATTGCTTCCACCTTAGTTTTGTCCATAGTAACACTTGTTCCAGTGATAGTGTGCCCCAAATAATCTACTTCGGTCAACCCAAACGAACATTTAGACAGTCAAGCAAATAATTGATGCAACTGGAGTACTTGTAAAACAAATTCGAGGTGTCATAAGTGTGAAGCCCAACATGGGCTATAGACCAAAATATCATCAAAAAAAACCAAAACTGATTTTCTAGATGCTGCTGAAAAACCTTATTCATGAGGCTTTGAAATATAGCTGGGGCATTGGTGAGCCCAAATGGCATTACTAACCATTCATAATGCCCATGATGAGTTTGGAAAGTCGTTTTCATCCTATCCTCAGGTTGCATCAATATTTGGTGATAGCCGGACCACAAATCCAGCTTAGAGAAATAATGAGCGCCACACAATTCGTCCAATAATTCATCGACTGTGGGCATGGGAAAGTTGTCTTTAATTGTGATTGCATTTAAAGCCTGGTAATTAGTACAAAATCTCCAAGTCCCATCCTTTTTTTTCACCAAAATAATTGGAGAAGAGAAAGGGCTTGTACTGGGCTGAATGAGGCCTTCATGCAACATATCTTGTACCATTTTCTCAATTTGTGTCTTTTGGCTATGGGGATACCGATAGGGTTTAACCTTAATTGGGTCTGAGCCTGAAATCAAAGGAATGGCATGGTTTTGCTGCCTATTAGGGGAAGGCCCCTTGGTTTAGTAAACACAGTACTGTATGAGCGTAGTAATAAGGCTAATTTGGTCGAAATATCTGTGAGGAGTTGTTGGAATTCCTCATCAATAGAATCCGACATGTGCCAGTGCATCATGAAAACTTCTGCAATGGAGTGTGTGTGGACCAGCCTCTTAAACTGATGGAATTCTGCTTGTTGGGCTTCCATATGTTGCTCTCCTTGCAAGGTCACAAATTTCCCCTTCATCATGAATTTAAGGGTCAAAGAACTATAATTAGCTACATGAGGCCCAAGGGTCGCTAACCAAGAAGCACCCAAAACTAGGTTGGCACCCGCAATCGGTAATAACATAGCAGATAATTCCAAGACTTGATTTTGCGCTTTAACTTGTAATTGTCTGACGCAACCTTCCGCCTTTAACACATTTCCATTCCCAACCATAACTTGAAATTGAGGAGTAGGCTCTATCGGTAGTTGTAAGAAATGAGCAATACGCGGCTGAATAAAGTTGTCACTACTGCCACTATCCAATAGGATTTGGAGGTTGACCCCTTGGATTTGGCGTTGAAACTTAATGATGCCCAGACCATTGGCTCCTTTTAATGCATTATACGACAGATGATGGTATGAGTTTAGCTTTGATTTGTTAACTGTGGCACTATCCGGGGGATCAGGGTCAGGATCTGCACCTTCCTGATCGTTAGTTTGGAGCAAAAACATATATTTGTTGGGACATTTATGAGTTGGGGTGAACTTCTCATCACATGTGAAACAAAGTCCCTTTTCTCTACGGATTTGCATTTCTGCATTAGTGATTCTCTTAACATTGTTGGATGTGAAAGGTTGGGAGAAAGGTTTAATCGAGGGTGTGGGTAATAAGGGTGGTAATGTGTTTGGGCCAATCGTTTGGGTGGTGGTGGTTGTCAAGGGTTGAGGTTTGGAATGGTTGGGTGTAAAGTAATGATATGGCTTCTTAACATATTTCTCCTCAAATAATCAAGCCAGAGATATGGCCTTGAGAATGGATTCCGGACTTAAAGCAAGAACATCATGGTGTAAATCTGGTTTTAAACCACTCAAGAAGCAATCCAACAACGCATCTGCCATTAACCCTGTAATGCGATTGGCTAAAGCTGTAAATTCTGCATAGTATTGATTAACAGAATTCGTTTGGCATAGTTTAAAAAGGGATGACCGAGGACATGCATACGGGGAAGGGCCAAACTCTAGCTCCAAAGCGCACAAAAATCCTTTGCAAGTCTGAAATGGATCTGTTTTAAGCCTCATTTGGAACCAGGGAACAACATCCTTGTCCATGTGCACGGCTGCAATAATTAAACGTTGCTCTTCCGGAGTTTTGTAATAATCAAAGAATTGTTCCGCTTTAAAAATCCAATGTAAAACTTCAGTACCGTCAAAACAGGGGAAATCGAGTTTAACATTGCGGACATGAAAAGGTTGGATTTAGGGTTGTTCTGTAACCGAGCTCGTCTCAGCATGGGACTTTTGTGTGTAAAGATTCGCAATAGCCAACTCCAAGTGTTCGAAACGCTTGGTGTTCTCCTCGTCACGTTTACGAGCTTCGAGATCTCGAGTATTCATCATCTCCAGTAGTTTTTTAATATCATTTTGAAGCTCTTTCAAACCCGTGTTGTCAGCCATGGCGACAATGAAAGCACCAATGTAAGCACCCCTGTAAAGTGAAGAACGGATAGATTCCAAAGATAATCTGCACTTGTATTATGGTGATGAGTTTCTTACAATGTATAAGAAGAAAGCTATAGCTTCATCAGCTATTAGCTAGTACAGATTCAGAAACATAAGACTGAGAAAAAAAAGAAATGACTAGGAGAGAAAGAAATAGACAGTCAGAGAGGAAAAATTTTATCTGCCCCCTCTCTCCCTATTCTACTGCCCTATTTCTATCATGGTACCACAAAATCTTGCAGTAGAGAATTTGTTATTTTCTTCCTTCCACTCTTACGCACTCCCACGTGCCTTGGATCTTGTGCCAGCTGTTTATTCTTTTATTGACCATCATTTTTACTACTTTGCCCTGTCTCTAAATTATCCAGCTCACGTTCTTTGTTAGCATTACTCGTTACTGAATCTGTTACATTCTCCCTTTTATTGTTCCATTGCTTTAAGAAACTATTAATTTTCAGCTTGGTTTGATAGCTTAAATTAGTGTTTCAACTAGTGTAGCTTATTTTCCTACAAGTTGTGTTGCTTAATCACCATCCATAATCAATTTATGGTTAACACAATGTCTCTAGTTTCCTAGTTCAACCCATTCTTCCAGTTTTAATTGCATATAGAATTTGTTCAACTGAAGCAAAAATCTATCTTTTTGCTAAATTCATATTAAGTCCAAATGGTTTTATTCATTGTAGTTTAACTACTACTTTGCATTTCTTAAGTTAGCTTAGCTCTAGTCTTTAGTTAATATGATGGTTTATTGCTTTGATTGTTGTCCAAGTTGTTAATTTCATTTAATTGCATAATTTTTAACTTCCCTTAGTATAGATTCTAACTCTTTGCAATAGTATTTTGCTATGTTTCATTCCTTGTACATTTTATTGGTCTATGTTGCTAGAGCTAGTCTATTTTTAATGTTGCAAAATTTCTAGTTCATTTTCCCCTCTTGTTTGTTCTTGTTTGCACATTAGGTTAGTTCACGCTACTTTAATTTATAGCCTATAATCTATTTCGTCGCTTGTTTTAATCACATTGTACTTACCTTAAAATCTTTATGCCATTACCTTTCTTATTTCTTTTTTTTTTACCTTCAAAAATCCCCCAAAACATTTTTTTTTTCATTCAATCCACTCGTTGCACTAGCATATTCTTGGATTGACCTAAGTTGAATCTTATACTACATTAGTAAGGGGTTTAATTTAATTTGTTTGGGAGTTTAGGTGAAAAAAGTTTGTCACCACCTTCCCATTAAACTTAGTGAGATTATGTCTCACAAATTCGTCTAAGTTAGGATAATCCTTAGGTTCAATAGTATATAACATTGGTCATCATTTCAAGCCTTGGTGACTCCGTACATCTCATGAGCGGGATAACTACGAGTACGATTTAGGTTATTACCTCTACGAGACTTACTGAATACACAAAAATAAAGTTAGAAGAAAAATAAGAAGCAAAGTAAATCAGACAAAGAAAGATGCACAACAAAAAAACAATGAGTTCAGTCCCAACAACCCTGTAGAGAATCATAACCTAGTTATGATACAAAAAACGTAACACTTTTATTAAGGTGTCACGCTAATTAAAAAATCACCACTTACTAACTCTGATGCCACCAACTTGATAACGAAAACTAAAAACTTTATTCATTAAATAAACTCAAATCTCAAAATGTATAAATTCTTAACAACAACTGAACCAAATGGTTAGACCAAAATAAAAGACATTAACTGTTGTTATTTTCTTGAATTGAGATATTTAATGATGGTTCACCAATAACCTTATTAAAATAATTTATAACAATATATAAAGGGGATTTCTCTTTTTTGTCTACTTTTTAAAATATCGATTTTACCCTTTAAATTTAACAATTTATTAAATTTTTAAAAATTAATCGTTACTTTTACAAAAATTTTATAAAATCATATGTTTCTGCTTCTTCTCTTCTTCTTTATTTATTAATGGTTATTTTTTTATCTGTTCTGATATATTTCACTTTATTTTTAATAAATATAATTTTAATATCTATAACAATATATAAAGGGGATTCCCCTTTTTGTGTCCACTTTTTAAAATACCGATTTTACCCTTTAAATATAACAATTTATTAAATTTTTTAAAATTGACCGTTACTTTTACAAAAATTTTATAAAATCAGATGTCTCTGCTTCTTCTTTATTTATTAATGGTTATTCTTTTATCTGTTCTGATATATTTCACTTTATTTTTAATAAATATAATTCTAATATATATATATATATATATATATATATATATATTAACTTAATAACATTATCATATTATCACCTACTAATATAATATCACGTATATTTAAAAAATATATACACACAGGTGCGATAGCGCCTGTGTTACGCTAGTTGTTTTAATTACAATTTTGTCATATTTGTTTTTAATAAATAATTTTTAATCATCTTTATTTATGATGGTTGAATGCTGATTTTGCACTAGTAACTCTATCATAAGTTGAGGGAGAGTATATAACAATTAGAAGTTGTTATATTTAAATTTTGTTGCTAAAATATGATTTGAGATTAGCTGATATTCCTTTCTCAAGTGATAATACTGTTTCGGGTACAGGGATCAAACACCTATCTCCAACACTTAATTTGTCCTTAGTCTTTTCGTACAATCCTCCACTGTTCGATCTCTCCTTTCTCCCGTTCGATTCCTCCTAGTTTTCATTCGCTCAGTTGTCTCAACAATCGGGGTACCTGTCTATAAGGCTCTGATGCTTAAGTCAGTTCAAGTTCGTTCGGGTAAGTACAATTAATGTTGTAATAAATGCGAAGTAAAAGTCTTCACCAACTTACATTGGACTCCTATTTATAATTTTTGACATGGGCCCATGATTAGTATTTTCTTAATCATAGCTTAATTGATTTTTAAACTTGATTACTGACTTGTATTACTTTAATTTACTTAACTTACTGATTTAGTTTTGGTGCAGCCGCTCGACCGGAGGGTCGTGCGTCCTAACGGAGGTCTTCATAACTATGATATGGAGACAAAGTTCAATTGGAATGAACGGCAGAGGTCGTTCGGTCGTGAGCTCACTTAAATTACTCCGAAGAGATTGCAACATCAATAACCCAAAGGATCGTCCGCCTATAGCAGACGACGTTGGACCACTTATCCTTGGATCGCCTGACCAACTGTCTGACTAGAGATGACAATAGGCCATACAGTACAAATACTAATGTTACTATTCTCATCAAAAATCTTATTCAACATTCTACAATCAAGTGTATGAAGTACTATTCAACATTGTACAACCAAACATTAAAAAAAAAAGTTTGACATTAAAAAATCGTGTTAAAGTGATTGTTATTGGATTCATTATTGCATGTAATTAATTAAATAATGTTTTCACTTAATCTTTAGCAAAATATGGGTTTTAGTAATTAAAAGTAATGAATTAAAATATTCGATAAATATATCATATATTGAATTAATTATAATGTCTCTATGCTTAAAGCGTCTATATCAAATTTGATTTGTGTTAATGTGTTGGTTTTGATTCAAAGTTAAATTACATCTTATATGGTCAATTTCTTTATCTTATTTAAATATTCATATTGTAATCATTAAAAATATAAAAAGTTTAGTCTTTCTTATATAATGTTATACAAATTCCAAAAAGATAAAATAATTTAATTAAAAATAACCCTGTAAAAAATCATCCCTCTACATAACAAACGAAAAGTTAAAATGTCATCCTTCATATAATATTGTAAATATTTACTTAAATATAAAATAGTTTAATTAAAAATAATAATAAAAAAAAAGACATGAAAGAATTTGATTCCCTTAGATGAATAGCACATCAAACAAAACAATATTGCCACAGTTCCAGAAAAATCTATCTTGTTTTCGCGAGGGAACCCCCGACACATATATTCCTTCTTCTCTCTTCACATTGGTTCAGGCAGTGTATCACAGTTATCCACTCTGGCCAAATCATGTTGGCCTCCACACTCCTACCTTCCTCCAAGCTCCACCCTTCTCATTTCGTTCCTCCCATCACCGTTGCAGAAGCTCCTCCGAGAAACAGAGTCGCAATCTTTTCCAAATCCACCCCCAAACTCGCTTTCGTTGCCAGGGCCACCAATGACGCTCGTGACGGCGCCGTTGACGCAACCTCTTCGCCGGTACGCTGCAGATACACACATCGTTTTGTTTTCACGTCCCTTTCCTATGTTTTTTGTTTAATTTTGTTATTTAACCGTTCTCTTGGTGCTTATTGGGAAGTTTTATTGATTTCTGATGTATGTGTGCTCCGGTCGATGATTACTGGTTGATATTATTTGGTGTTGTAATTGAATCATTGGGTTTAATACAGAAGATGCTCATGCGTAGATTGAGTGTGTCTGGGAACTTATTTTACAGAAATAATAAATGTTCTTTTTCCTCCTGCTTTAGATATTTTTTTGAGAAAAGAATAAATATTCGGTTTAAAAGGTTTGTCAAGGTTGTTGGATTATCTCATCGGTTGCGGTTTCGTAGCATTTCTTGATATTGTAGGAAGTTATGGGCAAGAGGAGTGCTTGGAAGACATTTTCAAATTTGAAATTGACTGGAAAAGACAAAAATAGGGGAGAGAGAGAGTGAGTCGTGTATAAATTGTAGGACCTACTGAATTTTGTGATTTCCTATAATTTCAACCAATGAGAGAGTCTCTTTCTAGATTTTTCTTATGGACAAATGTGACAGATATGATCATATATACACCAGCCAGAAATCTTGATGTAGTGGCCACAATTGCGGTTACAAGTGGTTTAAACCCTTCATGGTTTTTAATCCCTGTACAAATGGTTGTTGATGTAGGGTGTGCATATGCTTGCGACATCACTACTATAGGAGTTGCTTACAAAAATAAATTAACGTGGAGCAAAGCCAATACAACATTTTTTGAAGGATTTAAATTAAAATGTGTCGTTTTCGTTGTAATTAAAAGTGTTAGAAGTGAGTTTTAAGCCTAACTCAACCCCATAAAACCATCTTGTAAGGTGAGGTTTGAACCTCACTCATATATTATGAAATTGCTTTTTCTCTAGTCGACGTGGGACTTCCAACAAAAAGCATATTTACATAAAAAAGTATATCTCAAAAAAAAAAAAAAAAAAGACTTGCAAACATGTTCATAGTTGGGTTTGATTGTTGGTTGTATATTGTTTTGAAAGTAGTTTTGGTGACTTTTGATATTTGTCTGAGATGTTATGCTTTGTGACCATACAGGGGAAGCAGAATTTAGGCAGCTACAAAATAGATTTTCAGAAAACCTCTCTTGGCCTTGTATATTTTTATAGTTAGACAACAAAACGTTTCATGTGATGTCAAATGATTAAATTTTGCTTTCAGGGTGTTGATGCAGTAACAAGTACATCTTCTGGCCTTGGTGATGGTTATGTGGCCTTGTTTGTTCGTATGTTAGGCCTTGATCGTGATCCTTTGGATAGAGAACAAGCTATAATTGCCCTCTGGAAGTATTCACTCGGTGGAAAGAAGTGTATAGACACTATAATGCAGTTTCCTGGTTGTATTAATCTTGTTGTGAACCTCCTCAGATCAGAGTCTAGTTCAGCATGCGAGGCAGCTGCAGGCCTTCTGCGATCATTGTCTTCAGTCAATCTGTATAGAAATTCTGTAGCTGACAGTGGAGCGATAGAAGAGATAAACAGATTGCTGAGACAATCTTCCTTGACTCCTGAGGTATGGAATTGGGTATACAGAAATTTGGGTTCATGTGCACATATTTCTTTGGTGTAGAAAATTAGAATATCTAGAACCATTTTTGCAGGTAAAGGAGCAGAGTTTGACTACACTGTGGAATTTATCTGTTGATGAGAAGCTCTGGATTAAAATTTCAAAGACTGAGATCCTTCCTGTAGCTATTAAGTACCTTGAAGATGAGGACATTAAAGTGCAGGAGGCTGCAGGGGGCATTTTGGCAAATTTAGCACTGAGCCGTGTTAACCACAGCATCATGGTTGAAGCGGGTGTTATACCGAAATTGGTGAGGCTTTCTTTGGGTTTAGTAAATTGAAGTTGGTTATCTTTGCATGCTGTACTGGTTTACATGCTTATCTATCTACGAGCAGTATGTAATTTCTATTTAGATTAATTCTACTAGAGATAAAGCAACAATTCCTAGGTTTGGGCCTAAAACACTACGAGTTTGATGATATACCTCTTCATGTTGTAGCCTCATTGGTCAAGTGATGAGTCCCATTTCACATTAACCTGGGTTCCCAAATTATCTATGAACTGTGTGTGATTCATGTTAAGATGAATTCTGCTAGGAGTAAACAATAATTCCTGGATTTACACTAAACTATTAGGATGATACAGTTCTCAGCATGGTAGTCTCTTTTACAAATTGGTGGGGAGTCCCATTCCATGTCAACCTAGGTCCTCTACTACTCCTTAGAAACATGACTTAATTCTTTGCAGAAAGACACAAGTTACCTTATATTTGGAATTTGTGAAAGAATTTTCGGTCCTATAAAAGGAGGATATGTGTGGAAAATATTGAATAATTATATCAGATCAGAGATAAAAAAGAATGGCTCAACCTATTAAGTAAACAGTGAATAATTAATTACAATTATTCAGTTTCTCATTAGTATAGAAAGAAATATTATATATACTGTTTTTATTTTATTTTTTAGTCTTTTTCGTTAATCCCTAGCTTTCAACTTAGTAATGTCTTCCAATAAAAGTTGAACGGAAAAAGAAGGAAGAATTAGAAGGAATTACATATTGAAACTTATCGATATTTGCATTGTATTTAGCAAAGTTCCTTTCTCTTAATGCTTACAATAGCCAAGAATGTGATTATGTTTAATGTTACTTCAGGCAAAGTTCTTAACATCTAATCTGGAAGGATCTAAAGTTCTTAGGAAGGAAGCAAGGAACACATTGCTAGAACTTTTTAAGGACAATGATTATAAAGTTCTTGTTATGGAGGAAGGTCTGGTTCCTGTGCCATTAATTGGTGCTGCAGCCTTTAAGTCATTCAACCCAGGCTTACATTTGTGGCCCACATTACCTGATGGTACAGAAATTGAAAGGACCTCTAGACAGCCATCGCGATTTGGTGCTTCGGAATTACTTCTTGGATTAAATATTGATGACAAGAATGCTAACTTAGAGGAGGCAAAGATCAGTGCAATTGTTGGACGAACCCAACAACAATTCCTTGCTCGTGTTGGAGCCTTACAAATGGAAGAAAAAATTATACCTAATTCTGATTGCTCAAATGATCAGAGGTTTACACTTTTACCTTGGATGGATGGTGTTGCTCGTTTAGCACTGATATTAGAACTGGAAGACAAGTCTGCATCAATTAAGGCTGCAGAATCAATTGCCACTGCATGTATCAATGAACATATGCGTATTGCATTCAGGGAGGCTGGAGTAATTAGGCATTTAATAAGGCTTTTGAACTGTGATGACGAAGCAGTCCAGTTGGCGGTAACACAAGCTTTGGAAAGGCTGTCTGTTAGGTAAAATAATCAAAATATAGGTCATAGCTTTATAATTGCAGCTTTAAGTTTGTATTCATGATATTGAGAACTGCCTCTTGTTTTCGCTGAATATAAATCTGTTCATTACTATTTAAAATATATGATATTTTAGGATTCTCTTACTACAAAGGCTGTAAAGAACACCTTCCACTGTAAACCATGAAATTTGGGATATGATTGTTGTAGTTAGTGATAAATTATTGTTCTATTATAGATTGAAAATGTGTCAAATAGTTAATATCAGTGTATAGTAAGAAGTTAATTCCTACAAGGTACAAAATAGACCCTGTGGTAAAGTATGTAATTTTTGATATAGCATTTAGGAAATATACATGGAAAAGAAAATAGGAAAAAACCAAAAGTAACGTCATATGGATAATGTTCATGAAATGAGCAAAGCACAACTTTGAGTGGAATAAGACTTGCTTGTGAAATTGTTGTTATTAAACCTTAGGGAAGTGAGAAACATTGAGTTGAAACTGTGTTTTTGAGACAACGTGAGGGCTTTATTTATATTGAGAAAAATGAATCAGTATAGTTATTAGAATACAATAGAATAAAAGAAAATAAGAGATTTTTTTTTCTATCTCTGTATGTTTCTGTTACATTGTTTCTCTCTGTGGTTTGTTATTCCCAGCTGTCACTTTTTGGTGAATCTGCCAAATAAAATAATTTTACAACCAGTCTCTGATACATCTTTTTTTCTATTGCTGATTCCTCTTCAGCCTGACATAACTTGTGATTAGGATCCATTGGAGTTGACACCGGTCTGCACCCAAGTTTCCCAGTTACTACCACCAAATTAGTTATATACTTCTGTTGAGATATGAAAATTTCGTGGTTAGAGTAGGCTACTTCAATACCTAAAATATACTTTAGTCTTAGTAGCTCTTTTAGTTCTAATTCTCTTACTAGTCTCTGTTTCAAGTCTTCTTTCTCTTTTTCATCATTTCCTATCACTATAATATCATCAACACAAAATAGAAGTACTGTTACCCCTTTCCCTGCATGGTTAGTAAACAAAGTGTAATATCTTTTGACTTTGTTTATAGTCAAATCCCTTCATAGCTTTTTGTGAATAAACCAAACCAAGTTCTAGGGCATTGTTTCAGTCCATAAAGAGCCTTTTGTAGTCTACACACTTTATTTTTTGAGTCCTTCCAACCCAAGTGGAATATTCATGTAGATTTCTTCAAATTTTCCAAGGTGAAATGCATTTTTAACAACATATTATAGAAGTTTCCAATCAAAGTGGGCAGCTAAGGGCAAAAGAATCCATATAGTATTCATCTTAGCAACTGGTGCAAAAGTCTCCTGGTAGTCTATTCAATAAGCTTGAGTCTATTCCATAAGCTCGAGTGCATCCCTTGAGTCTATTCCATCAACCGTATATTTTGTTGTGCATTTCCAATTGCAATCAACAATATTCTCTTCTTTGGGTTTGTTAATAATTTTCCAAGTACTGTTCTTTTTCGATGCATCCATCTCCACTTTCATGGCATCTCCATTCTTTCTCTGTCAGAGCTTCAGTAACAATGTTAGGGATAACAACAAAATTCAAACTAACAGTAAACCTTTTATGGTTAGCCAAGAATCTATCTAGAGAAACGTAATTTGATATAGGGAGGTCGTTTTGTGCAGATTCTTGTACTTTTCTGATGGCTATTGACAGATCAAGGTCACATGGAGAGTTGAGAGTGTTCTCAATTTCTGGTTCAGAACTTGGGTTGGATTCATGGTCTTGCCACATGTCTGGAATGCTCTTCCTTCTTGTGTAGACATTGCTGAATCTTGGAAAGCTATATGTACTAAATCATGGGGCTGAATATCTAATTGTTCCAATACTTTATGGTTGTAGTTCAGTAGCATCAATGATTTTATCAGTTACAGTTTCTAATTGTGCCCTAGAATTAATTTGCTTAGCTATAGGTTCATTTTTGGAGGCTTTAGTTTGAGTATATGACAGAACAAAGGGTTCAAGGTGGTCATCACAATCTTCTGAAAGAACTTCCTGGGAGATTGGGAGAAGAAAAGATTTAGTTTCAATGAAGGTGATGATAGTGGAGATATACAATTTTTTAGACGATGGACTGTAACACTGCTAATCCTTTGAGTTGTTGAATAACCAAGAAAGACACATCTAACGGCTAGTGGATCAAGTTTGTCTCTATTTCGGTTGTGGATATGTACAAAAGCTGTGCATCCAAATATTTTGGGAATGATCCCATTTGTGATCTTAAAGTGAGAGAAAAAATTTCTTTAGGTTTCAAGAGGATTTTTGTTTGTCTAGTATATGTGAGGGCAGTCTATTTATCATATATGCAGCAGTGAGGACAACCTTACCCCAATAATTGTTTGGAGCTTTCCCTTGAAAGAGAAGTGCTTGGGTGGTGTTAACCAAGTGCCTATTTCTCTTCTTTGCCACTCCATTCTGTTGGGGAGTATAGGCACATGAAGAGTCATGAATAATCCCTTTGGATTGAAAAACTTAAGAAAAATACAAAGAAATTAGAACGAATTTGAGAGTGTGTATTCCCCTCACTTAGGTTTTCATATTTATAGTAGTTTGAGATGCATTAGATACAATGGATGAGAGGGAAAAGTAGAGAACACTAGAAGATGCTCCTAGGAACTAGGTCTAGCACCAAGCATGCTCCTAGGAACTAGGTTCAGCACAAAGTACAATAAGTCCTATTTAAGACTATTTATTCTAACATTCTTGTTCAAGCTAGAGCATACAAATTGAATGTGTCAAGCTTGGAACAAATAAATTCAATCTGAGGACCTCTCAAGGATTTGTTAATACATCTGCAAGTTGATCATTTGATTTGACAAACTCATTGCAAATTTCTTTGTACAACAATTTTTCTCGAATAAAATAACAATCAATTTCAATGTGTTTAGTCCTCTCATTGTATACAGGATTAGAAGCAATGTGGAGAGCAACTTGGTTATCACAATTCACCTTCATCGATTGAATGTCTCAAAATCTAGTTCATATCTAATTCTTGTAAGAACTGTATCTCTTATGGTCATAATAAGGTTCTGCTTGGTCAAGTACATGTGTGAAACTTGGATCCATTGATGTGTCTATAGAGACTTCAAATTTATCATCCTTTTTTCTTGTAGAATATTGAAAGTGTATTTTCTTTGAGATATGACCAAACCATCCTTTGATTGTGCCACTTCTATACTAAAGAATACCATAGGTGTCCGTGATGGTTTCGATCATATAGCATCGCGAGATAGATCTATACTCAAGGCAACTATCCTCTTCCATAATTCAGTGAAGACCAGGAGCAACAACCCCATTGGGAAACCTTTCACCGTGCCACATGATTCTTTTGTGGAGCACTCATTCAGAGGCACTACTGCCTCTGCATGCAAATAGGATTCAAAGATATTAGGTGACTGAGTGAAAGTGAACAGCTTTGAGCAAATCTTGTAGAGGGGATACAGAGCATACTCGTTGTAGCCAAAAAATAAATAAATGAACACATCTATAATTGTGGGCAGTAAAAAGATGAGGTTCTTTGGTTACTAATGGTGGTCAAGGATAAGATATTACTTTCAGTGGCCGACATTAAGTTTGCATGAGAAATCTGGGAGACTCCACATAGAATGTATGAGTCATTGACAATGTTAAACATGAAGTTTCTTGAGCATGTGGGTAGTAAGTCGCGCTGGAGAAGATGGTGGGGGGTGGGATAGTATTGAGGCACTGTGTGGAGGGATAAAAGAGAGTTAAAGAATCTAGAAATCTAATATCATTTAGAGAGGATTGGCTGTAATTGTCTGATCTGTGCATACGAGTCCTCTTATTTATGATGAAGAAAAAAGATACAATAATAAGGAACAAAATCAATATATAATAATAGGAAATATTTGGTAAGATATTTGTCTAGTGAATCATGTCATATGTTCCTAATTTTTGTAATCAACTCATATCTCTAAAATAGTCAAATCATATCACTAACAAATTGTAATGATTGCTTCGTGATTTTCTGGATGCAGCAATATTGTTTGCCAGGTAATTGAAGCTGAAGGGGTTTTAGGTCCTTTAGTTAGCATTTTGAAATGCTCGGGGACAGTGGGAACTATTGTGGAAAAGGTATTGTTATTTCTTTTGTGTTTAGGTCTGGCAAGTTTCCAGAACATAAGGATAAAAACTGAATGAGGTTTATCTGATGATTTGATATGCCTCTACAGTCTTTGAGTATACTAGCAAGGATATTTGACGCAACTGGAGGTTTGTATTGCACTTCTTTCAGGAACTTTAGAGTTGATTTTTTTTTTTTCTAATTGATTGTCAAGTACATTGATTCCTTTCAGTTTTTTGATGGACCAGTTAATGGATCTGAAAAGGCATTTGGTGGAGCAAAAAGTGACTGTGTTTCAACCGGGTTTAGTAGTACTGAACAAACTGTATCAAAAACATTCTCAAGGTTATTAGAGGGACCGAACCATATTTTTTAGTTCAATATTGATCTTTATGTTGTTGGATCCAGCAACAGGTCATAAGTGTTCTACTTAGTGGTAGTTACACTGACTTTTTATGTGTTAAATTTTTCAGGAATGATATACTGGATTCTGTTTTCATTTCACACCTTGTTGAGATTCTGAAGTCCTCTCCCCCCAATTTACAAGAAAAAGCTGCATCTGTGCTTGAGTTTGTGGCATTGACTGACCCAACTCTGGCCCCAATTTTATCTTTGGATATTGAATCTGGTCTCAGTTCTGCTTTTCAGCAAAAGATTTTGAAAATTTCAGGTAAATAATATCTGCATGCGCTCTGTTACAAGTACATATTCTTTTATTTTGTATATGTGGATGTATAACATGTACATCAAAATGACCAAACCTCATTATCTCTGACTCTAAATGTATGGTTTTTGAGAGATGTGAGGGCAGGATTAAGAGACGAAATTGGATCTCTTAAGTGCTTTTGGTTATCACCGACCATAAGTTGGATCTGATCAACTGGTGCATAGCCAGTAGCATTTGCCATTGTTTATTTTTAACTCCTCTTTTACACACATTATGTTCCCATTTTACTTTATGCTTGATTCATATTTTTCTTCTTGTTCAAATCCTATCTTATCTAATATCTATTGTCATATTGTCATATACAAGCCAGCTTTAATTAATTAGTGAAAAATGAGTCATCATTATTGATATTTCTATTTTATGTCTATTGAATATAGTAAAAACTAGGTATAGGATTAATCTCCCTTATGTAGAAAATACACATAGGGTAATGTATTTATAATAAAGAAAATATGGACCAAGTCCAAAATACAAATAATGATAGAAAAGAGATAATAACATAAACAAAAGATAAAAGATAAAAGATAAGATATTTAACACTCCCCCTCAAGTTGGTGCATGTAAAACGTCTATACCAAGCTTATTACAAATATAATCAATTCTCGGTCCTCATAAAGACTTAGTGAAAATATATGCTAACTAATCACTTGAGTTAACGAATTCAGTCTTGATTTCTCCATGTACAATCTCTCAATTGAAATGATAGTCAATCCCAATGACTTTCATCCTTTCATGAAAGACAGGATTAAAACTAATATGAAGAGCAGCCTAATTGTCACATATAAGTATCATTTGAATGATATTTCCAAATTGCAACTCTCTAAGCAATTGCATAAGTCAAACAAGTTTACAAGTGGCTGAAGCCATAACTCTATATTCTGCTTTTGTACTAGATCTTGCCACAATACTTTGTTTCTTGCTCTTCTAAGAGATCAAGTTACCACCAATGAAGACACAATATTCGGAAGTAGATATTTTATCAGAAGGATATCTTGCCTAATCAGCATATGAATAATAAAGAATTGTTGTATAGTTATTGGAACCATATAACAAACCTTTTCCAGGAGATTAGGGATGACAAAAATACCCGAATTCGTGGCATATAGTTGGTACTCGCGGACAACGGGTAGTGGATATTTTAATATCCATTTATAAATGGGTCGGGTGCAATATCATTGTATCCGTAACCTCGGTTACCAACATAAAAGTTAAAATAAATATTTAATTTATATTTTATTAAATTAAATTTAAAGTTAAAATTTAATTTATATTTTATTAGATTAAATTTAATTAAAATTAAAATTTAATTTATATTTAATTTAATTTAATTTATATTTAATTTTATATTTGTTTGTAATTTTATTTAAATTTTATTTTAAAAATTTATAAAATATATTATTTTAAATATTTGTGGGCATCTACGGCCGCGGGTTTTAAAAAACCTGCGGGTATTTTTTAAATGGGTACTCGACAGGTAACGAGGCGAGTAATTAGTGAATTATTTTGTTGCGGGTAGGCACTATCCGTGTATGACTTAACTTATTGTCATCCCTATAGGAGATCCTTTAATATATGGATGACTACATTCCAATAGTCTTCACATGGGAAATTGAGAGATTAACTCACCACATTGCAAAGAAAATGTTAGGATGAGTAACCGTAAAATAATTCAATTTTTCAACTAATCTTCTATATTGTTTAGGATCTAAAATAGTCTCCCCCCTAATTTGGTAGTAGTTTGGTATTAGGATACATGGGTGTGCATCAGATTTTGAGTTAATTAACCTAGTTTCCTCCAAAATATTCAATGCATACATTTTTGAGATATAACAGTATGATCATTGGATTGTACTACTTCAATACGAAGAAATATGAGTTTGTCAAGATCTTTGGTCTAAATATGGTGGGAAAAATGTTTCATTTTGGAGATGTCATGGTGGTCACTACCTGGAAGAACAACGTCATCACATATACTATCAAATATAGACATCCAATACTTGAGTGACAGTAAAAGACTGAATGATCTGCCTCATTGAGTCATACCAAATTATTAAACAATGCTGCTAAATTTTCCCAACAAGGCCTTAGGAGACTGTTTTAGGCCATATAAAAATTTGCAAAGACGACATACCAACCTAGAACACTCCCTTTGAGCAATAAATCCTGGAGGTTGCTCCATATAACAATGTTGCTAAATTTTCCAAACAAGGCCCTAGGAGACTATTTTAGGTCATAAAATGATTTGCGAAGACAACATACCAATCTAGAAGACTGCTTTTGAGCAACAAATCCTGAAGATTGCTCCATACAAATCACTTTTTGCAAATAGCCATTGAGGAAAGCATTTTTTACATCCAGTTGATAAGGAAGCCATTGTTGAAGAGTAGTCATGGCAATAAATAAATGAATAGAAGCCATCTTTGCCATTGGAGAAAATATATCACAATAATCCAATTCAAAAATTTGTGTGTAACCTTTGGCTACAAGACAAACTTTGGTAGCAAAAGTCCATCTGCAACCTACAACAAATTTCCCACATGCTAATGGGACAAGTTCCCAAGTTCCACTATTCTAAAGAGCACTTAGTTTATCTAGCATGATTTGACGTCAACTGGGATGGGCTTGAGGCATTACTAACAAAATTGGGAATGGACACAGAAGAAATAGTTGAAAGCCAGGTATAAAAAGGTGAAGATAATCTGTGGTAACTCAAAGCAATATAATGTGGAGAGGGATTACGGATAGAATGTAACCTTTACGGATGATAATTGAAAGGTCTAACTTAGCTGTTAGACCCGGAAGAGACAAAAGAGTTGGCACTTGAAGTGAGTCACTTGGTGGTTGTTGGAAACAATGTCTTCGACTATGAACTGAAGTGGTGGTGGAGGAGAATTTGACAGTGGACTTGGCACAATTGGAGGAGCACAAACAACATGAATATCAATTGTAATAGATGGAGAAGACACATCATAAGAAGAAGGACCCTAAAAAAACACATTTGTGTGATCTAGGAGATAAGTTATCAGACTAGAACTAAAATTATGAACAAAACATGTAGACCCAAAACCCTTCAGAGGTAAGGGATGGAGAGGTTCATGAAGAAATAAAATAGAATGAGGAATTTTTTTATCTAAAATCAAAGATGACATGTGATTAATAAGATAACATGGGGTAAGAATAACATCACCCAAAAATGTTGAGGAACCTTACCATGAATTGAAAGAGTGCGAGATGTTTCAATAAGATGTCTATCTTGTGTTCAACCATCCATTTTGTTGAGGTGTGTAAGCAAATGAAATTTGATGGAGAATGTCATAAGAAACCATAAATTGATTAAAAGAATGGGAAATATATTCATGACCATTATCACTTTGCAAAGTTCGAATAGAAACACCAAACTGAATTTTAATTTCGTTATAAAAAGATTGAAATATATAAAATAACTCAAAACGATTTTTCATTAAAAACTACCAAGTACATCTGGAATAATCATCAATAAAGGTAACAAAATATTGAAAACCTAAATTAGACTTAATACGACTAGGTATCCAAATGTTAGAGTGAACTAAGGCAAAATGGGAACAAGCATTGTAAGACACTTCGAAGAAATGAACTATGATTATGTTTTCCTAAGATAACTTGGACAACCTTGGAACAAACTGCTACAATTTAGCTAGACTAAGATGACCTAATTGAGTATGAAGGAGAGATGGAGACTCCCATGTGTAGAAGGGCGGGAGATGATAAAGACCATGATACTCACATCCGGTGCCAATCACTTATCTCGAATTCCAATCCTGTAAACAAACAAAATCTTTCGTAAAAGAAATAACACAATTCAGAGAATGGGTTGGACGATTAACAGATAATAAGTTAAAAGGAGATCCAGGAGCATAAAGAACATTATCAATGGATAAAAAAGAAAAAAGATTAATAGTCCTAACACCCTGAGCTAAAACCCTAGACCCATTAGCCATTGTAACAGAAAATAAATTATTTAGAGAGGACAAAGAATAAAACAAAGATTTGTTACCAGTAATGTGATTTGTGGTTCCTGAGTCGAGAACCAAGGACCAAGAGAAGAAAATTGAGTTAGACTAACAAAAGATGTACTTGTGCGTGCAACAAAAGCATTGAACTAGAGGGTTGACGATGCTAACACCATTTGAGAAAATCATTGAAAATAGTCAGTGCTATCAAATGGAGGAGGATCCACAGTAGATGATTATGAGGGAGGTATTAGAAGAGGCAGCGGAAAGAGAAAAAACCCTAAAAATCCAAAGAGGTTCGATCAAAGCAACAAGGCTTGATCCAAAAAGAGGAGGCCACAACGAATCTAGTGACAGTGATTGGTGTCGACGAAGATGACTCACGCGTCACCATGCACGATTGGTAAAAGTTGTGTCTGTGAAACTTTGATCGGCGCATTGGAGCGTGTCTGAACCTCGATGGCTGCGATCTTCATGGTGTGGTTGTCGCCTAGCTGAGATGAGCAAAACCATGTGGTCTCTTGGTCAAAACTGAAACTCCAATGACGGAGACAATTGTTGCAGTGGCAGGGGTGACGAAAAAATTTGCCAAAGAACCCTAGGCTTCAGATACCATATTGAATATAGTAAAAACTAGGTATAGGATTAATCTCCCTTGTATAGAAAATACAAATAGGATACCGTATTTATAATAAAGAAAATATGGGCTAAGACCAAAATATTAATAATGATAGAAAAGAAATAATAATAGACATAGTATCAAACTCGCGAGTTAACTCGTTAACTCGTCCGAGTTTACGTTTCTACTTATCCTGAGTAAGTTGACTCGGAAACAAACTCGTTGTTAGAGTAAACTCGGTAGACTCGTCGTGAACTCAGTGAACTCACGAGTCCACAGCCGAGTTGGCGAGTCAAGAGGATTTTTTCTATAAACCTAAAACACCTAATTTTCTTGTTAGGGTTCTTGTTCTTCGATGTTGCTCGTCGTCGTTGCTGCATTTCCTTTGGTCATAGTCGAGTTCGTGGCTGGTTGCAATCGCAGTCGAGTTCATGGGTGGTCGCAATCGCAGTCGTGTTCGTGGGTCATCACCCTTGTTTTGCTCGCCCTGTTGATTATTGTTCTTATCGCTATTCCCCATTTTCTTTCGCTAGTGGAGTCTTAAATCTAGGGTCAGAAGGAGGCACATGAAACTTTTCATTTCCTATCTACTGCACAGTAGGTTCTTTATGGAGATTTAGGTTTTTTCATTGCATTTGGGCCTCCACAAAAGTTCAGGAAGCTCAGGAACCTTTTGTTTTTATAAAACTTAACTCAATATATGTACAATTAATTAAAGTTATTATAAAAGAATAACAATATCACAAAAATATAAAAAATAATTAAAATATACAATATGATAAAATAATAATACTAATATTTTAGTAAAAATATATAAAAAATTATTTATCACATTGTATAATATTAAATCATTATATTATTTATAAATATTTTAATTTTTTTGTTTGAAAACTCTTACGAGTTTATGATCTGAGTCTACGATTCGAGTTTACTAAGCTCTCACAAGTCTATGTAAACTCTCGAGTTTGACAACCTTGATACCAGATAAACAAAAGATGAAACATAAAAGATAAGATATTTAAGAATATTTATAAGTTTGAGATTATTTTGTAACTCCTGCACCTTTTCCACTCTCTTGGAGATAGAGATAGTTGTGCTTTCATTTTGTTGTAGTAAAATATCTTTTCTCTGTTGTCAATGTGAAAATAATATTTATAATAGAGAATAATACTGAAAATATGGGCTAGGCCCAGATATACATAATATTGTAACTAACATAAGATATTGTAACTAACAATATCTAACTTCCCCTCTCAAATGGATGCATATAAATTATATGTACCAAGCTTTTTACAAATTTAATCAATTATTGGTCCGCGTAAAAGGACTTGGTGAAAATATCTATTAATTGATCATTTGAGTTAACAAAATCAGTCTTGATGTCTCCAAATACAGTATTTTCTCGAATAAAATAACAGTTAGCCTCAATGTATTTGGTTCTTTCATGGAAGATGGGATTAGAGCTAATATGAATAACAACCTGATTGTCACATATAACTGTCATTTGAGTGACATCTCCAAATTGTAACTATGAATGTACTATTAAAGTAATTGTTTAAACCCAACAAGTTCACAAGTGCTTGAGGCCATAACTCTATATTATGCTTTTGCACTAGATCTTGCCACATTATTTTGTTTCTTACTCTTCCAAGATATCAAGTTACCTTCGATGGAAACACAATATCCGAAAGTAAATCTTTTATTAAAAGGAGATCTTGTCCGATCAACATCTAAATAACATCAACATTTTCAGCAAGAGGAACTAGACAACCAATGCCAACCAATTCATCAACAATAGACTTGACACTACTTAAGTAATCATGCATTGTCTTAGTGCCAAGGGATTGATTGCAAAGATCAGTGTGGAGTGTGGAGTTGATGAAGGATTATCTTGTTCCTTTTTAAGATTATTAAATATGGTGTGAGTTGATTAAGAAAGCTAAGTGAAATCCCCACTGGACATTAAGATAGCAAGCTATCTAGATGTGAAGGTTCCTTTCACAAAGCTCAAGAGAAGAAGATGATGGATTGATTCAAAACAAAAAGGAAATGGAAAGCACATAAACCATAGAAAACCAAGAACAATTAAAGGAAGAAGAAAACATAAAATGGAAAGGAAAGGAATGGTAAAAATGTGAGAAGCACGCCACTACAAGGCTAGGCTAGAAGCCATGGCAACCTTGAAGATGAGTGGATGTGTGCCGCCACTTGCTATGCAAGATAAGGCTTAGAAGTATTCACTCCCAAGGGAGGAAACTCTCACAAATGGTTGAGACACAAGAGTGTTTTTACTTCAAAATGTTCAACCCTTTTACATGTCTAGGAGCACCCCTTATATAGAAGAGTTTAGGGGCCTCTAAGCAAATAAAAGATACCTAAGGATGTCTCTACAAAAACCTAACCCTAGCTTCTAGAAACTAGGTCAAATAAGGTTACAAAAATGAGAGACAAAAGAGCCAACTATGGTGTGTGTAAGGCTAATTTCGTTCTAGCACAAAAGGAGACAAAGAATGTGTCTCATATGTCTCCAAAGAGTGGCCAAAGTGTGCTAAAAACAAAGGAGACCAAAGGTACATAGGTACACTTGTTTTATGCCATTTACTTTATGCTTTATGCCTTTACTTTACTCTCTCATCCACATCATTTATGCTCCCCAATCACCATGCGCCACCTAACATTGGTTTCTTACTCCTAATTAACCTACAAAGCCAATAAATATAGATTAGCATGTTGGCTTAAGTCAAGTCAACTATAGTCAACAAGTCAAACCTAGTCAAAGGTCAACAAGTCAACTAAAGTTGATTCAACTAAGTCAACTTAGGGAATCAAAAATAACAAACACAAATGAAAAGGATGAAGGATTAGTGAACTTCCTTTCTAAACATGCTTAGTCTTCTTAAGCATGTGCCTTCATCCTTGGTTGGGGTCAATCCTTCATCATCCTCTCCTTCTTGGAGAGAATTTGACCACAAATTCTTGAAGCCTTTATGGATGGCACTTGACTTGATTTGGGGGAGGATTTGTGCCTCCCTTTTATGAGCTTTTGTTCCATCCTTTCTAAGGGTATTACCCCTAGCTTTGGTTAGGCCATCTTTATTTTCTAGACTATTCTTCCTCTCTTGCTTGTGCTTTGGGCTTTCCTTTTTGGCTTGGGAAGAGAAGGAAGGGTGATGTACATCTTGCTTTGGAAGAATTTTTTTGTAGGCAAGTAACACCTTAGTGAAAGCTTGCCCCTTTTGTTTTTCTTCTTTATCTTTTCTTATTATATTTCTATCCTTATTAACTTCTTGAGGTGATAGAGGTAGTAAAGTTATCTTTTTCCCATTTTTGAAGAAAATGTATTGGTTGGTATGGCCATCATATAAAGTTTGTTTATCAAATTGCCATGGCCTACTTAGTAAGATATGTGTGACTTCCATGGGAACAACATCACATAGCACCTCATCTTTGTAGCTTCCTATAGAGAAGTTAATTAAGACTTGTTTATTGACATCTATTTCTCCCTCTTTACTTATCCAAGCAAGCTTGTAGGGCTTAGCATGAGGAATGGTCTCTAAGCTAAGCTTTTCCACCAACCTTGTGCTAGCTACATTGGTACTACTTCCTCCATCAATAATTAGAGAGCAAACCCATTTGTTAATTTTGCATCTAGATTGAAAAATGTTTTCTCTTTGAGTTGGCTCAAGCTCACTTTGATCTTGACCTATCATGCGCCTTAATAACATAGGGTCTTTCTCAAAAATTTTAGTTTTACTAGAGGAAGAAGATTCTTTTGAAAGAGAATAGGGAGATGAGTGTTCACTTTCAACATCATTACTCTTCTTTAAGATCATGGTCCTTTTGGTTGGGCAATTTAAAGCAATGTGATTATAACCCAAACATTTAAAACATTTAATGGAACTTGATCTTTGAGAAGTGGAATGGTGAATGTGATCACTTGGTGACTTACTTTTACTTGGTGGTTCTTGATGAGAGTTAGAAGGGAACTTATCATGTTTCTTTTTATCCTTTCCCTTCCATGAGTGACTAAAGTAGTGGTTGGGTGAGTAACTCTTCCTTGTCCTTCTTTTTCTTTTCAATTGAATTTCAATACCAAGGGCAAGTGTGAAAACATTTTCAAGAGTGGAGTACTCATACAACAATACTTGGTCTTGTATGTCTCTCCTAAGACCACTCACAAATCTTTTTATTTTCTCTTTGTTAGTTTCTTTTATTTCAACCCTACGCATTTAAAGAATAAGAAAACTTCAAGTTAACATATGACATATGACTCAAGCAAAAGTTAGGCACATTTAAAGACTCAACATGACATACACAAAGACACAAACATGTAGCTATCATGCATTTAAACTCATGGATTTGAGGCTCAAAGAGTAAGCATCAAAAGACATGTTATCCAACCACATTTAGGAGCAAAAGAGTCACAAAGCCGAAGCCAAAATTGCCACAACATAACCTGAAAACGTTGTTTTTCGTATTCTCGGCAGCTCTGACCTTTGCTCACTCATTTGATCATAACTCTCTCCACAGAACTCCAAATGCGTTAATTCTTTTTTTGTTGGAAACTAGACTCACGGAGCTTTCTTTTGATATAAAGAACGTTACTTTTGGACCACTGAGCTAGCTGCAGTATTTTTTGCAAAATTGCACACGTTGCTGCCAGCACTGTTTTTATGTGGACCATTCAAAGATAGCTACAGAGGACAAGGTTAGAACATGAAAACACCATATTCAAGGACAACCAAAGCTCTGATACCAAATGATGAAGGATTATCTTGTTCCTTTTTAAGATTATTAAATATG
The DNA here is from genome assembly GCF_037176805.1 of Vigna unguiculata. Classification (NCBI taxonomy): domain Eukaryota; kingdom Viridiplantae; phylum Streptophyta; class Magnoliopsida; order Fabales; family Fabaceae; genus Vigna; species Vigna unguiculata. Next base: position 8,533,637 of record NC_140793.1, on the reverse strand, counting down.
GTGTGAGTTGATTAAGAAAGCTAAGTGAAATCCCCACTGGACATTAAGATAGCAAGCTATCTAGATGTGAAGGTTCCTTTCACAAAGCTCAAGAGAAGAAGATGATGGATTGATTCAAAACAAAAAGGAAATGGAAAGCACATAAACCATAGAAAACCAAGAACAATTAAAGGAAGAAGAAAACATAAAATGGAAAGGAAAGGAATGGTAAAAATGTGAGAAGCACGCCACTACAAGGCTAGGCTAGAAGCCATGGCAACCTTGAAGATGAGTGGATGTGTGCCGCCACTTGCTATGCAAGATAAGGCTTAGAAGTATTCACTCCCAAGGGAGGAAACTCTCACAAATGGTTGAGACACAAGAGTGTTTTTACTTCAAAATGTTCAACCCTTTTACATGTCTAGGAGCACCCCTTATATAGAAGAGTTTAGGGGCCTCTAAGCAAATAAAAGATACCTAAGGATGTCTCTACAAAAACCTAACCCTAGCTTCTAGAAACTAGGTCAAATAAGGTTACAAAAATGAGAGACAAAAGAGCCAACTATGGTGTGTGTAAGGCTAATTTCGTTCTAGCACAAAAGGAGACAAAGAATGTGTCTCATATGTCTCCAAAGAGTGGCCAAAGTGTGCTAAAAACAAAGGAGACCAAAGGTACATAGGTACACTTGTTTTATGCCATTTACTTTATGCTTTATGCCTTTACTTTACTCTCTCATCCACATCATTTATGCTCCCCAATCACCATGCGCCACCTAACATTGGTTTCTTACTCCTAATTAACCTACAAAGCCAATAAATATAGATTAGCATGTTGGCTTAAGTCAAGTCAACTATAGTCAACAAGTCAAACCTAGTCAAAGGTCAACAAGTCAACTAAAGTTGATTCAACTAAGTCAACTTAGGGAATCAAAAATAACAAACACAAATGAAAAGGATGAAGGATTAGTGAACTTCCTTTCTAAACATGCTTAGTCTTCTTAAGCATGTGCCTTCATCCTTGGTTGGGGTCAATCCTTCATCATCCTCTCCTTCTTGGAGAGAATTTGACCACAAATTCTTGAAGCCTTTATGGATGGCACTTGACTTGATTTGGGGGAGGATTTGTGCCTCCCTTTTATGAGCTTTTGTTCCATCCTTTCTAAGGGTATTACCCCTAGCTTTGGTTAGGCCATCTTTATTTTCTAGACTATTCTTCCTCTCTTGCTTGTGCTTTGGGCTTTCCTTTTTGGCTTGGGAAGAGAAGGAAGGGTGATGTACATCTTGCTTTGGAAGAATTTTTTTGTAGGCAAGTAACACCTTAGTGAAAGCTTGCCCCTTTTGTTTTTCTTCTTTATCTTTTCTTATTATATTTCTATCCTTATTAACTTCTTGAGGTGATAGAGGTAGTAAAGTTATCTTTTTCCCATTTTTGAAGAAAATGTATTGGTTGGTATGGCCATCATATAAAGTTTGTTTATCAAATTGCCATGGCCTACTTAGTAAGATATGTGTGACTTCCATGGGAACAACATCACATAGCACCTCATCTTTGTAGCTTCCTATAGAGAAGTTAATTAAGACTTGTTTATTGACATCTATTTCTCCCTCTTTACTTATCCAAGCAAGCTTGTAGGGCTTAGCATGAGGAATGGTCTCTAAGCTAAGCTTTTCCACCAACCTTGTGCTAGCTACATTGGTACTACTTCCTCCATCAATAATTAGAGAGCAAACCCATTTGTTAATTTTGCATCTAGATTGAAAAATGTTTTCTCTTTGAGTTGGCTCAAGCTCACTTTGATCTTGACCTATCATGCGCCTTAATAACATAGGGTCTTTCTCAAAAATTTTAGTTTTACTAGAGGAAGAAGATTCTTTTGAAAGAGAATAGGGAGATGAGTGTTCACTTTCAACATCATTACTCTTCTTTAAGATCATGGTCCTTTTGGTTGGGCAATTTAAAGCAATGTGATTATAACCCAAACATTTAAAACATTTAATGGAACTTGATCTTTGAGAAGTGGAATGGTGAATGTGATCACTTGGTGACTTACTTTTACTTGGTGGTTCTTGATGAGAGTTAGAAGGGAACTTATCATGTTTCTTTTTATCCTTTCCCTTCCATGAGTGACTAAAGTAGTGGTTGGGTGAGTAACTCTTCCTTGTCCTTCTTTTTCTTTTCAATTGAATTTCAATACCAAGGGCAAGTGTGAAAACATTTTCAAGAGTGGAGTACTCATACAACAATACTTGGTCTTGTATGTCTCTCCTAAGACCACTCACAAATCTTTTTATTTTCTCTTTGTTAGTTTCTTTTATTTCAACCCTACGCATTTAAAGAATAAGAAAACTTCAAGTTAACATATGACATATGACTCAAGCAAAAGTTAGGCACATTTAAAGACTCAACATGACATACACAAAGACACAAACATGTAGCTATCATGCATTTAAACTCATGGATTTGAGGCTCAAAGAGTAAGCATCAAAAGACATGTTATCCAACCACATTTAGGAGCAAAAGAGTCACAAAGCCGAAGCCAAAATTGCCACAACATAACCTGAAAACGTTGTTTTTCGTATTCTCGGCAGCTCTGACCTTTGCTCACTCATTTGATCATAACTCTCTCCACAGAACTCCAAATGCGTTAATTCTTTTTTTGTTGGAAACTAGACTCACGGAGCTTTCTTTTGATATAAAGAACGTTACTTTTGGACCACTGAGCTAGCTGCAGTATTTTTTGCAAAATTGCACACGTTGCTGCCAGCACTGTTTTTATGTGGACCATTCAAAGATAGCTACAGAGGACAAGGTTAGAACATGAAAACACCATATTCAAGGACAACCAAAGCTCTGATACCAAATGATGAAGGATTATCTTGTTCCTTTTTAAGATTATTAAATATGGTGTGAGTTGATTAAGAAAGCTAAGTGAAATCCCCACTGGACATTAAGATAGCAAGCTATCTAGATGTGAAGGTTCCTTTCACAAAGCTCAAGAGAAGAAGATGATGGATTGATTCAAAACAAAAAGGAAATGGAAAGCACATAAACCATAGAAAACCAAGAACAATTAAAGGAAGAAGAAAACATAAAATGGAAAGGAAAGGAATGGTAAAAATGTGAGAAGCACGCCACTACAAGGCTAGGCTAGAAGCCATGGCAACCTTGAAGATGAGTGGATGTGTGCCGCCACTTGCTATGCAAGATAAGGCTTAGAAGTATTCACTCCCAAGGGAGGAAACTCTCACAAATGGTTGAGACACAAGAGTGTTTTTACTTCAAAATGTTCAACCCTTTTACATGTCTAGGAGCACCCCTTATATAGAAGAGTTTAGGGGCCTCTAAGCAAATAAAAGATACCTAAGGATGTCTCTACAAAAACCTAACCCTAGCTTCTAGAAACTAGGTCAAATAAGGTTACAAAAATGAGAGACAAAAGAGCCAACTATGGTGTGTGTAAGGCTAATTTCGTTCTAGCACAAAAGGAGACAAAGAATGTGTCTCATATGTCTCCAAAGAGTGGCCAAAGTGTGCTAAAAACAAAGGAGACCAAAGGTACATAGGTACACTTGTTTTATGCCATTTACTTTATGCTTTATGCCTTTACTTTACTCTCTCATCCACATCATTTATGCTCCCCAATCACCATGCGCCACCTAACATTGGTTTCTTACTCCTAATTAACCTACAAAGCCAATAAACATAGATTAGCATGTTGGCTTAAGTCAAGTCAACTATAGTCAACAAGTCAAACCTAGTCAAAGGTCAACAAGTCAACTAAAGTTGATTCAACTAAGTCAACTTAGGGAATCAAAAATAACAAACACAAATGAAAAGGATGAAGGATTAGTGAACTTCCTTTCTAAACATGCTTAGTCTTCTTAAGCATGTGCCTTCATCCTTGGTTGGGGTCAATCCTTCATCAGGAGTTGCCGAGCACGAACTTTAGTTTGTGTATAGAAATGTTCATGAATATGCTCCCAAACTTGATAGGAGTGAATGACACCAATAACACGAGATAAGACACCCTTGGAAAGGTAGACTGCAACCATGCAAGCAAGATTTGGACTTGGACTTCCCACTCTTCATAAGGAGGAATGACAGGTCCGAAATCACTATCATGTTCATAAAGAAACTAGGGAGGAATAGTGGCACTAACTACAAACCAATGTTTGTGGCCCTTGGTGACAGGTCCAAGTGGAGATAATTGGAATCATCCAATTTTTATAAAATATAATAAATTAAAATTATGATAAAAGAATAATAATATTAGAGAAAAATATTTAAAAATATATAATATGATGAACTAGTAATTCGTAAAAAATAATAAAAGCTATTTATAACATTATAAATATTAAATTGTTATTTATAAATATTTTTATATGAAGTAAACTTGAAGTAAACTTTTGCGAGTTTACAATCCAAGTTTACTAAGCTCTCACAAGTTTATATAAACTTTCGAGTTTGACAAATAGTGTAAAAGCAATACTTAATATTAAGTGTTGAAAGATTACAATACATTTTGTAGTTCTACCATACAGAACTTGTGTAAGGAAAGAAAGAAGTTATGAGCAGTTATAGGTAGGTAATGACAAACTAGTGTATTACAAAAAAAAAAGAAAAAAAAAACAGAAAAAAAGATAGAACTGTATTACCAAATAAGAAAAGATAAATAACATTAATACGAAGATGATATACCAATCTAGAAGACTCCCCAAGCAACAAAACCTGGAAGTTGCTTCATATAAATTTCTTCTTGCAAATTCCATTAAGAAAAACATTTTTGACATCCAGTTGGTAAAGAGACCATTGTTGAAGAGCAACCATGACTATAAATAAGCGAACAAAAGCCATTTTGGCTACTAGAAAAAAGGTATCACTGTAATCGGAATAAAAACTTTGTGTAACCTTTGGTCACAATATGAGTTTTGAAACGATCAATAATACCATCAGAACCTTTGATAACAAAGACCCACCTACAACCACAATGAAATCCCCAAATGGTAATGGGATGAGCTCCCAAGTTCCACTATTCTAAAGAACATTGATTTCATCAAGTATGACCAGATGCCAACCAAGATGGGCTAAGGCTTTTTTTTAGGATTCTTAAGATCACAAAATAGCAAAATCACAGTTTAAACCAAAATTTACCAAGATCTGAGTGAAAGATTTGTAGAATTAACATCATGTACAGCCCGGCAAGTTTTTCTTTATTCCTTCTGAAGAGTCATCATCCACGAGCACCCTTAATTCTTCAACCGCAGTTTGAGCTTCAACAATATGAGAAGCCATACCATGATTGGTTTGTTTAAGAGAGGCTAATTTTTGTGCAGCACCATACAAACATTGAACATCATTAACATAGGTCCTTTCAGCCTTCTTCCAGAAAGAGCAACAAGTTTAAAAGGTTCTAACGGTTCCCAAGAGGGTTCTACAAATTGCCATTGCAAGGCACATAATTGAAAAATTAACCTTCTTCCATTGAGCATAACTCTCTGTTGATCCTTCAAATTCTTCCTTCTCTGTATGGTAAATTTGGTGCAAGAACCAAAGTTCCATGGAGGTAGCCCATGATAACATGCTATTTAGTGTGAAGTTTTTTGTCATTAATAAATAATACCATATTTATTGATTACATAAGCGTGAAAAATTTAATCCCAAATTTAGCAACTATAAACAAATTATCTTAAGAAATCATAGAAAGATAGCATATTTTCCCTAATGGTCAATACTCTCTAATGCACCAAATATCTTCACCATATTTCCTCATTATCTCAACACTCCTCGGGATGGACATGTAGTGTATATATCACATGCGTTCAGCTCTTCACAATATATTCATATATTGTTCTAGGTCTGTGCGAACGTATGTCACTATTCTTCTTCAGATTCTACTCTCTGTACGTAAAAAGAAAAAAAAAAAAAACTCAATATTTTACGCCTATGCAGGGAACATGGAATCTGATGCAGAAGATCAGTTTTACGAAGCATATGCAATAGAATTTGAAGAAGCTGGTCTGGCAATATCTGCAGCATCGCGATTATTGACAATACTGCTCGATTGCGAGCAGTTCCGCAACAAAATAAATGCCCCCCACTTCATTGATTTGCTTCGCGGAATCCTCAGGTCCAATATTCCTCTCCGCAGCAAAGATTGGGTAGCTGCATGCCTCCTTAAACTGAGTTCTCTCTCTGGCTCCATCACCAGTGTCTATCCAATCAACGTGGAAGTTACACTTTACGAGACAATCCCAAGACTTCTAGAACAGATCAAAACTTCATTCTCCCCAGAAGCACAAGAAACGGCTGTGGTAGAACTCAATAGAATAATATCTGAAGGAGTGGTAGATTCCACAGACGAAGCTATTATTTCAGAGGGGGCAATAAGCTCATTGGTGATGCTGCTTGAAGAAGGTAGTGATAGGGCTGTTGAAGCAAGCTTGGCAATACTGCACAATCTGAGTATGAACAATGAGAACCATTCAGCACTGGTCGCTGCTGGAGCCGTGCAGGTCTTGAAAAGAATTGTTCTGGCAAACAGACCACACTGGGAACGGGCACTTCTTTTACTCAGGATTTTGCAACCGTGATGAGTTCAAGGGTGCAAAATCTTGAAACAGTTTCCTCGTAGTATAATCCACTTTTTTTTTTTGGTTTAATTGTATAATTTAATACTTCAAATGTGTAAAAGAAAATTCTATGCTTTCTTATAGACAGAACGTATTTGAAAGTATTCTGAGTTTTGCTGTCTTAAATTTGATCATGTCGTGCAGTTGTCTTTATTTTTTAAAAACAAATGTATTGAATACAAATATTTATTCTTTTATTTTTGCCTAATTTAAATAAAACAGTAAATATGATTCAAAATAAACATGGTTGGTCAAACAAGTTGAAAACTTACAACCTATTTGAAAGTTTAGATCAGTATTTTAATTCTTGTTTTATAAAGATAAGAATCTGAGATAATGATTAAGAAAGATTTTATTGAAAATAAAATATATAATGTCTATACGTTTTAATCATGATTTTGTGGTAAATTATTTATTTACTAGTAATAGTTACCATAAGGGAGTTTGGTACTAGATCATACATGAAAAAAGTGTTTTTTTTTTTTAAATTATAATATTTTGAACTATGAGAGTTTAGTTGACGAAAAATATTGTTGAAAATATTTACATAAGTTTCTTCTAATTTAAAAAGTAATATTCAGTTTTATTAAAATTTTAAACTATTACCTCGTTAAATAATTTAATGAGAATAATAATGTTTTCTTAAGTAAAGATTTTGTTTCTTTTTATTATTACCTTTTTTTTAGTCATACTAAAACTATTATTAAAAACAATTATGGTTTTAATGTTATTTTTCACATATAAATTTGACATGAAAAGCACATTTTCAAAAGTCTCTTTTTTCAAAAAAGAAAATCATTTTTACCTAACATTTGGAGTGATTAACAATTATTAATATAACAGTAAAAGAGTTGAATATGTTTTTGGTTCCTTAACTTTTAAAAAAAATTGAAATTAATCCTTTTTTAAAATTTTGGATCAATTTAGTCCTTCAACTTTAAAAACGTATGAATTTTAGTCTTTTAACTAAATTTTGTTAAATTTATTTAGAGGTTTTAAACACATTTCTTAGTTAATATTGAAGTAGTAATGTGTCAAAGAGCATAAATAATCCATACTATCATAAAACGTGAAATAAACTCAAAATTTTAAAAATGGACTAAATCCAATTTTCACCGAAAGTTAAAAGACTAAAAACATATTCAATTCATAATTGAACGATAAAAGTTAGAAAATATATATAAAAGCTAAAATTCGAGTAATTAACAATTATCGATTGTTAGCACTCAATTTTTCGGTATTTTTCATTTCTAAAAGTTTTTTTTAATTTAAATAAAATATGATTTTTATTTTGAATTAACTAGTTTTTTATATTTGTTTAGGAAAAGTGAGTTTTGATAAAAAATAGGATAAAAAGAGTGTTTTAGCAATCTTTGATTTCTAGTTATGTTCCTTTATAATTTTTCTTTGATTAAATCATTTTAGAAGTTTCCATTCTTGTAAGGAAATCTCAAGTATGTTCCTTTATTTTTATTTGACTTAATTGGGTTTTTATTTTAGAAAATTTGTTGCAATTAGGTCATTTTCATTAATAGTACTCTAACGGTGTTAACTATGTATCATGTGTCAGCACATGGTTTTTTTAATTTTTTTTTAGTTTTTTTAATTTTTAAAATTAAAAAATAAAAATTGTCAGGGGTCAATTTGACATTGGTGCCACGTGACAGAGACAATGTGATGTGGTAGTGGCGAAACCACGTGTCACTATTAGATATAGAAAGTCTCAATGTAATTCTTAGTATTTATTATTTTGTCTCAATTTGATCCAAATTTATTAAAAACTGAATCAATTTCATGCCTAAACAAATTTAATTTTTATATAAATTTTACGATGATATTTTTATTATAATTGATATTTTTAATAAAATTAAGTTTATTTAAATGTGTATTTTGCATTAGATTTTATTTAAATTTTGTTTTAAATATTTATATATCTATAATTTATAAATAGATATTTATAAAATTATTATTTTTAAACTAACTCTAATATTTACTCTAATATTTGAATGCAAGGTAAACAAACATGAATTTGAAATGTGATTTATTCTTCAACATGACATCCATTGAAGTATTTGTTGCGCTTTAATCATTTTTCAAATCCCCCAACAAAGAATGCAAAGCAAATTAAGGAAACAGTAAAATACAGAAGAAAAATAAGTAAAAAAAACTCGGAGACAATTCAAATGTGATGTTTATTAAGTAACCACCTTTCATTATAAACATTTTTGTCACTTGAAATAAAAATTATTTTCAATATGATAAAGAAACGATGAGATATTTGTTATCTTTGTGTATGGCTTGTAACGTATGAGATATTTTGAGGGTGTCGTGGTCTTATCCGTATTTTATATATGACTTTGGGTGAAAAATTGAAAGAAGGAAAAGCATGTTTTGCGTGTGCAGTGTATCCAAACCCACAGTGGGGAGTGGGAACATTCCCCAAATCACTGATTCAGATTCAGAATCTCTTCCAACGAAACGTTTTTCCCGCCGAAACAGGGTTCCGAACGAGCCTCCGAAACCCTCCGTTATGCAGATGCAACGCATTGTCGGCGCCGGAAGCTTCAGAGACACCGAACCCCTTCCTCTACCGTACGTTCCTCTCTTCTCTCAATCTTCGCCTAATAGCTTCATTTGTTCCTGAAAACGTAGTTGATTTTGATGAACAGAGGCTCCGACATGCGAAAGACGGTGATGGACTTGTTCCTGGGCCAAGCCATGGAAGGGAAAGTGCAGAAGAAGATGAGAGAGACCGGAGAGTGGGTCGCCGATAATGCCGAGGCCAAAATCACTTCTTCCAGTACCTACCTTCTCCTTTCACAGCTCCATTTTCATCTCTCATTTAATTGTGATTTTAACTTGGTTCTTCTCTTCCCTCTCTCTTCTGTTGTTGCAGGAAAAGGAATCTTACTGTTCATGGTTCAATGGATGCTACCGATTTGGACAATATTATTCCTAATAGCTTTTGGTGCCATCAAATTACCGTTCAGCAGCCCCTTCCTTGATGATCTACTCATGTGACCACACATCAATTATATGTATCATTCTCACAACCTCTTTCTTCTTCCTTTTTGGCTCCATTAAGTAGCTTCAATTACATGAACAATTTATATATTCTTTTTCTTGTGATATCAGTGTATACATGTTTTATTAGTATAAATTCTGACCTTTTGATATTAATAAATAATGTGTTCCAAGAATTTTTTTTACAGTAAAATAGCTTTATTAATTTTTAAGTAACTTGTTCGGATCCATATTATCTGCAGATACAGCAACACCAAGAGGACTAAAATAATCTTAAGTTATAATTTAATTTTCAGGTATATAATTTTTCCTCATCCGAAATTTTAGTTTTTTTTTTCTCTTCTTTGTTGCACACACTATCTCAAATCACCTGACAAACTGTTGCAGGTAATCAGATTTTTCTTTACCTTCTAAATTTTATTAATATGAAAAACTCTTGTTTACTTAATTTTGAAGGTTCGTAGATTAGATAATTCAAAAATAAAAAATAAATGTTTTTTAATGCTATTGATCGATGATTACGGATTTTTTTTAATTATCCAATTATTTTTATTATAATTAAAAGAATAATTAAAAATAAAGTGAATTTGTTTTAATCTATTTTTTATTTTAAAATAAACAAAATAATTTTTTTATTATCCAAATCAATTAATTCGTTCACAAAACTTTATAAATTATCCTCTCGTTTCTTATTATCTTTTTCTTATTCTAAATAACTTCACATGTCTCTTTTCCTTTCGATCCTTTCATTTTCACTCAACAAAATTCATTCTTAATCGAAACACAGTCTTAGTGTGTGGCTATGAAATTGGTGAATAGAGATAAAATGAATAAAAAAAAAACTTGATACATTAAAATGAAATAATAAAGAAGTTTAGTTTTCTTTTCGTGCACCCATATATTATTAATAACTGGACTCTTATAGTAATAACTCGCACTTCCATTTTCCATTGCATCGGAAGAGAAAGAAAAAAAAAACTAGTTACGGAAAAAAACTAATTCCAAAACTGATTTTATATATTTTTAAATTTTATTCCGGAAAGCTTGTTACTAATCTTACAAATATCATGTCATAAAAAACGTGTTCTAATATACACGAAATTTTAAAAAGTTTTCTAAAAAGAATATAAAAATCCAAATTGACGTCACACTTAATGTTAGATTCAGATAAATTTATAAGTGTAAAATAATTTAATTATTTAATTACGATACAAGTTAAGATTTAAATTAAATTAAGTTGAGTGTTGGTTGAATAATCTGTAAAATTATTTAACTAATATAAAATATGAAAAATCGTAATCATTCATGATCATTATCTATTAATTATAACAATAATAAATAACTTTTATTTTAGGGTTAATTATGTTTTTTGTCCTTCAACTATTAGTGATTTTTGGTTTTAGTCTCCCATTTAAAGGTTGATCCATTTCAGTCTCTAATATTTTGAATTGCATGAAATTAGTCTCCAATTTTAAACTTTGTTAGTATTAATTGACACCTGGCTAACATATGGTCACGTCAGGATCCTATTTAAAGGTTTCTTTTGATGACACTATTTTGCACGTTTTACTTATACATTAGTAATGGTTTTAGGTCACGTGGTAATTAAAGAATGGGAAAGTAACCATTAGATGCAGGGTTCTATTCAAATTAGAAAGGGGTTTTAGCTAAAAACCCTACCGATTAAACTTGCGCTGCTGAATGACGACAAAAGTAGTGATTTCAGTCAGTCTGTAATCCAAAGGTAGAAACTTCATTCAAAGAGCAAAGAAGAAGTGGGTTTTGTGGTTTGCTTTGAACGACGAAATCAACATTTGTGAAGTGAGGTTAGTTATATTGTTTACAAATTTTGTTTCATTGAATGTTTGCTTTATTGTCGTTTGGTTGTTTTTAAAGTCCGATTGCAGTGACATTTCATCATATGAGTAGGTTTGAAAGGAATAGGGGATTGAAATACGTTGGGGGTGAAATCCACGTTGTTAAAGGGATCGATCCAGATTTTTTATCATTCTTTGAAGCATTAGGCATCGTGAAGGATTTTAAATACGCTGGAGATGTTAAACTTTGGTGGAAGGGCTCAAAACAGAAGTTGTTAAACAATATAAGATTGTTGAGTGATGATAAAGAGGCATTAGCTTTGGCTAAGTATGCAGAGGATAGGAACGAAGAGGTTGATATATTTGTTCAACATATTCCTTATCAGTATGAAGTGGTGCATTTTATTGTTGGTGCTGGAATGGATGAAGAATTGGGTCAGCCAGAAGTGGGGGGTGAAGATGATGTGGTTCCTGAGGCACATGTAGGGGGTGAGACTGATGTAGTTCCTAAGGCACCTGTAGGGGGTGAGGCTGATGTGGTTGTGAGGCAAAAGTGATAGGTGAGGCTAGAGTGGTGAGTGAGGCAGAAATGGGGGGTGAGGCTGATGTGGTTGGTGAGGCAGAATTGGGGGGTGGTAGAACGAGGGGTTGAGACAGAACTTGGGGGTGAGGAGGATGTCATATGTGAAGAGGTTGAGTCTGAAAACAGGGAAGGTGATGTTGTAGACAAACTGGATGATAGTGAAGAAGAAAGGGTGGCAAATGATAACAATGGATTTGGTATAGACATTCAACCACCCGTGAGAAATATTGGGTCTTTTTGGATAGGTGGAAAGCAATGAAACAAAATCCAAGCATAGTGAGGACTAAAAAAGATGTTAGAGAAGGTTCATTTGTCACTAATGCTGAAATTGGAGTACATTACATAAGTGAGGAGTACGATACTGATGAGTTGGAGTCTGATGTTGATAGTGATGAGGGTGTGGTTCATGATGGGCCTAAATTTTCCAAGTACAGAGCTGAAGATATGACTAAAGACTTCAAGTTCAAATTGAGAATGGAATTTTGTTCTTTGAAGGATTTTAAACAGCCATTGATGGAACATAGTGTTTTGAATGGAAAAGAAGTACAATTTGTAAAGAATGATCAGAAGAGAGTGAGGGTTGTGTGTAAAAAAATGTGGTTTTTTTAATTATGGTGAGTAAGGTTGGAGGTAGGCAAACATTTTAGGTTAAGACATTGGTTGGGCGTCATAAGTGTGGCAGGGTTTTTGGGAATAAAAATGCTAATAAGGACTGGATTGCACAGGTGCTACTAGATAGATTTATGAATGTAGGTGTCATGACAGTGAGTCAAATCATTGATGAAATCAAAAAGACATACAATGTAGGCATAACTCCATGGAGGGATAGAAAGGTAAAACAAATTGCAATGGACTATTTGGTGGGGGATGGACAACGTCAACACGGTCGATTACATGACTGTGTTGCTGAATTGCTCAGAGTTAAGGCTAGAACTTTCAAGATCAAGATAAATCAACCTCAACCCAGTCTGCCCCTAAGATTTGGCTGTTTTTACATGTGCTTAGCGGGCTGTAAGGCTGGTTTCTTGGCAGGGTGTAGGCCCTTTATAGGTGTTGACAGTTGCCACTTGAAAATAGCTTATGGTGGTCAACTGTTGGTTGCAGTGGGCAAGGACCCCAATGACCAATACTATCTGTAACTCTCAATCCATTAGATAATAATTCACTAAGCGAAAATTACAATCTAGCTTCATTATGCAATTAAGCAATGCACACATCCTTAAATTCGTGACAGCCAAGCTACATACATTAAGCATGAACGTATCTTAAACAAAACACATGCAATTACTCTGTAAATTAAGCATTGACAGATTCACCACATGCATTCCACGAATTCAGAACAAAAACATGGCAGATTTCACAAAACAAGCACAACCTCAAAGCTTCATTGCATTTTTCATCAAGGAGTCAATACACGAATTTAGCTAGACATGGAAATGAGTAATTAAACACTTCAAAACTGAAATCACAAAAATCAGAACCAAGAACCCTAACTTATCAAATCTGAAAACGCAATTTAAGAGCAAAAATTGAGATTTCAAAGCTTAAATGGAATGCAAAACGGTGTTATCATATATAAATGCGAAAACCCCATGAATGGGTATTGTTCCAAGTCAATAAAACCCACAAAACGAACTGCCCAAGCAAGAAAACGAATTCAAAACGTAAAACCCTCAATGGGTGCTGTCAAAGATGCATAAAAACGGTAAAAATGAGCCAAAAACGTGAAAAACCGCAATGGGGACATCCATGGAAGCTTGGAGAACGAAAATGGAGGTTTTGAAGAGAGGTTGAAGATGATGGAGCGGCTACTTCCTTCTCATGCAGACCTAATTCGTGGTCATATCACCCATGCCACTCAGAATTACAAAACTGCCATTATGAGCCGCAGAATTACAAAAATGCCACTCTGGGCCTCAAATGTTGACCCATTGACTTTGCTGACGTGGAAATGACATGGAAATGATGTGGCAATGATGTGGAAAGTTTCTTCAACTAAATATTAATGTCCAAGCTCCAAAATTGCTTCACCCAAATACCTAAAAATAATTAAAAACAAAAATTAGGCCAAATAATGTGAAATTAGTCCAAATTCGGAACAGTGGCCCAATAAAGCCCAACAGATAAAAACACTCTAATGATGAACAATTAAGCACTAATCAACTGTCTAATGGGTGCACAAAGGCTAGTGGAATAGAAGAAAATAATGACTCATCACATCCCTAAGGAATATTACTAATATTTAATAAATAATTCTGAAATAAAATAAATACCACATTTATTATAAAACCATTTCCCAAAAATGCGGGAAATTCAAAACTTTTAATCTACGTGTCATAAACCAGGAGTCCATAATTATAAAACTGAAATAAAATTCAATGGCTCCCGAAAGGTTACATAATTATCTCAAAACTAAAATAATAAACATATATACAAAAATCCCATGCTATCCCTCGCTCCGAGTCTAAGCATCTCCTGGCCTACCTGTCAAATCATCTGCTCCCGGATAACAAGTTATCTGATCATCGTCACACACACACAGAAAGGGTGAGCTATGCACAATATATAAACCAATACATGAAATAAATATGCCACCCATCCCTAAAATAACATAAATAATATTTCATGTTTTTCAAATAACCTAACCATGACCTCATAGTCTTTCATGAGTCATATCCATGAACTAGGTCTTAGGACTTCACTGTGCTCCCACGAAACTAACTCATTCGTGGTCCAACCCTATGAGCCTATCCCGCTCATAGTCCTGCCCTACAGACTCCTCATCTGTAGTAAAACATCTAAGTCTTCTCAACTTGGACCCTGACACGCACGCAATCACCATACTATGGACTCCTCGCCCAATAATAGTCGACGGGAACATCACAGTTCCTTACCCATCGTGCGCCCGACACATGTAATCACCATACTAAGGACTCCTCGCCCATTAGTAGCCGACGGGAACTCAACCAGTTCCATGCCCATCATGTGTCCAACCACCAAGCACATCCCAGACCCCTATTGAACTTAGTCCTTCAAGCCCAAACACCACACCACATGCATATACTTCCTATACTTAGGATAAAGCAGCCAAATCACACCTACAAACACATACAACATGGAAAAAATAACATAAACTCGCTTAAGCCAGGGACACTCGCCCAAGCTAAGCCCTCCATCTCGCTTGGGCTAGCTCACCTCGCCTGTGCAAGCTTAAAAAAGTAGCATCAACACATCATCTCGCTTAGGCGAGATCTCGCCTGAGCGAGTCACACCTTCGCCCAAAACAACACACAAACCTCGCCTAGATGAGTATTCGACAAAACACACATGAATACGCTTCGAGAACTCGCTTAGGCGAGCCACTCTCGCCTAGGCGAGAGTGTTGGTCGCTCAAAACTCAAAACCTCTCGCCTGGGCGATATATCGCGCTCAAAGCTCTCAGGTTTCCTCGTGACCTCGCTCAGGCGAGTGCCTCTCGCCTGAGCGAGAGACCATGTCGCTCAACCCTTTTCCTGGTCGCCTAGGCGAGAACCACGAACCAGGACCCAATGTGAGACTCTGCAACTCTCGCTTAGGCGAGGTGGACCCGTTTAGGCGAGACTTGCAGGTTTTCGAGTCTGTTCACGCACTCAAATCACCCACCTTTGCCCAATTCACATAACTAACAATACTAAAACACAATTAACACATTACCAAGCACAAATAATGTCCACAATCATCAGAACAGGTCCTATATCATCCATTTAAAATATCCCAACTCGAAACTGAATCATCTCTAACCATTCCATACCAAAACCCTCATTATACCCAATATAAGCATAAAGGCTTTGCACCTCAAATGTCAAGCCAACCAATTCACAATTACAGTACATACCACACAATTCCATGACAACAACTTATCCAATTCATACACCTAAATAAAAACACGAGAATTAAGATCAACTCCCCTAACTTATAATTTTTGGAATGAGATTAAGACAAAGAGGAAGTTCCTTGTTCACCAATACCTTGCTTCAACCCTTTGCACACCTAATTCAACCTCTCACTCTCCAATTTCGCTCTCCCCTCAAGCTACCACAAAACAATTGCAGAAACCCTTCTTTCCACATAAAATTTTCCTTTTATAGGTGTCCTAATGTTGGATTAAAAAGCTGAAACGAAATTGGGCCTTATGGTGTGTTAATTCCTATTAAAGGGTCATTATATGGTGGTTTCCAGCCCCTCTTGGTTGTGCCCCTCTAGGTTTTCTTTTGCTCTCTCCTATTCCCTCCAAAACTACACTTTTTTTTTTGAAAAAAAACAAAGTTCCAATTTCATTCCCAACCAAGTTTGAACCCATGACCACTTAGTCACCACTCAAATGCATAACCAATTCAACCAATTCACGTTAATCATACATTCCAATCATGATAAGCTCACAATGCCAATTCCATACCCATACATATTATTAAAAATCAATAATAAAACAACAACACAATATTGGCATACATAGGACTCGAACCCAAATCCTCTCACACAATCAAAGTACTCTCAACCATTTGAACTAGTACTTTTTCACGTCACATAAACCAATAATTAATGCCATAAAGGCGATTTCTACCTGCATTTATCAATTAATTAATTATTTAATTTAATTAATTTTCGCGGATCTAACACTCTCCATTGGCATTTATTGCGGTTGAGACTGAATGGAAAGAGACCTAAAGGTGATTCCTAACACTATTGCTAGAGGATATTAGAGATGTTGCAAATCATCGTTGGGTATTCATCTCAGATCAAGAAAAGGTAATGTAAATTCATTAACTTTTCCTTTATACAATCACAATTAATTGATTTTTGTGCTCTTATTTAGAACTATTGTTTTTTTACAGGGATTTGTGACTATATTTGATGAAATTTTGAATAGGGTGGAGCACCGTTTCTGCTTGAGGCACATTTTTACGCTGCTTGGGAAAAAATGGGTGAGTTAAGAAATATTAACCCTGAAGCATATAATTGGTTAGTTGCCATTCCTAGAAGTTCATGGTGTAAACATGCATTCAACATTTACCCTAAATGTGATGTTTCAATGAATAATTTGTCTGAGTCATTCAATAGTACTATTTTATTGGTTAGAGATAAACCAATCATTAGTATGATGAAATGGATTAGATCATACACAATGAGTAGATTTGCTACACTTAGGGAAAAGTTGATTGAATATCCGGGTAATGTAATGCCTAAACCTCAAAAAAGGCTTGATAAGGAAGTGGAAAAAAGTGGGAATTGGCTTCCAGTATGGGCAGGGGGTTCTAAGTTTGAAGTCACACAAAGGTTCACTATAGGAAAGTTTGTAGTTGATCTAAGTAAGCGTAGTTGCACTTGTTCTTTTTGGGATTTGGTGGGTATTCCTTGTAGACATGTTGTGGCTATAATCAACTACAAGATAGAAAATCCTGAGGCATAGGTTCATCCATGCTACAAAAGAGAAGCTTATCACGCTTGTTATAGCCTAGAAATTACCCCAATAAATGGATAACAACTTTGGCCCAAAAGCAATCAACCTGAACTACTCCTACCCATATACAAAACACCCCCTGGTAGGCCCAAAAAACTTAGAAGAAGGAAAGCTGATGAACATGTTAGTCATTCGAAACTTTCAAAGAAAAATCTCATCATGAAGTGTAGTAGGTGCAAGCAAATAGGACATAATATCAGAAGCTGCAGAAGGGGGATGAGATCCAGAAAGGTAAGACATCATGTTCTTTACTTTTTAATGATTTTTCTTTTACAAAATAAAAATTTAAAAATTGAAAACATACTGAATTGACAGGGAAACACACAACGAACTCGAACTGCCACTTGAGCTACCAACGCTGCTGGACCATCAAACCAAGCCTGCAGTAGAACAAGATTCACACCCATACTTGCAGAAAACGTGAACCAAGGAGAAAGAGCACCAACAACACAAAAAAGAAGCATGGCAGTACAAACATTGGGGTCTCAAGCTAGTAGTACTACAACTTGTGCACATCCCACGTGAAAATGAATGAAGATTCCTACTTTTTGTTGCTTTATTAAAGAGATCTGTAATAGATTAAGACTTTTATATCATTGGGCATAATGATAATGGACCACTATTTTGTTTTGGAGCAGTCGTACTTCAATATTTTAGTTAAAGTTATGGACCACTTGCCTACTTTGGACCACTTTTTGCATTATTGTATTCAATTCAAGGAAACACTTTTGCTATTGCTTTGGACCACTTGTTTGGCATTATTGATCAATGACGTTGGTGATGCACTGTTTGAATGAAACGTGCACTTCTATTTCTTATTCGCCATACATTGTATACCATTCTTTCAGTCATAATTTTTCATTCCAAATTACTTTGTGATAGTACCAAATTAGTAAAACAGGAGACTAAATCAGAAAATAATTCATGGAATCCATTATCACCAAACCATTTCCAAATTGCAATATTTCATTCACATATTATGCACATAATTATCATAACTGATTACTTTTATAATGCCCTTGAAGTGCTTTACAACATTAACCACCAACACAAAACACTTCCTCCTATTCTGACCAATAAAAAACACTTCCTCACGATGATCATACAAGCTTAACGGCACATACCTGCCGGTTGTGCTCGTTAAGATCGTCAACATGGCCCAGCACGACCCGACCCAACTCGACCCTTCTAGGTCATTGGCTCAGCTGACCCCACTAGGTTGTCAAGCCCACTCAACCCAACTAGGTTGTTAGGCACGCTTGTGTCATTGGGCCTACCCGACCAATTTGTGTCATTCGATTGGCCCAAACCAGCTACGTCGTTGGGTCGGTCGGGCATGTCTAGGTCGTTGGGCCGTTTGACCTGTTTGGGTCGTTGGGCCGGTTCGACCCGTCTAGGTTGTCTGGCCCGTCCAACCCATTTGGGTTGTTGGGCCCGTTTCTATCATCGGGCACACCTAGCAAGTTTGTGTCGATGGGCCGACCCAACTTGGCAAGGTCGTCAGGCTCGTCTAGGTCGTCGAGTTAGTTGGGCTAACTAGGTCATCAAGTCAATCAGGCTTGTCGGGTCAACAGGTCGGTCAGGTTGTTGGGCCTGTTCGACACGTTTGGATCATCAAGCCCGCCTGACACCTCTAGGTCATCGAACCGCTAACTCGTGTGGGTTGTCAGGTTAGTTCGGCCCGTCTTTGTCTTTGAGCCCACTTGACTCTTCTAGGTTGTTAGTCCCATTTGGGTCATCGAGCCCACCGACCCGTTTATTTCTTCTGGCCAACCTGGTCGGTTTGGGTCGTTGGGCCAGCTCGACACATCTTGGTCATTGGGCTCACTCGGACGGTGTGGGTTGTCGGGCTTGACCGACATGTTTGAGTTTTCAAGCCCGCCTAACCCGTATGCGTAATTAGGTGACTCGGTTCGTTTGGGTCATCGGGCTTGCACGACCCGTCTGGGTTGTTGGGCCTGCTCAACCCGTTTATGTCGTCAGGTCGGTCTGATCTGTCTAGATTGTATGGCCAGCCAACCGGTCATGATTGATGGGTTTTCCGGGTCCGTTTGGGATTAAGTCCAGAGTGTGAGGTTGAGTGAGAAGAATTTCAAATTCCACCTTTTTTTAGAGTGTGTTTGGATAGAGTATTTTAATGAAGTAATTCATTTTTTTGAAGAATTTAGATTGCTTTGTAATGAAATGCTTTGTTTGGATACAGAAATTAAAAAGCATTTCAAATGCAAGCATTTTTTTGAGGGATTTCAATTAGCTAAATTAGTAGAAATTCAAATACCCTCAAAATAGGTGGAATTTGAAATTCTTCTCACTCAACTTCACATTCTAGACTCTTTGGTAGGCCCGATGACACAAACGGGGTCGACGATTCAGACGGATCCGACGACTTGAATGGGCTCGATGATCCAGACGGGTCTAAAGATCCAGACGGGTCCGACGATAGGGGTCGCAAAACAGGCCAGCCCAGCCCGCTTGTGGCCCGAAAAAAATGGATCGGGCTGGGCTGGCCCGCCATCAATAAATAGGCCGAAAACTGTAACCCGTCCCGACTTCGGGCGGCCTGGCCTATCTCTCTTTCTTTTTTTACTTTTTTTTTAATTTATTTTATATAATATAAAAAAAGTATTATTTTTCGATTATTTTTAATTTTAAACATAAAAAATTAAAAAAAAAAGGGTTGGCGCACTGTCCCGCAGGTTGGCCCGGTAAACTGGCGGGCTAGGCGGGCCGGGTTACAGCGGGTTGACAGGTTGGAATTTCCAACCCAATCCACCCTTTTTTGGGCGGGCTGGCGGGCCTTGCCCATTTTGCCATCCCTATCCAACGACCCAGACGGGCACGATGATCTAGACGGGCTCGTTCGTCAACCCGGACGGGCCTTACGACCAAAACGGGCCCGACGACTCAGACATGGCAGACTATCTGGACAAGACCAATGATCTAACGGGCCCGACAATCCAGACATGTCCGACGACCAGAACGTGCTCGACGATCCAGATGGGCCCGACGACCCAAATGAGCCTGACAACCCGAACGGGCCCTACGACACAGACTGCGTGATGACCCGAACGACCCTTCCAAACCTTTGAGCCCGACGACCCAAACGAGTCAAACTATCCGAACGAGCCCGACGACCTAGATGGGCCCGACCGTTTGGAAGGTCCATCCGAGTCGTCGGACCTGTCTAGGTCGTCGACCCGTCTAGGTTGTCGGTCCCGTCCGAGTTGTCGGACTTATCCGTGTCGTTCGACCCTTCTTGATCGTCGGGTTTCCAAATTTATCATAAACTCAAAACATAATTAAGCCTAAAATAAATATTGTTAAAATTAAATTTTATCTCACAATAAATTCCATTTTTTTCCAAACAAGAAATTGAAATGTAAGGTATTTTAATTTTCTTATCCAAATAAATTATTTAAAAAATGAATGAAATTTAATTGCAAGCAATTCAAATGCAAAGTATTTCAATTTCTAAGCATTGTTGAAATGCTCCACCCAAACACAAGGCTAAGGTATTTGAATTTCTTCTAATTTAGCTAATTGAAATACTTCAAAAGAATGCATGCATTTTAAATTCTTTTTAATTTCTCTATCCAAACAAAGCATTTCATTACAAAGAATTTCAAATTCTCCAAATAAATGAATCACTCTCTTGAATTGTCTCATCCAAACACACCATTAAGTAATTTGCTCCGATCCATATTATTTGTGCATATAGCAACACCAAAAAGATTAAAATAATCTTTAGTTATAAATTAATTTTGGATTAAATATATTTTTATTCTCTTATCTTTTAGTAATGAAAATTAAAATTAGTTTCTTTTGGAAATTTTAAACCAATTTAATCTCTCATCTTTTTAATATGTTTCCCAGTTAACATTGAAACGAAAATATGTCAAAAAATATAAATAAACTCAAATACTATCATGAAACGTCAAATAAACTTAACAAAATTTAGTTTAAAAAACTAAATTCACATTTTTTTAAGTTAAAGGACTAAATTGGACCAATATTTTCAAGAATGATTAATTTTAACTTTTACTAAAAGTTAAATAAGCAAAAACATATTTAACCATAAGTCATAAACATACACTATTTAAATAAATTTAAATAATTTCATTAAAGTTATACAATCACCTATGTTACCTATATTTTTAGCATTCTCAAGGTAGCATAGGGAAAGTCTTGAGACTTAGAACTTGTTTGTTTTTGCGACGGAAACATTTATCGATAAATTATAGATATATAAATATTTAAAACAAAATTTAAATAAATATCAGTGCATAATGTATTTAAATAAATTTAATTTTGTTAAAAATATCAATTATAATAAAAATACCATTGTAAAATTTATATAAAAATTAAATTTGATATAGGGATGAAATTGATTCAGTTTTAAAAAAATTAGGACCAAATTAAGACAAAATAACAAATACAGAGACTACATTGAGATTTTTTACATCTAATAGTGACACGTGGCATTGCCACTGCCACATCACATTATCTATGCCACATGGCACAATGTCAGATTGACACGTGGCAATTTTAATTTTCTTAGAAAAATTTAAAAAAAATTTAAAAAATTTAAAAAATTTAAAAAAAAAATAAAAAATATCACGTGATGACACGTGACACATAGTTAACACCGTTAATGCACTACAAACGGAAAAGACCTGATTACAACAAATTTTCTAAAATAAAGACTCAATTGAATAAAAAATGGGAACCTCTTTAACCTTTTACTTTCCATAAAACAAGAAACAATATCGATTTTTTTCCAAAAGAGCACTGTTGGCTCTTTTATTTACCAGCATAGCACACTCTGCCTTAAATTTACATGGATAGCATTGTTTTTTTTTTTAGTTGGGAATTCGGTCCTTCGAGAGCCGAATTCCAATCGTTAATGTTTTATTTTTTTTTCAATTCCAAGTTAGAATTCGGTCCCTAGGGATCCAAATTCTGAACTTGTTTTTTTTTTTAAATAAATTAGAATTAATATTTTTTAATTTTTTTGATAAAATATATATAAGAGTTATTTTTTGTTTTCTTTTTGTAAAAAATTTTACATTAAAGGTTGAATATTTTTTTTAAATAGATGCAGTATTGTGCTTTTAGTTATTTTAGGTATTATTTGAAAGAAAAAAAATAATACTTTTTTCTTTTTGAATTTGTTGATTTAAAAATAAATTTTGTATTGTGTAGTAAGTTTTTTTATGTGTAATTTGAAAATATAAACGTCAATTTAATTTAATTTATTTTAATAATTTGTGTAGTATTAATTTTTTTTAACAGGAGTAATTGGGTGTTGGTTTGGAATCTTTCCTTCGTGGACTTTCATTTCATTGTGGGTTCTGTATGTGGGGAGTAATGCTAGAATAAGTGGGGAGTTTTTCTTAATATTATGAACATCGCTAACAGTTTTGTTAATGTAAAATATGAAACTTGAGTGTTAAGACAAAATGTTCGTTGTCATTGTATCATAGAAAAAAACTATTTTCATTACCACGAAATTGAAAAGCAGCTTTTTTGGATGGTGTAATGAAAAGATGTCCCTTAAAGTATCTATGAGGTATGTGAGGAGTCTTGTTGGATTAAGTTGTGAGTTATTCTTATTATTTTGAACATCAGTTGCAGTAATTCAATGGAAAGTATAAAAATGGAAAATATAAAACTTGAGAGTCAAGAGAAAAATGTTCATTGTAATCATATGATAGCACAATAATATTTCTAAGACTACTAAATGTTAATTGAATGGAGATAATGGAAAAAGGTCTCATAACTAATGAATGAGGTAGGTAGGGACTAATGATGGATTAAGTGGGGAGTTACGATGGACATTTTGATCTTGAGTTATGAACAACAAAAGTAAATTATTTCCATGACGACAAAATTGAATAGTAGCTTATTTGGATGGTGAACATTACAAATTATCCCATAAGTAACGTAAATGGTATGTGGGGAGCCGTGTTGGATTAAATGGGGAGTTATTGTAAATTTTTTTTATTATCGGTTGCAGTTACTGAAAATATGAAACAAAAACTGGTATTAATGACCAAAATATCCAACATAACTTCCCACTTAATTGTTCTTCACCCCTCAATTTCGAAGATAATGTGACTCGAAAATTCTAAAAAACCCCGTGGCCACCAAACAATGTTGCATGACAACTTTGAGCACGATGTTGGTACACTGACCCAAGGAATGAGGTTTCAAACAAAGGAACAACTTCTAGATGCTTTAAATAGGTACCACATAACAAACCATTGCACCTACAAAACCACACACTCAAACACAACAAGGTTGAGGGTGCAATGTGTGCAACACCTGTGTTCTTGGAAATGTCAGGCAATATTACATACAAGGAACCAAGTGTGGGAAATTAGAAAGGTTGAAGGTGTGCACACATGTGCAACACAACTCATAACACAAGACCATAGACACCTGAGCTCAAGAATAATATTTCAACATGTAAGACAAATGGTGGAGTGAGACCCATCCACACCAATTGCAACAACAATTTCTTCCATCGAGACCTCTATGGGATATAACATAACATACAGAAAGGCATGGTTGGCGAAACAGCAAGCAATTGAAGATGTGTACGGAAACTAAGAACAGTCTTACAACCGATTGTCGTGCCTACTACAAGCCATGCAAATTTATTTGTCTGGGTTTGTATACAAGTTGAAAACCAGTCCAATTACAAATGGGGAGGAGGTCCTAGAAAACCAACAACACTTTCGAAGAGTGTTCTGGACATTCAAACCATGCATTGATGGCTTCCCATTTTGCAAACCAATAGTGCAAGTGGACGGAACCTTCCTTTACGGAAGGTATAGGGGCACCCTTCTAGTAGCTGTTGCACAAGATGGGAGAAATAACATTTTCCCCATTGCATTTGCTATAGTAGAGGGTGAAACTGCTGAAGCTTGGTTTTTTTTCCTTAAAAACCTAAGGACACACGTTACGCCTCAACAAAATTTATGCTTAATGTCAGACCGCCACAATTCAATCAGTGCAGCATTCAACAGACCCAGTAGTGGCTGGACTGAAGGGAACTGTGTCCAGGTGTTTTGTATTCCACACATTGCACAAAATTTTACAAAAAGATTCAAGAATACAACTCTGAAAAAGGACCTTGTCAACATGGGTTAGTTATTACATGTAAATTTCTCTTTTTAATTTTTTTGGCTGTTAATTTTTCACACCCATTATTAGAAAATAAAATCTTCTTATAATTATATGTGTAGCGTACGCATTGACGGAGCCACGTTGTAACTACTACTACAACATCATTAGAGAAGACAACCCAGAAGCAGCAGCTTGGGTAGACCAAATTCCAAGGGAGCAGTGGTGTCTTGCATATGATCAAGGAAGAAGGTGGGGTCACGTAACAACGAATCTGGCTGAAACAATAAATTTTGTCCTGAAGAAGACAAGGAATTTGCCAATTTCATCCATAGTATTGGTCACGTACACCAGGTGCAACACATACTTCACAAAAAGAGGTAGACAAATAACTGCAATGGTCAGTGCTGGTCATGTGTACTCTAAATATGCGACCAAATTCCTACAAGATGCGGACTCCAAGTCAAATACGCACTACGTCGTTGAATTTGATAGAAATACTACAAGATTCAGAGTGGAAGAGATGGTCAATCCCAGAGAAGTATGTCCAGTAGGAAAATTTGTAGTCAGATTAGATGAAAGGTGGTACGATTGTGGAAAGTTTCAAAAAATACATCTACCATGTTCACATGTTATTTCAACTTGCAACCATGCACATCACGACTTCAGCATGTACATAAGTCCGCATTATAGGCTGGATGTCATCATGAAAGTATATAACAATATATTTGGCGAGTTAAGACATGAAGAATATTGGCCACCATACCAAGGGCCACAGGTTTGGCCTCATCCTGCTACAAAAAGGAGCGAGAGGGGTTGACCTAAATCAAGTACAATTAGGACTGAGATGGACATTAAGGAAGGAAGATAATCAAAAAAGTGTTCCTATTGTAGAACTAAATGACACACAAGAAATCATTGTCCTAATAACCCTGGACTTAGATGATCCACATCAAACCACTTAGTTTATGTTGTACTTTTAATTGTGTTCAATAAATTTGCACTTGATTCAATTCAATGGTACATCTTTTCTTATTATCATTTATTGTTACTTATTTTACATAAACCAAAAACAAATAACAAAATTATTTAAAATACAATAATGAAATGCTTTTAAATTATTTTAGTTATTTCCATCATTTTTAAAATATTTTTTACAAATTTTCAAAGTTTATAATATACATTTTTTTAAAATTATTAAAAATTAAAAGATAAATGTAATTTCAATATTTATAAACATCTATTAAAAATAATTAATATTACACAAATTATAAAAAAAATTAAATTGATTTTTATATTTTCAAATTGCACATAAAATAACTTACTACACAATATAAAATCTATATTTAAATCAACAAATTCAAAAATAAAATAATATTATTTTTTTTTCTTTCAAATAATACCTAAAATAACTAAAAACACAATACAAGATCTATTTTAATATATATATATATATATATATATATATATATATATATATATATATATATTTAACCTCTAATGTAACATTGTTGACAAAAAGAAAACAAAAAATAACTTTTATATCTATTTTATTAAAAATTTAAAAAACATTAATTTTAGTTTATTTAAAAAAACAAAAAGTAAATAAAAAACCAAGTTCAGAATTCGGATCCCTGGAGACCGAATTCTGACTTGGAATGAAAAGAAAAAAAACATCACAAGTAGAAATTCAGTTTTTTTTCCCAAAAAGCACGGTTGACCAGTTTTTTTTACTTAAATAGCATACTATAGTTTAAATTTACATAGATGGCACAATTTTTTTTTTCAGTTGAGAATTCGGTCCTCTAGCACCCGAATTCCAACTTATGATGCTTTTTTTTTCTTTTTATTCTAAGTCAGAATTCGGTCCCAGGGATCCGAATTCTGAACTTGTTTTTTTTTTATAAATAAATTAGAATTAATATTTTTAAACTTTTTTAATAAAATATATATGAGTTATTTTTTGTTTTCTTTTTGTAAAAAATGTTACATTAAAGGTTAAATATATTTTTTTAAAATAGATGTAGTATTGTGTTTTTAGTTATTTTAGGTATTATTTGAAAGAAAAAAATAATATTTTTTTCTTTTTGAATTTGTTGATTTAAAAATAAATTTTGTATTGTGTAGTAAGTTTTTTATGTGTAATTTGAAAATATAAACGTCAATTTAATTTAATTTTTTTTAATAATTTGTGTAGTATTAATTTTTTTTAATAGGAGTAATTTGGTGCTATGTTTGGAATCTTTCCTTCGTAGACTTTCATTTTATTGTGGGTTCTGTATGTGTGGAGTAATGCTGGAATAAGTGGGGAGTTTTTCTTAATATTATGAACATCACTAACAGTTATTTTAATGTAAAATATTAAATTTGAGTGTTAAGACAAAATGTTCGTTGTCATTGTATCATAGAAAAAAACTATTTTCATTACCACGAAATTGAAAAGTAGCTTTTTTGGATGGTGTAATGAAAAGATGTCCCTTAAAGTATGTATGAGGTATGTGAGGAGTCTTGTTGCATTAAGTCGTGAGTTATTCTTATTATTTTGAACATCAGTTGTAGTAATTCAATGGAAAGTATAAAAATGGAAAATATAAAACTTGAGAGTCAAGAGAAAAATGTTCATTGCAATCATATGATAACACAATAATATTTCTAAGACTACTAAATGTTAATTAGATGGGGATAATGGAAAAATGTCTCATAACTAATGAATGAGGTAGGTAGGGACTAATGATGGATTAAGTGGGGAGTTACCATGGACATTTTGATATTGAGTTATGAACAACAAAAGTAAATTATTTCCATGACGACCAAATTGAATAGTAGCGTATTTGGATGGTGAACATTACAAATTATCCCATAAGTAACGTAAATGGTATGTGGGGAGCCGTGTCAAATTAAATGGGGAGTTATTGTAAATTTTTTTATTATCGGTTGCAGTAACTGAAAATATGAAACAAAAACAGGTACTAATGACCAAAATATCCAACATAACTTCCCACTTCATTGTTCTTCAGTCCTCAATTTCGAGGATAGTGTGACTCGAAAATTCTAAAAAACCCTGTGGCCACATTACACAACATTTAATGTCATGGTCATGGAAATGAATTTGTACTATGTTAAGGTTAGTGTGAGGAGTGAAGACCAAAATAGTCATCACAACTCCCCACTTACTACCTCTGTACTCCCCACTTACAAACAATATCAGTATTAGCACAATTTCAAAAAGGTCCACCATTCACATAACCCTTTATGAAGTGGTAAAATTATGTATCTTTATTCGCACACTATCCCAATAGCATTGACAAGTCTTGTCCAAATTACAAGGTAAGAGTAAATTTCTGAATTAAATATCAGCCTTGGCACCTCCCAATAAAGTTGACAAGTCTTGTCATAATTAGAAGGTGTAAGTGAGGCCAATTATTTGAAATATGCGTAAGCTTTAGCAGTGGTTAAAGTAAATTTTTTAATGGGCATGTTATCCCAATTGGAGTATCTTTCACCTTTTACAGGAGTGATATAATAAATCATCTTTGGCACCTCCCAATAAAGTTGATAGGTCTTGTCATAATTAGAAGGTGCAATTGAGGCTCTTTATTTCATAGATGCGCCAGCTTTTACAGTGGTTAGAGTAAATTTCTGAGTTGACACGTTATCCCAATTGAAGTATCTATTACCTTTTAGAAGAGTAATATAATAAATCAGCTTTGGCACCTCCCAATACAGTTGATAAGTCTTGTCATAATTAGAAGGTGAAAGTGAGGCTAATTATTTGAAATATGCGTCAGTTTCTACAATGGTCAAAGTAAATTTCTAAATTGGCACGTTATCCCAATTGAAGTATCTATTACCTTTTAGAAGAGTAATATAATAAATCAGCTTTGGCACCTCCCAATAAAGTTGATAAGTCTTGTCATAATTAGAAGGTGCAATTGAGGCCAATTATTTGAAATATGCATCAGCTTTTACAGTGGTCAAAGTAAATTTTTGAATTTGCACGTTATCCCAATTGAAGTATCTATTACCTTTTAGAAGAGTAATATAATAAATTAACTTTGGCACCTCCCAATAAAGTTGATATGTCTTGTCATAATTAGAAGGTGCAACTGAGGCCCTTTATTTCAAAGATGCGCCAGCTTTTACAATGGTGAGAGTAAATATGTTTCTTGGCACGCTATCCAGGTGAAGATAGTCAGTTCTATTTAAGGTTGTGGTTCCTTAGTTTGAAAGTTGTGGAGTGCTATAGTATAATAAGTAAAAATGGTTTTATTTGAGGAGTTGAATGCATATAATTCCTTTAATGCTGCTATTGATTTTGAAGATGGAAGGTTCTCCCTATGTAGACTTCCAAATAAGGTTACTCTTAACCATATGCGCATCATCATAAGAAGTCATTTGATGGGGCCATCTGAGCCCCCACTAAGCCATTTGTGGTACCATGTCCCTCCTGAATTTGTTGCGGAAGGCATTGATGAGTTCCTTTTTGTAAGGAATGACGAAGATCTTCAACATGCCATTTAGTGGCACTCAATGATGGTCCCTACGGTGACAATATATTTTTATGTTAACTTCATGAAAGTTGAGAAGTGTGACAACTTTGTACCTATTTAGTTTTTTTTTTGTATGTTGTAACATTGGTCTTGAAGATCATTGAACTTGTTGAGTTTATCTAAAGAAAGTGTTGTTCGCTATTTAGCAATAAAGCATTTGCAATTATTAAATTTTTCCATTGCTGATCTTCGAAATTGTGTTAAACATGGTAAACTCTTACAAACACATAAACACAACCTATTTCATATGTAATAAAATATTAAACTTCATCTTTGTCCTTTTAATCACCGTAATGGTGTCCAGTTCCACATCATGGTCGACGCCTGTTTCTAGTGGGGTTCCTCCTACGCACTTCAGGTCTAGGTTCTTCTACGTGTGAAGGTTGTGGTTCATGTTCCTCCTGAGGTTGATGATCATCATGCGCAATAGATGATGATGCTTCTGCATATGGATTGTGGATGTAGTAAACTGAGTCTTCTTGAGGCTGATCCAATCCTTCTAAGAAATTTGGACTTTGAGGATATGTACGCAACCATGGTTGTGCAGAAGGTGGTGTTTCATCATAATTTGCAAACATACTTCGTATGCCTAGTTCTGTGTTTGAAGAAATTGAATTCCTTCTTCCCTCCATACCTGATGGTGGATGTGGAGTGTTGAAGTCATGCCTAGTTTGTTGTGGTGGAGGTACATTTGCTGATGTCGATGCACGATGCATTCTAGGATCATTTAACATTTGTGGAACTAACAAATACAAAAATGAGTTTTAAATGTACCATGACATGTACTCAATTGTGTGTTGAAGTGGCCCAAACATCGGTAATCCATTCAATGTTAGGTCATGCCGGTTATTCCAAACCTCTATCCATTGCGCATGTCTAGTAACCCAGTTCTCATCTTGTCTTCCCCTCATGTCTAATTTATGTAGATGATCAAGATTGTTGGGTTCTCCAAAGATCTCTTGTGATAGCCGAAATTGTAACTTCACCTTGTCTGACTGGTGCCACTCCACAATGGCAAAACAAATTAAAGTAGTGCATGACGTCCATATTGCTTGGTCCCGATATGCTTCAACATCAATAATAGAGCCCAAACCCTCATAAGGAACCCAAATAAACTACAAAAAAAATTGAAAATGTTAGTCATTCATTTACAACCATTTGTCAATATAGAAATGGTAAATGTTACCTGATTTTGTTACATGTGATCTATCATTGCCCGGTATCCGACTAAATCATTGTGAGGGACATTTTTGTAGTTCAGTACTCGACCACCGCTCCATTGGAAAACTAGTGGGAAAGTTGGTGGAACTCTTGAAATGGGTGCAATAAAGGGCATCCGAAACCATGCTCATGATTGTAACAACGAAGCACATCCACCCATAGTCCTCGCACGTCCATCCGTTGCTCTGCACATCTCCCTATACAACACAGCCAAACACGCCGAACCCCAACTATATCTCCTCATTCTTCGAAGATTAGTCAAATAGTTCAAGTACATTAAATGTACTTTATTCCCAGTCTTATCGGGCATTAAAACCCCTCCAATAAGTCCTAATATATAAGCTCTAGCATGTGCATGAATGACCTCAATATTGGAATTTTCATCTATAGGAAACAAATTATCCATTAACCATTTTAGTTTGATCATAGAACCGAAAATCGATTCTCCCTTAATCGGTATTATACCTAATAAGGTTTCACACATCTCGTCCCAATCCAACATAGTTGGACCAATGATAGGGGGTCCATCAACAGGAAGCCCCAATTGAAGTGAGACATCTTGCACGGTTATGGTGCATTTTCCAGTTGGAAAATGAAATGTGTGTGTTTCAGGCCTCCACCTTTCTACCAAGGTAGCCACTAAACCGTGGTCAACCTTTAGATGTCGCAATTTAGCCACACCGTCAAAACCATGCTTCTTGTATTATAGGCACAATACTTGGATGAGGTTCAGGCATGGAGTGACAGTAAGACGACACAATGCTCCCTTCCGTGTCCTAAACAAAGAAGTAAAATATGTGATTACATAAAAACTTATGTGTGTTAATAAGAAATGAAGTTCACATACCCGAGAAGAAATGTATGCAGCCCTATGCTCTTGTTGTCTCCATATATAGCAACATTATTTTTCACTCTTTATAGGTTTCTGTCGATAGCAAGAATTGAAAACAATAACATTAAACATTTATAGACAATGCAAGACTTCATGGGGGAAAACATAGCTGTTGGATAACTCAAAGGAATGACATCCCTTAGATTGAGGTTGGTGCATTGTCATGTCAATGGTCATTAATGTGAATCTGACAATCTGTCATGTGCAAAGACCTTTTCAGACTTAATCTTACATGTTATTTGCACAACATGATGGTGACTAAAGCTTGTATGAAGGTGACTACACGGTGCACACACCTTTTCAGAATTCGGGCTCAAAGATAAAAAAAATCGTGAATACCAATAAATTTTATACATGTGAAGATAAATTAACCAAACAATAGTTCCTCAGTTGTGAAAAAGGGTGGAGAATGAAGTAAAGTGAATGTCTTTGACAATTTTATTTGTGGTCTTAATGATGGGATAAATACTTTTGTCTGTTTAATTTTTTGGAATAGAGGACCCAAAATTTGAACATGCAAAAGTTTTATTTGGATGACATTGAACATAAAGGTTGAAAATTATGTGGAGAGTAATCCGTAAGTGGTGAGTCAACCATTAATATGTGGGGAGTGAAGTTGAAAATTATGTTCCAAGGTTGCAGCTTTTTAAAAAATTGAATAATCGAATTGTGATCATGCAATACAATCAATTACTCAAATTTTGTCTTCCAAATTCCATGACCAAAACACTGAATATTGACCATCGTGGGTCTTCATGGCTATTTAAAATTATCAAAATTTGCAAGTCATCCGTAAGTGGGGAGTCAACCATTAATATGTAGGGAGTGAAGTTCAAAATTATGTTCTGAGGTTGGAGATTTTTAAAAATAAATAAAAATGGTATTACAATCACACAATTCAGTTAGTTACATAAATTTTCTATCCTACAATTTCCATTCACTAACAGGGGTTCTTGTCTTACTTAAAAATTGTCAAAATCCTCAACTCATCCATACATGGGGAGTCAAGCATTAATATGT
The DNA here is from genome assembly GCF_037176805.1 of Vigna unguiculata. Lineage (NCBI taxonomy): Eukaryota > Viridiplantae > Streptophyta > Magnoliopsida > Fabales > Fabaceae > Vigna > Vigna unguiculata. The sequence continues at coordinate 8,501,296 of NC_140793.1, read as the reverse complement.
AGGGAATAGTGTTGTAGATTCTAGACTGCATTTTTTTAAAAATTTAAAATATCGTATTGTCATCACACAATGTAGGGATTGACACACATTTTCTTTCATACAATTTCCATAACCTAAAAACTGAATATCCACCATCAAACGTGTTTCTGGTGCTTCAAAATTGTAATATCTTCAACTTATCCGTAAGTGGGGAGTAAAGAATTAATATGTGGGAAGTACCATTGTAAATTCTGGACTGGACGTGCATATTTAAAAAAATTTAAATATGGTATTGTGATCACACAATTTAGTCTCTTAAACAAAATTTCCATCATATAATTTTTGTTATCTGTCGTAGGTGCTTGTCTTACTTAACAATTGTCTAAATCCTCAAGTCATCCGTAAGTGGGGAGTCAAGAATTAATATGTGGGGAGTAGTGTTCCAAATTATGAATTGCACTTGCAGGTGGTAAAAAAATTAAAATATCGTTTTATGATCACACAATGTAGTCACTGACACACATTTTCCTTGATACAATATTCCTAACCTAAACATTGAATATCCACACACATTTTTCTTTTTTTAAAGTACTACAATTGATGACCAAAATATCCAACATAACTCCCCATTTCTACCATCACATAAGTCATAATTAACTTATGAGACTTTTTTTCATGTACACCATACAAAGAAGACACTATTAAACCAATGACATAAGTTTCAGATACGACAACAAATATTAATCCATACATAATGTCATCGAAAAATAGGTACTTAGTACTTAAAAAAAAGTTCAAGTAAACATAAATACTTCGTTACATTGAACACACTAAAGTCGTTAATGGAAATTAAGTACTAATCATAAATATTACTAAACACACTATTCAAACTTCCCTAAACACATAAAGAACTAAGCTTTAGTCATCGATATTATTGCATGTAGCTGAGTTTATTGCATCCATGTTGTCACTTTCAGGAGGATGTAAGGTCACTGAAAGCTTCATTGGGAGATCATGTGGGAGTGGAAGGAAGAAGGCAACCAAGTCGCAAACATCATCATCCGTGAGGAGCTTAATTGTTTCATACTGCTCCCCTTCTCCTAACACGGGCTTATGAAACCATACATCTTTGACTCTTCTTCCTTGACTGCAGCAACGATAGCTTGCAATTTCTTCTTTCAACATTTGTAAATTCATAGTAGTAGACACATAAAAAGCACAATTAATGCGACCTTCATAATTAACAGCAACAAGAAAACTATTGTGAATGTTATTCTCGTGATGGATCACCATCCTTGTTTTGGTAATAAGCAGCTATGGTTATGAACTGAACGACCTAATAATTTATAAGCGGATTGGTTACTTGATAGTCAAAAAAAAATCTTGACCCCTGCATTAAAGTGGGTTCACGTGACAAAGTAAAGTGGGATAAAGCCTGATTGACATTCATCGTGCAATGTGTATATTAACTATGCATGTGATGTTGGTATCACATGATGACATTGACTAAAGCCTACCACTCATCAGGTCTAGTGCTTTTAATTTTAACCTGACATATCACATGCCAAATAATTAAAGCTGCAACACATAGGGAAAATCACTACATCACAAACCACTATGATAAAAAATCCAAGCTTTTTCTACAAAGTGGATCTAAATCTTGTGCGTTGGATTAGTCTACTTTAAATCTAAACCAATAACATAAACAAACAAAAATTGTCATTGTTGTAACCCACACTGAGCCATTCAGGCTATAAATAATGCCCTTCATCAATTCATTCATCAATCTAATCAAGTTAGTGCAAACTCCTACCCCCCAATGACATCTACAGCATTCACTGTGTTGGTGTACTTCAATGGCAGCATCTATGTTGAAGATAACTATTCCGATAAATTCATTAGCTCCAACACGGCATGGGTGACCATAACAAATACCATGACGTTGTCCCAACTTAAGCAGGCAATCCTCAAGGAATTCAATTGTGCAACATTGGACGACTATGAAGTAGACTTACGTTACAGGTTACCGATCTTCATATCGGGTGACATTACACACAACCGATCTTGTACGATGTGTGGAGATGACGATGTTGAGTCCATTTTTTACATGGGAATGACAAAAGCATGTCATCTTCCAGTTGAGATAATGGCATTTATTACAGCAAGGCAAAACAACGCAATCCCTGACGAAGTTTATTTTGATTTTTCTAATAACTTCAACATGTCCCTCAATTTAGATTGAGGTTTATATTTTCTTATTTGAAGTATTTATTTTTAATTATGATGTTCTTCTTCATCAAATGTTTATGCAGCTTTTAATTTCAATGAATTTGAACTTACAAAATGGTGGTAATGAAATGTTAATCTCTTATAAAATGTAGTCAAGTCACATGCTAACATTAGAGGTCATGCCAGTCACATGGGTTCATAATAATTCGTGTCCCTCACATGGGTACATAAGAAGTCGTGTCAATCACATGAGTACATAAAAGCTCGTGCAACTTACATGATAACATTAACTATCGTGCAAGTCACATGTTCACATAATAGAGAGTGGCATGATAACTTTAATTTTGGTATAAAAGACTACCCTCACTTTCTAAACTCACAATCTTAATCTTGCAATTTCTCTTCGCTCTGAAAAATCATCAAAAGTCAGATTCAACCACAACCTCAGATGGAAGGGTCAATGTTTGTCTGTGTATACGACGATGGAGAAATCGCCAGTGACGCTCAAACTGGTGTCTACTTTGCATCTGCAAAGATAATCATGATCTGCATCCATAGAGGTTTCGGCTTGTCTAAACTTATTCGCATAATAATGGGGAAGGCAAATAGAGATCCAAGAGATGGAGTTCCACTTATTCACTTCAAATTTCCGACTAAAGTTTGTGGCCAACATGTGACATACACAACCACTCAGATCCAAGATGACGATGACTTAGATGGCGCTTTCGACATGATACAGGCCACCCCAACTGTTACATCTATTGAACTATGCACCACCTACAACTCAAGTACGAGACCTTCTGAAAATATTTCTTTAACACATTTTGATGCACATCATCCACATCCAAACACCGAACCGCAACAAGAACTATTTGACCTTAACACTACCTACCTAGGGGATTGGGGAAATGATTTACAGTCATATACCGAACTACTAACCGGTCCGTCTACCTCAAATATTTTTCAAACTCCCGCACATCACAACACCCAAAGGTCCTCTCCTCCAGCTATCATAGAAGTTGAAAACCTAGGTCTACCTACAACATCCTTAGACGCGCTTAGCGAAGATGAGGACAATATACTTTTTGATCAACATGATGACCATGACCAAACCCTAGATGTCCACCCCATACAACAACAACACCCTCACCCTCACCCTCAGACACATGTCCCCTATAACCCACCACAACACTTCCAATTATATGAAGAATACAACCAGACCCCACACCAGGAATTCCTAAATGCTTATGACCACCACACAATGTTGCATGACAACTTTGAGCACGATGTTGGTACACTGACCCAAGGAATGAGGTTTCAAACAAAGCAACAACTTCTAGATGCTTTAAATAGGTACCACATAACAAATCATTGCACCTACAAAACCACACACTCAAACACAACAAGATTGAGGGTGCAATGTGCGCAACACGTGTGTCCTTCGAAATGTCAGGCAATATTACGTACAAGGGACCAAGTGTGGGAAATTAGAAAGGTTGAAGGTGTGCACACATGTGCAACACAACTCATAACGCAAGACCACAGACACCTGGGCTCAAGAATAATATCTCAACATGTAAGGCAAATGGTGTTGTCAGACCCATCCACACCAATTGCCACAATAATTTCTTCCATCCAAACCTCTATGGGATATAACACAACCTACAGAAAGGCATGGTTAGCAAAACAGCAAGCAATTGAAGATGTGTACGGAAACTGGGAACAATCTTACAACCGATTGTTGTGCCTACTACAAGCCATGCAAACGTATTTGCCTGGGTTTGTATACAAGTTGAAAACCAGTCCAATTACAAACGGGGAGGAGGTCGTAGAAAACCAACAACACTTTCGAAGAGTGTTCTGGACATTCAAGCCATGCATTGATGGCTTCCCATTTTGCAAACCAATAGTGCAAGTGGATGGAAGCTTCCTTTACGGAAGGTATAGGGGCACCCTTCTAGTAGTTGTTGCACAAGATGGGAGAAATAACATTTTTCCCATTGCATTTGCTATAGTAGAGGGTCAAACCGTTGAAGCTTGGTTTTTTTTTCCTTAAAAACCTAAGGACACACGTTACGCCTCAACAAAATTTGTGCTTAATGTCAGACTGCCACAATTCAATCAGTGCAGCATTCAACAGGCCTAGTAGTGGCTGGACTGAAGAGAACTGTGTGCAGGTGCTTTGTATTCGACACATTGCATAAAATTTTACAAAAAGATTCAAGAATACAACTCTGAAAAAGGACCTCGTCAACATAGGTAAGTTATTATATGTAAATTTGTCTTTTTAATTTTTTTGGCTGTTAATTTTTCACACCCATTATTAGAAAATAAATTCTTCTTATAATTATATTTGTAGCGTACGCATTGACGGAGCCACGATGTAACTACTACTACAACATCATTAGAGAAGACAACCCAGAAGCAGCAGCTTGGGTAGACTAAATTCCAAGGGAGCAGTGGTGTCTTGCATATGATCAAGGAAGAAGGTGGGGTCACGTAACAACGAATCTAGCTGAAGCAATAAATTATGTCCTGAAGAAGACAAGGAATTTGCCCATTCATCCATAGTATTGGCCACGTACACCAGGTGCAACACATACTTCACAAAAAGAGGTAGGCAAATAACTGCAATGGCCAGTGCTGGTCATGTGTACTCTGAATACGCGACCAACTTCCTACAAGATGCAGACTCCAAGTCAAACACGCACCATGTCGTTGAATTTGATAGAAATACCACAAGATTCAGAGTGGAAGAGATGGTCAATCCCAGAGAAGTATGTCCTACAGAAAAATTTGTGGTTAGATTAGATGAAAGGTGGTGCGATTGTGGAAAGTTTCAAAAAATACATCTGCCATGTTCACATGTTATTGCAGCTTGCAAGCATGCACATCACGACTTTAGCATGTACATAAGTCCCCATTATAGGCTGGATGTCATCATGAAAGTATATGACAATTTATTTGGCGAGTTAAGACATGAAGAATATTGGCCACCATACCAAGGGCCACAGGTTTGGCCTCATCCTACCACAAAAAGGAGCGAGAAGGGTCGTCCTAAATCAAGTAGAATTAGGACTGAGATGGACATTAAGGAAGGAAGACAATCAAAAAAGTGTTCCTTTTGTAGAACTGAAGGACACACAAGAAATCATTGTCCTAATAACCCTGCACTTAGATGATTCACATCAAACCACTTAGTTTATGTTGTACTTTTAATTGTGTTCAATAAACTTGTACTTGATTCAATTCAATGGTACATCTTTTCTTATTATCTTTTATTGTTACTTATTTTACATAAACCAAAAACAAATAACAAAATTATTTAAAATACAATGCTTTTAAATTATTTTAGTTATTTCCATCATTTTTAAAATATTTTTAACAAATTTTCAATGTTTATAATATACAATTTTTTAAAATTATCAAAAATTAAAAGATAACTGTAATTTTGATATTTATAAACATCTATTAAAAATAATTAATATTACACAAATTATAAAAAAAATTAAATTAAATTAAATTGACTTTTATATTTTCAAATTGCACATAAAATAACTTACTACACAATATAAAATCTATTTTTAAATCAACAAATTTAAAAATAAAAAAATATTATTTATTATTTTTTTTTCTTTCAAATAATACCTAAAATAACTAAAAATACAATTCTATATCTATTTCTAAAAAATATATATTTAACCTTTAAGATAAAATTTTTATAAAAGATAAAAGATAAAAAATAAATCTTATATCTATTTTATTACAAAAATTTTAAAAAAATAATTCTAATTTTTTGTAAAAGAAAAACCAAGTTCAGAATTCGGATCTCTAAAGACCGAATTCTGACTTGGAACAAAAAAGAAAAACATAACAAGTTGGAATTCGGCTCCCGGAGGACCAAATTCCCAACTAAGATAAAAAGTGTGTCATCCATATAAAATTAATATACAGTGTGCTATTCATGTAAAAAGAAAGCGGAACAGTGCTGAAAAAAAATCTAGAAATTCGATTACCAGACGAATTCTCAACTAAAAATAAAAACCGTCTCATCTATGTAAATTTTAAGTACAGGATGTGTTGAAGTAAAAAAAGTTGTGAACGATGTTTTTTGGAAAAAAAATCAAACAATATCATAGCAAGCCAAAAAAAAAATGTTTTATACTTTTTAACGCATGTAAGCCAAGAAATGCGAAGAAAGTGAACTTCTTAAATTTTATAATATATTTGACAAAATAAATAATACTTGAATATTTATAAATATATTTTTTTATTATTATAATTAAAAGGATAATTAAAATAATAAATTTATTTTAATATATATGTTTATATTAAAATAAATAAAAATAACTTTTTTCTTATCTACATCAATTCATTCATTCAAATTTTCAATAGCTATCTTCTCATTTTTTTATTATTATTTATTTCTTAATCTAAACAACTTCACCTTTTTTATTTTATTTTTTTCCTAATTCACTCATTTTTACTTCTTTAAATTTATTTTTAATCCAAACACAGCTTAGTGTTTGGCTATGTGCTTGGTGAATAAGGATAAAATGAATTAAAAGAAATCACTTCCCGACTTGTAGATACATTAAAATGAAATAATAAAGAAGTTTAGCTTTCACTTATATTATTAAAAACTGCACTCGTATAATAATAAAAGAATATTAAAATATCCTACTACATCACGCTAATGTTGCTGTTGTGGGGGTGTCATTTCGTCACCACCATTGCACTTCTATTTTCCATTGCAATGGAAGAGGAAGAGGAAAAGAACTAACTACGGAACAAAACTAATTCCAAAACTTATTTCTTTCATATATTTTGAAAAGTTTATTCGGAAAGCTTGTTACTAATCCTAAAAATATCATATATGTTATGAAAAACTTGTTCTAAGATATACCAAATTTGTTCTGAAAATACGGTATGAAAATCTAAATTTTATAACCGTGTTCTATATATAGTATTTGATGTCACGTCTAATGTTAAATCCCTATTATATATACTAGTGTAAATACAGGTACAATAGTGCTTGTGTGTACGATTTTTTGTATTTTTTGAATTATATTAATAATGGATAATATTATATTGTTATTAAGTTAATGAACAAAATAAAAGTATATTTATAAAAATTAAAGTGAAATGTATGGAGAAAATATGAGAAAAATAACTGTTGATGAATAGTAGGAGATAAAAGAAGAAGGAGATAAGTAAATAATTTTATAAAAATTTGTAAAAGTAACGTTAATTTTTTAAAATTTAATAAATAATTAAATTGTAAAAGGTAAAATTGAAATTATAAAATGTTGACACAAAAGAGGGAATCTCCTAATTAATATATATATATATATATATATATATATATATATATAATAATAACTTAATTATGATATAAGTTAAGATGTAGGTTTTTTAAAGGTAAATCAAGCTTAATTGAATTTTACTTTGATAACATGTAAAATTATTTATTTAATGCAAATTATGAAAAATCATAATCATTCATAAGTCATTATTTACTAATCATGAAAATAATAAATCATTTTCATTTTAATTATAAAGACAAAATGAAAATTTAGATTTTATAACATTATTTGCCTATCTGTTGTTACTTTTCAGGTTCAATCAAGTCTGTATATGTAAAATTTACATACATTGTTTGTCATGTTTTTTTTTTTGTGTGAAACCATTGACTCTCGGCTCTGATTGTTTTTAATAATAAATTTGTAGTGTTATTTATTTTAAGAGATAAAGAAAAAATTGTAGTGTTATTTATTTTAAGAGATTGGAAGATAAATTTATGGATGTGATAAATAAAAAAGATGTTCTAATAAAATAAAATGTAATATTATAATTTTATCATAAGGTTAGAGTTGATTTAAAGTAAATTAAATTTGTCAAAATTAATTAAAAATAAAAGCTGGATAAATATTTTTTAGTAAAAAAAAAATTAATAGTTGTAGTTATTATTATTATTATTATTATTATTAAATACACATGCATTTTTTTCTGATAATAAAAATTATTAATACTGTTATTATAAAATTAAATATAAATAATTTTTATTACTTAATTATTTTAGAGATTTTCTATATTTTTGTATAAAAATATTTTTTTTCATGTATATATATTTCTTTTTCAATTTTATTTTTTAAGTAATCATTATTTTAAATTAAAATAATTATCGCTACAACCTTCAACAGATCAATTAGAAGTTACTAAAACATGTAAAAAACCAGAATTTAAGTAAACAAAATATTATTAAGTATTGTATTGATAACATACCTATAAGGACAATCTACCCGAGTAACCGTCCGGTAAAGCTTAACCACATCAACACGCTCGATACTGTAGTTTCCTTGAATGGGCGCAACCCATGGTACAATTGCCAACAATTCACTACAATGGACATCATGAACTGGGTTGTCTTCATAAATATTATCTGGCACGTCATGCAAATTTGGTGACTTTCCATTTCCATCCCCACCAACTTGGGCTTCATCCTCAACTCCACTGTCATCTGAAATATCCACCACCGTGTTACCTTCATTTGGATGACCTTCATGTTCATGAAGTGCACCCAAATCTTCACCCACATCACGATCGCTTACATATGCATTTATTTCGGTATTGGAATGTGAAGTTTGGCCCTTATCATCACAAACATTCTCCTTTTCAACGGGCTTACTTTCATTCCCACTAAAGACCTCATCCTCCAAAATCTTCAATCTTTTGTTTATCTCCATTATTTCAATCTCATTGCTGTGAAATTTTTTTAACCAAACATCACCCGTATTGGACACCCCAGCTTCGTCACCACCTTCACTAACCCTATCACCACCTTCAGTAACGCCTGTAAGATTTAAAGCAACCCGAACAAGTTCATTACTTTGATCTTTTTCAGTCAAAGCCCAATCGAACATCACCTGCAATGTAATTTAACTAATGATTAAATAAAATGTTGTTATATTTAAAACTTCAGCAACCCAACTAAATCGATAAGGTATGAAAATTAAATAAAAAAACTAAATTACCTTCGGTTCAATGAATAGCCACTCGATGCTTGAAGTCCTTAACTTCAAAGTTGGCCATCGTAAAATCCTGGGAAACACTATATCCCTATTATCTGCTCCCAATTCTAACCTCTCAAAAGCCCAAATCTAAAAGTAACAAATGTTACATCATTCATATCAAAACACTAAACACAAAAAATATAAAATAGATCTAAAGATTCAAAGAGAATAAAATTCAGCATACCTGCAAAACCACAACTGACCTTGCCAACGTGATGTTGTGGTCATTTTTTTTCTGGCTATGAACCCCATATGCACGACTTAATGAGTTAACCAAAAAACTGTGCACTGCACTCCCCCAATTGAACTTAACCAAACTATCAATATCATCTAATATTCTAAAAGGCATATTGCAAATAACTTTTGAATTCCTAGGAAAATACAAGACGGCAAAGCACAACAATATATACAGACGACAAACATTATCTACATCATCATGCTCGGTTCCTATTACACTCGTAATCATGTTTGTTATCCCTTTAATACAAATTCTTTGACCACAAAAGAGTGAACCAACTAACCCACATCCATATGCATCAAATTGTACTTCTTCACCAACTACACCTAACCCCAGACTAAAACAAACATCAACAACAGATAAAGGTACAAGATGCTTCCATATGTGAAAGGATTGTTCACCGTCATCCCATCACCGAAGTAGCTCAACTAGTAGAGGACTGCAGATATCTAGAGACCTCTCTAACTCCAAACACCATTTGAAATGGGTGACTCTTATACGTCTACGATGTCCATCAGTCAACACATTGTTTATTTCCACAATATGCTTTGTATCCACAAAATTTATCAGTCGGACCTTCCATTCAATTTTAACAATTTAACTAATGCTCAACAATGAAATTGTGATGCACAATATAACAATTAACAGCACTAACCATGTCTTCTTCATCAACGTCTGGTTTTTTCCCATCTTTTTTCCCCTTTCGAGCCATGTTGCAAAAACAACCTACACAAAATCAAATCAATACACACCAATTAAAAAACCTACAACGATATTCAAAAACAAGCATTACTTTCACTTACACAGAAAAACCTACACAAATCAAAATTCGCCTTTCCTCTCGTTAAACGGCGCCGACAACTGTTAAAAAAATTCACTCAACGAACACAAACTCCTTTATTATCATAATACCCACACGAGCAAAAAAAATATAAATCACAACTTCATCTTGTTATACAATGCAGTAAGAATGTAATGCAGGAACGCCAAGGGTTTGGGCGTAAAGAAAACACAACCTTAAAAACGAACCGCGGACGTCCTTGTTCTACCGCTTCTTCCCTTCCCAAGTTCGGATGTTTTTTAGGGGTTCCTTCTTCCACCAATGACCAGGCGCACGAACAACACAACAAAGGTATACGAATAAAATTTGGAAAACCTAGCCTCCTCATTCTACTACTTCTTCCGCTGTCCAAGTTCCTTTCCTTCTCCTTCTGCTAACAACTTCGCATTTTGTACAACATTCAGGGTCGATTGGTTGAGTGAAAATATCACCGCTTGTACAAAAGCTGAAGGCACCGCACCGCTTCTTTGCTTCGAGTGGGTTCAGACTTGGTTCGCGCGTTCAGTGAAAAAAGCGTTCAGTGAGGGTTCAGTGAAAAAAATGAAAACTTTGGGTAACTGAGATGGATAGCGCGTGTTGTCTCCTCACGCGCAAGCGCACCACAGGACGTTGCCCTTTCTTTCGCAGTTGTCTCAGAAACCGTCAGAACCGTCACCTCGTCCCTTCAGTTTCTATTTTCAAAAACAATTACTTTTTTTCCACGTGTCAGTGCCACGTAGGCGAGTAAAAACCAGGTAAAAAAAACCAGGTTAGAGTATCATTTTCCTTTTACTTTCTCTAACTTTTTACCGTACACCCTCCTTTTAAGAAAAAAGATATAGCATTTAATAATTTTATTTTGGAGTTATATTTTAATTAATTAATTTTAGTAAACAATAATAATTTATTTATTAATAGGATAAATAAATGAATAAATTATCTTCATTTTAACATAACTAAATAATTTTTTATTTAAAAATACTGTTACATAATTTTCAAATATTATTTATATATATATATATATTTATTTATTGTATTAATTCTTTTAACTTTGATTCAGTCAGTCATAAAAATAATAAAACTATATATTTTTAATGTAATAAAAATACATATTTCGCTAGTAAAGAATAAAAATGTATATATTTTATTAAAAAAGGTTTAAGTGTATGTATCGTTTAATTAATTAATTAATAATTAAAATAATGATGGTGACGCACAGGCACAGCCGGTGAGGGCCGCCAAAGAACAAAACTCCTCGCTCATGCGGAAAGAAACATTCCATAGACCAACAAACTTTCATTTCAGTTATTTTTTTTTATCAAACTCACACGAACTTCTTCACTCTCTACTTTCATTCCTTCAACACAATCAAGGGTTTCAACTTTGAACACAGCCATGGCCACTCTTCAGAGTTGGAGAAAAGCCTACGGCGCTCTCAAAGACACCACTAAAGTTGGTCTCGCTCATGTCAATAGTGATTATGCGGTATCATCTCTCAATTTCAATTTCAATTCCATATTCATTTTCGTTTTTTTCGTTCATTCTTATATCGAATGTGATTGAATTTTTTATTGATCGTTTTTCTGTTCATGTTATTAGGAGTTGGAAGTTGCCGTAGTCAAAGCAACCAACCACGTCGAGTGTCCTCCCAAAGAGAGACACCTTCGCAGTGCGTCACTCGTAATAATTGTTCATTTTGTTATTTTGTGGCTTTGAGTTTTTTTTTTTTTGTTTATTTGTTTATTCTAAAATGATGAAACTGCATTCCTTGTAGAAATTTTGCTCGCAACTTCTGCTGTACGGCCTAGAGCTGATGTTGCGTGCTGCATTCATGCGCTTTCGCGACGGTTGGCGAAGACGCGAAACTGGACGGTATTTTAATTTTTTTAATTTTTGTGATTTGAATGCTTTTACGACGTGAAATGATTGTGATCATTGGTGTTTTTTTTTTTTTTTAAATATAACCGTTTATGGTGTTTTTTATTTGAGAGTTATTGATTGTATCCCGCAGAGATGCTGATGTGTAAAGTGTTAAGAGCACCCTTTCTAATATATTTTTCCTAAAGTAGCATTCTCTTTCATAGAATAAAAACTTCTAAATTAGGTAGGAAATTCACTACAGAAGGTCATCCACCAGAATTTTGCGATTTTCCATAAATTTCAATCACCGAGTGTGTTCAAACATTTTGTTACTAGTATTTTCATCACTAATGGAAACGTGAAATTTGGTTGTTGCATATCAGTTTTTTTCAATTTGAAGTTGTTGCTCGCTGTGAAAAATTTGCCTTCTCTTTACGATTGTGGCTGTTACAGGATGTGAAGTGAATGTGAGGCTTTTAATTAAGAGTGAATATTTGGAAGTTATGCTTTTTCTTTGAGTATTGTTGACTCCTACAGAGATACTGACATGAAAATGTGAAATCTTACACTAATGGAAAAAAGAAATCAGTATGGATTTTCAAGCTAAGTGAATTTTGAACACTGTAGAGTTTAGTTCTCTATCGTCTTTTCTTTTTTCTGTACAGTAACATCAGACGGGATTTTATCCAAGGAGGGGTCAGTATGCAAGAAAATCAGTTTGTCTTTTGTGCTCGGAATGTAGTGAGGTTGTGTATGAGGATGCATAGAGTGTTATGCAGATATTAGAGGCATCTACGATTCTTTCTTAATAGGTGACGTTGATTGACTGAGGGAAATATATAATGCTTGGGATTCAAACTATGCAGATAAATTGACGAAATGCAGCAGGCATGATTTTTAGATTGTGTACACGATATTTTTTACCAGACAACAATTAGGGCAGTAATTTGTGGTATTTGAGGGTTGTGATGGAAAGTACCAAAGGAGCAAAACTTAAATATAGCAGAGATGAGATTTCCGAGATGTGGAAGACACAAGAAAAGATAAGATCGTAAATGAATTTTCTTAGAAGAAAGTGAGTGTTGCCTTTCAAGGAGCTTATTTGCCTGACATGGTTTCAATTAATAGCCCTATTAATAATATATGGCGGAGGAAGATTGGAAAAAACTTTCAAGAGAATTTTTTTAAGAGGACCTTGATCTAAGATGTGTCCAATTTTGTGATGAGGACTCATCATTTTGCATAACATCACTCTTCTTTATAGGGTTGTAAAGGCGACCACCTTCCTTTTCATGATGTAGTTGCAGTTGTGAAATTCAAAATCAATTGAATTTTGCGTCAAATTTGAACTATTGCGATGTTAAAATATTTGTTGTTTTACTGGAGCTTTGAATTCTTCATAACCTTATATAATATCTAGTATTCGTTTACTGCTCGCCGGGTCAAATAGATAATTTGTCTAATGGGTTTTTGAGTTTGTGCTTTTGCAATATTGTTGTTATGAATGTATATATATGTTTTTTTCTTACATAACTTTCAATAATTGGTTGCTTTAGTCTAGTTATATAGCTTATAACCTTCTAATGGTTAAGTACGCTTATATTTCAATTCTTTTGGTCTTGCTAACAGGTGGCACTGAAAACATTAATCGTGATTCATAGGTTATTGAGAGAGGGTGATCCTACTCTTAGAGAAGAATTTCTTAATTTCTCAGAGAGGGGGCGCATACTCCAACTTTCTAACTTCAGAGATGATTCTAGTCCAATAGGTTAATTCTTAACTCTGTCTTCATATTTTTGGGTTTAATTTATCTATTGGTCCCTTTACGGTCTTGAAGTTTTTTTTTTTTTATTTGATCTCCGTGTATTAAAGCTTGTAATTGGGTCCATAGAGTCTAAGAAATTTCTAATTAGGTCTATTAAATGTAAAATCATTCATGAGCCATCCACCTAGAAGCTTATAACCTTCCTATAAACTCTCTTTAGTACATTTCAATGCTCCTAACGGAGAAGTTTATCAAAATAAACTCTTTCTTTAGCTTATTTTAGCAAGATTCACTGAAGCTTTTGAATAATCTCACATTTCATAAGAGCTTGAATAATAACTAAGTTGTCTCTCATTTTGAATTATAGAATTGTATATGTTCTGAATGTATTGTGTGTGTAATGCAGACCACACAATATGTATTTATACTATTGAATAGAATCAATTACAATAAAGGCTCATAATAATATGGAATCAATCACCCTAATTTACGAGATTGTGTAACGGTTGATTTACTAGAAATTTGTAACTATTGATTATATTCTAACACTCCCCCTCAAGCTGGATCATATATGTCATATGCACCAAGCTTATTACAAATGTACTCAACCCGAAGGTCTCTAAGGGACTTGGTGAATACATCAGCCAATTGATTGCTAGAGTTGACAAAATTAGTAGCGATTTCTCCAGAGAGCACTTTTTCTTTAATGAAGTGACAATCAATTTCATGTATTTGGTTCTTTCGTGGAAGACCGGGTTTGATGCAATGTGAAGTGCAGCTTAATTGTCACAAATAAGCTTTGTTTCATGGATGTCCCTTAGTTTTAGTTGTAGTAGTAGTTGCTTGAGCCATGTAAGAATGCATGTTTAATATCTAGCTAATGAAGAGGCCAATGATGAATAGCAGCCATAGCTAGAAAGAGATGAACAAAAGTTATTTTAGCCACCGGAGAAAAGGTGTCCCCATAATCTAGACCAAAAATTTGTGTATATCCTTTGGCGACCAAACGAGCTTTTAACCGATCAATATGACCATCAAGTCCAATTTTCACTGTATAAATCCAACAACAACCAAAATTTTGCTTGCCAGGAGGTAAAGAAACAAGTTCCCATGTGCCATTAGAATGTAAGGCTGCCATCTCCTCTACCATTGCCTGACACCAACCGGGATCAGCCATGGCTTCACCTGTAGTCTTAGGAATACACACAGAATCCAAAGAAGAAACAAAGGAGAAATAGGATGGAGACAAACAATCATAACTAATGGTAAAAGCATAAAGATGGTTCGAATTACGAGAGGAACGAGTACCTTTTCGTATCTCAAAAGGAAGTTCAGGTGCAGGAGGCGTGGGCGGAGGGGCGATTGGAGCAGGAGATGATGCTTGAGGATTAGTAGTGTGAATCACAATTGGAGTTTGAACTCGTCTATGGTATTGAAGCAAAGGACGTTGAGGAGAAGGCGAGACTTCTAAAGATTCTACTGTAAGATTGACTTCCAATATAGTAGAAGTGTAGAACGGGATTAGTCTCGAAAAAGGTGACATCAGTAGAAACTATATATCATTGAAGTTGAAGAGAAAAACAATGGTAGCCCTTTTGAAGGCGTGAGTACCCAACAAAAATACATTTGAGAGACTTGACAGAAAGTTTATCTTTACCTGGAGTAAGGTCATAGACAAAACATGTACAACCAAGGACACGAAGAGGAATGAAGTAAAGATCTTGTGTGAGATATGAGAGAGTGAGGAACCTCATTATTAAGGATGGAGGAAGGCATGCGGTTGATCAAATGACATGCTGTAAGAATGACATCTCCCCAGAGTCGAAGAGGAACGTTTTGGTGAAGAAGAAGGGTACGGCAGTTTCAACCAAGTGTCGATTGAGGTGTGTGAGAGCAAGATGTTTGATGGAGGATACCTTGTGAACTAAGAAAAGACTGAAACTGCGAAGACATATATTCATGAGCATTGTCAGTGCGTAAAATTTTAATAGTGGTCCCAAATTGATTTTTAATATCAGTCGAGAAACCTTGGAATATAGAAAAAACATCAAATGATTTTTTATTAAGAATAACCAAGTACATCAGGAGAAATCTTCAATGAAAGTAACGAAGTAATAAAAAACTCAAAGAACAAACATGACTAGGACCCCAAATATCGGAGTGAACTAAAGCAAAAGGTGATGAAACGCTTTTATTAACTCAAGTACCATAGGTATGACGAGTGTGTTTTCCTAATTGACAAGACTCGCATTGAAAAGACGAATTGTAATAAAAACTAGGAAGCATAAGGTGCATTTTGGTAGGACTAGGATGACCTAAGCGTTGATGCTCAAGGGCTTGAGACGCAGTGGAGATACAAGCTACCGATTGTGACAAATAGTATAATCCTCGAGACTCATGTCCTGCTCCAATCGTCTGTCCGATATGCCGATCTTGAACAAGAACATAATTATTAGCAAAAAGAACAAAGTAATTGTGGGTGCGAGTGAGCTTGGTTATGGAGATTAAATTAAAAGGACACCTAAGAATATAAAGCACAAAATTTAAGGTAAGATTAGAAGAAGGTTGTGTTTGACCAATGCGATGAACTTTATTTGAGAGCCATTTGCCATGGTAACAGAAGGTAAAGAATCCAAATAAGTCAGTTGAGAGAAAAAAGACTTGTTACCAAACATATGGTCAGAGTCAAGAATCCAAGGTCCAAGGTCCAAGGGAGGAAGACTGAGAAATACAGGCTACAGACGGCGGCGATAGGTTGTGTAGGTTGCATGACTGCCTTGTATTGGAGAAACTCATTATAGGCATCAACAAAAATTGAAACCTCATCTGATGATTTTGAAGAAATGACCTGAACAATATTAGCTGTCTTGTGTTGTTGTCGTGCCTTTGTATGACATTCTACCTCAGTATGGCCATACTGTTGACAAAAATTGCAACGAGGACGTTGACCACGATATCCATCACGAATTCCACTTCGTCCACCCTGGTAGGAAGATTGGGAGTAAAAAGCAAAGGAATCAGTTGGGGGTACGGGAGAATGACCAAACATGTGAGGAACTAAGAGGCGAAGTAATTGTTCACTAACAGTGTCATAAGATGGAACAACCGTGCCAGATAAGATTTAATTGCGGACAAAATCAAACTTAGTAGGAAGTCCAGCAAGTGCAAGAACCATAAAAAACTTGCCACATTTTTCAGCGTGTTTGACTGCATCATTAGTGAAAGGCATGAGCGACTCAAAATCAGCAATTAAGTGATCGAGCTTACCAAGATATGTCTGTATATCATTATTTTCCAGCTTCACAATTATAAGGTTGGAGACAACGTTGTAAAGGCGATGAACATCATGGAGTATACTCTCTTGGCTTTGTTCCAAACATCATAACAGGTAATAAAAGCGTGGTATTGAGGCTGCAATTTGACATCAATAGAGAACCAAAGAATGCTACACAAGGAGGCATCAATTTGTATCCATTGGGCTTGATCATTACTTGGAGTTTAATCCTAACTCAATCCCACAAAACTGGCTTGTAAGGTGAGGTTTGCACCTCACTTATATATTATGAAATTGTCTTATCTCTGGTCGATGTGTGACTTCCAACACACCCCATCAAGCTGAGGTATATTCATCTCATGCGTGGGACTAGAAATTGAGTGGTCCGTTAGCAGCTTGATAGCGGGTGGAACAGAATGTCCAAGAAAGTTCGTTAGGATAGGCTCTAACTTGGCTCTGATACCATATAGAATTGTATATGTTCTGAATGTATTGTGTGTCTAATGCAGACCACACAATATGTATTTATACTATTGAATAGAATCAATTACAATAAAGGCTCATAATAATATAGAATCAATCACCCTAATTTACGAGATTATGTAACGGTTGATTTCTTAGAAATCTGTAAGTGCTGATTATATTCTAACATGAATAATAACCTTAGGCGACTACATGGTACCGTTGCCTTTCTAACCATGTGGTGTTGAGGAGTTCTATCCTTTTCTTTTTTCTTTTCCTGGAGTTATAGGGGGGTTTAGTTAAGGGAGGAAAAGATAGAACAAAGAATTTAAAGAGTATGATATTGTGTATATTATATTGAGGTGATAAAAAAATACAAGAGACTAATTCTTAGTTATGTAAAACTCAGAATGTGTATGCAAAACTGTGTTTCTTCAGGAGAATGCTCTTATGCAGTTTAATACAAGCTACATGTTTCCTGTAAGTTAGCAAAAATTCGAGACATATATCAATCTTAAGTAAATAGAAAATAACAGATTGAAAAAGTTACAAATATACAACTGAAAAGACGTTGCTGCTTTAAATGTCCAGCAGCTACGCTATGAACTTTCTGGTTTTAAATCACCAGTAAACTGCCAGTTAATGCATGGAATCTGCCATAGTTGTCGGGAAACACTAGTAAGCACTAGAACTTATTCAAGAAGCAGAATTTCAGATCTTCAAACAGAGAAGTCGGGAAAATAAATTTGAGGTAGTATGAGCCATAGTTGTCATGAGTTAGCACTGGAATGATTGTTGAGAGAAATTACCGATAGTGTAATCCATAGCAAAGGAGGCACCACCAGAAGATTGTTAGTACGAGGTGAAATCACCACTAGTATAGTTCGTTTGTGGGAAAAGTATGGCATGGTAAAGACCTTTCACTGTACCCATCCTCAATGCTATGTTAGTTTTGTAAGAGAACAAGATAATAATCAGGACCAATTATCAAGTAGAGGTAATTGCCCCGAAGAATGTGAGGAAATGGGAAATCATACCAAATCCGCAGAAAAAGGAGAATCCGTCAGATATGATCACCAGCCCATGAGCCAAGCAGCCACGGGAGTGAACAGGGAGAGGGGGACTGAATTTGACTAGAGAGTGAATGAATGACTAGGGAAGACAATTGGAGTGAAGTGGTCAGAAAAGGGGGAAACACATTCCCATGTGCCACAACAAGGATGTACAAACCCGAAACAGCAACTGCAAAAGGAGAGATGGTGGTGGATAAAGAAGTCCAATTGGACAGGGTGAGATCAGATCAGAACTGAGACCGGTAACAGTCGAAAGATTAATGGATGCAATCTTATACACGGCTGAAAGGAGATGTGCGGGTGTTGGCTTAGGATCTTCAGATTGTACGTGTAAGCCTGTGTGAAACTTCTGATAGTGAAAGCAAGCTGCTGCTGATAGATATGAAAGGACAGACAAGATGATGTCGGACTTAGAAGAAAATATAGGGTTTGAGCAGCTGGAATTTGTCCTCATTTAACAGGGAAGCAGAAGATAGTTGCTACAAAGTGAAGTTCGGTGAAATAGAGTAAACCATAGAGAACTGGGTAGTTGAATAGTAGCAGGACAGATTGCAAAAAATGGAACCTCTCTAATACCTGTTCAAAATACAGGGTTTAGTCAGGGAAGGTGGGAAAGAGAGAAAAAAAAAAGACGTTGGATACTATGATCCTGTGTTATATTTACATTAGTACTAGACTTATAGTCCTAATTAACTAGAATAAAGAACCAAGCGAAGAAATATAGTGAAACATGAAACCACTATTTAGAGATCATATGAGATACTCTAGGTAATTTTGGAACTATAAACATATTGTGTGATATTTTCTGGCAATTTGTTGGTGGGTAATGTGTAAATGCCGTAGTGAGCGCTCTTTGAAACTTAAGATCTCTCCTGACTTTGGTTAGTCTCCAGGACGATCCAACTAGCCTAAACTACTTTGTATAAACAGAAAGTTATATTTTAACAGGTGGGCTTATCCGGTGCACTGTTTACAGTTCAAGCCCAAATGGCTCTTAGGTAGCAGGGTGCTTGAGTTGCACAATACAGTTCAAGCTTTTGGGAACTTTGGTCATTTACTTCAAGTTCCTTTACTTCAAGTTCCTTACTGTTGTCGTAAGAAATTTCTAATTGTAAGCTAGATTTGATGACCTAATTAGAAAACTTTTAAACGTTGAGGATCCAGTAAATTTATAATTGGTTCCTTTTGTTTCACGAAATTTTAAATGGTTTCTTGGATTCAGCATACCCTTAACAGTTCTTTAGCAGAACTACAGAACAAAAGGGATCCAATCCAACTAGAACTTTTGAAATTTACAGACCCAATTAACAACTTACAAATTATAAATACCTTATTGGAAATCCCTAAATATTGCAGGGACCTATAGATCAGTTAATCCTTTTTAACTACGGTTGAAGCTTTAACAAATTATCTTAGATTTATGTTTTTGTTTCAATAACTTAGTTGCGTAATTTGACTGAGATGTCATTTGCTTGCAGCTTGGGATTGTTCTGCCTGGGTTCGTACTTATGCATTATACTTGGAAGAAAGACTTGAATGTTTCTCGATTCTGAAGTATGATATTGAAGCTGAGCGTCTACCTAAGCCTGTTGCTGGTCAAGACAAGGTAATTTTCGCTCTCTCGGATAAAATAAGAGATTTATTGCAATTAAGTGAGTTGCAAGGTAATTTTATTAAATTGTGATTATATTTTTGTGATATCTAATCCAATAAAGTAAAAAGCATCATCTATATGACAGTTTTTGCCTGGAAAAATAAATACAAAATCTAACTACCTCCTTTAAATGTGCAAGTGTATATCTTTTATATTTCATTGCTTGTTCTTTAGATTCTCAGACTTGCATGACTGTTTTAAATATACTCAGAAGTTTGTTATGTTAGTGTATGTTGTTGCTTGCTTGCTGGCCAGACTTACACACATACGTACATATACATATATATATACATATATATATATATATATATACATATATATATATATATATACATATATATATATATATATATATATATATATACGTGCCAATAGTTATTTAACAAGCTTGTAGAAACACTAGCTCTAGTGTAACTATTTGTCTACATTTATATCGTATTTTATGTTGTTGAGTTAAAATTTAATTGTTATGATTTTTATTATTTTACATTTTAACGTGTATGTTAATAGTATATTTTTTAATACATATTTATTTGTGTAATTTATTTATTTTTATGTGGTTTTTGTTTAAATTGAGATATTTTTTAAGAGATTTAGAATTAAGATCGAAGAGGTTTGAAGCTATCAAAATCAATTTTGGTGGTAATTTGGAACCGAGGATGAGAAAAAAAAAAGGAATAAAGTGGTGCCACGTAAATTAAGGAATAAAGTGGTGCCACGTAAATTAAAGGGTATATGGAAAAGTAAAATATGTACATAACGAAAGACAAATCTCCTTATATTGTTATAGATAAATTCCAGCCAAGTTATTTAGCATTTTAGTTTATGGAATTCTTATTTACCATGAGACACGGCCAACCTGCTGGATATGATCGTAATTTATTTTATACTTACTATCTTCTGCGCACCAACACTTAATTTGATCATGGCCCTCTATATTTGACAAATCAACTAGTTGTATTGTATATATCATGTTCCTTTTGAGTTTGTTTCAATTATTGTTACATGAATAATTCGTACTGTGTCTTTTTGCAAGTGATGCAGGACAAGTAAAGCCTGAACAATACACGAATGGAAGTAGATAGAAAATAGCAAATGATGTTTCTGCCTTTATCCTGTTCCCCTGATTTAGTGAATGGTTTTAGGGAAAGGAGGCTACCTATTAAAATAAGAAAAAACCTATTAAGATAGAATGGAAAAGTGAGGATTGAAAGTAAGAGACTAGGACAGGGATAGGGAACACAAAGGACAGAAGAGACAGAATCATAGTATTAATCAATGAGAAAATATGAAAAATTCATAGTAACGCCTTGTCTATATCCAGGGGGGCCTACTAACCTTGTGGTGGTCAAAATTCAATTTGAAGTAGTTTTCATAATTTCTGAAATGTGTGCTTTCATTTTTGTGAACTATTTTTGTGAAGTTTTCTTGCCATGCTCCAAGCAGGGGTATAGCAGGACAAGGGATTTGAATAGTGAGGAGCTATTGGAGCAATTGCCTGCTTTGCAGCAGCTTCTCTATTGCCTTGTTGGTTGCCGTGTAATATTCTGAACCATGTGGAGATTCATTGTCCTTTTTCTATATTCAGTCCCTCTCTTTCTTCCAAAATTGTTCTATCGGTATTGTATTCATTTTTAAATAATGGCCAACCAATTGTGCTGCGACTTTTCAGCCAGAAGGAGCAGCTGCTAGGAGCTATGTGATACAATATGCCCTGGCCCTGGTATGTATTGTGTCAACATATTCATTTAGAACTTTCAAATTGACTAGAAATAAATTAGTTTTTTTTTTCTAAGAACAATTTTCTAGGTGTGACATTTATAATATATTTCTATCAGTACTCTTATATAGCCATAGCTTGGGGGGAATTATGATATATTATTTTGCAGTTGTTGACTAATGCATAATTTGATTGATCACTTGATCTTAGAAGTTGTGGAACACTTTTCTTTGGTTTTTGTTTATGTGGATGACAACAATGGAAAACTAATTTGTTGGGCTATGAAATTCAAGAATTAACTGGGAAAACAGACACATGTCTAAACTATTTACTGCTTCCTTGAAAAATGGTGGTACTGGTAAAATCCTTCTCCATTTTGGGTCCCTGGTAATGTGAACTGATTTCAATAATCTTCATCTAATACATCCTTTCAGGAAAGGGACAACTGTTATAGTGACAATTTGCTTGCAATGATGGCTCATTTGTAGTTGTAGATTCTTAATTTCACTGATCACACTTGTGTTTATATCTTTCATTTGAAACATTTGTTAGGTTATATTGAAGTTAAATACTTTTAAAGATTCATTTATTAGATGGCTTTGGAATCGGTTAGTTTTGCTATTGATGTGCTTCTTATGATCATTTTAGGTTCTAAAAGAGAGCTTTAAAATTTACTGTGCTATTAATGACGGCATTATCAATCTTGTTGATAAGGTAAACCGACGTACATTAACCTACGCTATACATTAAGTAAAATCTGTACAATGCTGGTAATTGATAATTTTTTATTTCCTTGTAGTTTTTTGAGATGCCAAGGCATGAAGCTACCAAAGCCTTTGATGTCTATAAACGTGCTGGACAGCAGGTTATTTGTATGCCACTCTGCTTTTGTAATATATTTTTCCACGATTCTTGTATTGAGATGCCTGCTCATTACAGGCAGAAAGTCTCTCTGATTTCTATGAAATTTGCAAAAGATTGGAAATTGCTAGGAATTTTCAGTTTCCTGTTTTAAGAGAGGTATATGTCTGTTATTGTACCAATTTAGTGTAACAAGTTCTCGTTCTTTTTAAGTTTTCTCACTGCTTACATTTTTATGTTTTCAGCCTCCGGTATCATTTCTTGTTACCATGGAAGACTACATAAAGGATGCACCTCGACTGGTTGCAGTTTCAAGTGAGCCATTAGTAAGTACATAATTCATTGTTTATAAAGGAGTAATTCTCAGGGTTTCTGATAGGAAAGGGAAAAAGGAGGGGGATCTTGAAAGTATACTATAGGAAGAAAAATAAAAATAGAAACAGTTAACTGGTTAACAGTTAGTTGTTATCTGAAATGAGATGAGGACTTTTTGTAGAAGTCTATATATTGTCATGTATAGGAGAGGAGAGGGGGGGAATGGGAATTTTGTAGATTGAGCTTTAGCTCTTTGTGAAGGGAAACACTTGAGGAGAGAGTGCTCTCCTATTTTGTGTTCTTTTCAGTCTATTCAACAGAAAATATTACTCTCCTTTCTCGGTTCAATTCTGGGTTCCTAACACTTTCTTTATCATTGGCATTTTTTATTAATAGATTCCAGACATCAATGCATTATTTTCCGTAAGATTGAACTTTTGGATTAGGTTCTAGGTCACTAATACTGTTCTTTATCAACAGTTACTGACTTACAGACCAGATGATGTTCCCACAATAGAATACGATAAATTATCTCAAGAACAGGAGCCCTCAGTGCCTGTTGATGATGTTGTCTCAAATTCTGAGCTTGCTCCTCCTCCAGCGTCCCACAACTATTTTGAAACTGGAGACTTGCTGGTAAACTTTAACGGAAGGTTCAGTTATTTCAGATTATGTTTTTCTTCAACTTCATTCTTTATCGTGGTTGCAGGGGTTGAATGACAGTACATCTGAAGCATCCTTGATGGAAGAAAGAAAAGTTCATGCCCTAGCCATAGTTCCTACCGAAATTGGTGAGGTTTTGTTTATCAGCTTTCAAAATTCTACAATTTAGTGAGGTTTGGTAGATAATATGTACGACTGTTTTGTGCATACATATGAATTACCGCTTTAGATTCACAAGCTGATCCGGCCAGAGATTTTGATCCAACCGGATGGGAGCTTGCTCTGGTTACCCCTCCAAATACAACTATTTCTTCAGTCAACGAGACACAATTGGTAGGTCGTCGTTCTTACCTTTTTAGTGTGTTTATTTCCCCTTAAATTTTACTAGCTTCCTAGGCTTTTTCTTTTCTTCAAATTATTCTCACAAATAATCAGATACTAAACATGGGCGTATAATTTATTGATACCATTCACTAAATTCAGTTAGATGTTGGATTTTGAACTGGATCTGTTTTAGACCACAAGCAGGAGGTTTGGTATAATTAAAAATTACTTCGTATTCTATTATTGACTTGCAAGATTAATGCATCATATGGTTTTTAAACTACTATTTTAATTTTTGAATTTTATAGAGTTAAATATTAAAATAAAATTAAAAAAACCAAGCATTCGTCATGATTGATCAACTTATGGTGTTTCATGATTCAGCAGTTTGGATCATTGGATAACACGTTCAGGAAACTATTATTTGGAGTCAAATGTGATGTATTGCGGAAGTATAGTGTATGTCTGCTGCTTGCTTACCTTTGTGATATATAGGATTTGTAGTACTGTTTCAGAAGACATAAATATAAATTACTCGTAAGAGGAGTATGTTTTACATAATTCTAGGCATCAAGCTTGTTTATGTCTGCTCTTGATCTTTTATTGCATGACATCATTTTTATCATGTTACACATGGTTTTCTCTTTTCTTAAGGTCGCCCATTCTGTGTACTACTCAATGTCACATTGATTAGTTTGTTTAGTGATTTGCAGGCGATTCCTCTTTTTCACCAGATTAGTATTTCTGATTTGTGCAACTTCTTTTTATGATTCTTAAGCAAAATCAAGAGTTAATTGTTTGGTTATTCACATGCTAGATCGTTAATAAAAATTATTAGCAGCTGTATTTATCAGTTTTTTCTTTTCACTGATTATCAGGCTGGTAGGTTGAATTCTCTCACCCTCAACAGTTCATATGATCAAGGAGCATATATATATCCACAACAACCTGTTTTTGGAGTGCCAGCTCCTAATCCATTTGAAGTTCAAGATCCTTTTGTTTTGTCAACTAGCATCCCTATTGCAACAATTTCTCAACAGCATGTAAATCCTTTCGGTCATTACCAACCATATCACCCTCACCAGCAGCATATGCTGATGAGCTCAGCAAATCCTTTCGAGGATGCAGGATATGGGGCATTTCCTTTGCATCCTGTTTCTCACGCTCATAGTAACAATCCATTTGGAAGCACTGGCATGATATAGGAGCACATTATTTCAGAGATTCAATGTTAGATAGATATGGTTTGTAGGATGAAATGTTTAAAGATAATATGGTCATAATGTCAATCATCTTATAATAAGACAACGGTGGGATTTTATTTTTCTCTGGTTAAATCTCCATTCAAATTCCTACATGCATACGTTTTCAATGTTCACATACATATCTTGAATAGAGATTGTATACATAATGTGCCTTGTTCCATCTCGACGGTTGACACATGATTTTTGAGTAGTATTAGGAAATTGAGGAGGAACAGCTTGGGGTTGTGATCGTTCTGCAGCAAAAATACCACTGATGTACAATGAAAGTGGCAATATAGGTAGCACTTCTATTAAACCTCAAGTATCTGCAAGATGAAATCCAAACTTGGAACAAGTTTCGGCAAAGAAAGGAAATAAAATTCCACACCCTCTTCTAATCTAGACACTACCTAATATATCATTCATTTTTCTTTCCCTGCCTTCAACTTCCACGTTTTTCTTTTTCACGCGGAACCGTTCACATTGCATACACCCTTACTTCAATATTTTCTTCCAACAACCCTTCTTTAAAAAAAGCTGATTGCTACCCTGGTCTCGTTGGTGTTTTGTTAGTTCTTGATTTGGACGTAGAATTTGGCAAAAAGTATTGTTGGAAGTTAATGTAGAAATTAAAGTTAGGTAGCTTTTATTGGTATGCATTTTTCTTTTTGTAAAAGGAATCGAGCAACATTGGAAGTTACATTGGTTTCGGATTTATTTTCTAAGTGTGCAATATGAAACTCTTAGATTGAATAATCTAAAATAATAATTATTTATTCAGTGTACTTTAATATTGTATAATCTAAAAGGACAATTGTTGCGTTTTATACTATTTGTAATTATGAATTCTGGATTATACAGAGTGAAAAGAGTACCCCGTTGTGGAACACATTAATAAAATAAAACCATAATTGGCATTATTTCAAAATTTAATCTATTAATGTGAACATAAATTACAAATAAGGCTATCTGTAAGACCACTTTTCTGGTCTCATTAAAGGATAGGGCCTTAACTTTTGGGCCTAAGGGCTAGCCCATAGGGTACCAAAAACCCCTAAACCAGCCTTATTCCTTTCATTCTCTTCAGAAAAACAGCAATCTTACTCTCTCTTCTCCCTCCAACAGAGCTCTGTTAGGGTTTGGCTCTCATTCTTCGTTTGAGCTAGGAGAACCCCATTTTTTTACATGTAAGTCAATCCCCAACTAATACTTCCTTTTTTTAGCTCTGTTGTTGCAGTTCCAACTAGAGCTCTTTTAGTAATCTCGTTTTCTGTTCTAGTGTCAGTATTCCAGCTTGCAAATCATTTCTTGGATCTGTAGTAATCCTCTAATGTGTGCTTGTACCTTCCGCTAGCATTCGTTCAGGTAAGGGAAGCTAGAACCTTCTTGATTGGTGCGATGGTTGTTATCTTGCTTGTGTTTCGTGATTTTTGAGCTTATATGTTGCTATGAATGTATGGTATGGTTGGCATTATTGTTTGGATGTGAAAATATGGCTGTTGCAGGATGAATAGTGGCGAGACCCGACACTCTCGCCTAGGTGACCCAGCCTCGCCCAGGTGACCCAGCCTCGCCCAGGCAACCCAGCCTCGCCCAGGCGAGACTTGCAGAAACATACCCAAACTCGCGCTCGAGCTCTCGCGTAGGCGGAGAGTTTTCGTTTGAGCGAGACACCATCTCACTCAGACGAGAGAGGCTTGCCTAAGTGAGGACGCGTGGGGGCTTGAGGTATGTGCTACATGTGTAGCTCAGGCGAGGAGGCTCTTTTTGGGCGAGGGGTATCCTCGCTCAAGCGAGTAGCGGCTCGCTTAAGCGAGAATCCGCGAGTCTTGCAGGGTTCCCTGATGATAGTCTCGCCTAAGCGAGACCCTGTGGCTTGGCCAAGACTGGCACGAGACTTCACTATAGAACTGTTCCTTTCATGTTTGTTTGGCTTAGTATGCTTTACCTTGAGTTTAAGGTAAGGATTGCATCCTAACACTCTAAGGAGTCAGTTAGTCTCACTTAGAGCGGACTGACTCATGTGGTAAGAGTAGCAGGAGGCCTGAAATTCATTAAGGGCTAACCTTGTGTGTGAGGGAATTGATTTATTGCAACACTTGTAACACTTGTAACACAGCTCGGGAGTGAGTAGCTAGAGGGTGAGCAGAGGTATCCATCACAAGTGCGAGCATCCACTAAATCTGACCAGATTATATGTATCCGGATGAGTCGAGTCTAGTTTTAGTGTATTGATTGGGAGGTCATAACGTGCTTGGATGATGTATGTATATTGGACTGTGAAAGTGTATCTGAATGCATGATAAAATCTTTTTGGCTCTAGCTTACCCTTGGCTTGTTTGATTGCTTTGTATGTTGATTTTCTACTTTTGCGATGATCATCAATTTATTGATGGGAGCAGATGTGAGAGGTACTCGAGGTCGACAAGGAAGAAATGAGAGATGATCTGCTGCATAGTCTATCTGGGCTTGATTTCACGTTTTATTTTGGGTTTTTTCTTTAGGGCTATGGCCCATGTACTTGTCGGTCCTTTTAAATTCCCATATGATTCTATCAACTTTATATCTTGATTCTTTTTGGCATTGTGGTGTGCCTGGTTATCGTAAGGAGTGGTGTTTAAACTCCAGGACTGCGCTTCTTATTATCCTGTGTAACGCTTCCTTTACTTATGACTATAAATTAAATGGGGTGTTACACTATCTATAAATTTGTATTAATCCATTAAAACTTATATTTCCTATATCTAAAACTCATAACAATAGGAATTCTAACAATACTCTAATAGACAATGATACAAATTTGTAACACATTACCACGATCTTAGAGTTTTTATTATACATACTGTCTTATAGATGGCAAAACATGTTAGTCAACTTACTTTTATCCGGTTTGTAATATTGTCATAAAAAATGGGGTGAAGTGAGGTTATCTATTACTCTAAAACATGTTGAAAATCTTGACCCGCCAAAGGACAGAGAGAAAGGTTGACCCATAAAAAAAGAGCTTATTTAAAATTGTATTGGGACTAAAAGGTCATAGCTCAAATTAACACCTATCCTCTGGTTGTATATTTGTCTAATGCAAAAGCTGAATACATGACAACTACTTAAGCACGCTATTTGGGTTTAAAGGTTAACGGAGTAACTCAAGCACAAACATAAAAGGTTTGTTGTGTATTGTGACGATCTTGTTGACAGATTTTAATAAAAATTTTTGAAAGTATCAAAATAATATATTCAAAATTTATATATTAAATTATCGTCACTAATATAACAAAAGTATATATAATTTAGTATTGATATCTCCTTGTATGTTTCTCTTTAAAAAATGATAATTTTAAAATTGTATTTGATATGAAACTCATTTTAAATAAGTTTTCTAATTTTATATCTTCTACTCATTGAATTTTTCCATATTTGAGAACATTTTCCATAAATAAGTTTCAAAGGATTAATATGAAACTGACTACCTATGATTCTTTCATTCGTAAGAAAGGTTCTCTAATTCAACAATTAGATCTTTATTATCATGTTTTCATTCTTGAAAATACGTGAAGAAGTAAATTTGTATTATTTTCATCTTCACTTACAGATATTTTTTCTTTTATCACTCTAAAATAAATGAACAAATATATTATTTTATTCTTCATCAATGTACCTATTTAAAAGAAAAAATAAGATTACAAAAAAATTTATAAAAATCTAATCGAAAATTGAGAAACGTAATTACTAAAATCATGTTTAAAAAATAGATATAAAAAAACCTATAATACATAATTTTTCCTTCTATGTACATAAAAAAAACTCATGAGATAAAAAAAATACTAAAAATCAAACTAATATTTCACTATCAAAATACAAGAGAGAGTTACCTTTTTATCAATAAAAATGAAAGAGAATTGATACAAATGAGAGCAGAGAAGATGAATTAGTGTTTAACTTTCTATTTTATTTTTTCAAAAACAAGAATTTATGCAAGAGTAGAAGATGAATACAATAAACAATAAGAGAGAAGAAAAAAAAATCTAAATAAATTTTATTTTTCTCTATTATATTTAAGTTTATATTTTATTATTTATTAATATTAAATACTATATTTTATAAAAAAATAAAAATCTATCTAAAAAATTTATTTAAAAAATTAACATATATTTAAAAAAAATTAAAAATTTTTGGGGGCTATACCCCTACAACGCTATGAAGATCCCCTCTGGGTCTCGTGTCTCGCACATGGCAAGAAATCCTCTCTTTTATTGTAGAACAAGACACATAGGTATACGATACTACTTTTTATGTTTTAATTAAATTATTTAGCTATTAATATTTTTTTGGTATAATTAGTCGTATAGCACCCAGTTTAGGGTTAGAATGTCAAATAGGTATCCGATTTTAAAAGAGTGTCAATTGCATCCCAACTTTTGAAAAAGTGCTTTAATTAGGTCCCTTTCAGACAGAGTTGACTAACGCCGTTAGTCAACGTGCCACGTGTCAGTCTGTGTTTTTTTTTTTTTTTAAAAATTTTAATTTTTTTAAATTTTTAAATTTTTTAAATTTTTTTTTAAAATGCCACGTGTCAAGTCCTTATGTGTGACACGTGACATTGTCAGTGCCGCCACGTGACATTGTCAGTGTCACGTGTCAGTATCACTATCAGATGTCATTGTGTTGATCTCGATTTAGTCTCCATATATGTTTTTTTGTTTCAATTTAATACCTAAGTATGTGTATTGAGTCAATTTTGTCCCAAATTTTTTTAATAATTAAAATCTATTTTTTTATAAAATTAAAAGTAATTAAGTATAAAAGTTTAAGAAAAATTAAGTAATTGATATTTATATTAAAATTTAGTGGTAAAAGTCATTTTATTAAGTCATTTTTAATAATAAAAAAAATTAGTATAACATTCAAACTAATAGAAATTTTGGTTTAAAATTAGTAAGAGACAACATTGTTCTATTTAAAAAAAAAATTAACAAAACATGAGTACTTAATAAAAAAGTAATTAATAAACTAATATGTTAAAAAGTCATTTTTAATAAAAAATATTAGTATAACATTTATATAAATAATAAATTTGGTCTGAAATTGAGAGGAACAATATAAATATTAGTACTTAATTTTGTAAAAATATTTATACTTAATTATTTTTAATCTTATAAAAAATGGATTACAAAAATGTTTTAATTATTAAAAAAAATTGGGATAAAATTGAATCAGATACACATACTTAGGTACTAAATTGAAACAAAAAGACATATATGAGAACTAAATCGAAATCAACACAATGACATCTGATAATAACACTGACATGTGGCATTGCAATGCCACGTGACACTGACAATGCCACGTGTCACACACAAGGATTTGACACGTGACATTTTTATTTTTATTTTTCAAAAAATTTTAAAAAAAATTTTAAAAAATTTTAAAAAAAATCAAAAACTCACAGACTACTGACACGTGTCACGTTGGCTAACGGCGTTAGTCAACTCTGTCTGAAAGGAACCTAATTGAAGGACTTTTTTAAAAGTTGGGATGCAATTGACATTTTTTTAGACGGGGTACCTATACGACTAATTATACCTAATATTTTAATTAAATTATTTTATCAATAGGTAATTTATTGATTGTTTTAAATCTTCAAAAAGGAAGAAATATATTTCAAAGTGGATAAATTATTTTATCTTTATATTTTACTGTTACACATTATTTCAAAACTTAGATAAAATTATTTTGCTATTAATATTTTAGTTAAATTATTTTATATAACATATAGTAGGTCGATTAATCAAAGATCCATAGTGCCAATACCCCTTTATATAGCGTCTCAATTATAAAGACTTAACATATATTCGAATAAAAAAAAGTTTCTCATAAACCACACAATATTATTTGTACATATAACAGATGTTTTGTACCTTCTACAAGCTGCAAATTATTTATATATCCAGATTTTGAGTTAATAGCAACATTCCATCAAAATGAGAAGAATAATTAAATTAAGGGTGTGATAATTTTAAAATTAAATAAAGTTTATTTTTAATAAAATAAATTTATTAAAGTAGGTATTTATATTGATCTTACATTAAAATATATATTTTCCGAATGAGAAATTAATTTTATTTTTATGTTAAATAAACATTAAATACGATGTGATAATATATATATATATATATATATATATATATATATATATATATATATATATATATATATATATATATATATATATATATATAAATCAAAACTCAAAACAAATAAAATTATTATGAGTCCGAATAAGATAAGATACAATGATCTCATATAACCAAACTTCTAAAAAAAGATTTAAAAAAATTGAAAACTCGTACTCATTTACTTCCTCACTCTAAATAAAATCATTATTACTCTCTACTTATTCTCTCGGACATTATACAACACCCACAATTCAATTTTGTCATCTAGTCTTAAAATTCTCTTTCTTGCATAGCATTTTTTTTCTCTCTCTCTAAAATCATCTCCCTGTCTGTTGTAGGTTACAAATTGATAATTTTTTTTCTTCTGAGGAAAATTTTTCTTTGTACATATCTAGAAGATTTACATGGCTACCAACAAGTTTGCAACCATGTTGCATAGAAATACCAACAAAATCACAGTGGTTCTTGTCTATGCCATCCTTGAATGGATTCTGATCATCCTCCTTCTTCTAAATTCCCTCTTTTCTTATCTGATAATGAAGTTTGTGGATTACTTTGGTCTCAAAAGGCCCTGCATATGGTGTTCAAGGATTGATCACATCATAGAGCCTGAAAATAACAAGTGTTCTTGCAGGGATCTCGTGTGTGAAGCTCATGCTATTGAGATTTCCAAACTGGGTTTCTGCTTGAACCACAGAAAACTTGCTGAATCAGAAAGTATGTGTGAGAATTGCTCATCTTCGTGTCGCCCAGAGTTTGTGAACTTGTCCCAGAGTTTTGGCCACTTTCCATGGATGCAGCAAAAGGGTATGGTTCATGGTTCTGATGATAATAACAAGGTACTTGACAATGGGATGGAGCCTTTGAGGTGTTCTTGTTGTGGTGACAACTTTGTTAGCAAGTTTTACCTGTTCAGAGATAAGCCTTCTTCGAGGGTTTTCGATTGTACCCAGAAAGAGAATTTGATTAGTGAAAGTGAGGTTGAGACAGAGGTTGATGAGGGCCATCATAACTCAGATTATGGCAGAGATGATTTTGTGGCGCTTCATCCTCCTGAAGAGGCACAGAACACTGTAGAGAAAAGGGGAAGCGACATTGTTTTTTATGTTGCGGAGTGCTCAGGTAGAGGAGGAAAGGAGGAAGATGATGTGAGTATTTGTTTTGTGCGGCATGGTGACAAAGAAATTGTGTATGGTGAAAACTTCAACCTGGGTTTAGACACAGAGAAAGGGAAAGAAGAACCAATTGGAGAGGAAACTTTGAATGTCCAACCCTGTGAGGAGACCAGTCATCAACTTTCTTGCTCTAATGAGATCACCGAACTGGTTCCACCCAAACATTTGGAATTTTTCATTCATGGTGATGATTGCCTTTTGATTCCTGTTGAATATGGTAGTTCCTTTGCCACAGAAAGGCAAAATCAACTTAGATATAAGGTGGGGGATGACGGGCTTGGTGGAGATGAAGATGTTATTTTGGATTTTGATTTAAATTCTAGTGCAGAATCTGAACCTGTTATTGAGAATTGGCACACTCCATTGCATACTGTGCCAGTGTCTCCAGGTAAGAGATTAGAATCAATAGTAGATGAAGAAAATTTGGAGCAAAACTGTCAAGTGGTGAAGTTAGCTCCAATAACTGAAGACTCAAGAGTGAATGGTTATGTTGATGCAAACATGAAAGGAAGAGATGAGGAATTATGTTCAGTTGTACCACAAGGTTTCAACCTCTAGTCTTAGTTTTGTTCTGTTTTCTTGGTTGAGCTTAAAATGTTCTAATACTTTTCTGTTCTTTCAGTGTCTGAAGATGCAACACAAATGCGTGATGATGAATTAAGAGAAGAAGTCTCAACTCAAAATCAAGACTTTATTCTGAAATCCAATGAAGAAGTGCAAGAAATCTCATCTTGTAACACAACTACTTTTACTGTCCATGATGATGGTGGTAAGTATTGTCAGCTTTTCTTCGTTCTTCCACAAGTCCATAACAAACAATTGTGACATCTATAAGCTCTACCCGTTTCCTTCACTTTTATTTTAAAATAGATAATGAGGTTTTCTCAAGAGTAATAAAGAATTTGCAGAATTTAAAACAATGTCACTTGTTATGATTATGCCAACTGTACATAACCATTTGCATCATCTTTAGAGCCTAATGAGATGAAAGAAGAAACAGTTCCTGATACACCCACTTCTGTCTGCAGAGAATCTACATCAGCCACACAAGATGCTACTACTTCTTGGAAGAAAAGAATCGGAAACAGAAGAATCATTGGAAGTAAGTGCTATATGTGATACAGAATATGGTGAGTTGACAATTGAGAAGTTGAAATCAGCACTGAAAGCTGAAAGGAAGGCCTTAAATAGTCTATATGATGAATTAGAAGAAGAGAGGAGTGCATCTGCAATTGCGGCAAATCAAACAATGGCAATGATAAATAGGCTTCAGGAAGAGAAAGCAGCAATGCGGATGGAAGCTTTGCAGTATGAGAGGATGATGGAAGAACGATCTGAGTATGACCAGGAAGCTTTGCAGCTTTTGAATGAACTTCTGATAAAGAGGGAGAAAGAAAAACTTGAGCTAGAAAATGAGCTTGAAATATATCGAAAAAAGGTTTATGAATATGAGTTTAGAGAAACTATGATAATACCAAGAAGAGAAAGTAACATAAGAAGCAGAACTTCTCCTTCTTGTAGCAATGCTAGATATAGTGATGAACATGAACTACCTATTGATAAGAGTCGATACACAAGCCAAGAAAATGGTATTTATAGCCATCAAGAAGAGTTCAGAAGCCAGAACACTTCCGAAGATGATGTTATATATTTGGAGGAATCATTGGAAAACTTGGAGGAAGAGAGGTTATTGATTCTCGAACACCTGAAGATGCTGCAAGAAAAGCTTGTTATCTTGAATTGTGAAGAAGAGTATTTTGATGGTATTAAATCAGTAGAACATCTTTGTGAAGAGAATGCAAATGAATACCAAGACAATAATGGTTACATAGGTCAGATAAATGGATTAGCAAATGGTAAGCACCGTGATGGAATGCAAACAATGTGTACAAAAGGCGAGAGGGTTCTCCCAGTCTATGATGAAACAGACACAGAAGCAGAAAACGGGGTCATGAGCAATGGTTTAGATTTTACTTCCTTGCAAAATAGTTCAGATGAAAAGGTCCAATTAGAGAAGAAAACTTTCAAAGTAGAAGTGAAGGTGGATCATGTTCATGAGAGACTCCAAGCTCTGGAGGCAGATAAAGCATTTTTAAAGCACTGTATCATATCCTTGAGGAAAGGGGATAAGGGTTTAGATCTTATCCAAGAAATTTTGCAGCATCTTCGTGATCTTAGGAATGTGGAACTCAGAATCAAGAACATTAGAGACACTGCTGTGCAAGAACTCAATTAGTTATTCCAAACAGATAATTGGTGAGACATACATTAGAATATAATAGATTTCTATGGTTTATCGTCTAAGAGAGCATTTACTGATGTATTGAGGCCTTGCTAATTGTAGCTATCACATCTATGCTATGTTGGAAATGATGTAGAAACTGGAAATCAAGCATGCATACACATACACAACTTTTGTCCCTACATAGATATGGACAATAGATACAATGCATCACATCAACTTAACCTAATAATTGAAAGCTACTTGATGGAAAGAGAAGAATCATGGTATGGCCAAGTTGACACAATGGTCATGGACAAAACTAACTTTTGTGGACAATATCCATCATTACCTTATGGAAAAAAGGTTGATGATATGCATAATTATTGTTTCTATAGCAAGGTGAAACCACCCTGGCACTTGTATTTTATGAGTAAAGGCCAGGCTAGCAATGCAGGAGAAATCCAACTAAGATTCTGGGGCAGTCTCCAAGATGATGTTCATTAGACAGACAGAATGAGGGCCACTTTTTGTCAGTTTTTTTAACCTTTTTTGGGGAGAGAGAAGAGAATAAAGAGGTATCCTCTTCCTTTTCTCTTTATCATCTTTTTGCATTATTCATCTGAGAGCTTTGTTTGTTTCTAAGCGGGAAAGAGTGAGTCATCACTTCACTCAACTTCTGTATAGTAAAGAAAATATATAATGTGTTCATTTGTAATCATATAAAAAGTTAGTGTTTGTCTATATTGCTTGGAAATACTTTAGCTTTTGTTACTTGTATAGCCTTTTCTTGGTGAAAGTGTTACTTGTGTAGCTTGTGGTAGAGATGAGTGTTAAAGATCTCGTCTATTGACTAAAATGAACAAAAGTTCAAGAAATTTTTTCCTTACAGAATTATTTTATTCGGCAAATCTTGACAATAATTTTGTGAGTCAAAATAATATACTTAAAACTAAGTGTAATTTTAATGTCTAATTTACATGAAAAGTTAGTAGGGTTCATTCTCCTCTAGTTGTAAGGTAATGTGAATAAATGATATAAAACAACTGCATTCTTCTTATTCACCAACCATGTTGATCCCTAACTTTGCTCTTAGAAACTACCCAGGTTGTGTTCCTTATAAGCTCTGCCACTGTTTGTAGGGTTAAATTAACTCAAGTTTAGTATAATATTAGATTACTGTGCTTATCTTATCAGCTTTATACAATCATTATATGGATCTATTACAATAACTTAACAAGTGTTCAAAATCAATACAAGAGAAAGATAATAAAGAGAAATACTATTTCTTCAATTATTGTTTATTTTCATACCGATTGTATTTGATTATGATTGCTCAATTTTTTACTCCTTGATTAATATATTTTTCTGGTACTTGATTTTATTTTTCTTATGAAAGTAAGTGCCTCTTAAATTTTTAATAGTTTTGACAGGTCTGAACATGCGATCGCATAATGACTTGTAAGTAATTAAGCATGATGAGTTCATAATTAAGATATCATAGCTTGAGGGTCAAACTTCTAGCATAGCTCAAAAGCATATGTTTTCTTTTCAATATGGATGGCCATACTCTCCTGCATAATTTCCTTCATACTATTTATGTCAGATTTAATGTTACTATTTATTATAGCATTCTTTTGGAGATATTTTGCATGCCATGTTTCAGAAAGGTTGATTTTGAGAAAATATTGATTTTTTGTAAACAATTTATTATGTTAAGAACAAAGTTATTTTTTTTCTAAAAGTAAACTAATCCAAACACTACTTTATTCATCCTATTTTTTAATATACAAATAATACCCATTGGTTCAAGATTTACTGATGATAACGCTGGTTAACAGGTCTTATTTTTTACTAGTTTTGTTGATTCGTTTTACATTGGTCTGTTGGGATAAGCAAAATTTATAAAAATTTATATATAAATGTTGTAATAATAATTTTGTTTTAATATTTTACATTGTTATAACACTGTTAGTTTACCATTGACAATAAACTAAGTAAATATAATATTAACATCTATATATCAAATAAATATGTAAAAGTTGAATATTTAATAAACAAGGAAACATAAAAAAAAAAAAATTTGTTTAAGTTACCGAAAAAGTGTAGCAATTAACCAATATCAAATGCATTTAAGAGAACTAAGCATGAGGTGAATGTATAACAAAATATATGAAAAGAGAGTTTTATATGACTTTAGAAATTAAAATATAATGAATTTTTTGTTGAGTTATGTAAGTTAATCTACCCCACCTCATCATTGGGTCGCACAGAATACATGCTAAGCAAAATGAACCTAAGTGAATCAACAAGTTTAAATAAACAACCCGTCCTATACATTTTTTGACAGACTAATAGGCCAACCTGTGTTACCAACTTTGCATCACCCTTCCTAGTAAAATTTTCCCTTTGCTGTACCCAATTTTCCAGTGAATCTTTGTGCCTACCTCCCCTTATTTCCATAAAACTAAGATGAGAATTTCTTCCTGCACCCCATGTTTTCTTACTACACCCTTATAATCAAGGTAAAAAGTCAAAGTTTCCCTTCTCTTTCCCTACAACACCTCCATACTTTTCTCCACCTCCACCTCATCTCCTTCTTCCACCTCCACCTCCACGTTATCTTCTTCTTCCACCTCCAACTCCACCCATCTTTTCCCACCTCCATCTCAATCTTCACCTCCACTCCATCATCTTATTCCATCTCCACCCCATCTTCTCTAGGGATGGTTATGGATTGAATTTTTAATGATCAAATCCACATCTATTTTATATCCAAATAATTGGATCAAATTTTCGATCCAAATCCATTTTTTTCGGTGAAACTAGTTTGAATTTTTTTTTTAAATCTAGATTCAAATATTTGGATCAAGATTTAAATCCAATCCAAATATTTGGATCAAATTCAAAATCCATAATCCATATTTTATAAAAGAAATTTAAATTGAATTTTCTAAAACTTGATTCCACAGGGCCAAAAACCACACAAAATCCATGTGGGTCAAGGCCTGTCCATGGGCTTTCTTCTTAAACATGAATATATATATATATATATATATATATATATATATATATATATGTATGTATGTATGTATATGTATAAAATTAAACATTTTATAAGACCTAAGAAATTTAAATAATTAAATAAATAATTATTGAATAAATGCGGGTAGTAGAAGCCTTTATGGCATATAATGTTAATTGTTGCGTGGAAAAGTACTAGCTCAAGTGGTTGAGAGGACTTGGTCAAGTCCTATGTATGCCAATTGTATGATATTTTATTTTGTGCATTGTTTTAATGTTATGCTTGGATGTGAGTAGTGATAATGTAAATTATCATGAAACAAGAATTGGTTGAATTGGTTGTGGGTTCAAACCTTGCCAAGAGCGAAATTAACTTCTTTACTTTTGCCAAAAATTTCTTTTGGTATGAAGGTGAAAGGGTAAATAAACCCTAACTGTAAGGAGGGCAGCCTAGTGGACTGAAAAGGCAGCCACTAATGGTCTTTGAATGACCATTAACACCAAAACATTAAGCCATTAAGTATAATTTTAATTATTTTCGTTTTGGGGTAATGAATGGTGATTAAGAGAATAGAAAATTAGGAGAGAAGGGAGAGTTGAGGGGGATTGGTACTGCATTTTCGTTTGGACAGTAAGCAGAGGTTTTCCAGAGGTTTAGAGCCATTGTTGGTGTGAAAGAAAAAGGCTAAGAGGGTTTTGGGTTCAAGGACACACACCAAACTCGAATTTTAGCAAAGGAATCCAAGTAAGGGGAATTATTTCGTGTTTTATGTTATGTGTATGATTAAGAGTCCGCTCTCATGATTTTATACTTGCGTACCATGAAATTCCATTCTCTATGTGATGTGAATAAGAGGGTTGTTATTTTGATGATGTTTGAACAATCTCTTATGTGTTTGTATGAATATGATGAGGGTTTTGTACTATATGGTTGTTTGTGGTTCAATCTCAAGTTTTGGTGGTCCAATTGGGTTTAAAACATGTCCAATTGTTCGTATGTTCCGTGCTCACACTTGAGAGATGTTGCGTGCGGGGAGGTACGTAGTTGGTGGATCACGTGTGTTGGACTACGAGCGAGCAGGTCCGTAGAGCAGGACTACGAACGAGGAGGTTCGTAGAGCAGGACTATGAGCGGGGAGGTTCGTAGAGGCCGGACCACGAGCGGGCAGGCTCGTGCGAGCATCATAAATCCTGAGTCTAGGGCTAACTATATGTGTGTTGTGAAGGTTGAAAAGTCTTGGGGATTAAGGTCTTAGCCAAGAACTAACTAGAATCAAACAATTAGGTGTATTATTAATTTTATTAACTTGTTTTGTTAATTATTTATGAGCTCACCCTTTCTGTTTGTGTTTGGCGATGATCGTGTGATTCGTTACACGAGAGTAGATGATGCTACACGTGATGCTGTTGATGCCTAGAGACGGAGAGAGGACTAGCTTGGGGGCTCTTGAGATATGGATATTTATGATGTTATTTCATTATGTTGGATTTTAAAAACTTGTAATGAGATTATTATTTACTTATGTTTAAATTATGGCACGTTGAAAAATAATTTGAATTTTCCCGTGTTTGGAAATAATAAAATTATGTCGATTGATTTTCTATATTTTATTTATTTATTTTAATTAAGTAATTTTCAGTATGGATGTTACATTTGGTATCAGAGCAAAATTTTTTAAGATTTTTGGAAACTATGGGGAGTGAGCTGATGGTGTTTCCTCTATGAAACTATTGTGTGTTATTGATTGTTAATAATTGCTTGTTTTCTGATATAATTAGAGTTATTTAATGTGAACAGCTGAATTATGTGGCGTGCGTAGGCGATGGCTAATAGGAGACACCGGAATAACGCTGGGGCTGATGAGATTGCGAATGCAATCCATAGGATGATGGACGTGATGCAGCCTGTTGCAGCGCAGTTGAGGGTTATGATTCCACCTGTCAAACCAGTGACGATGGAGGATTTCATGTGTCATAAGCCGGCGAAATTCATTGGCAAAGCCACCCCAGATGAGGCAGACGCATGGCTGCAGGAGTGTGAAAAGATTTTCAGGGTGATAAAGTGCATAGAGGCGCAAAAACTCACCTTTGCCACCTTTTTGTTGGTGACTGATGCAGAGTATTGGTGGATAGGGATGCAACAACAGATGAAGACCCACGAGGAGGAGGTGAATTGGGTCAACTTCAGAAAAAGGTTCCTAGAAAAGTACTTTCCCGACAACGCTAAACATGTGCATGAAGTTGAGTTCCTCACTCTGCAACAAGAGAACTTGTTAGTACAGGCTTATGTGGAGCGGTTTGAGTATCTGGCGAGGTTCTACTCGTAGGCCATCACGGAAGAATGGCGCTGCAGGAAATTTTAGGGAGGTCTGAGACATGTGCTGCGACGATTCATCGTAGGTCAGAGAGTTTCATGTCTTTGTCGAGCATGCCAAGAGTGTAGAGTAGTTGGAGATGGGGCCCAACAGGGTCAGTCGACCCCAGAAGACCAGTGTTGAGGGCATACAACATAAGAAGCCCTATAGTAGACCCTAATCCTCTTCGCAGAAGTTACAATGCTATAACTGTGAAGGAGAGCACCTGATGAGAGATTGCACTAAGCCAGCGGGTAGTGGGGGAAGCAGTATTAACACTCGCAAGTGCTATGCTTGTGATCAGCCGAGAAACTTTGCTAACAAGTGTCCTAATAAGAAGACTACTACAGGAGCACGACCTCAGCCATAACAGGCCGAGTCTTTGCCATGACCAACACGGAGGCCACCTAGTCAGGTAGTCTTATACTCGACTTTTGCTTATTGTTGGGTAATTGGAGAGTTGTTTGATTCAAGAGCTTTGCACTCATTCATATCTCACGACTGCGTGAAGAAGCTGGGATTGTCGACTCGTGATCTAGGATGCGAGTTAAAAGTCTCAACACTAGCATCTGAACAAGTTTCAACTAATTCTGCCTATGTTGCATGCTCGATTGAAGTGGAGGACAAAAGGTTCAAGGTGAACCTTGTAGGCTTGCCGTTGGAGGGTCTGGACGTGATCTTGGGAATGGACTGGTTGTCAAGCAATCACATAGTCATTGATTGTGGATGACGCAGAGTGGTGTTCCCAGAGTCTGATGGGATTGAGTTGATCTCAACTCATAGAGTCTTGAAGAAGATTGAAGATGGAGCTACTTGTTTCATGATAGTGGATCAAGGAGAAAAGAAGAGTACCACCGAGCTGATCAGAAGTATTCCAGTAGTGGATGAATATGCCGACGTGTTTCTAGATGAAATACCTGAGTTGCCACACAATAGGGACATAGATTTCTCCATTGATCTAATCCCTGGAGTGGGTCTAGTGTCGGCAACACCGTATAGAATGGCACCGACAGAACTAGCAGAATTGAAAAATCAGATAGAGGATTTGCTGGAGAAGAAATTCATCAGACCTAGTGCATCGCCATGGGGAGCTCCTGTGTTACTAGTGAAGAAGAAGGATGGAAGTTCTCAATTATGTATAGACTACCGACATTTGAATAAACTTACGATAAAGAACAAGTATTTAGTGTCGAGAATTGATGATCTGCTAGACCAGTTGAGAGGGAGAGGTGTATTCTCCAAGATTGATTTGAGGTCTGGATACCATCAGATCTTGGTCAAACCGAAAGATGTCCAGAAGATAACATTCAAATCGAGATATGGACATTACGAGTATGTAGTAATTCCATTTGGAGTGACTAATGCTCCAACAGTCTTCATGGATTACATGAACCAGATTTTTCGGCCCTATTTGGACAAATTTGTGGTGGTGTTTATAGGTGACATTCTCATCTATTCCAGGAATAGGGAAGAACGACGCTGACCTACAGTAGTTTGTGAGTTGGTTAGGTTCTGAGAAAGGGAAGGATTACCGGATGGGGTCAGATGGCATCCTACAGTTTCGCGATAGAGTATGTGTACCTGGGAATTGGAGGCTGAGGAAGTATATTCTAGAAGAGGGTCATAAAAGTCGTTTTAGCATACACCCAGGTATGACTAAGATGTATAAAGATCTGAAACAGTTCTTCTGGTGGAATGGAATGAAAACTGATGTCGCTGACTTTGTGGCATCATGCTTGGTGTGTCAAAAGGCAAAGATTGAACACCAGAGACCAGGTGGTACATTACAGCCACTAGACATTCCACAGTGGAAATGGGATAACATCTTCATGGACTTCGTAATTCATTTGCCGAGATCTGTGAAGGGGCATGATTCAATATGGGTGATCGTGGACAAGTTGACTAAGTGTGCCCACTTTTTAGCAATTAATCAGAAGCTGTCAATGGACAAGTTGGCGAAATTCTACATTTGGGAAGTAGTCAGATTGCATGGAGTGCAATCTAACATTGTATCTAACAGGGATCCGAGATTCACTTCTTGTTTTTGGCAATCCCTACAGGCAACTTTGGGGACCAGTTGTGGATGAGTTCTGCGTATCATCCTCATACAGATGGCCAGTCTGAGAGGACTATCTAATCATTGGAGGATCTATTACGAGCCTGTGTATTGGATTATATGGGGAATTGAAGTGAAATGCTTCCTTTAGTGGAGTTCACGTACAACAACAACTATCACTCCAACATTAGGATGGTGCCATATGAGGCTTTGTATAGGTGATGGTGTAGGACACCACTATGTTGGAATTAGGATGACGAGTCACTTGTTTTGGGTCCAGAGTTCTTAAAACAAACTTCTGAGAAAGTCAAAGCCATTAAGGATAGAATAAGGGCGACTCGGAGAATACAAAAGTCCTATGCAGATAAGAGGAGATGACCTTTGGAATTTGAGGCAGGGGATCATGTGTTCCTCAGAGTCACACCGACTGTTGGCATTGGAAGGGTTATCAAATCAAGGAAGTTCACTCAGAGGTTTGTTGGGCCATACCAGATCTTGAGGAGGACCGACACCGCAACTTATGAGATTGCTTTGCCACCGCATTTGGCGAACTTACACAACGTATTTCATGTTTCACAGTTGAGGAAATACGTAGCAGATCCCTCACATGTGCTAGAATCAGATGACATCCAGATTAGGGAGGATCTGACAGTGAACATAGGACCGATGAGGATATTAGACGCTCAAGTGAAGAAGTTGCGGGGAAAGGAGATCTGGACGGTGAAAGTCCTCTGGGATAAGGCTACACAGGAGATGACTTGGGAGATAGAGGATCGCATGAGGCAATCCTACACGCACTTGTTTCCTGGTAAGCCCAATTTTTTAGGACGAAAATCTTTTAAGGTGGGGGAAATGTAAGACCCGAGAAATTTAAATAATTAAATAAATAATTATTTAATAAATACGGGTAATATAAGCCTTTATGGTATTTAATGTTAATTATTGTGACGTGGAAAAGTACTAGCTCAAGTGGTTGAGAGTACTTAATTGTGTGAGAGGACTTGGGTTCAAGTCTTATGTATGCCAATTGTATGATATTTTATTTTGTGCATTGTTTTAATGTTATGCTTGGATGTGAGTAGTGATAATGTAATCCTAAAATTATAGGAATTATCACGAAATAGGAATTGTTTGAATTGGTTGTACACATGCATTGTGATTGAATGATTGTGGGTTCAAACCTTGCCAAGAGTGAAATTAACTTCTATACTTTTGCCAAAAATTTCTTTTGGTATGAAGATGAAAGGATAGAAAAACCCTAGCTATA
The DNA here is from genome assembly GCF_037176805.1 of Vigna unguiculata. Taxonomy (NCBI): domain Eukaryota; kingdom Viridiplantae; phylum Streptophyta; class Magnoliopsida; order Fabales; family Fabaceae; genus Vigna; species Vigna unguiculata. Next base: position 8,457,469 of record NC_140793.1, on the reverse strand, counting down.
AGGAGGGTAGCCAAGGGAGTTTTGAGGGGGATTGTTACTGCATTTTCTTGTGGATAGTAAGTAGAGGTTTTCCAAAGGTTTATAGTCATTGTTGGAGTGAGAGAAAAAGGCTAAGAGGGTTTTAGGTTCAAGGACACACACCAAACTCGAATTTTAGCAAATGAATCCAGGTAAGGGGAGCTATTTCGTGTTTTATGTTATGTATATGATTAAAAGTCCTTTTCTCATGATTTTATGCTTGCGTACCATGAAATTTCGTGCTTTATGTGATGTGAATTAGAGGGTTGTTATTTTGATGATGTTTGAACAATCTCTTATGCGTTTGTATGAATATGATGAGGGTTTTGTACTATATGGTTGTTTGTGGTTCAATCTCAAGTTTTGGTGGTCCAATTAGGTTTAAAACATGTCCATGAGAATTACTCGTTGTAATAGATTGCTTGGTAATGTCTGAATTGTGGTATTGGCATTGTTTTCTGGTGTTTGCGTGCGTGAATAGGGAAGTCATATGCCATTCTCGCTCAAGCGAGACATTCTCGCTCAAGCGAGGCAGTCTCGCCTAGGCGAAAGTAGTAGAGACTCGACCCTAGTTCTGCTTGAGCATCTCGCTCAAGTAGAGAGCCTAGGTTTTGGGTGACAGATCATCTCGCTGAAGCGAGAGTTACTTGCCTAAGCGAGAAATCGTGGGAAATTGTGTGTTCTGCTTGGATTGCCGCTCAGGTGAGAGGCTTTGGTTCTGGGTGAAGGGTGATTTTGCCCAAGCGAGAATTCGCATAGTGCCATTGTAACACGCTCGCTCAGGCGAGAGAGCCTAGCTTAAGCGAGACAGACTTGGTCGCTTGGGGGAAGGCTTCTAGTCTAAGCGAGAATAGTGCAGTTTTGTGTTCAAGCTAGGCGATATTGTCGCAGGCGTGGGTTTTGTGTGTGTTGTTTGTACGCATTGATGCAGACTTGGACCAGAAGATGTTGTGCCATGGGCGGGTAGTTTCATTGATGGTGGGGAACAAGTGATGATATGAGCGGGGAGGTTCATATCCAGTTATTCTCGTGTGGGGATACGAGCGAGGTAGGTTCATATGTTCGGTGCTCACACTTGAGAGATGTTGAGTGCTGAGAGGTACGTAACTGGTGGATCACGTTTGTTGGAGTACGAGCGATAGGTCCGTAGAGCAGGACTACGAATGGGGAGGTTCGTAGAGCAAGACTAGAGTGAGGAGGTTCATAGAGGTTGGACCACGAGCGGGCAAGCTCATGTAAGCATCATAAATCCTTAGTCCAAGGCTAATTATATGTATTTTGTGAAGGTTGAAAAGCCTTGGGATTAAGGTCTTGGCCAAGAACTAACTAGAATCAAATAGTTTGGTGTATTGTTAATTTTATTAACTTATTTTGTTAATTATTTATGAGCTCAACCTTTCTGTTTGTGTTTGGCGATGATCGTATGATTCGTTACACGGGAGCAGATGATGCTACACGTGATGTTGGTGATGCCTAGCGACGGAAAAAGGGCTAGCTTGGGGGCTCTTGAGATAAGGATTTTTATGATGTTATTTCATTATGTTGGATTTTAAAAACTTGTAATGAGATTATTTTTACTTATGTTTAAATTATGGCGCGTTCAAAAATAATTTGAATTTTCCCAAGTTTTGGATAATAAAATTATGTCTATTGATTTTCTATATTTTATTTATTTATTTTAATTAAGTAATTTCCAGTATGGATGTTACATCTTTCGTCGTCGACTTAGGGTCGATAGGTTTAGGACCCGTCTAGGTCGTTAGGCCAGGCCAAGCTGACTTGTCTAGGTTGTCGGGCTGGTCTAGTCTGTTTGACTTGTCATGTTGGCCCGACATGGTCAAGTTGTTGTGTCGGCCCGACCTCGCACGACCAGGTCGTTAGATCCGCCTGGCGCATTAGGGTTGTGAAGCTTGCCTGGTGTCAAGGTCGTTAGGCCCTTCTAGCCCTTCAGGGCCGTCAGGCTTACCGACTCAGCCTATCTGAGTTGTCGGGCCGAATCAGCCTGTCAGGGTCGTCGGGTCCACCTGGCCCATCAGGGTCGTCATGCCTACCTTTTCCGTACAAGTCATCGGGCATCACCCTTTCGAGTCGTCAAGCCAACCTAGCCCATTCGAGTCTTCCAGCCCACCTGGCCTATTCGGGTCATCGGGTCCACCCTACTTTTTCGAATCGTCGGGTCGATTAACTCGTTCGAGTCTTCGAGCTTGCCCAACCCGTTTGTATCTTTGCACCCTCCCGACCTGTTTAGGTTATTAGGCCCAATCCGTTTTTGTCATTGGGCTCGCTCGACCCTTTAGGGTCGTCGGGCCCGCTTGATCCTTTAGGGTCGTCGGGCCTGCTTTGTCCATACAGGTCGTCGAGCATGACCTGTCTTAGTTTGGATTTAGCCTAGTCCATCTCAACCTTTAGCCTAACCCACCTTTAAACTTAAATTGAAAATTTGGACTGGATTTTTTGGATTATCCATATTTGAAAATCTTAATTTAGAGAATGGATATCCAATCCATAAAATATATAAAACGTAGATTAGATTGAAATCCAAATCAATTAAAATGGATTTTAAATGGATTAGATTTTTAATAAAATGAATTTTAAATGGATTGGATCGGAACAAAAGTGGATCGGAACAAAAGTGGATCAGATTAAAAAAATTAGATTTTTTTCCCACCCCTACTTCTCCCACCTCTATCTCCATTTTTGTCTTCACCTCCACCCGTATCTTCTTCTTCCGCCTCCACCCTGAAAACATTCACAAGTGTCTATTAAAACAAATGGAAGGATCGTAATAATATGAAGTATAAGGAAGAAGATGATAATCAATAGTGAAAGATGTGTAATGTCAGTTTTGAATTTCACAATCCCTGTACATTTCGAATTGTAAATTGCATTACGAATTGTACAATTCGAAATCTAACTATACATTATGTGATATCCCATTTAATATAAAATTTCTAATAAATAAAACATCACATAATACAATATATGGATGGCAAAATTTCCTTTATGTCTATAGACATAACACGATTTTTGAAAAGGATGCTCATACAAAGAGCACTAAACTAGGCATAAAGGAAGTCTTCCAAACATATGCTCAAGGAAGGGAACAAATCAAACACCTAAACTACCCAACAACGTCATCTTCCATCTAATCATGATCAACATGTGTTTTCTTTTTTGCTCACACCAATAATGGTGATCACCACAAAAGGAAAAGCCAAACAAACACATAACACAAATAGAAGGTTAAGTTAGTGTATTTAAACATTCATACATAAATATAAACACATAGGTACATCACCCAAAAAGTACATACATGGATAAAATAAACACCCAACTGACTATTGACTCGATTATTCAGATTATGCACTTGATATAGAATTCTAAGAAAGTATGCACCTGTCTTGATTTCTAAAATCTGCAGAGTCTAGTCACAAGGGGTTATCACCAAATCAATCACAAGGTTAGTCCCAATGAATCTCAAGCCCAAACACCTTCTACGATTAGGACCTCCTGCCACTCTCACCACATAATCACTTTGCTATACATGAGTGTGAGTGATTATTAGAGTTCAAAATATCTTCCTTATCTAGACATCTCTTATATCAAGACATACATTAACCACACTATCACCAAGAATTTCCCTTGAAACTCTTTTATCATCAACATTCCACATGTTATCTCCGAATAATTAATTATCATCCCATGCTAAACACATCAAGTACAGGTTTAAAAAAATGCCACATCATTCTTGCGTAACTTTATACATCATATTTTTAACATTAACTTAGTTAATCACAAGTTAAAATAAGGAATTAAATTTTTTTAGTAATTATCGCTTAAGCTAGATTTCTCTCACCTCAGCTAGGAGGTTCTAACTTAAGCTAGATTTTCTCGCTTGGGTGAGACTGCTCTCGCTTAAGCTATAAGTTCTCGCTTAAGCTAAAACTTGAACAAAGAGCAAAGTATAATTATGTTATTCTCGCTTAAGCTAGTTTTTCTCACTTGGGCGAGACTGATCTCGCTTAAGCTAGAATAACAGATTTTCACACATCTTAACATGCAACACCAAAAATCCAAACCAAAATATACACAAACCACTACAATTCAACACACTCATCAATATAAACTATCAAGACACAATCAAAGACCAAGATAAACAATTTATTTCGAAATCTAATGAAAAACCTAGCTTTCCTTCCCTTAAAACTAATACTACTCTTGGTGGAAAGAAAGCCATGGATGGAGATGAGCACCACAACCCCAAAGTAGCTTACGAAGTTGAAATACGATAGTACAGAGACGAAAATGAGGCTCCAAAAAGACCCCAAGATGGAACCAAAGCTTCAAAACAGGAAAATAGAAATAGAACGGAGGTTGGAGATCGACTTACGTAGAGGAAAAGAACGTTCAGTTTGATCTCTAGAGAACTCCACAACGGTCTCAGTTCCAACCTCTATTTCAAGGAGTAAAAGGAGACAATTTGAGAGAAAAGAAATAGAGAGGAGCTGGAGAGTTTTTTGGGGGAAAAAGGACCGACTCATTTCTTTTTATTTTTCTGAAGCAAACTAATATATATAAAAAAAGGGTTTTACACATTACGAATTGTACAATCAAAAATATAAATTTCCATTATATATTATACAATTTAAAATATAACTTTGCATTATAGATTACACAATTCAGAATATCTATAAATTACATAATCCAAAACTATAATTACGACATATATATAATTAGAATTTTAAAAAACATGGGGATGCAAGAATAAATTCCCAAGTAAGAGTTGATTGAATATTTGCATCCCTGATTAATGACATTTTGCAAAACCTTGGTACAAAAGTTCCTTTTTCTAAATTATTTATCGTGTCTAAAAGAAATTAAAAGTTAGAAAATTTATATTCTTCAAGAAAGAGCGAGAAACAAAGAATAATCTTTAAATATAAACGATAAGTAAATAAAAAACTAAGACTTTATAAATTAAAATTAATGTAGTAAAAATTAAAATAAGAATTTATAGAAATTATATCAAATGATTATCATTGTAAGCCCCATTTTTCAGCCTTATGTGTGTTTGGGCCTGGCCTCTTTGTAGGCCCGAGACCAGTCTTTCCAGGGGACCAAACAACCTTGCTAGCCCGTAAACCTTTGTTGTCTGTCTCATTTTCAGAAACCAACCTTCTATTCCTCATATGTTCTTCAGCTAGAGCTCTACTAGGGCACACGGTCTTCTCTTATCTCCAAGCTAACAAAACCATCTTGTACCTTCTGGTAAGTCAAACTCTAGAGTTTTTAGTGTATTTCTTCACCCCTTTTTCACAGTTTGAGCATGTTGGTCAGTTAGGGTTCCATTTATTTACCTCGTTTTGTCTTGGTTTGCACGTTGCAGCTCACTACTCGAGTTCCTGGAGCTGTGATACCCCTTAGTTAGGGTCTTTTTGCTTTTGGTACCCAAAACAAAGGTAAGGGAAGCTAGTATTTTAACGGTTTAATGTATTTCTCCTAGTTTTTGGTTTGTTGAATGCTTCTGGATGCTGAATGATGTTTTGGGTGGTATGAAAACTATCTTGTTTGCATTTTGTATGTCCTCTTGAGAGTGTGTTCCTGCTGCATGCGTAAAACAGCGGTGAGTACTGTCATTCTCGCCTAAGCGAGCTTGTCTCGCCTAGGCGAGAGTGTCTGTGACTCACCCAGGTTGTGCTCGAGCAACTCGCCCAGGGGGAGGGCTCTTGTCTTTGAGCGACGCATTGTCTCGCTCAGGTGAGAGTGACTCGCCCAAGCGAGTTCTCGAAGAAAAAACCTGGTGTGCTCTGCTCGCAACCTCGTCTAGGCGAGGGGTCTTATTTTGGGCGAATGGCGATCTCGCCCAGGCGAGTTGGGCTCACCCAAGCGATGGCTCACAGAGGGTGCATGACGATTCAATGTTGAGATAACAAGTGGTGGTTATGGTATGAGGATCATGAAAATTGTATGTGATAGGCGTAATTCCATGAGTCTCGTGGGGAGATCTCATGGTGGTGTGTAGTGTATATATTAAGATATGGATTCAAGTAAGGATCGCATTCCGAAACTCTAAAGGGTCAGTGAGTCTCATGTAGAGCAAACTGACCCAAGAGGTGAGAGTAGCGGGAGGCCCTAGTCTATGGCAGGATAATGGCCTTAGACGCTTAAAGGCTAACCTTGTGTGTGGTAAGGTGAAACCCATTGGCAATGGATCTGTAGAGTAGTAGAGGCCACCACGAGTGCAAACGTCCAGTGAATTCGATCTTAATATATTTATCTGGATAATTGAGTCATAGTGTCCTGCTTGTTTGCCATAACATGATTCTCTGTGTCTCTGTGTTGCATGCTTGGGAATGTTTAAGTATTGGTTCTTTCATACCATGATAAGATTTAAATTACATTAGCTTACCCTTGCATTTCTGTTTATGTTCCTGTTATGTTTTCTCTTTTGCGATGATCACCCTTGGTGGGAGCAGATGGAGGAAATTCTGGGAGTAGGCCTGGTGGTAGCAGTGGTGCAGCTTAGGGGATCCGTATGTGTGACTCTCAGGAGCAGTCTATGGCCCTAAGTGCTTTTTTTTTAAAAATTTTATGCTCTAGAGGGGCATCGTCTTTTGTAAAACTGTTATTTTCCCTTGCGTTTGTTTATGGCATGGTGTATGCCCAAGGTTTTTTTCATAGTACACTCTTGGATAACTGTAATGGTTACCTTTCTTATATTCTATGTTCATCTGATTGCTTCTCATTATTATGATTATGTGATATCTTATAAAGTAGATTATTCTATTTAAATGGGATGTCACATTTTTATGGTATCGGAGCCTTCGTTCCTTAGTGTTTATGGGTTGTGTGTTTGCTTAGCTTTCATTGTGCCTTTCTTGTCGTGTTTAGATGAGTTTCCAGTCTAGCCAAGTTTCTAATGGTTCTTTCTGTGTGTCTAGTGTTTTTTCACCCCCTCGTATAGCTCCTCCTCAATCCTCTCAAGGCGACAAACAAGATCTTGCTAGGGCAATCGAGGCTATGGCTGCAGCCTTAACGCAACAGAGCAACGCCATGTTGCACCAGCATGAGGCGGCGATGCAATGCCAAGAGGCCTCCCTAGAGCAGCAACGCTTGGTAATGCAGCAAATGGAGGTTGCTAGGCAGGCTGTTGATGATGCTCAGAGGCAGCATATGGATGCTCTCCGCTAGTTAGTGGAGAATGCTGCTGGTGCCCAAATGTATGGTCCTCATCCCCAACCTCCACCCTCTGAATGGAGTTTGGAAGACTTCTTGAAGCACCAACCCGCCAAGTTTGATGGCAAGACGAGTCCCGACCAGGCGGACCAGTGGATGAAAGATATGGAGCGCACCTTTGATGCCAAGAGGTGCCCCGATGAGAGCAGGCTTGCTTTCACGGTCTACATCCTCACTAGAGAGGCTGAGCATTGGTGGGCCAGTATAAGGTTAGTGATGGAAGAGAAGCATGAGGATGTCACATGGGAAGCCTTTAAGAGAAGGTTTCTTTCAGAGTACTTCCCGGACAGCGTGAGATACGCAAAGGAGGTGGAGTTCCTCCAGCTGACACAGGGGAGTAAGTCAGTGGCTGAGTACACCGAGAGGTTCAAACATCTGGGGCGTTTCTACACCATGCCGCTCGATGAGGAGTGGCATTACAGGAAGTTTGAGAATGGTCTCCGAGGAGACATTCGGTTGATGGTAGCCCCGCTGTCCATCAAAGACTTTGCGGCCTTGGTGGAAAAGGCCAGGGTCATGGAGCGAATGAAGGTAGAGGTGGAAGCCCAGCAACAGCCACTGTAGAGAGTTAGCGGACCATCTGGGTCCAGGCTGAGAGTTGAAGAGAAGAAGAAGCCTTATGCTAGGCCTCATCCACAGTCATAGGGGTCTAGAGGCTTTTCTTCCCCGCCCAGTAGGATCCAGTGCCACGATTGCGGAGGACCGCATGTGAAGAGTTTTTGCCCGCAGCTATCCGGGTTCCGTAGGTGCAACCATTGTGGTAGGGAGGGCCACTTTGGCAGAGACTGTCCGACCTTGAGGAGGATTGTGGCACGACCTTCACCACAGACTCCGAGCCAGACTTCGGGCCAGACTCAATAGAGGAGGGGAGGCGGCAGGCCTCAAGCTACAGGCAGGGTTTATGCGATGACCAGGTCAGAGGCAGCTGGTTCAGGTAACCTTGTGATTGGTTGTTGTGTGATATCTGGCAAGTCTTGTTGCGTGCTCTTTGATTCTGGAGCGACACACTTGTTTGTGACAGAGTCTTGTGTGCGGGAGTTGGGTATGCCGGTGTGTGAGCTACCGTTTGACCTCGTGGTATCTACCCCGACATCTGGGTTGGTTAGGACTTCTTCGGTGTATGTTAGGTGTCCGGTTGAAGTAGAGGGACGCGTATGTAAAGTCAATCTTATATGCCTCCTTCTGCAAGGGCTTGAGGTGATATTAGGAATGGATTGGCTCTTTGCCAATCGCGTTCTCATCGACTGTCGAGAGAAGAAGTTGTTGTTCTCTAACTCAGAGGAGCCTGAGTTGTTGTTTTCCCATGGGGTTATGAAGGAAATTCGGGACGGCGCATAGTGCTATATGATCTTTGCCAGGATGGAAGTTGAGAAGGAGAAGAGGATAACAGTGATACCGGTGGTTAGGGAATTTGATGATGTGTTCCTCGAAGAGGTACCAGGTTTGCCCCCGAGGAGAGAAGTGGAGTTGTAGACTTGGTACCGGGAGTGTGACCCGTGTCGATAGCCCCTTATCGGATGGCTCCTGCAGAGTTGGTGAAGTTAAAAAAGCAGATAGAGGAATTGCTTGTGAAGCAATTTATACGGCCGAGTGCTTTACCGTGGGGAGCGCCCGTCTTGTTGGTAAAGAAGAAAGATGGCGGCTCGAGGTTGTGTGTGGATTATAGGCAGCTGAACAAGCTGACTATCAAAAACAAGTATCCCTTGCCGAGAATAGATGATTTGATGGATCAGCTACATGGGGCGTCTGTGTTCTCCAAGATTGATCTCCGGTCAAGTTATCATCAAATTCTGGTGAAGGCAGAAGATGTTAAGAAGACTGCTTTCAGATCCAGATATGGGCATTACGAGTATGTTGTCATGCCATTCGGTGTGACTAATGCCCCGGCCTTGTTCATGGACTACATGAACTGGATCTTCCGCCCGTTTCTAGATAAGTTTGTCGTGGTCTTTATAGACGACATACTCATCTACTCTACGACGCATAAGGAACATGCTGAACATCTGAGGATAGTGCTTGGTATCTTGAGGGAGAAACAATTGTTTGCCAAGTTGTCAAAGTGTGACTTTTGGATGAGAGAGGTGCAGTTCTTGGGGCACGTAATATCAGCTCAGGGTATAGTTGTGGATCCAGCTAAGGTGGAGGCTGTGGTACAGTGGGAGTGTCCCAAATTAGTGACGAAGATTCGAAGTTTTGTGGGTTTAGCTGGCTACTACAGGAGGTTTATAGAGGGGTTCTCCAAGATAGTAGCACCCTTGACACAGCTAACCAGGAAGGATCAACCGTTTGCGTGGACTGATAGGTGTGAGGAGAGCTTTAGGGAGCTCAAGCAGAGATTGACGAGTGCTCCAGTGTTGGTGATCCCGGATGTGAGTAAACCCTTTGAAGTTTACTGCGATGCCTCCCATCAGGGTCTTGGTTGTGTCTTGATGCAAAAGAGGAAGGTGGTGGCTTATGCTTCAAGGCAGCTGAAGGTTCATGAGAAGAACTACCCCACTCATGATCTCAAGTTAGCAGCGGTGGTTTTTGCTTTGAAAATCTGGAGACACTACTTGTATGGTGCACAGTTCTGTATGTTTAGTGACCACAAGAGTTTGAAGTACCTTTTTGATCAAAAAGAGCTAAATATGAGGCAGAGGCGGTGGATAGAGTTCCTCAAGGATTACGACTTTGAGCTTCTCTATCACCCAGGGAAGGCGAATGTGGTGGCGGACGCACTGAGTAGGAAGACAGTGCATGTGGCACACTTGATGATAAAAGAGATGGAATTGCTTGAGAGCTTCAGAGACATGAAGCTACAGTTTGAGTTGGAATCGGAATCCATTAGATGTAGCACTCTGATTGTACTAGTGACTTCTTGAGTTTGATCAAGGAGAAGCAAGCACAAGATGCTAGTTTGCAGAGGGTAAAAGAGCTACTTGGGTCAGACCAGGCCAAGGAGTTTGGCTTAGGAGGTGATGACGTGCTGAGGTTCAGGGGCAGGGTTTGTGTACCAGATGATGTTGAGTTGAGGAGATTGGTCCGTGAGGAAGGACATAAGAGTCTTTTTAGTCTACACCCTGGCATGACTAAAATGTACCAAGACCTCAAGGAAAACTTTTGGTGGCAAGGCATGAAAAAGGAAGTTGCATAGTTTGTATTGGCCTGTTTGACTTGTCAAAAGGCTAAGGTGGAGCATCAGAAACCTAGTGGAACGCTCCAGCCCTTGGATATTCCGGTGTGGAAGTGGGATAGCATAGCTATGGATTTTGTTACCCAGTTGCCTCGTACCGTGAGAGGGCATGATGCTATATGGGTGGTGGTAGATCGGTTGACGAAGAGTGCTCACTTTTTGGCAGTGAATCTCAAAATGTCTATGGCCAAGTTGGCCCAGCTCTACATCTGAGAGATAGTGAGACTCTATGGAGTATCCAGTAGCATAGTGTTTGACAGAGACCCCCGGTTCACTTCAAGGTTCTGGCAGACGTTGCAAGAGGCTATGGGTAGTAGGCTGAGGATGAGTTCCGCTTATCATCCTCAGACGGACGGCCAGTCAGAGAGGGTGATTCAGTCCTTGGAGGACTTGTTGAGGATGTGTATCTTGGACCACCTGGGCAGTTGGGATGAGGTGTTACCGCTGGTGGAGTTCACCTACAATAATAGTTACCAGGCGAGTATAGGGATGGCGCCATATGAGGCTTTGTATGGGAGGAGGTGTAGGACTCCCTTATATTGGTACCAGGATGGCGAGTCGGTCTTTGTAGGACCTGAGTTGTTGCAACAAACCACAAAGAAGGTGCAATTGTTGAAGGATAGGTTGCAAGCATCTCAGAGTCGACAGAAAGCATATGCAGACCGGATGAGGAGGCCCCTAGAGTTTGAGGCTGGGGAACATGTGTTCTTGAGGGTGACCCGAACCACTGGTGTGGGGAGGGCTATCCGCTCAAGGAAGCTGTCTCCTAAGTTCTTGGGTCCGTATCAGATCTTGAGGAGGATAGGGCCCGTGGCTTATGAGATTGCATTGCCACCCCAGTTGGTTAATCTGCATCCAGTCTTCCACGTCTCACAACTACGAAAGTATGTTTTTGACCCATCACATGTGTTGGAGGTGGAGAATGTGCAAATCAGGGAGGATCTACGAGTAGAGGTACAACCTGTGGTCATAGAGGATCGCCAAGTTAAGCAGCAGAAGGGAAGAGCCACCAGTCTCGTGAAGGTCATCTGGGACCGTAGGACAGGTGACTCAACCTAGGAACTAGAGGAAGAAATGAGGAGTGCATACCCACATCTTTTCTGGTAAGTCTAATTTTTTTTCGAGGATGAAAATTTTTTGTTGTTGGGGAGATATTGTAAGCCCCATTTTTCAGCCTTATGTGTGTTTGGGCCTGGCCTCTTTGTAGGCCCGAGACCAGCCCTTCCAGGGGACCCAATACCCTTGCTAGCCCCTAAACCTTTGTTGTTTGTCTCATTTTCAGAAACCAACCTTCTATTCCTCATATGTTCTCCAGCTAGAGCTCTACTAGGGCACACAGTCTTCTCCTATCTCCAAGCTAACAAAACCATCTTGTACCTTCTGGTAAGCCAAACTCTAGAGTTTTTAGTGTATTTCTTCACCCCTTTTTCACGGTTTGAGCATGTTAATCAGTTAGGGTTCCATTTATTTACCTCGTTTCGTCTTGGTTTGCACGTTTCTGCTCACTACTCTGAGTTCCTGGAGCTGTGATACCCCTTAGTTAGGGTCTTTTCGCTTTTGGTACCCAAAACAAAGATAAGGGAAGCTAGTATTTTAACGGTTTAATGTATTTCTCATAGTTTTTGGTTTGCTGAATGCTTCTGGATGCTGAATGATGTTTTGAGTGGTATGAAAACTGTCTTGTTTGCATTTTGTATGTCCTCTTGAGAGTGTGTTCCTGCTGCATGCGTAAAACAGCGATGAGTACTGTCATTCTCGCCTAAGCGAGCTCGTCTCGCCTAGGCGAGAGTGTCTGTGACTCGCCCAGGTTCTGCTCGAGCAACTCGCCCAGGCAGAGGGCTCTTGTCTTTGAGCGACGCATTGTCTCGCTCAGGTGAGAGTGACTCGCCCAAGCGAGTTCTCGAAGAAAAAACCTGGTGTGCTCTGCTCGCAACCTCGTCTAGGCGAGGGGTCTTATTTTGGGCGAATGGCGATCTCGCCGAAGCGAGGGCTCGCAGAGGGCCACTGTTCCAAGCCTCGCCTAGGGGAGAAGGCCTAGCTTAAGCGAGACGGTCGCTGTAGCTTAGGCGAGGGCTTCTAGCCCAAGCGAGTATAGTGCAGAGTTATGTTTTATATCTATATTTACCTGGTGTGTGGCTATTTATCTCAAACGTGCATGATTATGGTGTGATTGCATGAGTTGTATGAGTTGTATACACTGAAATTTGTATGTTAGCATGAGTAACATGAGGGATTCTGTTTGGTTGGTTGAGAACGTGCATGACGATTCAATGTTGAGATAACAAGTGGTGGTTATGGTATGAGGATCATGAAAATTGTATGTGATAGGCGTAATTCCATGAGTCTCGTGGGGAGATCTCATGGTGGTGTGTAGTGTATATATTAAGATATGGATTCAAGTAAGGATCGCATTCCGAAACTCTAAAGGGTCAGTGAGACTCATGTAGAGCAAACTGACCCAAGTGATGAGAGTAGCGGGAGGCCCTAGTCTATGGCAGGATAATGGCCTTAGACGCTTAAAGGCTAACCTTGTGTGTAGTAGGGTGAAACCCATTGGCAATGGCTCTGTAGAGTAGTAGAGGCCACCACGAGTGTAAGCGTCCAGTGAATCCGATCTTAGTATATTTATCCGGATAATTGAGTCATAGTGTCCTGCTTGTTTGCCATAACATGATTCTCTGTGTCTCTGTGTTGCATGCTTGGGAATGTTTAAGTATTGGTTCTTTCATACCATGATAAGATTTAAATTACACTAGCTTACCCTTGCATTTCTGTTTATGTTCCCGTTATGTTTTCTCTTTTGCGATGATCACCCTTGGTGGGAGCAGATGGAGGAAATTCTGGGAGTAGGCTTGGTGGTAGCAGTGGTGCAGCTTAGGGGATCCGTATGTGTGACTCTCAGGAGCAGTCTATGGCCCTAAGTGCTTTTTTTTTTAAATTTCATGCTCTAGAGGGGCATCGTCTTTTGTAAAACTGTTAACTTTCCCTTGCGTTTGTTTATGGCATGGTGGTATGCCCAAGGTTGTTTTCATAGTACACTCTTGAATGACTGTAATGGTTACCTTTCTTATATTCTATGTTCATCTGATTGCTTCTCATTATTATGATTATGTGATATCTTATTAAGTAGATTATTCTATTTAATTGGGATGTCACAATCATAAATTAATTTATTATGAAAAATAATATTTTACTTTTTTCTTACTGGCAAAGTTTATCCAAATATATTCTTTATAATATACTATGTCCACGTTGTGAATACTTGGTCCATATAAGGGCTATAATAGATCATACTAAATCAAGAGTTTAGAATTTGTTATGGATTATACTTTCCAAAACAAAAAGAATTGTATAATGGAAGTACAATTCATCCTTATATATAAATCTAAATGTTATTAACTTTATTACCTAGTAGGTTAAATTATTATATTTGTCTATTTTTTTTAGAGAAATCTCAAATCGATTTCTTTTTTTTTTATTTGTCTTAATTTAATCCTATTTTAGATAATTTGTTACAATCCATTTCGTTAGTAATGCATTAACAATGTTAACTGTGTCAGCTCATGATTTTTCATTTTTTTAATTCTTTTATAATTTTTTAAAAAAATATATAAATTTTGTCACATGTACCTAGGCCTAACAAATAGGGCTCATCCAAGTAGTATAAAAAATAATGTTCACAAGAGAAGTCAATGATCTCAATTATTGCATTCTTGTTGTTATTGTCAGTAATTAACTTGAGTATCAAAGTATCTTTGCAGGCTCCCCCGTTGAGGTTACCCCACTCTTATCGAAAGAGAACATCTTGACAGGAGTAGTGAACGAGACTTGTGATCAGAAGGATAGGAAGAAGAGTGATCAACTGAAGAGAATGAAGTGAACTAGAAGAGTGGTCAACTATGTCTTAGCCTAAGCAGAAGACTAGTGTACCTCTGAGTATATTTTGACCCACCAGAGTGTGTATATATATATATATATATATATATATATATATATATATATATATATATATATATATATATATATATTGAGATATATAAATCATAAGGGTAGCACAAAAATAAAACATATAAAGTAAAAAAAAAATTAGTTTTTTTTTTCTAAAAAATAATAATTATTAAAGGATACTTAAAAAAAATGGATGGATGGAATGCAAAATATTATTATTTATCGTCCTAAATTTTAATTTTAATTAAATATAAATAGAGATGATGCTTTGTCTTGTCTGAACTTAGAACATGTATCAGGTAATAATATATTTAGATGTATAATTTTATAAAGTTGAGTGCTAAACAATGTTTTATTTATTATATGTTATTATTCTACTTACGGTGTTTTTCTTTTATCTAACAGTTCTAAGTTACAAGTAAAATAAACTTATAGCATTTTCCATATTTTCCCTTATAATTATTTAGGCTTAAATGGTCTTTTGGTCCTAGTTTAGGACGACTTTTTTCACTTTGGTCCTATTTTTGAAAATATTTTCAATTTGGTCCTACTTTTCGTAATTTTGTTTCAATGAACTCCTTTGCGTTAACTCCGTCTAAATAGTTAACGGAACAGTGCCAGCGTGGTGATTATGTGTGACGTGGATACTGTTCAGTGACGTGTCCGTTTGCACTATGCTGACCATTTAATTGAAAATGTGGATTTGTTTAGGGTTAATCTCTCATTAAATTGGGTTTAGGTTTAGGGATTTCGTCGTCGCACTTTGAACTTGTGGATTTGGGGTCCAATTAGGGATTTCGTCCTCGCTCTTTGAACTTGTGGATTTGGGGCTCGCTCGCATTAGGGATTCTGGCATCCAATTTCGTCGCTATTCTTTGCTCAATCGCTGTGGAGGGAAAAGCGATCTCATCGTGAAGGTATGTCGTGCTTTAGGTTATTACTGATTGTCAGAATTGATTGGGTTTAGTGTTAATGATTAGGGTTTTGTATAATCGGTGCTGCATTGTTTATTGTTTTGGCTGGTGACCCACCATTTTTAATTGCTTCTGTTGTCGCTATCTGTGGTGGGTGGGTTTCATGGTTACTTGTCAGTTTGTCGGTTTGTCGGTTATAGAAAGCATATTTGTTCCCCCCATTTAAACATTGTTTACCATTTGCAGGTTTTTTTGTGTGTTTTTTTGTGTTTCCAATGTCTGATGAAAGGTTTGAGGTTATGGTCCACCACCGTGGTGAATTTGCTAAAAATGAGTGGTGTAAGTATGTTGGTGGAGAAACTACTCATTGGTCAGGTCAAAAGTTGTTTGAAGTTAGGCATGTCTCATTAATTGGAGACAAGTTCACTGTCAACATAGAAAGCCAGAAATGCAGCTGTAGGAAATGGCTCATTAGTGGGATCCCATGCTGCCATGCAATTGCTGCACTGAACTTCCTCAACTTGAAGGCAGAAGATTACATTCCACATTGGTTCAGACGTACCACATATGAAGAGATATACAACTCCATAGTTCTTCCTACCAATGGCCAACTTTTCTGGGAAACAACTGCCTTTCCTGATGTTCTACCACCACTTAAAAGAAGGCTGTCAGGGAGACCAAAGAAGAAGAGAAGGCTGGAAGCTTGGGAACTTACAAAAGATAACAGCCAAATGAGCCCAGGTGGTCATAGAAAGAGATGTTCAGTTTGTCGCGCACTTGGGCACAAGAGGAACAATTGTCCAGCACTTCCTGTCCATGGCTGTGCAGAACGTCCCACTGAAGCTGCAGCACCACAACCAACTCAACCCACACAAAGTGAACCACAAACAACTTAACCCACACAAAGTGAACCACCACCAAGTCAACCACCTGCAACACCCACTCCACCTGCAGCACCAACCCCACCAGTTGCAGCACCAACCCCACCAGCACCAGGACCACCACCCAACACTGCAGTACAACAGCCAAGCCAACCATCTTATGGAATTAGAAAGATGAGGCCAAAAATGCAAATAAGAAGGCCACCACATCCATCAACAGATTAATGAATGTATTTTGGGGGAGGGAATATTTTGTTATGTATTTTGGGGGAGGCAATATTTTGTTATGTATTGTCAATTGGAAATCATGATGTACTTTAACAATTTCTGGATTTTAATCACTGATATTTTGATGGAATGCTTAAAAGCCTTAATTAGTAATGCATTATCATTTACACTTTTCAGAATTTTATCTGCCTTCTTCATTTCCACTTTTCAGAATTGTTCGTTCCTCAGTTCATTCAAATTAAACTATTTTAAACAGCTCAGAATATGTAATTAAAGATAAAGGAATATCATTCATTCATTGAAGTAATTATTCAACATAGTCAACGACAATGACAACCCATAAAACCAACTACAATCATTACGATAAGAACACCTATGACAGCTAATGACAGTTGCATCCGTTTTTTCCAAACAGTCAATGCATTTTCAATATAAGCAATCTTCTGCCTTTGCCTAGCGATAATGGCATCTCGCTCATCAGCACCCTCTTCGTAACACCACTTGAAAAAGTTGCATCCCAACACATCTTCACCACATCTCTGCAACACAAAAAAACCATGAACATGAAACTGAAAGACTGAAAGTGATAGAAACACCCAAACCCTCGAACAGTGGGAAACAAACCTTAAAGTTCGCACAACCCCAAAATTGTTTACCCAAATTCTTTGTAGTTCTAGCTGTGCGCACCACTACAATGTCTCCGCAATCGCAAATTGGGGGTGACCCTAAAACCCTAGAACCACCATGGCAGGAATTGCAAGTCCGATTAACCCAACTGTTGCAAGAAGATGAAGATGCCCCACGAGACATTGGTTTTCAGCTGAAATGGAACCCTAAACTACAATGAACACACAAACCCTAAAATTCAATTTAAAATCTGGGCAATGACAGTGCAAACGGACATGTCAATGAACAGTATCCACGTCACACAAAATCACCACGTTGGCACTGTTCCGTTAACGATTTTGACGGAGTTAACAAAAAGGAGTTGATTGAAAACAAATTACCAAAAGTAGGACCAAACTGAAAACATTTTCAAAGGTAGGACCAAAGTGAAAAAAGTCGTCCTAAACTAGGACAAAAAGACCATTTAACCCAATTATTTATTAAAGGTTAAATCATTCCATATGTTCCCATTTTTGTAGCGAAATCTCAAGTAGGTCCCTCCATTTTTATTTGACTCAATGGAGTCCCTATTTTAAAAAATTCGTTGCAATCAGTTCCTTTCCGTTAGTTGTACAGTAATAGTGTTAATTATGTGTCACGTGTCAGCACATGGTTTTTTTGATTTTTTTGATTTTTTTTAATTTTTTTAATTTTTTAATTTTTTTTATAATTTTAAAAAAAAATTAAAATTGTAAAGTGTGAATCTAACATTGTGCCACGTGACAGAGATAGTGTGATGTGGCAGTGGCAGTGTCACGTGTCATTATTGGATGTGAAAAGTCTCAATGTAATCCCTGTATTTGTTATTTTGTCTCAATTTAGTCATAATTTTTTTAAAACTAAATCAATTTGATCCCTATATCAAATTTAATTTTTATATAAATTTTACAATGGTATTTTTATTATAATTAATATTTTTTTTAAAATTAAGTTTATTTAAATGTATATTTTGCATTGAACTTTATTTAAATATTGTTTCAAATATTTATATATCAATACTTTATAGACAAATGTTAGAATTGTTATAAATTTTTTTTAAAATTTTATATTTGAATTTATAAAGCTTTTATTTTTAAAGCAACTCTAACATTTATATATAAATTATAGATTTAGTTTTAAAAAAATTGGGATCAAATTGAGACGAAATAACAAATACAGGGACTACATTGTGATTTTTCACCTTCAATAGTGACATGTGGCACTGTCACTGCCACATCACACTTCTCTGCCACGTGGCACAATGTCAAATTGGCACGTGTAAATTTTAATTTTTTTTTAAATTATAAAAAACAATAAAAAACAATCAAAACAACCACGTGCTGACATGTGGCACATAATTAACACTTGTACAACTAACGAAAAGGAACTGATTGCAACGAATTTTCCAAAATAGGGACTCAATTGAGTCAAATAAAAATGGGGGACCTACTTGAGATTTTGCTACAAAAATGGAAACCTCTAGAATGATTTAACCATTTATGAAATAAAGATAATAATTGTTAATTAAAAAGGTTATAAAACTTATAAAATTAAACAAAGATATGAATCCAATATACTTTTTTTTAATTTATTAAAATAGAAAAAAAGAAATTATATATAAAAAATTCAACGCAAAATATATAAATGAAATATACCATATATGCAATAAAACATAAAACATAGAACTGAAACATAAAGCATTAACTCTATTTTTTTTACATTCCAAATCATAAAGCATAAAACTGAAACATAAAACATTAACCCTATTTTTTTTACATTCCAAGGAGTTTCTTAAAACGATAAAGTCCACCTAAAATGCAAAATAACAAAAGACATACTAAAAAAACAGATTTGGAACATATTATAATTACTTGTCATTGATAAAAACATCAATTTCGACATCCCGACACCCCTTTTGTGCATGGAAAACGATAACATTTCACTTCTTCAGTTCATGAGCACTGCAAAATATCCTCCACCTGGCTCCAATTGTAGTGGACCTCCTTGGGGAATTTTGGATGAGTATCTTACACTTAATCTTCTTTTGGCTTCCCTTGGGTACGACGTATGTAAGCCTCCACTTTCGCACATAGTCGACAAATTCAGTTGGTAGATCCTAACAAATTTCACAAATAGAATTTAAAACAGAAAATGTCATTGCGCTTCACTTGGTATTAAGCAAGATTAAAAAAAAAGTGAAGCAAAAACCATGTCAACAACACCTTCATTCTCCATCTTTCAAAAATATTTCAACAAATATAGTCAGAAAAAGGAAAGGAAAGAAGAAATGACAAATCTAAAAAATAAACAACAAAGGAGAGGGAAGAACACGAAACATTACCTCATCTTCAAAATGAATGGTACAAAATTCCCCTCTGGTAACCCTAGCACATAATGCTGCAGAAAATTCCATTCAAGGATGACAAAGAAGCACACAAAAGTTGAAGGAGGGATGTAGAAATTAGAAGACTGAAAAACAAACCAGGTATTTAAAAGAGTTTTTAGAGTGTTTGTATTAAGACTTACCTTTGCCTAAATTAATTTGAAATCAATTTGTCAATTAAAAAAGTTGGCTTTTGGCTTTCTAATGCAGAATAATAATGATGTAGAATAATAACTTTTACTTTTTTCAATGTATAATAACTGACACTTGTAGAATAATAACCTTTACTTTTTTCAATGTATAATAACTGGCACTTGGCTAACTTGTGGCACCGACACTTGGCTCAATTTTATCTTTCATTACTATCTCCTATGCCATACCTTGATAGGGATTCCATTTTGGACAATGATCATTCCTAGTTATACTTGCATTAGAAATCTAACAACAACTACCACTAAAATATTTGTTTTAATAGTTTTATAGTCACTACGAAAATTCCCAATTCCTTCATAGAATAGGTAGTTTTTACCATAATTGTCTTTCAAAAAACAATAAAACATAATTCAAATTAAGAAAATGAAATTCATGCTAATAATGGTTCAAAAAAGTTTATCATGCTCCTTTCCATTTTGAATAAAATGAAATTCATTTATTAGTTGTTAAAAATTCCTAAAGTGTAAAATGTTAATTAGCCAAGCTAGAAATTCAACTAAAATTGCATCACCAAAATTAACCACATACTAAAAGCTAACACAAATAGAAGTCTAAGAAATTCACACCATTTGTCTACTTGATTAGTTTGCTAGAATCAATAAATGTTTGCTTCATAGGAAATGAAAATGTGATTCCAAGATTAGAGACTGGCTTTGCACTTGTGAAAAGTAGATAAATGCATATTGTTCCAAAGCATGCAAAACCAATAGATGTTTGATTCATAGGAAATGATATCTACCATAGTATTTTTTTATGGAGCAAGGGTTGCAACTGATTGCATTTTCATTTAAAAAAGGATTAATAACAAAACCAATTCTACAACTTGAAATAAACTAACCTGCTCCATGGTAAGATTAAGATCTTTAGCAATCTGTAGAAAATGCAACATAAATCTACATCAAACATGTAATTAGTATACAACATAAATTACATGAGAGATAATCACCCAAAGAGGATTTCAGCATCAAAATTGACATTGATGAAAAACTTCAATAATCCATATGAAACTTCAAAACATTGATCTACAAATTCTACTTGTATAAAAAGAGTTACTCACCTTTTTCTTTCAAACAATGTGTGCTATTAATGGTCCAAAGCATGAGTGTGCTAAATTATTCTCTACTTGTTCTAGCATTTCTGCTGTAAGAGGAATATTCCAACTTATACCCTCATACTGTAAAAACACACAAACATAAACAAAAAGAAAATTGAAGGTTAATTACAAATAATGATGATAAGTATGATTTAAAATAAAAGACCGCAACACACAAAAAAAGAGACAAATTTCAGAAGTGTTAGTATCAATGTTATTGAATTCCGGCCATGGTGGTGCCATGGTGGAAATTGTTATCGGTTTCCCAGCCTGCCGCCATAACAAGGCAGAGGTGAATCAGGTTTTTTATGGCGGTCACTTTTAGCATGATTGGTGACGGCGACATAGCGGTTATGGTGGAAAAACCGGACCGAAAAAAAACCAAGATTTAGAATAAAAGAGAAGAAGTAAAGAAACGTGTAAAAGGGCAGTGGTTTGCAACGACAACATGGTGAGAAAAAGATTGGGCTTGGCCCACTAAATTTTTTATTTAAACAAACCTATGCAGATTTTTGATCACTCTCATTCTTTTACCCAGTCTTTGTCTTTTACTTAATTTACTAAAGTTACTGCAGTCATAGCAGTAAAGTTTTCTTTACCCCCATAAAGTTTTCTTTCCTGTTCTTTAAAAATAAAACAACACTCCTTCCTTCACCACGGTACTGCAATTACAAGCACTGCCACTCACTACTACCGTCAACTGTTGCCGCTGCCAGCCGCCACCTTTGGCCTTCACCATTAGCCATCATCAGTCGTCGTCAAGTATTTTTTTAAAATTTTTTTTTTCTACTTCTCTACTTTGACTATAATTATTTTGTAGAAAATATACCTATTTTCCAACAATAATAATGGCCAATAATCATGATAATTCGAGAATGTCTCATAGAAGTGACCCGAGTTGAAAACATTGTCATCCAATTTCACAAATCTAACAGTGATATATCTAGATTCCAGTTTTGCTATGAAATTACAATTGAAATGCATTTGGGAACTTTCTTCAAATTGAAAATCTTTGAAATTTTTTTTAGCTATATCGGCTCACAAGTGACCAATGTCATTCAAAAGATTTTAGGATCAACTCAAGATTCCAAAAATTGAAAAGAGACATAATATCATTACTTTTTCATTAAAATTATATGTGGTGGTATTATATTTTGTTTATCGCAATATTTCCGCCCTTAACTTGTTATGGTTTCTGTTATAACTTTATAAAGGTTTTTGGGGGTCGCCGCTATTTTCTGTTATCCGATATTAATAACATTGGTTAGTATGCTATACAAAGTCCATATTACAAATACCATATACTAAACATTTGACATTAAGAGTATAGTTCTAAAGCAAGAGGTATTTTCATTACCGCAGTTCGAACAAGGACTCTGCAAAAGCCAAATGTTAGTAATATGTAGTAATCAAATACAACCTTCAAGAGATTGTGTCAGTTTAAAATCACAAAGTCTTTTACAATGACATTTGCTAGTGACCAAACTATCTACACAATGAGAGGAACTACAACAAACCAAGTGAAAAATGAAACTAAAAGGTTGTGGCAGTTGTTCTCAACAACAATTGATAATATCCATACTTTTATTTCTTAGTCATATGAAAAATTTATCAAATCATCTAAGCAGTTTGATATCATGTTAAACTTTACAAAGCAAACTTAAACATGGTAATAAAGACACAAAAATAACCAATTACTGACTAAAATTTCCTTTTATAATAGACACAAAAAGAGCATTAATTGATCTCGATCTAACATGTACTATCACGGGAAAATATTTTTTTTTTCTTATTTTCTAATTGTAAGAAATCCTAAAGCATTTTGCATAAATAAATAAGGAATGGTTGAAATTCTACATTATAGTCTCTCAATTAAAAAAAAATCTCAAATAAAACATATGCTTATTCAAAATTATAATTATTTCCAAGCCCTCCTCTTTGAAATCTTCCACCTGAACAAAATCCTCTAACTAATCTCAAAAGAATAATTGTATTACAAAAACAATATTAGATTAAGAGACAGATTAATCAAAATTACCCATGTAATGCTCTAAAACTCGTCGTCAACTTACCCATATTCTCATTGGATTGCAACTCTTTTCAAACTTGGTTCTCCAAATCATAAAAATCCGCTCCAAAGAGCCACATGAACAAAACACAAACGCGAAAATAACAAAAAAAATTATATAAAAAAAAATTTCTTGACGGTGAGAGATACACATTCATCAAAAAACAAAAAACCCAAAACCTCTGACAAAATGATACAACAAAAGATTAAATATCGGAAAATACAAAAAAAAAAACATATACAAATAGTAACACATTAAACCCTAAACTCCACACAAATCTAGAAACAAAAACTATAAATGAAAAAAACAATCGAGACCTTCATCCTATGGACATACAATAGCAAATGAAATGCATACTATAGCAAATGAAAAACGAAAAAAACAAAACGTAAAAAAAAGGAGAGATGGAGACTTTCATGCTATGGACATCAGTGAGACGAATAAAGTAGAAAATAGGGAGAAGAGAGAAAAGATAACAGTGGTGGAGAAAGAGTGAGAGCAAAATCTTGAAAATAAGAGAGAGATAGACTTTAATTTTTTTGAAACCTGAGGAGAAAGAGTGAGAGCAAAGTCTTGAAAATGAGAGAGAGATAAACTTTTATTTTTGTGAAACCTACGGCTAAGGTTTCAGAACAAAGAGAGAGAAGAAAAGATATTTTGGGAGGGAAAGAAAAATTAGATTTGGAAGTTGTACACGTGGCGAGCATAAAGTATGTTGTGAATTAATTTATTTTTTCATGTTAAAAATACTATAAAAGGTAAAAAAAAAAAATTGAAGGCTTAAATATACATTTGGTCCCTATTTTTGTTGTTTTTATTCAATTTGGTCCCTATTTTCATTTTGTGTTCAATTAGGTCCTCATTGTTTGCAAAAGAAATACAAGTCTAAATGCTGAAGCAAGATTTTGATGATGATAAAAGAAGCCTGAAAGCCATCTGGAAGTCAATATGAAGAACATGTGTTGTTATGTTTAAAGCTATCTTGTAAAGTGTAATTAGAATAGTTAGAATCAATATGCAAAAAGAAAATTCTGGTATTTCTCGAAAAATCAAAGTGATAATCGATTATCACTTAGGATAATCGATTATCCTAAGCTGAACCAATTTTTTCAAGAAAGCACTGGAATAATCGATTATCACCTCTGATAATCGATTATCTCTTCAAAAATTTGTTTTTCATAAAACACACTGGAATAATCGATTATCACTAGTGATAATCGATTATTTCTGGAACCCCAATTTAAGGAACATCAGAGTTACTTCTCACTTACCTTTTTGAGAAGCTAGAATGCTAGTGTTGTGACTGTAAGAGAGTTCTCTGAGTGTTCTCAAAAGAAGCTTTGTAAAACCTAGTGTGGGTAGAGCGATAACTTTTCCTGAGAGGTGTGTTCTAGGAGATTGAGTGCTGTTTTTGTTGCTAGGAAAGCTAAGGTCAAGGTTCTCTGTATGATTCAGAGAAAGGTGTTCATCTCTTGTGTGTTCAAGAAAGGTGTTTTCTTTCTTTACTCTTTTATTATCTGATTGTAATCTATTATTTGTTAGTGATTTAGTTAATCTCATTTTTGAGAGATTAACAACTGGACGTAGGGTCTTTTGATCCGAACCAGTATAAATACTTGTGTTCAATCTTCGTCTCTATCTCTTTATTTCATCTATTATTGTGTTTAAAGAAATTAATATTTGATTTAATCAATAAATTTTGGAAAAATTTTAAAGTATTAATTTTATTACTTAAAACCAATTCACCCCCTCTTAGTTTTTGTCCAAACGATTAAACATTCTGCTGCGCGATACCAACAATTGGTATCAGAGCTTGCTTTGATAGTTATTCAAATTTCGAAAATGGTTGGACAAAATCAAACTTTTGCTGAGGGTGCGTCTATCAACAGACCTCCTCTATTTACTGGTGAAAATTATCCTTTCTGGAAAGTTAGGATGCAAATTTTTCTGGAATCTGTTGATAGAGGTATTTGGGATACTGTGTTAAATGGTCCATTTGTTCCTGTTAATATTGTAAATGATGTGCAGGAACCAAAGCCATTCTCACACTGGACAACAGACGGAAATAAATGAGCTCAGTATGATGTAAAAGCTAGAAATATAATTTCATCTGCTTTAACCCTAGATGAGTTTTACAAGATCTCAGTCTGCACCAGTGCACAAGATATGTGGGAAATATTGTGTGTGACCCATGAAGGAACGGACGATGTGAAAAGGGCACGCAAGAACTCCTTGATCCAAGAATACGAAATGTTTCGGATGCAACAAGGAGAAACTATCTACGACGTGGAGAAACGATTCACACACATCGTCAATCATCTCACAAGTCTAGGTAAAACTTTTGACACTGATGAATTAAATATAAAAATTCTTAAATCCTTGAATAGGACATGGTAGCCGAAGGTGATAGCCATCACGGAGTCACAAAATCTTGCGACAATGACGATGGCGGCCCTATTTGGAAAGCTAAGGGAGCATGAGCTTGAACTGGGTAGACTAAATGAAGAAGAAGATATTGGAAGAAAGAAGAACATTGCCTTCAAAACTGAAGTGGTTAAAGGAAAAAAGCAAAAGGAAGAAGATTCAGATGACGATGAAAATCTTAGTCTTATGATTAAGAAGTTATCAAAATTCATGAAGACCAAAGGAAAAATCAATTCAAGAACAATAAGAAGGCTAATCAAGGATCATCCTTAAATTTCAAATGCTACGGATGTGGAGAATCAAGACACGTCAAGGCTGATTGCCCAAATTCAAAGAAAAGTGAAGAAAAGAATGGCAGAAAATTATTTAAATAGAAAGCATACATAGCATGGGAAGACAATGCCTCAAGCTCATCAAATTCTAGCGATTCTGAAAATGAAGAAGCAAATCTATGTTTGATGGCTAATCACGATGATTTTGACAGTAAGGTAAATTCTACTTGCAATGAAAATGATTATGATGATTTATATGATGCTTTTCAACAATTACTTGTTAAATCTAGTAAATTGGATACTGCTCATAAAAAGTTAAAATCTGATTTTAAAGATTTGCAAAATAAATTTGAAAAATCTCTTGAAGAAGAAGAATTTCTAAAAAATAAAATTTCAATATTAGAAAATAAAGAAAAAGAAATTGTTGAATGTGCTTAATGTAAAAGTTACATGTTTGATATATGTATTTTGGAGAAACATCTTGAAGATGCCTTAGAAAATAAAAATTGTGAAAAGTTTAATCTCAAGAAAAATCCAAATAAGACCAAGCATGCTCATAATCATGATTTAAAAAATAAAACCAAAAGAACTCGTAGAGTTTGGGTAGAAAAAGGAATATCTCATTCTATGAATACATATGCATGTACTGCTACATGATTTTATTGCATGAAAAAGGGTCATACTTCAAACAAATGCAATATTAAACATTTTGGTGTTCCAAATGGGAAGTATCATTGGGTGCCTGTTCATAAGTAGATATTTTTCTTCTAACCCCAAGGACCCAAACAAGTTGTTGGGGACCTAAATAAATTGTGTCCTTATTTAGCAAATGACATCTAAATCCAGAAGACCAATGTGGTATCTTGACAGTGGTTGTTCAAGACACATGACTGGAGACAAAAAGAAGTTTAAGAACTTTAAAAGAAAGGAACAAGGATTTGTCACTTATGGGGATAACAACAAGGGAAAAATACTTGGAACAGGTGATGTAGGTGGAGGAAATACTTTGGAGATCAAGGATGTACTGTATGTGGAAGGACTAAAACACAATCTTCTCAGTATAAGCCAATTATGTGATAAAGGACTCAAAGTAATCTTTGAGAGTAACTACTGCACTATTCATCAAAAGGACTCCAAAGAAGTAGCCTTGAAAGGTATGAGACACAATAACATATACTTGATTGATCTTGATACTGCATCATCTAGTGATATAACTTGTTTAGTTGTTAAAGAAGAAAATCCTTAGTTATGGCATAAACGAACTGCTCATGTTCACATGCAACAATTAAACAAACTAATTTCTAAAGAATTAGTAATTGGATTGCCAAACATAAAGTTTGAAAAGGATAAACTATGTGATGCATGTCAAAAAGGAAAACAAGTAAAATCATCATTTCATTCAAAAAATGTGATTTCTACATCAAAGCCTTTAGAACTTTTGCATATGGATTTGTTTGGTCCTTCACGGACAAAACTTTTTGGAGGAAATTATTATGCTCTTGTTAGTGTTGATGATTACTCAAGATATACATGGACTTTCTTTCTTACACTAAAAAGTGAGGCCTTTAAAGCTTTTAAGAAATTTGCAAAAGTAATTCAAAATGAAAAAGATTTGAAAATGAAACTTTTGAGAAGTGATCATGGTGGAGAATTTCAAAATGAATTGTTTGAAAACTTTTGTGAAGAAAACGGAATTATGCATAACTTTTCTGCACCTAGAACTCCTCAACAAAATGGAGTTGTAGAAAGGAAAAATAGATCTTTAGAAGAATTAGCTCGCACAATGTTGAACGAATATGATGTGCCTAATTATTTTTGGGCTGATGCTGTGAGCACGACTTGTTATGTATTAAATAGAATGCTCATTAGAC
Source organism: Vigna unguiculata (assembly GCF_037176805.1). Classification (NCBI taxonomy): domain Eukaryota; kingdom Viridiplantae; phylum Streptophyta; class Magnoliopsida; order Fabales; family Fabaceae; genus Vigna; species Vigna unguiculata. The sequence goes on along the minus strand of NC_140793.1, from coordinate 8,430,102 downwards.
CAATTTTAAAAATTACCCTCTATGAATTGTTTAAAGGAAGAAAGCCTAATGTAGCACATTTAAAAATATTTGGATGCAAATGCTTTGTTCTAAACAACGGAAAAGAAAATTTGGGTAAATTTGATTCTAAAGCCGATGAAGCTATTTTCTTAGGATATTCATTAACTAGTAAAGCCTATAGAATTTTCAATAGAAGAACCTTGAATGTGGAAGAATCTGTGCATGTTGTTTTTGATGAAATTGTGGACCTTGAGGAGAACCCTCTTGAGTCAAATAAAACAAATGCAGGTGATGAAGAATATTTTAAAGAAGCTCTTAATGAGATGTACCTAAATGAGAACCCATTGACTGAACCTGAAGATCTTGCCAAAAGTTGGAAATCACCTAGACGATTGTCTCTTGAAAATGTCATTGGAGATATATCAAAGGGAGTAGTTACTAGAAATATGTCAAATTTCTGTATGATTGTTACCTTTGTTTCACAAATAGAACCTAAAAGTGTAGAGGAAGCTCTTCAAGATGATCAATGGTGTATAGCAATGCAAGAAGAGCTGAATCAATTTGAAAGGAATGAAGTTTGGGAACTCATTCCTAGGGATGATTCACACCAAGTCATAGGAACAAAGTGGGTGTTCAGAAACAACCTGGATGAAGATGGAAATATCACTAAAAATAAAGCCAGACTTATAGCAAAGGGATATAGATAAGAAGAAGGTATAGACTATGATGAGACATATGCTCAAGTTGCCAAGTTAGAAGTTATACGTTTACTTCTTGCCTATGCTTCTCTCATGAAATTTAAACTATATTAGATGGATGTCAAAAGTGCTTTCTTAAATGGATTTATCAAAGAAAATGTGTATGTTGAACAACCACCTAGCTTTGAAGACTATAAGTCTCCTAATCACATTTACAAATTAAAGAAAGCATTGTATGGATTAAAACAAGCACCTAGATCTTGGTATGAACGATTAAGTACATTTTTGTTAGAAAATGATTTTGAAAGAGGTATAATTGATCTAACCTTGTTTATTAAAAGAGTAGATGAGCATATTTTGCTAGTTCAGATTTATGTAGATGACATAATATTTTGGTCTACTGATAGTTCACTATGTAAGGGCTTCGCAAGTATAATGCAGGAAGAATTTGAAATGTCAATGATGGGACAATTGACATTCTTTTTGGGTCTACAAATTAAGCAAATGGAAAATGGAACTTTTATTTCTCAAACTAAGTACTGTAAAGAAGTACTTACGAAATTTGGAATGGATACTACTAAGGAAGCAAGTACTCCTATGGGAACCTCCTGCTATCTAGACAAAGATGAATCAGGAATAGAGGTAAATCAGACTATGTTTAGAGGCATGATAGGTTCTTTGCTATATCTTACTACAAATAGGCCTGACATTATGCAATTTGTATGTGTGTGTGCTTGTTTACAAGCCAATCCTAAAGAATCACATCTTATTGCTATGAAAAGAATCTTAAAATATTTAAAAGGAACTGCATGCTTTGGACTTTGGTATCCTTCAGGAGCATCTCCTAATTTGATAGGCTATTCAAATGCTGATTATGGTGGTTGTAAAATAGATAGAAAAAGTAACAGTGGTACTTTTCACCTCTTAGGAAGTTCATTAGTCTCTTGGCACTCTAAGAAACAAGCTTGTGTGGCTTTGTCAACTACAGAGGCTGAATACATAGCAGCTGGAAACTGTTGTGCTCAAATTCATTGGATGAAACAACAATTAGAAGACTATAATATCTTTCTAAATCATATACCTCTGAAATGTGATAATACCAGGGCTATTAACTTAACCAAAAATCCCATAATGCACTCTAGGAAAAAGCACATTGAAATAAGGCATCATTTCCTAAGAGATCATATAAATAAAGGGAACTGTGAGATAGAATACGTAGATACAAAGCATCAATTAGCTGATATCTTTACCAAACCTTTAGCTAAAGATAGATTTTATTAACTAAGAAGAGACTTAGGTATATTAGAGATCTCTTAAATTGCCAAAAACTCAATTTCCTTCAAAAATTCGAAAAATAGCGTCAATAATCGATTATGTGTGTCAATAATCGATTATTAGCCACCCTTAAAAATCCCAAACCATTCTGGAATAATCTATTATTTGGGGCAATAATCGATTATCCTTAATTTTGAGCCAAATATAAAAAACTCTTTGGAATAATCGATTATCTTAAATCATAATCAATTATCAACTCGTTAGGATTCATATTTTACATAGTTTTTGAAATAATAATCGATTATCACCTTGTAATAATCGATTATTACACGTCATTGGACCAAATAATTTCAAAAACTAGCCAATGTAACAGGTAGATTTGCATTAAAATGGGTGTATATGTGATGAAGGATTATCTTGTTTCTTTTTAAGATTATTGAATATGGCGTGAGTTGATTAAGAAAGCTAAGTGAAATCCCCACTGGACATTAAGATAGCAAGCTATCTAGATGTGAAGGTTCCTTTCACAAAGCTCAAAAGAAGAAGATGATGAATTGATTCAAAATGAAAAGGAAATGGAAAGCACATAAATCATAGAAAACCAAGAACAATTAAAGGAAGAAGAAAACATAAAATGGAAAGGAAAGAAATGGTAAAAATGTGAGAAGCACGCCACTACAAGGCTAGGCTAGAAGCCATGGCAACCTTGAAGATGAGTGGATGTGTGTCGCCACTTGCTATGCAAGATAAGGCTTAAAAGTTTCACTCCCAAGGGAGGAAACTCTCACAAATGGTTGAGACACAAGAGTGTTTTTACTTCAAAATCTTCAACCCTTTTACATGTCTAGGAGCACCCCTTATATAGAAGAGTTTAGGGGCCTCCAAGCAAATAAAAGATACCTAAGGATGTCTCTACAAAAACCTAACCCTAGCTTCTAGAAACTAGGTCAAATAAGGTTACAAAAATGAGAGACAAAAGAGCTAACTATGGTGTGTGCAAGGCTAATTTCGTTCTAGCACAAAAGGAGACAAGGAATGTGTCTCATATGTCTCTAGAAAGTGGCCATAGTGTGCTAAAAACAAAGGAGACCAAAGGTACATAGGTACACTTGCTTTATGCCTTTTTCTTTATGCTTTATGCCTTTGCTTTACTCTCTCATCCACATCATTTATGCTCCCCAATCACCATGTGCCACCTAGCATCGCTTTCTTACTCCTAATTAACCTACAAAGCAAATAAACATAGATTAGCATGTTGGCTTAAGTCAAGTCAACTATAGTCAACAAGTCAAACCTAGTCAAAGGTCAACAAGTCAACTAAAGTTGATTCAACTAAGTCAACTTAGGGAATCAAAAATAACAAACATAAATGAAAGGGATGAAGGATTAGTGAACTTCCTTTCTAAACATGCTTAGTCTTCTTAAGCATGTGCCTCCATCCTTGGTTGGGGTCAATCCTTCATCATTCTCTCCTCCTTGGAGAGAATTTGACCACAAATTCTTTAAGCCTTTGTAGATGGAGCTTGACTTGATTTGGGGGAGGATTTGCATCTCCCTTTTTTGAGCTCTTGTTCCATCCTTTCTAAGGATATTACCCTTAGCTTTGGTTAGGCCATCTTTATTTTCTAGAGTACTCTTCCTCTCTTGCTTGTGCTTTGGGCCTTCCTTTTTGGGTTGGGAAGAGAAGGAAGAGTGATGCACATCTTGCTTTGGAAGAATTTTTTTGTAGGCAAGTAACACCTTAGTGAAAGCTTGCCCATTTTCTTTTTCTTCTTTATCTTTTCTTATTATATTTCTATCCTTATTAACTTCTTGAGGTGATAGAGGTTGTAAAGTGGTCTTTTTCCCATTTATGAAGAAAATGTATTGGTTGGTATGACCATCATGTAAAGATTGTTTATCAAATTGCCATGGCCTACCTAGTAAGATATGTGTGACTTCCATGGGAACAACATCACATAACACCTCATCTTTATAGCTTCCTATAGAGAAGTTAATTAGGACTTGTTTATTGACATCTATTTCTCCCTCTTTACTTATCCAAGCAAGCTTGTAGGGCTTAGCATGAGGAATGGTCTCTAAGCTAAGCTTTTCCACCAACCTTGTGCTAGCTACATTGGTACTACTTCCTCCATCAATAATTAGAGAGCAAACCCATTTGTTAATTTTGCATCTAGATTGAAAAAAGTTTTCTCTTTGAGTTGGCTCAAGCTCACTTTGATCTTGACCTATCATGCGCCTTAATAACATAGGGTCTTTCTCAAAAATTTTAGTTTTATTAGAGGAAGAAGATTCTTTTGAAAGAGAATGGGGAGATGAGTGTTCACTTTCAACATCATTACTCTTCTTTAAGACCATGGTCCTCTTGGTTGGGCAATTTAAAGCAATGTGATTATAACCCAAACATTTAAAACATTTAATGGAACTTGATCTTGAAGAAGTGGAATGGTGAATGTGATCAATTGGAGATTTACTTTTACTTGGTGGTTCTTGATGAGAGTTAGAAGGGAACTTATCATGTCTCTTTTTATCCTTTCCCTTCCATGAGTGACTAAAGTAGTGGTTGGGTGAGTAACTCTTCCTTGCCCTTCTTTTTCTTTTCAATTGAATTTCAATCCCAAGGGCAAGTGTGAAAACATTTTCAAGAGTGGAGTACTCATACAACTCTACTTGGTCTTGTATGTCTCTCCTAAGACCACTCACAAATCTTTTTATTTTCTCTTTGTTAGTTTCTTTTATTTCAACCCTATGTATTTGAGACTCTAATTCTTTAAAGTACTCACTCACACTGATAGAACCTTGGTGAAGCCTTTGGAGCTTCAAAAGAAGTTCCTTCCTATAGGAGGGAGGAACAAATCTAGCGCGCATAAGAGTTTTAATGTCCATCCAAGAAGCCGTGGGTGGCCCTTGGTCATAATTCTTACAAACTTTATGCCACCAAGTATTGGCATATTCCAAAAATCCTAAAACTACTAGATCAACTTGTGCTTGATCCTTTACATGATTTTCATTGAAAATTTGATCAACTTTAGCTTCCCAATCAAGGAAGATTTTGGGATCACTTCCTTCATAGAACTTAGGAATCTTTGGAGTTTGCTTCTCTTGTGATGGGTTGTGCCTAGAATGCCCTCTTTTCCTAGCCTCTCTTTCTTGCTCCCTAGCTTCAAGCCTTTGAATGTGCTCTTGGATTCTTAGGTCACTTTGCTCCTTGTCTTTTCTCAATTGTTCAAGGGCCTCCTTCCTAGACAACTCCAAATCCCGAAGCAATCTCATCAATGTATTGTTTTTGTTTGGTGTAGGTGCATTTGATGAACTTGCCATGATTCCTACAAAAAAACACTCAAATCCGAGACAAAATAAATGGATTAGAGGTTAGACAACATGAAAACCGAGACCAAATCCAACCCAAAATGTAACCCAAGTGTTTAGATCACTCTTCCAAAGTAACAAGACAAGGCTAGCACTCAAAATCCACCAAAGGAGTGAAGTAAACACTTTTAAAACTTGTTCAAAACCTTTCAAATGCAAAACAAGTGATTCGGCCACAACATCCCAAGAGTTTCAAAAAAAGAAAACTACTAAGACAAAACAAAGAACACCTAGTGACAAGCAAGAAAAGCACAAAAACAAGGAAAGCTAAACTCTAAAGAAGAAAAGTTTGAGACAAAATTTTTAACAAGACTAAAACAAGAAAAGCACATTTTAAAGACTCTATGGAAAGTACTTAACAAGCATCTTCAAGTCTTAAATCATGCATACACCAAGAAAGATCATAACCAAGTTAAAGCATGGAACTAATTAGCCAATATCACCCAATTCTCAAGTATGAAAACTAGTAAGCATAACACCTAGTGAAAAACACACTTTTAGTTCACCAAGGAGCAAGGTTGCTCTCAGTTTTTAGGCAAAAATTAGTGCAAATTTTTCTTCTTTCATAACTAGTTTCATAAAATGGTGAGAAAGAGTTTTAGGTGGCTTGGACACTTAGTTCCTCAAGTTTTAGGCCAAAATCAATTTCATGGAGCATACATCAAGCAAGACATAAAGTGAAAGCAAGATTCAAATACTTGGAAAAACAAGAATAAGAACACTTCAAGCTACCATATGACATATGACTCAAGCAAAAGTTAGGCACATTTAAAGACTCAAACATGTAGCTATCATGCATTTAAACTTTTGGAAATGAAGGTCAATGATTAAGCACACAAAGACATGTTGTCCAACAATATTTAGGAGTAAGAAGAATAACAAAAACAGTAGCCAAAACTGCCCAACATAACTTGAAAAACGTTGATTCGCGGTGATCTCGGCAGCTCTGACCTTTGCTTACTATTTCAATCATAACTCTCTCCACAGAACTCCAAATGCATTGGTTCTTTTTTTGTTAAAAACTAGACTAACAGAGCTTTCTTTGGACATCAAGAACGTAATTTTTGGACGACTGAGCAGGTGCAGTTTAATCTTTTAAAATCGTGAACAGTTTATGCCAGCATTGTTTTTATGTGGACCATTCAAAGATAGCTACACAAGACAAGGTTAGAACATGAAAACACCATATTCAAGGACAACCAATGCTCTAGATACCAAATGATGAAGGATTATCTTGTTTCTTTTTAAGATTATTGAATATGGTGTGAGTTGATTAAGAAAGCTAAGTGAAATCCCCACTGGACATTAAGATAGCAAGCTATCTAGATGTGAAGGTTCCATTCACAAAGCTCAAGAGAAGAAGATGATGAATTGATTCAAAATGAAAAGGAAATGGAAAGCACATAAATCATAGAAAACCAAGAACAATTAAAGGAAGAAGAAAACATAAAATGGAAAGGAAAGAAATGGTAAAAATGTGAGAAACACGCCACTACAAGGCTAGGCTAGAAGCCATGGCAACCTTGAAGATGAGTGGATGTGTGTCGCCACTTGCTATGCAAGATAAGGCTTAAAAGTTTCACTCCCAAGGGAGGAAACTCTCACAAATGGTTGAGACACAAGAGTGTTTTTACTTCAAAATCTTCAACCCTTTTACATGTCTAGGAGCACCCCTTATATAGAAGAGTTTAGGGGCCTCTAAGCAAATAAAAGATACCTAAGGATGTCTCTACAAAAACCTAACCCTAGCTTCTAGAAACTAGGTCAAATAAGGTTACAAAAATGAGAGACAAAAGAGCTAACTATGGTGTGTGCAAGGCTAATTTCGTTCTAGCACAAAAGGAGACCAAGAATGTGTCTCATATGTCTCTAGAAAGTGGTCACAGTGTGCTAAAAACAAAGGAGACCAAAGGTACATAGGTACACTTGCTTTATGCCTTTGCTTTACTCTCTCCTCCACATCATTTATGCTCCCCAATCACCATGTGCCACCTAGCATTGCTTTCTTACTCCTAATTAACCTACAAAGCAAATAAACATAGATTAGCATGTTGGCTTAAGTCAAGTCAACTATAGTCAACAAGTCAAACTTAGTCAAAGGTCAACAAGTCAACTAAAGTTGATTCAACTAAGTCAACTTAGGGAATCAAAAATAACAAACATAAATGAAAGGGATGAAGGATTAGTGAACTTCCTTTCTAAACATGCTTAGTCTTCTTAAGCATGTGCCTCCATCCTTGGTTGGGGTCAATCCTTCATCAATATGGCCGTTGGAGACATCCCTCTATAAATATCAGCTATTTTGGTCGTTGGTACACTCTTTTCTCACCTTCAACACTCAAGAACCTCTCATTTTCTCAAAAACTCTCAAAGTTTCCTTCTCCTTCACTTCAACAATGGTTGAACCTTCTCGTAGGAAGATTCCTACCCGTAGAAGAATTGCATCTCGTGCCCCTCAACCCTCAACTGCACCTAGGACTGCCTCCATTGAAGGTTGGATTTCAAATGAAGATAAAAGATCTGAATTCATCACATTGTGGAAAGACAAGCCCCTTATCACTCCGAAATTCATCAAATCTCAATGGTTTGTCAATCGACGTTTCACAATTCCTACTTTTCTTGCTAAACAAGGGGTCAAATTCTTCACAGAGATTCAAGGCACCTACTACCCCGATATGGTACGAGCCTTCTACTTCAACTATAAATTCAGAGATGGAGTGGGTTTTACAAAAGTAAAAGGCGTCGAAATCATTCTGGATGATGATATTTGGGAAAATGTTGCTCAATTTCCCATTCATGATGGCACATCTCCAATCCTCACTGCTGGCATTGAAGGGTTCAATAGAATATTCGCCTGTAGATCCTTTATGCAAAGACCAAATCAAGAAATAGGCCGACAATTGCTAGCAGGACCTCTCAAAGTTGATGAGCGTCTACTTCACTATCTTATTGTCTGGATTTTATGTCCACGTGGTACAAATCACGCACAGTGTAGTGAAGCAGATCTCATGATCATCTATGCTATGCTCAATTACATTCCTATTCATTGGCCAAGCATCATTCTTGACATAATGCTCAAAGCCAAGAGATTGCCTCAATATCCACTCTCGTATTCCCTACTAATATCTCGTATTTGTGAGTACAAAGGTGTCAATGTCTCTGATGAACAATCTCATAACACCATTGAGGCAAACAAAATTGCGGAAAACTCCTTGAAGCAGATGAAATTTATTCCTTTTGGGAATACTTAGATTCACAAGGATGATATGCCTCCCTCAGACCATGAAGAAGAAGAGAATCCTCCCACTGCTCATATTCCTCCTGTTGACACAAATATTGGATCATCCAATGGTGTTGGTGGCTCATCCTCTTCTTTAGAGGATCACATTTTAAACTTAAACAAGAGACTTGAAGAATTCTTTCTCCTCTCCACTCACCGACATGAAGAAGTCACTGGCTTAATTAGAGGATTAGATACTAAAATTTCTAATTTAGAACATAAGTTTGATAAATATGATGAAGATGATGACATGAGTCAAGCATTTTAAATGTCTACATCATTGTTATTTTTTATTGCCTATTGTAAAGTGCTTTCTATTGTTATTATTTCTTAATAAAAATCCATTTTATTTACCACTGTCTAATTGAGGGGGAGCTTTTCTATTAAAACTTTTTTCAAATGATCAAAACAGGGGGAGAAAAAGTTTAAAAGTTTAAACCAAACAGTGCTACTAACAAATCTACTTGTAAGATATTTTGATTGCAGATACTTTAAACATATTGTTTTGATCATCATCAAAAAGGGGGAGATTGTTGGCAAAAACAATACAAGTCTAAATGTTGAAGCAAGATTTTGATGATGATAAAAGAAGCCTGAAAGCCATTTGGAAGTCAATATGAAGAACATGTGTTGTTATGTTTAAAGCTATCTTGTAAAGTGTAATTAGAATAGTTAGAATCAATATGCAAAAAGAAAATTCTAGTATTTCTCGAAAAATCAAAGTGATAATCGATTATCACTTAGGATAATCGATTATCCTAAGCTAAACCAATTTTTTCAAGAAAGCACTGGAATAATCGATTGATAATCGATTATCCTGATCAGTTGGGTGCGACTGTTTAGTTTTTTACCTAATTTTCTGGAACCCCTATTTAAGGAACATCAGAGTTACTTCTCACTTACCTTTTTAAGAAGCTAGAGTGCTAGTGTTGTGACTGCAAGAGAGTTCTCTGAGTGTTCCCAAAAGAAGCTTTGAAAAACCTAGTGTGGGTAGATCGATAACTTTTCCTGAGAGGTGTTCTAGGAGATTGAGTGCTGTTGTTGTTGCTAGGAAAGCTAAGGTCAAGGTTCTCTGTGTGATTCAGAGAAAGGTGTTCATCTCTTGTGTGTTCAAGAGAGGTGTTTTCTTTCCTTACTCTTTTATTATCTGATTGTAATATGTTATTTGTTAGTGATTTAGTTAATCTCGTTTTTGAGAGATTAACAACTGGACGTAGGGTCTTTTGATCCGAACTAGTATAAATACTTGTGTTCAATCTTCTTCTTTATCTCTTTATTTCATCTATTATTGTGTTTAAAGAAATTAATATTTGATTTAATCGATAAATTTTGGAAAATTTTGAAGTTTTAATTTTATTACTTAAAACCAATTCACCCCCCTCTTGGTTTTTATCAAAATGATTAAACATTCCGCTGCGCGATACCAACACTCATTTTCGTCAAATTATGGTCAATTTGATCCTTTTCACTAACAGTGTTTAAATAGTTAACGTTTTTGAATAGTACATGCCACGTGTCAGCTCCTGGTTTTTTTTATTTGTTTTTAATTTGTTTTTATTTTTTTAAAATTTTTTTAATTTCAAAAAAAATTGTCCACATGTCAAGTCACAATTGTGCCACGTGTCAATGCGAGTGCCACATGTCAGTTTATGGTTGTATTATTTCTTTTTGTTCAATTTAGTCCCGATATTCGTTATTTTTGTTCAATTCAATCCCTATATTCGTTATTTTTGTTTAATTTAGTCCCAAATTTTGTTAAAATAGAACCATTTAACTTTTAAAATTGACATTATTATTAGTTATTTTTTAAATTCAATTATAAATTATAATATTTAATTATAAATTCAATATAATTCTTAAATTCAATTGTTAAATAGAATATAATTATCTAAATATTATTAAAATATAATTATTAAAATTTGTAAAATTCACATTTAAATTTAAAATATTTAATATTTTTATTTAATTTTAGATATTAAAATCTAAAACATTTTATATTTAAATGTTAATTTTACAAATATTAGTTTACTTTTCTAAACTATTTTGAATATTTAAAATATTTTTATATATCAATATTAAAAGTATTTTAGAATATAAATATTAGAAAAAAAATTAATAATTATATTCTTATAATTTAATGTCAATTTGAAAGGGACAAAATTGATTTATTTTAATAAAAAATGAGACTAAATTGAACAAAAATAACGAATATATGGACTAAATTGAACAAAAAATAATAATACTACCACAAACTAACACGTGGCACTAGTATTGACATGTGGCACAATTGTGACTTGACACGTGGACAATTTTTTTGAAATTAAAAAAATTTAAAAAAAATTTAAAAAAATAAAATAAAAAACTAGGAGCTAACACGTGGCATGTACTGTTAAAAAACGTTAACTATTTAAACACCATTAGTGAGAATGACCAAATTGACCATAATTTAACGAAAATGAGGACATAATTGAACACAAAACGAAAATAGGAATCAAATTAAATAAAACAACAAAAATAGAGACCAAATATATATTTAAGCCAAAATTGAATTTTTAAATGGGAAGTTGAGATAATTGATTAAGAAGATGACATGTGTTAGGATTTTGCGATTTTTGTTTTCTTTTATATTTTTTATTTTATAAATATTATAAAAGGTAAAAAAATTTGTATTTTAAAATGAAAAGTTGAGATGGTTGATAAAAAGATGACATGTGATAGGATTTTGCTATTTGTATTTTCTCTTTTCTATTTTTTATAGATATTATAGGTTTCTTTTATCTGAGGACACTTGTTTCCAACGTTGAAACAAAGTTGACTACAAAGACCGAAAGGCCAGAAAAGAAAATACGGAGGCATAATTGTTAAACCGAAGTGGGAAATAAAAAAGAAAGAAAGAAAATATCGGTAACAAGTTTATTGAAAAATATATTGCATTTTCCTCTTCTCTTTCATGTCATCTATCACTGTAATTTAAACAAACACATAATAAAAATCATTAATCTTAAAATAAATATAAGAAAAACTATTTAGTGTAATCGAAGATATTAATAAAGTTTATTTAATAATTTTGATTCCGAAAAATAAAAATGTTACTAAATTACTCTCAACTCTATTTATTACATGTGATGTAGAAGTATTATTAAAGTAATGAAATTAATTGTGATTGACTCAGATTAAATTTTATATTTAAGTTAATTAATGTAAAATATAAATTTAAATAAATTAAATATTGTTAAAAATATGTAATAGAAATATCACTTGTAACATTCCAATTTTAGTAGCTTAAAACTAATAAAAATATGGAGTTTCATCGTAGTTCCAAAACAGATAATCCAGTGTACACAATATATTAATACAATCTTACAAACGATATGACTATAAAAATATATCACTTATACACTTAAACTAAACTAATAAACTCTATACTTAAACTGACCACTGCTAAAGCTTCCATTGGAAACCTCTTCATCAACCTAAAATGATGGCTTTTCATCCTCCAGAAGCGCCTTTGACGCTGCAATCACATCTGCTCTCACTGAATAGGTGATCATCGCAAAAGAAAAACATACAACACGAGACAGACACACAGAAAGTAAGGGTAAGCTAATCTGATTAAAGGAATCATACACTTCAATTATAAACAGAAATCATGCAATCTTTCTCATTTTCACCAGAATCACATAGACCACCCCAAACACAATGCAGATATATTACTCTAGACTCGATAACCGGATTGTGTAAGCGACATTGGATCTTTGGGTGGCTTGCACCTGTGAAGGTTTCCAAACTCTACAGAGTTTGGACACAAGGGGTTATCACCCAACCACTCCCAAGGTAAGTCCCCTTCGCATCTGTGACTGAATCGGGTCCACAGACTAGGACCTCCTGCTACTTCTCACGACATAATTCATTACACTCTACATGAGCCTTAATGATTATTGGAGCGTCAGGATACCAACCCATACGGAGTCCTCATGTCCTTACACACACTAACATACTCTTTTGAATTTCCCTTGAAATTCTAATTCAACCACTTCTTCTCATATTCCAACTTCATGCAATTTCACCACACATATTACCAGTCATAACAATTCATGCATATCATAACTAAGTTCACATTTTAACATTTAAACATAGCTTCATCCATTAGAAATAGAGAAATAACACTCAGCTGCAGAGGTTCTCGCCCAAGCTAGAGGGTCTCGCCCAGGCGAAAAGGGCTATCTCGCTTAGGCGAGTCATTCTCGCCTGAGCGAGGCTCGAAACAGAGAACAACCCAAACTCTGGGCGAATTCTCACTCAGGCTAAGCTGTCTCGCTTAGATGAGAGTGACTCTCACTCAAGCGAGACTGACTCGCCTAGGCGAGATCTCGTGCAGAGATAGGGGATGAGTTTCTGGTGTTTTCGCTCAGGCAAGAGCTGCTCGCTTAGGCAAAAATACCAGATTCCTAATCTGTTCTCACATGCAACAGTCCATGAATCTAGCACAATCCAATCATACACTCAATTACACATTTTAAGCACTCATACAACACTCAATCATGCAATTCAAAGTCATCAGAATGATTTCTATACGAAATTCAAGCAAAACAGTTAGCTTTCCTTACTTGTTATCCTGTTTAGACAGCTTTACAAACGTCAACGCCTTAAAAATGTCAACACCTCTAACTCCACAGGATGCTCTATCTACACATAGAAACATCACAAGAACGATCAGGACATACCGTTATGATCACTGATCAGCAAAGACTCATACTGATGATTAAAACGTCGCATGCAAGCAAAAGAAGGCTCGCATGCAATAGAAAACAGAAAAAGACTAAAAAAGAGAGCGAAAACTCAACTTACACGAACAAAGCAACTGATCGGTCCAATTTGAAGAGCTCCTATGGTCTCGGTTCTTCAATCAGACGACCAGAGAGATAGAACCTCTAGAGAGAAGTTAGAGAACTCTAGAAAAGTGGTTTCTAGAGAGATGGTGTGTTTTAAAATAATGAACCTTGTTTATAACAATTCTATTTATACTAAAACCTTTTAATATTAAAATAATTGAGTCTCACTATTTTTAAACCACTATCACTTTTAAAACGTCATTTTCTAGGGTCTTACATCACTTGTAATAAAAGTATCATCATAACATTTATATAAAAATTAAATTTGGTTTAAATTTGGAGTGCTTGAAATTGAAAATTTTTAAAAAAATTTGGACTAAAATCAAATCAAATTAACGAATATGAGGATCAAATTGAGATTCATACACTAATTTGATACGTGTCACCATATTAGATTGACACATGACACACTATAGACATGACATGTGGCATAAATATTTTTTAAAATAAAATTAAAAAATTTTGAAAAAAAATTAAAAATTTAAAAAAAATTCAAAAAAAAATTCAAAAAAGCGAAGAGTTGACATGTGGCACCTACTTAACGATGTTAGTTTTATACTAATAGAAAGAACATAATTGGTACTGATTTACAAAAATGTGGACCTAAATGAGACTAATAAAAATACGAAGATCAAATTGAGATTTTGGTAAAAAAATGAAGACGAACGAAATATTTTAACCTAAATAAAATGTATCTTATTAATAAATTTAAATAAAATTTATGTAAAAAAATACTACATAAGACGATTGTTTTCTTCCAAAAGTAGCATTGAAAAACTAAGGTTAAAATACTCCCTTGATCCATGTTTTTGTTGAAAAATCTCAAATAGGTCCTAAGATTTTTTTTAGTCTCACTTAGGTCCATATTTTTGAAAATGTGTAACAATTAGGCCCATTCCGTTAGTATAGAGTTAACGGTGTTAAGGATATGCCACGTGTCAGCTTCTCATTTTTTTGAATTTTTGAATTTTTTTTGAATTTTTTTAATTTTTTTAGAAAATTATTCATGCCACATGTCACATCAATATTGTGTCACGTGTCAAGTCAGTAAGGTGACACGTGTCAAGTCATTGTTTGAATCTCAATTTGGTCCATATATTTGTTATTTTAATTATATTTCAGTCCATTTTTTTTTTAATTTTCAATTTCATCCTTTCCAAATTGAGAAGAAATTAAACTTTTATATAAATTTTATAATGATATTTTTATTAGACATTTTAATAATATTAAGTTTATTTTATATTTTGTTTTAAAATTTTAAAATATTTATTTTAACTTGTTACAAAATTGTTTTAAATAATTTATATACAAATGTTATAGTTGGTTTAAAATTAACAATTTTATAAATTTAAATATAAAATTTTAAAACAATTTTGTAAAAATTTAAAATAAATATATTTAAAAAATTTTAAAAAAATGGACTGAAATGTAATAAAAATAATAAATATATGGACCAAATTGAGATTCAGACAATGATTTGACACGTGTCACCTTACTGACTTGACACGTGGCACAATACTTACGTGACACGTGGCATGAATAATTTTTTAAAAAAAAAATTCAAAAAATTCAAAAAAGAATTCAAAAAAAAATTAAAAAAATTTAAAAAAAATTTAAAAAAATTCAAAAAAATGTGGAGCTGACAGGTGGCACATCTTTAACACCGTTAACGCTATACTAACGGAATAGGCCTAATTGTTACACATTTTCAAAAATATGGACCTAATTGAGACTAAAAAAAATCATAAGACCTATTTGAAATTTTTCAACAAAAACATGGACCAAAGGAGTATTTTAACCAAAAACTAAAGAACCGTAATAAATTCACCTGAAAAAAATGAGATATTTTCCCGCCATAGTCCTCGTGGTACATAAGCTTCCCACTACCCCCACCAACCTATTTTTGTGCATGTAGGGAGAACAAAAATCCTTCGTCAAGATGAACTTAATGGGTTTAACTTGTTCTCCACTCGATGAACTTTCTGGGTAAGTAAAAGTTCATAGCTTTTTCCCATTTTCTCAATGATAGAGTAACTTCAGTGACCTTTTTAACCATTTGTTTTTGTACCACAGTAGTTCAAATCAAGAGGCACAAAAGGGGGATACAGACTTTGTTTTGGTAACTTCATGGTTATGATTAAGACTTTGTTTTGGTGAAGTTTAGAAAAACGTTCTAAAGTTAAAATGATGAGCTAAGTAATGGTTTTTGTTGGTGTGGCAATGGTTATCCAGGGGACACAATGTGGTCGGTGAGAAATTAGATGGCTTAGTCTTTACCATGAATGCAGCAAAGGATTGCGCTCAGGTTTGGAGCTATCTATCTATCTTTCTTTCTTTTACCAGTAAAGTGCATATTTTAATAATCATTGGCCTCAGAAATACAAAGTTATTGATGAAGTTACATTTGTCGGTGATACTATAAATTGCTCCAATCCAACAAAGTCGAACACCCCAGAATTGCTTAAGCATGTTGATAAGGATTTGATTCTGGTCATGTTTACTAGAAATATTTTCTTGGAAGGATGAAATTTAGTAGTATATTTGTACACCGAGCCATTTTTGTTTGAGTGTGACATTTACTCTTGAAATTGATAACATCAGTTAACTAAATGATTGATAAATGATAAAATGGTTAAGTATCTTTTTAGTCCTTGAACTTTGACGCAAAATTAAAATTTGTTCGTGTTCGAAATTTTGATACATGTTGGTCTTCAACCTCTAAAAATGAATAGACGTAGTCTCCTTAATCCAATTACATTAATATTTTTTTTACATATCAAATGTGTTTTCCAGTTTCTATTGAAATAAAAATGTGTTAAACGGTTAAACAATTTAAATGTTAGCATGAAACGTGTTTAACACAAAAAAAGAATTAACGTAATTTAGTTAAAAAAACTATATCTATTTATTTTTTCAAGTTTTGATACTAAAATGTATCAACGTTTTGGTTTTGGATACGGAGGAATTTTAATTTTATGTCGATGTTCAGATATTAAAAAAATATCTAACCCTTGATAGAATTAAAAATTTAGTGGTCCTTATGATTTCATGTACTAAAATGACGTGTGATTGTTATTTTTAGGAACTTGTGTTAAATGTTGGATGGTATAAATCATGTCTTCTAGAATTGATATTGATATCGATGTTACAGGGCCTAGCAGCTCGTTTTGGTGAACTAGAACAGTCATCACACGTTATTTGCACCTCTTTGGCCAAGTTTGAATCAGCCCTAAACACAGACTCATCAGGAAAACTTGGGCACCCTGCTAAGTTACTTGAGCCACAAAATCCTCACGACTCTGCCACGTGCAGGGGAATTCAAAAGAGTCTAACAAATCAGACTCGTGACAAAATTCCCAGAGCACAAATGTCAAACCTTCAAATGACCCCAATCATATTTTTCACGGGAATGTCAAGACTAAGCCATTTCCCTTGAATGACTCAATGGACTCCTTTAAGGTACAAAACTATCTATTTTTACTAGTAAAGTTCTGATTTTATGACAGTTAACCTTGGAAATATAATGATTTAATAAAGTTATGGATAGCATTTTTAAATATAATCACAAGATTGAATGGTACACGTACACGTATCCAATTTGTTTTTTAAGTGTTAACTACAAATAGTATAATTGATAAATCAAGTGATTTTTACTGACAAGTAACCTATATTTACCGGTTAATTACAGTGTGATTGAATGGGAGAGATAATTACAATTCTAACATTAGAAAAACAAAACTAAAGAAATTTTTTATAGTTTTTATAAAAGATTTGCAAAGATATAAAGTAGTGTATATATATTTATATCATATTGAAATGAAAAGAAAACTATAGACTCAAGATTTATTGCATCTAAACCCATAAATGGAAATTAGCTACTCCAAGACATTTGGAGGATTTTAGCAAACAAAATTGATGAGTCTTTATGATTTCGTAGACAAGAATGACATGTCATTTTAATGTTAGGAAACTTTATGCTACATGTGTGATGTTACGAATCAAAACCTGATGGTTTTGATACTGATTTTGATGTTACAGGATGTAGCAACTCATTCTGATGAACTTAAAAAATCATCACGCTTTGTTTTCAATTCCCTGGTCAAGTTGGAATCGGCTCACAATACTCGCACATCAACAAAAATTAGGCAACATGCTAGGATATTTTGGCCACAAAATCATTTCAAAACCAGCAAGAGAATCCAGAATAGTACACTAAGTCGTGATCAAATTCCCAACAAAAGGGTCAAACTTTCATATGGGCGCAATAATTTCTCTGATGACGATGACTACACTAATCTTTTTGACCATGACTCCAAGGGTATTAAGCCTTTCAATGATTTCCTGCATTCCAGGTCAATGCAGATGATGAAGTGCAAAATTAATACAAAGGATTATTCAAATAAAATGCAGATTTGCATAAGCAACTTCAAGAGAGTGAAACAATCAAAAGTAGTACCAATGGTTTGTACACCTTGATAAATAGATGTTTTTAATGTTAATTCATTACACCTTGTAATAATTAGTCACTCAAATGTAACAACAGGGTCTTGGCAACTTCAATTCAGTACCAAGGTTAACTAATGTTCTTATAGAACAATTTCCAGCTCCATTGGCCACGTACCGAACAATGAAGACCCCAACACTCAAGTCACATACCATTTTGTCATACAAGGATGTGACGAGAAAGTCCCTGTCTGTAATAGAAAGGGAATATCTATGGTATAATGTCTAATATGATGAGAGTTGCATTGGTTAATTAAGTTCAATTGATATTAATATTTATCTAATCATTAATCTGTTGTCAGTTCATCAGGTCCAAGTTTCCTCCTTCACCTGAGATGCTATAACTCCTGCTGAGATTAAAGTATGTGCATATATGTTTAATCCAGAGAATCATCTCAGGTAACAAGATTAATTCTTGGTTAAGTTTCTAGTTTGATTAAGTGATTACTTAATGTTTGTTGAAAAGCTTCACACATATGCACCTAACTGAACACATGGGTACACTCTGGCAGGGAGGTTGTACTAAGGATTGGAAACAAGTTTGCTACCACAGAAGACATTCAGTGTCTTTGTCCAGGCAGGGAGATTGAAGATAAGGTTAGGCATAGATTCTATTCTATGCCAAATGGGATGTGCTATGTTCGTATAATGGTTATTTGAATGTTGTGTTTTATGTTCTTGACAACAGATTATTAATATTATGGCCTTGAAAACTACCTTGATGCAACTTCATCAACTAACTGACCAAACTGTTTGGTCATTACCATCCTCGTTTGCGGTATGTGCATTTTTTGTTCTTACTGATTTGATCTGATCTAATCAGAAGCAAAACATGTTGGCCTGACATATATGTTTGGTTATAGGATGATGTTCTTCAAGGACAATCAGTTAACCGACTCACAACGACTTATGCAATACATTTGATGCCACCCTTCTCTAGTCTTAAATGTGTAAAGTGATAACACCATTGAAGTAACATTTTATTTGATATAATGTTTATAGAAAGGTTGCTCATGTTCTATCTCGCACAATTTACAGATTTACTTACCGGTTAAAGATGGGGGACATTGGTATTTGGTGGTTGTTTCATTGGAGGAGTGAATTGTTCATCACCTAGACTCATGCTTACATGTGGGACAAGGTAGACACATACACAATTTCATAAGGACAATGGTACTTACACAAATTGCTAGCAACACACCTTACACTTCCTCTTAGTGTGCATCCTCTAGCACTAATTTAGGAATGAAATCCACAAAATGAAGAATGCTTCACTAGTTTATTTTCTTCTTTTGAAAGAACTTGTAGAAAAGTTTATTTGTTGCACAGTAATCTAAAAGAAAGCAGGTTTTTATTCTATTGATTCATTTAAAACAGGACATCATCGATCTCTATATATTAAGAACTTTGATAATTACAAAGAGATTTCTAGAACTTCTAACAACTTTTAACAACTTTTAGTAGAACACTTAGAATCCTATCAACAACCAAGTGCATGCCTGGTTGTGTTTTGAACACCCACTTCATCGATGCAGTGTTCAGTCTTGGCTCAAATGATATCTTCAGAATACTTTCCGCATGAATATCTGAGTAGCATACACAAAATCAGGTGGCGGGAGATCGTGGACACAAAGGGAATATCAAACTGTGAACAAAGGTGAGCAAGTTAAATTATAGTACACAAGTTATATTTCCCACTCCTACATGTGTTAGTTGGCCCTATGTGTTGATCCCCCACCTTTCTTGACCCTTAAAACCTCCTTTGTTTTTTTTTTTTTTGGAATATAATTTGATCATATTGATAATGAAATAACATGATCGATCCAATAACATAAGGCTAAAATTTAATATTATTTTAGAAAGTAATTATGCAACTAACTTGAATGCAATGGGAAAATTTATGGTAGAAGTATGAACTAAATTTTATACCTTACAATTGTTTATATTATAGTTTTAAATGTTTTAATTTCTTACCATTATTATTTCTTCTATTTTAGTTTCTTAGTAAGATTTAAATTTTTAACATTGTATAAATGTTGTTTTTGTGTTCTTCTCACTTATGATTTTAACATGAAAAAAAAAATACTAATTAACATAATTAAGATAACAAAAAATACTTTAGATTAAGATAATTAGATTTCTTAATTATGGTTTTAGCATGAACATTAAATAGTTTTAGTTAACATAATTAAGACAAAAATGATTTTATGTTAAGATAATTTGGTTTTATAGTGAATAGATGGTAAAATGTGTTACTCGATCTAAATTTTCAATTTTTTTTTTTAAATGAATAGTTCATATTGATAGGTTTATTCTTATTCTGTTTTATAGAAATAGAAACATTTGTGTACCGGTACACCCAATAAGTCTCACATCACTGAAGGTCAAGGGAAGTTTAAATACTCCTACCTTTTTCTACCCTCCGAGTCGTCTGCAGAGCTCACACGTTCTAAAACGGATAATATCTCGGGGACGCGGTGGTCATTCCTAATGAATGATGGTTGCCGAACAAATTTGGATCGGAATCAGAACATTTAGTTAAATGTGCTCGAACATAAAGGACCTATATATTTTCTTCCATTTTCTTTATTATATATATATATATATATATATAAATAAGTTTATTAAAAATGATACGAAGATAAATATATTGCATTTCTCTCTCCTTTATTGTGGGTGCAGTTTTTTTTTCTACTCTTAAAAGCTTATCCTATGTGCTTCTTTCAAAAGTAATTGTAATACTCTTTGAAGCATACATATAAAAGTGATTGAGGAACTAAAACATGAGTATGTTGACTCCTATGAGAAAAATTTTCGTCAATCACGAATTAAATAAAGAGCATCAACAGAGAAATTTAAACATCTTCTCATAATTAGTCCAAATATTTCAAATACAGTCAAATGTAATAAGTAAGAGAGACATTTAGTTGGAATTCCTTCATGTTATACTTTTTTATGATAAGAATTAAACATACTTAATAAAGTTTAAAATTAAGTTAAACTCGTTTAAAACTTATTATTTCTGGAAGAAACAAATTGTTGGTTACCAACATTTTCTTTTCCTTTTAAACTATTTAATACTTTTTAAAGGTTTTTATTTTCATTTACCTACTGTTTCAAATTTTAAAATAATATTAATTATGCCCTTGTTTATAGTCTAAACTTTAATTACATTTATAGCACTCTTCTTTGCAAGGTACTTTCATTTATCATTAAAGTTTAAAAAGTGACTTTTTTTCCATGGAAAATATTGTGTGCACTGCAAGAACGAACCCAAAGATTTTTCAAAATAATAATAAAAATGAGAATACGTAAATGAAAATTGTCAGAAAGTCAATAATGGGTCAACACGAACAAAACAACACGCCTCCACTATAAATTATCAATTCGCAATGCGGAAAACTTTTTCCTTCATTCATACGAGAAAAGCTTCGTTCCATTGCCAAACACTTTCATCTTTTCCAGCTCCCAAATTCGCATCTCTCACTGTTTCGTTCGAAAATTTTCCTTTGTCTGTGTTTCATGGGCTCATTTTTTATGCGTAGAGCGCGATGACCAAACCCAACACGTTCTTTCACAATCTCATCAAGCCCTTCAAATTCAGTTCCAGTAAAGGTAAAGGTAAAAAAAATCCAGTTCCTTTTTTTTTTCTTCTTAAATAACTTTTTGAATCTGTTTTCCGATCATAAAGAAATTGTACACTTTTTGTGCATGATTAGAGGAACATAGCGAAGATGATATGCAGAACTTAGCTGCACAGGAGAATAAGGTCTTCTCTTACGAAACATTGGTCGCTGCTACAAACAAATTTAGCATTCTTAACAAACTTGGTGAAGGAGGATTTGGACCCGTCTTTAAGGTAATTCAATTGTCAATCTTTACTGATTTTTCGTGTTTGAGTTGATTAAGATTAAATTGTCTGAAAGAGAAAACTTAGGTATAAAAATACTATTTGGGTTGTTCTTCGATTAGAATCCAAGTTTCATTTCGCTCATTTTTCATGACCTTTTAACATAAATCTGTATTGTTTAAGTGAATTAAAGTACATGTTTGATTCTGATTCGCGAAAATAAAAGTATATGATTTTTTTTTTTTGACTCGATTTCCACATGAAACATAGAAGCTTCATATGCTTGTTTCAGAGTAATGGACGAGCGTCTAGACACACAAAAGTGATGTTTGCTTTAAAATTTGAAAAGCATTTTTGTGAATTCCAACTCATAATTATGAGTTTCAATGCGTAAATGAAGAAGAGCAAATTGTTTCTTTGAAGGAAAAAGGGAGAAATACGTCCTGTTAAACTGAAATTGAGTTCATCAAGCAGTAACACGACTAAAATGATTTTTGGTTCGTCGTACAGCAAATATGCGTACACTTGCACAATTAGCATTTGTTTTGTTAGATGAACAAAATTTGGACTGAGAAATATCCTCATGAAATTTCTGAATTTCAGGTGATGTAAGGGTTATGTGGCCTCTTTGCCAAATGGTATATAATATATTGCTTTTCCCTGGTAAAAAAAAGTGACCCTTTGCGGTGAACGCATGCTTAGATGGGTTAAAACGGATTTCCAAACTAAGGCTAAATGCTTCTGCAAAATGATTTTTTAATTTTCTGTTCCAGAAAGGTGTAGAGATTGGAATTAGAATAATTTTGGAGAAAGTTCAATTCAACACGGAATAATAAAAACTAGTTTTTGATTTTAATTGGTATACAAAAAATGTTAGACTTATTCTAATGTTTGTGTAATTTTGAAGGGGAAATTGAGTGACGGGAGAGAGATTGCAGTGAAGAGGTTATCGCGTAGATCGAATCAAGGGAAGACCCAGTTCATCAACGAGGCCAAGTTGTTGGGTCGTGTGCAGCACCGAAATGTGGTGAATCTGATCGGTTACTGCGCTCATGCCTCCGAGAAGCTTCTTGTTTATGAGTATGTCCCTCACAAGAGCCTTGACAAGTTTCTCTTCAGTGAGTCTTTCTTTCTAAACCACCCTCTTCATTTACATGCATTATTTTCTTTTACAGAAGAAATTTTGGTAAGAAAAATTTACCTTCAGCAGTTTTCTGCTGGTTTTGGGAAGCGAAAGAAAAACCGAGGAATGGCCAGTAATAAACTTTCATTAACATGATAGGTTTTCCCTTCAGTTGACATTTCATTGTTTCTCAATAAACTTGTTCTGTTTCTAGACATTTTTTTTTGTGTGTGGCTTCCATTGGCTAGATTCAGTTTTTTTAATCATTATTGCAACCAAACCTATGGGTCCCAAAACATCCTTCTTTTTCATCCCTTCTCATATAAAGTATTTATTGTCATGAGCCTGTGGACACTGGAAAGAGACAGCACTAAATCATCTTGACCTTCACAAGCATAAAATTATTAATTTATTTGACAAACACGTAACTTTCTAATAAATTATATAGGCACACAACTTGCAACTGGAAAGCTTCCAGATTGCAGCACACCTCCACCTTCGAAGAAGAATCAAAGAAACTTCCCCATGACGGAAGTCATTTTTCTTTTACCAGGGCAAAAAATATTTTACCCAATAAAAAATTAGACTAATCATCAAGTGTTTTTCTATATTTTCCCCTAATTAAAGATTTGAAATAAAAGAAACTGATTTTTTACTTCTTTACATTAATTGATGCAGAAACGGGGAAGAAAGAAGAGCTAAACTGGAAATGTAGATTTGACATCATCAATGGGGTGGGAAGGGGTCTGCTTTATCTTCACGAAGACTCTCACAACTGCATAATCCATCGCGACATAAAGGCCAGTAACATCTTACTGGATGAAAAATGGGGGCCTAAGATAGCAGATTTTGGTCTCGCCAGACTCTTCCCCGAAGACCAAACCCACGTCAACACCCGTGTGGCTGGAACCAAGTAAGTTTGCATCACTTTTCATCCTTAACCAACTTTTCTACCAACCGCATTCCCAAAAGTCTAAACTCTAAACTCAGTATCATACTATTCAAAACTCAATCAATGAAGGAAACTTGAAAAATCATTTAGTGTATGTCTCTTTAATGGTACAATAATAATGATGATGAAGAAGAAATAACTTAGGAAATATGATTTTATATGCAGCGGGTATTTGGCTCCAGAATATTTAATGTATGGCCATTTATCTGTGAAGGCTGACGTATTTAGCTATGGAGTTTTGGTGTTGGAATTGGTCACTGGCCGGAGAAATTCCTCCTTTGATGCCAACTCGAGTGCGCAGAATCTCCTCGACTGGGTAAAAACTTTTTCTTTTTCTAAATTATTATCTCCTGCCTCTTAGTTTCTTCGTTTTACATTAACTATCATAAAAAATCATATCTATAATAAATCTATAATGATTTTTAACAATAAAATATGAAAAATACGTCTAGACAATCGTTAAGAATAATTCATTTGCATCGGTTGTTGAAATAATTATATTAATTAAGATAGTATAAATTTATATAACAAATTTTATAAGGACAAAAACAGTCTTTTAAAGCTTTAGACAATAATTTACTGATGATGTAATGACTTTGGAATTTTTAAATTTTCTACTAAAATATTTTATTTTTGTTTCTTTTTTATAAATTTTGTAGATATTTAACACTATTTTTTAATGGTTGTATTGTTAATTTAAATTTCTTTATATTTAATTTTTAACAACACTAAAATATAATTATTTTATTATTTAATTATTTTTTTAACTTTTATTAATAAATGTTAAATAAAATATGAAACATACATGTATAACAATTATAGACATTTCTGTCTTTTAAATAAAATAAAATTATATTAATAATGATTAGGTCAGATTTAATTTAATATCACACTTATGTATTTTTTATAAAATCTAATACATATTAATTCCCTTAAACAGTGCTTTCAGCCACCGGTAAGCAAGACCATAAAATATTTTTGAACTTCTTAACAAACATTTTTGTTGTAAGATTCTTAAGATCTTAAAATTATTTGTATTTCCAATTTGGCTATAATTTACAAGTTAAAAATAATATAGAAACAATGAAGATTGTACGCTTAAAATACCATACGAGCAATAATATACATATTCTTTGATTTTATCTACATTTATGACACGCGTATTCTTCTTTCTATTGACCTTTTTTATCACATCATATCATTTATAAATTTATCATTCTTGTTTTATCTCTAAGTATATATTAAACATTAATGCAACTTTTTAGTGGAATACGAAAATGCATATTTGTCAATAGTTTTTTTTTTCTTTTTTATAATCAGAACTGTCAAAAGTTTGACTTGATCCAACAAATTAAAATATGATGAGTCATGTCAAACTAGTCTAATTTCACGTGGATTACTACATGTTGGTCATTTCTTGTTAAGGTCGAAAATTTTTACTTTGGTATTCATATTTTCTAATACTTCCACTTTGCAACCCTTTTAATAATAAAATATTGTATTTAATAAATAAAAATAAACATACACAAAAATATTGAAATAAAATAACAATATTAAAGATCTCAACCCAACCCTTATAAAGCATTTTTTACAGCTGTAAGATAAAGTACTTCTAGTAATAAATAAATAAATAAATAAATGCAGATGATTCGGTCTCCTCCTAGAACCCATAACATGCTATATTCAAACATTTGTGTTCTGTTGACATTCATTATAAACAGAAAACTTTAAAATCATCTTTAGCATAAACGAGTCCAAAGTTGTGTACATTTAATGTAGTTGGCTTCATTACTCTGTTGATGGTCCTTTGATCTTATAGGCATACTGGCTATACAAGAAGGGGAGGGCCTTGGAAATGGTGGACCCTGCATTGGGGTCTTCAGTGATAACAGAACAAGTAGAAATGTGCATTAAACTGGGTCTGTTGTGCACCCAAGGTGATCCAAACCAGCGTCCAACCATGGGACGTGTGGTGGTGATGCTGTCAAAGAAATCGAACCACATGGAAGAACCGACAAGACCAGGAATGGCTGGTTCCAGATTCAGAAGAGTGCCTCACAGACCCTCTGCAACGTTTTCTTCTGGGCTTGATGATGACTCTCATTCGCACACCGGTGATTCAAGCACCTATGGCACTAATAATAATACCACTTCTGCAACATCATCAACAACACCAAGCTCCAGTGCTACTGCAGAAGTAGACCCCAGAGGGAAACGACCAATGCAAGGTTAGCCGCATGCTAATCAGTTTTTTTCATTCAGGGCATTTATCATTTTCATTTTTCGTATCATTAATTTTGTGATGTAAGTAAATATTATCATGTAAATGTCACCAGGAGTAGTAGAGTAATTTTTTTTTCCACTGTCACTGGAGTAGGTCCTTTTATCCCCTTTCATCACTGTATATAAAACCCTTTTCAAAAAATTTTATAAGACCATTTTCTAATGGTATTTTACCTTAATGATTTCTTCTTAAAATACTTTTAATTAATTAATCGAACGTTATTTAAGTAAATCAGAAACAATTAAATAAACCAAGCGATGATTAATTTTCAAAATATTAGAGATAACTTTGAAAGAATAATATAAATGTTAATAAATTCAACGTAACTAATTAAATTAATTAATTTAAAAAAAATATGAATTAGTTTGAAAATATTTTATGTATAGAAGTACTCTATATATGATTGTAAAAGAGTAAAAAGACTTGTAATGAGAATTATTTATTGTTTAGGAATAAAACTATGATTTTAGCGTAAGTTTTATAATTTTAAGAAAAATCATATTTAAAACATCTGTATTAAAGTAATATTTTTATTTGTACATAATACTATTTTTTCGCTCATAATGTCTGAGAGCAAGAGTTAAAAGTTAAAAGCGTAAATATGGATCATTTAACCTTGTAAATTTTAGTATATTACTACTATAAATAAGGTGTTAAATCTTGATAAATAGTTTAAATGAAAGGAATATTAAATATCAAAGTGTTAATTTTCATTAATCTTAAAAGTATAAAAGAAAGAAAAACAAAACAAAAGTGATCAAATGAACCTTAATTTTTGTGTGCAAGTTCTTCTTATAAGTTTGAAAAAAATAAAAAGTTATTTTCAAAATCAAATTGATTATGGATATTGATTAAGATTTAATAGTCGATTAAAGCTTATATGAATCAATAATAATAAATATAATATCATAATTCAATATCTAATGAGTTGGAGTTATCTCTCACACACATTATTGTTGTAATATTAAAATATTGAAAGTTATGTATAGTCCTAATTAATATGTATATAGCTATAGACAAAGTTACAGTTACTTGTATATTCTTATTTTAAGTAAAATTTAATAGGTAAAAAGTTTATGACTCTTCCCACCTTATTCTTCTTCTATCCAAAAAAAACAGAAGTTGACAGAGACATCACTACACTAGAGTGGACTCTAGAAGCAACACAAAAATGGTGAGCATAACGACCACTACCACCACCGTCGCTACCACCGTCATCCCTCCCTCTTCCCTTCTCCAAAAACCAAAATCACATTTTCTAACGCCTTCCAATTTCAAATTCCAACCCTTCCCTCTATCCATTTCCTCAAAATTCCACACCCAACTCCCCATTCCCAAATCCCTCCCCTCCTCCGCTGCCGCTGCCGTCTCCCCGCTCAACCTCAAGTCCCGCCTACGCAACGGCGACACCCTCTACGGTCTCTTCCTCCTCTCCTTCTCCCCCACCCTCGCCGAGATCGCCGCCCTCGCCGGCTACGACTTCGTTGTCGTCGACATGGAGCACGGCCCCGGCGGCATCCGCGACGCGCTCCCTTGCCTCCACGCGCTCGCTGCCGCTGACACCGCCGCCATCCTCCGCGTCCCGGAGTCCACCGCCGCGTGGGCCAAGAAAGCCCTCGACCTCGGCCCACAGGGCATAATGTTCCCCATGATCGACACCGCCCAATCGGCCCACCAAGCCGTCTCCTTTTGCCGCTTCCCCCCCGCCGGTATCCGCGGCGCCGCCCACCCCATCGTCCGTGCCTCGAAATACGGCTTCGACGATGGGTACATCGGTAATTACCTGGATGAGCTTCTGATCATGTGCCAGGTAGAGTCCGAGGAGGGAGCGGCCAACGCCGGCGAGATCGCGGCCGTTGACGGCGTGGACTGCGTGCAAATGGGGCCGTTGGATCTGAGCGCTAGTTTGGGGTACTTGTGGGACCCGGGGAACAAGAGGGTGAGGGAAGTGTTAAGGGAGACCGAGAGAAAGGTGTTGGAGAGCCGAAACGACGACGTCGATAGCGGGGCTTACCTTGCGGGCTTCGCCACGGCGTTTGATGGGGCGAGGGATATGAGGTCACGTGGGTATCACATGGTGAGTGGCGCCGTGGATATCGGGTTGTTTCGGAGCGCCGCGGCGGAGGATGTGATTGCTTTCAAGACGAGTGTATCGGAGAGTGAGGAGGAAGAGGAGAAAGAGGTTGAAGAGAAGTACTGGAGTGAATGAATGACAGAACAAGAGATCTTTCCATTTTTTCTTAAATTCAGGTCACGTAGTAGTTTATTAATGTGTTTTTTACCTTTCAAATGAAAATGACTCGTTGATTTCATGTTTTTCATTGTTATTTCTGAGACAATCTGTGCTGATGAGTTTGGTATTTTGGCTTCTCCATTCTTTGTGTGGCTTGATTCTTTGTGTCACTCTACCATGGTTTAGCCTGTGATCCAGAACTATGGTGTTGTGCTTTTGGTTAAATCCTCGATGTGGCTGCTTTAACTGAATGTGTCTGCAATTTTACTAGTGACAAATGGAATTGTAACTGCTGCATTTGAAACCGTGGCTCTACCAATTGAAAATAATTATTGATGTGCAGATATAATTTCGAGAGGTTTCACATGCTGGTTTAGATGTCAGCATCAGAATGGAATTCTGTTTGTAGAGTTATTTGTTTTCATTTGGGTTTTGGGGAATTGGCTATTGGACCTGTATAAGATTGTAATTAGTACTCTGTCCGTGGGTTTACTTTGTCTTGTTGACAAGACATGTTTAATTTGGTTGTTTATGGTGTTTTGGCTTCTACTTTTCCTATGGGTAAACGAGGGAGGTAAAACATGTTTTCTGTTGAAATTGTGGAATGTGTATGCTTGTACCTGTAAGACGCAGTCTTGATTTGCACCTCGTTGAATGACACTATTATTAAGGTTTTATTGTGGAGTGTGCAACCGCTGTATCATGTTTTTTGATGTCTATGCAATCACACCAGAGTCATTCACTTAACACAATGGGGCTGCAACCACAGTTTAAGACCTTTTAAAGGCTAATTTATGAATGATATCTTGATCAATGGGGTGTGTAAGCATGGCTTGGTATAACAGACTAGGGGGATGAAGTGGAAAATAGAAACATGGAATCGGAGCTTGTTGTTACAACAGGTCCTTTTCTTACGGGATTGAAGGAGAACAAAAGGAATCGGAAAGAGAAACACTTATTTACGAGACTTGACTGTGTGGAATGACGAAGGCATGCATGTTGGTATGAACTTTCTTGTTGATAATTTTTTTCTGTGCTCTTCTTCTGCTCTCTGGAACTCTATTCTTACTTTCTCTTATTAATCACTTTCAGGTGTGGTGTATTAGTATAACTGCTGGAGTTGGACGTCATTTATAGCAATTTCTTTTAACTATATTTTGCATTGTTGTTTTTTACTTTTAAGAACTTATTGGAGAAAACAGCGATTGTTCTTCATCACTATTATAATAATACAAAGGAACTACTGTTATATTGGCTATTGTGTGTTAGTCTTTTTTAGCATTAGCAATATATGGTGATTAAGAAAGCTCTAAGAAGATGTCCACATTAAGATAATCTTGATGTGAATATTCACTTCTAATAGCTCAAGAGAAGAAGAGAGGTTCACTTAACAAGAAAATCAAAATAAGGACACAAATACATGATATATGCAAATTAAAATCAACATAAAAGGAAGAAAGATGATAAAAGATGGAAGACATGGAAGAGGAGGGAAAGCTACTCACTTGAGTTGCTATCTAAATATAAGACTAGTGAAGAACACATTCCAAGGAGAATATATCAAAAGGTAAAACAAAGAGATTATTTTACTACGTTTGCAATAGTCTAGGAGAATCCCTCTTATAAATGTGGAAAAGGGTCCCTTTCAAAAATATAAAGCTAAGGATAAATGTGCAATAACACAAAATTAAGTTCTAAAAACTAGGTCTAAAGAAGGTGTCATGAAAAGGAGACAACCTTAGCTTGATCTCCAAGCCTTCATATGTAGCATCTTTGACCTCCTAAAAGAGATGGTCAAACTTGCTCTTCAAGCTCTCCAAAAGAGATTCCTAGCATATGTGGTTTCAAGTGCAAGCCTTTCCTTTACTCCGAGTAGTGTTATCCTTCTTCAAGTTGGGTCTAGCTTATTCCTACAAAACAAACAACCAAAGAGTCAATATGTTAACTTAAGCCAAGTCAACTCAACCAAAGTCAAGTCAACATGAATCAACTTTAGTGATGAAGGATTATCTTGTTCCTTTTTAAGATTATTGAATATGGTGTGAGTTGATTAAGAAAGCTAAGTGAAATCCCCACTGGACATTAAGATAGCAAGCTATCTAGATGTGAAGGTTCCTTTGACAAAGCTCAAGAGAAGAAGATGATGGATTGATTCAAAACAAAAAGGAAATGGAAAGCACATAAACCATAGAAAACCAAGAACAATTAAAGGAAGAAGAAAACATAAAATGGAAAGAAAAGAAATGGTAAAAATGTGAGAAGCACGCCACTACAAGGCTAGGCTAGAAGCCATGACAACCTTGAAGATGAGTGGATGTGTGCCGCCACTTGCTATGCAAGATAAGGCTTAGAAGTATTCACTCCCAAGGGAGGAAACTCTCACAAATGGTTGAGACACAAGAGTGTATTTACTTCAAAATGTTCAACCCTTTTACATGTCTAGGAGCACCCCTTATATAAAAGAGTTTAGGGGCCTCTAAGCAAATAAAAGATACCTAAGGATGTCTTTACAAAAACCTAACCCTAGCTTCTAGAAACTAGGTCAAATAAGGTTACAAAAAATGAGAGACAAAAGAGCTAGCTATGGTGTGTGCAATGCTAATTTCGTTCTAGCACAAAAGGAGACAAAGAATGTGTCTCATATGTCTCCAAAAAGTGGCCAAAGAGTGCTAAAAACAAAGGAGACCAAAGGTACATAGGTACACTTGCTTCATGCCTTTTACTTTATGCTTTATGCTTTATGCCTTTGCTTTACTCTCTCTTCCACATCATTTATGCTCCCCAATCACCATGCGCCACCTAGCATTGCTTTCTTACTCCTAATTAACCTACAAAGCAAATAAACATAGATTAGCATGTTGGCTTAAGTCAAGTCAACTATAGTCAATAAGTCAAACCTAGTCAAAGGTCAACAAGTCAACTAAAGTTGATTCAACTAAGTCAACTTTGGGAATCAAAAATAATAAACACAAATGAAAAGGAATGAAGGATTAGTGAACTTCCTTTCTAAACATGCTTAGTCTTCTTAAGCGTGTACCTTCATCCTTGGTTGGGGTCAATGTTTCATCATTTAAGAAAGTCAAGATAAAACTAAATCAAAAGAAGGTGAAGAAACTCCTCTTCTAAATATGTTTATTCTCTTTAAGCATGTGCCATGTACCTTCATCCTTGGTAGGGGTTATGGGCTCATCATTCTCTCTTTTTGGAAAGAATTTGACTCCAAAGTCTTGAAGCTCTTGTTGATTGAGTTTAACTTCATTTGAGGAAGTAATTTTTCCTTCCTTCCATGAGGTTTTTTCTAATCTTTACTAAAGATTTAACTCCTTGCTTTGGAGAAGCCATCCTTCCTTTCTTGATAACGCTTATGTTCTTCCCTTTTGACTTTGGAAAAAGAAGGAAGAATGGTGGTGTATATCATGCTTTGGGATGCTATTTTTGTAGGCATTTCTTGACCGCCTTACTAGAGCTCAGCCATGAATTTTGGAGCTCAGCTACATCATTTTTAATTCTTCAAAAAATTGCTACAAAATCATAAAAATATCATCAATTTCTTATTTTTCTTCTTTTTAGTACCTTATTTTGTAATTATAAGCTAAAATGGGTTATTTACTTACAATATATAATCAATTAAAGCATGATAAGTGTCAAGTTTATATGAAATTTTTACGTATTTTAAACACTTATAATATATGAAATCATTAAGGAAGAATTACATAACATTCAATAGAAAACAACCAAAATTAATGAGCTCCCTCCAAATAAACTGATCCATTATAATCTATAATTCTTGCTATAGAGAGGACATTTAAAATTAGAAAAAATTACATTTAAAAAACATATAAAAACTAAAATAACAACACCAAAGAGTAATTATATATTTTTTTAAAATATATAAAAAACTTCTTACGGATTATTTTATAAAATATATTAGTAGAAAAATGTACTTACAAAATCAATTTTCTAGAAAAAAATAGTTGGGAATTTCTTTCTCAAGAAATTACTTAAAATTTGTAAGAAATTTATTTGCGGATTTTAAATTAGAAGAAAAAGTACTTATTATTTTTTAAATTGAATTTTTTTCACAGGAAATATTATTACAAAATATTTTTGGTAAAAAAATTTGCAACGAATACTTTTTATAAAATAATTTGCAACGAATAATTTTTTATTAAAAAAATTATAAGAAATTTTCTGCAAATTTTAAATTTTAGGGTAATTAATTATCTACGAAGGTATTATTTATCGATAAGATTTGTAGAAAAAATAGTATGAAATCCTTTTCTTGTAAATATTTTGGAAGAAATCTTCAAGAAAATTTTCGTGAAATATGAAAATTGTAGTTTATGTTGGTTATTTTGGTGATGATCATTTTTAAATTAGTTTGTATCATTTAATAGTCAAACAATATTGTAAAGTGATTTTTTGTTCTCTTTGCTTCCATCTCCAAAACCCACCAAATGAAGCCAAAAAGTTTCAATCTTTCATTTGGTTTTAAACTATGCACCATCAATATCATCATCTTCTTCCATGGGCTTGCTGCTTCAGCGTGTCTTCTTCCCCTTTCCAATGTTAAATCGACATTTCCAAATGTATAGAAGCATTTTCCAGACGAATGGCCATGGCTAATCTCAAAGCCCATCACGAAATTGGTCAACTTTTTTTTATCTCACTACTCATATCATAAAGACAAAATGAATCTTTTTTGGAAAGTTTTGCTATTTGTTCAACTTGGTGTGTTTCCCTAGTTTTAGTATTCTTGTTTCAGAATCAAACTTAAAAGGCAGTGTGCTGATAAATTGAAAACTCATGTTTTAATATTTGCAGCTAAATTCAAGTTTGAGCTTCACGCCATAATTTCTACATGTTAATTGATACGTGATGTTGTAATTATCAAGGATGTGAGTGTCACTAGAAAAATAAAATGGAGGAATATTGTCGTGCAATTCTACATTCGTATTGTAGATGTTGTGTTTATATAAACACGATACAGTACAATTAATAATATCTGCAATAAAGTCATCATTGAATACAAGAAATAATGTAAGAAATAATTAATAATGATGGTTGCACACAAATGGACAAAATATCAGAGATACTGGAATAATATTATTGACATAATATCTCTGACATTGATTCTAATAATTAGAATCACAACTTTCTCTAATTCCTTCTCTCAAACTAAGGTAACTCAGTCATTCCAAGTTTGTCTCTCAAGATGTTGAATCTTGTGTGTGTGAGAGATTTGGTTAAACATTCTGCAATTTGATCTGCCGTAGGCACATAGGCTATTGTGACTTGATTTTGAAGCACTTGATCACGAATGTAGTGAACATCTATCTCAATATGTTTAGACCGAGTATGCATCACTGGATTGGTTGCCAGTGCCTTAGCACTCAAGTTATCACACCACAAAACCGACTTTCTAGGCATAGGAAATTTCAGCTCATCTAGAAGTGATATGATCCAAGTTACTTCTGCTGCTAGGTTAGCTAAAGCTTTGTATTCTGACTCAGTACTTGATCGTGACACCACTTTTTGTTTTCATGAGGCCCATGAGATTAATGTCTCTCTAAGGAAAATACACTGCCCTGCTATGGATTTCCTATCATCTATCCTAGTGGCCCAATCATAAAAGAATCTAGCTATATCAAGATTAGTTGAGGGTTTGATATGAAGACAAAAATTTGTTGTGCCATAGAGATTAGAGATGGCAAATAAACCCGTCCCCGTGGGTATTGTCCGAACCCGTCCCCGTTTTGACGAAGAATCCCCGCATTGACTGGGTATGGGTATGGGGAATCCCCGACTTTTTCAGTTGGGTATGGGGATGGGTATGGGGATGTACATATAACCGCTATAATACTCGTCCCCGCCATATCTCCATTCTCGTTTAAATTATTAAAATATTCACAATTTAATCAAGTAACTCATATATATATATATATATATATATATATATATATATATTTTTTTTTTTCTTTTAATTATTTCATTTGTCATGAAACTCATTCTCATCTCCAATATATTTTTTATCTTATCATAACCTTTATGTAATTATGTTAAAATGATGTATGTTAATAAAAAAAAATATTATGCCTCACATTTGAATATTTATATTATTTTTTAATATTTTTATTTATTATAAATTTTCCTTTCACATGAGAATGTTTATACTCTCAATTTAAGGTAATATAAAAAAAATTCTTTACTTATTATTATTATTATTATTAATTTTTGTTTAATTTGAAGAACTCTTTTGTTTCATTAAAATAATTTTCGTTATTTTTCAACCATTAAGTATATATGTTGATATTTGAAAAGTTTTCTTAGTTCTCTAAGATATTTTTCGTCTTATCATACCTTAGTTATACATTTGATTTCCTTTGTGTGATTTTTTTCGATAATCTCTCAAATTATTTCTAAAACACACATTTGTTAGTTTTTTAATATTTTTATTTATTGTTTTTATTTTTATCATGTAGAATAATATTTCGATATATTCTATCTAATTATTTTTTATTTTATAACTCATTATTAATCATAATGTAATTTTTTCACTTTAAATTCTGTTTGAAGTGGTTAAAATTATATATATATATATATAATGATATTTAGGAATAGTATATGATAATTCACTACAAGAAAAACATGAAATGGTGACTGATTTAGTCAGTAACCCATATCAGTCACTATTTTTCGTCATTGGTGGTAGTAGTTGATTTATTGTCTGAATCAATGACTAAATTAGTGACTGATTCAATGATCGAATCGATATTTGATTTAGTGACCAATTTAATTACTAATTTATTTGTAATTTAATGACAAATTTTTTGGTCACTAATGATATTTCTATTTAATTTTAACCACTTCAAACGTAATTTAATAATTAGTTCTCTAAGGTATTTTTCATTTTATCATACCTTAATTATACATTTGATTTCCTTTGTGCGATTTCTTTCGATAGTCTCTCAAATTATTTCTAAAACACACATTTGTTAGTTTTTTAATATTTTTATTTATTGTTTATTTTCATCATGTAGAATAATATTTCGATATATTCTATCTAATTATTTGTTATTTTATAACTCACTATTAATCATACTGTAATTTTTTTCACTTTAATTCTATAAATAACTTTTATTTACTACAATATAAAAATTTAATGTAATTGCTATGAATATTTTTTTGTCACTATCCAACATATATTGAAGTTCAAAAGATACAAAATTTATGTCAAAATTTTATTATTATGTTTATTATTTGTTCTTTGTGTCATTTTGATCAAGTGATGTATTATAACTTTTATTAGTGTATAAAAAAGAGATTTATTATAATTTAAAAAATTGAAGTAAACAAACATTTAAAATATATTTTAATTTGAATATTTGTTTTCCTTTTATTATTATGTTTATTATTTGTTCTATGTGTCATTTTGATCAAGTGATATATTATAACTTTTATTAGTCTATAAAAAAAAGATTCATTAGAATTTAAAAAATTAAAGTAAACAAACATTTAAAATATATTTTAATTTGAATATTTGTTTTCCTTTTATATTTTTTTGAAATATTTTTTAATTTTATCAACTAAGTTCATCAATGTTGTAGTTTGCAAATTTAATAAATGGTTTGGTTCACATGAAATTTTATTTGGTATTCTAATATAAAATGTAAACAATTATAATTTATTTTAAGGTATTTGGCATCGAAGAAAATCCTCCTAATATTGAATATTTCATAATATTATGTTTTCTTTACCGTGATTTTTTTTCTTTTATAAAAATTAATATTGAAGTAGTTAGAACACGGGTACGGGTATGAGTACGAGATTATACCCGTTACCCGGTGGGGATGGGGATGGGAAAAAAATTTGATACCCGTTGGGTTTGGGTATGGGGATGGGGATGAATTTTTTATGCGGGGATGGGTATGGGATAGCGAAACCCGTCCCCGCCCCGCCCCGTTGCCATCCCTAATAGAGATATCTCAATATTTTTTTTATTCCTTGACAGTGATCCATGGTTGGGGAAGTCATATATTGGCTGAGTTTATTGATAGAAAATGTTATGTCTGGTCAAGTGTTGGTCAGATATTGTAATGCACCTATAGCCTGTCTATATAGTGTAGGGTTAACAATAAGTTCTCCTTTAGCAGTGAATTATTTCCCTGTTACCATTGGTATAGGGCAAGATGAAGCTTTTTCCATATTAAACTTCTTGAGTACATTTCTAATGTACTTTGTTTGTTTAAGGTACATTCCACCAACATCTTTGTGTACTTCAATTCCCAAGAAGTAGTGTAGAAGGTCAAGGTCTTTGAGAGAGAAAGCAATGTTTAATTGAGTAGTGAAAGTCTCTAAAGACTTATTATTGCTCCTTGTAATTATTATGTCATCAACATATATGAGAAGGAGTATGATATGACCATTTTCTCTAAGAACAAACAATGACGAACCACTCTTGGTGTTTTGAAAGCCCCATCTCAATAAAGTGTCTTTCAACTTGTCATACCAAGCCCCTGGGGCTTGCTTCAGTCCGTAAATTGCCTTGTTTAATTTGCATATGTGACTAGGCTTGGTTGAATCTGTATATCCTTCAGGTTGATGCATGAAAACATTTTCTTTGAGATTGCCATTCAAGAATGCATTATATCTAATTGCCCAACCTCCCAATTTACATGTACTACAATGAATATGACAATTCTTACCGTGCTGGACTTGACCACTAGACTAAAGGTTTCATCAAAGTCGAGACCTGCAGTTTGTTTAAAACCTTTGACAACCGATCTTGCTTTCCTTCGTTCAATTAAGCCATTTGTCTTGTATTTAGTTTTAAAGACCCACTTGGAGTCTATGATGTTATTCTTCCCTTGAAATAGTACCAAAGTCCAAGTATGATTAACTGCTAGAGCCTTAAATTCTGTATCCATGGCTGCTGTAGAGCATCATTAACATTTCGGGTTCCTTGTCTTTTGTGTCTGTTTCTAACAGCCCTTTATAGGGAAGTTTTGGCTTGTAGATCCATGTCTTGCTTCTGGTTTGTATCAGTATGTGTTGTCCTGTTGAGTCTGTTGGTTATTTTCTTCTGGTGTGTCATTTACATGTGAGGTTGCCTCATCTGCATGAATAGAGATATCATTGAGTGTTGTTGATCATCATTGACAACTAAGTCACCGAGAGTTGGTTGCTCTTCATTGGAAACTAAGTAACCTTCTTGATGATTTACATCCCTGTGAGTTGATTCAACTGTGTGGCTTGTAGTGGTACATGCAAGACAAGAAGGAAGAACAATAGGGATTGTTCTAGTTAATGGTTTTAATGACTTTCTTGTGTTAAGAAAGCCATCATTGAAAGGAAAGTGATTCTCATTAAAGACCACATGTCTTAAGATGAAAATTCTGCCATGAGAATTGAGGCACTTATAACCCTTATGAGATTTGTTGTATCCCAAGAATACACACTGTGTAGTGTGGAATTGAAGTTTGTGTTGATTGTATGGTTTAACACAAGGCTAGCCGGCACAACTGAACGACTTTAGAGCATCATAATCAAGTTTCTTTTCAAATAACAATGAAAAAGGACTTTCATTTGGGTTAACTAATGAAGACAATTTGTTGATGAGATAAACTGAGGTAGAGAAAGCTTCCTACCAGTAGTGTAAAGGCATTTTAGCCTGTGCCAAAAGTGTGAGCCCTAGTTCAGTCACATGTTTGTGTTTCCTTCAACATTACCATTTTGTTGAGAGGTATACATGCAAGACATTCTAAATTGAATTCCCGATTCGATGGCTATTTTTTGGACATGTTTAAACTCACCTCCACCGTCACATTGAAGAACTTTTATCTTCTTGTTAAATTGGTTTTTAACCAAGCTTTTGAATTGAGTGAAAGCATGTATTGCTTCTGATTTTTGTTTTAAAGGAAAAATCCAAGTGAACCTATTGTAATCATCAATGAAAAGAACATAGTACTTAAACTTAGAGGGAGATAAAATTGGGGCAGGTCCCCATACATCACTGTGAATCAATTCTAAAGGTTCCTTAACATGAGAAGAAGAAGATTTAAACGGTAACAAGTGAAGTTTTCCAAATTGACAAGCTTCACAAAATGAAAATTGATCACATGATGATGTCTTGACATTGCAATTCTTCAGCACCTTTTCTAAGACTTTATTGTTGGGGTGCTCAAGCTTTCTATGCCAATTCTCCTTTAACGACATGTACATATGGATCTTTATTGACTTGAGAGTTGACACTTGAAAGTTGGTATAATCCATCTCTAAGTTTCCCTCTTAGTAGTATTTTCCATGTCAATTTATCCTTCACATAACAGTAGTTTGCATCAAATTCAACAAGAGCATTATTGTCAACAATTAGCTTAGATACACTCAACACATTTTTTGTTATTTCTGGAACATATAGAACATTATGCAAGTTGAGGTTATTCAATGTGGTTGTCCCTCCAATTACCTTGTGTACTTGATTTGTTGCTTCTGAAATTAGTTTTGGTTGTAAGGTTTGCTGAAGTATTCATTGAAAGATTATTAAAATTGTTCAGTTGTTCTATTCTGCTTTCAAAAGCCAATAGTTGGGCTTGTAGATCTACCCAACTAAGATTGATTTGATCAGATAATTTGACCACCACCGGATTGTAATCAGCATCCAGTCCATTCAGCATTTGAATCATCAAATCTGAGTTGGAGATTGGTGATCCTGCCAGCTTTAATTTATCAGCCAAGTTCTTCATTTTGAGAAGATATTGATCCATCTTCATTTCTCCTTTGCGAGTGTTGTGAAATTATGACTTGAGGTAGATTGTCCTTGATTTTGTGTGTGCACCTGCTAGGCTTTGGGCTTCATCCCAAAGTTCCTTATAGGTTTCACAATGTAGCAACTGTGAATATCAATGGCCATTGAATTTCTTAGCCACCCTAGGAGATCTCGATCTTGTGCAATCCACTCTTCGTAGTCAGGATTGGTTTTCTTAGTTTTGTCACTTGTAGTGACAATCTGTTCTGGGCATTCTTTTTTTATTCCTAGTATGTAGCCATCAACTTTGCAACCTCTTATCAATGGAAGAACTAATGACTTCCTAGGAGATAGTTATCTCTGTCCAACCTGACAGAAACAATTGTGGGTAGGTCATTTTTGTGATTTGTGTTGGCTGCGAAAGCATAGCTCTAAAACCAAGAAAAATAAAATGGAGGAATATTGTCGTGCAATTTTGTACATTCGTATTGTAGATGTTGTGTTTATATAAACACAATACATTAGAATCATAATCTTTGTAATAAAGCTATCATTGAATACAATAAATAATATAGGAAATAATTGATAATGATGACTGCACACACACGGACAAAATATAAGGGATATTGGAATAATATTATTGACATAATATCTCTGGTATTAATTCTAATAATTAGAATCACAACTTTCTCTAACTTCACTTCACTTCTTATTTCATTCATTGCTTATTCGAATAACACTTGAAGTTAAGTATTGAATACTTAAATATCATGTCGATGTTTGCATGAAAAATAATACATATAAGCCCCTTGTCTGTTTGATGCTTAAGTTATATTAATCTAATGGCCATCAAATTTACTAATGGACTATGTTCGAACATTTCCATGAAAAAGTATATTTGCTTCCATCAAAGTGTTTTCCTAAAAAACTTGCAAAATTTTATCGCATATTTCCTTTACAATTTACAAGTTTATCTACATATCTAATTAATTTCACATTTTTTTACTTCTCATTTTGTCTTCAATAATCATGAAGAACTCTATCATAGCATCATGTTATTACCTTTGTCCATATCCTACTTATAGAGGATCTAAGTTTCTGGTTTGCTTGTGCTATCGCAAATAGGTTACTTTTTTTATTTTAATTCAAATATTTTTAGGTGGCTAAATTTGTGGCCAATTTTATTTACATAATTTGGCATTCTTTCAGACAATATTTTTACATGTTTGTAAATAATATTTTAACATGCAATAAATACTACAAGTTTAATTAACTCTCACTTCATCTTCTTCAGGTTTGTTCCAACCTCTACTCTACTACATTTTTATGGTGTAATGGAAATAACAACGTCGTTGAATGTTTGTAACACCCTTAATGGATATTACTAGATAAAGCATATATCATAAAATTTCTTTTGGAATTAAAATATTATTTAAAGTTCCCAAGCGCGGGAAAATTTAAAACTTATCTCGCTACAATTCAATCACACTGCTTCATCTTTATTACACATTCATAATAAAGAGAAAAGCATCATGAAATTTATTACAAAATGCATGAAATAAAACATAGAGAAAAATTCCCCATCGTCTGCCCCACTCCGTCACTATGCATCGACGTTCTCACCTAGATTCACGTCTGCTCCCGCGTGACAAGTCACACGATCATCTCCAAACACAAATAAAAAGGGTGAGTTGAAAAAGAAAAATAATACAATCAATACATAGTAAGAATTAACCTTCACCCAATCTATCTTAGCTGATTTTAGTTTGTTGACTTCTTTATAACGTTCCACTCCAATCTCATAGAAAGGTCCATTCACAACCTTGGTCCTTAAGGATTATCATGCTTCCACGAACCTACCCGTTTATGGTCCAACTCTACGGACCTCCTCGCTCGTAGTCTAACTTTACGAACCTACTCGCTCGTAGTCCAACATGCATGAACACCTACTATGAACCTCCTCGCTCATAGCAGCCTCAAGTGTGAGCACGAAACATACGAACCTCCCCGCCCTTGTCAATCAAATCATGCATGTCAAATCTCCTTTATGAACCTCCCCGCCCATAACTAATCCAGCATATCCTTAACCAAGCCATCAAACTCATCCATACAAATCCATCTGCAATAGACCCTTGCCTCTGCATTATCACCTAACGCTGCCTAAACGCCGCCAAGCGAAATTTTACTCCAAACCGCCTAGCGGTCTTAACATGCCGTCAGGCGCCACAAATTCCAAGATTCAAAATTTATAATTATTCTACTGCCGAGTAAATAAAGAAAAAGACAGATTATGAAATTAAGCCACATTAAAATATGCTAAGTATTTTAATATCGGGAATATATTTCTAAGAAATATATATATATATATATATATATATATATATATATATATATATATATATATATATATCAAACGATTATACATATAATCGAATGTGATGTTAAAAAATTCTATAAATATAATAATATTAAAAGTTATTTCCATGTATCTATTCAAACTCGGAAGTTTAATATACCATTATCTTATATTTAAGCAAAGAAAACATTTCCGCTACTTCAAGTTTTCCCTAAAATTGCCAAACTTATAAAATATAAATAGAAATTTATAAATGCCAAACCATAATAAAGAATTTAACAAGACACCAAGCCTTTCACTCCAATCACAGAACCTTTTTCTTTATCTCAAATGCACAATTCCTAAAAAAATTACCCATCATTAACAAGAAAGAAAAAAACCAAAACCAAACAATCACCTAAAAATGTTAAACATTTCAGTTAAAATAAAATTAAAGAGACTCTGCCAATTTTCAACCTAAATAACTTTTATATCCAACTCATTCCTATAAAATATAAAACTGACAATCGTCAAACATCAAAACTTTATATCATAAATATTACCTAAAAATCAAAACAGAATATCATCAATCAAGATATAAATAATATTCATATAAAACTAGGTAATAATGTATATATTATACAATATAATAATACCCAACACGTAACTAATTTAGTATATTAATATTTTATTATATCAATACTCCTTATTTTAATTTCTTCAATGTAGACATATTTCTATAAACGTGATATATTATCATGATATCATCTACAAACTTCCTAAAATTTCAGACTAAATACGTAAGTGCAAAACCAAAACGAAAGCCTCTTTTAGTTTTTAAAATCACCGATCATCATAACCCCACCGTATCCAAACTTTATCTATAAAAAAACTACTTTTCATACTTATATGACATCTCACACACGAAGTCTAGTTTATATGTAATATATAGTATTATTATTATAATGGATCACCTAAAAGAAAGCCATCATTGCCAATGAAAAACTCAACTCTAACCCTTTTGCATCCAACACACTTCTGTTACCACCAAAGAAAAAAAAAAACAAAGATGACATGTTGTATGTATAATAATAACCACTGTCAAAAACCCGTGCATGGTATATTTTTAATCAAGGCAACAATCACCATGAAAATCAATCTTTATTTTTACCATCTAACATAGAAACAAAATGTAATATTCTTTTATAATCCTCCCATCACAACATTTGAATCACACATCAAACCAATTCATCATAATACTCACAGAAAGGAAACAAAATAAAAGTTCAGAAACAAGGTTCATGCCATAGAAATCATGTGTCCACATCACAATTTTGCCATCCAACTTGGTCATAGGTGCAACGAACCACCAAGCACAAGGAAGCACAAGGAACACAAAAATACACCATGAAACCCACCAAAGAGAAGACAACCAACAAAGATGAGCACGAAAATACAACTCCCCTTACCTGGTTTCCTTACTCCTAGTGTACTCTTACTGATCCTTTCTTGTCCCCAACGCTTCAACCTTTGTTCTGACTCTGAAAACTCCTTTCCAACACTCCCTTTTCTCTCCCTCAA
The DNA here is from genome assembly GCF_037176805.1 of Vigna unguiculata. Lineage (NCBI taxonomy): Eukaryota > Viridiplantae > Streptophyta > Magnoliopsida > Fabales > Fabaceae > Vigna > Vigna unguiculata. The sequence continues at coordinate 8,386,983 of NC_140793.1, read as the reverse complement.
TTGTAAATTTCGTTTCTCTCTGCCTTTCCTTGCTGCCACACTTTATGAATCTCTGCTTTCTCACTCACTCTCTTCTCCCTCTCAATTTCCAGCCCCAAAATAAATAAATAAAAATACTAAAACGAAAATTAATTAATAGCTAAGGTTAGTGGCTATTAACTTGTGCTTTTACTTCCCCAGCGGCCTCTACGTTGCCCTTTTGGTTTCTCAGAGGAGCTCTATAGTTTCTAGGTTTTTCCTTCTTTAGCAAAAATATTAAACATGAAAAAGAATAACTCATGCTAACCAAGACTCAAACTCACACCCTTCCACCCACCAAGTCTATGCACAACCAACAAGCTATCACATTATTCATGTCAATTTTTACGTACATACAAGCTTAAGTCATGCTTCCACATTCACAATATATTTGCAAAATAAAACAAAATTAAATAAACATACTAATGACATATACAAGACTCAAACCCAAGTCCTTTCAACATAATCAAGTGCTCTCAACCACTTAAGCTAATACTATTCCTTGTCTAGCAGTGGCGGATCTTGACCAAGAGTTCTGGAGGGGCCAAAGTAATATAATGATTTGATCATTTGATTAGATCATTAGTATAACGCTTCAAATAATTACGCTTCTATAAAACAATGAAGAAGTATAATTTATCTCGTTTTCATTTTTCACATATAGTTTTTTTTATCTCATGAGCCTTTTATAACTTTTACAAAATGAATCTATTATCTTATTGTTCATCGATATAATTTTTTTTAATATATTAAAAAATAATTTACCATAATCTAATAAAAGATTGGGAGACATAATTATTAGAAAAAAAATATATTATAATCAAGTCACAATTAAAAATCGATTATAAAAAACACATAATACATATTTTTTTCTTCTATAATCATAAAAAATGAGTATACAAAAGGCTCATGAGATAAAAAATAATTTTAATAATTATTAAACTAATATTTCATTATCAAGTCAAACAAGAAAGACTTACATTTTTTTTTCGAGAAATGAAGGAAACAAATGAGAAATAAGAGAAAAATAATAAATATCTGTTTGACTTCATTTCTTCTTCAAAAAAAAAAAGAGAGTAAGAGATGAGTACAATTTTGTAAAAAATAAGAAGGCAATGGCAGAAAAAAATTAAAAAATATCTTAATAAATGTTTGATTTAATTACTTGGTTAGTGTTTCTAAAATGTCAAGTTAGCCCTCCAGTTTTTTTAGTCTCAATTTAATTCCATTTTTTAGTCGAAATTTGATATTTTTAGACGAAAACAGAAACCAAAAGAGTAATTAAACCTAAATATTTTTATTTTTTATTAAATTTGATTTTATGTTTTATTATTTATTAACATTAAATGTTGTATTTTATAAAAGAAATAAAAAGAGATAATTTAATTTATATCAATTTTTAAAATATTCTATCTATAATTTTAATTTCAAAATTTTAAAAAATTTCAAAATAATATATATAGTTTTAACAAAAATTAGAAAATATTGGGGGGGCCATGGCCCCTCCCTGCTACACTAATGCTCCGCCACTGTTGTCTAGGGTTTATCAAGGAACTCCCTTAGGGTATTCTCAACCCACCATTACTTGTACTTTATTAATTATTATTTTTATGAATTTCCTGGGTCTTACAATGTTCATTTTGTGGAAAATTGGATGACGAGAATGAGTACTGCCAATCATGTGTTGGTTAGATGACATGAGATCTGAATCCAGTCATGGTCGCATGCAAATCCCATAGAGGTGTAAGCACACACATAGTCGAGAGAGAACAAGGGTCGTTATTGTAAGACCCGAAAAAATTAAATAAATATTAATTTACAATAACTGTGAATTAGAAGTATATCTAAAATAATTATGTTGTCAAGTTATAACAAGGAATAATGGTAGCTTAAGTGGTTGAGAGTACTTAGTTGTGTTGGGAGGTCTTGGTTTCAAATTTTGAATGTATGCCATTAGTGTGATTAATTATTTATTAGAGGAGTAGGATGTTTTGATGGAAATTAACCTTATTTTCGTTTTAATTATTTTATGAATTTATTTTATAGCGGAAAAATAAATGAATGAGGGACTTAGTGAAGGGGGAAGATGTATTTTCGTGTGGCTGTTAGGGGATAATTTTTAGAACACCAAAAGGAGACTTAAGGAGAACTGAGAGGGTGAAGAAGGGCCTTAGGGTTAGAGTTGAAGGTGGAAGTTTGTTTTGGGCAAGAAGAAGCATCTAGGATGTCATCTTTAGCGTGAACAAAGGCGGAGTAGCGGGGAATGAGGCAAGGAGAGTTGTATTTTTGTTTCCTTTATGAGCATGATGTTTGGTGTCCATGTGTTGCATAAAAAAAATTGTATGTATGTGTTTTGATGGAGCCAATCGAGGATGTATGGATGTTGGAAGCATGATTAGTTTTTTTTTTTTTTTTTATGAATTTGCATGAGTGGGTCGTATATTTGGGGCTTGGGCATTTTCGCAAGTGGAGAAAATGAGTTTTTGTACATGAACCTCGGGTGCACCATCGAGCGACAGTTTGGAACTACTAGGCGGCACCCAATGCGTAGCTGAGTTCGCTCTTGGTTGTTGTGTGATGGCACATTGTCGTTTCTGTTTGAACATGCACCTTTGATTGCGTGTTATATTGATATAAAAGGGGATAAAGTGTTGTTGTTTTGGGGAGTTGGTATATAAAAAAGTGTGTTATATGCATGATTGATGGTACTTGAATTGTTTCTCTTTTCCTTGCATTTTCCTTGCATTTAGTGTATGCACTGTTTTGTTGATGTGAGTATTGCACGGACTATACCATGAGGTAAGGATTTAATTGGTCATGTGGATATTAAATAAACAATATTTTTTTAGTGACTGTTTTAATAACTACTAACTTTTTACTTTGTAAATTGGTATCTAAATTAGTTAGTATAATGATTAACAATTTTTAGTCACTAAAATTAGTTAATAATAAAACATTTTCTTGTAGTACGTATAAGAAATTTTTTATAGAAATAAAGAAATGTAATCTTATATCATTTTAAATGAGATGTAATAAGATATTTCGAATTTAATATATATATATATATAATATTTATCTTTTTATAAATATTTGATATATAGAGAAAATATATAAAAGAATAGATGAGTGAACTACACGTAAATTTTTTTTTTATAAAAATAACAAAATTTAACCTTATATAATTTTAAATTGCATATAATGATATATTTTGGAATATATATATATATATATATATATATATATTTAATCAGTTTTAAATATTTTGTTTTTGTTTAAAAATAACACAATACAGTTTAAGGACTTTAAAATTTTAAATAATGTTGTATGATTTTCATCTAATAATTAAGAAAAATAATGACACAATAAAATCATGCCTAAGAGTGTGAATGTTTAAATTGAATGAATGAAAAAAAAGGAAGAAGATGAAAGATTTTGATATACTTTTAGTTGTAGAACCGCACAGAACCAGTTAGCTTGAATAAGAAACACTTCAAAAAAAAAAAAAAAAATCAAAGCATATTTTATGATTCAAAAGTTTGTATATAGGCAACATTATGATCGTCATAAAAATATAAATTAACACCAAGCTAGGGTTTTTCTTTAATTAAAACCATAGAAATTTTTGCCACTACCGAAACTTCCTTTCGCATGGCCATGAAGCTTCCATCATTGGCAATGGTTGCTACATTTTGCGGACCACCTAGATGTGGTGGTAAGGGAACACCATTGTTGTTAACAATCACTCTTCTATCACCATTAATAAAATAGTGTGCATAATCCTAAACAAGAAGACCGGACTTAATTGCACTGTCATACAAGTAAACTTTAATATCCGTAACTCCTTCACATGCATTAATATTCTTTTCTATCTTCGTCCACGCAATCGAACCCTAAAACTTAAAGTCGATCGTATGAATGAAACCAGTTTCGATTTTGTATATCTGTAGCCTTAAGCTTTCCTTATCTGAACATATTTTGCTGTCATGGAATAATGAGAACTCCTGAGAAATTAACATACATGAAATAGGAATTCACTGTAACTAGATTCATTAGTAAAAGAGAACTCTTGAGAAATTAACTAGAGTCAGTCATTGTATAGTAAAAGAGAACTCTCGAGAAATTAACATATCGTGGCAAGAGAAGATGAATTATAATGAATTGTTGTGAATTGAAGGCTAAGAGAATTTAGAGAGAGATGAGTTGATTGTGATACATATGATTGCTCTCCTCTCACCAAATCTACAGCAATGACAAAATGCAATTAAAAGCAAACATTTATACGAGATAGTGTATACTTAGGAGGAGATAAAAAAAAAGTTAAAAGTTCTTAAAACTAAAATTTTGTAAATGTCCATTTGTTTGATATCATTGAAAAAGGAGAAATATAAAATCAGTTTAATTTTTTCTACTAAATGAGTTTCGTACATAACCCCACATTATTGTTTACATTAATATGAGTTATTAATTGAGTCCCATCAACTTTCTTATACAAAAGATTTAAATACAGAGTTGTAAAGTATGCTATGTGGTGGATGGAGAACCAGCAAAAAATACAATACCTTTTCTGGTGAACAACGTAAAAGATATGTGGGTTACATAACATAAGAGATATCCTTTTGGGTATTTTAATTGTATTTGTTAAAAGTAAACATAACCATTCAATTTTTGTGGAATAAAATAGAATCTTTCAAAATAATAAACTTGTGAGATTTCTTTGTTAATACTTTTTTTCCTCCGAAAAGTAAATATGGTAAACTACACAAAACCAGCTAAGTATACTTATATAACAATCTCTTTTTTCCAAAAATAAGATATGTGAGATAAGTGTTTTATTAGAAAAGATAAATGTAATTAATTAATAGGGTACCAGTAATAACTAAAGAAAACAATCTATAAATAGATGAATTGTAACTAATACTGTGTCCTCGTTGAGGAGCAAGGTCAAGGTCAGTTGAGATAATCATATCACAATTGCTTTAGTAAATCATGATTTAAAGATTAGTTAGATCATTATGAAACATCCACTAGAACTCTCCACGAAGAGAATATATATTTAATTTGCAAAAAGAGAATAAAAAAAATAACGTTACAAAAATAAAAGATTGAAAAAAAGTATCATATGAATACACAGTATAATTAACTCAGAAATTTCTTATAATTCACACTAATTTGAAAAAAATTGCGATTATCTTTTGTGGCTTACTCTTTGATCTAAATCATGTAGTTCAAATATATGCATCCTAACAGAGAGAGAATGACATTAGAGACTTTTCAAAGAAATGTCCTCCCAGTAGAGTTGGTAGACATGTGTTGGATTACATGCTAGACAAATCTAATTGATGTTGTAGTCTGAAATTTGATATTAAGAGAGAGAATGAATGTCAGAAAAAAAAATTAAAGATTAACTCGTTATCGTCACTCAAATTGAATGTTTTAGTCAAAAGCATAAAGAATTATTCATACACACCCGAAGATTTTAATTTAACATGAGATTTTGAAGATATATATGAAGCACTCAAAAATTATCTGAACCTCATGATAACTAGCAATATGACCGATAAGAATCCACAGTTTCAGCACTCATGATGCTAACATTGACTTATAAAGCGAACTTAAAACAAACCATATAACAAGTCTTACAGTGGAATAGGGTGTTGTTTCAACTTCATCACTGCTGATATTCTCAGCTACAAATCAAAATTAATGAATTCTCTCCATAACACGTATCTCCAATCCAACTAATAGCAGACAAGCTTCTTCTATCATCTAATTAATCACTTCCTTAATAGTTTATACTATACATAAAATTTAGACGGGAAAATGTTAAAAAAAAAACATATTATCAGTTTTATAGAAAGGAGAACTAATTACCTGATGAAGTGGATTCAGCCACAGGCCTTCTCTGTTGTTACTATTTTTCAAAGAGAATTTATGCTGTTTTTGATGATATTCATAGGGAAATGATAGTTAGGATAGGTGAATTCAAACATGACATAGATGTGTGTATGAACTTGATGTGGGCTAAGTTAAATGTGTTAAATCCTTCACAATTAATTGATTAGAATGCTAATCTAATCTATTAGGCCATGTTTGGTGTGTGCGATGTTTAAATTTGTTGTCTTGCTGTTGTGCTAGTTGATTAGGATATTAATTTAGTCAACTAGATTAAGTGTGAAATATGGTCTTTAGCACTGTGAACAAATTAATCGATTAGGTACATAACCTAGTCAATTAAATACACCAGTCATTGTCCTTGTTTTTAAAACCCAAATCAGTGCATCTCTTGGGTGACGTTTTTGAAGCACAAGGTTTGAGAAAAAAATTGTTGAAGGGTTCATGGAGAATTTTACAATTGTTCTTTATTGTTCATCCAAGTTGTTCATCAAGAATTCAAGAAGAGTGTGTGATTGTAATACCAAGCTTTACATTGATTCAGGTGTTGTTGTTCCATCACAAGTTCATCTTCAACATATCAATGTTGTTGTTGTTTACTGTATTTTCTGATTTTTTGGTTTTGGAACTATGTATTTCTATCACTGTGATTGTGATAGGTATTAGTAATTGCATGTAGCATTACTACTTTTCATTTCTTGAAGGATTGTTCCAAGAGTGTGTATCTAGGGTGTAGGAAGTACATAGGTGGATCTTATATTGTCCTAACTCTGATGTTATAGTGAAATTTTTAGTGTAAATAGCTAGAGACTGGATGTAGATTCAATTGAATCGAACCAGTATAAAACTTGGTGTCTCTTGTGCTCTCTTTTCTTTATATTTTAAATTTTGCTATGTATAAAGGTTAAACAATATGCATTCTTAACATTTTGTAAAATTGTTAAAGATTTCTTTAAAATTGGTTTCAAAGTGAAAAGAATGACAAAAGATTTGCGAAACCAATTTATCCCCTCTTGGTTGTGAAATATTGGTGCATCAAAACTAAGATTCTCTCATATTCTCCAACAAAAACTTTGATGAAGTGGATCACCAACTTGATATATTCGAGCTCATTTTCAGATAAAGGCACATTATAGAGAAGTTTGGCCTAAGATGAAAGATTAAGCCTTTAATTTTACTCAAAATGAAGGTTTTAATTAAAGAATTATACAAGAAATCAAGAGAAATTCTAAAGAAGGAAAGAAGGAACTAATTCAAAATTTGATGAAACAAAAGCATTGTCCACTCGTTGCTTTTGGCCCATTAGTTACTTCTGAATGTAGTAAAATACACATGCATACATACATATATAAGTTTATTTTATATAATGAAGTTTTGAAACAAGTTCCTAGGCTTAAAAGTAACGCTACATATCTTTTATGCATTAACTGTCATGTTGTGGTTGGGCTTCAATCAATCAAGTTTCAAACCATACTTTGGAAGAACATCCAAATTGCAAAATGTAATGAATAGGGTGACCTTCAACTTACAGATAACACATTGTTTAATTGAATCTATGTAGGAACATCATGCAGGACAAATATCCCTACCTTTTTTTTTTCAAATGTCAATAAAGAACTTGCTACTACTTAAGATGTTGGTGTTGGAGACATTCAAAAAGCTTCTGAGTCCAATATTGCCCTTTTTGAGACTACAAATTCTCTAGGTTATGTATGATTCTTGTATTTATAATTCTTTTTTTTTTCTGGCATATGTGATGGTATTTTTATTGCTTTATCTTCTGATACATGCTTAGTTACCCTCTCCTAGCATACCTTTCATCCCCATTTAAAGGTATTTTTCATTTATGTTTGTTATGATACTTGAAACTTTCATCCCCATTTAAAGGTATTTTTCATTTATGTTTGTTATGATACTTTCACTTATGTTATCACAGAGCTTGAAACGAAATTATTGTGAAACATCCTTCGGTTCCTTTAACAGATAAACTCACACAAACATGTACACCGCACATTAAAACAAAATTTAAGGTTGAAACAAAAGAAGGATTTAGGGTTTATAGATTAAAACAAAGAAATTTTGTGAAAAAATGGAGTTAAAGATTGCGGATAGTACCTTCAATGCCCTCGACGACGGTGGGCTAGACGCAGACGACGCAAACGATAATAAAGGTGACGCGAACGACGGTGTGGATGATGCAGATGGTGACGCGGATGGTGATGACGCGAACAAACGTGAGTGGAGTGAAGTTGAAAGTGGGTGAGTTGAGAGTCGATTTTACAGCAGTTGGTGAATGAAATTCAAATGGGGTTGAGTTCAGAAAGAACTTCGTGAGAGTTGAGTATGATTTCTTAGAGGAGGACTCAACGTTAGCGCGTTTTAAATTTTTTTTAATAAGAAATAGACAGGGGTTCGTTAATTAAAGGTTTAAATAACTTTTTCTTTCTCGTAGTCTTTGTTGTGGATGATACTCATCTTGACAGAATATTTAAAATGATACTTATTTTTATCGAATGTTTAAAATAGTCATCATTTCCGCAATTTATATTGACGTCGTTTAAATCAGTATTTGAGCACGAATATAAGAAATAGCGAGAATTCTTGATTTCTCTCATTATCTCTCTCAATTCGAAAATCCAGGATTTGAATTGATGTCCTTTCCTCGAATCCTCCTAATTGCATTGATTTATCCGAAAGATTTCACTTCAATTGGAATTTGGTTATTCACCATGTACGAGGATTCCTGCTAAGCATCCATGGCTGAATGGTTAAAGCGCCCAACTCATAACTGTACAAGTAACACTGTTTGTATTACATTACATTGGAGGTGTGTTACATGTATTGTACATGTGTGGTAATTTAAAAATGCAGAACATCACAATCATCCAAGCACAAACAAACTCTAAAATAGAATTACTCGATGATGATTAACTAGAAAATTGAAATGAAGAGTGCGACTGTAATCCAATGATAAAATGACTGACAAGTATTAGCGGCTTTCTCTAGATATTTTTAATAACAAATAAGATATTTTTATTGGTCTCTCTCATGATTTTTATTTATTTTTTATATATGAATCACATATAGATAGTGTTTTTTTGGATGAAGCGTTATTTATGTATATAAACTTTTATATTGCTTATTTTATAAAATTTTGATTTCATGTTTTAATTTATATCGTTTAATCAAATAAGTACTGTCCAAATAGTGGTATTTATTGTCCATTTTGGGGTATTATCCCATTTGTGAATCATAGATATAGTGATGTTGATGGTTCATATGTTGTCGGTTGAAGATGGGATGAAAATGAAAGACTCCCTCTATGACGCTGAAAACAAGCAGCGATGTTGGTTCACATCTTTTTGTGTGTAAAATAGATGTAGAACAACACAAATGTTGGACAGAATAAGTTGAAGAAGGTAATGCAAAGTTAGTTACTCAGAACAATAATAACAAGAAACTAAACTAACTTTGTATACATCGTGTTCTTTGGTAAACATGGATGGGATGTTCACATGTCAAAACTATATATACACTAATTATAGAATCATATTTTCGGTCTCATCTTAAGGGAAGCGTTGTTCAACAACTTATTAATAAGTGGCTTAAATACCTATTTGGTCCTCATTTTCGTAGTGTTTGTTGCGGATGGTCCTCATTTTGACAGAATGTTTAAAATGGTCCTCATTTTTACCGAATGTTTAAAATGGTCATCATTTTCGCAATTCGTGTTATATTTGGTCCTTTTCTGTAACGCCGTTTAAATCATTAACGGAGCATTGTACAGGTGGCACGATTTGTATTAGGGTCTGTTACGTGTACCGTACATGTGTGGTAATTAGATATTTGGTGATAAATAAGTGAGTTAGGGTTTTGGTAATGAATGTTTGGACAGTTGGTGAGTTTTGGCAACCTTGTTCCTCCATTCCCAATTGGTGTTGATGCAATCTTCTTCTTCCTGCAATCCCATTATATAAGTATATTACGGTTGCAATCTTCTTCTTCCTTGCAGCACCACTACCAACACCTGAAGAACCATCTCAACAGTTTAGAATGAAATTACAGATTAGGAGGAGGCCATGATAGCAGCTACAAACGTCTTAGTTATTTTTTGGAATTTATGATGTAGAATTCATTATTGATGTACTGCATTTTGACTTTCCTTAAACTTCATTCAATTTCACTTTTGACAAACATTGATGTAGTGCATTTTGATGGGATGGATTAATGTTATGAATTTAACTTCTTCCAGACTTAGATCAATTTAATTTTTCCCAAGCTTAAATCAATATCACTCACTTCAATGCTCAGATTAAGATGCCATTTTGAACATGTTGGGACTAATATCAACATAATCAAACTAATTCATTTCTTCATTTAACAATAGTACAAAACAGATTGGACTTTAAAAGATTACACACAATAACCGTACGAATAATACAATAACAACACAAGTGAACCCTATTACTAATTGCAGTCTCTTCTCAGCAACCTTTAATGACTTCTCCAAATCATTAATCTGCCTCATTTGTGTCATGATGATGACATTCTTTTCATCAACACCACCATTTGAAAATGTTGCAGCCCACATTATTGGAACCACCACTTTGTAAATTAATAAACCAAAAATTAAAACCAATTTATTATTAACACAAAAATAAAAACAGATTGTACCCAAAATTTTATACCAATATTCTTTGGAGTTCTTGCCATCCTCAAAGTTGTCATCTTTCTGCAGCTACAAATCGGGGTTAATCCATTTCTCATTGAACCACCAACAGTGCACGAAGTGATACAACACGGTTGCCTCCAACGATTACAACCAGAGGTAAGGAAGAAGATTGGGACCGTAACATACCTATATAATGGGATTTCAAGAAGAAGAAGATTGTAGCAATACCAATTGGGAATGGAGGAATAAGATTGTCAAAACTCACCAACTCCCCAGACATTCCTTACCAAAACCCTAGCTCACTTATTTATCTCCAAATATCTAATTACCACACTTGTACAGTACATGTAACACACCCTAATACAAATCGTGCCACCTGTAAATGCTCCGTTAATGATTTAAACGGCGTTACAGAAAATGACCAAATAAAACACGAATTACAAAAATGAGGATCATTTTAAACATTCGGAAAAAATGAGGACCATTTTAAACATTCTGTCAAAATGAGGAACATTCACAACAAACACTACGAAAATGAGGACCAAAAAGTTATTTAAGCCTTAATAAGTCAATGACATGTAATTCTCTGTCTTCTTTTTCCAAACCACTTTTTTTATTTTTAGTGTTTATGCTTTTTTCTGTTTCTTCTACTTGCTTGAGTTTTACCTTGTGTTTGGATGAAGCATTTCAACAAGTCTAAGAAATTGGAATACATTGCATTTGAAATTCTTGCAATTGAATTCCTTTCATTTTCTAAATAATATGTTTGGATAAAGTAATTGAAATACCTTACATTTCAATCTCTTATTTGGATAAAATAATTGAATTTCTCTTATGAGATAAAATTTAATTTTAATAATATTTATTTAATATATAATTTTTGAAATTAAATTTAACAAATATAATTGTAACCTTAAAATATTTAAATTCGACCAAATTTTGATCAACTTGACTTGACCAAATTCGGTCAAATTTTGGCTGATGTAAACTCAGTCCAATTTGGCCAAATTTAGGTCGGAGCTAACTCAGTCACATTCCGCCAAATTTTGGCCAGTGCAGACTAAACCAAATTTTTCAAAATTTTGGTCAAGCTCAACTCGGCCAAATTTGGATGAATTTCAAAATTTGGATGGCATGGTCCTTATGGGTTATCGGGATCAGTTAGTTCATCAGGCCCCCAACTTGTTTGAGTCATCAAGCCTACTTGACCTGTCTTGGTTTTCGAGCTCGTCCAACCTATTTGGGATGTCGAGCCTACCTGACTCGTTTTGGTACTTGGGCCCGTCATGCCCGTTTGTGTCGTTGGGCCTGCTTTGTCTATTTGGATCATCTGGTCAGCTTGGCCCATATAGGTTGTCGGACCGACCCGACCTGTCTAGTTCATCTAGGTCATCTAAGCTCAATTGACACTTCTAATATTGAACAATGAAAAATTCCACAAATTGTGAAATTTCAATTTCCTTCATTTTTGAGTGAATTTCAAATTTCAATTCCCTTTAGTTTGAAATTTCAGGTAGGATCAACATCCCAAATACGTCGGACGAGCTCGACAACCAAGACAGGTTAAGTAGGCCTGATGACTCAAACGGGTTGGGGGCCTGATGAACCAGCTGATCCCGATAACCCATAAGCACCATGCCATCCAAATTGTGAAATATCTTCTTAAAATTCCTCAATTTCAATTCCCTTTTAATTTCCTCATCCAAACAAGTCATTTTACTCCAAAAAAAATTCAAATTCTTCAAAAAATTAATTACTCTCTTAAATTGCTTCATCCAAACACACCATTAATTCATCTACTTTTTGATTCTATTATGCAAAGTTGGTTTCTTTCTTTAACATTAGAGTTTCCAAAGCAGTTTGGGGGTGGTTTTCAGCACAACTCAATTTTAGTTTTAAAGTCACTTTTTAAACAAGTGAAAGAATAACAAGTGGAAGAATCAAACAAGTGAAAGAATAAAGAATAATAAAGATGATGTTGATCTTGATCTTATGGAAGAAAAAAACATAGTGAAGATGATCTCGATCTTGCTAGAGCAATATGCGTGGCACACTATTTTGTTTGCAGTGGCGGAGCAATGGCTGTAAATGATTGACAAATCAATTGATTTTGGTTTTGTGTAGTGTTTGGAATTTATATTTCAAGATGCTTCTTGTACTGTATGCCCCATCGGGCCATCGGTAAGGCACAGTCCTTCGATCCATCGAACAAGGCTGGGAGGGCTTGCAAATAAAACAGGACAATCGGTCGATCGGTCCCATAGATGAACTATATAGCACCGCTAGTCGATCGGTCCAACAAACATCACAAACTACCCCAAAAGGGACCATCGGTCGATCGGTCCCACAGATGAATCGCGTGTTTCCTCACAAGAGACTATCTGTCGATCGGCCCTATGTGCGAATCACGTGTTACCCTTTATAGGACCATCGGTCGATCGGTCCTACGTGTGAACCACACGTCATTCTTTAAGGGTCCATCGGTCGATCGGCCCCACAGACGGACCACACGGTAACTTGTAAAGGACAATCGGTTGATCGGTCCCCAGGTCGATCACACATCTACCCATGGAGGCCCATCGGCCGATCAGTTTCATAGGTGATTCGTATACACCCTACGTCGGAACATCGGTCGATCGACCATGTAGACTAATTATTCGCTTAAGGTTGATTAAATTCAGAAGATAACCAGCCTAGTCAAGCGGCCATCGATCGATCGGCCAAACGAAACAGTCAGCTGAATTAATTAGCATTAAACAAGTCAGTAATTTTGATTAGAAGATCATTGGGCCGTGATTAAGGAACCCTAATCACAGGCCCACACCGGAAACTATAAATAGGGTCCAAAGGTAGGTTGGTGAGGATCTTAATTTCGCATTTATTACGGTAGTTACACATATACACCGATCGGGCCATAAATTGACTTAAGCATCAGAGCCTTTTAGACAGGTACCCCGATCGTCCGTTCGACCGATCGAGCGAGGAGGAAGATTTCTTGGAGAAGAAGCCACCGCAGTTGTGAAGAGAGGAGATTTTAAGAAGAAAGGAGTACAATTGAAGTGGTTCTTAGTAAGTGTTTGGTCCCTACACCCGAAACACTTCTATACCTTTTTGGCTCCGGATTTCAACAAAATCAAAGCACCCCACTAGAGGATAGTTATCTCAGATGATCCGTGTCTATTGAATAGAGTTTTCAGTTTTTTCAATGAGGAAGCGTCTCATGAAACACAAAATGTTGGAATGAATTAGTTGAAGAAGGTGTGAATGTAGTGAATGTGCAGTTATTAAAAAAATAATGGTAAACTCAACTAAATTAGGTAATGTGCAGTTATTCAATATATATTGTGTTCTGTGGCGAGCATGGTTGGGATGTTCACATGCCAAAACTACACTGATTATTGAATCATATTTTCACTCACTGTAAGTATGCGTTGTTCTTCAGCTTATTGTTATAATTGAATAGCATATAATTCTCTGTCATATTTTTCCAAACCACTTTTCTCTTTCTAGTGTTTATGCTTTTTTTATTTTCCCACTTGCTTGATTCTTGATTAATCTACTTTTCGATTCCTTTATATGAGACTTCACGTTTACACTTTTACTTAAAAAAAAAAAAAAAGTCAATATATTCGTTCATCACCCACATTAGATATAAAAGTCGAATATGTGTGGTTATGATCATAAGGCTACCTAAATGCGTGTAGCAAGTGGAAAATTAAAGAATATTAGATAAGAAAGCGAATATTAGATACTATTAAGTTGTTAAATCGAGAGTGCAAAAACACGTAATCTTTGAGTCTGAGGCACTACCTACTACTTTGCTGACAGTATCGGAACAACTTTTGAACAAGTGAAAGAATAAGGAATAATAAAGATGATATTAATCTTGATGTTGTAAAAAATTAAAGCATAGTAAAGATGATCTTGATCTTTCTAGTGCAATGTGCGTGGCACACTATTTTGTTAGCAGTGGCGGAGCAATAGCTGTTAAATGATTGACAAAAACAATTGATTTTTGGTTTTGTGTAGTGCTTGGACTTTATATTACAAATGTTTCTATACCTTTTTCGCCCCGGATTTCAACAAAACCAAAGCACCCCATCAGAGGATCCGTGACTATTGAATCGAGTTTTCAACGGTTTGTGTTTGAATCTTTGATATAAACCTATATTATCAGGTTTTATGTAGTTTTTCAACTATCCCTTCCTATATTATCAGTATTGAATAGGTTTTCCTATACCTTGCCATTATGGATATTTGATGTTTTCAATGGAGAGGAAGCGTCTCATGCATTTCTAAGAACGTTATCTCTGATCTTTTTTTGTTTTTTTTCCTTTCACTTCTCTTTCCATCTCCGGTGAGGAATCTGGTCAAGCTCTCTCTCTGTTATAGCAACATCTTGTCTAAACCTGTTTTTGATTTTCACTCATGGAGCAGATGTGTCATCACTGACAAACTTTCAAGTTAAAAGTGTAATTTGTTCTCAAAGGTCTGGTTTTACGTGTGAGGGAGGTCCTCTTTTACCTGATTTAGTGTAATTGGTAGAAGTAATGAAACCCACTTCCATTGTTCAGTTTTATAATGTTATTTGAAGTTGTGATTGAATTGTTGACAGGTTGCAGATTTCGGTCTTGCTTAGTTTTCTCATGATGTTAATACTCATGTACACGAGTGACGGGGACTTTTTGGTAGGGACACACTTCTTCTTTTTATCTTTTTACGAACCTTTGTTGCATCATTAATATATAACCTGATTTTAATGAATGAATTAACTTATTATGCTATTCTTTAATGACACGAGACATGGTAAAGAGAGTACACCACACAGCTCAAAAATCTCAAACTAACTTATTTTTCGTCTCTGTGTGCCATGTCATGTGTGATTGTTGTCAGTTTTCATCGGTCTCATTGTTGTCAAGTGTCAACAACAGTTTATAAGAAAAACCAAGAACCATAATCTGGAACAAATATTTTGTTGTTTGGCGCTACGTTTCAATCTCATGAGTCGTGCTTCAATAATTACTTACATGTATATGGCTCCAGGATATGCATCTAGTGGAAAACTCAGACAATTCAGATGTTTTCTCCTATGGAATCATGCTTCTTTAGTTATAACTCGACGGCGCCCAGTAGATAAAACTCAAACATTAAAGACTGGGTAAGTATTATGGCTTTCATCGATTCTGAGCCCAATTATTACTTTTAACTAAGAAATTAACTGTGTATACATTTATGAATTCATATGAATTGTGGGCTGCTTCTTCCTCCAGCTCACCTCTCTTTTTTCTTCCTTCACCTCCATAGTCTCAATGAAACTACAATAATACCTCTTTTCCACTATGCCTAGCCCGCTGGACCTCCTTCGGTATCTGTGTAAAACTTAACTTATATCTCCTCCGCCGAGCTAAGCGCTTGTTTTTCGCTAAGCCGTTTACAAATACGTTTTCTTTTGCTGTATATATGCCATTCTCCCTGGCTTTAGTAGCCACTTGTATTACCTTCATACAATCAATATATTTCTCTTCCCTTTTTCTTTCATCCGTCACGATTGCTTTTTCTCTCTTTCTGTTTCTTTAAAGTCTTTCGCAAACCAAAACGTTTCTTTGCTTTCTTTGATGCTTGAGTAAGAATTGTGATATGGTATCGGCGGCAATCTTTGACTGATCACTCTGCTGCAACTGCTCTGATCTCTCTTGTTTTCTACATCTTTGTTCCTTTCTTTCTTTTCTACCTTTTTTTTCCTCATTTTCTGGCCTTTACCATGACAGAAGAAAGCACGGCCAAAGAATATCTTTACCTTCACCCAAAAGAAATGTTAGGTTTACAGAGAAGGAGGTTTCACTGGGGAGATACAACACCAATAAGACCTGAGTCCAATCACATAAGGTATTGACATCACTCTCAACCCAAAACCTTAAGGCAATGAATTTATGGGTCTTTATCCTTATATAGTGCTCTACTTTCTCATTTCTAGCCAATGTGGGACTTATCCTCACACTTGGATTCTCTTAATTGTGAGAATAGAAGTCCCACATCAATGGGAACTTTACTTTGGGGCTTACTTTTAATGTTATAAAAGGAGCCCAGTGTTTCCTTAGGAAATCATCCCAAAGTCTCTCCCTTACTATTCCTTTTGTTTTATTTTCTTGAGAGAAGAATTAAGAGAGAATGTTAGTTTCTCCTTACAGTTCTCCTTGTATTAGTTTTTCCTATTTCCAAGAGAGGGGGGTGTCATTGTTTTCTCCTTGGGATTAGAGAGAATGGTATGCAATTTTTCCTTTCCTTGAATAAATTATATTTGTTGCCTATTATCTGTTTTTGTGTTCCTTTATTTTTATCTTTTATTTTAGTTGAGTACTTGTGCTAGTACTCTGATACCCAACAGTGGTATCAGAGCTGTTGGTTCGTGTGATTATATTCCACTGCTATTGTCATTAGAATAGTGTTGTGATAGTCGATAAAGTGTGGTAGTGTGAAAGTGCATGTCTAGGAAAATTCTGGCTAGGAAAGAATTGGTACTTAAGTGTGTCTATTAGTGACCCATCTCTCTTTCCTGGAAATTACTTGGTGCACTGGTTCACAATCTGCCTGCATTGTTCCAGTAGACAGTACTGTTCATAGTGAGAAGTGCATAAGTCGGTTTTAAAGCCATGACAACAAGATACGAGATAGAGAAGTTTAATGCGAAAAATTTCTCATTGTGGAACCTGAAGATGAAGGCAATTTTGAGAAAGGACAATTGTCTAGCGACAATTGAAGAAAAATCTATGGGCATTACAGATCAAAAGTGGAAGGAAAATGATAATAATGCTATAGCAAATTTGCACTTAGCATTGGCAGATACGGTTTTATCCAGCATTGCGGAGAAGACTACAACAAAGGAGATTTGGGATACTCTCACAAGCTTGTACGATGTTAAGTCACTTCACACAAGAATATTCTTGAAGAGAAAACTCTATACTCTTCGAATGAGTGAGTCTACATCGGTGACAAACCACATCAAAAATCTAAATACATTGTTTGCCCAACTTTTAGCAACAGATTTCAACATAATTGAAAATGAACGTGCGAAGCTTCTACTATAGAGTTTACTTTATTCGTATGATCAGCTCGTCATCAACATTACAAATTACAACGTTGTTGACCTCCTACACTTTGAGGATGTTGCCGGAGTTGTTCTTGAAGAAGACTCCAAGCGAAAGAACAAAGAGGATATGGTGGAAAATGCAAAGCAAGCAGAGGCTTTGACAATGACGAGAGAAAGATAAAAAAAACATGGATCTAGTGGGAGTCGATCTCATGATAGATGTCAAAGTAAGAAGCATCTCAAATGCTACCATTGCGGCAAAAGAGGGCATGTGAAGAAAGATTGTTGGCATTTGAAGAATGGAGGAAAGAACTCTGAGGCATCAACCTCACAAGGTTGTACGGCAAGTACCTCGGAGGACGAAGATATTTTGTGAAGAAGAGGAGAGATCTGGTAAGTCATGAAAGCTTAGAAGATCATGGTAGATGTGTATGTGCTTTTGGGAGATACGTTGCAGGATGCTAATGCAATGATTGCATCGACGAGTCAAGAATAAGCAATGTTGACGTGACATCGTAAACTTGGGTATAAGTCAGAGCGAAGTTTGCAAATCCAAACAGAACGTAATCTCTTACTCGGGCTCAAGAAGGTTGTTTTACCTTTACGCGAGCATTGTGTGGTAAGTCAACAAACATAGTCATAGATCGCAGATTGCTAGTTTGACTACCAAGAAAAAGGAAAACACAAGAAGACTTGGTTTATTCTGATGTAAGGGAATTACCGAAGTTATCACTAGGAGAATCAAAGTTTACTCTAGGAGATTGTGGGTGTACTACGTCAATAGGAAGTCAAATGTGTTATTACCAGTTCAAGGAATTCAAAGCACGAGTAGAGCTTGAAACTAGGGAAAATTAAGTGCTTGGGCTATGCTAACAATGTAAAGGGTACCACCTGTAGGTCCCACTACCCACAAGGTTATTTTTAAGCAGAAATGAAATGATGCTCCAACCAGAAGGCATTAAAGAGCAAGAAAACTTGGTTTGCATGGTTGAACAAATCTTAGTACAGTTTAAAGAGAGTGCTCAGGAGTTCGTACAAGAAGACTCCAAACAAAGTTCAAATCCAGGAATTGAAGGCACAATTGGCTAGGAAGTATGAGAAGAAGGACTTGGAACCAATAAACAAGGATTTCAAGGATGCAAATTCACTGAGACAAAAAAGATAGGAAGGTTTGGCTTTCTCAAAAGAAATACTTACTGATAATCTTGCAGCGCTTCAACATGCAAGATTGCAAGCCAATTTCTACCCTATTTTCTATTAGTTGTTGCTCATGTATGAGTCTTAACAATGAAGCAAAAAGGATGGAGAAGTCCTGAGTACCGAGTGCACACGTGCATCCTTGGTGGACAACCTTATGAATGCTATGATGTGTACAAGACCAAACATTGCACAAGCAGTGGGAGTGGTTAATAGGTTCATAGCAGGTTTGGTGGAGAATAATGAAGTATTTACAAGACGTCCTTGGAAGGAACCTCAAGTGTTGCATTGCGTTTCGGAGGATCAGAATTATGTGTCAATGAAGTCTATGTGGATTCGATCCTACTGAAGTCTATCAGAAGAACAAGCAACATGAAGGCGGAGAATAAAGCATGGTGTGAAGATTTGATTAATTTCATCAAAATCTTCAAGTGGGAGATTGTGATAATAGAAGTCCTACATCAATAGGAACTTACTTTGGGTCTTACTTTTAATGTTATAAAAGGAGCCCAATGTTTCCTTAAGAAATTATCCCAAAGTCTCTCCCTTTCTATTCCTTTTGCTTATTTTCTTGAGAGAAGAATTAAGAGAGAATATTAGTTTCTCCTCTAAGAGAGAATGTTAGTTTCTCCTTTAAGGTTCTCTTTGTATTAGTTTTTCCTATTTCCAAGAGAAGGGAGTTGTCATTGTTTTCTCCTTGGGATTACAGAGAATGGTATGCAATTTTCCCTTTCCTTGAATAAATTATATTTGTTGTCTATTATCTGTTTTTGTGTTCCTTTATTTTCATCTTTTATTTTAGTTGTGAGTACTTGTGCTAGTACTCTGATACCTAACATGAAAACCCGGGTGCAACGCTTGTTTCCCCAGTTCTTGATGCCACCAATAATCAACCGTGGATTCATTATGTTTCTCCTCCTACTATCCGTCAAAGCATAATCTGGATGGATAATGCCAACAATATCTGGAATAATTTACAGAACCGATACTCACAAGGCGATCTTCTTCGCATTTCTGAACATCAGATGGACGTTGCTTCTTTATGCCATGGTGAACACACTATTTTTGAGTATTTTTACAAAACTCAAGGTGATATGGGATGAGGTCAACAATTTCAGACTAGAACCTGTGTGCATGAGCAAGCCAAAATGTGTCTGTCAAGTCTCTACCAGTCTTGATCAAAGAAAGCATGAAAACCGGGTTATGCAATTTCTCCATGGTATAAATAATCAATATAATAAGGGTGTTGGGTTTTTTAATAAACTTAAATATATTAGCAGTGGTGAGTAACTAGCCATTGTAAGAAACTAGCCATTGTAGGTAGTAAATGTACTAGCCGTTAATGTTTATGTAGTTAATGAGTTAGCCGTTTATAGCCGTTTTGAGCACAACGGTCAGAAATTTTTTAGCATGTATTGTTGATGGCATGAATAGCACATAACATAAGAGTTGAATAAAGTTTTTTTCACAAGTGATGTTTATTGTCTACAAAGTGGTATCAAGAGCCAGTTAGCTTGAGTATATGAGGGAAAAAGAGCTAGAGAGCTTGAGTGTTTGAAAAAAAGAGAGAGCTAGAGAGCTCAAGTGTTTTAGTGTTTGAAAAAAAGAGAGTGAAATGGTTAGTTGACAAAGGCTGTCAACTATGAAAATTAGGGTCTAAAAATGAAGGCTCTTCTTGGCTCCCAAGAAAATTGGGAGGTGGTTGAAGATGGTTTCGATGAACCATCCAACACTATAGGTTGGTCAAATGCCTAGTTGAAAGTGCTGAAAGACGCATGTGTGAAGGACAAGACAACTTTGTACATCTTGTACCAAGTTGTGGACGAGTCCGGCTTTGAGAAGATTGCAAGTGCCAAATCTTCAAAAGAAGCATGGGACATATTGGATAAGGCGTATAAGAGAGATGATCGAGTGAAGTAGGTGCGACTTCAAACACTTAGAGGCGAATTGGAGAGCATGAAGATGAAAGAGACAAAAGGTGTAGCTGAGTACATATCTCGGGTTGAAACTGTGGCAAATCAACTTAGTAGAAACATAGAGACATTGTCCGCTAGCCGAATTGTTGAAAAGATTTTGAGGTCTCTGACAGATGACTTTGAGAACGTGGTGTGTGCCATTGAAGAGTCCAAAGACTTGTCAATGCTCACGGTAGAAGAGCTTGTCGGATCTCTCGAGGCACACGAGAAAAGAAAGAAGAAGAAGGCAGAGTCCCTTGAACATGCACTCCAAAAATGGTCACAATTAAGAAGAATGCTTTTTATACTCAGAACACTCAAAGTAGAGGAAGAGGTCAGGGAAGTAGAGGAAACAGTCGCGGTGGCCGAGGTCGAGGCAGACAGGAAGTAGAGAGAGAATATATCAGCAACCAAAATTGGCGCGAAGAGGATGCGGTTCATGGAGAGGAGGTCGGTTGAGCAACTCAAATGTTGAGTGCTACAAATGTGGCAAGTATGGTCACTATGCAAAGGATTGTAACTCGGATATGTGTTACAATTGTGGTAAGGTTGGACATTTTGCAAAATAGTGCTGATCTGAAAATAAGAAGGAAGTGACAACCAATTTTCTCATAGAAGATGTTGAAGAGAAAGAGGGGTTGTTGATGATGTCAAGAGTCGAGGATATGCAATTAAACAACTCGACAGGACAACAAAGCAGTTTAACTAACTCGGTGTGGTACCTTGACACGGGTTCAAGTAACCACATGTGCGGAGACGAGCACTTCTTCAAAGACTTAACTAAAGTAGAAGTTGGAGATGTGTCTTTTGGAGATGATTCAAAGGTTACGGTAAAAGGTCGATGAACGATCTGGTACTTGTAGAAGGATGGTTGAGTTGGGGAAATTCGAGATGTGTACTATGTACCTGATCTCAAAAGTAACATTTTGAGCATGGGACAGTTAATGGAAAATGGTTACCCAGTTTTAATGAAAGATTAAGTACTAGACTTGAAGGACAAAATTGGACATTTGATTGCCCGTGTAGAGATGAAGAAAAATTGGATGTATAAGTTGGGCTTAAAGATCATACAAGAGAAGTGTTTGAAACTTGATGTCCAGGATGAGACAATGATGTGGCACTTTCGGTTTGGTCACTTACATTTTGATGGATTGATGGAACTGGTGAAGAAAGGTATGGTGCATGGACTGCCAAGCTTGGAATTCAAAAGTAAATTGTGTGAAGAATGTGTACTTAGCAAACAGTCGAGAACTTCGTTTCTGAGAAATTCCAAGTACAAAGCAAAGGAACAACTCGACCTAATTCATACCGATGTGTGTGGAGCAATTATTCCTGAATCTTTCAATGGTAAGAGATACTTTATTTATTTTGTAGATGATTTTTCATGAAAGACATGGGCATACTTCTTGAAATAAAAGTTTGAGGTGTTCAAGGTGTTCAAGAAGTTTAGAGTGATGGTGGAGAAGGAGACGGGCAAATACATTAAGGTTGTTCCATCTGATAGGGGAGGCGAGTTAACATAAACAGAGTTCATGAAGTACTATGAGGAGCACGACATAAGAAGATTTTTTTACAACCTCATACTCACCACAATTGTTATACCACTGGCTATAGAAAAGTTTGAAACCACTAACAATGAAAATGAACCCTGACGGCCCAAAATACGAACCGTGCAAGAATTGTATGAGTCTACTGAACAGGTACATGTTGTTTGTCTTTTGGCAGGTTTTGAGAACATAACCTTTGAGGATGCGGTGCAAGATAAGAAGTGGAGACTTGCAATGGATTAGAAGATTGATGCAATTTAGCGCAATAACATGTGGGAGTTGTCCAATCTCCTAAAAGGAGCTCAACCCATTGGTGTAAAATGAGTATACAAGAAGAAGATGAATGTTCAAGGGTAAATAGAGTGATACAAAGCCCGACTTGTTGCTAAGGGCTATAAACAAAATGAGGGAATTGACTATGTTGAAGTGTTTGCGCCAGTCTCTAGAATGGAGACAGTTCAGCTACTAATTTTAATGGTAACTCAACACAAATGGTAGATCTATCAGATGGACGTGAAGTCAATGTTCTTGAATGGAGTCTGTAACATCCCGTCAGGATATTACGAATTTAATAAAATAGAATAAAGTAATTAATTACATTACATTTAATAATACCCCATTTCCCAAAAACACGGGAAATTTAAAACTTTATTGATTCACTAAAACGTCCATAAATACAAAACTGCAAGTATAACCAAAATGTTACATGAGCCTTTACATCCCATTTCAAATAAAATAAAGAAAATATAAATTTAAGGATCCCATGATAAACCCCCCTTCGCATCTAAGCCTCACCAGCTCCACCTGCATCATCACCTGCTCACGTGTACCGCGTACACGATCATCGCCAAACACAAGCAGATAGGGTGAACTAAAAGATAAAACAACATATAAATATACCAAACACACATATACATGTATAATCGATAAAAATAATGCATCAATAACACAAAACTCTTCCCTTATACCGCATGACCACAACCAAATATAATATCCTTTCATTTCCCACATAACTTACTCCATTTCTATCACATGGCCACTACTATGTATACTGATGCACCTCCTGGAAGACTCGTTACCTTCCTTCCACATGGCCACAACCATGTATATTAATGTTCATCAAGGAGACTCGTTCCAGTTCTTCCACATGGCCACAACTATGTTAGCAGTGTTCTACATCTTCTATTAAGTATCTCAAGGCGCCCTGCTGCTACACCTATCGGCCACAACCGATAGAGAACGTGCGAAAACCATGCTACGGATCACACATCGTAACACTAGGTGGAGTTCCCAGATACGAACATAGTTCGTAACGTCCCAGGACTACCAAACTCGTCAGCGAAACACTGAGGAGGGCAATCCATCTGGACCCATCCTTACTAGTCACAACCAGCACACTCACACCGGCAACACTCACCAACCCGAGCCACAACTCAAAGGTTCCTCGTGTTCATCCGCTATCCCGTGCCACAACTTAAGGGAAGTCATTCCGGGCCACAACCCATAGAATGCCACATGCTTATCCCCTATTCTGGGCTACAACCCAAGGATACGTTCCGGGCCATAACCCATGGAACACCAGCAAGCCCACCATTAAGATACCCTAGAAGCATGATAGTTCACACATTCCCAAGTCCACCACCAATCAGTTTAATATCACATATTCATATGCATTTAAACACATAATCCTACCATCCTTTGTTAATGTTCAAGCCTTTGCCTAAGCAGTCCAGTCCATCTCGCTTAAGCTAGATTACCTCGCCTAAGCGAGCACCACACACATAACCATCCTCGAACTCTCGCTTAGGTGAGTTACACTCGCCTGGACGAGATTACATTTCGCCCAAGAATCAAGCCTCTCGCCTGGGCTGCGAGTTAAGCTACCATCAAAACATTCTTCGCGTTCTCGCTTAGGCGAGAGACTCTCGCCTGAGCGAGATACTCTTTCGCTCAAAACAATGGGATTTCCCACCTGAGCGGAATGCCCAAGCCAAATCGCCCAACCCTCTCGAGTTCTCGCTTAGGCGAGACTCACTCGCCTAAGCGAGATGACCTTTCGTCCAAACCAAACATCCTCCGCCTGAGCGATAGCCTCGAGCAGACAAAAGGGTACGAGTCCCTATATATCTCGCCTAGGCGAGCCTTGCTCGCCAAAGCGAGAATTGCAGGTTCTGGCACTGATTCACGCACACAAACAATGCACCAGAGACTCAACACACAAACCAAAACATACCAATTCATTCAGTACAACTTCATTAGACATATGAGCATATTTAGACACGAAAATATGCCCCAACCACCCATCCTTGCATAACCACAGAATATACAGAACACAACCCCAATATATACATACATTTAGGTCAAATTCTAATGAAACAGTACCCAAAACCCTCAACCCCAAATTCCCTCATGTGCTTAGCTTCATCAAAATCAATAAAGACAATGCAACTAAGATAGAATTTCGGGTTCAGCTCCCCTAACCTAGAATTTTCCCTTGCTTAGAAAAATGCAAAATGTTGGAAATCCCTCCTTGATCACTAGGCAGTCTAACACCCTCCCTTCACTATACTCTCAATTGCCAAAACCCTCTCAATTTTCGCACCCTTACAAAGTCCTCAGAAAACAGCTTCTCCAAACCCCTCCTCTCTCTCAAAAATTGCCTTTTAAAGGTGCCTTAAAGGGATTTAATGCTTAAAACGAAAATTTAGTTTTAATAGTAAGTTTTATTGTTATTTATGGCCTTTAGTATTTGTTTTTCAGCCTTCCTAGTTGCCCCATTCTGCTAGGGTTCACTCCACCTTTTCCTATTCATGCCATACCAATCAGGCCAATTCATGTTTCATGCTAACTCACCCAATTCAAGTATGGTATCATACGAAACATGCTCCATCATATTATTAAAACAATAATAATTAAATAACACACAATTGGCATACATAGGACTCGAACCCAAGTCCTCTCACACAAACCAAGTACTCTCAGCCACATGAGCTAACACTTTTCCACGTCATACCTATCAAAATTTAATGCCAGAAATACACTACTTACCCGCATTAATTAATTAATTATGTATTTAATTAATTAAATTCCGTGGATCTTACATTCCCTCCACCTTGAAATTTTTCGTGCTCGAAAAAGAGAACTTACCAACAAAAAGGTGAGGATACGACTTCCTCATGAGGTCTTCCATCTCCCAAGTCATCTCTTGGGTTGCCCCGTCCCAGAGGACCTTCACAGTCCAAATCTCCTTCCCTCTAAGCTGTTTGACTTGAGAATCCAAAATCCTCACCGATCCAACCCCCATAGTCAGATCTTCGCACACCTGAACATCGTCCTGTTCCAGTACATGAGTAGGGTCTGTCACGTACTTCCTCAGTTGTGATAGATGGAAGACGTTGTGCAAATTTTCCAGATGAGGTGTCAAGGCAATCTCATAAGCTGCTGGTCCGATCCTCCTCGTAATTTGGTATGGCCCGATGATCTAGGAGTCAGCTGCCTCGACCTGAGAGCTCTCCCAATACATTCTGTCGGGGTAACCCGGAGGAATACATGATGTGAACCTCGGGTCTCTGTCCGACACAATATTCACAGGCATTCCATGTAGTCTGACCACTTCTCGGACATATAGATCTGCCAACTTGTCCATAGACATCTTCTGATTAATCGGCAGGAAGTGCGCACACTTCTTAAGTCTGTCTACAATAACCCAGATCGAGTCATGTCCTCTCACAGACCGTGGCAAGTGCGTGACAAAATCCATGGAAATGTTGTCCCATTTCCACTAGGGAATGTCAAGAGGCTCCAACGTGCCACCCGGCCTCTGGTGCTCAATCTTCGCCTTCTGGCATACTAAACAAGAAGCGACATAGTCGGTCACATCAGTCTTCATACCCATCCACCAGAAGGTGGCTTTCAAGTCCTTATACATCTTAGTCATACCTGGATGTATGCTAAGACGACTCTTATGCCCTTCATCCAAGAGCATCTTCCTTAAGACCCGACTGCGAGGTACACACACTCTCTCTCTGAATCTCAGGATACCATATTTGCCCATCCTGAAGTCTTTTCTCTTCTCGGTGCCCAACTCACTCACTATCTGCTGTAGTTCTTGATCTTTACCATGTTCCTCCCTGACCTCATCTAAGAACTCATTAGTGATCTACAACATGATGCACCGTATATGATCAGCACCTGTGTATAGATTCAAGTTCATGTCTCGCAGTTTCTCTATAAGCTCCAACTCCTTCATCATCATAGCAGACATATGAACTCTCTTCTGACTCAAGGCGTCAGCAACTACATTGGCTTTACCTAGATGGTATAGAAGCTCAAAATCATAGTCTTTCAAGTACTTCATCCAACGCCTCTGTCTCATATTCAACTCTTTCTGATCAAATAAGTACTTCAAACTTTTATGATCACTGAACACTTGAAACTACTAACCATACAAGTAGTGCCTCCACGTCTTGAGAGCAAAAGCTACCGTAGCCAATTTTAAGTCATGTGTAGGGTAGTTCTTCTTCTGTACCTTCAACTGGCGAGATGCATAAGCAACATGTCGTTTCTCCTGCATCAACACACAACCCAAGCCCTGGTATGAAGCATCACAGTACACCTCAAACGTCTTGGTTGTGTCTGGGATAGCTAATATAGGTGTAGTGGTCAGTCTCCTCTTCATATCCTCAAAACAGACTTCACACTCGTCTGTCCAAGAGAAAGGTTGGTCCTTCCTGGTGAGTTGAGTCAATGGACTCACCATCTTGGAGAACCTTTCCATAAAGCGCCTGTAATAACCTGCTAGGCCCAAGAAACTCCTCACCTCAGTCATAGTCTGTGGCCTTTCTCACTTCACCACTCTTTCAATCTTCGCTGGGTCCACTGCGATTCCTTGGGCTGAGATTACATGGCCTAAGAACTGAACCTCATCAAGCCAAAACTCACTTCGATAACTTCCCATAAAGTTTATGCTCTCTAAGTACTTCCAATACCACTCGTAGATGATCCGCGTGTTCTTCTCTACTCTCAGAATATGATGAAGGATTATCTTGTTGCTTTTTAAGATTATTGAATATGGTGTGAGTTGATTAAGAAAGCTAAGTGAAATCCCCACTGGACATTAAGATAGCAAGCTATCTAGATGTGAAGGTTCCTTTCACAAAGCTCAAGAGAAGAAGATGATGGATTGATTCAAAACAAAAAGGAAATGGAAAACACATAAACCATAGAAAACCAAGAATAATTAAAGGAAGAAGAAAACATAAAATGGAAAGGAAAGAAATGGTAAAAAAATGTGAGAAGCACGCCACTACAAGGGTAGGCTAGAAGCCATGGCAACCTTGAAGATGAGTGGATGTGTGCCGCCACTTGCTATGCAAGATAAGGCTTAAAAGTATTCACTCCCTAGGGAGGAAACTCTCACAAATGGTTGAGACACAAGAGTGTTTTTACTTCAAAATGTTCAACCCTTTTACATGTCTAGGAGCACCCCTTATATAGAAGAGTTTAGGGGCCTCTAAGCAAATAAAAGATACCAAAGGATGTCTCTACAAAAACCTAACCCTAGCTTCTAGAAACTAGGTCAAATAAGGTTACAAAAATGAGAGACAAAATAGCTAACTATGGTGTGTGCAAGGCTAATTTCGTTCTAGCACAAAAGGAGACAAAGAATGTGTCTCATATGTCTCCAAAATGTGGCCAAAGTGTGCAAAAAAACAAAGGAGACCAAAGGTACATAGGTACACTTGTTTTATGCCTTTTACTTTATGCTTTATGCCTTTGCTTTACTCTCTCCTCCATATCATTTATGCTCCCCAATCACCATGCGCCACCTAGCATTGCTTTCTTACTCCTAATTAACCTACAAAGCAAATAAACATAGATTAGCATGTTGGCTTAAGTCAAGTCAACTATAGTCAACAAGTCAAACCTAGTCAAAGGTCAACAAGTCAACTAAAGTTGATTCAACTAAGTCAACTTAGGGAATGAAAAATAACAAACACAAATGAAAGGGATGAAGGATTAATGAACTTCCTTTCTAAACATGCTTAGTCTTCTTAAGCATGTGCCTTCATCCTTGGTTGGGGTCAATCCTTCATCAGAATATATCAATATGTCGGCAATGAATACAACGACAAACTGATCCAGATACGATCAAAATATCCTATTCATGTAGTCCATGAATATAACAGGTGCATTCGTCACCCCAAACGGCATCACCACATACTCATAGTGGCCATAGCGAGATCTGAATGCTGTCTTCTGCACATCCTCTGGCTTGAATAAGATCTGATGATATCCAGACCTCAAGTCAATCTTAGAGAACACAACTGCTCCCCTCAATTGATCCAGCAAGTCATCAATCCTTGGCAGCGAGTACTTATTCTTGATTGTTAACTTATTCAACTGCCGGTAGTCAACACACAACCTGGAACTGCCATCCTTCTTTTTCACAAGTAATACTGGTGCTCCCCATGGTGATGCACTCAGTCGGATAAACTTCTTCTCAAGCAGATCCGCAATCTGCTTCTTCAACTCTGCCAACTCAGCTGGTGTCATCCGATATGGTGCCATAGATACTGGGCCAGCCCCAGGGATGAGATCAATGGTGAAATCCACATCCCTGCTTGGTGGTAATTCTAGGATTTCATCAGGGAAGACATCTACGTATTCATCAACCACTGGAATCATACTAATCTTCTCTGTAGTACTCTTCTTCTACGTCTGAGCTACTAACATAAAACATGTAGCTCCCACTTCAATCTCCTTCTCTGCTTGGTTGGATGATATCAATTCCAGTCCTTCTGCAACTGGGAATACCACCTTGCGTTGCTCGCAATCGATTACCACGTGGTTGTTGGCCAACCAATCCATACCCAGAATCATGTCCAACCCTTCCATTGGTAAGCAGATAAGATTCACTTTGAACCTGCGGCCTGCCACCTCCATAGGGCATCCCACACAAACAGACATGGTGGATACCTCTCCAAACGCTGGTGTCGCAACTATTAACTCGTACGCCAGCTCTCGCATCACTAGACTGAGCCTCCTCACACATTCATTGGATACGAATGAATGAGTAACTCCTGAGTCACACAACACAACAATCTTGTGATCAAACAACAAACAAGTATTTTGTACTAAGTTACCTGACTGGGCTGCCTCGGTAGTCGTCAAGGCGAACACATGACCTAGGGCTCTAGGTCGATCCCCAACTGGTTTCTTCGTTGGTGCACCTCTAGCTGGTTTCTTATTCGGGCAGTGACGTGCGAAATGGCCTGTGTGGTCACAAACGTAGCACTTGCCAGTGCTATTATCACCACTAGAGTTGTCTGAGGGTTTTGGACAATCCCTCCTAAGATGCTCCCCACCATAATTGTAGCACTGTAGTTTCTTGACCGAACTTTGTGGCCTGTCATACGGCTTTTTCTGCTACCGGGAATCAGAGGTATTCTTCTGAGGTCGAGCCCCTCTGCTGGGCCCCATCTTTAACTGCTCAACAACTTTGGCCTGCTCCACCAAGACTGGGAACTCCCTGATTCTGAGAGGTACAATGAAACGGCGCAACTCGTGTTTCAGCCTGCCCTCATATTTTAGGCATATCCACTCCTCGGTGACAGTGTGCGACTAGAACCTGGCCAAATACTCACATTTGCCTGTGTATAGCCTGCACAGTCAGGTTCCCCTGTTGGAATGTGAGGAATTTCGCCTCTCTCTCGTGCTTGGCACTGTCTGGAAAATACTTCTCCAGAAATCTCACCCTGAAGGAAGTCCAGGTAACCTCCTCACCCCGGGTCTGCTTGAGCTGCTGCATGCCTGTCCACCAGTATTTTGCGTCAGCTATCAACAGGAATGAGACGAATGAGAGTTTCTAAGCATCTGTGCAATCGATCACTCGGCAGATTTTCTCACACTCTCTGAGCCAAGCATCGGCTTCATCCGGAGAGGATTTGCCCGCAAATTTTGAGGGCTTATGTCTCAAAAAGTCCTCAATCGACATCAGGCGTGTGGGTGCTACCACGGCTCTGGGTTGCGCTACAATGGGCTGCATCGCATCTACCATCCGATGTATCGCCTGAGCGATCTCATTAGCCCCAACATTATTCCTCCTCCGCCTATTTGACATAGCCTGAGCACGCCACATATAACTGTTCACAACAAACAGCTTTGGTTAAGACTTTATACCAAAAGTTAGATAACAAACAATGATCAAAATGATCTCACAAGCACACACGGTAAGCTCACTCCCCATAGACCCCAAAAAATCTTTTGAAAACCATTGCTCTGATACCAAATGTAACATCCCGTCATGATATTACGAATTTAATAAAATAAAATAAAGTAATTAATTACATTACATTTAATAATACCTCATTTTCCAAAAACACGGGAAATTTAAAACTTTATTAATTCACTAAAACGTCCATAAATACAAAACTGCAAGTATAACCAAAATGTTCCATGAGACTTTACATCCCATTTCAAATAAAATAAAGAAAATATAAATTTAAGGATCCCATGATAAACCCCTCTCTACAGCTAAGCCTCACCAGCTCCACCTGCATCATCACCTGCTCACGTGTACCGCGTACACGATCATCGCCAAACACAAGCAGATAGGGTGAGCTAAAAGATAAAACAACATATAAATATACCAAACACACATATACATGTATAATCGATAAAAATAATACATCAATAACACAAAACTCTTCCCTTATACCGCATGGCTACAACCAAATATAATATCCTTTCATTTCCCACAGAACTTACTCCATTTCTATCACATGGCCACTACCATGTATTCTGATGCACCTTGTGGAAGACTCGTTACCTTCCTTCTATATGGCCATAACCATGTATATTAATGTTCATCAGGGAGACTCGTTCCAGTTCTTCCACATGGCCACAACCATGTTAGCAGTGTTCTACATCTTCTATTAAGTACCTCAAGGCACCCTGCTATCACACCTA
The DNA here is from genome assembly GCF_037176805.1 of Vigna unguiculata. Lineage (NCBI taxonomy): Eukaryota > Viridiplantae > Streptophyta > Magnoliopsida > Fabales > Fabaceae > Vigna > Vigna unguiculata. Next base: position 8,355,645 of record NC_140793.1, on the reverse strand, counting down.
TCGGCCATAACCGATAGAGCACGTGCGGAAACCATGCTACGGATCACACACCGTAACACCAGGTGGAGTTCCCAGATACGAACATAGTTCGTAATGTCCCAGGACTACCAAACTCGTCAGCGAAATACTGAGGAGGGCAATCCATCTGGACCCATCCGTACTGGCCACAACCAGCACACTCACACCGGCAACACTCGCTAACCCGAGCCACAACTCAAATGTTCCTCGTGTTCATCCGCTATCCCGAGCCATAACTCAAGGGAAGTCGTTCCGGGCCACAACCCATAGAATGCCACGTGCTTATCCCCTATCTTGGGCTACAACCCAAGGATACGTTCCGGGCCACAACCCATGGAACACCAGCAAGCCCACCATTAAGATACCCTAGAAGCATGATAGTTCACACATTCCCAAGTCCACCACCAATCAGTTTAATACCACATAATCATACGCATTTAAACACATAATCCTACCATCCTTTGTTAATGTTCAAGCCTTTGCCTAAGCACTCCAGTCCATCTCGTTTAAGCTAGATTACCTCGCCTAAGCGAGCACCACACACAGAACTAGCCTCGAACTCTCGCTTAGGCGAGTTACACTCGCCTGGACGAGATTACATTTCGCCCAAGACTCAAACCTCTTGCTTGGGCTGCGAGTTAAGCTACCATCAAAACATTCTTCGCGTTCTCGCTTAAGCGAGAGACTCTCGCCTGAGCGAGATACTCTTTCGCTCAAAACAATGGGATTTCCCACCTGAGCGGAATGCCCAAGCCAAATCGCCCAACCCTCTCGAGTTCTTGCTTAGGCGAGACTCACTCGCCTAAGTGAGATGACCTTTCGCCCAAACCAAACATCCTCCGCCTGAGCGATAGCCTCGAGCAGACAAAGGGTACGAGTCCCTGCATATCTCGCCGAGGCGAGCCTAGCTCGCCTGAGCGAGAATTGCAGGTTCTGGCACTAATTCACGCACACAAACAATGCACCAGAGACTCAACACACAAACCAAAACATACCAATTCATTCAGTACAACTTCATTAGACATATGAGCATATTTGGACACGAAAATATACCCCAACCACCCAACCTTGGAAAATCACAGAATATACAGAACACAACCCCAATATATACATACATTTAGGTCAAATTTCAATGAAACAGTACCCAAAACCCTCAACCCCAAATTCCTTCATATGCAGCACGAAATTCAGGGCATAGTTTCATTAAAATCAATCAAGACAATGCATCTATGATAGAATTTTGAGTTCAGCTCCCCTAACCTGAAATTTTCCCTTGCTTAGAAAAATGCAGAATGTTGGAAATCCCTCCTTGATCACTAGGCAGTCTAACACCCTCCCTTCACTATGCTCTCAATTGCCAAAGCCCTCCCAATTTTTGCACCCTTGCAAAGCCCTCAGAAAACAACTTCTCCAAACCCCTCCTCTCTCTCAAAAATTGCCTTTTAAAGGTGCCTTAAAGGGGTTTAATGCCTAAAACGAAAATTTTGTTTTAATGGTAAGTTTTATTGTTATTTAAGGCCTTTAGTATTTGTTTTTTAGCCTTCCTAGCTGCCCCATTCTGCTAGGGTTCTCTCCACCTTTTCCTATTTATGCCATACCATTTTTTAGCATAAAGAAATTTAAATTTTCGCCACCAAGGTTTGAACCCATGACCATGCGAAAGCCAATTTAATGCTAAACCATCAGGTTGCCAATTCATGTTTCATGCTAACTCACCCAATTCAAGCATGGTATCATACGAAACATGCTCCATCATATTATTAAAACAATAATAATTAAATAACATACAATTGGCATACATAGGACTCGAACCCAAGTCCTCTCACACAAACCAAGTACTCTCAACCACATGAGCTAGCACTTTTCCACGTCATACCCATCAAAATTTAATGCCATAAATACACTACTTACCCGCATTCATTAATTAATTAATTATTTAATTAATTAAGTTCTGTGGATCTTATAGAGTCCTGGAGGAAGAAGTTTATGTTGTTCAACCATTGGGATACATGAGAAGAGGATAAGAGAAGAAAGTACTAAGGTTGAAGAAAGCACTATATGGGTTGAAGTAAGCTCATCAAGCATGAAATTACCGCATTGACAAGTACTTTAGGAAGAAAGGATATGAGCAATGTCCATATGAACATGCTCAGTACGTAAAGAAAAGTAAAGGTAATGTAATGTTTGTTGCTATTTATGAATATGACCTTATATTCATAGGGAACAATACTGAGATGATTCAAGAATTCAAGGACATAATGACAAAGGAGTTTGAGATGACAGACATGGGATTGATGAAGTACTTCCTTGGCTTGGAAGTCAAACAGAGTGAGAAAGGCATTTTTGTGTCCCAAGAAAGGTATGCCGAGGAGATCTTGAACAAGTTCAAGATGACAAACTGTAACCCGGTTTCAACCCCAATGGAACTGGGTACAAAACTCTCGAAGTTTGATGGAGGAGACTAAGTTGATGCTAGCAAGTACCGAAGCTTGGTTGGAAGCCTTCGCTATCTGACGAGTACAAGGCCAGACTTACTATTAAGTGTTGGAATAGTAAGTCGGTATATGGTGGAGCCGAGCTACAGTCATTGGAAGGCTTTGAAGCGAATACTAAGGTATATTCGAGGAACGATATCACTCAGACTATACTATACTAAGTCGGGCAACTACCAACTAGTAGGGTACTCAGATAGTGATTGGTGCAAAGATGTAGACAAACGGAAAAACACATCCGGGTATGTATTTTTCATGGACCTATAATTTGTGAGCCTATAAATTGTATTGTCGATGGCATAGTATAGTGAGGTTTATTGTCTACAAAGGGTTAAATATGTTTTTGATCCCTTAACTTTCAGTGAAAATTTGAATTTAATCTTTGAAATTTTAGTCCAATTTAGTTTTTTAACTTTAGAAATGTTTGGATTTAGTTTTTTTAACCAAATTTTGTTAATTTTATTTGACGTTTCAAATACTTTTCTTGATAGCTTTTAAGTTATTTACTCTGTTTGACACATCTCTGTTTCAATATTAGTTAAGAAACTATCATGAAACGTGTTTGAAACGTCAAATGAACTTAACAAAATTTAGTTAAAAAAAAACTAAATTCACACATATTTAAGGTTGGGGGACTAAATTGAGCTAAAGTTTTGAGAATGGACTAATTCTAATTTTCACTTAAAGTTAAGGGACCAAAAACATATTTAACTTATATAATAATATAAAATCGATTGCATGTCCTCTTAATGAACCTTTTCCACATGTCAACAAAGTTTTTTCTCTAGTTGTACAACAAGAATGTTAGTTGTTAAGCAATCATATGCTCATGTCCAAATTTAATAATATCATTTGTTCCACTACCACTAGTTCCACCGCTTCCACCGTTTGCCAATTTCGTGGTAGGCCTGGTCATACATACTCTATCTTGCGCAACACTACTTGTCATGTTCCTTGTGGTCACCATGTGAGTTTGTAAAACCATATCGCTCAATCCTACGATAGGCGCCAAATGTTTTGGGTGTAGGGTCAAACATACCCTAAAACATTTTCTGATGCTTTCACTTCGATGTTATATCCTTTTCCTTTGGATAATTTGTTTGTCAACCAATCGGTAGGTACCTATTAAAGATACTTTGATGCTAAAGTTAGCTTGAGTTCAAACGGTTAAAGCTATTAATATTGTAATAAATACGTAGTAAATGTACAACCATACATTTGACTTGTATTTATAGTTTTCTTTATGGACTTTTGATTAAGGACGACCTAATTACGACCCACTTCCCTCTAAGCTTGTTTACGGATTTGTTTAGATTAATTATGTGTTAGTTGACTTTGGCGATGACCGACCAATTTTCTCTTTAGCGATTTGGTCGGTTATATTTGACAACTTTCGTCTATGTTGCCCGGTGTATCCATGAATTTTATCAATTTGAGTCTTCGAATGGTGGCAAAGAACTTGTTGATGCTAAAGTAAAAAATTGTCATCGTCAAGTTTTAGAGAAATATGGGTATGAAAAGTGTGAGGAAGAAAATTGGATGAGGAAAGACATGAATCAAAGTTGATTGTGGCAGAAGACGACGATGAAACAAATTATTCTATTATTATATTATAAAGGAGTACGTAAGAACCAGATCTCTCTCCATTATTTTCTCAGTTGAGATACATTTTGTAGTACATTCAAACTTTAACATACATCAAGTAAGGGTTTTCCTCAATTATAAGCATTGAAATTCATACATCTGATGGAAGCACCGGGAGCATGCCCTCTGAACCTTCCATCATTGACAATGGTTACTACATTTTGTCTACTGCCTTGAGGTGGTGGTAAGGAAACACCATCGTTGTCTTCAAAATCAGACTGCCAAGACACTTGGCTATGCTTACCACAATCAGGACACATGCTTGGCTTCCAAATCCCACTTTCATTCACTTGATTGAACATGTATAATAATGCTGAAACAGGATGTTGCTCAGGACCCTCCGATATTATATCAAATTTCCCATCACAAACTCCAACCTTTACCAAAACAGAAAATCCAACATTTGTTGTTTCAATTGATCTGTTAACAACCGTTGTTCCGTTGCCATTAACAAAATAGTGTGCCATAGTCACTTCCTTAGCATCCTCATGATAAGCGGTTTTCTTGCACTTCCAAATAAGAAGACCAGACCTGTTTGCACTGGCATACAAGTAAACCTTAGTGTCTGTAACATCACCGTATGGATGAACGGTTTTCTTCGTCTTCGTCCACGGGATGGAGCTACCATTAGATTTAAAGTCGATCATGTGAAGAAAACCAGTGTTGGTTTTATATATTTGCAGGTATAACATTTCCATACTGTTTGAACATATTATGCTGTCATGGATTAAGAATGTTAACAAGTCAACACTACCATCTCTGTAAACACATCTTGCTAACGCGAGATTGCACGTGGACCCTTCAACGGTGTATGAAACTTCTCTCTTTTCAGAAAATGATCCATCATTAAACGTGTGAGTGGTAGATGGGGTCATGTTGATGGTAGCATGTGTTCCCAGTTGAAAAAGACATGGAAATGGAAAACTCCCTCTATGACGGTGAAAACAAGCAACGTTGTTGTTTCCCATCTTTTTGTGCGTAAAATAAATGCACTACTAACAGTGGCAGATCTTGACACACAAACCCAAAATAATTCATTCAAAAATTGTATTATTAATATAATATAAACATGACTATAATTGTAATTATAAAAAATTCACATGCATATATAAAATATATAAGTATATAAATTATTGTCTTTACTTTATTAAGATATTTCACTAATAATTAAGTTCTTTAAGATATTTTATTAGTAATTAAAACAAAATTAAAAATAATTAAATGAGAATTAAAATTGTCTGTAAGAAATTTATCTTTCAATTAGTATATATATATATATATATATATATATATATATATATATATATATATATATATATATAATTCAATTACCAAATAAATAAAATTAATAAAATTATCTGAATTCATAAAAGTAAAATACATAAAAAGGCACTAATTCATTCTTTACTTAACAAAAATTCAAAAAATAACAAAATTTCAAAAATATAAAAAAGTTTTAAGAAAAGGAAAAATTTCTACAAAGTAAGATTCCAATAAAAAAATACAAAAAAAAAGAGAAAAACGTGCTTTGTAACACAACTTTAATAAAATAAAATGAAATTAAAAGGTGTTTTTAACAGAAAAAAAAAATGAAATTTGTTTTATATGAATTATGAGTTTGCATATAAGAAAATAAAATACATAGATTAAAGTAACGTCGTGCTCCTATAGGGCAATTTATTGATTTGAAAGTCTTGCTTTTAGTGTGACTTAACTAGCTTAGTGAAAAAAGTTTAGAGAAGACATACCTGGTGTGCTTGAAAACAAGACGAAAGTTGGCCGCCCCCAACCCCTTACAAGACGAAAACAATAGAAAGAAGCTCCTTCAATATCTTGGACAGATAGATTATATATCCTAGGGTTGGGGGCGACAAGACCCTTGAGAGTCTTTCGAAACCCCTCGTATATAAACTTCAAGAAAACAAAAGAAAGTAGTGCCTTATGTTCTTGAAGCTGTGTATGGAAAACAATGAGGCTTTGCGTTTCCTTTTATAGCCTAAGAGTACGCGCGTGCATTCCAAGTCCCCAAGAAGAGACTCGGGACTTCTCCCAGGACATGTTCTCATTAATTAGGGTTTACATATTTTTAATTCAAGATTTGCTTCTCATTATTCTTTTATTAAGAAGATTTGTTCTCGAATTTTCTTGATATTAATTATATTTCTTTTTACAGTAGAGATTCTTTGACTTGGTTTTCATATTGTCTGAAATGCTTACTGTGTGTCTTTAAATCTAAAGGGTAAGAAGAACACAAACATAATTTGCTAATAAAATGATTTTTTCATTGTTTGTACTTCCAATGAAAGATTTCTATTTCTTGTTCTCTTTTCTTTTTCATCATCTGATGGTTTTCATGAACTTTCCTTTCCTTTGGGGTTAGTTGAGTGAGGGAGTACTTCTTGTTAGTGTAGCCATGGTAAACCTTCGTATCATATTGCAATGGTCTTTCAAAAACCTTGTGATTAACTTTCATAGGAACCATTTCAAATATCAACTTTAACGCACATTCAATCTCCATTAAACATTCCATGCATGCGAAGAAAACAAGTTTCCGTGCAGGCATAGTCTTTCACTGTCCCAACATACTATGCTGCCATTGTGTTCTTGTGAGCATGGTTGGGATGTTTGCATGCAAAAACTATAAATACATATTTTCACTCTTAGTTTATTATAATGGAAAACGATTCTTTCCACCCACCATATTCAAATAACATAACACCAAACACCATACCCAAATATCTATTTTTTCTATATTATATACATAAAGCATAACAGATACATTTGCTTCTCTTTATGTTATATTCTTTGAATATAAAAGAAAAAAACAATTCTAGTATATTAAATGGTTTTCTACAACCTTTTTTTTCCTCTCGGTTTCTCATTTTTTTCTTTGCATCATAAGTTTAACCACAACATTGAAGAAAGCAAGGTTAGTCCTATACGGGTCAAATTGCTTCTATATAAAGTTCTCCACCACCCTCTTCTATCACTACTTTCTCATATGCATATAGTACACTATCATACACACCCCTCTACAAAATTACTAGTTCAGATTAAATTCTACTTTTATGTTGTAAACAAAGTCTATCAATTGTGATAGTAAACATTCATTTTGCATTCTTAAATTAATCAGAAACATGATGATTTCAAAATGGTGATAACAAGAATACTTCCTAACTTCCTAAAAAATATTGCATTTTCGTAAATCAAATGATTCAAATCACAAAGAAACGGCATTCACAAAAATGCTTATGATACATAAACATAATACCTAACTCAAGCTACGCCAAGACTACAACAATGCTTAGGAAACAACCTATTCACATATAATAAGGGCATCCAAAAATGGAGCAAGAACATACCCAAAAAAAACCCGATTGAAATTGGTTGCTTGGTGGTTTGAACGGTTTTTTTTTTTGTATTTTTGGGTCCCTTTAAAGTGAAAATTGTAAAAATGGCTCCGTTGAATTTTTTTTTTTGTAAAATAGGAACAAGTCGTTATGGCAAAGGACGACATCACAAGGAAAGTCATTCTCTGTTCTACTGGTTTTCTTTTTTTTTTTTGTTAAATCATTTCAGAGGTCCCCATTTTTGTAGCGACATCTCAAGTAAGTTCCCCCATTTTTATTTGACTCAATTGAGTCCCTATTTTTGAAAATTCATTGCAATCAATTCCTTTTCGTTAGTTGTACAATAATGGTGTTAATTATGTGTCACGTGTCGGTTTTTTTGATTTTTTTAATTTTTTTTAATTTATAATTTTTTTTATAGACAAATGTTAGAATTTATATTTAAAATTTTATATTTGAATTTATAAAAATTTTATTTTTAAAGCAACTCTAACATTTATTTATAAATAGATATATAAATATTTTTAAAAAATTAAATAAATATCAGTGCAAAATATACATTTAAATAAACTCAATTTTTTTTTAAAATATCGACTATAATAAAAATACAATTGTAAAATTTATATAAAAATTAAATTTGATGCAGGGATGAAATTGAGACAAAATAACAAATATAGATACTACATTGAGATTTTTCACATCCAATAGTGACACATGGCACTACCACTGCCACTACCACTGCCACATCACATTGTTTTTGCCACGTGGCACAATATCAGATTGACACGTGCCAATTTTAAATTCTTTTAAAAAAATTATAAAAAAAAATTAAAAAACAAATCATAAAAACCACATGCTAATACGTGGCACATAATTACATTGTTACTGTATAACTAACGAAAAGGAACTGATTGCAACGAATTTTCAAAAATAGGGACTCAATTGAGTCAAATAAAAATGGGGGGACCTACTTAAGATTTCGCTACAAAAATGGGGACCTCTAAAATGATTTAACCTTCTTTTTTTTCAAAAAACAAAATCGTCATAACAGATGATAGTTTGTGTGTATAAAAAATTGAAGTCGTCATGTACCTTAACGACTTTAGTTTTCGTTTTTTTTTTGCTCAAAAGTTGCAGTTTTGAAAAGTTGTAGTTCTTTTTGACACAACAAAAATAAATGTTGCAATGTTGCAGTTTTATTCAAGCGGCTGACCAATTTTCTCTTTTCGAGAACCAATACAACTTTTTCACAAACCCAATGAACATTTGATAGTATAAATGTTGACAAATGCATTTAAGTTGCCCGTTGTAGACCCACCTCATTGGAATTGAAGAGGAGAGAAGTATTTTATTTGCAATAAAAAGTCTGGAGTGAAGTCGTCATAGAGTCCAACAACTTCACTAAAACCGTCTTGAGAGAAGACGACTTCACATTTTAAAAAATAAAAAATAAAAACCGGAAAGAAATATGACGACTTCACCTATAATGTCGTTATGCATTTTACTGACTTGTCCCAGTTTTACAAATAAAAATTAAATGGACCCATTTTTACAATTTTGAAGTCAAATTGACCCAAAAATACAAAAAAACCGGTTTGAACCCTATTGGAGAATGCCCTTTTACACACCAATTAGACAACAAAGCAACACTCACAAGGAAAATGAAGGCGCCCAAATTTCAACACTGATCCTAGACCAACGCCCCTTTTAGGGTTCCTTGCAACAATTGTGTATGGGAGATTTCTTTGGTAATAGACTTCGTGGGTGGGAAGGAACGAAGAAAACAAATAATGGATGAAGATCGAAAACGAAAATGGCAGACTTAGTTTCGCCATTGAAGGAGAGTCACCGCCAAAATGAAATTGTTTCTTCCTCTCATGGGTGGAGGATTAGTGGTGGAAAGAAACAAACTAAACAGAGAGAATGAGTGAATTAGATTTGAAAAATTGAGATGAAAATGGTAAAAGACTAGATAAGTGAAAATGAAACAAAAATGTACTTATGCGCAAGAAACATTTTCAATTTCCTGTGCCTGAGAATATAAAATTTAATTCAAAATCAAAATCAAAATATCACACCATGATGCCACTTAAGGTGGTAAAAAAAGTTGTAAGGTGTGGAAATAATATCATTTTCCTTTACATTTACACTTTCACTTTAAAAAAAAAACAGCCAATACCCACATTCAATATAAAAGTCAAATTTGTGTGGCCGTCATCGTAGGTTCTTGTTCTTAAATGAGTTTTAGCAAGTGGATAAAGAATCTTCTAATACTAAATACATGGAATCATATTTTCAGTCTCACGATAACGGAAGCATTGTTCTTCAGCTTATTATATTATAATTCAGAAGCATCTAATTCCGTCTGTTTCTCCTGTAATTAACGGTAGGGTGCTTCTTTGCATAATTCATTTTTAGTTTTTAAATAACATGTTTCTTCTTCTTCTTCTAAATTTTAGTTAAAAATAAACTCGTTTTCTTAAAATTAGGTTAGTTATTTAAGCGTGACGATAATGTTAAGTTTTGTGTTACAGTTAATGACAGTAAGAGTAGTTAAATTTGTAATATATTTATTGAATAAAATATTTTCTTTTTTGAACATTAATGACTTGAGTTTAATACAGAACATAAAATATGCAAAATTCTAAAACGTTTGTGTAAAGTTTATATTAAAATTTACGTTTGTGCAAATTCTTTTCTTTCCTTGTTTTTTTTTTAATTTTTATAAAGAAAATTAATATAATAGTTATTATATTTAAATAAATAATATATTTACATAATAATATTTAAGTATTTAAGTGTTGTAATTATAGTATAATTATAAGTATTATATTAAAGTGAAGAATTTGATAATATAAAAAAATTAAATAATTATTTTTTTTCTTTTATAACAAATTAATTAAAATATTTGTGAAATTTGTTTGTTTCATATTATTACCACGTTGCCACGCCACAGAAGGTAAAATAGTGGAAGAAGGACTGAGAACGAGGAATTTGAACTTTGTGGGGACATTGTAACCATTATTACAATGTTTTTTCCATTCACAGTGGTAGGTTTCGTATGCCACCACCTCCTACATATTGGCAATGTAGAAAAGCAAGAAAGATACGAGGAAAGAGATTCTATATTACTATAAAATGTTATAAGAGATATGTTAATATTTTTGTCAAACTCATAATGCTATAATTAAATATATTGAAAATTTATTAAATAAAAAATGAAATGTAAAACAATGCAACTTGATTGGTAAATATATGTGTAATTTATAGAGTCGAAAGAACAAATAATAAAGATATAATGTTAAATTGAAGATGATAACAATTAAAATGACGATCTATTTACGAATGATCAATTTCTTCAAAATTATTTTCACCATTTTTTATATATTTTTCATTACATTCATTTTTTTCATTCATATTTATAAATTTTCTTCCCTACGTTTAAATAACATTTATATATGTAATTTACTTTGAAGTAAAAAATGATGTTTTTTTTTTTATTAACGAAAACAAATATATTAAATAGTAACAATAGAATCGTCCCATCCCTCGTACAAGAGAAGAAACATAAAAAAAAAATTATGAAGATTGAAACATAGCACATTCACATTAACAAAAAGCATAAAACAACGTATAGACATATTTTGTTTTCACAAGTTTCTTGGCGTGTAGTAAAGCTCCATTAATAAGCTGAAGTTTGTGACGAAACTCTGTTCCATTGGTATAAATGGGATTCTTAGTCTAGACATGCATATGTAAATTTCATTAAGCACTCCTTAACCTTTCATCCTCCCTAAGGAATTAGAACTGAAACCTGCAACCCAAGGTGACTTAGGCACACTCCCAAATCAGATATAGAACTTGTATATTTCCCATCACCCTAAGGATTCCATATAATTGGCATCATGCACAATTAAGAATATGAAAATGATGCTTTAGCATATTTATTGGTTATCCGAGTTCAAAGCTTTGATTTGTGCTAAAGAGAATACTTCATCTACATCAAGTTTTGCACCCTTAAAAATGATGTTATTGCTATTCATATAATAGCCACTCACATGCATTGCCATATATTATTATGTGAATTACTTAACATTGAGTGGGAAAACTGGTGCAAGTGAATCCTTGCACATATAGTGTAGTTCTCATCTTTTTTTTATCTAGATCAACATTTATCTCCTTCGTGCATATTAATCTTTTTCATCTATATTTTTTCCTATCTCTCTTTTCCACATTCTTCTCCTTATCTCCTACATTCATACTCATTTTCTTCATCCATATTCATCTTCTTCATCTATAATTATTATTTTTATCTATTATCATTTTCTATTCTAATTTCTTCGTTTATATTATTTAAACATGGAAATACTATTTATTTTTTATAAATGTATTGTCATTGGTGTTAACGAAAATGACACAAAGTAAATTAATATTAAAAATAAATTTTACTTAGTACTGAGGCTAAATTTAATAAATTTTAAATAAAAATGAATTATCATCGATCAGACTTAGGGATGTCAAAAATATCCGTACCCGCAGATAAAACCCACAGTGGGTAAGCAATGGATATTAAAAATGGATACCTGTTACCCGCGGGTACAGATATTTTTGATACTCGTACCTGTTGAACTTTAATTCACAAAAATACTCTCATATATATATATATATATATATATATATATATATATATATATATATATATATCAGTAAAAACCATTATGACCTAATTTTTTCTAAATTGCACATCTTGTCTTGTCTTCTGTCTTCATTCTTCTAGCTTCAATTTTTGGTACGTTGTCTTTTTCCAAGTACACCCCTTGAAATTCTTTTCTTTCCCTTCTTTAAAATTGGACATATACATCAAACCCTATATAGACAATGATGTTTATGGTATGCTTGTTGTCAAATGATAGAATCAAAATAAGAATACTTGGCACGTGGCAGTTGAAGTTTATTATTTGATTATTTTTTAGGAATCAAGGAGAAAGTGGGTTTGTTGATCAATGCACTAATTCAAGAATTTTCATTGTGTTGAACAACATTTTATATTTATTTTTATAATTATTTGGACTTTATTTAAAATTTTATATTCAACTTGAGTTGGTTTGAACTTTATTTAAAATTTATGACATTGATGTATTTTATTTTATTTTATATGAATTTATGATTAAATATTTATTTTTAAATAATTTTGTAAATACCTGCGAGTACTCGTGGATACCTGCGGATATGGAAAAAATAAGGATGTATCCGCATAATGGATACCCGACGGATATGGGTACGAATAAGGGACAAATATTTATTCAATGGGTAGATACGAAGAAGCTACTACCTGTCCTCGTTGACATCTCTAATCATACTAATACTAACATGTTCTAATTAAAATTAATGATAAACTGGTGTTGACTTAAGTGACGTTAATTAAAGTCAATTCTTTAAAAACTTATGCTAATATATTAGTGTCCACAATTTTAGAGTAACGTATGTGTTCGACGCAAATCCAACACTTATAGCTATTTCACATTGATTTTTTCTAAAAGAGGACACTAGATACATGTTTTGGAATTATTAATTAAGATCTACCATTTTATTTTATTTTATTTTATTCTAACATCCAAAATGGTCTTAGATGTTGGTGACAAAAAGTTCCGATTAAAAGTTGACAACACTTATTTATATATATATATATATATATATATATATATATATATATATATATATATATATATATATATATATATATATATATATATATATATATATATATATATATATCCCTAACAATTGATCATAAAATTTTGATTTATATTTGCCTAAAAATAATATTATTGGCGTTGATAAATCATAATGTTTGATAATGATTGGAATAAACATACTAATGTAGGTTGAACAACTGGATTAATATTAGTTAAGAAATAATTTATGTCAGTTGAAAGAAACCACAAATTATATTAATTGAAAATAATTAACATCGACTAAGAAAACTCTAATTAACTTAAGATAAAAATAATCCTAATCTATATTGGAAAAGAAAAACTCGTGGAAACTCTCTCCTTCATGATAATATAGCTTGCAGCTGTTGAAGATTGATCTTGGAGCTTTTGGTTTGGTTTGAAGCTTGGAGAAAGTGGTTTGTGGTAGGCTGGGCTGTGCTACCACTGAGGTTTGATCTTTCTCAAGCTTTATATGTGTGCTTGGTGGTTTTCCAGGTCTGCAAGAGGGTTCTTGCTGTGCTGGTGTGATTCTTGTGTGATTCAATAGTCTTTTGTGGTGTTTTTGCATATTTTGAAAGTGTAAGGGTGGATACTTTGTAAATATTTTGAAATAGTGCAAAGTCAAGCTTAGGTTGCCTTGACAAACTAGATGTAGCTCAGATTTGAGTGAACCAGTATAAAAATCTCGCGGTCTCCCCTCTTCTCTAACCTTTCTCTCTTGCATTTTCATTTTAAAGTTTCAAGAACTTGTGTTTTAATCATCCTTTTCATGTTCTTGCATGTTTTCATGGAATCTGCAGCATTGAGCATGTTTACATAATTATTTGGAACCTGTCTTGATCAATCTTGTGCATTGTTACTAGTTTAAAACTCGAATTTGCATTTCTGCATTTTTCCCAGTATTTTAGTCGACTGTTTTCCTATTTCAATCGATTGATTATACCAGAACAGAATCTGTTTAGTAAAATCAATCGATTAACTCTGTTTTTGATCGATTGAAAGTGTACAATTCAGTACTGTTTGCATCCTAACTTGGTGATCTAATTGATTCAATTAAAGGTGGTTTGTAGCTTTCAAAGATAGCCTAAATTTTTAACTAGCCAATTCAACCCCCCCTTCTTGGCATTTCAACCATTTCAAAACTAACAGCTTCTCCTTAGAGTAACTTCAACTACCAATGTGATATCACTAAATTTATGTTTGCTTTCAACTCATAAAGTTTAAATTCAAGCACACTCAACCTCTCAAAAGAACTAGATGATGCATCATTTGTGATAATTACTCAGACTTGTTTGGATAACCATTCCAACAAACATTTATAGGAGAAGATAATAAAGTAAATTTGTTTCCTTCTGAATTATATATCTTCTTCTAGTTTCTTTCTATAGCTTTTAAACACAAATTGGTATTCTAACATTATATGAACACTACATAAAGAAATAATTCAGCCAGTGTTGTTATGTATAAATTCTTGTAACAGTTCATATTCTCACAAAAATCAGAGAACAACAACACTCACTCTCACTCAAGATCAACAAGAAGTGGTTCAGTGACCTGCAGTCCAAGTAGGTCTTCCTCCATTAATGATATGTGAATTATTAATATATGTGAACAACAAGAGCATTAATGAAGCAATTCAAAAGTGCTAATAATACTAAGTTTATATTTTCCATGTAATGCCTATAATAACCATTATATGTCGTAATATTCTTTCTAAAAGAATCAAACAAGTGGAAAAATACAGAATAATAAAGATGATGATGATATTGCTAGTGCCATGACTGGGAGGCACACATTGATGAAGGTAGAACAACACAAAAATTCAATTTATAATATTTTTTAAAATGAATAAAATATACTCTACAACCAAATATATTCTTATTTCAAAATTACCTTTTGAACACTAATGACTTCAGTTTTGTACATAACACAAAATTACCTTTGTTTCCTTTTCAATGAACTTTTATCATTTCTTCCTCTTTTTAATTAACTATGCTCTAACGTAAATTCTACACACAATGAAATGTGAAACAAATGCGACAGGACTAGATATTTAAAAAAATCATAGGGTTTCAATAATTTAAGAGGTTAAGGAAATTAAGAAACCTATTTAGAAACAGAAAACTACATAATAATTAGTTATTGAATGTTGTAATACTTTGTTGTACCGATAGCCATAAACATTAGATAAATAAATTTACTATCACAAAGTTTGTGCATTTGAAAAGCATCCAAAACAAAAACAAAAAAGTTAACTCTAAGAAATAAGGCAACTTATTTGACTATTGTCCTATAGTGACACTGGTGAGTGATGTTACTATGTTGCTAATGCTATTGTGGGGTTTCTTTGGAGGCTACTGTTACAGTTACAATAGTTGATGTAATGCTAAACTATCTTGGCCAATATAACATAACTTGATTATTTCCTTCGTCTAAGCCTCTTTTGGCTAATGCACCAAAAATTCAATAGCAAAATGCTTGTCAGAAGAAAAATACATGAAGCATAAACAACATAAATATAGTAGTCCAAAAATGGATGGTAAAAAACAAGTATTTTATTTTTCATTACTGCAACAACAAAAGAAACCAGCCAATGACCAACAACCAGCACAAGTGTATCAAGCCATAAGAATGATCAAAGAATCCACAATATCAGTAATATGCAATATTTGATCGCAAACATAAAGATCAACACAAAATGACCAATACAATAATAGTTGTTCCTTTTCATACCTCATCAATAGTTCTTCCTCTTACTTGCAAGTTGTATCCCTTAGTTCCCGAAATCTCAAACCTTGTGACAGTTTCACAGATAAATTCCTTACCCACAATAGTTGAATATGCAGAGAAATTTACATCAGTTATGTGGGATGGCAACCGATTGTCATCTTCATACAAGGGTGAGTCTTGATTAATTGAATTAGAGAAAAGTGTTGGATCTCTAACATCTTCACTGGTAAAATCTAGTATTTTCCTCAAAAGGGAAAAATAATTTATCATATGACTACTATCGTCCAAACAATTAGAGTCCCCATGAACAACTATGCGACCTTCGCCCATTGCCATGAGACCAAGAATTGGAGAGTCTGCCTGTTTCACTAAAAGGAAACCATATTTCAAAATTAGAAAGTATCTTTTACTTAACCTTTATTTTTCCTTTAGAGGCTACATTTATCAATTTTCATTTTAAAATAAATAATTAATGAGATAGAAGGTGTCACGTCACACCTTGGTTGAGCTAGAAGTTAGCAACACACTTTGCGTACCTCCACTTTCTGAACTATCTAAAGGAAAGTTATGAACATAACCATAACCACCCATTGAAAACCTCACTAAATTTGTCCTAGATGCATACCGATTTTGCTCACCCAAAAGTGAAAAATCACCGTTCAAAATCTTATCTCCAAAAGCAATCCCAAATAGAGTCAAAAAAGATCATTAAGTGCAGGAATGTTAGCACCTCCAATGACTGGGTTCCACCAGCTCCCTGTTTATCATCAAAGAATCTCATCTTTACCATGGAATCTATATTATACCACTCAACAAAGACAACTAATCCTAGTCTAGTATTTACAACATCATCTCTTAGTTTTTCAATCCCCTCAATAAAGTATTCATCTTCAAGATCCACCAAACCAAGTGTTTCAATATAGTAACCAGCATCTCGTAATATGTTGAACATGATATGAAAATTTATATGTAGATGATTCCCATGCCAATCAAGAATGTCATTACGAATGTCCAAGGCATCTCTAGGAATATATCTAGGTGGGTATTTGATATTGTGAAATTAATCCCAAAAAATCTCTACGACAATTTATATAATCAAGAACGCGTAGAAAGATGCTTGTCCTAGGTTTGTAGTTCTTAAGAATCTCATATGACGCTAACCTGAAAAATTAAATGAACAAATATGAAAACATGATTTAAGAATAGTCGAATAATATAGCAAGTCCTAAACACTTTTTGGAGTTTTTAAATCATTATAGTTAAAAACTCAAATGAATCCCGACAGTTTCAAAAGCTATTTGATTGTGGTACTTTAGGACCCCCTCTAGGACATTATAATTGTTTATGTACCTAGCAACTACAATTTTTTTATATATCTGGTGAGCTTGAGCATAAAATTGGCAAAATGGTCAAATGTCAAGTCCAATTAACCCAACATCGGATAATTATAAAGGGTTAGAAACCCATTGAGTTGGCCAAAAATTAGTTATGTCAAACTAGTTGAACAACTTGTTTTAGTTTATCTAACTTGTTTTCATATAATTTTTGCAAATAGAGTACATATATGCATTGTTGCCAAAATCACCTGGTATATGCTAAGGAACATGATACATGATTGGATCTAAATAGTAAACTAGATGTCTCTACATCTAGTGCTGATAAGGTATGATGATTGGTCAAATTACCACGGAGTGATACAAATCAAGTAACCAACACGTAAATCAAAAACACAATAAATATATAATCAAGTGCAATACAGAGAGATACAAGATAAACTTGGAGTAGCATCCTTCCTTCAATATCTATATACTAATATACTATAATAACTAGGCTAGTCTAAGGGTATCTCTCCCTAAAATAGTATAGAAAACCAACATATATAAAATAACCCAATCAACATGAAAATAACATGGGTCATGCCCTGTATTTATAGATTTTAACGTGCTGCTCTAGCTTCCAAATCTTGAAGTTCAGTAAAGTGAGTTTCCTTTCCAAAGTGGGTTTTCTTTCCAAGCTTGGGTGTTCATTTTTTGCAGTTCAACAATGGAGGTTTCCCTACCATGGAGGTTTCCTATACGTGCTCAACCTCAAATCTGGAGCTTCACATTTCTTTGTAGTGAAGTTTTTTTAAAATGTAGCTTAAGCGCCAAATTCTGTTGTTTAGCCGCAGTCTTAAAATTTAACTTTCTCAATTCATCTTTTGGCTTGAGCTGCAACTTTTAGGGCTCAACATCAACTTTATAATTTACCTGCAAAACAACACAAAATACATTAAATTCCACTTTTTCTATTTTCTCATCACCTCATTTTGTATGTGTGTAAAATTAGGACAATTCTAATAATTTTTACATTGATTTAGTGCAAGATAAGTGTCTAAATGATATGTAATTTAACTAATAATTGACACTTATCAACCATACACTCATGTTAATTCATTTCCCAGCATTGCTTTACTATGGTAAATTGTGTGTCCCATTAATCTTAAAACTAAATAAAATAGAAAGGTAAACAAGAGAACATACATATCAGCTTTGTCAGCATCCTGCTCATATATGTTAGGCCTAGGAAGCTTTGCAGCTCCCTCAACTAATGCTTTTTTCATGCTTGTTGGGTTTAAGATACTTTTTCTATCATGTTCTGGGATGACGCTGACAAGCAAACTTACAACACCAACAGCTATAGGACTTGCAACACTAGTTCCTGATAACCGTTTACAGCCTACAGTAATTTTTGTTCCCATAATGCCTCGTCCATATGTAATTGTGTCTGACTTCATGCGCCCAAAACGGTAGGATACATATGTCAATATAATTTAAAAAACTATTAACAAGAAATCAAACTTACATACAAATTAAAGATCCTACAAAAAAGAAAAACAGAGGACAAGAATAACTCATGTATTAAATAAAATATATTTTCATGTTAGTTAAAAATCTAACATGCCATTGTATAATGACCAAGGTGTCATAGAAAGTTGATCAATTCTTTACATAGGATCGCTACAAATTGTAAGTGGAGATTGTGCCTCACAACGAAATATGGGTAATTATTTGTTTGAACTCAAATTTCCATTCTTCACCCACTAAAAGTATTTGCATAAACAAAAAGCTAAGGAAAAAATACAAAAGTCACAAATGACTATGAAACTGGAACAATGAAATATAAACAAATACGAGGACGTTACCCGTGAGGAAGCTCCCATGTACTCATGCCACGTGAGGAAAATGAGGTTATATGGTCACTATAGTCAATACCACCAACACCAATGACATCACTTTGATCTCTGGATTGTTCAATGTTCCATAAGGCGGTCCATCATTTCCAATTGCAAAAACCATGATTATATTATTTGTTGATATCTCCCATATTTGTTACCATAAAGCTCTATAAAAGGACATTTATGTACTATGTGAAAGAAATAATTATTACTACATACAAGTACTAGAAACAAATAATGGCTTCTTTAAATATAACATTTACAACAGAGAAACTAACATGTCATAACAGTTATAACCATTCACCAAATAATATCATCATATCTTCATAAGTAATGTATCTTAAATTTCTACCTCATAATAAGAAAAAATACAAAACCTAGTAATACTATTGAATTAGTGAGTAGGAACAGATAGACACAAGAAATTTACTTGTTCAACAAACGGGAGATCCAAGTAATCATATCCACCAAAGCTCAAATTTAGCTCATCCATATTGGTTGCAATTGCATAGTTGAAGGCATCAAGGAACCATGTATATGTTACCTGAAATAGGTTGAATGCAATCTTCTCAAAATCTTTCCAACCATTCTAGAATAAAATAATTATAAGTAGAAAACTATAAAAAAAACAGCATGCATTTATAAATGGTGAAGATACATCTAGGATCTTCTTCCTTTAGAGCTTGATAGCTTTTACTATTTGTTCTTAAACTTTTGTTCATTGTTGTTTCACGCATTTATAATGACGACATTTCGGAGTCTAGGAGGAAGAAATGTCATTTCCATGTAGTCAGAAGATTTAAACTCAGTGAACAATAGCAAGAAAAGGGTTCAACAATAGCACCTAACAGACATTACTTGTCTATCAGTGAACACCAGAATCCACTCGTACAACAAAAATCCCATGTCCATTATTATCACTCAAGTTATCTTCATCGATCCAATTAGTACGCTCCTGTAAATTTCCTCATCACTCAACTCATCCACCATCAACCAGAAGCAATAATTTCAAATCATTAATTACCTTGATGTTACGAAAATAAGGGTGATCAGCCTGAATGCCAGTTTCAAATATAGCGATCTTGACCTTGGCGCCATTGTACCCTTTTGCCCAAAGACTTACAGTCCCAAACATTGAAGTAACTTGTGATCTCTGCCAAAACCCAAGAACATCATTGTTAATTTTCATGTTTACTAAGAAGCTAGTAGGATAACTTTCACATTCCATTCGTACTTTTGGGTTTCCACCCAAACAGATAATAACGCAACATGAACAAAACAATGCCAACAACCATAACCAAAGATACCAAATCAAAGTTTAAATCTTTCTTGTTCCCCCCAAATACCCAACATAAAAAACCATAAATTTTAACCTGCATCATCAATTCCCTGGCCCACTTAATGGAACTGCTATGATTGCTAACACTTTCTTCATCTTCTTCAGCCTCGCAAAACGACATCGTAGTGAAGATCTTCCCCGCGGGGTTGCTTCTGATAAAACTAAAAGATGTTGTAGTTGTAAAGCTTAATTTATTCAATTAAAATAATGGCTTTATATATCATGTACAAAGAAACAAAAAAAGCATAAAAGCGGAGCCCATGACTAGATCATGACTATCTCTTTGGAATAAAAAAATCCATAAGATTTTGTTCCTAGAAACCAGGTTTATTAACAAGCTAACAAGAAATGACATGTTCCACACACAACGACATTATTCCAACAAACCCTCCTTTAAACTGAATTGTCTTTGAGAAATACAGTAAGTTTATTCCTTCAATACTGCACATTCCAAGCCTTTCTCTCAATTTCACAATTACTTCAAGTTTTAAGGCCTTAGTCATGATATGAGCTAGTTGATCCTTATTACCACTATGTACTAATTCAACTTCTCCTTGATTTGTCAACTCCCAAAGAAAATGAAATTGAACATGAATATCCTTACTCTTACCATGCATAACAGTATTCTTTGAAAGTTTAATCGTTGAACTGTTATCACAAAATATAATGCACTTATTTTGCTTAATCCCCAATCTGTTAAGTATGTGAATCATCCAAATACTTTGAGCAGCACAAGTTGTTGTAGATATAAATTCAGCCTCAGTAGTGGATAAAGACACCACAGGTTGTTTTTTGAATTCCAAGCAACTAAATAATTTGAAATCATAAAAACATATCCTGAGGTGTTTTTTCGGTCTTCAAGGTCTCTAGCATAATCACTATCATAAAAAGCTACTAAATTATTACCACCTTCTCTTTTGTAAACGAGTCCCAGTTAAGTGGGCCCTTTCAAATAGCGCAAGACCATTTTCACAGCTTGTTGATGCATAATCGTTGGAGCTTCCATGAAACGAGATACCATACTTACAACATACATCATGTCTTGCCCTTGTGGCAGTTAAATACACAAGACTTCCCACCATTTGACAGGTGAGCAATTTTGTAAACCAAATCTTTCTAGAAATTCATTAGCATACTTCTTCTAACAAATGAAAATTCGACTTGAAGTCTATGTGACTTCTACACCAAGAAAATATCTCATGTATCCCAGATTAGTCATCTCAAATTCCCTTTTCATTGACCTCTTGAATTCTTCAAACATTTTCTCACTACTTCTTGTAAAGATAAGGTCATCCATATACAGGTTCACAATAAGAACATTTGTTTCCCCTTCCTTCTTTGTAAATAAAGTGTGATCACTCGTTCTTCTCTCAAAACTCTCATTGACAAAGTATGATTCTATTTTGTTGAACCATGCTTGAGGGTCCTATTTAAGCCCATAAAGAGCTTTCTTGAGCTTATATACTTTGTCTATTGCACCTTTTACCTCAAATCCCTTTGGTTGTTTCACATACACTTCCTCTTCTATCTCTCCATGTAGAAATGCACTCTTGACATCAAGTTGATAAACTTTCTATCCGCGATTAGCTGCAATGGACAAGGTTAGTCGAATAGTATCTCATCTTGCCATTGGTGCAAATACCTCAATGTAATCAATTCCAGCTTGTTGTGTATACCCCATTGCTACAAGATGAGCTTTACATTTGTCGACTTCTCTTTTTTCATTTAGCTTGGTCTTAAATAGCCATTTAATACCAATCTTCTTTTCTCCTATTGGTAGATCTAGTAGTTCCCATGTTCCATTTTTCTCAATTGCTACCATATCAGGTTTCATGGCATCCCTCCATACTTGACTTCTGACTGCTTCCTCAAATGTGGTGGGATCATTTGAGATGAACATAGCAAGTTGTTGCATTTCTTGGGTGAGCTGCTCCACTCCTTCTTCTCCTTTTGACAATCTATCTCCAGACTCATAGTCTCTCATCCATATTGGCGGACTTCTTCTCCTTGTATGGACGTTGACTCTTTCATCTCTTATGGCTTCTTTTGTCCTGTCATTTTCTGGTTGGTTATCAGTGTTGGAAGATGCACTTTTCTCACCTTCTTCATACATAAGATCAAGAGAATTAGTCTCTCCTAACTTCTTCCAATCCCACTTTCCCATTTCATCAAACACCATTGATGGTTTTTGTTGTCTAGACCTCTTCAAGTGTCATGCTGGATAGGGTTGATGTTGGATCTTTATTCAGAACATGAGTTGCTAAGTTTGTTGCTTCTGGCCAGTACCCTTTTGGAACATCTCGTGCTGCAAGCATGCATCTCACCATATTCATCAAGGTGCGGTTTCTTCTTTCGACAACTTCATTCTGTTGCGGTGAGTAAGCAGTCGTAAGTTGTCTTGCAATTCCATACGTGTTGCAGTAGTCATTGAATTCTGATGAAGTGAACTTTCCTCCTCTATCGGTGCGCAAACAAATTATGCTATATCATGTTGTATTCTCAACAAATGCCTTGAACCTTTTGAATGTATCAAAGGCTTCGGACTTGGCATGTAAAAAATAGGACCACATTTTTCAACTATAATCATCTACAAAAGTAAGGATATACCTCATATGACTATAAGATTCAGGAGTAATGGCACCACATATGTCTGAATGAATAAGTTGTAGAGGTTTGGATGCTCTCTAAGTGCTATTTCTTTTAAAAGGATCATGATGTTGCTTTCCAGTCATCAGATAGTGCACAGTTGAGATGTATTCTTCAATATTGGCAGGCCTTGAACCATCTTCTTATAGGCAAGAGTTCGCAGTCCTTTCATGTTGAGAAGACCAAACCTTTCGTGACATAAACTTGTGACATTCTCAGAGCTTACATTGAAACAGGCTGCTTTTGATACATTAGTAGAGATAGGGGAAATAGATGCCAAAAGTAAAAACATATGATTTATAGATATCATAGTTTGTATGATCAAACCTTTAACATCATGATACATGCTACAACATCCATTCTTAATCAATATAGATAGATTACGTTCTTGAAGTTGCCCAATGCTAAGCAAGTTGGATTTAAGTTCAAGAACGTAAAATACCTCAATGATGACCATAACTCATCCATCTATTTTCATTCGAATGTTGCCTTTCCCCTTGACTTTCAATTTGGAGTCATTTCCCAACTTAACATTATGCCTAAATGATAGATCAAGGTTAGTGAACCATTTTTTTTCTCCACTCATATGGTTGCTACATCCAGAATCCAGAAACCATATTTCATATTGTGTGGCTCCTTGCGTTTCCACATATAACATTAGTAGCATTTCTTCACCTTTGTCTAGCTATATGTGATCTGCATAATTAGCATAGGTGGGACATTCATACTAGAAGTGTCCCAACTTGTGACATCGATAGCACTCAACAATGGATTTGTAGAATGCCCTCCCTTGACCTCTGCCTCTACCTCTTCCTCTTCCCCTATATCCACCATGCCCTCTACCTCTACTAGATTGTTCATAGGCTTGGGGAGCAGAGTTATCGTCTATGACTTTTAACGCTTGTTCAACCACTTTTTTCCTTTGTATCTTGTGTTCATGGACAAGCAACGAACAATGCAGCTCATCTACTATCATCGTATTGATGTCTTTGGACTCTTCGATTGAGCACACAATATAATTGTATTTGTCAGACAATGTGCGCAAAATTTTCTCAACGATATGTCCATCGTCCATGATCTTCCTTGCTGTTCTCATGTCATTTCCAATGATCATGACTCTAGAGATATAATCACTCACGCATTCTCCTTTTTACATTTCGAAAATTTCAAAATATCTATGTAGCCTCTAGAGTTGAGCTCATTGAACATGACCATTCCCTTGATATTTTGTCTTCATTGAATCCAACAGATCTTTGGAAGAGGCTTTGTTGGTGATTGTTTTCAAAATATTCTTATCAATAGATTGAAACAAATAAGTTTTTGCCCTCAAATGCTTTAGCTTTTGCTCCTCCAAGTTGCGGCATTCTGCTCCGGTGAGTGACTCCAGTGTTTTGGGCTCTGGATAGCCTTGCTCCACCATGCTCCAGTATTCTTTTGATCTTAGTAAGTATTCCATTAGAATGGACTAGTGGTCATAATCTCCATCAAAATTTGGAATGCTAAGAAAGTTATTGCCGTCAGCCATGGTTTCTCTCCTTTATATGTATCACTTCATATTTTCTCTCCTTTGTGTACGTGCTCTTTGTGGTTCAAAAAGATTTTCTCTTTGTGTTTCAATCAACCTTTCTCTCTCGTATTTTCTATGTGTCAAGCCCGTGTATTGGCTCTGATATGACTCATAAAACTAAAAGATGTTGTAGTTGTAAAGCTTAATTTATTCAATTGAAATAATGGCTTTATATAGTCTGTACAAAGAAACAGAAAAATCATAAAAAGTTGGGCCCATGACTAGATCATGGCTATCTCTTTGGAATAACAAAATCAACAAGATTTTATTCCTAGAAACTAGATTTATTAACAAGCTAACAAGAAATGACGTGTTCCACACACAACAACATTATTCCAATACCTTCGTCCCATCCTCAACGCCCTGACCTTCTTGTCACATCTATAATCCTTCGTCATCAAACTCCTCTTGTAACTCACATGTTTAATCGACCATAGTTTCTGAATCTCATCTTCCACCTCAGAATCCTCGATGGCCACCAGTCCGAATTTAGTGGGGAACTACACTGCCAGGTTTTGCCGTGGGATCTAATGGCATCCCTCAGAACCAAGGGCTGATTTGAGGTAGCACGATGACTGTCGGCGACAATGTAGTGGCGAAAGGCAACTGTGTAATTAGGAGGGGAGGAGGAGAGAAATTGGGGCTTAGAGTTTGGAAGAGTGCGATAAAGAGAATGAGTAGAGAGAGTGAAAAGGTGCTTCATTGGTAAGGAATGGTGGCATAATATCCCTGTATGGGTATGGATAATATCCGAAGTTTTTAACTGCGGATGGGGATGAAGATATACATATCCTCGCCTGGATAATCATCCCCATTTAAATTATTAAAATATCTAAAATTTATTAGATAATATATATATATATATATATATATATATATTTACGCATATGCATATACATATAATATATATATATATATATATATTATATAATATATACATATTGTAACATCCCATTTTAGTAGTATAAAACTATTAAAACAAGACATTTCATATTATAATATAAAGTAGAGAACGGACACAAGGTATATAAGAATTAACCTTTTACAATTATCCCAAAATATACTAGAATGGAAACCTTTAGGCACAACTCAATGCCATGAAAAGAATCTAAACACAGATTAGATTAAACTTGAAATTTGCTCATAGGGCAAGAAACTACAAAATAACAGTACACAAGAAGAAAGGCTCAACAATGAGAAATAAAGGATCAAGGAAGCCTAACTACGCTGCAGCCTCCCCGCCAACATCACGATCACCAAAAGTCTCCACATCTGCTCACACCAAGGATTTGGTGATCATCGCAAAAAGAAAAAAGTCAAACAGAGAACACAAACATAAATAGAAAGGGTAAGCTAGAGGTAAAAATAATTTTCACCATGTTATTAAGCAAGTAAATGTTAAATCAGGTCATAATCATATAAAGTAGTAGGCACCCAATTCATGTGGTAGCAAACAAATGCAAGACCTTCATACTCAATTATTCGGATTATACTCTTGATATAAAATTCTAAAGGAAGTATGCACATGTGCTGGTTTCTAAACTCTACAGAGTCTAGACACAAGGGGTTATCACCCAACCACACCCCAGGGTTAATCCTCTAATGTCTTAGGCCCAATACGTCCCAAGACTAGGACCTCTTGCCACTCTCACCACATAAATCATTCTACTCTATGTGAGTGTGAATGATTATTAGAGTTCAGGATACCTTCCTTTATATAGATATCTCATATATCAAGGTATACACTAACCACACCATCACCAAGAGTTTCCCACGAAACTCTTTTATGCACAACATTCTACATGTCATCTCAAGCATTATAATCTCATGCTAATGTCCAACCAACCAACCCATTTGTATTTCATTTCATACCAAGCAAATCAATATCACATGAAACATACACAATCACAGATTCATGCCTTTAAGAGTAATTGAATCAATCCACAAGTTAAAGTAAGGAATTAAAATTCTGCAACAATTCTTGCTTAAGCTAGACTGATCTCGCTTGAGCTAGACTGATGTCGCTTAAGCTAAAATTTTTCGCTTAAGCTAAACTGGCATATTTTCAATGATTTCAGCATGCAAAAACCCAAAATCCCAAACAACAAAAACTAAAGAAAACACAACCACATTGCATAAAACATTGTCATCATGCTTCATGCTTTAAAAGTGTAAACAAATCAATCACGAGAGCATACAAGCATTCAAACGACTATGTTATCAATCTCGCTCAAGCTAAGGAGCTCTCGCTCAGGCAACATGAGCCTCTCGCTCAAGTGAAAAGCTCTCGCTTAGGCGAGATTGAAATCAAAGGGCATTATGAGGGTTCACGAGTTCTCGCTTAAGTGAGGCCTCCTCGCCTGAGCGAGATTACTCTCGCTCAAAATTGGAGCTCGTCGCTTGAGCGACAACTGGAGCAGAACCTTGGTTGAACTTCTTGCCAATTTAGCTTAGGCCAGGGTTGCTCGCTTGGGCGAAAACAATAGAGCTCTTCCCTGCTCACGCATGCAAACCAGAAAAGCAGTACCAAACAACATTTCAACTATTTCTAAGCAACCACAACAACGAGCAAACATCATAAACATGATTTTGAAACTAGAAAAACATGCAATAATCATAAAAAAAAAAACTTTAAACCCTAGCTTCCCTTACCTCGAAACTAAGAACTAACTAAAGAAACCCTTAAGAGAGAAACACTAGGACGTGGAGCAGATTTAAGAAATTGTAAAACAGAACCATAGGAGACAAAAATGGGACCACAAATGAGACTCATGTGGAACTAGAGCTACCAAACAGAGAAGAACGAAGGCATATAGTTTTAGAGCTCAACTTACGTGGTGAAAAATGGTTTCTGTTAACTGGAAGGGGGATTTTGCAGCTGCCCTAGCACAACTCCTACTTCAACACTAAGAGGAAGAGTGAGAACTGTTTTTGGTGAATGAGACAAAATGGGAAGCATGTGGGCAGTTGAGGGGATCCTGAAAAATAAGATGGATTATCCTTGGACCTTTTTACCAAAGTTGGCCCAACACTTTAACACAGAAAATGGGATCTTACACATATAATATAATATATATACATAATAATATAATATATAATATTATATATATATATATATATATATATATATATATATATATATATATATATATATATATAATATATATAACCTATTTCTTACTCTCACAATTTTTTATTATACATTTTTTCTTACTCTCTCAATTGTCTAGCTTATTTTGCAAGATTTAATCTTTAAGGTAATTTTTCTTCTTCTTATTACACAATTTTTTCTTTCATACGTGGTTATGTTCAAATAGGTATTCCTAAATTTCATTTTATCAATAAAAAATTTTTAGGTCACCCATTTGATTATCTTTACTCTTTAATATATATATATATATATATATATATATATATATATATATATATATATATATATATATATATATGTAAATTGTATATGTATACATGTATATGTATATGTGTATGTATACATGTGTATGTATACATATACATACACATGTATACATACACATATACATATACATGTATATATATACATATATATACATATATATACACATATATATATATATATATATGTATACATATATATATATATATATATATGTATGTATGTATACATACATATATATATATATATATATGTATACATATATATATATATATATGTATGTATACATACATATATATATATATATATATATATATGTATACATATATATATATATATATTCATGAGAATGTTTGACTTTTAATTTGAGGCTCTTCTTTTTGTTAATGATGATGCTAATGTATTTTTAGAGTTTATGGCAAAAAAGAAGAAATATAGAACTATAGTTATGAAAACAGAATTGGATTATTACTTAGAAGAAGATAATTTGCCAGATACATAAGAATTTGATATCCTATCATAGTGGACAAAAAATGGTTAAAGTTTCCAACCCTTCAAGCAATTGCAAGGGATGTTTTAGCTATTCCAATAACAATTGTAAATTCTGAATCTGCTTTTAGTACTGGTGGTTAGATGTTAACTTCTCATCGTAGTCGACTTCATCATATTACTACAGAGGCTTTGATGTGTACAAGAAGTTAGATACCATCTAGGTAAGTTATTCAACTTTATTAATATTTATTGTTAGCAATTTTTTATGAATTCTCATTTAATATCCTACATATTTCCTTTACAATTTACAAGTTTATCTAAATATCTAATGAATTTCACCTTTTTTTACTTCTCGTTTTGTCTTCAATAATCATGATGAAATCTATCACAACAAAGTGTTATTACCTTCGTTTAGATGCTATTTATATAAGATCTAGACTTCTGGCCTGCTTGGCGCAATCATTGATAGGTTATATTTTTATTTTAATTAAAATATTTTTAGGTGGCTAAATCTATGGTAAAAAAGAACTAACGACCTATATATTTTGGTGGCTAATTTTATTTACATAATTTGACATGTTTATAGACAATATTTTGACATGTTTGTAAATAATTTTTTAACGTGTATATGAATACTACAAGTTTAATTAACTCTCATTTCATACTCTTCTTCAGGCTAGTTCCAACATCTACTCTACTAAATTTTTGTGGTGGAATGCAAATAACAATCTCATTGAATGTTCATTTTCTGAAAAATCGAAGGGCAACAATGAGCACCGCCAATCATAAGGTGGTCAGACGAAATGGGATTCAAATCTAGACATGGTTGTACGCAAATCTCGTGGTGATGTAGGTGCACACATAATCGAGAAAGCAAGGTCGTTATTCAAAGCAAAAAACCCTAGGTCGACGACCAGGGTGACGCCAATGTATGTTCGCACATTCCAGATGCCACCCTTGAATGCATATGATGATACTAGTCAGTACAATATGCTTCATTCTTGACATAAACTCTCTCCAATACATGTTTACAAGAAAGACATAAAACCCAAGTGTATGATCCGAAATAGAGGTAAGACATGATGAAATCATTCAAATAATGCAATAATGCATGAAAATGACCTAAACTAAGGTATGAATACAAAGACATTTTATTCACACATCAAAATCTCCCAAGCTTGAATTTTTTTCTTGTCCTGAAGCAAATAATATTCAACTAAAATGGACTGATAACGCAAACAAAATGATGAATGCTTTTATATGAAAATATATCATCTCATCTCAAGTCCAATTCATACAATGATATCCCAAAAAGCACATATTTTTCATAATGTTTGTGGAACAATGAATAACTTGTTGGGTCCCTGAGTGCAATTGATTAATTGAGGCTAGACACAAGACACTCTGATAGACAATCTTTTGAAACTTTATTTTCTCTTTATGAAAGATTTTCTCTTAGGTTTCTGACCTAGAAGGTACTTACCTACCAACTAAGGATGAATCTTCCACTCAAATGTTATGCAGTTGCCACACTTGGCCTTAAAGGAGTGTCTCCTTCCCCAGTAACATATAGTCTCAAAGGGGTGTGAATTTACTAAAAAAAATTATTACTTTTTAATTGACAGACAATTCTCCAGTAACCAAATGCTTGGCATTTGCCACACTTGGTCTCAAAGGAGTGTCTCTTTCCCCAGTAGCATATAGTCTCAAATGGTTGTCAATTTATTTATGTTTTAATTATTATTTCTTTTTGTAATTAATAGACAATTCTCCAGTAACCAAATGTAGTGAGTGTCACCATAGAAATGTTACAAAAAATATTTTTTATCTTATTTAAGTATATTATCACAAAAACTATCTTCTTTAAGTGTCATGGTGTGAAGACTCATTGTGTTGTGTGTGAAGTTTCCCAACAGGTTATCAATGAACAGACTTGGAACTAAGAGCTAAGATGGTGAAGTTCCATTTAGTGAAATTTATTATCCCATATCCAAACGATCCCATCATTGCTTTCAGAATAAAGTTTATTGGTTCTAGCTAGAAGTGTAATTCCAATTATAACCTAATGTCAAAAAATGTAATCATATAAATTTCGATTGAATTATTATTCTAAATATACATTCTCAAACATATATTTTGTAATACTAATTATGAATTTTGAAGTGAATATCTTTTTGTGTTGGTAAAGTTTTGTTATTGTGGAAAATTCATCACTTTGAAACCATGAATGCAAATTGATGCATTGTTCACCATATAAACACATGTTGTCGGTCCAATATTTACATATAGTGCGAGATGATTTCTTGGACATTACAACATTTGTCCCATCTCTATCTTCACTCTTTTGGACCAAAGTTTTCTTGGACTTGGAGATATTCTTATAAGATGAATGACGCATTTTTCCACAAATTTTGCTTTTGACATTGATATTAGGATATGAAGTATGTGGTGAGGGTGTTTTTGTGTGTATAAATTTGCACGAATTTCTATTACATCTCCTAGCTCGTCAGTATATACAAGTTTTTGAATAAATTTCTTTATTCATCTTGACCGACTTTGCATCCATAATACTCTAAAAGCACAAACATTACAATTACATCCCAAATCATTTTCTTTTTCTTTTTACTACTTTAAATAATCTTTTTGTATAATTTCAAACTATACATATTTATTATGCAATAATTATTCAACCAAAAAATAAATTATTATAATGTTATATATATATATATATATATATATTATTGTTATGTAATTGGCTAGTGTATCAAATTGCAAGAGTAATATAGTGGACAAGTCTGTATATCATTTCCCACGTAGAGTAATGTGATTTAAAATAAAAAGTTGTTTACTAATAAAGGAGAAAAGCAACAAACATTTTTGGAGTATAAAAATAAAAATAAATTCATAACTAAAGAAAGAACATAAATTCACACAATGAAAATAATGAACTTGATTTAAGAAATTATATTGTAAAAGCTTCACCAAGATTGGGTTTCATGAATCCATTCAAAATAAAACAAACAATATATTTCTACTTCATTCTCTCATATTCAAATCTTTTGTAACAAGCTTCCACACGCGCATACACACACACCCCCACAAACATACGCATGTACACACACACACTCACACACACGCACACACACATGGACACAAACACACGCGCACACACACAAACACACGCACACGACACACATACGCACACATACACACAAACACACAGAAGAAGGTGAAGACCTCGCATGTATCGTTGATCGTTCTTGTTGCCCCTGACTTGGTTATATATATATATATATATATATATATATATATATATATATATATATATATATATATATATATTATCTATTGAATTACCGACTCATTAGTGAGAAAACATAACATTTATGATAAGAATAACATTCATTTTAATACATTTTCCCTCTTACTTTTTATCATTACAAATAGTATTAGAATATCAAAGTGCAAAATGCAAAACTTGTGAGCTAAAAGTTTTTTCGAGGAGTCAGCAACTCTTGCCGTCTTTGCAGCAGTGACATATCAATCCCACCAAATAACATTACGAGAACGAAAAATAATGAAAAAGAAATAAAATAGTAAAAAATATTATTTTATTTGTTTAAGTGCTTATAGATCATGTTTCCAAATACTCCATAAATAATGCTGTTACCTAGAGATTACTCAACTTTTGAAAATAATAGTTCAAAGTTTATAAGTTCATTGGTGAATTAAGATTCTTTTTCCCTCACCGAACACATACTCCTATGAATTATTCTCATGATATGAATATTTGGCGTTTAATCATCGTGAGAACATACCGGACTATAATATTAGTATTGAGTATAATAATAAAATATATAATATTAAAATATCATAAAATATATGATTAAAATTTAAACACGAATTTAAATGTTATATTGAATAAAGATCAATAAAATAAATAATATTTAAAAAAAATTATAAATTTATTGTCTTAAAATTTTATGTGGGAGATAATATATTATTTTTTATGAGTTTGTTTACAATTTTCTAATAAAATAATTTTTCCTCAAAAAATTCAACATAGTTTAATATGAAAAGAATCATAAATATGTCCTGTATATTGATGATAAATGGTTAGATAATAGTAACTTATACGAGCCTTAACTTATTTAAAAAAGTTCTGAATATAATTTTAAAAAACATACTCCTTTAAAAAAATGATAAGTTCTTTTGTGAATTAATAACAAATATAGGTAATTTAAGTGTTGAGAAAAAGTTTTTTGAAAAAACAAAGTCCCATGTTATTGTCCTATGATGAATGATGAATAAAGCAACTTGTTAGATTATTTTATCTTCATCAAACCTCTCATCTTGGAAGACACATAAATTTGCCTGCCTCCATGACTTAAGACAACAACAAACCGGAGGATATTTCATTCTGTTTTCCTAAACATGAACACAGTTGCATAATCTTGGTTGTGGTTTTTAGGTTATTAGATAATGTAACAGATAATAATGGAAGTGAGTTCAATGAGTTCAATGAATTACGTAGTTTTGCAGTAATTGTCTCTTAACGGTCACTCATCTTTTTTCTGTTTTTTCTTCCCAATATAATAGAAAACCTAATTTTGTTTTCTACTATATATATATTTATAAGCAGAATTAACTGAACAATCATTTTTTACTTATGACCTTTTGTTTCCTTTTTTACCCGTGTGATAGCTTTCTCTCACATAAATAACTCACTTTTCCACCTTTTATTTATTTATTTATTGAGATTTTGTGAGTTTACACACCATAATTTCTATTTTAAATATCAACCTTCTAAGTATCATGCTACGAGGCCAACAGTAATGGCTTTTTTTCACCAAATACATTCATTCTTTCCCTCCTTAATAAACTTCTTTTATTTTCTCTCACTCCTTTGAAATACTTCTAAATATCTCGAAACTAAAAGGCTTGTCCATACAGCAGATTCAGTCAGAAATTCCTGAGATCTTTTGCGTGAAAGATAACAAAAAAATCCGGTCACAATTTTCTAATCCTAACACCATCTGCTTCAATTCTGTTTCAACAACTCTACCCGTAAAAATCCTACACTCTTGTCTTTTCCTAACTCAAATTTTTGTTACATCAAAATTTTCTACTTATTTTTATTCAACTTATTTGGCCACTACTATTAAATTTAATTATTCATAGATATTTATTCGCATAAATTTCACACTGAAATGACTAAGATTTCTCATTCAAACCAGTAATATAAACTAATTAAAAACTTTTCAAATTATGCACATGAATTTATACTGTTTCCCAACATCGTTTGGGTGGATGTTTTTTGAAAAGTTACCATAGATTTGAGAAAATTGATGGGTAAGTCTTGACACACCTTGATATGTGTCAAGATGACACCACAATTTAAACTAAAATTATAACAGGTACAATTTAATTCAATTTATATAGAAATTATACGAGAGTAACACAACTTCAATTTTAAAAAAAGAGTGATAGTTTAATTATTAAATTTTGACAACTTTCTCTTATAATATAAGGTGTTATTTTTTACATAATTTTGAAATATTGAGTGATTTTTCAATATTGTGATTTTTAAATGGTTTTTCATTTTTTCTTTTTCTCATTCTCAATATTTCAAAATCATTTAAAAGATCACACCTTATGTTGTAAGAGAAACTTGTCAAAATTTAGTAGTAAAATATTATTATCCTTTTAAAATATTCTAAACTAAGTTATTACTTTCACACAACTTTAATTTTAAAAACGTTTTGAATTAAAGTAATGTTACCGTAACAACTACTTCCCAATAAACCACTTTGATAATTTTTTTTCAAATCTACCCCCGAAAAGAAGACGAAAATCCTATGAAAAATTTTCCCTGAGCGAAAGACAAACATAAAGAGTTATTAGAGATAAAAAAGTAATAAAACTAAATTACTATACTTGAAAAAGATTATGAAACTAAATTACTACAAAGCATTCACACACAAAACCAAAAGCCAAAGTAAACAACAAAAACGACAGAGACTAATTGGTGGCAAATTATAACTTATTAGCGAAACCGTTCACCAGCGCCAAAGCATTGCTTGTGAACTTCTTCACTCTTGTTACGCGATCACATACGCTCGTCTTCACGGGACCTTCTTCTACGCCCTCGAACCCGTCCGTGCACGTTTCCTCGTCCGTCAGCGCCGCGCTCATCCACGTCAGCACGTTGCTCACCCCGAACCGGACCGAACCGGAGTCCTCGTTCGGTCTCAGTCGCCGCATCTGCTTCAGCGAGCCGCGGATCTCGTCCACCGCGTCCTCCAGGTTTGCGAAGCAGTCGTTCACGGCGGCGCCGGCACCTGCGCCGGAATCCTCATCGACCACCGCTGCGGTCTGGTGCGAGAGATAGGCCGCTGCGCCGTGCGCCTTGGCAAGCGCCACGGCGACGGCCACTCGCGCGAGGCTGCCGGGGCTACGTTGCACAGTGGCGGCGTAGCGAGAGAGCGAGGAGAAGCACAGGTCAGGATACAACGTTGCGTTGCAGCTTTCGCGAATAAAGTCGGTATCCCCGGAAGTGAAACCGGAAGCGTGACCGGCGGTGACAGTTAGGACGAGACGAGAGAGTGTGGACGCAAAGAATAACAGAGAAAGGAGGAGGGAATGACGTGTCATTTTGGGGGGAACTAATTGAGTTGTGTTATTGTGTTGAAAATGGAATTGAATGTGTATGCACGAATGAATGCGTGTGAGAGGGTTTATGTAGGAGTTGGATTTCTTGGGGCTAATTGAACTCAGAAGAGTCACGAAAGTGCCATTATCTGTTATTTAAAAAAATGTGGTTTTATATTGTATGTTTCAATTTATTTCATGGTAAATAGTACAATACTTCATTAATAGTTTTAACCTTTGAAATTTCGGATTCACATCTTAGATATAAAAGCATTAATTTAAAGTAATTTTAGGTTAGATATTGTTACATATTTAGAGTTTGATATTCATATTTCCGATATGAAATAAATTACTTAAAATAATTTTAATTTTAATATCAATTATAAACTTATTCGTTTAACTGGATTCAACGTCAAAATAAAAATATTATAAATATGGTGCATGTTATATCAGCGCGCTTACAATATTATAAATCTTGAAGTAATATTTACTAATATAATGGCAATAGGGAAAATATTTAAACAATATTTTAATTGAAATACAATTGCATTTTAATCCATATTTTAGCTTAATACTTTTATATTTAATTAGTGACAGTTATACAGATATAAGTACTTGATGAGAAACATTTAGTTAACCAACCATCAAAACTATGACGAGGAGGATACGAGAAAATTTAGTTTCCTTTGAGCATATAAGACTTAGGTTAGGTTAGGATTTAATTTTGGATTTTGTATTATGGATCCCGTAGAATAAAGTTTTCTTTGAGTCATGTATTAGGTCTTGGAAGGCTTGTGGGGCTTGGAAGTGTGTTGGACCAAATGAGATGTTGAGACTCTTAAACGGGTCTTGAAGGAGAGCGCATAAAGTGTTTAGAAATTGAGTCAAGCTTGATGGGCAAGCTTCTCCAATTATCGCCCTTAAGCATGTTCATATGACTTGCTCAGTTGACAAGTCACACCATCCTCTTGTTCTTTTTTTGTCTCAAATTACCACATTGTAGATCATTTTTCCCTCCATTTTTCTAGCTCACTTAGCTCTCATTGTCTCCTATAAATAGAGATCTTAGGACCTTGTAAAAACTGTTCATAAATATAGCATATAAACTCTGTTAAGATGACTCTAGACACTTCTCATTTTGTGAATCAACTTAAGCTAGAGTTCCCTTTAGTGGCTTCTTCTAGCCTCCTTCCTTGATTGTTGGTCTAACCTCACTTGAGAGCTCCCTCCAAACACCATAGTTGCACCTTCTCACCATCATAAATACTTGCTTTTGTGCTTTCATCTACTCCATGGAAGTCTCCATCCTGTGCGCAAAGCTTGAAGATGAACTCATCAACTTGATATCTTTTTCTTTGAAAGAAAGTATTGTACACACCTTAAAAGTAAAAATCTAGGTATAAATATGTCAAAGAAATAGAACTATATTAAGACGTATAGTACTTGATAAGATCTAATCCAATGTAAGTAAAGAGAATTAGATTTTGTATATAAAGAGGAAATAAAATATCTTGATTTGTTTTGAGTTTGAAGTAGGAATGTTAACAAGTTGAGCTCATACATAATTTTTAAAGTTTAATCCAATTTCTAAAAATTTTGTCAAGTGATTTGGATTTTTAAGTTGGTTGTTGAACACATTTTACCTATACTTTTAACATTGGATTTATCTTTATATTTTATTGATGATGTTTAATTGTTCATACTTGGTTTGTTTTACAAATAAAGTTAGAAAATGACTTAATCATAAAAATAACTTAGTTTTTAATTTTTACTAATTGGTTATCTTTATGTTATAAAGTGGATTGTATTAAAAACTTAGATAAGATTGTTTAGATTGAAGATGTTCTTACAAGGAGCCTTGTCCCAAGAGACTTCTATCTTCCTCTCCTAAATGTATGAAGTGACTCTGGACTACCTCTTGATGATACCTCCAGGTGGGTGGGTACCTATATAGGAACTCTGACGCTCAAGTTAGCAAGAGTCAAATATCATATATTAATATTAAGTGTATATTTTTCTAGATAGATCTAACCTTGGGAATTGAATCCTTTTTATATTACTAGGCTTGAGGCCTTTCTTAATTATATTTGGGACCGTGACCCAATTTCGTCTAGCTTAATAAAAAGAATATAAATAAAAAATAAAAATATATTTAAAAAAAATAAAAGTAAGTACGATTTTCTTTGGAAATTTTATTTTTCTTTTTCTAAATAATAATAAACATGACAATAAATAATAATAATGAATAAAAAGAAAAATTATGTTTTAATCTTTTGTGTATTTTTTTTTACGGTTTGTCCACTCACACCACAATTTCTTGCAACTAATAGCAACCTAATATTTTTATATTTTCATCCCCACTCAATGTTATGCCACTTCTACTTTAGATCGAGAGGATAGTGATATGATTATAATATTTAGAAGCAGAATCTCTTCTAATAATTAGAATCATTTTTTCTTATAATAATTGATTTTGTGCTACGAGATTGTGTGATACCACTCCTCTAGATGAAGAAAGTAGTGATATGATTCTAAGTGTAACATCCCTAAAAGATATTACTTAATTAAATATTTAAAGATATAAAAAGAAGCTTGAACGTCGCAACTTCATTAATTCCCGCCGCGGGAACAAAACAAAATTTAATGTTCAATGTGACAATCATTTAATACATAAAAATAATTCCAAAATTTATTACATGTTCCAAATAAAACTTTAAAACATAGTAATTCCCTAGCTCTAATTCTCAGCTAGTCCCTCTCTCCATCTCTAGTGTTAGGAACATTACCTATATCATCAACTGCTCCCGTGTAAAATTACACGATCATCGCGAAGTACAGACAAAAAGGGTGAGCTCAACAATATATATAAAAATCACATAAATTAAATAATAGAAAACATCCAATCTTAGTATCACAATTACATCTTAGTTACATTCTCAACACGCCCCAAGGCTTTTCAACTACTAACATAACACAAGGTTAGTCATGGACTCAGGATTTCTGATGCTCACACGAACCTGCCCGCTCGTGGTCCTGCCTCTACGAACCTCCCCGCTCGTAGTCCTACTCTACGGACCTACCCGCTCGTAGTCCAACACATGTGATCCACAAGCTACGTACCTCCCCGCATGCAGCATCTCTCAACTGTGAGCACAGAACATACGAACTTACCTCGCTCGTATCCCTAAGGAGAGTAATCGAGTATGAACCTCCCCACTCATACCATCACATGTTATCCACCATCCATGAACCTACCCGCTCATGGCACAACATCTCCTGATCCATGTTTCATCAAAGCGTACAAACAATATACATAAACTGCACATTAAACTCGCTTGGGCTAGAAGCCTTAGCTTAAGCGACAAGGCCTGTCTCGCTCAAGCTAAGCTTCCTCGCCTGAGCGAGCGTGCTACCAACGTTACATACTAAGTCTCGCTTAGGCGAGATCATCTCGCCTGGGCGAGTCCTCTCTTCGCTCAACACAACCTCTCTCACCTAGGCGGCCAAAACAGCAGAACACACATGCATCTACCTCGATTTCTCGCTTAGGCGAGTACCTCTCGCCTGAGCGAGGGACTTTGTCGCTCAAAACATGGTTTCCTCGCCTGGGCGAGACCCTCGAGCACAACCTCACCCTTTCGCGAATCCTCGCCTAGGCGAGTTGCTCTCGCCTGAGCGAGATATGCAAACACAATCCAAAATTTCTTCCTGCTATTCTCGCCTAGGCGAGCCTAGGTAGCTTGAGCGAGAGTAGCAATTATCCCCCCTGTAATGCACGCAGAAACCTATCCCAACATGCCCAAAACCCCATTCTACTATGCCAAACAAAACATCTCAGATTACAACATTATGCGCATGATTTGGACACTAATTAGTCACCCAAAAGTACGAAATCAGACCTTACACATCATCAGTACATAACTCCATAATTTCCATACAAACCCATAAGGGTTTTATCACATTACAACAAAACAACCCCACACCCCAATTCACAACATGTTGTCAAACAATTCACATGGCAAAAGGTACATAATTACTGCTCATTACACTATACACGAAATTCATCTCAATAAACATATAGTTGAATAGAAAAGGAGCTCCCCTAACTTGTGAATCTTTGCTTCAAAATGTTGCCTAACCTTGACTTTGTGATAGCTAGAACCCTCCCTTTTTGCTCTCTCAACCACCATTATTTTGCTCTCAATCCCAATTCGCTTTCGCACTCAAAATTCGTGATCCTTTCTCACTCTAATTTTTCAGACTTCCAAAACCCTTCTAATTGCCTAACTCTCCCTTTTTATATGGCTCCTAATTGTGATAAAAAGAAATAAAACGAAAGTTAGCTTTTTAATGTCTATTATTACCTTTCATAAGCCATTATGGACTGTTTTTCCAACTCCCTTGGCTGCCCATTACCTCTAGGGCTTTCCCACACTTTCACATTCAGACCACAAGTATTATAGCAAAAATAAAAAGATTAATTTGTTCTCATCAAGGTTTGAACCCACAATCCATCAATTATCAAGTCAATTGCACAACCAATTCAACCAATTCACATTTATGATAATTCTTAAATTTTAGGATTATATTATCACGTCTATCATTCAAATATACTACGAAATAATGCATAAATTAAAATAACACACAAAGGCATACATAGGACTTAAACCCAAGTCCTCTCACACAATTAAAGTACTCTCAACCACTTGAACTAGTACTTTTCCACATCACAACAATTAACATTAAGTGCCATAAAGGCTTCCCCTACCCTCATTTATTAAATAATTATTAATTTAATTATTTAAATTTCTCGGATCTTACACTAAGCAATATCTTTTCTACTTATTAGAATCAATTTTTCTGATCATGTTTGATTTTGTGCTCTGATTTTTCTGTGATTTGATTTCCATAATGTGATAATATTAAGATCAATTCTTGCCTTTTAAAATTATTTGTAATCAAGGCTGACCTTATTATGATATTACATTAGATTTATAATTTTGTTCGGGATTACAGGCTATTTGATCTTGTCAACAAAAAAAAATATAATTAGCAGGGATGTAATATTTGAAGAGTATAAGGGTTGGAATTGAGAGCACAATGAAGCAGAGAATCAACAGGATATTGTTGAATGAAAGGAACATGATAAGAAAAGCTCTGGTATACAACTTGACAAACCAGACAGTGAAGAGCCACAACAAGCAGAGTCACAAAATGTTGTTGAAACAGATTCCAGAATTGAGGCTCACAATCCAGTACTTGAGACTCCACTTGAAGGGAGGGTTAGAAGGCATCATAGAGAACCTGCTTGGGTGGCAAATTATGAAGGAGGAGAAGGATTGTCTAATGATGATACCAGGGCGATGCTTACAACAACAATTGATCTAGAAATTTTTGAAAAAGTTGTCAAGAGTAAAAAATGGCGTGTTGCAATAATAAAAGAGGATGGAAGCTATAGAAAAAAAAAATCAAACATCGGAATTAACTAAGGTGCCGAAAGAAGTGAAGGCAATTGGAGTTAAATGGGTATACAAGACCAAACTCAAGGAAAATGGAGATATTGACAAGTACAAAGCAAGGCTGGTATCAAAAGGATATGCACAACACTATGGAGTGGATTATATAGAGGTATTCGCACCTATGGCCAAACTAGACATTATTCGTATAATCTTGTCATTGGCTGCACAAAATGGATGGATCATATTTCAGCTGAACGTGAAAAATGCATTTCTTCATGGAGAACTTACGAAAGAAATCTATGTACAACATCTGATTGGGTTTATAAACAAGGGAGAAGAAGAGAAAGTGCACAAGCGAAGAAAGGCACTATATGGACTCAAACAAGCACCAATGGCATGGTACAATAAGATAGAAGGATTTTTTTTACAAAATGGCTTTGAAAGATGTTTTTGTGAACATACATTGTTTACAAAGTCAGCTGGGGAGGTACAATTTTAGTTGTGAGTCTATATGTGGATGATCTAATTTATATTGGGAATGATGTAAAGAATGTGTGATGACTAACTTAGGAAAGATGAGATATTTTCTTGGAGTTGAAATTCTGCTTAATACACATCGAGAATAAACATGGAGTTTTATCTGTCAAAGGAAGTATGCTCATGAGGTTTTATCTCGGTTTGTTATTTTCATTTCATAAGTGTAACAATTTGAAATCACTTGTATAATCCAATTTTCCACTTCTTCTATCTCACTTACATGCAATAATTTTAAGGGTTAAATATGTTTTTAGTCTCTAAACTTTGACTTAATATTAGAATTTGTTTATGTCTGAAACTTCGATACATTTTAATCCATAAACTTTAAAAATGAATGAATATAGTCCTTTCAACTCATATATGTTAGCTTCTTTTGAGGTGTCGAACACATTTCCCAACAGATATTGAACTGAGAATGTGTTAAACGGTGTAAATAACTTCAATACTAACTTGAAATGTATTCGACATGTCCAAAAAAGTTTATGTAATTGGGTTAAAAGGAATATATTCATTCATTTTTAAAGTTTAGGAAACAAAATGCATCGAAGTTTCAGATAGGAACGAATTTCAAATTTAAATCAAAATTCAGAGACTCAAAACATACTTAACCCTAATTTTAATTTATATACAAGACTTTGTATAATAATATTAATTTATGTACAAGACTTTGTATAGCTCCTTTATTAATCTTTTTCTCATTTTACATATTAGAGCACTTAGATTTTATTTTAGAGCTTAAATTTTTTCTCTCTAGTTTATCTTCACTTTACAAAGCTTTCGCATGATATTTCTTACTTTTTTTTTTGCATTGTTAAAGTTCTTTCTTACATTTTAATTTAGCTATTTAAAACTGTTCTTGTGGAGAACAAATAAGAGATGTCAAACACGAATACTACCTTACCTCAATCCGTAATCTCCTCAGTAGGCTCCTCTTCGACTGATGCATGCTATCCTCAGACGTGTCAGCTTGCACCAGTCCGGACCCGAGAGGGGTTACTTGCGGAGAAGACTCTGACGTTCAAGTCAACAAGGAATTCCTCAGAAAGTTAAATCTCGTGATTAAGGGATTAATGAATGCGTACCTTTAATTCGTGGGGTCCATGCATATTTATAGATTATTAATTATGTTTGGTCACGTAATGGGTTGGGTTTTTGATTGGGCCTCAAATGGGCCTGGACCAAACCCAGGCCCCACAGTTTGATTATTATGGGCCTTAGGGGCCTGATTGGTAATGTTTTATGTCTATCAAATTCTCGTTCGATTTTCTTAAGTTAGCGGCTTAGGCCGCTTACTCTTGCTTGTTCGACATACATGGGGATCGTTTGCGTCCTTGAGGGGTTATGTAGGCGGATCTCATAGTTGTAGTCAGATTAGGCCGCCTAGGTGTAGTACAAAAACAAATTCTTGCATTGTTATCTTATGTTTTATATTTGAATCTTCGTTTTGTATCTTATCAAGATCTTATGTTTTGGTGTAATAAAACACAATCTTCATTTGCATATAATACTTATTTCGCTCTATAAATACACGTTAGACACACCAAATATGTTTTATTTTATTATAATAAAAATTTTATTGTCGAAGACAACACTTTCAAAATAAAAAGCCTACATCTTATAAAAAATTAACCTGTCTTTACTTAACTTTCTCCCGCTCTAATCAATAGCTTAGCATTTTCATTTTATAACATTAATGTGTTGAATTAATTTATTATACTAGAATTACAATACAACTTTTCTATGTGGTCTAATTTATTCTTAGGATTTTCTCTCAAATTGATTAGATTATTTTATTAAATTAATGTTTTTTAAGTAAGCAACCCTTCTTAATTTATCTTTAACAATTAATTAAGTATAAAAAATGATAGACTTTTCAAAATTTCTAGTTCTATGTATATCTATTTTTACTTCTTTTTATTAATATTATTTCGGAATAGTCAATTGGCAATGTATTTTAGAAAATGATCCATTATCATTAAAAAAAAAAGGCTTAAGTACCTTTTTGGTCCTCATTTTCGTAGTGTTTGTTGCGGATGGTCCTCATTTTGACAGAATATTTAAAATGGTCCTCATTTTTATCCAATGTTTAAAATGGTCCTCATTTTCGCAATTCGTGTTTTATTTGGTCATTTTTCGTAACGCCGTTTAAATCATTAACGGAGCATTGTACAGGTGGCATAGTTTGTATTAGGGTGTGTTACGTGTACTATACATATGGCTAATTAACGTTAATTTTTCAATTTAGGGAAAATTTCTTCATCTTCGTCTTTCTTGAGCTCGGATTTGCAGAGAAAACAACTAATACTTATCATTTCATCATTGGATTGCAGTTGCGCTCTTCATTTCAATTTTCCAGTTAATTATCATCAACGAGGTAAGTGGGTTTAGGGTTTTCTGGGTTGTGTTTGCTCGTGGGTTAGAGTTTTCGTAATTCTATTTTGGGGTTTGTTTGTCTTTCGATTGTTGTGATGTTTTGCATGGTTTCTAAATTACTTCTATAATTTTGTGTAGTTTATGTCTGTAGATGGGGTTCAGTGGGATATTATTTTAGTTGGTTTGTTTGTCGGTTGTCGATGTTGGTGTAATGGTCCCCATTATTTTATTTGTAATTGATTGTAGCAGTGGTCCCCCATTGTGTTACTTTAAAGA
Organism: Vigna unguiculata; assembly: GCF_037176805.1. Lineage (NCBI taxonomy): Eukaryota > Viridiplantae > Streptophyta > Magnoliopsida > Fabales > Fabaceae > Vigna > Vigna unguiculata. Next base: position 8,311,725 of record NC_140793.1, on the reverse strand, counting down.
GCAATATAAAAGAATTTACGAATATGCACATGAATTACTAAAATGTAATCCTGGGTCAAATATAAAAATCAAAGTGGAAAATGATACTGATGAAGCAATTTTTCAGAGGTTTTACTCATGTTTAAAAGCATGTAAATATTTCTTTGTCTTTTGTAGACCCATCAAAGGTTTGGATGGCTGTTTTTTAAAAGGAAAATACGGAGGTGAGTTGTTGAGTGTTGTGGGTAGAGATGCTAATGATCAGTTACTTCTCTTAGCATATGCTGTTGTGGAAGTTGAAAACAAAGAAACTTGGACATGGTTCTTGGAATTGCTTATTGGTGAGGACTTCATACCAATCTGCTTCAGGAGATCCATCTACGAAGAAATATATCAATACATCATCTTTCCAGTCAATGGTGAAGTCTTATGGGAAAAAACTCCCTACCCTGACGTCCATCCACCACATAAGAGGATCTTACCAGGAAGACCCAAGAAAAAAAGAAGGTTGGAAGAGTGGGAGTTGAGAAAGGATAACACACAAATTAGCAAAGTAGGTCATAGAAAAAAAATGTAGCATATGTCGTCAAATTGGACATAACAAGAACAATTGCCCAGATAAGCCTGTGGATGAGCAGACTGCAACACCTGCTAAGACTGCACTAGATGCCCCAAACTGCTGAGAATGCACCAACTGCTGAAACTCAAATAACTCAACCACCAAGGAATGAAGTGGAGAGTCAAGTAACACCACTACCAACACCAGAAGAACCATCTCAGCGGTTTAGGATGAAATTACAGATTAGAAGGAGGCCATGATAGCAGCTACAAACGTCTTAGTTATTTTTTTGGAATTTCTGATGTAGAATTCATTATTGATGTACTGCATTTTGACTTTCCTTAAACTTCTTTCAATTTCACTTTTGCCAAACATTGATGTAATGCATTTTGATGAGGATGAATTAATGTTATGAATTTAACTTCTTCCAGACTTAGATCAATTTAATTTTTCCCAAGCTTAGATCAATATCACTTACTTCAATGCTTAGATTAAGATGTCATTTTGGAACTAATATCAACATAATCAAACTAATTCATTTCTTCATTTAACAATAGTACAAAACAGATTAGACTTTAAAAGATTACACACAATAACAATACGAATAATAGAATAACAACACAAGTGAACCCTATTATTAATTGCAGCCTTCAATGACTTCTCTAAATCATTAATCTGCCTCATTTGGGTCATGATGATGACATACTTTTCATCAACACCACCTTTTGAAAAAGTTGCAGTCCACATTATTGGAACCACCACTTTGTAAATCAATAAACCAAAAATTAAAACCAATTTATTATTAACACAAAAATAAAAACAGATTATACCCAAAATTTTCTACCAACATTCTTTGGAGTTCTTGTCATCCTCAAAGGTGCAATCTCTCCGCAGCTACAAATCGGGGTTAATCCATTTCTCGTTGAACCACCAACAGTGCACAAAGTGATACAACACGGTTGTCTCCAATGATTACAACCAGAGGTAAAGGAAGAAGATTGGGACCGTAACATACCTATATAATGGGATTGCAGGAAGAAGAAGATAACAACAACACCAATTGGGAATGGATGAACAATATTACCAAAACTCACCAACTGACCAAACATTTCTTACCAAAACCATATCTCACTTATTTATCTCCAAATATCTAAATACCACACCTATTTACGGTACACGTAACACACCCTAATAATCGTGTCACCTGTACAATGCTCTGTTAATGATTTAAACGGTGTTACAGAAAAAGACCAAATAAAACACGAATTGCAAAAATGAGAACCATTTTAAACATTCGGTAAAAATGATGACCATTTTAAACATTCTGTCAAAATGAGGACTATCCGCAATAAACACTACGAAAATAAAGAATAAAAAGGTATTTAAGTCTTAAAAAAAATTACTCAGAGTATGTTTATTCTTAAATAAATATTTTTAAACATCACGCCACCTGTTTTAAGAAAACAATTAACTATTAAATATACTACTTCCAAGAGTGGAAACTTAAATTTATCCAAATAAAATTTATTTATTTGACATGATGTATTATGATTGGGTGGCCGACCGTTAATATCGTTGTCGAACGGGTGAGTGGAGAACCACCTTAATTTATATTTTGACGCACTTGCCGCAAAATTGAAGTGGCAATTCAGCATGCGAACAAAGTAACGGTTACATTTGATTTGTTTTTTTTAATTGTAAAGTGAATTATTCATGATTTGTTTATTGTTTATTATTAGTTTTGTAAATGAAATTTTAATAGCAATTACTGAATAACAACCAAATATATAAAATAAATTATACTATATTAAAAATAATTAAAATGTAAGTGTAAATATATATATATATATATATATATATATATATATATATATATATATATATTCTCCGGGATAAATTTTCTTTTAATAAAATCCCATAAGAATTTCCCTCTCATATAATAATATATTATGGGTTAAATATGTTTTTGGTCCCTTAACTTTAAGTGAAAATTAGAATTAGTCCCTCTTTAAAATTTTCGCCTAATTTAGTCTTCCAACTTTAGAAATGTTTGAATTTAGTCTTTTTAACCAATATTTTTTAAGTTTATTTAATGTTTTAAACGCGTTTCATGAGAGCATTTGAGTTGTTTACCCCGCTTGACACATTTCCGCTTTAATGCTAACTAAGAAATTGTCTTGAAATATGTGTGAATATATTTTCCCTCAAGCATAGTATCTACATATATATTTAGAATAAAATGTAAAAATTAAAAATCAAATATATACAATTTTTAATATTAATTTTTTTAACTCTAAATAATAACTAATTTTTAAAATTAAAAAATATTTTTAAAAATTAATTTAAATAAAATATATTAAATAAATATTCTCAACATAATTAATTTTTTACTTGTATTAATAAAAAAATCATATAAATGTTCAAAAACATTTTTCTAAAATTTAAATCAATTTGTATTAAATATTACTAATGAGAACGTACTATATGCTATATTCATCTCGCTATAGTTTACTTTAAATTAAAACATTTTTAAAAGTTAATTTAAATAAAAAAATATTAAGTAAGTATTATCATCATTATTTATTTTTTACTTATATTAATAACAAAATCATATAAATGTTCAAAAACATTTTTCTAAAGTTTAAATTAATTTATATTAAATATTACTAATGAGAACGTACTATATGCTGTATTTATCTCGGTATAGTTTATTTTCATAAATCATCTAATATTGTGTTAGTTGGATGAAATAATTTGAAAAAATAATTCTTTATTTTTAATACATTTTCTATTAAAGTAAATAAGTTATATATATATATATATATATATATATATATATATATATATATATATATATATATAAAGTCATTACTTAAAAAATACATATTTTTTTGTCAATTTTTGTTTTTAAAATTTTACTCGTAAGAAATATTACAAATTTTTTTATGAAAAATAATTTATAATAAAATGTTATCAATTTGTTTGCAAAAATATTCTGTATAAAATATTTTCCATGATAAAAAAATACTTGAAAATTTTATAATTGTTAGAAAATAATTATTTAAAAAGAAATTACTTGTTAATTAAATTCTTAAAAAAATAACAAAATAAAGTTATTTATTATAAAATTTTATTACAAAAAAAAGAAAATCTCATGAAATATAAAAAAATTAAAATAGTGAGTATCATTTCAATAAATATAAACTTAGTGTAATTTATCTTATTTAATGAAACAAATTTAATAATATTTTAATTTAAATGTGTTGAACAATCATAAACTAAATCTCATAATGTTTTAGAAAGTGCAGACAGACTTGAAGAAAGTAAATGTTTTAGAAAAATGAATATCGAAAATAAAAATAAAGATCAAATGAATAAAAGAAAAATAAAGAAACACATGTGACACTAAACACTAAATCAAAGAATAGACCAGATCACAAAACTGTGAACAACAAATGAACTATTTGTGACATAATAGAAACAATTCAAATGTGTCTCTTATTTAACCTGATTCTCGTGGATAGAGGTGTTGGCTGACATTGCATAAGGGTTGAAAGGTTACGAGAGTCATGAACACGAGGGAGAAGAAAACGAAACTGAATTTTGTATTATGAGTGGGTAAACGTTTTGTCGTTACAGCAAAAAGTGAGTAAGAAAGGGAAAAGTATAAAATATATATACTGGTACAGAAGAGCAGAAAAGAAATTATTCTGCAGTAACCGCTTTGACTTGGTTTTGACCGTTAAGCATCGCAATTTGATTGACTTTGACAGCCCCCCTCAAGCTGGGCGTATATATTGAGGAGCCCAAGCTTGGTCATAAGATTGTGGAAAACAGCAGGGGAGAGAGCTTTAGTCAAAATGTCCGCTTGTTGGTGTTGAGTATTGATATGGAGTAGCTTGATGACCCCTTTCTTGATCTTTTCTCTTATCAAATGACAATCTATCTCTATATGTTTTGTCCTTTCATGGAAGACTTGGTTGGAAGCAATTTGTATTGCTGATAAGTTGTCACAGTAAAGAATGGATGGTTGTTGGTGATCAATTTTTAAGTCTTGCATAAGGTGATGGAGCCATTGAATCTCACATGTGGTGGAAGCAATAGCACGGTATTCCGCCTCGGAAGAACTTCTAGAGACAGTTTGTTGCTTTTTGGATTTCCAGCAAATGGGAGAGTTGCCAATGTAGATGATGTAGCCAGTTACTGATCGTCTTGTTGTAGGGCAGCCAGCCCAATCGGAGTCGCAAAAGGCTTTCAATTGAAGATTACTGGTGGAATCAAAAAAGATCCCTTGTCCTGGATGACGCTTTAAGTAACGCAGAATTCACATGGAAGCTTGATGATGTAAGGTGGTAGGGGCTGCGATGAACTGACTTAAGTGGTGAACAACAAAGGTGATATCTGGTCTGGTGTTCGTGAGGTATATAAGACGACCAAGAAGTCTACGAAAGGGAGTAGGATCTGCGAGAGGTTCTCCTATGTTTGTGCTCTTGTGTCTGGAAAAGTTCATAGGCGTTGGCATGGGAGCAAATCCCAGCATTCCAGCTTCTTTTAGAATGTCTATGGTGTATTTCCGCTGACATAAATGAATGCCTTTATTGTTCCTTGCAATCTCAAAACCAAGAAAATATGTCAAGTTTCCTAGATTTTTAATTCTAAAAGTGCAGTTGAGTAAATCAGTAATGGCATTGATTTCATCTATATCATTTCCCGCTAAGATAACATCATCAACGTAAATAAGCAAGGCAGTGATGCGGGATTTGTTAAATTTGAGATATAGAGAATGATCAGCAAAGGATTGGTTATATCCATGGGAACATAAGAATTCGGAAAGCTTAGAGTACCATTGCCTACTAGCCTGTTTAGGGCCATATAAAGACTTATGAAGGTGACAAACAAGGTTTTTATCATGTTCATTAAAACCTGGAGGCAAATGCATGTAAACTTCTTCATCTAAGTCACCATGTAAAAAAGCATTATTAACATCTAGTTGTTTTAAATGCCAATTATGTATGGAAGCTAGGGAAAGAATTAACCTGATGGTTGTGATCTTGGCCACGGGTGAGAATGTGTGTAAGTAATCTAGACTTTCTTTTTGTGTGTACCCCTTTGCCACCAAGCGCGCTTTATAGCGTTCTATGCTGTCATCTGCTTTGTATTTAACCTTGTATACCCATTTGCATCCAATGGCACGTTTCCCTTTGGGCAAATAAGTCACTGTCCAAGTTTTGTTTTGTTGAAGGGCTGTCAATTCTTCACTCATGGTTGTCTGCCAGTGCTTGTGTTGGGAAGCAGCTTCATATGAATCAGGCTCCTCATGAGAGTCAATGGAACAGATAACCTGTTTAAAGGAAGGAGATAGCCTTGCTAGGGAAACATAAGCATCAATGGGGTATCTAGAATTACTATCAGATTTAGTCGTAAAAGAAGTGTGGAAATATTTTAAATAGGTAGGAACAGTTTTATGCCTATTAGATCTCCTCAGAAAATTATCTTCAGTACCAGAATTAATAGTTTGTTCAAGCTGGGTTGCGTCAATTTCACTGGAAACAATATCATCAATATCATTTTGAGTGTGAACACCATCATTTTCAGTATTACAGTCATTATTGGGTATACTGGTTTGAGGAAGATCTAAATCATAAGTATTGATTTGTTCAGGAATAGAAACAACAGTGTCATTTTCAGGAAAGTTTTCATGATTTTGAGCTTTATAAGGAAACTGACTTTCATAAAAAACAACAATTCTAGAAACATGAATGTTATGTGATTTTAAATCATACACAATATATCCTTTTACATTCTGTTTGAGTCCAAGAAACAGGCCTGATCTTGCTCTGGGATCAAGTTTAGTCTGATTGGCAGATATAGTAGAAACATAGCACAAGCATCCAAAAACGTGCAGCTGATTCATATTGAAAGAATGGTCATACAAAATCTCAAAAGGACTAGAATTTTTAAGAAAAGGAGTGGGCAAGCAGTTTATTAAAGTTACAGCATATTGGACAGCATAATTCCAGAAATTTTTAGGCAAATTTGATTGAAACAATAAGGCACGAGTGACGTTTAAAATATGTTGGTGTTTTCTTTCAACCAACCCATTTTGCTCAGGAGTCTCAATGCAACTTGTCTGATGAGTGATGCCCTCAGTGTTAAAGAATTGCAACATGTTAAATTCCAAACCATTATCAGTTCTGATAATTTTAACCTTGTTCTGAAATTGAGTTTTAACCATGAAAACAAAATTGGTTAGGTGGACACGAGTTTCAGCTTTATTTTTCATGATATGCGCCCAAGTAAAACGAGAATGATCATCTACAATGGTAAGAAAGTATTTATCACCGTTCATGGAAGTCATAGCACATGGGCCCCAAATGTCTACATGCACAAGATCAAAAATAGAGGAAGCATATGAAGTACTAACAGGAAAAGTCAATTTACGTTGTTTAGCTAGGTGGCATACATCACAACTTGTAGTATCAGGAAGAGTTATATAGGGGAACCTCTTATTGAGAATAGCCATCCTTTGACGAGAAGGATGTCCAAGCCGAATATGCCAAACATTCTGACTCACAGCACTGTTGCAAATTTGTGAAGAGAGACTGTTTCCATTTTCTTTATCACCCGCTAGTATGTATAATCCTTATTGAAGATCAGCTATACCAATCTTCTTGATTGACATCTTGTCCTGGATAACACAAGTGTTAGTGCTGAAGATAACAGAGTAGTCGGAGTGTGAAACAAGTTTGGAGATAGATATCAAGTTATATGAAAAAGCAGGGACGAAAAGAACATCTCTTATGTATAATCTTTCAGAAATCTTAGCAACACCTAAATGTGTAGCTTGAACTTTTGTTCCATCAGGCAGACTAACTTTTATAGGTGATATCTGTTTTGAAGAAATCAAATTCGAAAGGGAACAACTTATATGGTTTGTGGCACCAGAATCTATAATCCAATTATTATGATTGTTCAAACCAGTCAAAGAAAAACAATTATTTTTACCTTGGTTCATGCTGCAGGAAACAATAGGACCAACCTGATTAACAGATACATTATCAGTGTTATTACCACTGTTTTGCTTCAGTAGACTCATGAGTGCGTGATATTGCTGCTGTGACAATTTAAAATCTTGGTCTTCTGTACCAGATTCATTCTTAGCTTCCTGAATGGTGTCCACACTATTCACAGCATTGTTCTTGTTGTTTGCTTTATATCCAGGTGGAAAGCCATGCTTCTTGTAACAATTTTCTATTGTATGCCCATTGCGACCACAAAAAGAGCAAACCTTTTTAGCATACCTTGTGTTTTTGTTTTCAGTATTGTTGTTGCCAAGGAACCCATACTTCCTATAGCAGACAGACTCGATGTGACCAGCTTTCTTGCAATAGCTACAAGTAGCAGTGGTGCTATTAATCTTGGCTTCGACCCCATTAAAGAAGTTGTGTCCTCCGATCTGCCTTTCCTGCTGAACAACATAGGAGAAGATCTTTGAAATAGATGGGATTGGGTCCATCATTAAAACATGAGACGTGACGTTGCTGTACTGTTCGTTCAAGCCTCTCAAGAATTGCATAGCGTGGTCCTCCGTCTTCCTTTGATGAGAAATTCCAACAAGATCACAAGAACATTTAGTTGAACAACTGCAAATCAGATCTGGGCGAAAGCTATCTAGTTCATCCCAAAGAACGCGCATCTTGGTAAAATATTCAGTCACGGAGGCATTTCCTTGTTTAAGGGAAGAATCTTCCGATTGCAATTCAGATATACGAAGGAGGTTTCCTTGAAAGAACTTGGATTTAAGATCTCTCCATATATCCTCAGATTTATCCATCCACAGTATGCTCTGTCTGATAGAGGGTGAAACGGAATGGGTTAACCAAGACACAACCATATTGTTGCATCTCTTCCAGGCTTGGTGTGAAGGATCAGTTTTGGCAGGTTCAGGAGTGGTGCCGTCAATGAATTCAACCTTGTTTTTCGCACTGAGGGCAGTGGCAAACGACTTGCTCCACGAATGATAGTTGTGAGATTCCAGAACAGGTGAAACCAAAGAAATTGCTGGGTTCTCGCTGGGATGAAGGTAGAGAAAACTGTGCGGAGCATTGAAATCACTAGTTCCAGCAACAATCTTGGAATCATCTTGCGACGCCATGGTGAAGAAAGGAAGAAACAAACAACGGAAAAAAATATAGAGTAAACCAGAAACAGGAAAGAGAGGGTAAAGGATCAGAGTGATGCGCAGCAGAGCTCTTCAAGGGAAGAGCTCTGATACCATCTTATTTAACCTGATTCTTGTGGATAGAGGTGTTGGCTGACATTGCATAAGGGTTGAAAGGTTACGAGAGTCATGAACACGAGGGAGAAGAAAACGAAACTGAATTTTGTATTATGAGTGGGTAAACGTTTTGTCGTTACAACAAAAAGTGAGTAAGAAAGGGAAAAGTATAAAATATATATACTGGTACAGAAGAGCAGAAAAGAAATTATTCTGCAGTAACCGCTTTGACTTGGTCTTGACTGTTAAGCATCGCAATTTGATTGACTTTGACAGTCTGACCGAAAGTTACATTGTTTAAAGCCTACAAGTTGATCAAGTTGATCAAGTACATCTTTCAAGGAAGATTTTGACATAGTTTCATTATCAATGTGTGAAAATTCAATTTCATATTATCAGTGATACAAAGATATCTCAAAGATAAATAGTTAAGTTTCACCAACTCCTTATATTCTTAAGTACGCAACTTACAATGACCTTTTTTAGACATTTATATAAGGAAACTCTTTCATGCATAAGAAGCTTAGATTTTCATATATAATAAAAGAGCTTCACGTGCATGAAATCGGTGTAGAAAATCCTTCAAGTGTTGAAACCAATTTTTCTTTGGATAGAGATAGCTCTTCATTTTAAACTCTTCGTTATTGTGAAGTAGTATGTTTAATTCAAGGATAGCATTTTTTTTGTTCATGTAGGGTCAAAGAGGTCCAGGAACACATATGTCTACTCTTCTACTAGTCTTCCCATTGATCTACATGTTATCGATGTCAAATTGTCTTCTCCCGATGAGGTTGAGTAGTCCCAACAAGGGACTTGCAAAGTCACTCTGACGCCCAAGTCAATCACAGTATAATAGTAGAATATTAAAAAATGAAATCACCTACTTACCTCATGAATAATGCTATTTATATTACCTAGATGGGCCTAACTTCATGGGCCTAGGGTTAATTCATTTTAGGGTTTCTTAATTAATGCATTTACCTTTAATCTAATCTTTATTCTTTCACCTTCTGCTCTGTTGTTGACGTATATTCGTACAAATGTTCTTGTAGGGTCGAGGAGGTCTAGGAACACACATGTTTACTCTTCTGCTAGTTTTTCCAATGATCTACGTGTTATCGATTTCGGAGTGTCTTTTCCTGGTGAGGTTGAGTAGTCCAGGCGGGGGAGTCTGCAAAGTCACTCTGACACCCAAGTCAGTTGCAGTAAAATAGTATAATAGTAAATAATGAGATCACTAACTTACCTGGTGAAAAATGCTATTTATATTACCTGGATATTGCTAACTTCATGAGCCTAGAGTTCGTAGGGTTAACTCGTTTTAGGGTTTCTTAATTAATGTATTTACCCTTAATCTAATTTTTATTCTTTCACCTTCTCCTTTATTATTGATGTGGATTCACACAACAGGGTTGTCCTTTGCTTTCTCTCCTTTCTTAGTTCATGGTTAAAATGTCTCAGTCATGCTCAGGATCGACACATCTTCAGCTTCCACATACACTACAAAATGGGTATGTCCAGATGTCCTTGACCACCATACATGTTTCAAACTTGTGTTAGTTTAATTTATTGGTTTGTTTTCCAACACGTGTCGAGGTGTCCTCGACCTTAAGATGTGTTGAGCCTATAGGTCGAGGTGTCCTCAACCTTAGTATGTACAATTTCATATTCACTCAATTGAGCATGAACTTTGTAATCAAACAATATCTCTTTATTGTATAGTCTAGAAAAAATCTGTAGTTTATTAAGAGATGTTGTATACTTATGCATAAAATCAAAGGGAGTTTATCCTAGAAATGCTTTATTAAATTAATTTAATAGGCGGTGTAAACTCAAATAATAAAGAGATTGTATGTACTCATTTTAGTCGAGAAGTAACAATTATAATACTTGCAATATAATTAAATAAATGGAATCTTTTGTCGTTGATATTGAAAAACTAAACATAATTTGAATCAATATAAAAATTATATTAATTTTTTGTATTTATCTTGATTATCCCTTTGAAAAATAATTGAGCGGCTTTTATCAAATAACCCTGTGAAAAGAAATTCAAAAGCATTTTTATTCACTTTCTTCAAATTCCATATATCTAGAACTAATATTTTCTTTTGAAAGTATTAAGAAGCTCCAAAATTAAAGTTCAAACTTTTAAAGAGACAATAGAAAAAGCATTGTTGTGATAGGTTTCAACACCACTTTGATTTTTCATACGTGATTATATTTAATATCACATGATTGTGAGGAATGTGGTATTTTTCTAAATATAAAATATAATGATCTCCTCAACATCATTGTGCTAATAAATGTGGTGCTGTAACCCATCATGTTAGTTAAACATGGATAATAGCACTTTAAATCGATTCCTCTTCGAATTTAGGTTGTCCTACTAAACAACTTGTCCTACTAAACAACGCTACAATCATATTGATGTAGCATAACCATGTTTTTCTAACCTAAGCATAAACATGTTATGTAACTTGGATATATGTAGTTTTCTTTTCAACTCTTATAATACAATATAATTTATTGGTTGACTTATATTCATTTTTAGGAATAAAATTGTTTCGGGTATAGGGATCAAGCACCTATCAACAACACTCAGTTTGTTCTTATGATCTCCTTGTGCCAACTTCTACCGTTCAATCTCTCCTTCTCTCTTCCGTTCGATTTCTTCTCGATTCCACTCGTTCGGTTGTCCAGACGATCGTGGTACCTGTCTATAAGACTCCGATGCTTAAGTCACTTCAAGTCCGTTTGGGTAAGTGCAATTAATGTTGTAATAAATGTGAAGTAAAAGTCTTCGCCAACATACCTTGAGCTCCTATTTATAGTTTTTGACATAGGCCCGTGATTAGGGTTTTCTAAATCATGGCCTAATTGCTTTTTACACTTGATTACTAACTTGTATTACCTTAATTTACTTTTAGCTTATTGATTTAGTTCTGGTGCAGCCGCCCGACCGGAGGGTCAAGCATTCTGACGGAGGTCCCCATAATTGTGATGATGACAAAATTCCACTAGAATGAACGGCGGAGGTTGTTCAGTCGTGAGCTCCCTTAAATCACTCTGGAGAAATTGCCACATCAACAACCCAAAGGATCGTCCGCTTGTAGCGGGCGGCCTACGGCTGCTTATCCTTGGGCCGCCTGACCGATGGTCTAGGGGATGTCGATATGCCATACAGTATACAAGCCCCCTAAGCCTTGAGCGATTTCATAGTCAAAGCGAAAAGGGTTAACATAAGACCGCTCGAGCAATAGTGTAGGGATGTTGTAAGATCCGTGGAAATTAATTAATTAAATAATTAATTAATAAATGCGGGTAGTGGGAGCATTTATGGCATTTAATTCTAACTTGTATGATGTGGAAAAGTACTAGCTTAAGTAGTTTAGAGTACTTTGATTATATGAGAGGACTTGGGTTCAAACCCTATGTATGCCAATTGTGTGTTATTTAATAATTATTGTTTTTAATAATATGCTTGAGCGTGTTGAGTGATAATATAATCATAGAATTATGTTAATCATCATGAAACATGAATTGGTTGAATGGTTGTGCATGGATTTGACATTGGAATGGTCATGGGTTTGAACCTTGGGTAAGCTAAACTAAACTACCTTTTTGCTCTTATTTGTTTTGTCATGAATGTGAAAAGGTATACGAACCCTAGCTGGCCAAAGAGCAGCCAAGAGTGACTGTAAAGCAGCCCATAATGAGACATTGAATGGCCATTAACATCTCCATTAAGTCTCCTTTTCGTTTTTGGATAATTAACAAGCATTAAGACCTAATTAAAAGGCGAATTAGAGGTGAGGAAGAAGGTTTTCTGAGGCTACTATTGCAATGCACATCAGGGAGAGAAAATCAGATAGAAACGTGAGGTTGAGTGCAATCCAGGAGCTAAATTGGGTGAAATAAGAGAAGCCATTTTTTTACCAAATAAGGAGACAAGAACTTTCAAGTTTAGCAAAGGAAACCAGGTTAGGGGGTTTTACACGTTGGAATTTTACGTTTGGGTTTGAATTGCATGACATATTCTAAATTGTATGAATGTCTCTCGTTTTTTATTCCATTTTTGTGTTTCTGGAAAATTTCCAGAAACTGCCTGGTGGGCATTCATACCCACCAGGCGGCACATGCATTTTAACCTATTTCTGGGTTCCTGAAGAGGAACCGCCTGGCGGTAACCTCCCGACCCCCAGGCGACACAAAGCAGTTTCACCAAGTTTTCTGGGTTTTGATGAAGGGTCTGGCAGTGGCGATTGAACCGCCAAGCAACGCGAACCAATTGGTTCGATTCTTGTACTTTCAGGATTCTGGGATGATTTTGATCGGAGGGAGAGTTAGTCTCAATTGTCAAGTGAGGATTGGATATTAAAAATTCATTGAGTTTCGGGTGATTGAGGGCTAAAATTGATGGAATAGTGCATATATGATGTAGGGTTTGGAAATTTAGGGATTTGGATGTTGCGAGTCTAATTGGTGGTGAATTCCAGTGAGAATTGTTAAAGATTAGGTGTGAGCAATACGTTGGTCTGAATATAAGTGAATTCGCGTATGGACTGCGTGAAATGGATAGGGGAAAGTTCTTGCATGAAGGAGAAAGTCTGAGAAGCCAAGAACCACATACACCACCAAGCAGCACAGGATCTATCGCTAGGCGCCACTGCAGAAACATAGGTATCTGCGTGACAACAAAAATTTACGAGGATTTTAGGAATTTTGGGAAATTCAGGTTCCTTCTACATATCAGACGATAATAGGTAAAAGTAGAACTGCTATCTCTTGGTTATATTAGTGGGAAAGGTGAGTGATTAATGAAATGAGATGAGAATTCAATAATGGATTGGAAATCTTTAATCGTAATGGCATTGTGGCTGAAGTATAAAAGTATTACGTTATTGGAATAGTTTTTTCATAAGTCTAACTAGTAGCTTGGATGGTTGGTTTAGATGAATTTGACTAATTGGGGATCTAAGGAAATTAGAGTACCTTGAATGATAAGATAGGGAATATGGTTCTAGTTCTGGAATGGATGGAATACTTGGGAATCTTGTCAAGAAATGAAAATTGTTAATGCTTGGGACAATGTATATGACCATATTTAAAGAGTGAATTCATATCTGCGGTGTTATAATGACAAGAGACATTGTAGGTTGCAATTTACAAGTTAGAGGTACTCTGGAATGGGGCGGCGGGAAAGTGAAAGTGTGCCATAAGAGTTGGAGGACCTAAACTAGTAGTCATTGTTGTATTGATGCAGCACCTGGCAGCAGAGCGGGATACGACAGGCGATAGATACGAAAATAGTGGGCTTTTGGAACGCATGTGCATAGTGGTGAGGGTAGTCCCGCCAGGTAGTTTCTGCAGTCTTGATGGTTCACAGGCGCTACACGCCTAGCAGTACGTGTCTCCCGTCAGACGGTCTAGAATCAGGCAGCGCTTGACGCTACGTGGCTTGTGTCAGGCGATTTTTGTTGCAGCATTATTGGTGTTCTTTCTCTTGAAGTGCGTGATCTACAATGCTATAGTGATGCCTTAAAGGTCAGATTGCTAGTGTTCCTTGAGTTCTAGCCCAGAACGTATCCCTTGAGTTGAGCTCGAGATAGAGGTTAAGCATGTGGCATTCCTCGAGTTGAGCTCGAAATGGCATCCCTCAAGTCAAGCTCGAGATAGAGGATGAACACGAGGAACCCTTAAGTTGAGCTCGGGTTGGTGAGTGTTGCTTGTATGAGTGTGCTGGTTGTGGCCAGTATGGATGGGTCCAGATAGATTGCTATCCTCAGTAATTAGCTGACGAGTTTAGTAGTCTTGGGACGTTACGAACTATGTTCGTATTTGGGAACTCCACATGGCGTTACGGTGTGTGATTTGTAGCATGGTTTTCCCGCACATGCTCTATCGGTTATGGCCGATAGGTATGCCACGTGGCCTTGGATTTTTTTATAAATAACGATGTGTGGTCCACGTTATTTTCACACTTTCTTACTTCTATCTACTCTCTACGTCGTTCGGTTCACTCACTACAGGTAATAATGGTTGTTGTTAGTCTGTCGAGTTCGGAAGGGTCCTCTGGTCGGGATAGCAGAAATCTTAAGGACGGCGGGTTGGCTTCCACCTTCTCGCTGACGTTATTGGAGATTGAAGGGTTGCTCGGTCGGGATTCAATAGGCTTAAGTTCAACCAATGTACATAGGATTAATAGGGAAGAGGTCGGGGGCTCGAGTGGACAGAGCGGGGGCAACACCGAGGTGCTAGCGGGGGAGATAGCTATGACTCTGACAGTGAAGATAGGGGTCAACTCAAGATCGACTTTGCTGATGAAGGGGATCGGCTTGACCTTCCCCCGATCCTTGGCTACGAGTGGTCGCCCCATGAACCTAGAACGTATATCACTAGGTTCCGATGGGGGGATGACCTAGTCGCCTTGGTCGGCAAGGCAGATTTTTCAAAGAAGATGTGGAAGATGGGTCCCTTCGGTTGAAAGTTTACACCGGCAATGAAAGGGTATGCCACGGTCATGAGGGAGCCAGGTTGGACTTCTTCTATGTGTATGCCTGCTTCTTCCAAGACCTATTCTTGACCCTATTGTTAGTCAATTGGCAAATGGCAGTTTTGAGGGAGATCCAATGTGCCCCCACTCAAATCCACTTGAACGCTTGGGTGTCTATGCAAGTGTTTGACGTTCTCTGTCGGGCGGCCGGGCTGACGCCAACTATGCCCTTATTCCTCCACTTCTACAAGATCTGACCCACTCTGACTAAGGGGTGGGTGTCATTCGTCGGTGTAACACCCCCGGATCCTCTTGGGCTTACCAGGCATCCCACCTGCCACCCTCAAACCGGTTGTGTTAGGTCTGCAGCCCAATACACCCCAACCCATCACCCTTCTCCGTCCATTCATACTGGGTGGGTTGTTGCCAGTGGGAATCGAACCCCCAACCTGACCTTTAACACCTCTGGCTCACCAGCAGATGCTACCAGTTGTGCTGCAGCGCAACTGGTAGCATCTGCTGGTGAGCCAGAGGTGTTAAAGGTCAGGTTGGGGGTTCGATTCCCACTGGCAACAACCCACCCAGTATGAATGGACGGAGAAGGGTGATGGGTTGGGGTGTATTGGGCTGCAGACCTAACACAACCGGTTTGAGGGTGGCAGGTGGGATGCCTGGTAAGCCCAAGAGGATCCGGGGGTGTTACAGTCGGGGCCTCCAAGAGCCTGATCGGCCTCTACCTCGCCTCCTACAAGGGATTTAAGACTGGATTTTTCAAAGTCTTGATTACCCTTCGTGGGAGGAAGTGGTTCTTTGATGAGGAGAATCGCCCCAAGTTTTCGCTATATTGGACTCACATGTTGTCGCCTGTTGACCCGTGGCCCGAAGAGCGAATGACCCCGACTGAGCGGGCAAACCTCGTTGTCCTTAAGCATCTTCCCAACAAAATCCCGCCAAGGCCCCTAATCCAATGTCTCTGCTCAAAGGACCTATCCGGGGCGATTTATGGTTAGTGGTTCTGATCTGAACGGTTTTCCTTAGGATAAATTCACTTATCTAAATTTTTTGTTTGCTTGCAGATACAATGTCTCGGATTTCTGTTGTCAATGCTAAATTTATGGCGCGGGCTAAGTCATGCCAAAAGCCCGCCGATTCTTCGGGTGTTGTTCCATCACGACCGACCCCTCCCATTACTCCACCATCCACCAAGTCGACCCTTGAAAGAGATACCCCGACAAGGGCATCGGGTGTTGGTGATAGGACTATTCCACAAGTCCTCAGCATTCCCCATATCACCACTATTCTTGCCATGGAAGGGTGGCTACTAAGAGAAAGAAGAAGGGGAAGAGTGACGCTCCTTCTTCAGCCCGCTCGCCCAAGAGGAGCCGTCGGGTGCAGGCCTCTGGGTCATTGGCCTCTAGTTTTCTAGGCAAAGACCTCCGGTTGGGGGAGAATGTGTCTTATCACCTTGGGTCTGAGGTCAAGGATTTGTTGAAAGGAGTGTTGGGCAATGAGGCACTTCGCACGGCCAACGAGTTAAGTCTTAGGCTCTCTATGCTTACTGCCAAATTCCCAGTCGTCGACCAGGCTTAGGTGGACGCCCTGGAGAAGGAGTTGGCCACTGCTCGGGCCGACATTCGAGAGCTGAAAGCGTTTGCGGCAGATTTGAAGTCGCAAATTGACAAGTTGAACGAGGTGAAGGCTAAACATGCGAAGTGTGCGGGTCAACTGAAGGAGGTTGTCGATCGGCTGAAGGAGCAGAAATCGAGGAACAAGACCGTCGCTGAGGAACTGCAAACTTAAGCACCGCTTTGATGACCTCTCGCTCGAGCACTTATCGGCCGATCAATCTACTGACAAGTGGCAAAAAAAATGCGAAGAGTTAGAGTCTAAATTGGTGATTGCCGACGAGCAGGTATTTGCGCAACACGAGCTTGGGTTCCAAAAAGCTCTGAATCAGGTTGCTCACTTCTTCAAGGTTCCCCACGATCGACTGGATACCTTCGACTTCCGGTTCGACATGGTCGATGGGAAGCTGGTGAGGGTGTATGATTCTCTAACCTTCGAGCATGTTCAGTCGGCAACCGCTACAACTCCTCCCCCAATTGTTGAAGATGTTAACTCTTACTTTTGTTAAACCTTCTTTTATTTTTGTTGTATTTTTTGGATGACTGATCGAACCGGATCGACCTCTAGGACGATTGCGTCTGATCGGCTTTAATACTTTTTGTGGACATGTTAAGACATTTGGCTTTATAATGCAGCTCTTGTATTTCTTACATGCTGCTCGACCGGTTATATCAGTTTTAGTTTGTTACTATTTGCTTATTTAAACGTTTATTTCGTCCGATATGCTTCTAATCTTCTTTCAATCGGATGCGTTTAGTTTAGTTGTGTTGGACCGTTAGGATGATTAGATGGGGCGATCGGCCTCAGTTGACTGGCTGACTAAGTGACGCGATTGATTTTTGTTGAATGACTTAGAAAGTTTTTACTTTGTGCATTACTAGTTTATTGGCTAGACCGATCGTTCGTTGGTGTTATCATTGCTTCAGTTGTTCAAACGATTCAACATAAATGGTATTTGAGTTCTAGTTGCGTTTTTAACTTAAAGTTGTTTTCGAAGCCCCGTGGAGGCGTTTGTTTGATAGGTTGTGTCATTATGACTGCTTGGGTCTATGCTATTCGACTGGGCGACACATAATCGGGGGACTAGCGATCATGGCCTTTATTTTTTGAAATGCACATTCGCATTGTTCGTCCCATTTGTCGGTCGTTTGCTTCTTGATCATTCTGAGGATCGACTTGATCCGCTCAGTCAGCTTTGGTAGGAATTTGGTGAGTGATGTCAACCGATCGACCAACCGCTGAATCTCCTTAAGATTTTTCAAGCTTCTCATGTCTATGATTGCCACATATTTGTCAGGATTAGCTTCTATTCCCCGAGCAGTGAGCATGAACCCGAGGAATTTCCCGACCAATACTTCGAACACGCATTTTTCTAGATTCAATCACGTGTTGTACTTTCGCACATCATGAAAAATCTCTCCCACGTTGCGTGCGTGCTCACCGACCGTTTGGGATTTTACCACCATGTCATCCACATAGACCTCCATGCTTCGACTGATCTGATCCTTGAAGATTGATCCATGAGGCGTTGATAAGTGGCTCTTGCCTTCTTGAGACCGAATGACATCACATCATAGCAACAGTTTTCTTGATCGGTGATGAATGTCATTTTGGACCAATCAGGTGCATACATCGGGATCTGGTTGTATTCCGAGTAGCGTCCAAAAAACTAAAAAACTTGTGCATGTAGGCTTCATCGACCAATCGATCGATGCTTGGCAACAGGTAGGCATCCTTGGGACACGCCTTATTGAGGTTTGTGAAGTTTGTGCACATCCTCCACTTCCCACTAAACTTCTTTGCCATCACCACATTGGCTAACCAGGTGGTGTACTTGACCTCTTGGATAAAACCTGCCTCCAAGAGCTTTTTCACCTCTCCTTCCACCGCCTGCCTTCGCTCCTCGCCCATCTTCATTTTCTTCTAGGTCACTGGTTAGGCTTCTTTGAAGATGGCCAGCTTATGGGACATGATATTTGGATGGATGCCCGGCATGTCTGCGACTGTCTAGGAGAATAAGTCTTTATTCTTATAGATGACATTGGCAAGGAGCTTCTCCTCTTCAAGGTTCAGCTGGCTGCCCAACTTCTTCACCTGATCCACTTTATGGCCGATAGGCAGGTCCTTAGTTTCTCCTTCTGGCTGTAATCGATCCTTCGTGTTTGTGCGAGGTTCAAGATCAATCATTGCAACTTCTGACCGATGTGCTTTCTTGGTCGAGTATAAGGGACCACTTTGAGTTCGATCGCATAGCATTCCCTTGCGATCTGCTGATCGATGTGTATTCTACAGATAGTCCCTCTATCGGATGGGAACTTCATTATCAGGTGCAAGGTGGAGATGATGGCTCCAAAGGCGTTCACACACGATCTCCTTATCAAAACATTATGAGAGATGTGAGCCTCAACTAGCAAGTATTGGACCCTTACCTCTCGCCCATCACGCCTTGAGTCAATTCTGGTGCACAGATCCAAGTACCCTTGAGTGTCCACCCACTCACCTGAGAAGCTGACAATTTGTTCATTATAGGGGACGATCAGGTCCTCAGAGATGTTCATCTTCTGAAAAGTTTTCCAGTATAATATGTAGACAGAGCTCCCCTGGTCCACCAGAACCTTCCCTATTTTGTACTCCACCACTTCGATGAAGATGACCATCGGGTCGTCGTGGTCTGAATTGGGTGCCTTGAAGTCATCGTCGGTGAAAGTTATCGGCGACCGAACATGCCTCGAGCGGAGGAGCTAGACCCTTCCCCAGCAAACCTTTCAGATATAGTGTTGATGTATCCCTGTAGAGGTCTATCTCGGCTTCTACTCCTGCTCCTACTTTGGTGTCGTCTTCCCGAAGATTTCCCCCTTTTACACTCGGGCTCCCGCCTTGGTCGGTCATTTCTGCTTGACTGCGAAGACGTTTGCGTTGGGCTCTTCTTCTTCTCAGGGTTGCGCTCTTGGCGATCCTACTTGACGTATTTCTTCAACTGTCCCGAGCAAATAAACTCTTCTATCTTGTCTTTGAGGGTGTGACACTCCTTAGTGGTGTGACCGATCGTTCGATGGTACTGGTAGTGTTTACTACCATCGACATCTGAGGGCGGTGGTTTCTTCCTTGGGGGTGGAAGAGCGTCAGTGTTGAATGCTTCATGCAGTATTTTGGCCCTGGGGACGACGAGCAGGTGGTGAACTTGGGGCCCTTCCGCTCTGCCAGCTTGACGACCGGCTTGCTTGGTCTTAGTGTGCTCTTCTCAACTGCTTTAGGCTCAGACTCCTTGTTGCAAGCCCTAAAGTTATGCATGTCTTCCATCTGTATGAACTGAGCCGCTCTCTCCCTCAACTCCTCCATAGTCTTTGGTGGCTTGCGAGTTATTTTGTCAGCAAAAACACCAGGCTGTAGGCCATAAGAAAAGTGGTGTCGGGCGATCTCATCACTAAGGTCCTTAATTTTGACCAACATTCAGTTATACCGATCCAGGTAACTTCGCAGTGATTCATCGTCCTCTTGATGGACGTTGACCAAGGCCGCCGGCATGAGAGTGGTCGGTCGGAGTGGGGCGAACTGGGTGTTGAACCGAGCCTTCAACGTGGCAAAACAGTCAATATTATTGGGTGGTAATTTAGAAAACCACTCCAATGCTTCTCCTGTTAGGGAGGATGAGAACACGCGACACCAAATTGCGTCGCTCACCATGTGAAACATCATCTGGTGAGCAAAAGTTTGCAAATGGTTATCCGGGTTGGTTGTGCCATCGTACTTGTCAAAAGTTGGTACCTTCCATTGGTCGGGCAGCGGGGTTTCAAGGATAAATGGAGTGAAGGGCAAACTTCCTTCCGCATGAACTACCAGTCGAGACGGATGCCCGTCTCGATTGGCTCCAGAACTCTCTGCCACTGTGGAGATCAGAGTTCCCCAAGAAGCCACGGTTTTCTCAACTCGAGGCGGTTGCGATCGGTCGGCTTCAGTAATATGAGGATGACTCATCTGGTGTTCCTCCTCTACCCTCGGTTGTGCTCGACTCAGTCGAGCGGGATCTGGAATGTTTAGGGTTGAGGGAATAGGATCCCCCATTTTTTGCTTAAGGGTGGCGTTCTCTTCTTGCAGGATGCGCAACTGCGCTTCATAGTTCCTTTACATTTCGTTCATCCTCTGTTGCAGCTTTCTCAACTTCTCCCTTGTATCTACCTGGTCGTCAGTCGTTCCTCTTCTTTCAATGTTGCTCGTCATGTTTCTAGTGATTACCATATGGGTTATCCTATTGATAAGTGCTCGGCCCCATAGTGGGAGCCAAAATGTTTCAGGTATAGGGACCAAGTGTAACATTCCTAAGGAATATTATTAATATTAAATAAATAAAATTTCCAATTAAAATAAATACCACATTGATTATAACTATTTCCCAAAAACGCGGGAAATATAAAAACTTTAATTGCAACATAACTAAAATATTCGCAATTACGTTAATACAAAATATACCAAAATTCAACATATTTATAAATTACATCAAAATCCTTTAAATGAAAATCCTTTTACAAGCCCAGGTAGACCCTGCTCTCAGTCTCTAAGTAGCTCCTGGCTCACCTGTCACATCATCTGCTCCCGGATAACAAATTATCCGATCATCGCCATACACACACAGATAGGGTGAGCTATGCACAATAACAATATAAAAATATATATGAATTAAATCTGTTTCCCCAATCCCAAAAAAATACATAATTAAATTCATAATTTCCAAATCACCCAACCATGACCTCATAGTCCTTCATGAGTCATATGCATGAACTAGGTCTTGGGACTTCCCTGTGCTCCCATGAAACTAACTCATTCGTGGTCCAATCCTATGAGCCTATCCCGCTCATAGTCCTGCCCTACAGACTCCTCGTCTGTAGTAAATCATCTAAGTCTCATAACTTGGACCATGGCACGCACTCAATCACCATACTATGGACTCCTCGCCCAATAGTAGTCGACGAGAACATCATAGTTCCTTGCCCATCATGCATCCAACACATGCAATCACCATACTAAGGACTCCTCGCCCATTAGTAGCCGATGGGAACTCAACCAGTTCCATGCCCATCATGTGTCCAACCACCGAGCACATCCCAGACCCCTATTGGACTTAGTCCTTCAAGTCCACACACCACAACACATGCATATACTTCCTATACCTAAGAAAGGTAGTCAATTCGCACACACAAGGTCATATAACATGAGAAAATCACATAATCTCGCTCAAGCCAGGACCTCTCACCCAAGTTAAGCCCTCTGCTCCACTTAGGCTAGATCACCTCGCTTGGGCAAGCTTAAAACAGCCACAACGTCACATTATCTCGCTTAGGCGAGATCCCCTCGCCTGGGCGAGCCACACATTCGCTCAAAACCACACCTAAACCTCGCCTAGACGAGTATTCAACCACACACACAAAAAAAAACACTTCGCGGACTCGCTTAGGCGAGCCACTCTCGCCTAGGCGAGCCACTCTCGCCTAGGCGAGAGTGTTAGTCGCTCAAAACTCCAAACCTCTCGCCTGGGCGAGATATCGCGCTCAAACTCTCAAGTTCTCCTCACAACTTCGCTTAGGCGAGTGCCTCTCGACTCGCCTGAGCGAGAGACCATGTCACTCAAACCTCTCCTGGATCGCCTAGGCGAGAATCACGAATCAGAGCTCAACGTGAGACTCTACAATTCTTGCTTAGGCGAGGTGGACCCGCTTGAGCGAGACTTGCAGGGTTTTGAGTCTGATCATGCACGCACTTCGCCAAAACCATCCCAAAATACTAACCAAGCGCTACCAACACAATGTAATGGAAAAACAAACACCAGAATCATGCATTATCTCCAATTAAGTTACCAAAACACAGGACTTAGGCTTCCACAACCATTCCATACCAAAAACCCTCATTCCCAAAACATATAATGCATAAAAGGTTTTTGCAACGTAAAACCACCCAGCCCAATCATCACTCGATCACACATACACGAATTTACCACAATTCCATTACAATTGAGGAGGCAATTACACAGAACCAATACATATAAATCCTGAAATTTACAAGCACAAAGGACAGCTCCCCTAACCTGAAAGAAGAAAATGGGATTTCCTTGGTTTGCCTATGACGTGCCACAGACTCCCTCTTAGTTCAGCCCCTTTTTCGCACCCAAACCTCACCTCTCAATCTCAATTTCGTGCTCTCTCTACAACAGCTCACCACAATTGCCAAAACCCTTCCTTTTTCTTAAACTTTGGCTTTTATATGTGCCTTTCAAATAGGTTTAAAAAAATTAAACGGGATTGGCTTTAGGGTGGCCTTAATGACTATTCAAGTACTTTGGTGAGTGATTAGGTTTTCTTTACCCCTTCACATTCATGCCACAACTAATAATTAGCAAAACAAATAAACCTTATGCTTTACCCACCAAGGTTTGAACCCATGACCTTCCACTCCTAAGGCCAAAGCACAACCACTATGCCAAATCACATTTGATGATATCCTCCAACCCAAACAGTTTACATCATCAATCCCATACTCATACGTATTATTAAAAGGGCAATAATAAGATAACAACACATAATTGGCATAATAGGACTCGAACCCAAGTCCTTTCACACAAACCAAGTACTCTCAACCATTTAAGCTAGTACTCTTCCACACCATATTAAACAACAATAATTATCATAAAGACGCCTTTTACCCGCATTTATTAATTAATTATTTATTTAATTAATTAATTTTCCCGGGTCTTACACCAAGCACCTATCTCCAAAACTTAGTTTGTCCTTATGATCTCCTTGTGCCAACTTCCACCATTCGATTTCTCCTTCTCTCTCTCATTCAATTTCTTCTCGATTCCACTCGTTCGGTTGTCCAGACGATCGTGGTACCTGTCTATAAAGCTCTGATGCTTAAGTCAGTTCAAGTCCGTTCGGGTAAGTGAAATTAATGTTGTAATAAATGCAAGTAAAAGTCCTCACCAACTTACCTAGGGCTCCTATTTATAGTTTTTGACATGGGCCCGTGATTAGGGTTTTCTTAATCATTGCCCAATTGCTTTTTAAACTTGATTACTGACTTGTTTTACCTTAATTTACTTTTAGCTTACTGATTTTGTTTTGTTGCAACTGCCCGACCGGAGGGCCGTGCATTCTGACGGAGGTCCCCATAATTGTGATGACGACAAAATTCCACTAGAATGAACGGTGGAGGTCGTTTGGTTGTAAACTCCCTTAAATCACTGTAGAGAAATTGTCACATCAACAATCCAAGGGATCGTGACCTTCGACCGCTTATCCTTGGGCCGCCTGACCGATGGTTTAGGAGATGTCGATAGGCCATACAGTACAAAAACTTTTTTGAGCTCTTATAAATTTTAGTTTTTATGTTAAATATAAATTTATACATTAGTAAAAATAAATTTTTTACACTACACTAACACAAAAATTACCATACACGTCACTGAATTTAAGTCTGGCATGCACGCAACAAACATAAAAAAATATGCAATAACATTTTTATAAAGAAATTATTAATATTTGCATCTAACCTATAAAGACGAGATGTAAAAGAGCTTTTTTAAGCCTGACCCCAATATGTCAGACGTAAATTTATGTTTGTTGAGTACACGTAAGACGTTAATCTACGTCTGGTCTATAAGAGTTAGACGTAAAAAGTCTTTTTAGTTTGACCTTTAGAGGTCAAATGCAAATTTGTTTAAAACAACTTGTAACACCTATTTCTCCCTGCGCAAAGCTTTCTCTCAATGGCAAAGAATATTTTTTGTGAGTTACAGCTTCCATTAGTGACCATAAAATGTTCAAGTTTTGGGTTTTTTTTTCCTTTTCCCATTTTTTTCTCACCATTGTGCATTCCTTTAGCTCTTTTTGCACACCATGTGTTTGATTAAGGTCGTCGTTGACGCTCATAATCCCGCGACCATGAAGAACTAGGAAGGAGAAGCCCCTGTGGTTGTTCTCAAGGCCGAAGAAATCATGTACTCCAAAGTCAATTCTAAGGTTTTTCTAGTTTCTCAACTGCTCGCTGAATGTGTATTCTCATATCTTTCACTGTGTTGGATAAAACCTCTTTTGCTTAACTTGTTGTAATTTTGTTGCTTTAAGTTGTGTACTTGAATCCTAATATGCTCTAGGACCGCCTTAATAATGTCATTAACATAATCATACAGAGACATAAGACATCTAAGACGAGAGACCTTTAGCCCCCATGCGATGAAGGTACTTTCATTTTTTTCATCTTCTTTGTAACATGCACTTTTGAGTGCTTCGAAATCCTATTTTGACAAGTCATTGTTTAGAGTCAAAATTAGTGGTTTTGAGTTGGCCAGTTATATTCATTTTTTTTTTTTGGGTTGGTTCACTATGTTGAAACAAATACGCTTAACCCCTTTTACGTCTATTATTCAACCAATAGACGTAAATCTACATTTGTTATTCAATCAAAAAACGTAAATTTATGTCAGAAATTTTGACAGGTGTAAATTTACATCTCTTGCAATTACGTCTTGTCTATAACAAACATAAAAAATAAGTATAAAATAACATACGAAAAAGCTTAAAATAATAGACGTAAAAAGTCATTCGTGTTAACAATTTACATAGTTACAATAAAATGAATTAGTTTATAAGATGATGACATTTTTGAAACATTATGGTTAAGATTCTGATTGTTACAAGAATTGCAAAATACATTGTATATTGATTCTTACCGATCTAGTATGTGTTTTGGATGGTGACTCTTAAGAAAACAATTAAATTTGTTTTTTATATAAATATGCTTTTGGCTTAATTAGTTATTTGGTTCTCTAATTTGTTGGTTTGTTTCATCTTGGTCTCCATATTGTTTTTGGGTTGAATTTAGTCCTCTAATTTTTTTTAAATGTTCAATTTGATCCTCCAATTGTTTAAAAATGTTTAATGTTTTTAAAAATTTTCAATTTAGTCCCTCTATTTGAAATTTTGATTTAATTTAATTCTTCTATTTTTTAAAGATTTGAGACTAAATTAATAATTAAGCTTAATTACAACTTATATATACATATTAAAAAACTTAGAATTTATATACCAAATCACACTATCTGAATGTACAAAAATTGGGTATTTAAGTGAAGTGTAAAAATTAAAATAATTTGAGTATTTAGATGGAGTGATTTGATGTAAAAATTATAAAAAAATTATTAATATATATAACTTGTAATTAAGCTTAATTATTAATTTTGTCTCAATTAAATAAAAGACAAAATTATACTGTTTTAAAAAATAATAAAAAGTTAATATTCTATCCTTTGAATAATCAAAATACTTTCCTAAATTACAAATTACTATTCTTTTCGTATTTTCATTATCAAAACAAAGCATGTTAATTTTTTTAAAATAATAGAATATGTCATTAAAATCTTATTTTCATTATCAAAATCCTATTGATAGACAGAAGGAAGGTGTGCATGGAAACACAATTAATGACCGAAAAGCAACGAAGACTTTATAGAGAGAATGGTTTGTAAAGTAGTTTGAAGATTTTTAAAGAGAAATGGTGCATCATCACAGTGTTCACACTTTCAACTCGTTAATAGATTCAATTTTGAGTTAAATAATTTAATATTATGTGAAATTCAAATGTGAAACCAAGAATTCAATATCATAGTTGTAGTATTCAATATTTTTCTATTTATTTTTTTTTATCAATGTGATTTCTATATGTTTTTTAAAAGGACTCGCCGTGATTTTTTCGTTGAGAGTTAAAGCATTCTATGTGTAATAAGAGTAGATGATTGTATTATATGTTATTTCATTATCTCTAAATGATGTAATATTAGTCTAAGAAAAAGGAACACAGGCTTTTTCTTTCTAAATATAAAAATCATATTAAATAAAAAAATAAATAAAGAAAAAACTTTAAATCATTATTATGAGATAAAAATGTTATTAAGTTTATAAAAAACTAATAAATTCATTTATCTTGAAACTTTAGATTGAAAACAAAACAAAACTCAATTTCATAGATATATGATTTAAACTTTAATCTTGTTCTTAAGAAGAAGAAATAATTGACTTCTTAAAATACTAATTTTTTTAATGAACTATATTTTACTAATAAATATTAAAGGTTTAATTATTATTTTTGTTTCTATGTTTTTTCTTTTGATTTATTTTGATTTTAATATTTATTTATTTTTTTCAATCAAGTTTTATTATCATTAAATCAGTTAAATTTAATTTTTTAATTATTTCTATTAGGTTTTTATGCAAATTTAATGAAAATGAACAAATTAAATCAATTTAATATATATATATATATATATATATATATATATATATAATGAGACTTGATTGAAAAAAATATGTTGAGATTAAAATAAATTAAAATTTTAAATATAAAAATCAAAACAATAATTAAACTGGTGTTAGATTATTTGTTTAAAATCATCTATCATGTCTGTGTGATTCACATTAAATTACAATCTTAATTTTTGAAAAGATAAATGAAATTTATTTTAAAAGGTGAACTTGTTTATGATTTGATTAAACCTGTTATCGAGAGTGTGTTAGATTTGTCAGATGTTATATTTCATAAGATACATGAATTTTAGATTTATAAAATTTTATCACAAGTAAACGGGCTTTTTTTATATAAAACTTAAAATGCATAGCATAAGCTAATTTTGACAAGAAAAATACATTTAATTTAATTTATTTCTTGCTTTTTTCAATAATTTTTTTTTAAAAAATATCGAAATTAAATACAAGGAATTTTTTTTTAAAAGATAAGCAAAATTAATTCTAAAAGTCAAAGGTGTCAATCATGAAAGTTTAGAAAGGTTAGTTTACTACATGTCTTTATATTCACACAAGCAGTCACTTCAATATTTATTAATTCCGCGTCTTGTGGATATCTAAATGCCCATCACCATATTTTTATCCACATTTTTCTTAACCAAACATTATTTAGTATTTTAATCATAAACATAAAATTATTAAAAGGGTAACTTATGATATATCAAATCTGAAACATATTAGAGTATTTAGCATCAATTACTATTGAATTGAGTTATTTTTCTTAATCACTCTTAGGAGTAAAGTTGGATATTTGAACAAAAGTATATGTAAATGGAACACCTACATATTCGATAGATATGCGAGTGTGTATATTTATTATTTTGTAAATTTTAAATGTAGAATTTTTTTATTTATTTGTAGTTTGGACAATTCGAAATTTTACTTACGGATCCTTTACAGGTAATTTGTATCACCAAAACTAATTAAGCTTAAAATCTAATACTTTATATTTATATTGATTATCACAAAGCCTAATCCAATCCAAAATTTATTTTGTTAGTTATGGCTTGTATTGGTTGTATTGAATCAATCATTGTTATCTAAAAAAATACTAAAAGATCTCAATATATTTTTATAGGTATACAAATTTTTCACGATGAATACACTTTATAAGAAGTAAATATACAAAGAGTGTTCACATACATACATCACAAAAAGTTGTATATACCATCTTTACATCATTTACGTGGATTTAAATCAATAATTATACTACTTTAACCAAATAAATATTGCATCTATTTAACCAAAAGTATTGTGATCTTGGAATTTTTTATTTATTTTTTTAGGATGTTATATGTTTCCATTATGTTCACTCAGTAGTTTTGAGTTGCATAGTAATTCTTACATACCACTCTCATGTGATATAATTGGTATAATGCCCAAGTGAGTACCTTAACAAAAAAGTTTAATTATGTAACAACTATTTCAACTTATTTAACTAATTAGATTTGGTTCACGTTCACATATGTATTGTAATTGATTCTTTATATTATCACAGGGTTGGTGATAATTATGAAGATTTCAGAATGCCTTTTAATTGGTTACGTAGTGATTCAAGATACAATTCAATCTTTAATTGTTTCAAAATCTATGATAGTGATACTTTAATTTAAGTTACTAATTCGTGTTTGACATGTATCGTATCTAATACTTTTTAGAATACTTTATATTCATCAAATAAGATATCTAATCTATAAAACAATAGTATTTTTATGATAATAATGATTTATAATTTTTTATGTAAACAACTTAAATATATATGTTTTTAATTTTGATTCACACAATAACAATCATATATTTGTCATATTTTTAAGAATTATTTTACAATTTTCAATATGTATATTTCACATGATGTATCCTATTATTTTCAAAATAAATATATCGACGTATCGTATATGTGTCGTATCTGATACATGTATCGTATCTGTATTGTATCCGATATATATGTATCGTATGTGTGTATCATAGATTCAGACATAAACTTAATCAACAATTATATTAAGTTAATCAAAATATTGCGTTAATTTGCATTTATGTTGTGGTCTAAAATATAACTAAACAACATATAAAAAATGTAGAATAAATGTCTAGATATTTTACTGAATTTTTTTGTGTTATCTTTTATTGAGTTTTAACAATATACCGATGTTATGTTGGTACTTTAAATTTTTTTTTAATGTACGGTCTAATGAGGCTACTACGAAATATTTACTCATGGTAGAGCAAGCTCTTCTATTCTGGTTCATAGTTTCTCTTGGCTATATGTTCATCATCATATTTTAAAGACACAACTCAGAAAAAAATCTAATAGATAATTCAAATTGAAATGTATATATATTTTCATTTCTCATACATAAATATATTTGTATACTGATCTCTACTTGAGAGTCTCACACTTCATATATTACATATAAAACAAATCACTAACCTAATTCTAATATTTACGATTGCATTTCTTTTGTATGCCATCTAATGTAACCTAATTTCACTATCAGAATAAAAAGAAGAAAACTTCGCAACCATGCTGGAGACAACTTTGATAAACATTCTTTGAACTCAAATTATTGTTTTTATTTTGAATTCCTGCCCTTAATTTTTTTTTTTTATGTCAAGTGTGTAAAGACAAAAATGGTAATAGGAATGTATTTTGTTCAAAATTTTATTTTTACTGATTTTTATCAGATTATGGAACTACCATTAGATGTTACAATTTTAGGAGCAGAGTTTAGAATTTTATTTAGAAGAAAGATCTTGCAATTTAAGTTGTAACATTTTGAATAATATTCTTTTTGGCTCTTTTGTTTACATTAAATTTACAAATTTAAATGCATTTACCCCTAATTATTAAAAGGTACAAAATATACTTTTGTATTTATTTTTCTCACTTTCATTTATTTAGCTTATTTAATTATTATTTGCGGAGCTTTCCAATTGTAGGAAATAATTTTATTGGGCTGAATTTTGAAGTAAGTTGTACGTTCCGGAGACTATTTCACTTTGTACTCTTTTTGTTTCTTCCTACACCGCTGTAAACTCTTAAATCATAAATGCTAAACCATAAAATATACATACTTTAAAAAAATTTCTAGATTTAGAAATATGTTCCAAAATGTATATTCCGGAATATATTAAAGAAATCTTTCGAAACAGGTTTCGAAAGGTATTTTCTGAGAGGGTAAAATAGTATTTTCCTCTAACTCATGGGGTGTAGGAAGAAAGAAAAGGGAGGTGTAAGAAGAAGCAACCTTTTCAATGGGCTACTATTCATATGTGGATTTGCATCCTGTATTCGATGTGGCTATACTATTCATACTCCTGGTTTAATCTTCATACAACCTACTAGTATACTGTAATGATTTTCACAAAATTCTTTCACAAAACCTAATAATTTTTCTTTCTTAAATATGTATATAATTTATATAATTAAGTTAACAACGTTATTTAAATCTAAACTTTCTCATATTTCCAATTTAAATCGATATTTCTCAAATTAAACAAAATTGACAAAAATTGAAACTCATTTAAACACAAAAATAAAATTACGAATGATTTGACAAATCTTAAAAAAAATTAGAAAAAAAAAGTATTTTAACCTTTAAATTTCTAACTTTTATTATCCATTAACTTTATAAGTTTGACGTATCGGAAGTTGTAAAATATTAATTATTTCAAGCAATATATTATTTTATTTATAGTCTTTAATTATTTTTTCCTTAATTTTCATTATTTTTTTAACGATTAGATACTTTTTTGTTTCTATTTTTGTCATATTTATTCAATTTGGTCTTTATTCTCGTTGAACGTTCAATTAGGTCTTAAGTTTCATCAATTTTTGTAAATTTTTTTTTTACTAACGGTATTTAAATAGTTAACGTTTGTGAATAGTTTGATTTAAAAGAAATTGTTTACTTTTCAATTTTTTACTTTTTAATAAGTTTCATCAGTTCCTAATTTTTTTTTAAAATTTTTAATTATTTTTTTTAATTTAAAAGAAATTGTTCAATGTCAAGTCACCATTGTGTCAATTTCATTTCACAATTATGTAATTTTTTTTTCTCAAATTAATTCTTATATTTGTTTTTTTTTCAATTCGGTCCAATTTTTTGTTAAAATAAAATAATTTGGGCTATCTAAATTGAGATAAAATTTAATATGTATATAAATATTATAATAATATTTTTATTAAAATTTATATTTTTATTAATTATTTTTAAATTCAACTAGAAATTATTAAATTTAATTATAAATTAAATATAATTCTTAGCTTAATATAGAATATAATTATTTAAAATATTATTAGAATATAACTATTAAATATTTTTTTAAAATAAACATATTTCTAAAATTGAAATTTAAATCTAAAACATTTAATATTTTTATTATATTTTAGATATTAAAATCTAAAATGTTATAGACTTAAATGTCAATTTTTAAAATATTAGTATATTATTTTAATAATATTTTTAAAATTTTTAAATGTCAATTTTAAAAATATTAATATATTTAGAATATAATTGTTGGAAGAAAATATTTATTAATTATATTGTAATAATATTTTAAATAATCGTATTCTATTTAAATATTGAATCTAACAAGAATCGTATTCAATTTGTAATTAAATCTAATAATTTATTATTGAATTTAAAAAATAATTAATTAAAATGTTAATTTTAATTAAAATATTAGTATATTATTTATTTAAAAATTAAATTTTTCTTTGTTTGAAAAAGACAAAATCGTTCAATTTTAACAAAAATTGTGACTAAATTGTCACACTCTTGCAACATCCTTAACTATCCAGTCTGTGTCAATAAGCCTATCCGATTTGTTTGGATCGTCAGGTCGGCCAAAACTGTGTATGTCGTCGGGCCGACCTGACATGTCTAAGTCATCTAGGTCATCTAGGCAAAATTGACACCTCTAATCTTGAACTATGTGAAATTTCACAAATTGTGAAATTTCAATTTTCTTCCTTTTTTGAGTGAATTTCAAATTCTACTATTTTAGTGATTTGAAATACCTTCTTAAAATTCCTCTATTTCAATTTCCTTTTAATTTCCTCATTCAAACAAGTCATTTTACTTAAAAGAAATTCAAATTCTCTAAATAAATGAATTACTCTCTTAAATTGCCCCATCCAAACACACTATAAATGTTTAATTTCAATTTCATATTCTCTATATGATCTCCTATGTATTCATACCTAACATTGTACACTTGCTTAATAGTAGTCACATTATCCTCATTGTTTTCCATCAAAATAAGTAAAATATTTTTCAATTTCACTAAACTTTTAGTTAATGCAACCACCATGGAATCCTCATTAGATTTTAATTTGTTAACATGTAGATGACTTACCAATGTATCAGCCAACACATGGTTATAATTCTCACATTTTACCTTCATAATTCACTCTTTTTTATTGCTTAGTGGTTTACCCTGTAATTTAAATGGATAGTCATATTTTCTTATTCTAGTTATAGTGAGTTATAACTCCTATTTGTATGTTATATTTACTACATTTTTCACATCCTAACAACACATTTTTTCTTCTTTACCTTAGGTTTGGATGAAACATTTCAACAATTCTAAGAGATTGAAATGCATTGCATTTGAAATTCTTGTAATTGAATTCTCTTCATTTTCTAAATAATTTGTTTGGATAAAGTAATTGGAATACCTTACATTTCAATTTCCTGTTTGGATAAAATAATTGAATTTCTCTTATTAGATAAAATTTCATTTTAATAATATTTATTTTAATTTGTAAAATTTTGAAATTAAATTTACAAAATATAATTGTTAACTTAAAATATTTAAATGCAGTCAAATTTCAATCGAGCCGACTCGACCGAATTCGGCCAAATTTTGGTCGATGTAAACTCAATCCAATTTTACCATCAAGGTCGAGGTCGACTCGATCAAATTCAACCAATATCGATTTGACCAAATTTGGTCGAATTTCAGTCGGATTTGACTAGATCGAATTTGGCCAAATTTCGATCAGGCCAACTTCGTCACATTAGGCCAATTTTGGTTGGGGACGACGTGGTCGAATTTGACCATGTCAGCTCAACTGGGTTTGACTCGGCCAAATTTCGTCCAAGGTCGACTCGACGTATTTTAGCCAAATTTGGATGAATTTAAGATAGGGTCGTCTTGGCCGAATTTATCTCGAGGGCCATTAGGTCATATTTGAAGAAAATTTTGGTCGAGGCCAATTCGGTCGAATTCGACCAGGGTTGACTCTGTCTAATTCGACCACATTTTGGCCAAGGTCAACTTGACCAAATTTGGTCATGTACGACTCGACTGAATTCGGTCGAGTTGGCCTAGACTGAATTCAGTCGAGTTAGCCCTAGCTAAATATTTGGCTGAACTTAGTGAATTCGGTTGATTCGGTTCCAACCAAAATTTGGTCGAATTCGGATGAGTTAGTCCAAATTGAATTTCGTCTAAGTTCGCACCAACCGAAATTTGACCTAATTCGACTGATTCAGTCTTGGTCGATTGTCAGCCAAGTTGACTTCAACCTATTTTTCATCTTGAACAATGAGGAATTCCACAAATTGTGAAATTTCAAATTCCTTATTTTTTGAGTGAATTTCAAATTATACTATTTTAGCCATTTGAAATACCTTCTTAAAATTTCTCAATTTCAATTTTCTTTAAATTTCTTCATCCAAACAAGTCATTTTACTTCAAAGAAATTCAAATTCTCTAAATAAATGAATTACTCTCTTAAATTGCATCATCCAAACACACCATTATTGTTCATTTGTTGTATCAGACTTCAATATCACAATTTCAAATTCAAGTTTAAATGCTACTTCATAATCTCATTCAAATAAGTCATCACACTTCTCAAATACCTAGACAAATACATTACAATATAAGCATATGTCCCTTGTTACATTGTTTACACAAATGATAACATATTTTGTTTTCCACATATGTTGAAAAAATTTCAATGCAACCCTTTTAATCAATTCAATATTTGTTGCCTCAAAATTTCACAATTCAAACCTTTCATATGTGAGACAACATTTCAACTTCATACAATATTATGTTCCAAAATTTGAATTTCATTTTTGTAAAAAGAAAAAAAAATCAACATTGCAACATGCAACAACAATGTACACTTTCAAATTGTGTAATTTGAAAATCAAAATTGTCATCTCTAGACTACAATTTTCAAGTTATAAATTATATAATTTGAAAGTGAATTATATTCTAGATTGTGTAATTTATGATACAAATTTAAACACTACATTATCATTCCAATTGTATAATCCAAAATACTATTTTCAAGTTATAAATTACATTATTTGAAAGAAATCACTTTTCGCTTAAGAAATACTAGATGTCTTTCAAATTACACAATCCAAAAAACTTTTGGATTTCACAACAAAAAAACTCCAAACCAAAACGCTATTTAGCTCTCAAAACATGTAAAACTCAAAGAAAAAATAGAAAATGTAAAACTCAAACATGTTCCCACCTTCAAGTTTCACAATATAATGATCTTCACTTCAGATTAATATGGCGCCAAAGTTTAGCTCTCAACATCTCCTTCATGAATTCTCAAGACAAGAACACAAACCATCAATATATGTTCCTATAAAAACCTTCGTTGTCATTTAATAGAAAGTCAAAGTGGGAATTTCCAAATTTATAAGCTTGTAGGAAGAATTTATAGGGATGCAAAAGGTAATTTTCTTAATTAAAGTGTACCATGTGCAAATCTCGGTATTTTTTTATCGCAGAAGTGTCATGTCAGAAAAAAAGAAAAAAAAAACGTTTTGTTACATACATGATACATGTACAATACTATTTTAAAAAATAAATAAATGAATAGCTGCGACCCTGCATTTTATTTTTTAAATGTAACCATAGATGAATCTCATTATAATAATCTAAATATATATTATTTCATTTTACCAAATTAAAAAAATGGTAGTAGAGAACCTTATTAAAAACAAAAAAATTTATTCCAGTAAGTCCTTTTCAATCTAATTAATTAAGCTTAGGGTGCTTCCTGGTAACTAGAGAAAGAATTAATTGCACTGCAAATAACCCACGAAATTGATAGTTTTCTTTTTTTATTTCAATTAACAATTAGAAGTTGAATCCTCTTAACAAAAAATAAAAAATTGAATCTAAGATGTGAACATTGAACACCAAGCATATTCCCAAGATGGATTCCGTTCATATTAACATTGATTACATCAACTCAAAGTCAATTTTTTGTTCATAAACATAGTATTTTAGACACAAAGATATGGTTCATGCCAGAACAAAAATGAAGCATGGTTCATGCCTTCTTTAGTTTCATCATCATTAATATTATTCATTTGCAATGACCAGGTTTAAATATTCCATATTACCTACTATAGTAACCACTCCACTTTCTTTAGTTAGTATATATAGCACACACAAGTGCTTAGGATTAAAGCATAGCAAAGATGGGAACTGAACTTCGAACAGATTCCACAGACTACAGGACAGAGCTTCTTTCCCCAAATATAGCAGCAGAGAATGTGTCCATGGCTAGGCAACCTTCATGGAGGATCAACATGGATGAACATCGGTTACCAGAAAGGCAAATGGACTCTCATTTTGGCTTTGGATTCTTCATCAGAACACTAAGTATGTATATGTATCAGTTGACATTTTTTTTAATATTCTCTTTGTGAAATTGACCTTTCTGAGATGAAATTTGAATGTTTATGATCTCAGAAAGACAAAGGAAACTTGCTGAGTATTACAAGAGGCAGGAGAGGCTTCTTAAAGGGTACCAAGAAGTGGACTCATACACTGATTTGGGCATGTTACCAGGAAATCAATCAGAGGTTTTGAAGAAAATATGAACTTTTGCTAATTTCTTGACTATTTTTTTTGGGGGAGAAAGTGCTTTTCATTGACTTAATTTTCATCAAATTTGGTTCGGTTTCTGATATTTTCAAATTGATGAATGGATTCTTCAAGTTTTTGAAAATATGTAACTGTGACTGTTTTCTATCTATCAACTTATTATTTAGTGATGATAAAAAACAGATTTAGCAAATAGTAAATGACCAAGAACATTTTTCCTTAAAAGGGTGTGTTTGATGATGCATATGTGATTGGAAAATTTTGATTGCTCAGGATGATATGAAGGAACTTGAAAGGAGTGAGAGGGTGGCAATCTATGCATCTAACATAGGGAACATGGTGCTGTTTACAGCAAAAGTGTATGCTTCCGTTGAGAGTAAATCCCTGGCTGTTATTGCATCAACTCTGGACTCACTATTGGATCTCTTGTCAGGATTTATACTTTGGTTCACTGCTAATGCTATGAGAAAACCAAATCATCACCAATACCCTATTGGCAAGAACAGGATGCAACCTGTGGTAACTGTTTTCTCTTTCATTTAGAAGTTTAACAAATAAAAAAGTATGGCTTCATATATATATATATATATGCAATACCAAACATCCATGGAAAGGGAACTTGCATAAACAAGTATTGGTTATTTATGTTTGGAACTCAAGTGTGAGTTTAGTTCACACCTTAAATAAAAATGAGAGAGTTGAAAAAGACACAAAAATTAATAGATTTTGAATTGGAAGTGATATCAATCCCTAAAACTCACATCTCGTTGTTTTTTAATCTACTTGATGAATCCATCCACGAAAGACTCATACTATAGAGTTTGATCAGAAAAAGAAAAGCCATAATCTGAACATATGAAAATGCAGTCTAGTGGCTGGTGAATGTATAGAAAAATAGGATAATATTTGTCACTGGAAACAAAATCACACTTCACATTCATTACACATCAGTACAAATAGATAGAAATAGAAAAACAGTTACAGACAGCTACGAAACTGTTATTGACAGTTACAAGATAACAGTCACCGAGGTGAATTTAAATCATACCTTAAATAGAAATAAGAGTTGAACAAACATATAAGGAAAAGGAAGAAGATACACAAATTCACAGTTTTAAGAGTTTTAAGATTTTATATCAGAAGTGATGTTAATCCCTTATATAGATTAGAATTATCTTATCATTGTTAAATCTGTCTAATAAATCTCTTCTCAAAAGACTCATCAATATGGAAAGGACTCATTTTGAAGGGAAAATTCCTAAAAACCTAAATGTGAGTTTAAATCTCACATTTTATAGAACTGAGAAAGTTGAGTAACATGGAAAAAGAAAAAAAGAAGATCCATGAATCAATTGTCAAAGTTTTAGGTTGAAAATAATTTGATATTGTTTTTTTTACTCAATTCTTATTTTGATATATTTGTACAGGGTATAGTTGTGTTTGCATCAGTTATGGCAACTCTGGGATTGCAGATTTTGTTTGAATCAGGAAGAGAAATCATCACAAAGGTACAAATAAAAATTAAAGTGAACAAAAAATCATGATGGAGAATGAACAATTTATGTGTGATCTTTTTCATGAAGAAAAAAACGAAAGAAGATTAGCATATGTAATCAAGTAGCATTGCTTGATAGATTCTATGTTAACACAATCTATGCTTCATTTATAACAGACTCAGCCCGAGAGGGATCCAGTGAAAGAGAAGTGGATGGTAGGGATTATGGTGACAGCCACTTTGGTAAAAGTTGCACTAATGACTTACTGTCGCAGGTTCAAGAATGAAATAGTGAGGGCCTATGCTCAGGACCATTTCTTTGATGTCATTACAAACTCCATTGGTCTAGCCACTGCAGTTTTAGCCATCAAATTCTACTGGTGGATTGATCCTGTTGGAGCCATCCTGGTATTAGTTGTTAAATTTTTGAACATTTAATCACAAAAACAAGTCTTGAATGCAAGTGTTACATATATTTGAGGCTATGATGAAAAGTAATAACATGAATGGAATGGAATGCAGATAGCCTTATATACAATAAGTAACTGGGCAAAAACAGTGATGGAGAATGTGTGGTCATTGATTGGTAAAACAGCACCAGCAGAATACCTTGCAAAGCTAACATATCTGTGTTGGAACCATAACATGGAGATCACGCACATAGACACTGTGAGAGCCTACACATTTGGGTCCAATTACTTTGTGGAGGTAGACATTGTGGTGTCAGAAGAAATGTCACTTGTTCAAGCACATGACATTGGAGAGACACTTCAGGATAAGCTTGAAAATCTCCCAGAAATTGAGAGAGCCTTCGTCCACATTGACTTCAACACAACTCACAAACTCGAGCACAAGCCCAAGGTGGTGTAGAAAACCAAAAGAAAAATATTAGGCCATGTTTTAAGAGTGAGTAGTTTGGATTTGATTAGAATTTAGGCTTTAAATTTTGTTTAGTAATTGTGCATTATAATTATCCTTGTGAAACAAATTTATTCT
Organism: Vigna unguiculata; assembly: GCF_037176805.1. NCBI lineage: Eukaryota > Viridiplantae > Streptophyta > Magnoliopsida > Fabales > Fabaceae > Vigna > Vigna unguiculata. The sequence continues at coordinate 8,273,076 of NC_140793.1, read as the reverse complement.
GTGAAAGTTTTCTTGCAAAAATATTAAGGAGGGGATAAACGAGTGGAATTTTAATGTACATTTGTTTACTCACATTATATTCATTATCATTAAATAAAAATTCCATATGTAATGATTTTTCTCTCTTTCATTTTAGTGACTAAAGTTCCCTAGCATAGGACATGGACACTTAATCTCTTCAACGATATTTGGTTACTTTCAACATTCATTAACTCTTATTAGTATAACAGTTAAAATAATAATGATTTTGTTACCAAATTAAATATATTTATTTCATATTATGATTATTTATTATAATTTAAAAAACATACATGTAAAATAAAATAGTAATCATTACTTCTTTCTCGTTATATATCGTAATGCTATTCAAAACTAATATAAAATATTTATTCCATAATAGGCGTTTTTTTCTGTTACTAATTCTTTACATATAAAATAATAAATATATATAACTGTAAAATAAAAAATTGTATGCACTTCCTGTAAACAGTATTGTGATAAAATAATAACTATTCAAGAAAAATAATATCAATTACTAATCACAGTTTATTAAAAATAAATTATGTGATTATCTTATTCATAAAAATTAAAAATACTACATTATTTAATTTAATTATGCAGTTAAAAATAATCTAACTATCTTAACTCCAAAAAAAATCATTATTACATTAATTATCTTAATTTATTTTTTTCATTTCAACACTAAATTAACTATAGCTAATAATAAAAGTAAAAATAAAAAACACAAAAAAAGTCAAGAATGTGAAAGTTACAAAATTTGAGACACAAAATTATGGTAATGTTTGTAACATAAAACATACTTATACCCCTTCTTTTAAATATTTTTCTAGAGTTTATCTCTTCTCAGTAATTGAAGGTAGTTATGTTTTTCATTTACATGCTTCATAGTATAATGATTCTCCCATATTCATTCCCGTAAATTAATTCTTCCCAAAATTAAAGTGTTTGAAATATAGCTGATCGCTAACAATCGCACACCTCTACCACTCTGTATAATGGTGCCCCCTAATTCTATTAATTTTCAGAGCAACTGCAATATGTTTGATAAAATGCCCGAGATCAAACAAGCATATTTTCTTACATGCATTAGATACAACTAGTAACAACTTATGTCTTTTAACCAAGTGATGCAAGTTTCGAATCTAGCTAAAGTAACTTCAAATATAGAATGAACTAAGTTTGAAACACATGGTGCCAATATGCACACCACTAAGCAGTTGCCGATGGAAGCACCGAAAGAGACAATTATTCATGAAGTGTAAAACAATTTTATTTGTACAATACTCAACTTGAAGGTAAATACTGCCTTAAATAGATATTAAACAGCTGAAAAGAGACAATTCTTACAACCCCTACCAAACAAATACCAGACCTCTGTTATTGATATCAACTGGACCACAAACACCGACAGGGACATTGTCACAGTAGGCACCATAGTTATGTTTGAATGAAGAGATCACTGATAGTTACCAAAAGAACACCAATGCTGACATAACTAATGCCTTTATGAGATGTGTGTTTGTTACTTACAAGTAAACCAACAGTGCCACTGAATTGTTATATCTCATTTTCCCTAACCTCAAATTGATCTAGACTCATAGGTGAATGAACAAGTATTGCCCATTTTGAGCATTTTGAGCATACTAGTAATCTCGGAGTACATACATGAAATGAAGAATATATGATTTCAATATGGTGAGCTTCTCCAATAAAAGTTAGAATTGGATACGAAATTTTACAGTCAGGACTTACTGTTCTATTAGAGTTCACTCCTACCTTAGCATCATGGACCAAATAGGGTTGTTTCACAAACATCAACACTGACCAAAGTTTTGCCACAGGTTAGAATAGTTAATACCCAAAATTCTGAGGACACAACCTATAACCCAAAATTGAGGAGTCCATCTTTCATTTGCACATGGGGCTCACGCCTCCATTGCCAATTCAATCTTGACCAAGGTATTAAAATTCGCACCTTGGAAAATAAGACCGTGTCCTGATTTATATATATACCACAAGGCATCCCACAACATTTTTAAAGCAAAGAAAAGACTAATTATAGTCTTGGAAAGTGGTAGACTGATTAGTTGCATCACAAGTACACCGATCAAAAGTTAGGAAAAAAAAAACCTATAATTCTATTTGCCATAAATGCTACGTAATCAATACCAATAATTTATCCAATATAATAGAAAAAATTAAACTAATTATCTTACTCTATAGAGTTCATTTTAAAGGGAGATGGTTGTGTAAGAAAATTTCTTTGACTTTTGATTGAATTACCTTAAAACATAAAAAGTGGTTTTCATAGGCAACTGCTAATTGGGGACATGTAGGTGCCATGAAGTATGATCAGATGATGAAGTGATACAATAATCTCTATTCAAAGGCAAATTCCATGCACAAAGTATGTGTTACCTCTATACCTAAGAATTCTATTGTCAGCTCCAACACACCACATATGGCCCTGCAAGTCCAAATGCCCTTTCATTTCAGCCATTTCCCACACAAACTTGAAAATCCCAAGTGCCCGATCCAACTGCTTCACACCACGCCCAACCATCTTCTCACTATCTGAAGTCAAGATTCTTCCCATAAACAAGCAAAACCTGCCATTACTTCCATTGACCCCACCGCACATGTCTACTTCAATATCTACCACCCTTCCATAGAGGTAATACAGTAATAAAGTGAATAAGCAACGAGAGGAGTGACCCAACATTTTGGAAAGCTTCTTCCTCACAAGGCTTTCTTGATGCTGAGCTTCCTTATATCCAACATTCTTGTCAACCGAAACATCCCTTATGTGCAAAAGCCCCTCCTTCGTGATCTCAGCCTTAGCTACATGCAACTTTAACCTCGTTTCCTTTCTACAGCATTCAATCAGATCATTGAACATCACAAGAACATCTTCCCATTTTCGTGAGTCGGTGAAATCAACTTTAGAAGATGAAAGCTTCATCCATGAAGAAGACCCAGGATCTGAAAAGACACCAATTTCAGTCAGAAAGTTCAAACAGCTATGAACAATTTGGGCACCCAATAAAGCATTGTTGTTTAAGCCCCGAGAAGACAAACAATCCAAATCAATTGCAAAACCATTCAGAACTTCTTTAAGTGCACCAGTCCATATGCGATGCTGAGTAACCTGGGAGCAAACTTTGTGACGAACCAACTTCCTTTGTTGAGCAGAAACATTAAGAAAGTTGCTCACTTTAGTTAGTGAATCAACCACCATAGGCTCTCTTTCAGTTGCTTTACCAAAAGGGGTAAAAGATTCATTTTTTACATTTGAAACAAAAGAGGCCAGGACATGTTTCATTTTGTGTTGAACAAATGTCGACCCAACATACCCACGAACAAGGGACTTGAAAGTACACATGTCACGCTCAATGTCATCGTCAAAAAAGGTTGAATTGCTCTTCACATCAATGAGTCTACCATTAACTGCATCCACATTTGCTAGTAAATGGGTCAATTCCTTCACCTTGGGAAACTCATTATGATACCATTGTAGGCTGAGAGCATCATTTGAAGTGTGATAAAACATCGAATTCAGGTAGAAGGCTGCAAACTTGTTGGTTCTAATAAAATGGTTTCCATAGTAACGTAGCTCCAAAAATCTACAACCCATTGTGCCGAAACTAAGTCACCTTCCAAGCAAGTAAAACAAGACTCAAATGACTGTAAGAAATGGTACTTGTGACGCATCAACAATGAATGTAGAAAAATAACAAACACAAGAAGCAAGCAAACAATCCATTCAGTCACCTTGGGACGCATGGCCACTTTGACCGCATCAGCAAGCTCTTCGACACCTTAAGCATCAGAGCTCCTCACCAAATTCAATGCCTTTGGCCATATAATTTCGCCTTCAGCTCAACCTACGTCTAACCTAAACCATGCAGCAAATAAAACAGACAAAAAAGGAAAATAGACTAAGGATTTACCATCACTAATCTTCAAGAAAATTTCTCATTTCCAAATGCAACATCACAATACTAAAAAAGAGACTATCATTTAAAGCACTAGAGCTCCACCCACTACAAGAAAAGCAACAAAAAGTGTCCCAATAAAACCCTCGCTCCAAACCAAATACCGACACTTATGCAACGGCTTAGCGTGCGGAACGAGCCCTTTCTTATACTAGGGTGACAAAGTCATTATAACTAGGGTTGTCAAGCCGTCTCAGAAAAGCAAAGGTGAAACCCAAGCTTAACTCGTCACGTTCCTTTTTTATTTTTTAAAAAGTATTAATAGTAATTAGGGTTATGCCCTCACTAAAATCTAATTTTTTAAAAAGTTGTTGTTTTTTTGTGTGGACTAAGCCCTTGCTAAAGTTTTATTTTTTTTAAAAATATTGTCTCTTGCATGGGCTAAGCCCTCACTAATGTTTTACTTTTAAAAAAATATTATTACTTGCGTGGGTTAGGCCCTTGCTAAAGTTTTATTTTTTTAAATAAATATTACTTCTTGCGTGGGTTAAGCCCTTTCTAGAGTTTTATTTATTTTTTTAATATTGTTATTTGTGTGGGCTAAGCCCTCGCTAATGTTTTACTTTTTAAAAATATTCTTACTTGCATTGGGCAGGCCCTCGCTACAGATTTAATTTTTAATATTAAAACCTTTTGTAGCATCAGTTTGGGCCTCGCTACATATATAATTTTTAATTTTTATACCTCTTGTAGCATCAACTCTTTCCATTGAAATTTAAATTAATATACCATTTAGCATTGGAGAACCAATGCTTGTTCAGTAAAAAAAAAATCAATGGTTCCTCTATTTAATGGCCAAAACCAAAATGCATACAACCTAATTGAACAAATATATATCCCAATTTCGTATCCAGAAACCAAAATGCAAAAACCATACTAAGTAAAATTTATATACAGCTACAAATCACATTTAAAAGTCTCATAAACTATTAATATAACAAACTAGCTAATTGTAATTGAAGATAACAATTATTTAGTTTAGCCATTACCTTGAGATGAAACTGACCAATCAAAGAAGCACACTCCACCACTTCAGCACAACGTCTTCACCACCAAGGTACCTTTTTTTGATGTTGTGATCAATTATTAGTTTAAATTCTACACACAAGCAAAAAAGATAAAACTGTGAACCTAGCTCATAGGTCTTGTTTTTTAAGTTATCCAACTCATTATTGTAGTACTTCTATAGTTAAACATAAGTAAAAAAAAAATACAAATGGATGGACTGAAATATCTGTTTTCTTGTTTTTTCAGCATATGGCCTTTGTATGTCAGACTCAACAGTGTGCCCCTATCAGTAACAAGGCAATGAGCAACATAGTTTTCTTGATAGGAACAAACATATTATGTCTAAGCCAAAATAACTCAGACTCCAATCACAAAGAAACAAGGAACACATACAGTTGGATAATATAACAATAAAATTGGGGGAAGCAAGAAAGTGCATTGCAACATCAAATAAGAAAAACAAAGCACTAAAAGAGATATACCAATTACAAGCCATGGCAGCCACACTTTTGTGAACAAGAGCAGCCACAATTTTCAAAGAGTTTTTTATTTTGTTTATTTAAAAAGAACCTTTGATAAGTTGTTTAGAATTAGTCTTTTGCTCTATTTGCTGAATTTTAGTCTTTAATGGCCTAATTGTGAACGCAATCTGATAAAGGTACTATATAATGAGTATTAAATCAATCCTTATATAAAATAAACAAATCTAACTTCCAAAATGTTATGTTTAATGAGTTTGGTAACATTGCCAGTATAAAATATAACCAATTGCCTGTGACTTGTCAGACTCTTAGGCTATCAGTCACAAGCAACAAAACAGTATGGCACTAATTTAAATGAAAAAAATAATGCTAGATAGTCAAATATGGTATTCTTTCTTTTTCTAATCTTGGCACTTATCTTTGGTGAAAGAGGAATTTCGGCTAATTTACCTCAAGGCCAATTGCGTGGTGTCTTTTACCTTTACCAACTTCGACAAACATTAAATACAAGAGGACAAGTCAATCAATTTAAGCAAAATTATTACCTATGAAATACAGCTACAGGGAGGCAACAATAAGTACTTGTCAAACGTAAATCTTTATCAATACCATAAAAATCTTATAGTTCTATTTATCTATTGTTTTAAAGTTTTATTTAAGATTGATTTATATCATTATTGTGTACTTGTTAACTTTGAATATGTTTTTGTTTGCTCTTTTTGATTTTTTAGAGTGGTGACTCAATTGTGGGAGCAGCAGAGGTAGTGGAGAATGTAGGGAAAAGGGCAAATGAAACAGTGGTGGCTGTGGCGATGAATGGCAGGACAGTTGATGGCAGGACAGCAGGAGAACGGTGGTAGGACTGTGACAGTGCTGGAACCAGATGAGGATGTGGCATTGTAGAGTGTGTGAAGCAGAGGAGGTTGAATTCAGGACTCCCCTATCGTTGGAGTAGGAGCCTCAACGAGATTCGAACTCAAGACATTGGGTTTGTTGTAAGACTCAGATAGCATTGTTACGGAAAGGTTAACCCATTTATACAAGACCCCAAAATTCCTTTAACACGCACGTAGACCAATGCCGCACGGTTCGGAATTTCTGTCATGGCTGCTTCAAACCACCACCCCACAACACTCAACACAGCTGTATCTTAGATAACCAAATCATATTTCTGACATAATCAAATCATATCTTCAACAGGATCTATTTATAGATCTGATGTGAAGAGAGGGCTGTCAATGGACATTTGTAACATTACACCAGACTGAAAGAATACAATAACTACCTCTGTTAGTTTTAACAAATTGCCTCGGGATTAATTTGTTCTAAAGAAAAGCTACCTTTTACAAACTAACTCTACAATATTCACCACTCCCATGAACTCAAGGTCGTTGAGCTAACATGGAAGCCCATTCACTTTTGAGTTTGTTCTTAGAAACAAAAATCAAATAGTGCAGAGAGGTTTGGTGAGAACATCTGCTTATTGATCTTGAACAGGAATGTGCTGAACAAGAACTTTTTGGCAAAAGCCTTTTCTTGGGCAAAGAACAAATTGATCTCCATATGTTTTGTGTTTTGTCACAGTAAATAATATAAGTTGAAAAATGAACTTGAAGTTCTGTTAGAAGTGTTTGACCCGAGGAAATTCATCAGTAACTTGAGTAAGACTCCAATTCTCTGCTTCAACATTGGAACTTCCTACAAGTGGTTGTTTTCTGGACAATTACGAGGTAAGATTTAATCCAAATACAAAATATGGGTTCCTCTGGTAGATCTTTTGTTAGTAAGATAAGCATCCTAGTTAGCATCATAGGCGGCATAAGGGTATAAGGTTTTGACCAGAAGCAGCATGTTAAACATGAAGTCCATGATTGAGGGTGCCCTTAGGTTACCTAAGAATTCTCTTAATAGCAACTCAAGAGGCTCGGATAGTATTGACTTTTTTTCACATAAAGCTTATTTTGGGTTTGGTGAAGATTTGTTCCATTTTTGAAGTATTTAGACCTAAACATCACAGGGGAGAAGATGGCTTATTCTTCAAGCATATTTTCTTTTGCAATAGGTCTTTGATATACTTGCTTTGAGTAAGTAAAACTGATGCAGTAGGAAGGTGTCTGACTTCAACACCCAGAAAATAATTAAATTGCCTTTGTTTGAGAAAGATGAGGCTAGTGCCTGTAAGTATAATATCATTTACAGAAGGAGCTGATTACTGTATTTGAATTTTCTAGAGATAGATGTCGTCTGCTGCATTTAAATTCTCTTGGTGGGTTTTGGTTTGGTTTCCCACATGCTGCATATGATAGATACTGGTTGTAGTGACATTGCTTTGAATGCAGCAAAGAAGATTGCAAAATTGGTTGCAAAGTCAACCATGGCTAAGGTCGATACCAATGTTGTGGACACAGTACAATACATATGTTCTGAGGATTTGGGGCATCTTGGAGATGGCCATGACAGTTACAATTGAATATGACACTATAGCTAAAAGTTTATGGAATTATATGTTGTAAATTTTAGTTGGAGTTTACGGCTGTCTTTAATTTAGGAGTTTTGCTTTCAACTTTGTTGGATTAAGGTGTTAATAAGCATCTCCCTTAAGTAGAGTAAGTTTAAATTCATCTTTTTAATTCACATTTTAATCTTGCTAATCACCACATATTGCTTTAACATTCTACAAAAGCAGAGCTAAGTGGCAACCGGTAACACACAATTACCATTTTCAAACTATGAGCCAACTAATCAACACAATACCAGAGGATTTTGGGAGATGGCTTACCAGATTTGTGACATTATTCACCTCACAGCTCGCAACCACACTTTCTTCGTGTTGTCCACCCTTAGCTCGCCAACACATACCCGTTTTTCGCCGCTTCAAAACGACCAGTTACATCACCCAACTTTCGAAGACCTTCCACGGCCAAAACCTTAGCTTAGTCACAAAGAGTTTATTAAATGATAACATGGGATTTGGGAGCATAATGCTTACCAAATAAAAAATGGAAATGTAGGAATCAGCAGAAACGAGATTTGATCGAGGCAGCAAGAAACGAGTTTCTCTTCTTCACCAGAGAAAATATGCAGAACAGAGGGGAGAGTCTTCGCGAGTGAGAGGGAGGAAAAACGAAAACCCTTTCATTCTACATATCATTATTTTGATTATATCATTATACATGTTATCATTATTTTTATTTTATTATTATTATTTTAATTATAAGTATATATAATATGAGAAATAGTTTTAAAAAATGTATATAGGAATCATCACATCACATGGTATAACTAACATAAAAATATGTATAAATTATATGTATATATTAATTATTTTATATATCATAGGAATAATTAATGTATAATTTTATATATCTTATAATTAATTGTACATTAGTTAATAATATATATATATATATATATATATATATATTAATATCACTATATTTGATTATATTCCAAAATTATAACAATAATTATATCAAATGTATTTATGATATATTTTAAATTAGTTTTTCCCTTGTATATCTTACTTCCTCGTAGCAATTGAATCATTTTATTATATTCTAATATTTGAAAAAAATAGAATCCTAAGCTCTTACCCATGAGATAGAAAAAAAAAAGTGGCTAACGAAGGCGGGAAGGAGATATGAGCAAAGGGGGAAAACCAAAAGATTTGGGAAATGTAAGGCCGTGAGGGAGGAAAAAAGTTAGAAATGATTTTTGCTCACATTTTTTAAATAAATTATTATTTTTGTTTTTAAAAAGTATTATTTGTTTGTTAAATTATTATTTTTTTTTTAAAAAGTATTATTTGTTTGTGAAATTTTTGCACATGTTCTATTTTTTTTATTTTTATAAAGTTTACTTTTTATATATAGTCATTGTGACCTCACTTATGAGATGTTTATTTATTATTATTTCTAAGATATTCAAGCACATACAGAGCTCCTTCACAAAGTCCAAATATACAAAATTATTATCATACTTCTACTTACACTATAATCAGATCCTAAATATTAGAAAGTCTTTGACAGGTGGATCTCTCGATCTGGACCTACCTACCTTGTAAAGACACCCTAAGAATTCTAGCACATCCCTTACATATCTAGATAAGAACTCAAATTAATTCAATTCAAAACTTAATTATAAATTTAAAAATATTATTATTTACTTTCCCAACCTATAAATCTCTTTTAATATAATATATATTTACAAAGAGGAAAAAAACACATAAATAAACACTGCCATAGTTATGGTTTAATAAAACTAACAAATTTATAAAAACAATACAAAGAGTTTGCTAAAACAAAAAATCATTTAAAAAAATAATAGATATAAAGGGTTAGGTCCTCACTAAACTAATTTTAAAAAAGTAATACAAAGAGGGCAAAGTCCTCGCTAAGATAAAATTAATTTCTAATTAAGAAATAATTAATAGAAAGGTTAAATAATTGCTAAGCTAAAACTAATTTTAAAAGATAATATAAAGAGAGATGACCCCTAGTTAAACTAAAATTAATTTTAAAAAAACATAGAGAGGGGGTCTCCCTAATGGATTAAATTTTTAATTTTTTTAAATATTATATTTTATAGGAAGTTTATGCTTAAAACTATTTAATTAAAAAAGAAATTTTTGTTAATGTTCAATAATATTTTAAAACATAATACATAGAGAGGGTTAGGTCTTTGTTAAGCTAAAACTAATTCAAAAAGTAATATAAAGAGAGATAAAGTCCTCGTTGAGATAAACTGAATTTTTTAAGTATAAAATTATTTAAAAAATAAAATAGGTAGAAAGGTTATACTAGGGGTGTCAAAACGGGCCAGCCCGGCCCATTTTGACCCGGCCCGATTTTGGCCCGTATTAAACGGGTCGGGCCGGGCTGGCCCGACATGGTAAAACGGGTTACATTTTTTGGCCCGGTCCGCGGGCTGGCGGGCTGGCCCGCCAGTTTTTTCTGATCTGTATAATTTTTGGCCCAATCAGTCATATTTTAATTTTGAATTTTTTCACATATGTACAACAACAATGATCTATTATCACAACACAAAATCAGTCAGATTCTCACTTTTCTTACTACAAGAGGATTCTTTAAGTTTTACACTATCATCCATATCCTCTTCAACTACATCAACATTCTCAGACTCAGTACACATATTTTCAGTTTCATGATCTTTACTTGGAGGAGGATTAGAATTAGACTCATGCTCATCCATGATATTAAATCTGATTCACTAAATCCTAATACAAACAAAACAAATAGAACCACAAATAATGTTCAGCTTTAAAAGTGATTCAAAAAATCAAATACATGTCACTAAAAAATCAAATTCGACAAAATTCAGCAAGATCAACCTCCATACACATTATTAGTCACTCAAATAACCGAGTCACTCAAATCAGGGCTTGTACAACAACATAACACCATCAATAGACATATGAATATGGAATTCCTTAAAAAGATAGTAAATAATTCATCAAAACAGCAAGGGTGGTGAATAACAGAAAATCAAAACAGCAAGGGTGGTGAATAATTCATCAAAACAGCAACACAATTACACCATTATACAACAGTCCAGTCCAACACATGGTTACCTGAATATTGCTCCAATCCAAATAAGCGGCAGCAGCTACGCAAATTGAAATTGGGGAAGATTTAACGATGAACATCCATTAACGGCAGCAGCAACAGCAATTACGATTCATGGTTCACAGAATGGGTCGTGGTGGTCGGAAATCACAAAATCAGAAATTTAGGATTAACAAAATTGGGAATTTAGGTTACAAATCGGGTGAAATGGAACCACAACTCAAATTAGGAACATATTTGTCTTCGCGGTGGTCGTGGCGGTCGGAATCGTCTGCCAATCGCAGTCTGACGGTGGCTCCGCTGTTTTCGCGGTGGTCGTGGACGCTGTTTTCTCCAAATAGCGAACGCCGTGGTGGATGTCAAGGTGGAGGAGAAGAGAAGCGGGTATGGTTAGCGACGACGACGTGGTGGCCTGTGTGTTTCGCGGTGGCCAGCGGCGACGTAGCCAGGGCAGACAATGGAAATCGGAGAGAGAGAGTGCGCGGAGGGAGAGATTGGGTGGGTGGGTGGGGAGCGCAAACAGAGAGACAGTGAGTGAGGGGTGGCCTGTGTGTTTGGCGGTGGCCAGCGGCGACGTAGCGAGCGCAGGAAATCGGAGAGAGAGAGTGCGCGGAGGGAGAGATTGGGTAGGTGGGTGGGGAGCGCAAACAGAGAGACAGTGAGTGAGGGTGAGGGATGCTGAAATATGCACGTGGGTGGGATATTTTTAATTAACTGGTACGGGCCGCGGGCTGGCCCGTTTTGGCCCACGGGTTGGCCCGATGGGCCAGCGGGCTTGACGGGTCGGGCTGTATGGGGTTGGCGGGTTGAATTTCTTGACTCGGCCCATGTTTTTTTTGTCGGGCTGGCGGGCCGGCCCGTCGGGCCCAGCCCATTTTGTCATCCCTACTTAGACCACTTGCACCAGTTAGCAACCCCACTGGAAAAGATCCTAAAAGAATAAATCTGCACTCCCTACCTTGAATCAAGGGGTAGGTGCAAGTGGTTTTGGATGCATTGGAAATTGGAAACCAAAGCAATCCACGCCTCAAATTAGGAATCTTCCACTTTCTATCGTCCTTGAAAGAACCGTGACTCGTGAGGTGATGAAAAGAAAACAATTTGCTTCAATTTTGAGATTGTAAATTTATAAATTGTGTTGTTACGTGTAAGATTTGTCGTTGAAAAATCAAATCTTATTTATATTAAGGCTTAAATACTTATATGGTACTTATTTTTGTAGTGTTTGTTGTGGTTGGTTCTAATTTATTTGGAATCAGGCTACCATGTCCTTTTCAAAATTCTATCTCACATATTTATACACTAACAGTTCACGTAATTAACAAAATGAAAGACATAATACAAACAGCGTTAGAGAGTAGGTGGAACAGAATGTCTAAGAAATTTTGTTAGGATAGACTTTTTTGGTTTTTTTTTTTTAAAACTTGGCTCCGATACCATATTAAAAAGTGGAGTTTAAGTCTAACTCAATTTCACACAACCGGCTTGTAAGATGAGGTTTGTACCTCACTTACATACTATGAAATTGTCTTATTTTATCTTTAGTCGATTTGAGACTTCCAACATAATATTCGCTACTCATTTAAATGACATGACATAAAATGATCAAATTAAACACATTAAAAAAATGAAGATCATTTTAAACATTCCAAAAAAATTAAGATCAACGACACTCAAGACTACAAAAATGAGTACCAAATAAATATTTAAATCTTATATTAATCACACAAAAACAAAGTCTTCATTTGGACACGTGTCGACAAACAAAGAACTTAGAAATATATTAATCTAGTAACTCTGTTAACAAACTTAATATATTGGATCTTAATAATTGATGGACCTTGACAGTGATCTGAAATTTTTTGATGATTTATTTTTCTTGAAATTAATGCGAACTTCTTTAAAAATAATTATCTATTTTATTAATATTATTTCAATTTCTATATAGACAATAAAACTGCTCAAGAACGGCACCTTCGTGCAACTGGTTTCTTTTTTTATGATAAGAAAGATGTGAAAAAGGAATCTGTTTCAAACGTCGGCTGCTATCATTGACCACAAAATAGTTATCCCCAGCTCATTTCTCGTGTCTCGTAATATTAGCTTCACATCTTATTTTCGTGTGAAAACGCCACCTTACGTATGAATCTCTTTGGTGTGACACATTATTATGCCCCCCTTTTCTTTTGGTACTATTTTCCTTATGTTATACGATTTTCCATTTGTCCACTCCATATTGAATTTCCTGCTTTGTATTCTCTCAGATCACTCCAAATCCCCAACAACAAAAGATGACATAAAACAATAACCATTGAATTTGTATCCCTGGCCTACATATATTCACCAAGTAGCCAGTACAGTTTCTGTGACATCATTGATTATTAATTTCCCATAACTTATATTATCTTTTTTTTTTCTTAGTCTAGTTCCCATACGTTTTTTACTTGTCATTAGTAATCGCTTGTGTCAGGAAAACTGCTTTCTTACGCATGTGCATCATCCTGTATTAAATTGACTATAATGTGTTTGTTTTAATGTTGAGGTAGAAATTATTTATTTTTCATGTTCCTCTCCATTCATAATTTTCTATCACCGTACACAGATTCTCCCTCACCATAACCCCTCTCTCTGTACTACCAAAAATTTTCTCTCCGACCAATCAGTCACGTGACCACACATTACCTCTTCCACAATTCCATGAGGTTTGTATTGGTGGCAGCTGCATGAGTCAACCTGGTATTTAGTTGGGTGTTCAACGCGGTTTAAGGTGGTTAGACAAAGTGTTGTGGTTGTGTTGTTGTTTACATGGAGAGAATGAACAGTGGGGGTTCTTCAATCAGAAGACGTTCATTAAGCATATCAAGTCACGTAAGCTATCATACAGATAATGATGGTGAGAATGAGAGTGTTTCAGAGGCTGGAGACATTGGAGATCGAGCTCTTAGAAGCAAGAGGTTTAGTGAGAGCAACAGTTTCCGTTTGTCCTTTGACAACAGGTCAGAAAAAGAAGCTGTCGTTTCCATTCCAGAGGAACACAGATCGCATCCCAATTCCTCTATTAGGCCTTTGCCTCCTGCTTTCACATCCCTTTCCCCTCTTTCCACTGATGGAATTGTACGTTCTGAAGACATAGAACATGTGAGCTTCAACGTTTGATTTTCATGTCGTCCCGAGATTTTTGGTTTCTGTGATTTGGTTATTAATTAACCATATGATCTATTTTCAGGACCCTCCTAAAGGTTTGCCAGAGTTCCTGGACTATACTTCATGTTTGGTTCATTTAGCGGTTTTTGGAATTCTTGGGGTAATATCTCCTAAACTTTTGCTGGTGCATAATGGATTACTGGTATTTGCCATTGTTTCAATTAAGAATTCTATTGCTGAATGAGAGGCTATGGCAAATTTCAGCTGTGACAATGATACTCTTTTTATGGTCAAATTTATATTATGACATGCAGTTATCCACAAAATTCTAATACACAAACCGTAAAAACAATATGCAGGTCTTAACGAGATATTTACTGCATAAGTTATTTGGCCCTGGGGTTGCCCATGTGACAAGCGACCAAACCATTCTTTATGTTGATCTTCCTGCTAATATGGTGTGTTCCCTTTTCCATCTTCAATATTTTTGCGTCTTGGTTACCAAGAAATTTTGATGGGTTCACAAAGACTAACACTCCAGGGTTGTTTTGATGACCAGGAACATAAGTTTCAGACATTATGGTAGTAACTTGCTTCAAAGAACAATGTATGTTAAATTCTTAAAATCTATTGCTTTTCAAACAAGAGAGAAATTTTGTGCCACCTTTAAAGATAGAGTCTATCAAAATAGCAATGTTTGACTCTTGAGCGTCAAGTAGTTATTCCCTTTCTCGTTACAGAAGATTATCTGGCTTTGTATTTTCACTTCTTAAATCCTTAATCTACAGTGTACATACACCATTGAGCAGTTTTTTAAATCTTGTTATAGTAGAATTAATCTGTCCTACTTCTTAAATTTGGTGTCGAGGGACACTAGATTCCTTTATGTATAATGCAAATTCGATTTTACTTTTTCCATATATAACCATCGTGTCGAAGCTTCAAAGTCCAAACTTAAAACTTAGAAGTACTGTTAGGAAATTTTGGTATTCACTCGTGAGGAAGCTGATTCAGACAATCTAATGCAAATTTTAACATTCTTTCCAGATTGGTTCGTTTCTTATGGGTTGGTTTGGTGTGGTATTCAAAGGAGACATATCTCAAGTGTCAGAGCATCTAGCTATAACAATAACAACTGGTTACTTAGGAAGCCTTACAACCTTCAGTGGTTGGAATCAAAAAATGCTTGAACTCAGTGTTTCCGGGCATTGGCTCTTCGCTTCACTTGGCTTTCTTTTAGGTAAACGAGTGGATTTATAATATTTTTTGTTCTGAGCTATTTTGTTTCAAGCATAGAATTTATTTATTTTTGGTTCAAAATTTATCCCATAGTGGATGAGTTGATGATTTTATTTCCTTATGATGCTAAATTGATAAGATGAATTTGTTTTACAACTACAAATTTTCAGGTTTATTTCTCATTGCATATTCCATCCAGTTTGGGATTGAAATAGCCAAGGGTTTTAGGTGGCTCCTCCACCGGCTGGGTATTAGTTCGGAAAAAGATGTTAATAAGATGAACTGCAAAGTAGACAGCTACCGTCGTCAGTTGATAGTTATGGTGATGTTCTTGGTTATATTAGGCATATTGTGGGGTGTGAGTGGTGCATTAGTAAAGGCTGAGTTCAAGCACGGTGGTAATGCTGCACAGTTATGGTTTGCTTGCATGGTTGGACGCATGGGTGTGTGGATTAGATGGTTCTTAGCAAGGTTAAACGGGCGTGGATTGGGAAAGGAAGGGTTGTTTAAATGGATTCCATTCGGGACTTTAATTGCCAATGTATTAGCAACTTGTATTATGGCTGCACTTTCCACTGTGAAGAACGCTGTAAGTTTCTTTGTCATCATTCATGTTCAAGTCCCCTCTAACTGCATTGCTCAATCTCTATGCTAGAATTCATAGACTCATAGGTTCCGAATTAGATATGACAGTAAGACTTATTTGTGTTGGGAAATTGGCTTTTGTTGAACTTCTTTGGAGAGTACCATGATTAATTCTTGCCCTTATTATGTCTGTTATATATTACATAAATCATAAACATTATTTACTTGTCTGATGCAGGTGAAGACCAGAGATTGTGATACTGTTGTAGCAGGAATACAGTTTGGCCTAATGGGGTGCTTGAGCATTGTCTCTACTTTTGCTGCTGAGTTTAATGCAATGAGAGAAAGCAATCATCCCTGGAGAGCCTATACCTATGCCGTTATTACAATTTGTGTTTCATTCTCATTGGGAATACTAATATACTGCATCCCTGTCTGGACAAAGGGGTTTGACATTGACACGTAGAAATTGAATAAGGCAAACTTGTTTAGGCAACGGCTTTTTTTTTGCCGAGAATGTGTTGGCAGTTCAGAGAAGCAGAGTAATGTGTCTATACTATTCTTCATAGTGAGTTCTGTCAATATTATGATTGGCTGTCAAACGAGAATTTCAGCTGATAGATCACGTCTTAGATGTCATTTCTTGATGTAAAAAAGCGAACAGAGGAAGTGTGAAAACGTTTCAATCGTGTAATAAATTCATCATTAACATGAGTTTTCACAAAAATTGTGGTATTGTAGGAGTGAATACAGCTGAATGAAAGGTTTTCATGCACTCCTTATTGTTGACTATTCAATCAACTTTGCTGCATGATTAGCAAAGATGCTGCAAGTGCCAATCATTCTTTGGTGGATCGTTACAATAATATCACAGGCTTCGATTTGTGCCCAAGAAATGTAATGGTATTGAGATATTACAATGCAAATGAATGAGACATATTTGAATGACTAAGAATATGCATGAGATGAATTAAGAACTGTCAAACCACGTAGAATGATCAAATTTGTTCTCAAAAACCAGAACTTGAAAAGAGCCTAGAACTGGTCACAGGAACTGGCAATAGCAAGTAAAAATTATGTACAAACTACCTAGACTTGCCTAGTCTAACTATACAAATCACCTAAAGTAGCAAGTAACAAGGGCAGCTCTCCTCAAAAGCTTCTGGCTGGCGCAGGTTTCTTCAAAGTGCAGAATCTGTCTATTGGAGTTCTTCAAAGTTGGTAGCAGGTCATCATTTCAGGATCAGCAGGTTTCAAGTCTTGGTCAACTTCTCTGGCAAGCTTCTCATGTGAGCATTCAAATACCGCTGGTCAGGTTCAACACACTTCCTTCAGCAACTTATGTCACTGGACCGACTGCTCACTGCACATACTTTCACAGCACTAAAATCACCAGCTGAACATATCATCTCAAATGTACTGCACCTTCAATTATCAGCACCTAAAATCTCAATTTAAACAATTCTACGTAAAAACCACCCCACCACCTAAAAACCTCTCAGTTACCTTGTTCAAGTACATCCAAACCTTCATCAAACTCCAAGAATACCACCCGTTTGTCGAGGCCTTCTTGAGCCAAAAGAAAGCCAAGAACTAATCCAAGAAGCATCCTTGCTCCTTCTTCTCCTCTTTGCTTCCGCAGCACTACTGCAAGTTCTTGATCTCAAGAACCATTATCAACCTTTCTTAGTCGTGCCTAATCCATGTGAAAGCTTATCAACCAAGGAACTTATTCAAAGAGTCAGACCCCCCCCCCCCCCTCGTTGATCCAAGAAGGTCTCCATCCATCACTCACCCAGAAAACTTATTCCGTTAGTCCAAGAAACCTATTACAAGCCTAAGGAAAGAGCTTGGTTCAAAAAACAAGTACTATAGATGAGTTCCTGTAATAACTCAACTGCTCAGGAATGGCCATTGAACCAGAGATGATGGTGATTGAACGAGAATTTTTGGAATTTTGCAAACTTTCCCAGAGACCAATCGCTGAATGCAAACTCAATTAACATTGCCATAAATCATTTCTCTTCAGGAATCTTGTAGTGATATTATCCTGGACTAGAAGGTACTCCTTATCCGTCATTCTTTACCAACAAGATCACAAAAATGAACAAAATTTGATTCCATAGCTTGATATTTGAGTCAACCATGAAAAATTGAGTGTATGTTCCTGAAACGTAAAATACTCACTCACTTTAATAGCCAGGATGCTTTGTTACCAAAAGTCCATACAGGAACAAGCTCCATGCCTAAAGTGGTGAAAGCGATGACGATCCCTTACCACAATTTCACGATCAAATGCTTTGGAGATTAACTTTACAACAGTGTGGCAATCATTACAAATGCGCAAGTTCTTCATAACTCTGATTGGAGTTGGTGGAGCAATAGTGATAAGCCCAAAGGCGACTGCAAGTTTCTCACTGTGCCTGAAAAGTGCAGTTTCCTTCTCTTCATCGTCTATGTCTAGTGAAACCTCACTTGTGGTAGGTACATAGCCCTCAATCTTTAGTTTTGTTGCCACTTCATCTAACATGTGCGCAATATCACTTATTTGTGGGTGAGTCTTATCTCCAGCCAAAAATTCATGAACTATCCCATTTACTTCAATCATGCTACAACCAGGTGTCTTTACCACCCCATGTTGTGTCATAATTCCCCTAATTTCGAGAACATTGCCCCAATTTCCTTTTGAAGCATATATATTTGACAATAATACATGGAAACCATCATGGTTAGGCTGAAGCTGAATAAGTTTTCTGCCCACCCTCTCTCCCATTTCATGGTCATGGTGTTTTCTACAAGCCCCAAGCAAGGCACCCCAAGTGGCAACATCAGGTGCCATTGGCATACTCTCAATCAGTTCCTCCGCTTCTTTAAGAAAACATGCACGTCCAAAAAGATCAACCATGCATCCGTAGTGCTTAATATTAGGCTCTATTTTGTGTTCGTGGATCATGGAACTAAAGTAGTGACGCCCCTCATCGACTAGGCCCATGTGCCGACAGGCCCCAAGAACTCCCATAAATGTTATCTCATTAGGAAGTGTATTACTTTTTTTCATATCTGCAAACATGTTGAGTGACTGTTCTACCAAACCATTCATTGCCAACCCAAGAATGATTGCATTCCAGGTAGAAACCCCCTTTTCCTCCATCGCATAGAAAACCTCCAATGCATTTTCCACACACCCGCATTTCACATACATGTCTATAAGAGTGGTGCTCAGTATAGTGTTAACCTGTAATTTATTTTTATTTATATATGCATGAATCCATTTCCCTAAGTCCAAAGCAGCCAAATGAGTGCAAGCCGAGATGGCACTCACTAAAGCAGTTTCGTTTGGCCTGACCCCATGAAGCTGCATTTCTTGGAACAATGCCAAAGCCTCCGAGAAACATTCATGTTGAGCATAACCAGATATCATGGCACTCCAAGACACAACGTCCTTCTCCGGCATGGAATAAAACAACTTCTCAGCATCTTCAATCGAACCACACCTCAAGTACCCAGAAATCATCGAGTTCCAAGATATTAGATCCAAAAGAACACCACCATCATCAAAAATTCTTTGCGCATCCACTATCTCCCCGCAACTAGAGTACAAATGTATCAAAGCATTCTTGAGACTAACATAATCTTCAACCCCAACTTTCGCCGCCAAACCATGCACCAACCTCCCCATCTCAGCATTCAAAATTCGCGAACACGCGGATACAACACTAACCACAACGATCTCATCCACTGCCACCCCACTCGCCTTCATCTCCACAAACAAAACCAACGCCTCTTCACACATCTCATTCCGCTCATAACAAGAAACCATCGCACTCCACGACACCATGTCCATATCCCTCCCTCGAACTTCATCAAAAATCCGCCGCGCCTTCTCCACACACCCCTTCCTTCCAAAGAGCACAATCATGGAATTCGAAGCAATGGTGTTCCTCTCCGGCATTCCCCTATACACACGTTCCGCCTCCTCCACATTTCCCGCCTGAACATACCCCGCCAAAACAGTATTCCAAGAGACAACATCCGACACAGGACTTTCCTCAAACACCTGGCGCGCACTGGGCATGCTCCCACATATTGCATAGAAGTTTATCAGTGTGTTCCAGACGTACACATCTTGATGGAAACCAAACCTCACGACATGTGCGTGCAGCTCCCTTCCCTCGAACTCGGACACCCGGGCAGCGCAGCATTGAAGGAGAGTTGGGTAGGTGTAGTTATCGGGTTTTGCGTGTTTCGCAAGGAAGAGCTTGTAGAGTGTGAGGGCTTGGTGGGGGTTGTTTTGGAGTTCGAAATGGGCGCGCATGATGGTGTTCCATGTGAAGGCGTTGGGGTTGTGAAGATGATTGAAGATTTGGAGGGAATAGTGGAAGGGAACGAGAGCGGAGCGAGTAGAGAAGTTTATGAGTCTGCTTGCGGCGTAGGGGTCTGCGATGAGGCCGGTGAGGATCGTTTGTGAGAGAATCTCTTTGAAGTGCCTCGGCCATTCGCACCGCTGCGTCTAACGTCCACACCTTCATGCTTCGTCTCCTGCTTCATACTTCAACTCACGCGTCTTCATTTGCTCACTACAAGAAAATAAAGGATTAGCGTCGGCCAAAAATGGACGCTAAGGAGCTAAAGCCGACACAAATTCAAATGTATTGTCGGTTCAGTGTCGGATAGAGAACCACGAAAAAACCACCGAAGCTAATTCAAGATGTGTCGGCCAACGGACACTAATTTGAGTCTGCAATAGCGTCGTCCAGTTGACATAAATGAATAGCATTAGTGTGGGTTAGCCAAAGCAAAACAATAAAAAAATATAATAAAACATTAATAATAGCGTGGGTTAGAGAACGTTAAGAGCAAATATTATTTTAAAATATTCGGACGAAGTGTGGGCTGACCGACGCAAAATATAAAAGATATTCTAAGGGAGTGTGGGCTAGCCGACACTAAACACATATGGTTGGCACGTGATCGATGTCTATTCTTCATACCATTATTCATCCAAAACATATTCTATCTTTTAAATGCTCCTGTTTCATCTTATACAAACACTTATACTTTATATTCAAATTCATATATCTACAAATCTAAACTACCCAAAGGATCATTATATAAGATTCACAACAAAACTGCAATGGCAACCATTTTCTAAAACTTTGATTCATGCTTTCCCATTCAATTTCCTCCCAGAAAAGATAGAGGATTATGGGTTGTACATTATTAACAAATAAGACATGCATGCCTATATATTCTATGAATGAAAGATTTTAAGTACCAAAATCTATGCATGGCTTAATAATGAAACTCAAGATTTCGGAAAAATACAACTGTGTGTGGTTCTGACATTTTAGAATCACATTTTGAAGGCTAGGAAGGTTATAAAGTTTTGGTGTGTGGTATTTCTTGTCCTTCACCTTTTTAGGGGAAACCAATATACTAGAGGCCTATTCTTGGAGTCCTAAAAGAGTCTAAGTCCTAACTGCAGTGTTTTGTTTTCAATTTTATTCACAACTTGTTAACATTTTTTTTGTTCACTCAGAGTATCAGATCAAATAAGATTAGATTTGATTAATCAAAACTAATGATTTTTTAATAATGTTTGTTAACAAAACACCTGCCTTCACTTAACCATACAATTTGAAATTCTTGATGCCAAGAGAAATCAAGAAATCCAACAATAAACCCAGCCCTTAAAAGCATGCCACCATTCCCACATACATTTACATCAATCAATAATCAATAAACCTATGCAAATATATATCAGGGGTTGGGAAGTTACCAAGTTATTTCACAGACCACTGTAATGATGCCAAAAGGGACCAACTTCCTCACCCTTGTGGTCTACACCAAAAACACCACTCCAACATTGCAGGACCACCATTCCAACACTGCAGAAACCTATGCCAAGAGAAATCAAGGAATTTAACAACTGAAATTAGTTTCAGATTAAATCCCAAACACAACATACGGTTCTTCAACATAACATATACCCTTGCAAAACTAAAACTAATTTTAAAAAATGGTATTAAGAAAAGTTCAAACCCTAGCCAAGAGAAAAATAATTTTTAAAAAATCCAAAGAGAGGGTGAGGCCTTCGCTAATGGATGAAACTTTTATTTTTTAAAATTATTAAATTCTATAAGTGGTAAGCTAGTCGAAATATCTTTTGTTGCGTCCATGAAGCCGACACTTATTTGTCTCCAATTTTTGGCCCACGCTATTTTCTGATGCTAAATGAATGGATTCTTGTTGTGATCTATTTGCTGCCACTCCTAGTAATCTTGCAACCAAAGAAACATCAATTCAAAGTCAAACAAAAAGTCCACTAATCTCAATTAGATGTTAGCCTCCACACTCAAAACTTAGAACCCAACATGTAATAATCAAAACAAACAATACCCAATGAGGTAATGCATAAAACAAATAAAATCTTGATTCATTTTGCAAGATCTTCTCTGTAACCTAGATGAACAATTTGACTTCCACACAACATAGGAGTAAAAGGGAGCAAACAAAAGCAAGAGTGGTTAGGAGGGAGACCTAGCTTTGGAGTTAAGGCTAGAAGCAAAGCGATACACAATGCCCATATGAAATGAAGAGAGAAGGTAAAGAAAATGAAGCAATAAAGCACCCAATGCAAATGAAAAATGAGAGAGGGAAGAGAGTTTGCGTGGTGTTTGTGAAATTGCAAGTTTTTTGTATCGTAAAATTGAGATTCAATCACTCTCTTTTAAATTGCAATACTAAAAGAGATTTTGGTAATTTGGTAAAACCCTAAGCACAATAAACGAAAGAGAAGAGATGAATAGTACCAAGCAAACCACACACAATTCAGCTTCGACAATGACCGAGTCAAAAACTCATTGCTTAAGGTTCATGAGAACGATGAAGCGAAGAACCGGAATAGAGGGAAAATAGCAACATTGTTTCCTCGGTTCTATTCAAGTGGATTATGTAGTAGAAAAAAAACCTATGATTTTTATTTAATCAAATGATATTTCTTTAAAACTAAATAATATATGTAGAACTTGTGATTACTTATAAATTAAAATAAATTACATGAACATTTCATAGGGCTCTTTTCTAATTAAATAGTTAATGACTAGTAACTACTTAAATAAAACCTATATTTAACATCATTCGCATTATTTATGCTTAGTACTGCAAAATAATATTATAGCATCCATATTTTTCGTTCATGTTTTCATCATTTTTTTAAGGTTAAATTATACTTTTAGTCCCCATTTTCGTAGCAAAATTTGAATTTGGTCCCTCAATTAATTTTTATCTCAATCTGGTCCCTATTTTGGGAAATTTGACCCAATCAAGTCCTATCCGTTAATGGTGGAGTAACGGTGTTAAATGGGGTGCCACGTGTCAGCTTCAGGATTTTTTGAATTTTTTTTATTTTTTTTTGAATTTTTCTTTGAATTTTTTTTTATTTTTTATTAAATTTTTTAAAATTTTTTAAAAAATTAAAATTTTGCCACGTGTCAAGCGGACATTGTGCCACGTGGCAGTGACAGTGCCACGTGTCACTATTTGGGAGGTGTCATTTTCTCATTCTCAATTTGGTCCCTGTATTTTATTTTTTGTCTCAATTTAGTCCCAATTTTTGTAAAAATTGTGCAATTTTGTCCCTCTCCAAATTGAAACCAAATTTAATTTCTATATAAATATGCACAAATATTTCTATCAAAATTGATATTTCAAGTAAATATTTTTACCAAGATTAAGTTTATTTTAATTTATATTTTACGTTAAACTTTATTTAAAATTGTTTTAAAGTTGTTAATAGAAAATAATGTTAATAAAAAAATTCATAAATTATATTGATATTTTATTACATTATACTTTAATATTGTTTTTTATTTGAATTTATATTTTAAATAATTGCATATTTTTAAAATGTGTAAAATTCAATAATTTCTATACAAATATTTTAGTTAGTATAAAAATAACAATTATATAATTTAAGAAAAATTAACTAGTTGATGTAACAATAAAAAACAAATAAATTTAAAATTTGAAAACAATTTTAAGTAAAATTTAATGTGAAACAAATTTAAAGAAACTTGGTTTTATTGAAAATATATAATAAAAATATCAATTTGAATAAAAAAATCAAATTTAATAAAAATATTTGTATAACATTTTATAATTTTTGTTTCAATTTGGAGGGGGACGAAATTGCATAATTTTTACAAAAATTGGGACTAAATTGAGACAAAAGATAAAATACAGGGACCAAATTGAGAATGAGAAAATGACACCGCCCAAATAGTGACACGTGGCATTGTCACTGCCACGTGGCACGATGTCTGCTTGACACGTGGCAAAATTTTAATTTTTTAAAAAATTTTAAAAAAATTAATAAAAAATAAAAAAAAAATTCAAAAAAAAAAATTCAAAAAAAATTCAAAAAATTCAAAAAATCCAGAAGCTGACACGTGGCACCCCATTTAACACCGTTACTCCACCACTAACGGAAAGGACTTGATTGGGTCAAATTTCCCAAAATAGGGACCAGATTGAGATAAAAATTAATTGAGGGACCAAATTCAAATTTTGCTACGAAAATGGGGACTAAAAGTATAATTTAACCTTTTTTTAATTATCGTTTATGAAAAGAATTTCAAGTATGCCTGTTTTTTTTTGTGCTTTTCTATATTAAATACATTATAATTTATTAATAAAGATCATTTAAATCTCCTTAGAAAATAGTATTTTTCTTACATGAAAGATCATATAACACTGCAACAATATTCTAGATTTGTGTATTTATTTTTAGGGTTAAATATGTTTTTGGTCCCTTAACTTTCAATGAATTTTGGAATTAGTCCATTTTGAAACTTTGGACCAATTTAGTCCTCCATATTTTGAAATGCGTGGATTTAGTCCTTTTAATCAAATTTTGTTAAGTTTATTTGACATTTCAAGCACGTTTCATAATAGTATTTGACTTAACATTAAAGCAAAAATGTGTCAAACAATATAAACAACTCAAATACAATCCTGAAATGCGTACGAAACATCCAATAAACCTACCAAAATTTGATTAAAAAGACTAAATCCACGTATTTCGAAAGATCAAGGACTAAATTGGTCCAAAGTTTCAAAATGGACTAATTCCAAAATTTACTAAAAGTTAAGGGACCAAAAACATATTTAACCCTTATTTTTATAATTATATTTTTTAGAAAGTTTCTGTTTATTATAAACCTTTTGATTTAATTAGTAATCTAATTTCTAAATTTTTTCTTTGGTTATATATTTTTTTTAATTGAATTTCAAAATTTTTTTGTGTATTAAGTAATTATGAATTATATGATATTTATAAATGATTTTGTTCTATAAATAAAATAATATTGTATTAATAATTTTTTTAATTCAAATTTTATTTAATATCACAGTTTATTATTAAATTTTATAAAATTTAATGTTTATTAATTATTTTTAACCCACTAATTAAAAAATATATAAATAATAATATATCATATAGTCACGATTTATTCATCACTCAATTACATTAGTCTAATTAATTAATTAATTAAATACATTTGTAGTGATGTTAAAAATCTATCTTTTAAAAACATAAATAAAGAAATAAAATATTTGTATCCGTAGTCAATTATACTTTTTTAAGTAATGAATAAAATTTTCAATTTTTTAAAATCGGATAAGTTGATATTAGTTTTTATTTATTATAATTTTTTTAATTTAATGTCGAATAAATTGATATGTGAGTTTTGAAGTTGAATTTGATGTCAAAATATTAATTTTCATTAACAACTTTAAAAATATTTTAAATAAAATTTTAAAATTTAAATTTAAATAAACTTAATTTTGTTACAACTCCAGAATCTGTACCCTCTCCGCCAAGTCGTCCATCCTTACTTCTATCTGACTCAGTACTTTCACTACTACTAGACGAAGACACGCTACTACTACTGGACATACCTGATTTCGTTTTTTACGGGAAGATGTCGGTCGAAATAGAGGACTAGTCAGACACTTTTACGCGCACAAGGTCTTTAAATTCAGAATTCACAAATGAAACAGGTAACCCCTTATCTGTTTGCAAACACACATTTATAGCCTGCGATTCCAAACGACGAACCTCTTCCCGCCAAAACCATACCACAGACCAATCGACACCATCATTGCGAAAAATCCCACTTCAAAATGACGGCGCCAAAACTTTTTCAATGTAACCAACTGACACCCTTTCACCTACCTTCTGACAGTTGCAAATTCTAAGCCTTAACATTGTTCACCACACTTAAAGGCTGGGGGACTGGTGTATCACACCTAGCCGGTTCTGCTAGCTTATCAACACATATCATCCTTGACCGACAACCCATATCGGACAAGGCTGGGGGACTGGTGTACCGTACCTAGCCAAACTCAGCCAAGTAAACAATGTGCATATCGAAACCGCCTAGTACCCAGGCTAGGCCGAGTTAGCACCTCACATCACCAACATAAGCCATCTAGTCAAGTAGCCGGTCGAGATCGACTACTCCAATAAACTTAAGCCAACATCGATGCCCCCGCTTTCAATAGGTCTCAAGGGCCTGGGTTGGGGCCCAGGCCCATTCGTGGCCCAAACTAGAGCCCAAGTCAAGACCCAACCATGAAATGGTCAAACGTCATTAATGTCCTATAAATACACGTGGACCCCATCATTTAAAGGTACGCATTCATTAATCACTGATTTGACTCTCTGAGAGCTTTGACTTACTTGAGCTTCGGAGACTCTTCTGCAGGTAGCCCCTCCTGGGTTCAAGTTGACATATATCGACTGGGAAGAAGCCAACTAAGGAGATAGCGGACTACATGGTAAGGTGACGCTTGTGCCTAACCTATCTTATTTGTTCTCTGCAGGAACAATAATATATATAATAATAAAAATATAATAATATTATAAATTTAATATTATTAAAGATTAAAGATGATATATAATTTAAATTCTTAACATTAAAAAATAAAATTAAAACCATACAATTGTCGATACAAAAGTCATTTAATCATTTGGTAATGAGAATGTTTATAAAGTCATTAACATTAAAAAATAACTAAAATTAAAAATAACAATAGAGTTCATGGGAAATTAATAGTTTCTTCAAATAGAATGCAGTAACACCTATTTGATTACAAGGTTCAAAATCTCTTCCATGGCCCATTAACCCAAACCCATTAACAACAACTTTACAACTATATATACACATAGATATATATATATATATATATATATATATATATATATATATATATATATTAAGCAACTGGAGTTGGCATCAATCCACTTGATTCATGATTTATTTGAAACATGAATGAATTATTAAAGAAATTTAAATAATCTATTTTCATCCATGATAGGTATGATTATCAAATAAAATCATGCTTTAATTGTCATTATTACTAAAACTATAACTTATAAAAGATTAGTTTGGAATTTTTTTAATATATACTTAACCATGTATGCAAACGAGGAATAAACATAACATATAATACAATGGCCATGGTTCCATACCAAATCAGGACATAAAACATTTATGGGAAGACTATAAGTTCTAACTCTAATTAGCAAAGGATGCATCAGGGATATACTATTACTGACACCACCACAAATTTAAATCATCTTTCTTATATATGAAAGCACCAACAAGAATGCAATATCTTCCCCACCAATAAGGAAAAAATTGTACCTTCTACTTCTAGTAAGTAATACCTCCTCAATTATTAAACCAAAGAAAAGCTCCATCTGCCTCCAGAATTGGCTAGAAAAAGAGCAAGTTGTATTAATAAGAAAATATAAAACTAGTCTATCAGATAAAAAGTACATTGGGTACACAATTAGATAATAATTAGTAAGATTCATACTAGATTCGATAACATAACACCATTTACAACAACTAATAATACCAAAGTGACAACAAAAACCAATGACAACACAACCAAACCAAAGGAACATGCAATGGAGAAAATGAAAATGTGAAAAACCAATGGAAAACATGTGAGTAAAGAGTTAAACATTAAAACAATAGGGGAAGTCCATTTATGTACTTTTTGATTGCAAAAGGCATGATGCTTGAGCTTTAACTCAAAGAAATTATGTTGTGGTCAACATCTTGTTGAGAAACCAATCTTTAAGAAATGAATAAAATTATCATTACTTAATATATATTTAATGGTAATATTATTACATAATTTGAACATCAACAACATTGAAGCTCTTCAAAATCATAGTCTAACAACGATGGTGAATGTATGTCTTTTAACCAATCATGTGTATATATAAGTGCCTCCACCTTTTGATGTGATAAAGAACTACGAAATGGATCAAACACTCTTCCTCCTGTGCTAAACGTAGAATTAAATGCTACCATAGAAACAAAATAGCTAATAACTCTCATACTATGTTTGACAAGATTAATCTACACGAATTACTTTTCCACTAATCAAGAATGTTCAAATTTGCAGTTGTATCAAGCTCTTCCTCTAAATACTTTTGAAGTTCAAATTTGTTTGGAGAGGTTAATCCTATTGTTTGCAACAAAAAATCCCAACCATACAAATCCTTCTTATAATCAGGTATCTCTACATGTGTTTGTTGTGTGTCATTTTTAGCTCACCATTTTTGACTTTTATATTTATCAAACAACAATTTTGAGGAAATATCCAATCGTGACATTAACAATTATCCATCATTTGTCAAGAACAAAAAGTTGATCAATTGCCCAATTCATATAACTCATTTTGTATCTAGGATCTAAGACAACAACAGTTAACAACAAAATATTGAACTTGTTAGGTTCACCCCAATATCTCGCATTTTTTTCCATTTTTTTAGCCATCTTATATGTTGCATCGCTTGTAACATTGGACTTGAGTAGATGATTGTTCCCATTCCAAATTCCTACCACCTTTGACATGTAGATAATACTTGTAACATAAGAGTTACCAGAGATGCGCAAAGTAGCTTCATAGAAAATGCTCAAAAAATGCAGAATAGACTCAATGTACTCCTAATGTTAATAAGAAGGCATTCCAATCCCCTTTCCTAACTCAATAGCATATTTTGTATCATACAACTCAAGCTCAAAAAATCTCATTTTATGCTTGAAAAAACCATCTAACATCAAATAGGTTAAATTCCACCTTGTTTCAACATTCAAGCAAATATGACCTCTATATTCAATCTTTTATTTTTCAACTTACTCTTTGAATTTCATAAATATAAAAGGAGATGATCTAATATATTTTACCGCAACACGAATTCTTAAAACAAAGTTATCAATCTCTTTTAGCCCACTACTCACAATTAAGTTCAAAATATGTGCACAACAACACATATAAATATAGTCACCTTTCAAAACCAAGTTATTCCAATAAATTAGTCTTTTCTTCGAGTGTTGAACTCCCGCGTCATCTGATGTAACATTATCTACTGCCAAGGTCAAAACACGACTCAACCCTCAATCATGCAAACATGACTCAACAAATTTAGCCATGACCTCTCCGGTATGGCTTATTAGTTGATAGAAATTCGAAATCCTTTTATTCAAATTCCAATCATTGCCGATGAAGTGGGTTGCTAAACACATATAACTTTGATTTTCAAGTGAAGTCCATGTATCAATAGTGAGACAAACTCTTTGACGATGTTGAGAAAGAAAATCCTTCAAATATACCTTTTTTACATTCCATAATGTTACAATATTTCGTGATAAGGTATATCGTGATGGGATCTTAAATCTTGGTTGTAAATCATTTGAATACAACTTAAAAGCAACATGCTTTACAAATTGAAAGGGGAGTCTGACTTCCACAAACATTTTTACCAGTTCTACTTGACAAAGTTCTTGGACAAATATACCATAAGAAGGAGAGTTAATATTCCTATCAATTGTTGAAGATGAACTTCTTTTTGTCTCTTGTTTACTTCTTTATTGGGGTTATTTGGACATCTCAACACATGATTACACATTGCAGTTGTTCCTTCTCATATCGAATAAGGATATCATAATACTTGCATTGAGCCCTCTTATCCGATTTAGGTTCTAGTTGAATGAAATGATTGCAAGCTTCTGATCAATTTTTATGTCCCTCATGAGAAGGGGGTCTCATATTTGTAGAGCCACATACAATTGGTGAAGCAAAAAATGCAGGCTCAATTGGTTTTGAGATGGAGCAATCATCTTCATGCATTAATGACATTTTTAGAGCAATGTTGCAATAATGACTAACCAAGAACACAACCTGGTAGATACAAGAAATCAACAAAGCTCCCAAACAAATGCAGTTTATTTATAACATCACAAATACAATTTGTTTCTAACATCACAAATACAATACTTTGAAATGTTACAAAGCGTTTTAATATTGCATTTATTATCCCTTAAAATACAATACTTTTGAAATGATTTTTATATCATAACACAAACCAACTCTCCTAAAAACAAAAGTTATTAAGTGAAGCCACATAAATGGCTTCATATTTTATAAACATAAAAAGATAGAATTATACCATCATAAATAAATAAATATATACATACATAAAGGATTGAAAAAAATAGCATTTTAAAAATTCAAGTAAACCAACAATTAAGTCTTGAAAGTTATAAGAACTTGCATATTTGGCCTTCTTGTTGACAAGCGTCCAATCTCTATGTTGATATTTATGGAACAATGAATACAATCATCCTTTTCTTGATATATTATGACCCTGCTATTGAGAACAAATTAAACTAACATAAAGTATACACACAGAACCTATAAACTTGAATGCATACTCAACATATAATAAACCAACAATCCCCTCTTAAGTTAATGCAAGCAAGCATTGGATTAATCAAGTGTTATAAAGTTATAGTGGCAGAGGAATTTAAAATGAAAGAAAGAGATGTGCAGTTATAGTGGGACAACGGAAATGAAAGAAAGCTTAAAAATAGTTTTTGGAGATGTGCATTTAAAAACTTATTTGTTACTTATCAACATTCATATATGTAAGACCCAAGAAAATTAAATAATTAAATAAATAATTATTTAATAAATGCGGGTAGTTGGGGGGCCTTTATAACATTTAATGTTGTCTTTTAAGATGTGAATAGTACTAGCTAAAATGGTTGAGAGTACTTTCTTTTGTTAAGAGGATTTGGGTTCGAGTCTTGTGTATGCTAAAGTGGGTGTTGTTTTAATTGTTTATTATTTTGTTAATATGCTTGATCATAATGAGTGATAATATAATCTTAGATTTATAGGAATTATCATGAAACATGAATTGGTTGAATTGGTTGTACACTTGCTTTGATATTGGATGTTGTGTGTTCAAACCTTGGCCTACGTGGGGAGCTGGACTCCGTGATTTTAATTCGTATCATTGATTTTCATGATGTATGTATATTTGGATGCTTGAGCATTTCCTGTTCTATTAATGCCCGACGGGCCTTCAAAGAGCCAGGCGACTCATGTGATTTACAGTATTTTTCTGATCATTTGGCTGCCAGGCGACACATGTGTTTCAACCCAGTTTTTGGGTTTTTGTGTGAACCGCCTGGCGGTGATGAACACCCATCAGGCGACGCGAGCAGTTTTGGCTCGATTTGGGTTTTCTGCGCGTTCTGGGTTGTCTTGGATTGGTGGAAAAGGGTTCTTAGTAGTTGGGTATAAGGTGGACTGCTAATAATTGGCTAATGGTAAGGTAATTGGAACTAATTGGATGAAATTGGTATGTACGCTATTAGAGTTTTCATAATTGGGGGGTTTTGGGTTTAGGGATCAATTATAGTGCGAATTAGACCGAAAATGGTTCATTTTATGTTAAATTGATATTTGGGTGCAGCTGATTGTATTATGGTTTGATGAATTGGTGAAATGAGGATGATAATGGTCTTAGAGTTCACAGGTGTAGAAGAATTCTGGGAAATTCCCAGAATGTGTATGCACCGCCTGGTAGCACCGTGATTGCTGCCAGGCACTGAAAGTAGATAAATGGCACTTTCTAATTTTGGAGTATGGAAAAGTGGAGTAGTGATATACTGGATAGGAGGTTAAAAATGGATAAGTGATGCAAAAGGTGAGAATGCTAAATTCTAAGTTGGTATTGAAGGAAGGGAATACCTTGACACTATAGTAGAGGTTACATTTAAAATAGGGATTGGCTGGATTGAGAGGCATAATCTAATATCATAGTGGATTGTTGATGCAAAGTTGTCTAAGATGTACATGCAGTATATATATAGGCTAAAGTATCATGGTCATGTTATTTATAATTGGTAGGAGAATGAAATAATACTTAGGAACATAGGTGGAATACATGTAGTATTAATTGATTGTGGCCTATTGTGAATGAGCAAAATTGATCTAAGTAAGTCTAATTAGTGGTACACTTGGGTTAGTGAACCTAAATGGAAATAGAAACATTGGTAATAGGTTAAACACGTGAGAAAGGATGTAATCGACTTGATGAAGATCACTATGGTTTTTGATGCCTTGATTGAGGGGTGAAATCTGTTCTGGGTGCCTAAAAACCAGTACTATGCAAGTATTGGTGTAGCGCTTGGTGATGGTGTTTGACCTGTCAGGCGATAGCTACAATTCCAAGGGACTGTTGTGACTCATGGCGCTTGCGGTGAGGGACGTCCCGCTAGGCGATATCTGTAAAGTCAGAGGCATCATAGGCGCTAGGCACCTGGCGACAAAGAAGTTCCATTAGGCGGTCTAGAACTTGATTTCACCTAGAGGATCTGGAGCAGCGCCAGGCGATAATGCAGAGGCAGGACTTTTGATATGCTTTGGATGTGCGTGGTCTACAAGGCTTTGGGTGATACTTTAAAGATCGACTTGTTGGAGTGTTCCTTGAGTTATGGCTCATAACGGTATCCCTTGAGTTATGGCTCGGGATAGTGGGTAAACACATGGAATTCCTTGAGTTGTGACTCGAAATGACATCTCTTGAGTTGTGGCTTGGGATGGCGGATGAACACGAGCATTCCATGAGTTGTGGCTCGGATTGGCGAGTGTTTCCAGTGTGAGTGTGCGAGTTGTGGCTCATAGGGATGGATCCAAAAAGATTGCCCTCTTCAATGTTGGTTGACAAGTTTGGTAGTCTTGGGACATTACGAACTATGGTTCGTATTGGAAACTCCACCTGGAGTTATGGAGTGTAGTCCATAGTAGGTTTCCCGCACGTGTTCTACAAGCTGTGGCTTGTAGGTGTGACAGCAAAGGACATCTTAAGTTATTCATCTAAAGACGTAGAACATGGATAACATGGTGGTGACCATGTGGTATGGAATCAAAGGATAATGTTCCTTTGATGTGTGTGTGCGTATATTTGAATTTTATATATATATATATATATATATATATATATATATATATATATATATATATATATATATATATATATATATATATATATATATATATATATATATATATATATATATATATATATATATGTTAACTCATCCTATCTGCTTGTGTTTGGTGATGATCATGTAATTTGTTACATGGGAGCAAATGATGTTGCAGGTGGTGGTGGTGAGGGATAGAGCCGGAGCAAGGCTAGCGTGGGAAATCTTTTTACAAAGTTTTATCGCTTTTTGAATTTTAAAGACTTTGTAAAAACTTATGTTATCAGACTTGAAATTTGTATTCAATATTTATATTTTTGTGGATTTTGAGTGTTTGGCGATGTAATAAAAATTTAAATTTCCCATGTTTTGGGAAGATAAGTTATAATAAATGTGAGTTTGTATTTATTTCTATTGTATTTTATTTAAATTAGTAATATCCAACCAGGATGTTACAACATAAATATTCATATAAAAGACTCACACATCACGTATAAGTTTTTTTTAAATTTCAAGCAATTAAGAAATTAAAGTACTCATATGACATTTATTCTATCAAAACTTAACTTAAAAAAATTCTCAGGTTTGTCTGTCATATACAAAGAGAAATCTTATTAAAAAAAATGAATGAGATGTTCTGATAAATATTAGCCACTTTCCATGAATATCTTGCAATAGTGAGGCTATAACATGGTGAAAAAAGTTAAGAAATTGAGATTTTCGCTGAAAGAAGGTTGAAGAAAGTGGTGAAAAGTCTTATAAAATGAATTAGAATGTAGAAGTTGAATTGACAATGACATTTGCATAAAAATGAAATATGACGCTCAACTTCAAAGTCCAACATCAAGTGGCTATTAGTAACTAGTTGTTTCCAAGATATAGTGAACTGGAGAGAGGTGGAGATTAATGTGATATGAATAAATAATAATAATAGTTACAACTAGTTCATGGAGAAAGTAGTTTTATTTAGAAATATAACTCTTAAGCCAAGGATAATCTATCCCCATTCATCACTTATGGGCGTTGAATTATGAACTAAATGGTGAGTTACATGAGATGATTGACCCAAATCTAGTAAGCAAACTGAGAGTTTATAGTCTTGAAAAGGTGAGAGTTACTTGAACGAAACATTACATACCTTATAACACTAACGAACTTTCCAACACGCAATTCAGTGGCGTCAATCTTAATCTCTAAGGAACCCCTAAACACATCCACTAGTGCAGCAGTGGCACCACTTTTCGTTCTCTGAAAGAAAATCCAACAAATGAATGAATCGAAAGATGATCATATGCCACAAGTAAACCATTGTACGTTCTGCTCAAACAAAATCCAATAAAAGAATTAAAACTATAAAAAAATAACGAAAGGAGAAAGGACAAACATCATTCACATTAGAAGTTAGACTTACCTTGGATCAATCAATCATAAAGAAAGAAGACATAAGAGGATTTAGGGTTTAGTGGATTGCAATTTTGGGATAGGGAATTTGTGATGTTTTCGGTTCAGACGTGCGGATACGAGTGTGATCCACATATAAAATTTTGATTTCCCATATTTTAAATATACATAAATAAAATAAAAATCTAATTTAAAAAATGTATAAAATTACATTTTTCCTTGTTAACATATTATTTTTCCTTTCAAAGTACTTCCAAATCTTCTCTTACATGACACATGTGTGCATCAAGTGTTTTGCTATAAATCAATATATCATTAAAGTATACAACTACGAATTTACTATAGAAATTTTGCAACACGTGGTTCATCAATATGATAAAAGTACTATGTGCATTAATTAGGCCAAAGGGCATAACCATCCATTCAAACAAACCAAATTTAGTTTTGAAAGCAATTTTCCATTCATCTCCTTTTCGCATTTGAATTTGGTGGTAACTGCTTTTCAAATCTATC
Organism: Vigna unguiculata; assembly: GCF_037176805.1. Lineage (NCBI taxonomy): Eukaryota > Viridiplantae > Streptophyta > Magnoliopsida > Fabales > Fabaceae > Vigna > Vigna unguiculata. The sequence continues at coordinate 8,237,740 of NC_140793.1, read as the reverse complement.
TTTGAAAAATAACAAGCACCATGCATTTCATCAAGCAAGTATTTAAGTCTAGGAATAAGATGTCTATACCTAATGGTAATGTTGTTAATAGCTCAACAGTCACGCACATCCTTCATGATCCATCTTTCTTAGGAACAATAATGTTTGACATATCACACAGACTAAAGCTTTCTCGAACCCATCATGTCTCCATAAGTTGTTCCACTTGCCTTTGTATCTCTTTGGTCTCTTTGAACCCGGAATGAGATCCGTGTTTTGCTCAATTCCTCCTAGCATAGGTAAACCATATGGAATGTCTTTAAGAAAGACATCCTCATATTCCTTAAGAAGTTGCTCCATACCTAAAGACAAATAAACTTGTGTTGACGACAAACAAATATTGTTAGGCATAAGCAAATATAAATGTTGCTTTGTTACTTCCACTTTGTTTACCTCTTTTTCTTTCAAGAAAAGACTTTTACCACTCTTTTTTTTTTTCACTTTTACCACTCTTTTTCTTTCCTTTTTCAGAATTTTTCTCTTCCACTCTTGTTTTCTCTCTTCCTTCCTTTCTCTCTTGCTCTCGTTTGACTTGGTCCTCACTAACCTCTCGTGGTGACAAAGGGGTTAAGGCCACTTTTTGTCCTTTGAACATAATTATTTCGTGTCATTTTTTATCCTCATATAATTAATTGGGTCCTCATATATGTTTGACATGTTTTGTGTCATTTCTTCTGGAGACCAGTCAAGATAATTAAATACTTTGGGTTGATAGCCAATTAAATCTAATTATTATGGTTCATAACAAGTACATGTAACTTCATGTGTACATAAAAGTTTAATTTTCCAAGTTCGGGTAGACTTGTACAAAAAGTCATTCATAGCTCCCCATGTATTTGCACATGAATCACCAGATATGTTTGACAAGTTTTATGTCATTTCTTTTGGAGATCACTCAAGCTAGTTAATTAGTTTGGGATGATAACCCATTAAATCTGATTACTATGATCCATAACAAATACATGTAACTTCGTGTATAACATAAAAGTTTAATTTTCCAAGTTTTGGTAGACTGTACAAAAAGTTCTTTCTAGCTCCCCACTTATTTGCACATGGATTACCATATATGTTTGATAGGTTTTCCATCATTTTTTTATGTCATTCTTCTAATCCAATCGTCGAAACAACAAACACAAAAAAAAAGAATAAAAAATGGACGGTTTGCTTCATTCATACAAAACAAATGTATCATCATCAAAGGCTTCAATGATGCGCCCTTCTGCAGAACAAAATAAATATGAAATGTGTGGTCAAATGGGGAGGAAAGAGCACAAATAAAACTAAACTACAAATATGAAATGCGTAAAGATGAACTAATACCCGCAATTGGGGCCTCAAAAGTATAAACAAAGGATGACACCAATGACGAAACTTCGGTGAAATTAGTTTATTTGTTTGTTAGGAACTAGCGATAAAGTCGTTGCCGTCGTCGTCGTCTGTGTGTACGGAGGTAGATGATGATGGTGATAGGAAGAGAAATTAGAGAATTGGGGCTATGGTTTCGCAAGGGAGGAGAGCTAGTTTTTTTTTTTTTTTGGGTTCAAATGGAATGACACCCCTTTTGGTTTTTCGATTCCAAATTGCCCACTGTCCACAATTGAAAAAAAATCAAAATTGTTTTAAAATGAAAGCACATGTGGTGTCAAAAGTGAATCAAATAATGGTGTCAAAATATCATTTCCCTTATACCAAATAATTTTTTCATTTCTTTATATTTATATGGTTTACTTTATTGATTTTTTTAGGTTAAATTACTTTTTGGTCCTTGTTTTTGTCAATAAGTGTCAAATTAGTCATCTAATTATTTTTTGTCACAATTTGGTCTTGATTTTTTCAAAAAATGATTCAATTTGGTTCTTGTCTTTAGTTTGACCATATGGTGTTAAAGTCAACGCCACATGTTAATTTGTGGTTTTTTTAATTTTTTTTGACTTTTTTTGAATTTTCTTTAGTTTCTTTACACATGTCACTTCACAATTGTGCTACGTGTCAATATGATTTAACTTGGTCCCTATATTTGTTTTTAGTTTTAATTTAGTCCTAATTTTTGTAAAAGTAGAACAATATTGTGCCTCCTTAAATTGAGACTCAATTTACTTTTTGTATAAATTTTATGGTGATATTCTTACTAAAATTAACATTTTTATTAAATATTTCTAGAAATATTTTGAAATGAACTTTAAGTTCTACACGAAACTTTAAAATTTGGTTTTGTTTTGAACTTTAAGTTTCATTCATAAACTTATGTGTGACAAGTTATTTGATTTTTAATCTTTAGTAAATTTGTAGTATATGGTACACTTGATGCCTTTATATATGATGGCAAAATGATTAACTATTGAAATTATGTTTGGGGTTTAACTTTGATTAATAATAAAACTAAAAACAAAAAAAATTGTTTAAAAATATTTCTACAAATATTTAATAAAAATGTCAATTTTAGTAAGAATATTATACAAAAAGTAAATTGAGTCTCAATATAAGGAGGGACAACATTACTTCAATTTTTACAAAAATTGGGACTAAATTGAAACTAAAAACAAATATAGGGATCAAATTGAATTATTTTGTCACGTACCACAAATGTAGAGTGACATGTGTAAAAACAAAGTTAAAAAAATAAAAAAATCAAAAAAATAAAAAAACTTTAAATCGACATGTGACATTGACTAACACCGTTTGGTCAAGGTCAAAATTGATGGCAAACAAAATTGAATCATTAAAAAAACAAACAGATGGAAAAAAAAAATTAGAGAACCAATTTGACACTTCTTAATAAAAACTATGATAAAAAAAAGTGATTCAACTTTTTTTAATTCTAAGGTGCATCATATTTTATTGATTTTACCAATATTTCTAAATAATATTTCTAAATGAATTTTTACCCATTTCTATAATCCAATTTGATTGATAATTTGATTGAATGTATTTAGGAAAACTATAAATAAAAGTAAACCATTTACTTTATTTTCAGACTATTAAAATTAAAAATTATACTTTCGTTTTCTAACATTATGTGAAATCTATTGATTCACTATGTATATTAGTATATAATTACTTCAAATTGTAATAATTAGTATATTAGTATATAAGTATATAATGCCCTAAAAGGGATATTAAGAACAAAATTAGTAATTTCGAAATTCAAAATGATGAAAATCAAAGAAAATTATTTACACAAATTAAAACCAAAATTCATATATTATATAAGGACTCAAACGATTTTAAATTTTATAAAACAAAAAACAACTAATCAAAATCAAAACTCTCTCATTATCTACATATTATATATCTATAACTATATAATGCTTCAAATTTTTAGATTAATAATTATATATTTTTTTTAAAAACGTTGTATAAATTTCAATCATTATCCCAGACATACATAACTACACATATTTCACATTTTCCCAGCATACTTTAAAAAGTACCTACTTTTTTTTTTTTCACATTCTCATCTTTCCACTTTTTTTTTTCCATACTCGTAGACTAAAAAATAAAAAAGAAATAAAAAAACCCAACCCGACCCGTTTTAGGATCCATCCCAATCACATTGAATAACCCAAATTGTTTTCCCTCAGTGGCGCAATTCCGAGTACCAGTTCAACTTTAGCACATCGTAGTTTCATTACCTTGAACCAGAAATATATATAAAGAATCTTGATTGCACACTCCAATTGAATGAGAGGCGAAGAATGGATCAATCACAGAATCAGCGACCAGCTACATCGACAACACCTTCACGTTCTCTCCAGTTCCACCCTGCTCGTGGCCCCATTCTCGATCTCTTTAACCTCTACTTAGGACTCGGCGTATTTTCTCTTCTACTCTTCTTCGTTTTCTTCTTCTTCTTCTTCTTCTTCTTCTACTACTACTACTACTTCTTCTTTTCTTTCTTGATGCTTCTCCTTTCATTTTCACAGCGAAATAGCCGCAACAAACCCGAAGAGTCACTTCGTGAACCACCGTAAGTTCTCTCGCACTGATTATGACGTTTTTCTAAATTTGCTGCTGGAACTTTGAGAGTTTATCACGTTTGCACAGATGATTTTTTGACGTGAAGAACTGCTTTCACTCAATGGTTTATGCAAACGTGGTTATATGTTTTTTTCGATATTGAAATGTTCGAATGGTTTTATTCTTCATCTGCATAATAATAATTGTCATAACTATTATAGTTTCTGGAGCGCTTTGTTTTCTGAATTACTTATTGTACTTAGTTCTGAATGATTCTTTTCCATTTCATCGTTTTTATTTATTTCCCAAGGTTGGTGAATAGGAAATGTGAGAATTTTTTCTCTTGATTTTTACAATATTTAGGGTCTGATTGGATAAATTGCTTCAAACAAACATATATTTTACAATATTTGGGGTATGATTTGATAAAGTTCTTCGACGAAGAAAAGTTGAATTAAACTTGTCTATAAGTTAAAGTTAACTTATTAACAAGTTAATTTATAGAAATTTATCACATTAATTTTTTTAGAAGATGAATTTTAACTAAAATTTTCTTATGGAAAAAACTTATTTAGTTATTTTTTCTTATTTTGGCTTCCAAGAATAGGCATAATGATGAGTAGGGTTGTGTGTTATGCTTTTGTTTTGTGTTTTTCGCCTTCTTAAATTTTTCAAAGTTGGAATGATTACTTTCAGGAACAAGACCCAGAAACGTGTACACGCACTTAATCGGGAGCTTCCTCCACCAAATGAGCAATTCATTCTAGATTTTGAGCAACTCCAGAGCCAGTTTCCTGTGAGTTTGAAATTATACGGTGCAATTTTTGTTGTGTTGGCTTTGGTTTGTTTTAATTTAAAGGGGAATATGACATTTTATTTTATTTTAGAAGGATTGAGTGACTAATAGTTTGTCCATAAGCGTGATCTACTACAAAATTTGTGGCGTTGATTGATTTGTGTAGTCGACTTCACTATGTGGTAAAAACTTGGTTGATGTTGTTTATTTGTTGATGACGTGGTTTCTTTGCAGGACCAAGATCAATTACGCTCTGTTACAGAAGCAATTCTTATATCGCTTGTAGTGCAGTGTAGTGGCCATGGCCCAAGGGCAGACTTTCTTCTTTTTGTTTTACGGAGCTTGTGTGGTATTGGATGCATTAACTGGGACTCGCTTCTCCAGTCCCTTCTTTCTTCGGTTTCTTCTGCAGAGTTGCCCGTTGGTCAGCCGAGTCAAGCAGTGCCAACTGTTTCCTCATCGAGCTTATCACAGACGGGAATGCTGCCACCTCCAAGCACGATTGCTAATTCTTCTAATTTTCAGTCTTCAAATCCTGCATCTCCTTTGACATCTGTTCATGCTATTGGCTCCCCTGCTCAGTCAACTATTGAACCATTATCATGTGCAGCTATGTCTCCTGTCAAATCATCTGATATTTCCTCTGCTGGTCAACAATCTAAACTAAGAGGTGGTTCATCTGTTAGAAATAATGATATCAGTAATAGTAGCCTTCGTCAGCTATGTTGCAAGATTATTTTAATTGGTCTTGAGTTCAGTTTAAAACCACTGACTTATGCGGAAATCTTCAACCATATGCTAAATTGGTTGGTGAATTGGGACCAGAGGCAACAGGGAATCAATGAATCTGATGTTATAAAATCATGGAGACCTGACAAAGCTGTGATTGCGTGGCTACACAGTTGTTTGGATGTGATTTGGCTTTTAGTTGATGAGGGAAAATGTCGGGTACCCTTTTATGAATTGTTACGTAGTGATTTGCAATTCATAGAGAATATTCCTGATGATGAAGCATTGTTTACTCTAATCTTGGAGATCCATAGGAGACGAGATATGATGGCTATGCACATGCAAATGTTAGATCAGCATCTTCATTGCCCTACATTTGGGACTCATCGGATCCTGAGTCAGACGACACCTACTGTTTCAGGTGAAGCTGCAACCCACATGCGACTATCACCAATTACATATTCAAGTGTACTTGGAGAACCATTGCATGGAGAGGTGATGGATCTCATTTCCATTTCAAGATGTTTTTTAGTGATGTATGAGCATGTTTTTAAATACCAAGTACTATTATAATCATCAGTATCATGTTCAGGAAAATTGTCAGAGGACTAGTTAAGCATAGAAGCATATGCTATTAAGTACGTGACAGATTTCTTTGAGAACTTGCTTCACTCATGATATCTTGTAATTCAGACAACATAGATAGATACTTACAAAAACACTTTCTATCTGTTGTTGAAAAGATGGATATAATAATGATTGTTTTCTACTCCATTACTTGTACTGAAATTTTAACTGCAATATTTTGAGGCATCAGTAGTTAGGAAGTAACCACTTAGTCAATCAAGAGTTGAATACAAAAAATAAGGGCCTGGGAATGCTTATAATAATTCTGATGAATTTAATTTTAATTATTAGACGTGTATGCAGTCCATTTGGTGATAGAATGAAAGTTTCCCATTTCATTGTCTTTATTTTGCTATGCTGCTTATATTGAGTTGTAGTGTCTTTATTTTTTTTTTTCCTAGACGTTCTTTTTACAATTATTGAAATAAGGAGCATATCTTGTATAATAAAGAATATCTATACCATATATGTATTATTAGTAATGGTTTTATTTATTCCCGTGTCATATCTGCATTATTAAGTATATCAAATCTCCTCTATTTATTGTTTTGCTTCCATTTTCTCACTATAAATAAAGTATCCGTGCTGTCCCAGAAATACATGTTTTCAGATCAGTGTCTTTCTCTTCTGTGTAGTTCAACAATTCCCATTTAGAGTGAAGTTGTTGATTCAGGATATGCCTCAGTTTAATCTACTTTTGAATTTCACTTAACGGTTTTGTGACTACTATTTGATTAGTGATAGCAGATTTAAGTAAAAAATTATGAGGATTGTGTATTCTTAAGCTCAAATTATTCATTGAGATCATATATTTTATTTGAAAAGGCTTTTGATAAGTGGTGGTTTGTGACATCCATCAACTAGCATAGGCTCTTTGAACCAATGAGTTTTCTATACTTCCATGCACAAACTGTAGCGTTGTTCATAACTTCAGTATGAAATATGGTTCTTATTTTTGTTATTTAGAAGAGGAAAGAGTTGTGAATCTCACAACTGGTTATTTGATTGCTATTTTGTTTTGAACATCCTCGTGCATGAAAGAGTTAGATGGTTTCACACAAGTTCTTAAATTGTGAACAAACAATTGGAGGTGTAGACTTAATTGATGTGTAATAGTGATGCTTTGCTTTATGGCTTTATCTATTGTGAGTTCTATCCTCTGGCAATCATATTGTAATTAAATATATAAATGCTTATATGTTTATTATTTTTGTTTTTATGTATGACTTCACCTCCTTGATATGTGTCATATATAATGGGCTTCGGCCCATATCTTTATATTTTCCTATTTATAAATGCATAACCCTATGTGCTCAATACACATTAGGGATTCGGCCTATGTCTCTCTTTCATTTCAACAATATGAAATAGCTATATTGGTTTGATTCATCTATTGTGTATGGACATTTGCTAATGTTTAATTTCTACAATCCATTTTTTATTTATGATTGATGGGATTTGTTTACCTGCCTTCTTTTCACTATTTCATTATTCTTGTTTGTATGATTAATTCTCATGGAAAGTCCAATGACTTTTCTCATTTAAATTCTTCTAGTTTCCTGTCTAATATCTGTTTTATTGGAATGTATTTTCACAACTGCGCATTTATTTCTTTTAGTTACTTGAATGTAGTTGACAGGTATGCAAATATTGTTTGCAACATACTGCATCTAACCAAGCTATTTTACACACTATGAGAATTTGTCCTGAATTGGTAATTTTGTCACTTAATGCTGTCTATAGGATATCGCAACCTCTATTCAGAAGGGAAGTTTGGACTGGGAGAGAGCGGTACGTTGTATAAGGCATGCTCTTCGTACTACACCATCACCTGATTGGTGGAGACGTGTGCTGGTGTTGGCGCCTTGCTATAGGCTTTCATCTCCAGTGCCAACGGCTGGTGCTGTTTTTTCTTCAGAGATGATCTGTGAAGCAACTATTGATAGAATTGTTGAACTATTGAAAATGACAAATTCAGGCAATAATCTTTTATCTCGCTATTTATAACTGTGTGCATTAGCTGTGTTGTACATAGAGTGCTGATGCACATTAATTGTTGTATTTTGTACATTCACTAATCTCCATCTTATGGGTAAACGACTATGCTTAAAAAGGGCAATAACAAATACCAGGTTAGCAAATATCTAAAGAATAAATATATTCAGAGATATTTTTGACCTCCTAATTGTCTATGATTCTTGAAACATTCCCCATCAAGTTGATAAATCAATACCAACAAACTTTTATTATTTGTAAACGATCTGAATTCAATACGACTGAATTGCAGTACCCTCCTTAAAATATCCAAATTGTCTTAATTGTATACCATTAGACTTATTCATATCTTTGAAAGTCTTGATGGGCTCATAAAACTTGGTTTTTATAAAAAGAAAAGTCTTTCAAAATGTTTTAAAATATTAATCCACTGCATCCTCTTAGCTTTCCTCTTGACTCCTTTTTTTTTGGTTTTGTTTAATTTTTTTAGTTTGTGGAGGATTTCCTGTCTTCCCATTTTCAGCTGTTCCCTTTAATGAAATATGTTGTTACATAAAAAATGATTATATGGAAATGAGTGTACAGATTTGTTGGAGCATTTGGTTGGGACAGGAGTTCCTTATTTTCATACTGTCTTTTCCCTTTCAGATTTTGTTCTTTAGATTAGTTTATGGCCTCTCTCTGGTTCTATGCTGATGTTTACTGCAAGAGATTGGACAGCTATGCACTACTTTGTTTGCCTATTTTCTTTTATCTTTTTTCTAATTAGGAGTATTTTTACGTACTGATCTTCTCCACTCTATGATGTATATTCTCTCCTCTTCTAAACTTTAAGAATATAATATTCATTTATCCCAAAGGAAAATGATTGATTTTAGGGAGACTTTTGTTATCATATTCCAAAGCTGATTCTGTACATATCTTGCAGAGATAAATTGCTGGCAGGATTGGTTGGTCTTCTCTGATATATTCTATTTTCTTATTAAAAGTGGGTGCATTGATTTTGTTGATTTTGTGGACAAGCTGGTTTCACGACTTACAGAGGGTGATCATCATATACTTAAGACCAATCATGTGACCTGGTTGCTTGCACAGATAATTCGAATTGAGCAAGTTATGAATGCTTTGAACACTGATCCTAGAAAGGTAGTTAATTATAAGAAAAACCTTGTTATTTTATCTTGCTTCCATTATGGACAGACAGTAAACTGTAGATCTACTTTTTTTGTGATCCAAACATAAAACATTTTCTAATGTTCTGTAAATTACACATTTTTTCTGGCCTCCAAATTCTTATCAAGAATGCAATTTATCTTGATTCCATTATGGACAAACATTAAATTGTAGATGACATTGGTATATTTGAAGAGTTGTTGGAGAAACATCCCTAGGATTGGCAGAGTCATTTGGTGGTGATGAAAGAAGATTGAGAAAGGAGGAGAAGTGACTGCATATGTCCTGGTTAGAAGGAACAAGTAAAAAATGGACAAACTTAATGAAAAAGATAGCAAAAACAACATACTAGATAAGATAAACCGAAAACATTGTTTGTTACCCTTTTTGAGAGCAATGATATCCCGAAAAGACACATTTGAAAGGCTAAGGAGAGAGTTTATCTTGATTAGGTGTGAGGTTATATTCAAACATGTTGAACCAAAAACATGTGGGGAAAAACCGTATAGAGGAGAATGGGGAAGAAGCACAAAATGAGTTACATGATCATTAAGACAAATGATGACATTCAATTAATGAGATAACATGCTATTAGGACAACATGCTCCCAAAAATGATGAGGAACATGACTATGAAGAAGGGTCTAAGTGGTTTATAAAATGATAAGGGACATGACTATAAAGAATACCATTGGATGTCATGAACTGTTAGGATTCGTGGGACAAGTATTCCTAGGCATTTTAAGTGCAAAAATCACATGGATATACCAAATTGTTTTCCAATTTCATTGTCAAATGTGTGGAAGATAGAAAACAACTTTGATTGATTTTTCATCAACCAAATCTAAGTACATTAAAAATAATCATCAATAAAGGAAACACATTTAAAACCAAAGAGGTAACAGTATGAGCAGGATCCCAAGTATTACAGTATAAGAAAAAAAGGAGACAAAACTTGTTATTAATGCTATTAGAAAAGAGTGACGAATGTATTTATCTAATTGACCTGACCTACAATTTAAGCTTACACTTGGCGCCATCTTCTACAATTTTGTCAATCTAGGATATCCTAATTGCTCATGAATCATCATTGGAGAAATGGTAGATACACATACAAGTGTTGATGGAGAGAGATGGTAGAGGCCATGTGGCTGACGTCTGATGCCAATTGTTGGTCTCAATATCCAAACCTGCAAGGTGTTAGTATTTATAGTGAATTTGAGTTTAATGTTTTTGAATATTGAGAAAAACTGTATAGGGTTAATCTCCCTTGTGTCTAAAATACACATATGGTGAATGTATTTATAATAAAGAGTAATACAAGTATATATGGCAACCAAACATAAATATGGTAAATAGAAGATATTGTAATAAACAATATTAACAATATCTACCTATATCAAACAATATCTATTTTCTCTAATAAACAATAAACGTTGTGTTTCCCTAATTAATGTGATATATATATATATATATATATATATATATATATATATATATATATATATATATATATATCTAACAAATGTCATGGGATTTGGTTAATTGGGTAATGGAGAGTAAATTAAATGGACAATTAGATCCATAATGATAACATCAAGAATAAGGGTTGGAAGTGGGTGGGTATTGCCAATGCCATTGACTTGTGCATGTGAACTATTGATAGTTATGATAAAGGGTAGTTTGTATAGGGCTCCCTGCCTTGTGTTCCTTTCTTATTCATATATAAATATAACAATATTAATTTTCTTAATCTAAATTATAAAAAAAAATTGTATTATGTTTAAATTTTATTATAAATTTAATGTCTACGTTGATAACGACGTCTACATGTATTTTTGTTTAAAATTTTTAACATCAATTCCAGGTTACTCTTACTTTTTTTAATAAGGACAATATCATCTCACAATATATATATATATATATATATATATATATATATATATATATATATATACATTTTTTTCATTTGTTTAAGTTGACTCTTCATGTATGGACAATACTTTTGCACGGGACCAAAATTCACAATATACCTACATTTTATGTACATATACATTTTATTTTAATATAATATTATAACTAACCACTCTAATAATAAAATATGTGCGTACAAATCAAATAATTAACTTAGAGTCAATGTCTATATTAATAACAATATCTTATGTATTTCTTTTTTAACTTTAACGTTGAATTCATGTTAAATTTTTAATAAGATTACAATGTTTTCACTTTATTCATATTTGAATATTACTCTTTATTCAAAATAATTTAAGTTTAACTTAATTTTTCTTATTCCATATGTAAAAACCTTCCAATATTATTATTGTTTTAATTTCACTATAACTAAATGTTCCTTTATTTAAAATTTTAACATTACATTAACTTCCATGTACTCTTAATTAACTAATTATAAAAAAAATAATTAATTATTTAATTTTTATTTTATTATTTAAATATCATATATGTAATTGTAATAATAAAATATAATAATATAAATAAATAATTTATTCAAATATAACAATAAAAATATTAATTTTTTAATCTAAATTATAAAAAAAAAAAAACGACCCGTGCGTAGGCACGGGTCTCATACTAGTATATATAAAGAATCTTGATTGCACACTCCAATTGAATGAGAGGCGAAGAATGGATCAATCACGAATCAGCGACTAGGGATGACAAAATGGGCCAGGCCCGACGGACCAGCCCGCCAGCCCGACTGAAAAAGCATGGGCCGGACCAAGAATTTCAGCCCGCCAACCCATGACAGCCCGGCCTGTGAAGCCCGCTGGCCCGACGGGCCAGCCTACGGGCTAAAACGGGCCAGCCCGCGGGCCGTATAAGTTAATGAATAAAAAAAACCATGTGCAGATGCAGTGTAGCGGCAGGAGGTGGGTGGAGTGTTTAATCTTTTTTAAGTCTCTTCTCTACTCTGTGTCAGACTTATTCCTTCATTCCTCTCACACTCTCTTCTCCTCCTCCTCCACCACCCGCGTTTTGGGAAACCAGAAGAGAGCACCCGCGTTTCTCATCCACCCACGTCGCTGGCCAAGAAACACGAAGGCAGAGTGCAGGCCATTCACGGCGTCTCCTTTCTCCTCCACCGTGACATCCACCACGTCGCTGGCAGGGGCAGCAGCGCCACCATCGGACTGCGATTGACGAACGATTTCAACCGCCACGACCACCACGAACACAGGTTTGTTTGTAATTTGCGTTCTGGTTCCCTTTTCTTTCAATTTGTAACCTAAATTTATGATTTTCGTAACCCTAAAATTGGTTTCCTGTAATTGGAAGTTGTGGTGTATGTGTGGTTGTTGTTGCTGCGATTTGTCCTTGTTTGGATTGGACCCATTCTGTGAATCATAATTGTTGTGCTGTTGTTGGTTAAATTTTCCCCCAATTTCAATTTCGTAGTTGGTGTGGTGGTGATGTTCATTTCTTTTTTTCTTGTTTTTCTAGTGTTACTATTTTTTATCTGACTGTGTGATAGGCTGATAGTTGTGGTGGTTGTTTTCTTTGTTTGTCTGTTTATCTGTAATCATGTTGGAGATATGTGGAGAACATGTATTTCATCGTTGCACTGTGATCAAATAAATACTGCCACTGTTTCATATTGTTCTATCATCCTTGAGACAAAAATATGTTCTTCATTAATGATTGAATTATATGATAGAAAGTACCAAGTTGCAAAGTTGTATGTGCCGTGTTTGCAAAGCTGGGATTGAGTTGTTTGGCATTAACTTAAACTGAAATTTGCTTATACACTGCAGTATATTTGATGTAGAACTATAATGCCACCTCCTTTTTAACTGTTCTGAACTCTAATTTGTTTGAGGCATCTCTACCGGGGTTTGATGATGGGGAGATTTCAGAAGATGCTCCTATTGATTTGGAGGGTTTATTTAGATGCTTCTGCAGCACATGTTGCCAAACAAATTATACAACCTCTCATCCATAATTAATGCTTCTGTTTTTTTTTATGTAACTGTTTGCACTTTGGTAATGCTCCATGCCTAAAGTACTCTAATTCAGACTTGTTATTGATGTTGCAACAGTGTCTTGATGACTTGCAGAGAGCAAAATGTCATTTATATATATTGTAGGGTTGTTTGTTTTGTGATCAGTTATATTATATACTGCAGGGTTGTTTTTGTTGCAATAATTTTGTTGAAATCTGATTTTGGACTGAAAATGTAACATATGGAAAAAAGCCCGCGGGCCAGCCCGCCAGCTTGCGGGCCGGGTTCAAAAGTGTAACCCGTTTCACCCTTGCGGGCCAGCCCGGCCCGGCCCGTATAAATCGGGCCAAAATCGGGCCGGGTCAACACCTTCACGTTCTCTCCAGTTCCACCCTGCTCGTGGCCCCATTCTCGATCTCTTTAACCTCTACTTAGGACTCGGCGTATTTTCTCTTCTACTCTTCTTCGTTTTCTTCTTCTTCTACTACTACTACTACTACTACTACTTCTTCTTTTCTTTCTTGATGCTTCTCCTTTCATTTTCACAGCGAAATAGCCGCAACAAACCCGAAGAGTCACTTCGTGAACCACCGTAAGTTCTCTCGCACTGATTATGACGTTTTTCTAAATTTGCTGCTGGAACTTTGAGAGTTTATCACGTTTGCACAGATGATTTTTTGACGTGAAGAACTGCTTTCACTCAATGGTTTATGCAAACGTGGTTATATGTTTTTTTCGATATTGAAATGTTCGAATGGTTTTATTCTTCATCTGCATAATAATAATTGTCATAACTATTATAGTTTCTGGAGCGCTTTGTTTTCTGAATTACTTATTGTACTTAGTTCTGAATGATTCTTTTCCATTTCATCGTTTTTATTTATTTCCCAAGGTTGGTGAATAGGAAATGTGAGAATTTTTTCTCTTGATTTTTACAATATTTAGGGTCTGATTGGATAAATTGCTTCAAACAAACATATATTTTACAATATTTGGGGTATGATTTGATAAAGTTCTTCGACAAAGAAAAGTTGAATTAAACTTGTCTATAAGTTAAAGTTAACTTATTAACAAGTTAATTTATAGAAATTTATCACATTAATTTTTTTAGAAGATGAATTTTAACTAAAGATGACATAAAACAAAAGATGACATAAAACAATAACCATTGAATTTGTATCCCTGGCCTACATATATTCACCAAGTAGCCAGTACAGTTTCTGTGACATCATTGATTATTAATTTCCCATAACTTATATTATCTTTTTTTTTTTCTTAGTCTAGTTCCCATACGTTTTTTACTTGTCATTAGTAATCGCTTGTGTCAGGAAAACTGCTTTCTTACGCATGTGCATCATCCTGTATTAAATTGACTATAATGTGTTTGTTTTAATGTTGAGGTAGAAATTATTTATTTTTCATGTTCCTCTCCATTCATAATTTTCTATCACCGTACACAGATTCTCCCTCACCATAACCCCTCTCTGTACTACCAAAAATTTTCTCTCCGACCAATCAGTCACGTGACCACACATTACCTCTTCCACAATTCCATGAGGTTTGTATTGGTGGCAGCTGCATGAGTCAACCTGGTATTTAGTTGGGTGTTCAACGCGGTTTAAGGTGGTTAGACAAAGTGTTGTGGTTGTGTTGTTGTTTACATGGAGAGAATGAACAGTGGGGGTTCTTCAATCAGAAGACGTTCATTAAGCATATCAAGTCACGTAAGCTATCATACAGATAATGATGGTGAGAATGAGAGTGTTTCAGAGGCTGGAGACATTGGAGATCGAGCTCTTAGAAGCAAGAGGTTTAGTGAGAGCAACAGTTTCCGTTTGTCCTTTGACAACAGGTCAGAGAAAGAAGCTGTCGTTTCCATTCCAGAGGAACACAGATCGCATCCCAATTCCTCTGTTAGGCCTTTGCCTCCTGCTTTCACATCCCTTTCCCCTCTTTCCACTGATGGAATTGTACGTTCTGAAGACATAGAACATGTGAGCTTCAACGTTTGATTTTCATGTCGTCCCGAGATTTTTGGTTTCTGTGATTTGGTTATTAATTAACCATATGATCTATTTTCAGGACCTTCCTAAAGGTTTGCCAGAGTTCCTGGACTATACTTCATGTTTGGTTCATTTAGCGGTTTTTGGAATTCTTGGGGTAATATCTCCTAAACTTTTGCTGGTGCATAATGGATTACTGGTATTTGCCATTGTTTCAATTCAGAATTCTATTGCTGAATGAGAGGCTATGGCAAATTTCAGCCGTGACAATGATACCCTTTTTATGGTCAAATTTATATTATGACATGCAGTTATCCACAAAATTCTAATACACAAACCGTAAAAACAATATGCAGGTCTTAACGAGATATTTACTGCAGAAGTTATTTGGCCCTAGGGTTGCCCATGTGACAAGCGACCAAACCATTCTTTATGTTGATCTTCCTGCTAATATGGTGTGTTCCCTTTTCCATCTTCAATATTTTTGCGTCTTGGTTACCAAGAAATTTTGATGGGTTCACAAAGACTAACACTCCAGGGTTGTTTTGATGACCAGGAACATAAGTTTCAGACATTATGGTAGTAACTTGCTTAAAAGAACAATGTATGTTAAATTCTTAAAATCTATTGTTTTTCAAACAAGAGAGAAATTTTGTGCCACCTTTAAAGATAGAGTCTATCAAAATAGCAATGTTTGACTCTTGAGCGTCAAGTAGTTATTCCCTTTCTCGTTACAGAAGATTATCTGACTTTGTATTTTCACTTCTTAAATCCTTAATCTACAGTGTACATACACCATTGAGCAGTTTTTTAAATCTTGTTATAGTAGAATTAATCTGTCCTACTTCTTAAATTTGGTGCCGAGGGACACTAGATTCCTTTATGTATAATGCAAATTCGATTTTACTTTTTCCATATATAACCATCGTGTCGAAGCTTCAAAGTCCAAACTTAAAACTTAGAAGTACTGTTAGGAAATTTTGGTATTCACTCGTGAGGAAGCTGATTCAGACAATCTAATGCAAATTTTAACATTCTTTCCAGATTGGTTCGTTTCTTATGGGTTGGTTTGGTGTGGTATTCAAAGGAGACATATCTCAAGTGTCAGAGCATCTAGCTATAGCAATAACAACTGGTTACTTAGGAAGCCTTACAACCTTCAGTGGTTGGAATCAAAAAATGCTTGAACTCAGTGTTTCCGGGCATTGGCTCTTCGCTTCACTTGGCTTTCTTTTAGGTAAACGAGTGGATTTATAGTATTTTTTGTTCTGAGCTATTTTGTTTCAAGCATAGAATTTATTTATTTTTGGTTCAAAATTTATCCCATAGTGGATGAGTTGATGATTTTATTTCCTTATGATGCTAAATTGATAAGATGAATTTGTTTTACAACTACAAATTTTCAGGTTTATTTCTCGTTGCATATTCCATCCAATTTGGGATTGAAACAGCCAAGGGTTTTAGGTGGCTCCTCCACCGGCTGGGTATTAGTTTGGAAAAAGATGTTAATAAGATGAACTGCAAAGTAGACAGCTACCGTCGTCAGTTGATAGTTATGGTGATGTTCTTGGTTATATTAGGCATATTGTGGGGTGTGAGTGGTGCATTAGTAAAGGCTGAGTTCAAGCACGGTGGTAATGCTGCACAATTATGGTTTGCTTGCATGGTTGGACCCATGGGTGTGTGGATTAGATGGTTCTTAGCAAGGTTAAACGGGCGTGGATTGGGAAAGGAAGGGTTGTTTAAATGGATTCCATTCGGGACTTTAATTGCCAATGTATTAGCAGCTTGTATTATGGCTGCACTTTCCACTGTGAAGAACGCTGTAAGTTTCTTTGTCATCATTCATGTTCAAGTCCCCTCTAACTGCATTGCTCAATCTCTATGCTAGAATTCATAGACTCATAGGTTCCGAATTAGATATGACAGTAAGACTTATCTGTGTTGGGAAATTGGCTTTTGTTGAACTTCTTTGGAGAGTACCATGATTAATTCTTGCCCTTATTATGTCTGTTATATATTACATAAATCATAAACATTATTTACTTGTCTGATGCAGGTGAAGACCAGAGATTGTGATACTGTTGTAGCAGGAATACAGTTTGGCCTAATGGGGTGCTTGAGCACTGTCTCTACTTTTGCTGCTGAGTTTAATGCAATGAGAGAAAGCAATCATCCCTGGAGAGCCTATACCTATGCCGTTATTACAGTTTGTGTTTCATTCTCATTGGGAATACTAATATACTGCATCCCTGTCTGGACAAAGGGGTTTGACATTGACACGTAGAAATTGAATAAGGCAAACTTGTTTAGGCAACCGCTTTTTTTTTGCCGAGAATGTGTTGGCAGTTCAGAGAAGCAGAGTAATGTGTCTATACTATTCTTCATAGTGAGTTCTGTCAATATTATGATTAGCTGTCAAACGGGAATTTCAGCTGATAGATCACGTCTTAGATGTCATTTCTTGATGTAAAAAAGCGAACAGAGGAAGTGTGAAAACGTTTCAATCGTGTAATAAATTCATCATTAACATGAGTTTTCACAAAAATTGTGGTATTGTAGGAGTGAATACAGCTGAATGGAAGGTTTTCATGCACTCCTTATTGTTGACTATTCAATCAACTTTGCTGCATGATTAGCAAAGATGCTGCAAGTGCCAATCATTCTTTGGTGGATCGTTACAATAATATCACAGGCTTCGATTTGTGCCCAAGAAATGTAATGGTATTGAGATATTACAGCAAATGAATGAGACATATTTGAATGACTAAGAATATGCATGAGATGAATTAAGAACTGTCAAACCACGTAGAATGATCAAATCTGTTCTAAAAAAACCAGAACTTGAAAAGAGCCTAGAACTGGTCACAGGAACTGGCAATAGCAAGTAAAAATTATGTACAAACTACCTAGACTTGCCTAGTCTAACTATACAAATCACCTAAAGTAGCAAGTAACAAGGGTAGCTCTCCTCAAAAGCTTCTGGCTGGCGCAGGTTTCTTCAAAGTGCAGAATCTGTCTATTGGAGTTCTTCAAAGTTGGTAGCAGGTCATCATTTCAGGATCAACAGGTTTCAAGTCTTGGTCAACTTCTCTGGCAAGCTTCTCATGTGAGCATTCAAATACCGCTGGTCAGGTTCAACACACTTCCTTCAGCAACTTATGTCACTGGACCGACTGCTCACTGCACATACTTTCACAGCACTAAAATCACCAGCTGAACATATCATCTCAAATGTACTGCACCTTCAATTATCAGCACCTAAAATCTCAATTTAAACAATTCTACGTAAAAACCACCCCACCACCTAAAAACCTCTCAGTTACCTTGTTCAAGTACATCCAAACCTTCATCAAACTCCAAGAATACCACCCGTTTGTCGAGGCCTTCTTGAGCCAAAAGAAAGCCAAGAACTAATCCAAGAAGCATCCTTGCTCCTTCTTCTCCTCTTTGCTTCCGCAGCACTACTGCAAGTTCTTGATCTCAAGAACCATTATCAACCTTTCTTAGTCGTGCCTAATCCATGTGAAAGCTTATCAACCAAGGAACTTATTCAAAGAGTCAGACCCCCCCCCCCCCCCCCCCCCCCTCGTTGATCCAAGAAGGTCTCCATCCATCACTCACCCAGAAAACTTATTCCGTTAGTCCAAGAAACCTATTACAAGCCTAAGGAAAGAGCTTGGTTCAAAAAACAAGTACTATAGATGAGTTCCTGTAATAACTCAACTGCTCAGGAATGGCCATTGAACCAGAGATGATGGTGATTGAACGAGAATTTTTGGAATTTTGCAAACTTTCCCAGAGACCAATCGCTGAATGCAAACTCAATTAACATTGCCATAAATCATTTCTCTTCAGGAATCTTGTAGTGATATTATCCTGGACTAGAAGGTACTCCTTATCCGTCATTCTTTACCAACAAGATCACAAAAATGAACAAAATTTGATTCCATAGCTTGATATTTGAGTCAACCATGAAAAATTGAGTGTATGTTCCTTAAACGTAAAATACTCACTCACTTTAATAGCCAGGACGCTTTGTTACCAAAAGTCCATACAGGAACAAGCTTCATGCCTAAAGTGGTGAAAGCGATGACGATCCCTTACCACAATTTCACGATCAAATGCTTTGGAGATTAACTTTACAACAGTGTGGCAATCATTACAAATGCGCAAGTTCTTCATAACTCTGATTGGAGTTGGTGGAGCAATAGTGATAAGCCCAAAGGCGACTGCAAGTTTCTCACTGTGCCTGAAAAGTGCAGTTTCCTTCTCTTCATCGTCTATGTCTAGTGAAACCTCACTTGTGGTAGGTACATAGCCCTCAATCTTTAGTTTTGCTGCCACTTCATCTAACATGTGCTCAATATCACTTATTTGTGGGTGAGTCTTATCTCCAGCCAAAAATTCATGAACTATCCCATTTACTTCAATCATGCTACAACCAGGTGTCTTTACCACCCCATGTTGTGTCATAATTCCCCTAATTTCGAGAACATTGCCCCAATTTCCTTTTGAAGCATATATATTTGACAATAATACATGGAAACCATCATGGTTAGGCTGAAGCTGAATAAGTTTTCTGCCCACCCTCTCTCCCATTTCATGGTCATGGTGTTTTCTACAAGCCCCAAGCAAGGCACCCCAAGTGGCAACATCAGGTGCCATTGGCATACTCTCAATCAGTTCCTCCGCTTCTTTAA
Source organism: Vigna unguiculata (assembly GCF_037176805.1). Classification (NCBI taxonomy): domain Eukaryota; kingdom Viridiplantae; phylum Streptophyta; class Magnoliopsida; order Fabales; family Fabaceae; genus Vigna; species Vigna unguiculata. The sequence goes on along the minus strand of NC_140793.1, from coordinate 8,217,757 downwards.
GAAAACATGCACGTCCAAAAAGATCAACCATGCATCCGTAGTGCTTAATATTAGGCTCTATTTTGTGTTCGTGGATCATGGAACTAAAGTAGTGACGCCCCTCATCGACTAGGCCCATGTGCCGACAGGCCCCAAGAACTCCCATAAATGTTATCTCATTAGGAAGTGTATTACTTTTTTTCATATCTGCAAACATGTTGAGTGACTGTTCTACCAAACCATTCATTGCCAACCCCCTTTTCCTCCATCGCATAGAAAACCTCCAATGCATTTTCCACACACCCGCATTTCACATACATGTCTATAAGAGTGGTGCTCAGAATAGTGTTAACCTGTAATTTATTTTTATTTATATATGCATGAATCCATTTCCCTAAGTCCAAAGCAGCCAAATGAGTGCAAGCCGAGATGGCACTCACTAAAGCAGTTTCGTTTGGCCTGACCCCATGAAGCTGCATTTCTTGGAACAATGCCAAAGCCTCCGAGAAACATTCATGTTGAGCATAACCAGATATCATGGCACTCCAAGACACAACGTCCTTCTCCGGCATGGAATAAAACAACTTCTCAGCATCTTCAATCGAACCACACCTCAAGTACCCAGAAATCATCGAGTTCCAAGATATTAGATCCAAAAGAACACCACCATCATCAAAAATTCTTTGCGCATCCACTATCTCCCCGCAACTAGAGTACAAATGTATCAAAGCATTCTTGAGACTAACATAATCCTCAACCCCAACTTTCGCCGCCAAACCATGCACCAACCTCCCCATCTCAGCATTCAAAATTCGCGAACACGCGGATACAACACTAACCACAACGATCTCATCCACTGCCACCCCCACTCGCCTTCATCTCCACAAACAAAACCAACGCCTCTTCACACATCTCATTCCGCTCATAACAAGAAACCATCGCACTCCACGACACCATGTCCATATCCCTCCCTCGAACTTCATCAAAAATCCGCCGCGCCTTCTCCACACACCCCTTCCTTCCAAAGAGCACAATCATGGAATTCGAAGCAATGGTGTTCCTCTCCGGCATTCCCCTATACACACGTTCCGCCTCCTCCACATTTCCCGCCTGAACATACCCCACCAAAACAGTATTCCAAGAGACAACATCCGGCACAGGACTTTCCTCAAACACCTGGCGCGCACTGGGCATGCTCCCACATATTGCATAGAAGTTTATCAGCGTGTTCCAGACGTACACATCTTGATGGAAACCAAACCTCACGACATGTGCGTGCAGCTCCCTTCCCTCGAACTCGGACACCCGGGCAGCGCAGCATTGAAGGAGAGTTGGGTAGGTGTAGTTATCGGGTTTTGCGTGTTTCGCAAGGAAGAGCTTGTAGAGTGTGAGGGCTTGGTGGGGGTTGTTTTGGAGTTCGAAATGGGCGCGCATGATGGTGTTCCATGTGAAGGCGTTGGGGTTGTGAAGATGATTGAAGATTCGGAGGGAATAGTGGAAGGGAACGAGAGCAGAGTGAGTAGAGAAGTTTATGAGTCTGCTTGCGGCGTAGGGGTCTGCGATGAGGCCGGTGAGGATCGTTTGTGAGAGAATCTCTCTGAAGTGCCTCGGCCATTCGCACCGCTGCGTTTAACGTCCACACCTTCATGCTTCGTCTCCTGTTTCATACTTCAACTCACGCGTCTTCATTTGCTCACTACAAGAAAATAAAGGATTAGCGTCGGCCAAAAACGGACGCTAAGGAGCTAAAGCCGACACAAATTCAAATGTATTGTCGGTTCAGTGTCGGATAGAGAACCACGAAAAAACCACCGAAGCTAATTCAAGATGTGTCGGCCAACGGACACTAATTTGAGTCTGCAATAGCGTCGTCCAGCTGACATAAATGAATAGCATTAGCGTGGGTTAGCCAAAGCAAAACAATAAAAAAATATAATAAAACATTAATAATAGCGTGGGTTAGAGAACGTTAAGAGCAAATATTATTTTAAAATATTCGGACGAAGTGTGGGCTGACCGACGCAAAATATAAAAGATATTCTAAGGGAGTGTGGGCTAGCCGACACTAAACACATATGGTTGGCACGTGATCGATGTCTATTCTTCATACCATTATTCATCCAAAACATATTCTATCTTTTAAATGCTCCTGTTTCATCTTATACAAACACTTATACTTTATATTCAAATTCATATATCTACAAATCTAAACTACCCAAAGGATCATTATATAAGATTCACAACAAAACTGCAATGGCAACCATTTTCTAAAACTTTGATTCATGCTTTCCCATTCAATTTCCTCCCAGAAAAGATAGAGGATTATGGGTTGTACATTATTAACAAATAAGACATGCATGCCTATATATTCTATGAATGAAAGATTTTAAGTACCAAAATCTATGCATGGCTTAATAATGAAACTCAAGATTTCGGAAAAATACAACTGTGTGTGGTTCTGACATTTTAGAATCACATTTTGAAGGCTAGGAAGGTTATAAAGTTTTGGTGTGTGGTATTTCTTGTCCTTCACCTTTTTAGGGGAAACCAATATACTAGAGGCCTATTCTTGGAGTCCTAAAAGAGTCTAAGTCCTAACTGCAGTGTTTTGTTTTCAATTTTATTCACAACTTGTTAACATTTTTTTTGTTCACTCAGAGTATCAGATCAAATAAGATTAGATTTGATTAATCAAAACTAATGATTTTTTAATAATGTTTGTTAACAAAACACCTGCCTTCACTTAACCATACAATTTGAAATTCTTGATGCCAAGAGAAATCAAGAAATCCAACAATAAACCCAGCCCTTAAAAGCATGCCACCATTCCCACATACATTTACATCAATCAATAATCAATAAACCTATGCAAATATATATCAGGGGTTGGGAAGTTACCAAGTTATTTCACAGACCACTGTAATGATGCCAAAAGGGACCAACTTCCTCACCCTTGTGGTCTACACCAAAAACACCACTCTAACATTGCAGGACCACCATTCCAACACTGCAGAAACCTATGCCAAGAGAAATCAAGGAATTTAACAACTGAAATTAGTTTCAGATTAAATCCCAAACACAACATACGGTTCTTCAACATAACATATACCCTTGCAAAACTAAAACTAATTTTAAAAAATGGTATTAAGAAAAGTTCAAACCCTAGCCAAGAGAAAAATAATTTTTAAAAAATCCAAAGAGAGGGTGAGGCCTTCGCTAATGGATGAAACTTTTATTTTTTAAAATTATTAAATTCTATAAGTGGTAAGCTAGTCGAAATATCTTTTGTTGCGTCCATGAAGCCGACACTTATTTGTCTCCAATTTTTGGCCCACGCTATTTTCTGATGCTAAATGAATGGATTCTTGTTGTGATCTATTTGCTGCCACTCCTAGTAATCTTGCAACCAAAGAAACATCAATTCAAAGTCAAACAAAAAGTCCACTAATCTCAATTAGATGTTAGCCTCCACACTCAAAACTTAGAACCCAACATGTAATAATCAAAACAAACAATACCCAATGAGGTAATGCATAAAACAAATAAAATCTTGATCCATTTTGCAAGATCTTCTCTGTAACCTAGATGAACAATTTGACTTCCACACAACATAGGAGTAAAAGGGAGCAAACAAAAGCAAGAGTGGTTAGGAGGGAGACCTAGCTTTGGAGTTGAGGCTAGAAGCAAAGCGATACACAATGCCCATATGAAATGAAGAGAGAAGGTAAAGAAAATGAAGCAATAAAGCACCCAATGCAAATGCAAAATGAGAGAGGGAAGAGAGTTTGCGTGGTGTTTGTGAAATTGCAAGTTTTTTGTATCGTAAAATTGAGATTCAATCACTCTCTTTTAAATTGCAATACTAAAAGAGATTTTGGTAATTTGGTAAAACCCTAAGCACAATAAACGAAAGAGAAGAGATGAATAGTACCAAGCAAACCACACACAATTCAGCTTCGACAATGACCGAGTCAAAAACTTATTGCTTAAGGTTCATGAGAACGATGAAGCGAAGAACCGGAATAGAGGGAAAATAGCAACATTGTTTCCTCGGTTCTATTCAAGTGGATTATGTAGTAGAAAAAAAACCTATGATTTTTATTTAATCAAATGATATTTCTTTAAAACTAAATAATATATGTAGAACTTGTGATTACTTATAAATTAAAATAAATTACATGAACATTTCATAGGGCTCTTTTCTAATTAAATAGTTAATGACTAGTAACTACTTAAATAAAACCTATATTTAACATCATTCGCATTATTTATGCTTAGTACTGCAAAATAATATTATAGCATCCATATTTTTCGTTCATGTTTTCATCATTTTTTTAAGGTTAAATTATACTTTTAGTCCCCATTTTCGTAGCAAAATTTGAATTTGGTCCCTCAATTAATTTTTATCTCAATCTGGTCCCTATTTTGGGAAATTTGATCCAATCAAGTCCTATCCGTTAATGGTGGAGTAACGGTGTTAAATGGGGTGCCACGTGTCAGCTTCAGGATTTTTTGAATTTTTTTTATTTTTTTTTGAATTTTTTTTGAATTTTCTTTTATTTTTTATTAATTTTTTTAAAATTTTTTAAAAAATTAAAATTTTGCCACATGTCAAGCGGACATTGTGCCACGTGGCAGTGACAGTGCCACGTGTCACTATTTGGGAGGTGTCATTTTCTCATTCTCAATTTGGTCCCTGTATTTTATTTTTTGTCTCAATTTAGTCCCAATTTTTGTAAAAATTGTGCAATTTTGTCCCTCTCCAAATTGAAACCAAATTTAATTTCTATATAAATATGCACAAATATTTCTATCAAAATTGATATTTCAAGTAAATATTTTTACCAAGATTAAGTTTATTTTAATTTATATTTTACGTTAAACTTTATTTAAAATTGTTTTAAAGTTGTTAATAGAAAATAATGTTAATAAAAAAATTCATAAATTATATTGATATTTTATTACATTATACTTTAATATTGTTTTTTATTTGAATTTATATTTTAAATAATTGCATATTTTTAAAATGTGTAAAATTCAATAATTTCTATACAAATATTTTAGTTAGTATAAAAATAACAATTATATAATTTAAGAAAAATTAACTAGTTTATGTAACAATAAAAAACAAATAAATTTAAAATTTGAAAACAATTTTAAGTAAAATTTAATGTGAAACAAATTTAAAGAAACTTGGTTTTATTGAAAATATATAATAAAAATATCAATTTGAATAAAAAAATCAAATTTAATAAAAATATTTGTATAACATTTTATAATTTTTGTTTCAATTTGGAGGGGGACGAAATTGCATAATTTTTACAAAAATTGGGACTAAATTGAGACAAAAGATAAAATACAGGGACCAAATTGAGAATGAGAAAATGACACCTCCCAAATAGTGACACGTGGCATTGTCACTGCCACGTGGCACGATGTATGCTTGACACGTGGCAAAATTTTAATTTTTTAAAAAATTTTAAAAAAATTAATGAAAATAAAAAAAAAATTCAAAAAAAAAAATTCAAAAAAAATTCAAAAAATTCAAAAAATCCAGAAGCTGACACGTGGCACCCCATTTAACACCGTTACTCCACCACTAACGGAAAGGACTTGATTGGGTCAAATTTCCCAAAATAGGGACCAGATTGAGATAAAAATTAATTGAGGGACCAAATTCAAATTTTGCTACGAAAATGGGGACTAAAAGTATAATTTAACCTTTTTTTAATTATCGTTTATGAAAAGAATTTCAAGTATGCCTGTTTTTTTTTGTGCTTTTCTATATTAAATACATTATAATTTATTAATAAAGATCATTTAAATCTCCTTAGAAAATAGTATTTTTCTTACATGAAAGATCATATAACACTGCAACAATATTCTAGATTTGTGTATTTATTTTTAGGGTTAAATATGTTTTTGGTCCCTTAACTTTCAATGAATTTTGGAATTAGTCCATTTTGAAACTTTGGACCAATTTAGTCCTCCATATTTTGAAATGCGTGGATTTAGTCCTTTTAATCAAATTTTGTTAAGTTTATTTGACATTTCAAGCACGTTTCATAATAGTATTTGACTTAACATTAAAGCAAAAATGTGTCAAACAATATAAACAACTCAAATACAATCCTGAAATGCGTACGAAACATCCAATAAACCTACCAAAATTTGATTAAAAAGACTAAATCCACGTATTTCGAAAGATCAAGGACTAAATTGGTCCAAAGTTTCAAAATGGACTAATTCCAAAATTTACTAAAAGTTAAGGGACCAAAAACATATTTAACCCTTATTTTTATAATTATATTTTTTAGAAAGTTTCTGTTTATTATAAACCTTTTGATTTAATTAGTAATCTAATTTCTAAATTTTTTCTTTGGTTATATATTTTTTTTAATTGAATTTCAAAATTTTTTTGTTTATTAAGTAATTATGAATTATATGATATTTATAAATGATTTTGTTCTATAAATAAAATAATATTGTATTAATAATTTTTTTAATTCAAATTTTATTTAATATCACAGTTTATTATTAAATTTTATAAAATTTAATGTTTATTAATTATTTTTAACCCACTAATTAAAAAATATATAAATAATAATATATCATATAGTCACGATTTATTCATCACTCAATTACATTAGTCTAATTAATTAATTAATTAAATACATTTGTAGTGATGTTAAAAATCTATCTTTTAAAAACATAAATAAAGAAATAAAATATTTGTATCCGTAGTCAATTATACTTTTTTAAGTAATGAATAAAATTTTCAATTTTTTAAAATCGGATAAGTTGATATTAGTTTTTATTTATTATAATTTTTTTAATTTAATGTCGAATAAATTGATATGTGAGTTTTAAAGTTGAATTTGATGTCAAAATATTAATTTTCATTAACAACTTTAAAAATATTTTAAATAAAATTTTAAAATTTAAATTTAAATAAACTTAATTTTGTTACAACTCCAGAATCTGTACCCTCTCCGCCAAGTCGTCCATCCTTACTTCTATCTGACTCAGTACTTTCACTACTACTAGACGAAGACACGCTACTACTACTGGACATACCTGATTTCGTTTTTTACGGGAAGATGTCGGTCAAAATAGAGGACTAGTCAGACACTTTTACGCGCACAAGGTCTTTAAATTCAGAATTCACAAATGAAACAGGTAACCCCTTATCTGTTTGCAAACACACATTTATAGCCTGCGATTCCAAACGACGAACCTCTTCCCGCCAAAACCATACCACAGACCAATCGACACCATCATTGCGAAAAATCCCACTTCAAAATGACGGCGCCAAAACTTTTTCAATGTAACCAACTGACACCCTTTCACCTACCTTCTGACAGTTGCAAATTCTAAGCCTTAACATTGTTCACCACACTTAAAGGCTGGGGGACTGGTGTATCACACCTAGCCGGTTCTGCTAGCTTATCAACACATATCATCCTTGACCGACAACCCATATCGGACAAGGCTGGGGGACTGGTGTACCGTACCTAGCCAAACTCAGCCAAGTAAACAATGTGCATATCGAAACCGCCTAGTACCCAGGCTAGGCCGAGTTAGCACCTCACATCACCAACATAAGCCATCTAGTCAAGTAGCCGGTCGAGACCGACTACTCCAATAAACTTAAGCCAACATCGATGCCCCCGCTTTCAATAGGTCTCAAGGGCCTGGGTTGGGGCCCAGGCCCATTCGTGGCCCAAACTAGAGCCCAAGTCAAGACCCAACCCATGAAATGGTCAAACGTCATTAATGTCCTATAAATACACGTGGACCCCATCATTTAAAGGTACGCATTCATTAATCACTGATTTGACTCTCTGAGAGCTTTGACTTACTTGAGCTTCGGAGACTCTTCTGTAGGTAGCCCCTCCTGGGTTCAAGTTGACATATATCGACTGGGAAGAAGCCAACTAAGGAGATAGCGGACTACATGGTAAGGTGACGCTTGTGCCTAACCTATCTTATTTGTTCTCTGCAGGAACAATAATATATATAATAATAAAAATATAATAATATTATAAATTTAATATTATTAAAGATTAAAGATGATATATAATTTAAATTCTTAACATTAAAAAATAAAATTAAAACCATACAATTGTCGATACAAAAGTCATTTAATCATTTGGTAATGAGAATGTTTATAAAGTCATTAACATTAAAAAATAACTAAAATTAAAAATAACAATAGAGTTCATGGGAATTTAATAGTTTCTTCAAATAGAATGCAGTAACACCTATTTGATTACAAGGTTCAAAATCTCTTCCATGGCCCATTAACCCAAACCCATTAGCAACAACTTTACAACTATATATATATATATATATATATATATATATATATATATATATATATATATATATATTAAGCAACTGGAGTTGGCATCAATCCACTTGATTCATGATTTATTTGAAACATGAATGAATTATTAAAGAAATTTAAATAATCTATTTTCATCCATGATAGGTATGATTATCAAATAAAATCATGCTTTAATTGTCATTATTACTAAAACTATAACTTATAAAAGATTAGTTTGGAATTTTTTTAATATATACTTAACCATGTATGCAAACGAGGAATAAACATAACATATAATACAATGGCCATGGTTCCATGCCAAATCAGGACATAAAACATTTATGGGAAGACTATAAGTTCTAACTCTAATTAGCAAAGGATGCATCAGGGATATACTATTACTGACACCACCACAAATTTAAATCATCTTTCTTATATATGAAAGCACCAACAAGAATGCAATATCTTCCCCACCAATAAGGAAAAAATTGTACCTTCTACTTCTAGTAAGTAATACCTCCTCAATTATTAAACCAAAGAAAAGCTCCATCTGCCTCCAGAATTGGCTAGAAAAAGAGCAAGTTGTATTAATAAGAAAATATAAAACTAGTCTATCAGATAAAAAGTACATTGGGTACACAATTAGATAATAATTAGTAAGATTCATACTAGATTCGATAACATAACACCATTTACAACAACTAATAATACCAAAGTGACAACAAAAACCAATGACAACACAACCAAACCAAAGGAACATGCAATGGAGAAAATGAAAATGTGAAAAACCAATGGAAAACATGTGAGTAAAGAGTTAAACATTAAAACAATAGGGGAAGTCCATTTATGTACTTTTTGATTGCAAAAGGCATGATGCTTGAGCTTTAACTCAAAGAAATTATGTTGTGGTCAACATCTTGTTGAGAAACCAATCTTTAAGAAATGAATAAAATTATCATTACTTAATATATATTTAATGGTAATATTATTACATAATTTGAACATCAACAACATTGAAGCTCTTCAAAATCATAGTCTAACAACGATGGTGAATGTATGTCTTTTAACCAATCATGTGTATATATAAGTGCCTCCACCTTTTGATGTGATAAAGAACTACGAAATGGATCAAACACTCTTCCTCCTGTGCTAAACGTAGAATTAAATGCTACCATAGAAACAAAATAGCTAATAACTCTCATACTATGTTTGACAAGATTAATCTACATGAATTACTTTTCCACTAATCAAGAATGTTCAAATTTGCAGTTGTATCAAGCTCTTCCTCTAAATACTTTTGAAGTTCAAATTTGTTTGGAGAGGTTAATCCTATTGTTTGCAACAAAAAATCCCAACCATACAAATCCTTCTTATAATCAGGTATCTCTACATGTGTTTGTTGTGTGTCATTTTTAGCTCACCATTTTTGACTTTTATATTTATCAAACAACAATTTTGAGGAAATATCCAATCGTGACATTAACAATTATCCATCATTTGTCAAGAACAAAAAGTTGATCAATTGCCCAATTCATATAACTCATTTTGTATCTAGGATCTAAGACAACAACAGTTAACAACAAAATATTGAACTTGTTAGGTTCACCCCAATATCTCGCATTTTTTTTCCATTTTTTTAGCCATCTTATATGTTGCATCGCTTGTAGCATTGGACTTGAGTAGATGATTGTTCCCATTCCAAATTCCTACCACCTTTGACATGTAGATAATACTTGTAACATAAGAGTTACCAGAGATGCGCAAAGTAGCTTCATAGAAAATGCTCAAAAAATGCAGAATAGACTCAATGTACTCCTAATGTTAATAAGAAGGCATTCCAATCCCCTTTCCTAACTCAATAGCATATTTTGTATCATACAACTCAAGCTTAAAAAATCTCATTTTATGCTTGAAAAAACCATCTAACATCAAATAGGTTAAATTCCACCTTGTTTCAACATTCAAGCAAATATGACCTCTATATTCAATCTTTTATTTTTCAACTTACTCTTTGAATTTCATAAATATAAAAGGAGATGATCTAATATATTTTACCGCAACACGAATTCTTAAAACAAAGTTATCAATCTCTTTTAGCCCACTACTCACAATTAAGTTCAAAATATGTGCACAACAACACATATAAATATAGTCACCTTTCAAAACCAAGTTATTCCAATAAATTAGTCTTTTCTTCGAGTGTTGAACTCCCGCGTCATCTGATGTAACATTATCTACTGCCAAGGTCAAAACACGACTCAACCCTCAATCATGCAAACATGACTCAACAAATTTAGCCATGACCTCTCCGGTATGGCTTATTAGTTGATAGAAATTCGAAATCCTTTTATTCAAATTCCAATCATTGCCGATGAAGTGGGTTGCTAAACACATATAACTTTGATTTTGAAGTGAAGTCCATGTATCAATAGTGAGACAAACTCTTTGACGATGTTGAGAAAGAAAATCCTTCAAATATACCTTTTTTACATTCCATAATGTTACAATATTTCGTGATAAGGTATATCGTGATGGGATCTTAAATCTTGGTTGTAAATCATTTGAATACAACTTAAAAGCAACATGCTTTACAAATTGAAAGGGGAGTCTGACTTCCACAAACATTTTTACCAGTTCTACTTGACAAAGTTCTTGGACAAATATACCATAAGAAGGAGAGTTAATATTCCTATCAATTGTTGAAGATGAACTTCTTTTTGTCTCTTGTTTACTTCTTTATTGGGGTTATTTGGACATCTCAACACATGATTACACATTGCAGTTGTTCCTTCTCATATCGAATAAGGATATCATAATACTTGCATTGAGCCCTCTTATCCGATTTAGGTTCTAGTTGAATGAAATGATTGCAAGCTTCTGATCAATTTTTATGTCCCTCATGAGAAGGGGGTCTCATATTTGTAGAGCCACATACAATTGGTGAAGCAAAAAATGCAGGCTCAATTGGTTTTGAGATGGAGCAATCATCTTCATGCATTAATGACATTTTTAGAGCAATGTTGCAATAATGACTAACCAAGAACACAACCTGGTAGATACAAGAAATCAACAAAGCTCCCAAACAAATGCAGTTTATTTATAACATCACAAATACAATTTGTTTCTAACATCACAAATACAATACTTTGAAATGTTACAAAGCGTTTTAATATTGCATTTATTATCCCTTAAAATACAATACTTTTGAAATGATTTTTATATCATAACACAAACCAACTCTCCTAAAAACAAAAGTTATTAAGTGAAGCCACATAAATGGCTTCATATTTTATAAACATAAAAAGATAGAATTATACCATCATAAATAAATAAATATATACATACATAAAGGATTGAAAAAAATAGCATTTTAAAAATTCAAGTAAACCAACAATTAAGTCTTGAAAGTTATAAGAACTTGCATATTTGGCCTTCTTGTTGACAAGCGTCCAATCTCTATGTTGATATTTATGGAACAATGAATACAATCATCCTTTTCTTGATATATTATGACCCTGCTATTGAGAACAAATTAAACTAACATAAAGTATACACACAGAACCTATAAACTTGAATGCATACTCAACATATAATAAACCAACAATCCCCTCTTAAGTTAATGCAAGCAAGCATTGGATTAATCAAGTGTTATAAAGTTATAGTGGCAGAGGAATTTAAAATGAAAGAAAGAGATGTGCAGTTATAGTGGGACAACGGAAATGAAAGAAAGCTTAAAAATAGTTTTTGGAGATGTGCATTTAAAAACTTATTTGTTACTTATCAACATTCATATATGTAAGACCCAAGAAAATTAAATAATTAAATAAATAATTATTTAATAAATGCGGGTAGTTGGGGGGCCTTTATAACATTTAATGTTGTCTTTTAAGATGTGAATAGTACTAGCTAAAATGGTTGAGAGTACTTTCTTTTGTTAAGAGGATTTGGGTTCGAGTCTTGTGTATGCTAAAGTGGGTGTTGTTTTAATTGTTTATTATTTTGTTAATATGCTTGATCATAATGAGTGATAATATAATCTTAGATTTATAGGAATTATCATGAAACATGAATTGGTTGAATTGGTTGTACACTTGCTTTGATATTGGATGTTGTGTGTTCAAACCTTGGCCTACGTGAGGAGCTGGACTCCGTGATTTTAATTCGTATCATTGATTTTCATGATGTATGTATATTTGGATGCTTGAGCATTTCCTGTTCTATTAATGCCCGACGGGCCTTCAAAGAGCCAGGCGACTCATGTGATTTACAGTATTTTTCTGATCATTTGGCTGCCAGGCGACACATGTGTTTCAACCCAGTTTTTGGGTTTTTGTGTGAACCGCCTGGCGGTGATGAACACCCATCAGGCGACGCGAGCAGTTTTGGCTCGATTTGGGTTTTCTGCGCGTTCTGGGTTGTCTTGGATTGGTGGAAAAGGGTTCTTAGTAGTTGGGTATAAGGTGGACTGCTAATAATTGGCTAATGGTAAGGTAATTGGAACTAATTGGATGAAATTGGTATGTACGCTATTAGAGTTTTCATAATTGGGGGGTTTTGGGTTTAGGGATCAATTATAGTGCGAATTAGACCAAAAATGGTTCATTTTATGTTAAATTGATATTTGGGTGCAGTTGATTGTATTATGGTTTGATGAATTGGTGAAATGAGGATGATAATGGTCTTAGAGTTCACAGGTGTAGAAGAATTCTGGGAAATTCCCAGAATGTGTATGCACCGCCTATTAGCACCGTGATTGCTGCCAGGCACTGAAAGTAGATAAATGGCACTTTCTAATTTTGGAGTATGGAAAAGTGGAGTAGTGATATACTGGATAGGAGGTTAAAAATGGATAAGTGATGCAAAAGGTGAGAATGCTAAATTCTAAGTTGGTATTGAAGGAAGGGAATACCTTGACACTATAGTAGAGGTTACATTTAAAATAGGGATTGGCTGGATTGAGAGGCACAATCTAATATCATAGTGGATTGTTGATGCAAAGTTGTCTAAGATGTACATGCAGCATATATATAGGCTAAAGTATCATGGTCATGTTATTTATAATTGGTAGGAGAATGAAATAATACTTAGGAACATAGGTGGAATACATGTAGTATTAATTGATTGTGGCCTATTGTGAATGAGCAAAATTGATCTAAGTAAGTCTAATTAGTGGTACACTTGGGTTAGTGAACCTAAATGGAAATAGAAACATTGGTAATAGGTTAAACACGTGAGAAAGGATGTAATCGACTTGATGAAGATCACTATGGTTTTTGATGCCTTGATTGAGGGGTGAAATCTGTTCTGGGTGCCTAAAAACCAGTACTATGCAAGTACTGGTGTAGCGCTTGGTGATGGTGTTTGACCTGTCAGGCGATAGCTACAATTCCAAGGGACTGTTGTGACTCATGGCGCTTGCGGTGAGGGACGTCCCGCTAGGCGATATCTGTAAAGTCAGAGGCATCATAGGCGCTAGGCACCTGGCGACAAAGAAGTTCCATTAGGCGGTCTAGAACTTGATTTCACCTAGAGGATCTGGAGCAGCGCCAGGCAATAATGCAGAGGCAGGACTTTTGATATGCTTTGGATGTGCGTGGTCTACAAGGCTTTGGGTGATACTTTAAAGATCGACTTGTTGGAGTGTTCCTTGAGTTATGGCTCATAACGGTATCCCTTGAGTTATGGCTCGGGATAGTGGGTAAACACATGGAATTCCTTGAGTTGTGACTCGAAATGACATCTCTTGAGTTGTGGCTTGGGATGGCGGATGAACACGAGCATTTCATGAGTTGTGGCTCGGATTGGCGAGTGTTTCCAGTGTGAGTGTGCGAGTTGTGGCTCATAGGGATGGATCCAAAAAGATTGCCCTCTTCAATGTTGGTTGACAAGTTTGGTAGTCTTGGGACATTACGAACTATGGTTCGTATTGGAAACTCCACCTGGAGTTATGGAGTGTAGTCCATAGTAGGTTTCCCGCACGTGTTCTACAAGCTGTGGCTTGTAGGTGTGACAGCAAAGGACATCTTAAGTTATTCATCTAAAGACGTAGAACATGGATAACATGGTGGTGACCATGTGGTATGGAATCAAAGGATAATGTTCCTTTGATGTGTGTGTGCGTATATTTGAATTATATATATATATATATATATATATATATATATATATATATATGTTAACTCATCCTATCTGCTTGTGTTTGGTGATGATCATGTAATTTGTTACATGGGAGCAAATGATGTTGCAGGTGGTGGTAGTGAGGGATAGAGCCGGAGCAAGGCTAGCGTGGGAAATCTTTTTACAAAGTTTTATCGCTTTTTGAATTTTAAAGACTTTGTAAAAACTTATGTTATCAGACTTGAAATTTGTATTCAATATTTATATTTTTGTGGATTTTGAGTGTTTGGCGATGTAATAAAAATTTAAATTTCCCATGTTTTGGGAAGATAAGTTATAATAAATGTGAGTTTGTATTTATTTCTATTGTATTTTATTTAAATTAGTAATATCCAACCAGGATGTTACAACATAAATATTCATATAAAAGACTCACACATCACGTATAAGTTTTTTTTTAAATTTCAAGCAATTAAGAAATTAAAGTACTCATATGACATTTATTCTATCAAAACTTAACTTAAAAAAATTCTCAGGTTTGTCTGTCATATACAAAGAGAAATCTTATTAAAAAAAAAGAATGAGATGTTCTGATAAATATTAGCCACTTTCCATGAATATCTTGCAATAGTGAGGCTATAACATGGTGAAAAAAGTTAAGAAATTGAGATTTTCGCTGAAAGAAGGTTGAAGAAAGTGGTGAAAAGTCTTATAAAATGAATTAGAATGTAGAAGTTGAATTGACAATGACATTTGCATAACAATGAAATATGACGCTCAACTTCAAAGTCCAACATCAAGTGGCTATTAGTAACTAGTTGTTTCCAAGATATAGTGAACTAGAGAGAGGTGGAGATTAATGTGATATGAATAAATAATAATAATAGTTACAACTAGTTCATGGAGAAAGTAGTTTTATTTAGAAATATAACTCTTAAGCCAAGGATAATCTATCCCCATTCATCACTTATGGGCGTTGAATTATGAACTAAATGGTGAGTTACATGAGATGATTGACCCAAATCTAGTAAGCAAACTGAGAGTTTATAGTCTTGAAAAGGTGAGAGTTACTTGAACGAAACATTACATACCTTATAACACTAACGAACTTTCCAACACGCAATTCAGTGGCGTCAATCTTAATCTCTAAGGAACCCCTAAACACATCCACTAGTGCAGCAGTGGCACCACTGTTCGTTCTCTGAAAGAAAATCCAACAAATGAATGAATCGAAAGATGATCATATGCCACAAGTAAACCATTGTACGTTCTGCTCAAACAAAATCCAATAAAAGAATTAAAACTATAAAAAAATAACGAAAGGAGAAAGGACAAACATCATTCACATTAGAAGTTAGACTTACCTTGGATCAATCAATCATAAAGAAAGAAGACATAAGAGGATTTAGGGTTTAGTGGATTGCAATTTTGGGATAGGGAATTTGTGATGTTTTCGGTTCAGACGTGCGGATACGAGTGTGATCCACATATAAAATTTTGATTTCCCATATTTTAAATATACATAAATAAAATAAAAATCTAATTTAAAAAATGTATAAAATTACATTTTTCCTTGTTAACATATTATTTTTCCTTTCAAAGTACTTCCAAATCTTCTCTTACATGACACATGTGTGCATCAAGTGTTTTGCTATAAATCAATATATCATTAAAGTATACAACTACGAATTTACTATAGAAATTTTGCAACACGTGGTTCATCAATATGATAAAAGTACTATGTGCATTAATTAGGCCAAAGGGCATAACCATCCATTCAAACAAACCAAATTTAGTTTTGAAAGCAATTTTCCATTCATCTCCTTTTCGCATTTGAATTTGGTGGTAACTGCTTTTCAAATCTATCTTTGAAAAATAACAAGCACCATGCATTTCATCAAGCAAGTATTTAAGTCTAGGAATAAGATGTCTATACCTAATGGTAATGTTGTTAATAGCTCGACAGTCACGCACATCCTTCATGATCCATCTTTCTTAGGAACAATAATGTTTGACATATCACACAGACTAAAGCTTTCTCGAACCCATCATGTCTCCATAAGTTGTTCCACTTGCCTTTGTATCTCTTTGGTCTCTTTGAACCCGGAATGAGATCCGTGTTTTGCTCAATTCCTCCTAGCAGAGGTAAACCATATGGAATGTCTTTAAGAAAGACATCCTCATATTCCTTAAGAAGTTGCTCCATACCTAAAGACAAATAAACTTGTGTTGACGACAAACAAATATTGTTAGGCATAAGCAAATATAAATGTTGCTTTGTTACTTCCACTTTGTTTACCTCTTTTTCTTTCAAGAAAAGACTTTTACCACTCTTTTTTTTTCACTTTTACCACTCTTTTTCTTTCCTTTTTCAGAATTTTTCTCTTCCACTCTTGTTTTCTCTCTTCCTTCCTTTCTCTCTTGCTCTCGTTTGACTTGGTCCTCACTAACCTCTCGTGGTGACAAAGGGGTTAAGGCCACTTTTTGTCCTTTGAACATAATTATTTCGTGTCATTTTTTATCCTCATATAATTAATTGGGTCCTCATATATGTTTGACATGTTTTGTGTCATTTCTTCTGGAGACCAGTCAAGCTAATTAAATACTTTGGGTTGATAGCCAATTAAATCTAATTATTATGGTTCATAACAAGTACATGTAACTTCATGTATACATAAAAGTTTAATTTTCCAAGTTCGGGTAGACTTGTACAAAAAGTCATTCATAGCTCCCCATGTATTTGCACATGAATCACCAGATATGTTTGACAAGTTTTATGTCATTTCTTTTGGAGATCACTCAAGCTAGTTAATTAGTTTGGGATGATAACCCATTAAATCTGATTACTATGATCCATAACAAATACATGTAACTTCGTGTATAACATAAAAGTTTAATTTTCCAAGTTTTGGTAGACTGTACAAAAAGTTCTTTCTAGCTCCCCACTTATTTGCACATGGATTACCATATATGTTTGATAGGTTTTCCATCATTTTTTTATGTCATTCTTCTAATCCAATCGTCGAAACAACAAACACAAAAAAAAAGAATAAAAAATGGACGGTTTGCTTCATTCATACAAAACAAATGTATCATCATCAAAGGCTCCAATGATGCGCCCTTCTGCAGAACAAAATAAATATGAAACGTGTGGTCAAATGGGGAGGAAAGAGCACAAATAAAACTAAACTACAAATATGAAATGCGTAAAGATGAACTAATACCCGCAATTGGGGCCTCAAAAGTATAAACAAAGGATGACACCAATGACGAAACTTCGGTGAAATTAGTTTATTTGTTTGTTAGGAACTAGCGGTAAAGTCGTTGCCGCCGTCGTCGTCTGTGTGTACGGAGGTAGATGATGATGGTGATAGGAAGAGAAATTAGAGAATTGGGGCTATGGTTTCGCAAGGGAGGAGAGCTAGTTTTTTTTTTTTTTTTTGGTTCAAATGGAATGACACCCCTTTTGGTTTTTCGATTCCAAATTGCCCACTGTCCACAATTGAAAAAAAATCAAAATTGTTTTAAAATGAAAGCACATGTGGTGTCAAAAGTGAATCAAATCATGGTGTCAAAATATCATTTCCCTTATACCAAATAATTTTTTCATTTCTTTATATTTATATGGTTTACTTTATTGATTTTTTTAGGTTAAATTACTTTTTGGTCCTTGTTTTTGTCAATAAGTGTCAAATTAGTCATCTAATTATTTTTTGTCACAATTTGGTCCTGATTTTTTCAAAAAATGATTCAATTTGGTTCTTGTCTTTAGTTTGACCATATGGTGTTAAAGTCAACGCCACATGTTAATTTGTGGTTTTTTTAATTTTTTTTTTGACTTTTTTTGAATTTTCTTTAGTTTCTTTACACATGTCACTTCACAATTGTGCTACGTGTCAATATGATTTAACTTGGTCCCTATATTTGTCTTTAGTTTTAATTTAGTCCTAATTTTTGTAAAAGTAGAACAATATTGTGCCTCCTTAAATTGAGACTCAATTTACTTTTTGTATAAATTTTATGGTGATATTCTTACTAAAATTAACATTTTTATTAAATATTTCTAGAAATATTTTGAAATGAACTTTAAGTTCTACACGAAACTTTAAAATTTGGTTTTGTTTTGAACTTTAAGTTTCATTCATAAACTTATGTGTGACAAGTTATTTGATTTTTAATCTTTAGTAAATTTGTAGTATATGGTACACTTGATGCCTTTATATATGATGGCAAAATGATTAACTATTGAAATTATGTTTGGGGTTTAACTTTGATTAATAATAAAACTAAAAACAAAAAAAATTGTTTAAAAATATTTCTACAAATATTTAATAAAAATGTCAATTTTAGTAAGAATATTATACAAAAAGTAAATTGAGTCTCAATATAAGGAGGGACAACATTACTTCAATTTTTACAAAAATTGGGACTAAATTGAAACTAAAAACAAATATAGGGATCAAATTGAATTATTTTGTCACGTACCACAAATGTAGAGTGACATGTGTAAAAACAAAGTTAAAAAAATAAAAAAATCAAAAAAATAAAAAAACTTTAAATCGACATGTGACATTGACTAACACCGTTTGGTCAAGGTCAAAATTGATGGCAAACAAAATTGAATCATTAAAAAAACAAACAGATGGAAAAAAAAAATTAGAGAACCAATTTGACACTTCTTAATAAAAACTATGATAAAAAAAAGTGATTCAACTTTTTTTAATTCTAAGGTGCATCATATTTTATTGATTTTACCAATATTTCTAAATAATATTTCTAAATGAATTTTTACCCATTTCTATAATCCAATTTGATTGATAATTTGATTGAATGTATTTAGGAAAACTATAAATAAAAGTAAACCATTTACTTTATTTTCAGACTATTAAAATTAAAAATTATACTTTCGTTTTCTAACATTATGTGAAATCTATTGATTCACTATGTATATTAGTATATAATTACTTCAAATTGTAATAATTAGTATATTAGTATATAAGTATATAATGCCCTAAAAGGGATATTAAGAACAAAATTAGTAATTTCGAAATTCAAAATGATGAAAATCAAAGAAAATTATTTACACAAATTAAAACCAAAATTCATATATTATATAAGGACTCAAACGATTTTAAATTTTATAAAACAAAAAACAACTAATCAAAATCAAAACTCTCTCATTATCTACATATTATATATCTATAACTATATAATGCTTCAAATTTTTAGATTAATAATTATATATTTTTTTTAAAAACGTTGTATAAATTTCAATCATTATCCCAGACATACATAACTACACATATTTCACATTTTCCCAGCATACTTTAAAAAGTACCTACTTTTTTTTTTTTCACATTCTCATCTTTCCACTTTTTTTTTTCCATACTCGTAGACTAAAAAATAAAAAAGAAATAAAAAAACCCAACCCGACCCGTTTTAGGATCCATCCCAATCACATTGAATAACCCAAATTGTTTTCCCTCAGTGGCGCAATTCCGAGTACCAGTTCAACTTTAGCACATCGTAGTTTCATTACCTTGAACCAGAAATATATATAAAGAATCTTGATTGCACACTCCAATTGAATGAGAGGCGAAGAATGGATCAATCACAGAATCAGCGACCAGCTACATCGACAACACCTTCACGTTCTCTCCAGTTCCACCCTGCTCGTGGCCCCATTCTCGATCTCTTTAACCTCTACTTAGGACTCGGCGTATTTTCTCTTCTACTCTTCTTCGTTTTCTTCTTCTTCTTCTTCTTCTTCTTCTACTACTACTACTACTTCTTCTTTTCTTTCTTGATGCTTCTCCTTTCATTTTCACAGCGAAATAGCCGCAACAAACCCGAAGAGTCACTTCGTGAACCACCGTAAGTTCTCTCGCACTGATTATGACGTTTTTCTAAATTTGCTGCTGGAACTTTGAGAGTTTATCACGTTTGCACAGATGATTTTTTGACGTGAAGAACTGCTTTCACTCAATGGTTTATGCAAACGTGGTTATATGTTTTTTTCGATATTGAAATGTTCGAATGGTTTTATTCTTCATCTGCATAATAATAATTGTCATAACTATTATAGTTTCTGGAGCGCTTTGTTTTCTGAATTACTTATTGTACTTAGTTCTGAATGATTCTTTTCCATTTCATCGTTTTTATTTATTTCCCAAGGTTGGTGAATAGGAAATGTGAGAATTTTTTCTCTTGATTTTTACAATATTTAGGGTCTGATTGGATAAATTGCTTCAAACAAACATATATTTTACAATATTTGGGGTATGATTTGATAAAGTTCTTCGACGAAGAAAAGTTGAATTAAACTTGTCTATAAGTTAAAGTTAACTTATTAACAAGTTAATTTATAGAAATTTATCACATTAATTTTTTTAGAAGATGAATTTTAACTAAAATTTTCTTATGGAAAAAACTTATTTAGTTATTTTTTCTTATTTTGGCTTCCAAGAATAGGCATAATGATGAGTAGGGTTGTGTGTTATGCTTTTGTTTTGTGTTTTTCGCCTTCTTAAATTTTTCAAAGTTGGAATGATTACTTTCAGGAACAAGACCCAGAAACGTGTACACGCACTTAATCGGGAGCTTCCTCCACCAAATGAGCAATTCATTCTAGATTTTGAGCAACTCCAGAGCCAGTTTCCTGTGAGTTTGAAATTATACGGTGCAATTTTTGTTGTGTTGGCTTTGGTTTGTTTTAATTTAAAGGGGAATATGACATTTTATTTTATTTTAGAAGGATTGAGTGACTAATAGTTTGTCCATAAGCGTGATCTACTACAAAATTTGTGGCGTTGATTGATTTGTGTAGTCGACTTCACTATGTGGTAAAAACTTGGTTGATGTTGTTTATTTGTTGATGACGTGGTTTCTTTGCAGGACCAAGATCAATTACGCTCTGTTACAGAAGCAATTCTTATATCGCTTGTAGTGCAGTGTAGTGGCCATGGCCCAAGGGCAGACTTTCTTCTTTTTGTTTTACGGAGCTTGTGTGGTATTGGATGCATTAACTGGGACTCGCTTCTCCAGTCCCTTCTTTCTTCGGTTTCTTCTGCAGAGTTGCCCGTTGGTCAGCCGAGTCAAGCAGTGCCAACTGTTTCCTCATCGAGCTTATCACAGACGGGAATGCTGCCACCTCCAAGCACGATTGCTAATTCTTCTAATTTTCAGTCTTCAAATCCTGCATCTCCTTTGACATCTGTTCATGCTATTGGCTCCCCTGCTCAGTCAACTATTGAACCATTATCATGTGCAGCTATGTCTCCTGTCAAATCATCTGATATTTCCTCTGCTGGTCAACAATCTAAACTAAGAGGTGGTTCATCTGTTAGAAATAATGATATCAGTAATAGTAGCCTTCGTCAGCTATGTTGCAAGATTATTTTAATTGGTCTTGAGTTCAGTTTAAAACCACTGACTTATGCGGAAATCTTCAACCATATGCTAAATTGGTTGGTGAATTGGGACCAGAGGCAACAGGGAATCAATGAATCTGATGTTATAAAATCATGGAGACCTGACAAAGCTGTGATTGCGTGGCTACACAGTTGTTTGGATGTGATTTGGCTTTTAGTTGATGAGGGAAAATGTCGGGTACCCTTTTATGAATTGTTACGTAGTGATTTGCAATTCATAGAGAATATTCCTGATGATGAAGCATTGTTTACTCTAATCTTGGAGATCCATAGGAGACGAGATATGATGGCTATGCACATGCAAATGTTAGATCAGCATCTTCATTGCCCTACATTTGGGACTCATCGGATCCTGAGTCAGACGACACCTACTGTTTCAGGTGAAGCTGCAACCCACATGCGACTATCACCAATTACATATTCAAGTGTACTTGGAGAACCATTGCATGGAGAGGTGATGGATCTCATTTCCATTTCAAGATGTTTTTTAGTGATGTATGAGCATGTTTTTAAATACCAAGTACTATTATAATCATCAGTATCATGTTCAGGAAAATTGTCAGAGGACTAGTTAAGCATAGAAGCATATGCTATTAAGTACGTGACAGATTTCTTTGAGAACTTGCTTCACTCATGATATCTTGTAATTCAGACAACATAGATAGATACTTACAAAAACACTTTCTATCTGTTGTTGAAAAGATGGATATAATAATGATTGTTTTCTACTCCATTACTTGTACTGAAATTTTAACTGCAATATTTTGAGGCATCAGTAGTTAGGAAGTAACCACTTAGTCAATCAAGAGTTGAATACAAAAAATAAGGGCCTGGGAATGCTTATAATAATTCTGATGAATTTAATTTTAATTATTAGACGTGTATGCAGTCCATTTGGTGATAGAATGAAAGTTTCCCATTTCATTGTCTTTATTTTGCTATGCTGCTTATATTGAGTTGTAGTGTCTTTATTTTTTTTTTTCCTAGACGTTCTTTTTACAATTATTGAAATAAGGAGCATATCTTGTATAATAAAGAATATCTATACCATATATGTATTATTAGTAATGGTTTTATTTATTCCCGTGTCATATCTGCATTATTAAGTATATCAAATCTCCTCTATTTATTGTTTTGCTTCCATTTTCTCACTATAAATAAAGTATCCGTGCTGTCCCAGAAATACATGTTTTCAGATCAGTGTCTTTCTCTTCTGTGTAGTTCAACAATTCCCATTTAGAGTGAAGTTGTTGATTCAGGATATGCCTCAGTTTAATCTACTTTTGAATTTCACTTAACGGTTTTGTGACTACTATTTGATTAGTGATAGCAGATTTAAGTAAAAAATTATGAGGATTGTGTATTCTTAAGCTCAAATTATTCATTGAGATCATATATTTTATTTGAAAAGGCTTTTGATAAGTGGTGGTTTGTGACATCCATCAACTAGCATAGGCTCTTTGAACCAATGAGTTTTCTATACTTCCATGCACAAACTGTAGCGTTGTTCATAACTTCAGTATGAAATATGGTTCTTATTTTTGTTATTTAGAAGAGGAAAGAGTTGTGAATCTCACAACTGGTTATTTGATTGCTATTTTGTTTTGAACATCCTCGTGCATGAAAGAGTTAGATGGTTTCACACAAGTTCTTAAATTGTGAACAAACAATTGGAGGTGTAGACTTAATTGATGTGTAATAGTGATGCTTTGCTTTATGGCTTTATCTATTGTGAGTTCTATCCTCTGGCAATCATATTGTAATTAAATATATAAATGCTTATATGTTTATTATTTTTGTTTTTATGTATGACTTCACCTCCTTGATATGTGTCATATATAATGGGCTTCGGCCCATATCTTTATATTTTCCTATTTATAAATGCATAACCCTATGTGCTCAATACACATTAGGGATTCGGCCTATGTCTCTCTTTCATTTCAACAATATGAAATAGCTATATTGGTTTGATTCATCTATTGTGTATGGACATTTGCTAATGTTTAATTTCTACAATCCATTTTTTATTTATGATTGATGGGATTTGTTTACCTGCCTTCTTTTCACTATTTCATTATTCTTGTTTGTATGATTAATTCTCATGGAAAGTCCAATGACTTTTCTCATTTAAATTCTTCTAGTTTCCTGTCTAATATCTGTTTTATTGGAATGTATTTTCACAACTGCGCATTTATTTCTTTTAGTTACTTGAATGTAGTTGACAGGTATGCAAATATTGTTTGCAACATACTGCATCTAACCAAGCTATTTTACACACTATGAGAATTTGTCCTGAATTGGTAATTTTGTCACTTAATGCTGTCTATAGGATATCGCAACCTCTATTCAGAAGGGAAGTTTGGACTGGGAGAGAGCGGTACGTTGTATAAGGCATGCTCTTCGTACTACACCATCACCTGATTGGTGGAGACGTGTGCTGGTGTTGGCGCCTTGCTATAGGCTTTCATCTCCAGTGCCAACGGCTGGTGCTGTTTTTTCTTCAGAGATGATCTGTGAAGCAACTATTGATAGAATTGTTGAACTATTGAAAATGACAAATTCAGGCAATAATCTTTTATCTCGCTATTTATAACTGTGTGCATTAGCTGTGTTGTACATAGAGTGCTGATGCACATTAATTGTTGTATTTTGTACATTCACTAATCTCCATCTTATGGGTAAACGACTATGCTTAAAAAGGGCAATAACAAATACCAGGTTAGCAAATATCTAAAGAATAAATATATTCAGAGATATTTTTGACCTCCTAATTGTCTATGATTCTTGAAACATTCCCCATCAAGTTGATAAATCAATACCAACAAACTTTTATTATTTGTAAACGATCTGAATTCAATACGACTGAATTGCAGTACCCTCCTTAAAATATCCAAATTGTCTTAATTGTATACCATTAGACTTATTCATATCTTTGAAAGTCTTGATGGGCTCATAAAACTTGGTTTTTATAAAAAGAAAAGTCTTTCAAAATGTTTTAAAATATTAATCCACTGCATCCTCTTAGCTTTCCTCTTGACTCCTTTTTTTTTGGTTTTGTTTAATTTTTTTAGTTTGTGGAGGATTTCCTGTCTTCCCATTTTCAGCTGTTCCCTTTAATGAAATATGTTGTTACATAAAAAATGATTATATGGAAATGAGTGTACAGATTTGTTGGAGCATTTGGTTGGGACAGGAGTTCCTTATTTTCATACTGTCTTTTCCCTTTCAGATTTTGTTCTTTAGATTAGTTTATGGCCTCTCTCTGGTTCTATGCTGATGTTTACTGCAAGAGATTGGACAGCTATGCACTACTTTGTTTGCCTATTTTCTTTTATCTTTTTTCTAATTAGGAGTATTTTTACGTACTGATCTTCTCCACTCTATGATGTATATTCTCTCCTCTTCTAAACTTTAAGAATATAATATTCATTTATCCCAAAGGAAAATGATTGATTTTAGGGAGACTTTTGTTATCATATTCCAAAGCTGATTCTGTACATATCTTGCAGAGATAAATTGCTGGCAGGATTGGTTGGTCTTCTCTGATATATTCTATTTTCTTATTAAAAGTGGGTGCATTGATTTTGTTGATTTTGTGGACAAGCTGGTTTCACGACTTACAGAGGGTGATCATCATATACTTAAGACCAATCATGTGACCTGGTTGCTTGCACAGATAATTCGAATTGAGCAAGTTATGAATGCTTTGAACACTGATCCTAGAAAGGTAGTTAATTATAAGAAAAACCTTGTTATTTTATCTTGCTTCCATTATGGACAGACAGTAAACTGTAGATCTACTTTTTTTGTGATCCAAACATAAAACATTTTCTAATGTTCTGTAAATTACACATTTTTTCTGGCCTCCAAATTCTTATCAAGAATGCAATTTATCTTGATTCCATTATGGACAAACATTAAATTGTAGATGACATTGGTATATTTGAAGAGTTGTTGGAGAAACATCCCTAGGATTGGCAGAGTCATTTGGTGGTGATGAAAGAAGATTGAGAAAGGAGGAGAAGTGACTGCATATGTCCTGGTTAGAAGGAACAAGTAAAAAATGGACAAACTTAATGAAAAAGATAGCAAAAACAACATACTAGATAAGATAAACCGAAAACATTGTTTGTTACCCTTTTTGAGAGCAATGATATCCCGAAAAGACACATTTGAAAGGCTAAGGAGAGAGTTTATCTTGATTAGGTGTGAGGTTATATTCAAACATGTTGAACCAAAAACATGTGGGGAAAAACCGTATAGAGGAGAATGGGGAAGAAGCACAAAATGAGTTACATGATCATTAAGACAAATGATGACATTCAATTAATGAGATAACATGCTATTAGGACAACATGCTCCCAAAAATGATGAGGAACATGACTATGAAGAAGGGTCTAAGTGGTTTATAAAATGATAAGGGACATGACTATAAAGAATACCATTGGATGTCATGAACTGTTAGGATTCGTGGGACAAGTATTCCTAGGCATTTTAAGTGCAAAAATCACATGGATATACCAAATTGTTTTCCAATTTCATTGTCAAATGTGTGGAAGATAGAAAACAACTTTGATTGATTTTTCATCAACCAAATCTAAGTACATTAAAAATAATCATCAATAAAGGAAACACATTTAAAACCAAAGAGGTAACAGTATGAGCAGGATCCCAAGTATTACAGTATAAGAAAAAAAGGAGACAAAACTTGTTATTAATGCTATTAGAAAAGAGTGACGAATGTATTTATCTAATTGACCTGACCTACAATTTAAGCTTACACTTGGCGCCATCTTCTACAATTTTGTCAATCTAGGATATCCTAATTGCTCATGAATCATCATTGGAGAAATGGTAGATACACATACAAGTGTTGATGGAGAGAGATGGTAGAGGCCATGTGGCTGACGTCTGATGCCAATTGTTGGTCTCAATATCCAAACCTGCAAGGTGTTAGTATTTATAGTGAATTTGAGTTTAATGTTTTTGAATATTGAGAAAAACTGTATAGGGTTAATCTCCCTTGTGTCTAAAATACACATATGGTGAATGTATTTATAATAAAGAGTAATACAAGTATATATGGCAACCAAACATAAATATGGTAAATAGAAGATATTGTAATAAACAATATTAACAATATCTACCTATATCAAACAATATCTATTTTCTCTAATAAACAATAAACGTTGTGTTTCCCTAATTAATGTGATATATATATATATATATATATATATATATATATATATATATATATATATATATCTAACAAATGTCATGGGATTTGGTTAATTGGGTAATGGAGAGTAAATTAAATGGACAATTAGATCCATAATGATAACATCAAGAATAAGGGTTGGAAGTGGGTGGGTATTGCCAATGCCATTGACTTGTGCATGTGAACTATTGATAGTTATGATAAAGGGTAGTTTGTTAGTAGTAGTAAGGGAAGAGAAAAGTGACTGATTACCAGATATATTATTGGTTGCACTAAAGTCAATGAACCATGGACCTAGGGAAGGAGATTGAGAGGGACAAGCAGATGATTTATCCGTTTGCCAAGGGAGCAATGTTGCTAGGAGTTTAACAACTCTTGTACCATTGGAAACGGCCTCATATGCTGCTGGGATTGAACTAGGCTGGTCAACTAACAATGTACGATTAGCATGACTCAATATTAGATGTCTGAGCAATATTGCTCGAATTAGGATATTTACCATGCATCTTCCAATACCTATCTGGGCTTCTAGAGGCCTTTTGAAAATTGTGTTTGCTTTGTGGACCATTGTCCCTAGAGAAGGATTTCTATATTCTGGGGAACCCTTTTGTTCCCTCCCTGTTCCTGACAATGACTTTTAATGTCCTTGATCTTCCCACTGGGTTGGGGTTACAAAGTCTTGATCTTCCCAACCGTACAAAGCACAACCCTTAATAGCCATCCAGATTCACCTGGGTGCCAAAATCTCCACACTAGAAAAGTTGGAGTCTAGAGACTAGAGATATCACTACTAGATTTGTCAACTCTAATAAACAACTTACATACTATTCACCGAGTCTCCATAATGACCACAAATTAATCACATTTGTAGCAAGTTGAGCACATGTGACTTATATGCTCCGACGTAAGGGGGAGTGTTATAATTATATAAATAAGAATCATATGTTTATAATTTCATATATTGGGATCATATATTTGTAATAAAAGATATGAAGAAGATCATATCTTTATTATTAGAGAATTCAAATCTCCTATAATTGAATTGATTTCTTTCTTGAATATAAATAAATCATTCGTGCAATCACAAAAACATACTGTTTAAGCTCGGTGCTTCTCTTTCTCTTTATAGTTTAGCAACAATAATACTTGTGTTGGTGTGTCATGGAAGTTTTATATTATGTTGTGCTAGGAACACTGTAATTGATGTGTAATATGGCACTGCATGGTAGGTGGAGACGACCAGAAAGATTTTATCATTTCATAGAGAAGACAAAAGTTCGGATCCTAATAATTCTCAAAGCATCTTGCTTGATTTTGTGAGCAGCTGTCAAAATTTACGTATTTGGTCGCTTAACTCATCAACCAGGGAATATCTGAACAATGAACAGCTTCAAAAAGGAAAACAAATAGATGAATGGTGGAGACAAGCGAGCAAAGGTACACAAGAACATGATTATTTCACCCTAGTTTATCTTATTACATTGTCAAATCACTAAATAATTTTTACTGTATATTTGTAAGATTATTTTGAAATATCATAATTTAACTCGCTCAAGTGTATGGTTTTGAAAAAAGCATGCAGTTTTCTTCTTTTTCATAAAAGTTTATATGCCCTCTTATGGACATGGAAAGACTACAAATATGTATATTAATATGTATTACAAATAATGTGCTGTGTTATCTAGTAAAATTTCCATGGTACAACACATGGCTTACAGACATGTGGTGAGGTGGAAAAGATTATGTAAGATCATGTTAGAACTAATCATCTGCTTATCTTTCTCATCTACCTTGAATATCTTTATTTTTTCTTAGCTACTATTGTAATATGTAGTGTATAAAAATAGGGGCTTGTAATTAGTGCTTCAATTACTGCATTCAGGGGCTAATCATGTGTATAAATTGAACTAGTGCGTTTAGACACTTGGAAAGTAAAAGGAATTTTGTATTTCTGTATGTTTTTAATACAAGCTCTAGTCACCTTTTTATAGGGTATACAACTAAACCTATTTAAGGGAAATGGAAACAAACATCGGTGGTAAACAGTAATGCTTGTTGGAAAAAAGCTAGCAAGAAAGTTTGTCGTCAGTGAACAGAAATGCCAACTGGACAAGGCTTGCTAAAATGTTATCAGTGATAAATAGTAAGGCAGGCACTGAACTGTGACAATGATGGTGAACATTGTATCTGACAGGAGCAGTGATGGTACGGAAAAAGAAAGAAATTGGCAAAAGTACATGGTTTCTAAATAAATTACTCTTATAAGCAGCAGGTCCATAGGGAAAGCATGAATTTGACTTCCCTTCTTGTCAAGCTTTTGATGCCATATAGAAAGAATTAGTGACGAAGTAGGTCATTGACGGACAAAAAAGAAAGACAATAATATACATATAAATAATTAAAAAATGCATAAAGTATAATTGTGATGCAAAAATAGTGGAAGACAACCTTATAATTAATGGTATATCGCATCTAAAAATTCAAATAGCAATAAAATGAACTAAAAACACTGATAAAATCAAGTTCTAGACTTAATATAACAACAAAACATGAGTTAGATTTCCTAAATTTTTAATTATCAGTTGGATGTTCTTGAATTGCTTTGTTCAATGTCCATTTGGGTTGTCCAAGAGCTATAGTTGCTTGTCCATATCAGTTTTTCGCATGGAATCAGTGAAACATTGGTAAAAGTAATTGTAGAGGGGGTACTTGATTGTGAGCTGTCAGAAGCTGTGGGAAAAGTACCTGAATTGGACTAAAAAGGGAGCGTTGACAAGTGGGTCGTGCCAGATCAGTGAGAAAAACGCAAGTGAAGACAGGCAGGCGCATGAGACAGACGTGCCGGGAAGAGGTCGCACATGAGGGCGCATGTAGCAGCGGATTGAAACAACGAACGAAGCGTGGTGGTCGCCGAAGCAAGACAATCCTGTTCGTAGTGAGGATCGGAGGAAAAAGAAGTTCAGTGACAGATGAAAGGGCACATGGTGGCTGCATATACTGTTCACCAAAAAAATAAATTCAATATCGAATCCTTAAACTACTGATACCATATAAAATTGTATATGTTCTGAATATATTGTGTGTCTGGTGCAGATCTCACAATATGTATTTATACTATTGAATATAATCAATTACAATAAAGACACTTAATAATTACGAATCAACCATCCTAATTTTCGAGATTATGTAATGGTTGATTTCCTAGAAATCTAAAACAGCTGATTATATTCTAACAAAATAAAGGAGGTCTTGTAATGGAACTAGTGGTGGCTGTGGCGATGAATGGCAGGACAGCTGATGGCAGGACAGCAGGAGAACGGTGGTAGAACTGTGACAGTGCTGGAACCAGATGAGGATGTGGCATTGTAGGGTGTGTGAAGCAGAGGATGTTGTCGGTGGGGTGCGTTTGGTTTATTTTCTGATGTAGTTTTTTGGGTTGGGGTTGGGTTGTATGGCTCAACCCTCTGTTTCATGATACTTGGTTAAGTGTTTGATTCTCCTCCTTTACAACCAGATTTTAAGAGTGGGTTCCCCAAATGCTTGGGGCATTTCATACTCCTTTTTATTTGGGGGATAAGCTATAAAAGCACATTTGATAGTCTGTGGGTCTAATTTTCTGCAGTTTTGATTGAGAGTGGACAAAGGCAATACCCAAAATACCTGAGTTTCAAGACTTGACGCGATAGAAGGAAAGGATGTCATGTTGTACAAGAATAATACCATTTAAGACACATCTAGTAAACTGATTATAAGATATGTGGTAGTCAAGACAACTTCTAAACAAGCTTAAGGAACTTTCATTCTGAAGAGCACAACTCTAGAAGCTCAGACTAGATTACCGTTCTTACTCCGGGCCTTTAGTTGTGGGGTGTTGTTAGGTTTCTTTGATTAAAGAAACCAATCTGCCGCATGAAACACTCACCAAGAACACACACACCAGAAAAAAGACTGAAATACTTCTTTTATTGGCTATAGAACAGTTTGTGAACATACACAGTCAAGGGATAATGCTTCCCTTTCCACAGGACTCTAAGGATCCTGTTCCTAATTTTCAAAGACCAAAAAACCCCCTCTTTACACAGCCAGAGACCCTCTCTAAATAGTCTCCCACCAGGGACGACTATCACACCTCAACCTCAACTGTCTAACCAACCAACTACCCCCGACTAACTACTTGTTCTCTTCCTCCTTATATAGACATTTAGTTTCCTAACAGGTGTCAACACTAGTTATCTCATTAGTAATGCCATTCTCTTTAAGGGATTGGAAAAATAGTTGATTACATGCTTAGTGCCATAGCCAGACCATTTATGATACCACTAAATTTGGTTAATTTCTTTGCTGAAAATTTTGACGGTTAATAGAACATTGTAGCTATATTTTTGGATGTTTGACAGCTTCAGGGGCATAGTCAGAACTTCAACATAGATGTTTCTGCAAAATTAAAGCCTTAATCTCCCTTAGATTTATGTTGTTAGTAGGATATTGCACTGTTAGAAGCTATTTGAAGATTCAAGAGATTTCTTTGTCATCAATACTTTAGGGTTAAAGTTCTCTATATATAGAGGCTGATGTATGGTTCGAATTCAATCAATTGAACAAAATCTTCTGTCATTCAGATTATTCCTTTTCAAGTTGTTCAAATATCATGTGAGAGAAACAATATTTTGTTTTTCTGAATTTGCTTTAATCAGGAATATGCTATTCCAGAGTGATCTATTTAAAATAATAATGATTATAAGGATTATAAATCAGTACTATTTTAAAGATGTTAGGAATCGACAAACAAAAGTCCTAACACACAAACATGTACACTGTTACAAAAACAGAGTAGCTGGAAGCAGTTTTATTATCTCACAACAGTTACAACAGTCAAAAACACCAGTGTAAATAAAACTACCCACAAAAGGAGTACTCTCCTTTTCACTCTGGAAAAACCCAGTTACACCAGTGTTACCTAAACCCTAAAAAACCATCAACAACAAGTGAGGTTCTATTTATCAGGCCCTTACCCACAACCACATAACTGACTACCGGTTACAACTAGTTACAGTGTAGTCCATAGTAATTAAATGCTTCTATTTCCAATAGTTCTATACTTTTTATAATATTTGGCGGTTTTCTGAAATATTGTTCTGTTTTAGTTAAATGATTATTGTAGTGTTTGTTTGGTTGCATTATTATAACATACACTTCAATTTTAGGGGACAGAATGATGGATTATATGAATATGGATGAACGCTCGATAGGGATGTTTTGGGTTGTGACCTACACAATGGCACAACCTGCTTGTGAAACAGTAATGAATTGGTTAAATTCTGCCGGAGTTGCTGACTTACTGCCAGGAACAAATTTGCAGCCAGCTGAGAGATTAATGGCTACACGAGAAGTGAGCCCACTGCCCATGTCATTGTTAGCTGGGTTTTCAATAAACTTGTGCGTGAAGTTGTCGTATCAAATGGAAGATTCTCTATTTTCTGGGCAGGTTTTTCCTCTCTTTCTCTCTCTTGTTAAGATTCCTATACCAGTGTGATTGTTTTGCTCCATACCTTTTTTTATTAAATATGTATGCACTAGCACCACTATGCTATTCGCAATCCCAACTAAGTTAACACTCTAGATAACATCAACCACCTGTAGCATACTCAAATATTATTAATAACAAATGCTAAATTCATGATGGTGGCCCGACCAAACCCATCAACAGAAAGACTAAACAAACCTAAAAAAAGGTAAATGATATCTGTCTCTAAAGAAATCAATACTAAGAAAGGATGACATAACATCCCACCAATTATTAATCTGATATTTAATACCTTGTGCCACAAGCAAGTCAATGAATCTATTACTCTATCTATGAAGCACATATTCAGACACGGATAGTGTTATAGCTAAATTGAAAAATATAGGACATAGACACATTGATATATAAATATACATATATATATATATATATATATATATATATATATATATATATTAAAATGTACTAATTATACTTTATAATCTAAGAAAAATCAAGAGAAACATTTATAAAAATCGTGTTTAGTTTAGGAAACAAAAACATAGTTAACCCTATATATATATATATATATATTATGTTATAGTATTATGCTTACTTATATATAATATTTTATATTATATATTATCTCTATTATATATTATATTTTAAAATATTCCATTAAATATTATTTTAACTATACATATCACTGACCATTATCTCTTATCATAATTTAATAAATCTTTTCAGTTATAACAAAAAATGCATTTTATCTTTTGCCTAAAATATTTAACCTTATATGTATATTTTCCTATTTATTATAATTTCTAGGATCTCACACATTCTCTTAATAAGAAAACAAGAAAACAAGCAATTAGGACATCACCCCAATGATGGACCGATAGATTAGAGTTTAGGATTTAGGTTTTAGAACCTTATTGTTAAGAGAAGAAGACAACATTCTCTTTGTTGAAATGTAATGTTTTTATTTAATTATTATTTATGTATGGGAACCCAACTTTAGGGTTATGGTTTAAGGGTGTGCCTTGACCCTTTGTGTTCTGCCCCTTTGTATTCTATAAATACGGTAGTAAAACTGTAACAATGTAAGAAATTATTCACTGTTTACTTCACTAAATTATTCACTGTTAGGACAACACCAAACCAATATATTTTCAGAGTCTCTTAATAAGACTCATAATTCTGTACATTCACAAGTGTTGCATAAACAAGATCTTTTATTATTTTTCGTATGTTTATGTTTACTTCTCTCCAAAATATAATACTGACATACAAAAGTAATACTGTGAACATTGTGTAGGAGCCTTGTTGAACGTCTGTCAATGGCCTAAAAAACATTTTTTTAGATCGGACACTTCAGCAGAGTGTATGATATATGTTGTATGAGTGTCTAACTAGTGTCAGTATCCGATCTAATCCCTAGTTCATGTTAACAAAATCGCTTGCCCATAGTTGCCCAAATAACTTTAACGGCTTTAGGAAATTCTGATTCAACCATTTACTAGAGATCAGTGGCTTGCGTCACAAATAAACCTGAAAAGTATAGCACAACATACTTTGTACCTCTGCAAGAAAGCAAATAATCTTTCCATTCTATCAGCAATAGGCATGAACTGACTTTTTTTAGGTTTTCCTTTGAAAATAGGCACACCAAGATATAACAATAGAATGTTACTTGAAGAGAAACCTAGCAGATCAATAATTCTTCCTCTTGCAGCAGCAGGGATAGGACCAGATTAGAAAACATGCCCTTGCCTCTTCATATCTTTGCAATACAGCCACAAGATTCCTCAAATTACTGAAATTACCTCTACAATAAATCATGATGTCATCTGCATAAAGAGAGTGTTTAGGAAAATTATACCTACTAGGAACAAACCATCTCTGTGTAATTTATCAATGCTCCTACTGAAAACTTCTGCTAAGCAAAAAAGCAAAGGAGAAAGTGAGTTTTAATAGTACAATCTGTACGACCATTCGTTGAGAAAGGCCTGGTTATTATTATTTTCCATAAGGATTTCTTCTTCAAAGAACTGGAGATGAATAATACTAGTGCATCTTCTAATTGTTCAGAGGATAACTGTAGTCTGATATTTTACCTCATACTTACGTGCAGGTTATACCCAGCATTGCAATGGTTGAAACTTATACCAGATTGCTGCTCCTAGCACCTCATTCACTCTTCCGTTCGCATTTCAATGTAATTTTCTTTCCCCTTTGATGATAACATTTTGTTTTGTTCTTTATTGCTTGGTTTTTTGTACGTAAAAATGTGGTATTTTTTTGAATTTATTAAATGTTAGATGGAACTAATTCTACTTTATCATTTGCTGAAATGGAAATTGAAATTATTTTCTGGAAGTCATCGGGCTACATTTTATTATCTTTATCTTGAAAAGAAGTCATATGGAGAAATAAAGTAGGTGATCTAGGTTGTTGCTGTGAATCTGTAATGTTAAATTACTTTGGTGAAAAACAAGAATGAGTACCAGAAGTCTAAAATATTGCAATATAGAGTTGTGTTTGTCACCTTTCCTTGTTCATTTTATAGAATCTACCGTTGCCTAATTCTTATCCTTTTCCAGGTTTCATGATTTATTTTAGTAATTTTTGCTGCTCATTTGTATTCTTTATTTATTTAAGCTTTTTTGTTCTTACTAACTGATGCTATAATTATCTCTAAAAAACGTGATTTATTACAGCATCTGGTTCAAAGAAATCCTTCTTTGTTGAGCAAACCTGGGGTAACACTTTTAGTGCTTGAGATATTGAACTACCGACTACTTCCACTTTACAGGTGATTATATCTAGAGTTTAGTATCATGTTCTGTCAGTGTAAACCAACCAGAAATCGCTGTTGGTATAATTTTTAAGGTAATTGTCATGAAAGTTAGCACACCATACATGGTTCCGGTTGTTTGTGATTCGGTTAGTGCAAAATTGTTTTAGACCGACAATGTGTAGACTATTTTCTTATTTAAGTCACAATTTGTTTTCTTCTGTAAAAATTGTATATAGTTTTTAACTGTATAGACTTTTTTTTTCAAACGTGTGTTTTTAACTAGCTTTAGAATTATATTATTCTTTATGGTCCCATCCAGGACTTTGCCCCAAACTTTATCTCTAGTTTCCAGAAATCAACATAGATGTGCAAATATCTTCTATGTTGAATGGAACCGGACATTAAATTATGTTTTATATTGTGAGAAAACCATGGTCGGGAGAATTCGAGGGAAGACAGATTTGAGAAAAAATTTGGTAATCTGTATTCTGAGTGTAGTCTGGGGGTAAAGATGCATTTCTATAGAGGTTAGCGAGCTGCATCGCAGACCAGAGCGGATAACAGAACCATAGCTGGTATAACTACTGTTAAATGAGGGGAAACACGTGCTAAGAACCATGTGTTCGAACTACATCACAGACTTTGATTTATGTAGGGTCATTGCAATAAATACAAGCATTTATAGGGATTTTGTTCCTATAAAATGTATCATAATTGCAAATATCTGATCAGATTTTCATCTGACTCAAATCAGAATTTCAACATAATACAAGATAAACATAATAAACAACAGCCATCTGCAGTAACTGCTGCCACCTAAGTTTTCACTGTAGCTATATCCTAAAATAAATAAAAAATTTCTATTTGTAGATACCAGGGAAAAAGCAAAGCCCTAATGTATGATGTTACAAAGATAATTTCGGCTATAAAAGGAAAACGAGGAGATCATCGAGTATTCAGATTAGCTGAAAATCTGTGCCTGAATCTTCTTTTCTCGTTACGAGATTTTTTCTTGGTCAAAAGGGAAGGAAAGGTACTTGCTTTTTCGTCTCAAAGCCGAAAACTGTATTTTTTATTCTTTTGTCAAGTACTAGTAGTCACCCTAAGCTAAACAAGACTTGTTTTATTTCCTGGACTATTTGCAGGGCCCGACAGACTTCACTGAAACTTTGAATCGAGTGACTGTTATAACTCTTGCTATTCTAATTAAAACTCGTGGGGTTGCTGATGCTGAACACCTCCTTTACCTACAAAGTATGTTGGAACAAATCATGGCAACTAGCGTCCATACATGGTCAGAGAAAACACTACATCACTTCCCTTCCGTTCTTCGTGAAGCATTGAGTGGTCGAACTGATAAAAGAAGCCTTGCTATACAAACATGGCAGCAGGTTTGTTATTCAAATTATATTGTCATATCTATTGCATGTTTTGTAGATGAAGAAAGAATAAAGCACATGGTGTAGCCAAATTTTGGTTTCATCCTGTAGAATTGTTTCCTTTTGTTCTAGCAAAAACTGAAAATAAGCTTAAGCTAGAAACATTAAATGTTTCCCCCTTGGTGTTTGTGAGAAGTGATCTTTATAGGCCTAGAAACAATTATTATCCACCCTATTATAAGGGGTAGATGGGTAATGGGTTTGCATAGTAAGAGGGAATAAAATTAGGGGTTTCTTCCCCTAAGTGGGCCTTGAGCCCAATTTTTGGATCCAAAATATATTAGACTTCTCGCCCTAGAGCCATATGGACCACAGTCCCAAGCTCAAGCCTTCAGGGCGAAAAAACCTAGGAATAGTCGGATTATGGGTGAGTTAAGTTTGGACAAACTGATCCCTTAGCATTAAAGCTTATGACGTGGTAGGAACCAAGGGACTGCTACTTTAGCACAAAGGTTTTATTTAATGTAAATGGTTGAGAGGCCCTTCGTGTAGGCTAACGGTCGAGCGACTCCTACTTTGTGCTACATTTAGTATTGTTAGAGTAGGTACTAAATATAGGTAGTAAGTACTTGTATTGGAAACTTCTATATGAGTTGTTTTCTTATTAGCATTGATTTCTTGTATCTTTTGGTCTTCTTGATGTAATTTTCTTCTATAAATAACAAAGAGCAATTGAGAGGTAATCAATCTCTTAAGCTCTTTTTACCATATTTTCAGTTTTATGTCAGCATCAGAGCGTATCAATCTTGTTTTACTAGTTTTGTGGTTGTTCATTGTCTCTCCCTAGTCATTGTCTTGTTATGAGGAACACTTAGTTTGGTTTGTCTGATTGAGATACAGTAAATACATCGTGTTTTGTCACTACCTGTCATCATGAAAATCAAAGCCTGGAACCTGATGAAAACCTTTGGCTACCAAGCAAGCTTTATATTTATTAATAGATAGGCTCGAAAGTGGCAAACATTTGCTGTATGACCAAATTTAAGATAGATTTGGCACTGGAAGTTGGCAAACTTGCCATGTCCTTTGGCAGGACTGTTTCCACTACGAGCAGAACCTCAATAACTTCCCTTTGGAGCACTTCTAGCATAGGATCCTTGAGTAAAATTCTGTGAGGGTGTTACTAAATTCTGGTTTTCTTGTTCATATCGATGAGGCCTGAGTCCATGTCCATACGAAAGTGCTTCAATCTCAGCAGTAGAAGGAGGTCGTTTCTTACTCTCAATCATAGATACAACATAAGCATAATCAGGTGGAAGATCTTCTAGAATAGCATCCACATGCTCTCCATGCCTAACTGAACCTCCTAGGCCTCATATGTCACTAGCACAATCAAGAGCAATGAGATAACGAGGCGAAACAACCGGATAATGACAAACCGTTGCAGCTTATGCGATTTAATCACTAGTTCAACATATTGGCGCAAGTGCAAATAGTTAGACTCATCCAATTCTCAGTAATAGACATAGGAAAAGAATTAGAGGCCATAAAACAAGTTGAACAACAAAAATCACCAAACAACACCGAACAGACTTCAAAAACAGAACACACTCCGAACGCAAGCATGAAAATGACGAAACGAAAACAGAGATGCGCACCGTAATCAAAGTCGCGCACCAAGAACCACGAATCACCGCTAAAAACCACGAATCAAACGTCAAAAACATAGACGCACACCAAATCGCGAAAGCGAACCCGAGTGCGCAAGGGAAAGGAGAAGGCAACAACTCACCGACGAAACAACGGAGAGACGGGAGCGAAAAAAATTGAAATCACCGATTAAATTCCACAATGAGGAGATCAGAGTTAAATAGCCAAACAAAATAGCGAATCACGCAGGGCAACGCGAACAAGGAGTGAAGGTGAAAGCAGAAGCAATTACGAAGAATGAGTGGAATCCAGATCGATGAGAAAAAAATGATCATGATACATTTATGAAAGAGAGAAGAGAGAGAATGAACTAAAACAAATGGAACTGATTTTATTAACGTGACAACTACTAAAGTGTATTGCACAATTTTGTATTTATAGAGAACTACACATACCGACAGCTATATACACATACTGACAATTGTACACTAAAATACACTAACAGTTGTTCCCTGCTGTATGCCATCGTCTTTCGCCATCTGTCACCTTTCACACTTCCTTGGTGGTCAACTTTTCCTCCAATAACCACTGGATTTGGTGCATCTCGTCTTGCAACTACCAAACCACTTGGTCGTGTCCCCTAGTTTTCCACCATTGTTTGTCATCTTTTGCGCTAGCTATGGAATGTAGATTGCTGCTGTAATTCTGAATGTTGGTAAATTCTTCCTTTAATATTTTTTCCTTTACTCGGTGGATACAAACGTTCTTAATGTTCCTTTTGTAAGTGTCAAAATCGTGCTGCTCATTGCGTACTCAAAGCAGGTACAAGTTTCTTTACCATCCATAAATATATATTCCCATGCTCGAAATATCTAATCCTTGACATGAGGGGTGTGTTGGAGACTCATCAAGTAGAGATATGACCAAATTATAGTATATAAATTATACATACCTTTTCTTACAAGTTTGTTTTGTAAGGTCGAGTTAGACTTAAATTTCTAAGAGTTATTGTTACACAATGTTATTTTGGATGCAGAAGTTATACGATTTTGGTTATGAGTTAACTCAATCTTTCAAAATTAAATTGTAAGATTGGTATTTTCTTCTTGTTATGTACTTTAGTTTTGTCATATCATTAGTCAATGTCACATATTCAACACTCCCTATCACATTGAGGATTGATATTTGTTTGTAGGGTGATTTCATAGTGGCCCAAAAGCGGATGTCTGACTTAACTCAACAATAATTCTTAAGATAGACCTATTACTATTGTAGAGTTGTGTAGGAGCCAAACTCAACTCTACAAAGTTAGTTTGTGAGGTGAGAGTTGTCTTCCAGTTATGTACTTTAATTTGACCATATCATTAGTTATTGGCTTGCCATAGGGTTCGGCTAGGCCTATAAATTGTAGTCGATTTGGGATTTTGGTTGGCCTCACTAGTCACACTTTTTCTACTTGGTCCATCAACTTGAGATGCACCGTGCTGTTTGACACCTTTAGGAGTAAGATCTACAACAAGCAACATTTAGGACAAATCTCTGAGTGATGTAGAGCTAATCACAACCCTTCACACTGAACACAATGAAGGTGCTAGAGGCTGTGTTAGAATCCCTTCATTTATGCTGCACTTAATGTTTCCATGTACAGTTTTAACTACATAATTAGGAAATTTAATTACATTCCATAACTAGTAAGAGGATAATTTGGATGATATTAATAGGCTGACATTATGTTTTATATTTATTGTACAGGATCATAGATTCTGAATTGTAGGGATAGATTATATCCATCATAAATTAGATTATGTCTTTGTATTCTATTTAGAGCTATTTCTCCCGTATTAAATAATATCAGAAACAATTTTTCTGACAGGCTGTAATGGAGGCAAACCAAAGAGTCAAGAACTAAGACAGTTTTCCGTCTGCTATATATTGACCATGATTAAACGATTGAGTTGTAGACTAGAGCCCTTGTTCCATGACCAATCTGGTTATAAAGTAACTTGTCTATAGTTTATACATCTAAAACTAAGGTAAAAGTATAAGTGCTACAGGTCAACCATTGGTTTAGTCCTGTGATTATAAGGAAGTCCTCTCCTTTCTTCGACTCCCCTTTTAATTAAATTAAATTTCAGAATGAGGTAAGATGGCAATGTGTTGTGTGACAATTGAAGCCTACGTGGATTTTGTAAGAGGGTCGAGAAAAACTCTTCATAACCTTACCTTGTAGCAAAGTTTATCCCTGTCGTACACCATTGTTTCCCAACATAATTGTTAAACAATTACTAAATTAAGAATGCCAGAGCCTGCAATTGTTTTTTACAGCGGTATTTTGTTCCACTTGTTTCTGTACACAGATACTTTTGAAGTGAAACTGTAGCAGTGATGTAAAATAAACTTAGTTGGTGTAAAAAAATCTTGTAATATATTTTGTTAGAAATTTATTGGATTTATGTGCTGATTTTATTCTTTGATGTGTGAAATGAATTTTTAATACTGGTGCAGGCTGAAACAACTGTAATAAACCAGTGCAACCAGCTTCTTTCACCATCAGCTGATCCTAGTTATGTTATGACCTATATCAGTCATAGTTTCCCTCAGCATCGACAATATCTATGTACTGGTGCATTGATATTAATGCATGGCCATGCAGAAAATATTAACAGCGGAAATCTGGTATCAATCTTTTAACTGCCTTCTTAATGCTTCCCATTTTACTATTACCATTTTAAATTTACTATGAAACATATTGATCTATTATATGGAAATTTTTCTGCGTATTTGAAGTCAACTTTATATTCTTTCTTGTATAGCTCTTTGGATTCTATTTCTAAAGTTCTTGCTAGTTGATTTAATGTTTTCTATGTTTATCTAGGGACGTGTCCTGCGGGAGTTCTCTCCTGAAGAGGTGACATCTAATATTTACACAATGGTGGACGTTCTGCTTCATCATATGCAGATAGAGCTTCAACAAGGACACTCCTTACAGGTTAACTGCTATAATGTGGCTTTATCGATTACTTCTGTTGGTTGGTGGCTGTATATCTTTACAGGACACTCCTTTTTCACATGCTTTCTCTTTACAGGACTTGATGTTAAAAGCTTGTGCAAGCATTGCCTTTTTTGTTTGGACAAATGAATTACTTCCTTTGGATATATTGCTTCTGGCACTTATTGACCGCGATGATGATCCGCATGCTTTGCGTATTGTGGTATGTGCATACATTCAAACTCTTTGATTGTATATTTTTATTTTTCTCATTAACATTTTGAATCCCTGTTGGCCCTCCTGTCCAAAATTAATTAATGATAGAATGAAAAAGAAAATACAACAGATTAAACTAGGTGATAGTTATATTGTGTATTTTTATTCTGTTATTAAATAGTCTATTCATTTCTCCTCAAGATGTAGTTCCTTCAATTTGTTTCATTATTTTCGAATTTTTATTCACATAGATATGACATAGTAGCGTTGCTTAAGTATTTATAATTAAATTTTGATTCGGTTGAAATGTTTGAATATATATGGGTAACAAGCTTGAGTGTATTAACAAAACACTCAACTGTATTTTTGTGTGTATATATAAAAAAAAGCTGAAAGTAATGTACACTGAGAAAAGTCCTAAACAATAGGGTGTGCCACCTATGGCATCAGGATACAATCAATATAGAAGATGAAAAGCAGCTTTTGTACTTTCAATAACACATAGTTTTATATCATACATAAATCTTGCACTTGTGTAAGATATAACATATTGAGATGTTGAGTCTTCAACATGCAAGAGTATGTTGGACATCTCACATCGACTAGAGATAAGACCAAACTATAGTATATTAGTGGATGCGGATCTGACCTTAAAAGTCAATTTTGTAGGGATGAATTAGGTTTGTTGAATATAGAGAAAATAGGGTTTGAGATTAATCTCCCTTGTGTAGAAAATACACATAGGGGTTGTATTTATAATAAAGAAAATATGGGCTAAGCCCAAAATACAATATACCATCAGGTCCAACTTTAACAGCAAAACCCACTTGCAACCAATAACAGATTTTCCAAACGGTAATGGAACAAGCTCCCAAATTCCATTATTATGAAGAGCACTCAGTTCATCGAGCATGGCCTGACGCCAATCATAATGGGCTAAGGCATCACGAGCAAATTTTGGAATGGTCACAAATTAAAGCAATATAATGAGTAGACGGATTACGTGTAGAACGGATACCTTTTCTGAGGGCGATTGCAAGGTCACTCGGTGGAAGGGGAGACATAATAGTTGGCAGTTGAGGTGAGTCACTCGCTGGTTGTTGAGGACAATGGCGACGACTATAAACTTGATGAGGTGGTGGAGCAGAAACCTATGAAGCCCGGACACGCCATATCAGTGGCATTTTCCGTGTTTGACACGGGTTGGACACCGACATTCCTATAACACACGTGTCAGTAAAGTGTCCAATTTGAAGGATATTTTTTTGTCTTTGACATGATTTTGACATGACTCTAACACGATATTAATAACCACAAATTCAATGATTTTCTAAATAACCCATAAAGTTGTTATCACATAAGTTTATATTATGATTATAAACTTTTCACTTTTTTGGATATTAGAGAGATAAATTAGATTTATTTTGTATTAGTTAACAATATGTTAATTAAAAGTTTGAAACTAATATGTATATATATACCGTGTTCTGTGTCCTATGTTTTTTTCAATTTAGGCATATCTCCATGTCCGTGTCGTGTCCGAGTCCGTGTCCATATCCGGGCTTCATAGGCAGAAACTGATGGCGTACAAGGCACATCTGGAAAATCACATATCTTAGGAATATTGACAGGACTAGGAAAAACAACGGTATTAGATGGAGACTTAGTGGAATGAGAAGAACTTTTATAGTAAAAGAAGACTTATTGAAGGTGACATCTGCACAAACAAAATAGCGGTTAAGAGAAGGAGAAAAACACTTGTATCAAGCCCATGACTAAAATTGTGCACAAAACATGTAGACCCAAAAACCTTGAGAGGTAAGGGATGAAGAGGTTCATGAAGAAATAAAATGGAATGAGGTATTTTATTATTTAAAAACTAAGAAGACATGCGATTAATAAGATAATAGGCAAGAAGAACAACATCACCTCAAAAAGATTGAGGAATCTCACCATGAATTAAAAGAGTGCGAGTGGTTTCAATAAGATGTTTATTTTTCCGTTCAACCACCTCATGTTGTTGAGGTGTATATGCACAAGAAGTTTGATACAGAATGTCACGCGAAGTCATAAATTGTTTAAAAGAATTGGAAAGATATTCCCAACCATTATCACTTCGCAAAATTTTAATAGAAATACCAAATTGAGTTTGAATTTCATGAAAAAATTGAAAGATATGAAATAATTCAGAACGACTCTTCATTAAAAACAACTGAGTACACTGTGAATAATCATCAAGAAAAGTAACAAAGTATTAAAAACCTAGACTAGATGCAACACGACTAGGTCCCCAAATGTGAATGAACTAAGGCAAAAGGGGACGAAGCACTATGTGCGATACTATGAGGAAAATAACTACGACTATGCTTGCCTAACTGACACAACTCACACATCAACTTAGACAACTTGGAGAAGCCAGGAACAAGCTGCTGCAACTTGGTAAGACTAGGATAACCTAATTGAGCAGGAAGAAGAAGAGGTGGAGACTCCATAACTGCACCAACATGAGAAGAAGGGTGGAGATGATAAAGATCATGAGACTCACATCCGGTGCCAATC
The DNA here is from genome assembly GCF_037176805.1 of Vigna unguiculata. Taxonomy (NCBI): domain Eukaryota; kingdom Viridiplantae; phylum Streptophyta; class Magnoliopsida; order Fabales; family Fabaceae; genus Vigna; species Vigna unguiculata. The sequence continues at coordinate 8,173,588 of NC_140793.1, read as the reverse complement.
ACCTGTCTCGAACTCCAATCCTGTAAACAAACAAAAGATTGGGTAAAGGAAATAGTACAATCAAGAGATCGAGTTAGACGACTAATGGATAATAAGTTAAAAAGAGACCTAGGTACATAAAGAACAATATCAATGGATATAAAAGGAAAAAGATCAACAGTCCCAACACCATGAGCTAAACAGGACCCATTAGCCATTGTAACAAAGGGTAGATTATCCGATGAGGACAAAGAGGAAAATAGAGATTTGTTACCAGAAGTGTGATCGGTGGCACCTGAGTCGAACACCCAAGGACCAATAGACGAAGATTGAGTCAGATCAGCAAAAGATATACTTGTGTGGGCAACTGAAGCCGTGGAACTAGAAAGCTTACGATCCTCACTCCATTTGAGAACTCCATTTAAGAAATTCATTGAAGAGAGCAGATTTGTCGGTGGCGGAAACAGATGAATGAGGATCTGCAGAAGATGGTTGTGGCGGAGGATCAATGTGAGCAACAACAGCAAATCGAGGAGGACGACCATGTAAGACATAACACAGATCAATCTTTTGGTCGAACTTGCCATAATGATCACACTTGTGACGCCTTTTCTCCGGCTTGAGTGAGTGGTGGCGATCATCACATTGAGATACTAAAGTAGAGGAATCATTAGCATGGACAGGTGGATCAGCGGAAGGCAAGTGCACATTGACATTTCGAGAAAAAACGGACAAATCAGACATGGACGCAGCGCCATGGAGGAGAGAGAGAAACCCTAAAAATTGAAAGGGTGCCAACGGAAACACGAAGTCCAAATTTGGAATGCCGAGGACGAGGCGAGTGGAGCGGTGGGGATCGGCGCCGGAAACAACGGTGTACACACCGCCATGATCTAGATACCATGTTGAATATAGAGAAAATAGGTTTGAGATTAATCTCCTTTGTGTAGAAAATACACATAAGGCTGTATTTATAATAAAGAAAATATGGGCTAAGCCCAAAATACATATGAAGACTAATAACAACAACAGAAACAGAAAATAAGATATTAATGATATTTTAACAAGGTTTAAAGTCCACTTTCTGAGATAATTAAAGGAAGTTTGGCCTACAACAAGACTTGCCCTTAAAGTATTCTAAATTGCAAATTGATCCTAAATATTTTATATTAAATTTAAATTTGTCCTTGATTGATTTTTACTATTTGCTACTTAATTGGAAATATAGGTTCCCACCCAACATATCGGGCTTGGCCGACTTAACCCAACTTGGGTTTGGCGTGACATTGTTGACGCGGGTCCATCCTTGGCCGACCTGCTCTAAGCCTGAATAAACATGGTCTAATCTAAACTTGGCTCTGGATGAACCTAATTCGACTTGGCTCGACGTTGCCTAGCTCCACTCAACCCAATGTGACCCTGATTTGACTTGGTTTGATGTAGGACCGACTATACTCAACTCGATGTGGACAGGACATGATTTGGCCTGATGTGGTTATGACTCAATTCGACTCAACATGGGTCTGACTTTACTCTACCTGATGTGAACCTAACTCAACTCTACTCGACTGATGTGGGCTCTACTTGACTATTCGACCTGATATGGACCAGACTTGACTCGGACTTAGGTGGGCTTGACTCGGACCTAGGTGAGTTTGACTCAATTTAGCTCAAGGTGAACCTGACTAAATCAAGCCATGGTGGGCATGAATCAACTTAGCTCAAATGCTTGGCTCTAGGTGGGTCTAACTTGACTCGGCTTGATGTGGTCCTAATGTGGGTTTGACTCTACTTGGCTTGACATTAGCCCACTTTACTTGGCCCAATGTTGGTCCTACTTGACTTTGTCTGAGGTGCACTCGACACGACTCAACCCAAGGTGCACCCAACTAAACTTGGTTTGAGATGTGCCTAACTCGATTGGGCTCGAGGGTGCCTGATCTGACTTAGTTATCCAACTTGACTTGGTCTAATGTGGGCTTGACTCAAACTGGCCTGACGTGGGCTCAATTCGACTTAGCATGATGTGGACCCTATCAACCTAGGGTTGACCTAGACTTCGCTAGACCTTGCCAAACCCGACTAACCCACTTGACTTAAGCCCAACCCAACCATATCCATATTGACCTCAACTCGAACAAACCTGGTCTCTACCTGACCCGATTAGACCTAGGCTTGACCCAACTTGGCCCGACATTGGGGAACTCATCCTAATTTGTCTTGCCCAAAATTGGCCTCGGCTTAACCTGATTTTACTCATACTAAATTTGGATTTGAATTGATAAAATGTTTTTCATGTGTATAAAGATTTTTTTTTAAGTTTATTCATTTTTAGACAAGCTTTTATATTTAGATAATGGCCCATGGGGCTTTTGTTGGCATTTTGACAATGTGGGCTTTTCTTATATGAGCTTTTTGCTCCCATGGGATTTTGTGGCCCCAACCCATGTGGGTTAGGGACAAGTTCTATGGATTGAGCCACATTGATAGGTCTAATAGTCTCTTTGAATGAAGCCTTAAATGAGACAAATATTATACAAAGAATAAGACATATTATATTTATTAAGAAGTGGACTTTAAGCCTAACTCAACCCTACAAAACCGGCTTGTAAGGTGAGTTTTGCACTCCACTTATATAGAATGAAATTGCTTTATCTCTAGTAGATGTGGGACTTCCAACACACTCCCTCACGTCGAGGTATATACATCTCGTGCGTGAGACTAGAAATGGGTGGTCCATTAGGGGCCTGATAACGGGTAGAACAAAATGTCCAAGAAATTTCGCTAGGATAGGCGTTTTAAACAATGGCTCTGATACTATCTTAAGAAGTAGACTTTAAGCCTAATTCAACCCCACAAAACCGGCTTGTAAGGTGAGGTTTGCACCCCCCACTTATGCAGTATGAAATTGTCTTATCTTTAGTCAATGTGGGACTTTCAACAATACTAAACGTAAATCGTGTTGAAATTGTGATTATTATTCTATAATTCCACTTTCAGACAGCTCCTTTTTGGGTGTAAGTATCTATCCCTAAGGATTGAGTGTTATAAGTTATATAGCTATTTCTTGTTTTGTACACTTGTATTTGTATTTATGTGAAATATGAAATAAATCAGCTGAGAACACTATTCACTGATTTTTTGCACCTCTAAATTTAGGTAATCTAAAAGAATTATTTCAAAATCAGTTCTCAAAATGCTTTTCCTTCTACTAGATTAATGAGATTCCACTGTCGGATTTCACATTTTGGGTTTCATGCATAGGTCATACTATATAAAATGCAATTTAGTTTTCTTCTGGTCTGCTTTAACTTTTCAGCAAATCATAATTTATTGACAAATCATTGAGTTGCGTACCAATTTGCCTTCAAAGGGATGAAAACTATTGTTGCAATATACAACATCTCAACAGCACATTATAGAAAGAAACCCGATCATAAACAAATCATCAAAATGTGGAGGATAACATCGCAAATCATCTATTAGAATTATAAAGTAGGGGAAATTTAGCTTCAGTGTTTTCCTTATATTAAGATTAATCGTGTTATGGCAAAAATTGCAGATTAGTCTACTCGATAGGCAAGAGCTTCAGCAAAGAGTAAAGCTCTTTTGTATGACTCGTGGGTTCCCTGAACATTGGCTTTACTCAGGAATATTCAAGCGGGTTGAGCTACAAAAGGCTCTTGGAAATCACCTTGCATGGAAGGATCGGTAAATTCTTTTCCTACAATGAGAAGCCATGTGATTTTTTCTTAGACTCAGGATACTCTTATTTTATTCGTCGTGGTTGAGAGGAACATTATAGATAATGGATCTTTCAAACCAATAAATTTGAGTTATATATGGTACCAAAAAGGAGCTTATAATGTTCTTATATTTCTAAGAATTACAAGCTCATTACTTAAATAAATTATTGGAGACCTATAAATGCTCTTCCTCAACTGAAACATTAAAAAAGAATGAAAAAAAAAATAGATATAAGAGATTGATGATGCTAATAATAATGGATGGATGAATATAAACTCTCTAGTAGAGAGTTTTTTCTTTTATGCAGTTCTTTGAGCTTGTATCTTGTACTCCAGAATTTGTATAAATAAAATAAAAAACTTATTTGAAAATTAGAGCACAAAAGTTCAAAGTCATAGTACAAGAAAACCTCTGATTCTTGAAGTAACTAGAGAAATAAAAATAAATGGTGATATAATTATTATAGAAATAAGGAAAGTATCCTATGTAATCAAGAATATCTATTATATATGTATTATTAGAAATGTTTTTATTTATGCCTATATCATCTCTTTATTATTAGAAGATATCAAATCTTCTCTATTTATTGTATTGGTTCCTTTTTCTCAATATAAATAAAGCATCAATGTTATCTTAAAAACACGGTTTCAACTTAATATCTCTCTTTTTCCTTTAGTTTAATGTGGTATCTAGAACTCTTTACAGAACCGTGTTGGTCCAATAGACTCATTGTCTCTGGAAGATTTTGGTTTGGCAAACCTTTGTCTCCGCGAATTTTCTAATGAAATTTACTGTGAACACCATTTTCTTTGGTGTGCACAGGTGCTGATCTATTCAAACGTTGATGCAAACCACCCATCCACACATCCTCACACAACTTTTTTCCTGCTCTGCTTAGGTCATTTTATCATTATTCTTTTTTCCAAATTTCAAGAAGAAAATGTCTCCAGTTGTACATTAACTTCCATAATGAATTCTCCCATCTGTTATAACCATAATACTTATTATTGAGGAGATGGATGAGACTAATATTTCCAGTTGAGCTTTTAAAATGGGATTGTGGTTAAAAAAACATGAACAGTGGATAAAAATTGATGCTTAACTATGTAGTGTTATTAATTCCACTATTCAAACCTCACTCAAACCTATTTTCCATCCCCATAAACAATGGTAGAACCCAATGTTCAAATTCTTTAATGGAACAATTAAACAGTTCAACTGACAGTAAAGTAGTCACGTATCAACCACTGAGGCATAAATTTCACAGTAATCAATAAAGCTAACTAGGAGTAGTCACTAACATTCTATACCGAAATTCCACTACACCCAAACTCTTAGAATATAATCGATGGTTACAGATTTCTAAGAAATCAACCGTTACATAATCTTGTAAATTAGGGTGATTGATTCCATATTATTATGAGCCTTTATTGTAATTGATTCTATTCAATAATATAAATACACATTGTGTGGGCTGCATTAGACACACAATACATTCAGAACATATACAATTCTATACAAACCATTACTCTAGCCGACATTGAGTTTACTCTTATACATTGAATGTATAAGACACACAACAGGTGTGAAAAATGAAAATAAGAAGAATAAAAATACACAGGACTTAATGGGTTTGTTGGAAGTTCCATCGACTAAAGATAAGGCCAATTTAAAGTATATAAGTGGATGCAAACCTCACCTTACAAGCTGGTTTTGTGACGTTGAGTTAGACTTAAAGTCCACATTTTAACATGGTATCGGACCATACATTAATGTCAAGTCCCATGCTCTAGATGTATATACCCTCGGCATGAGGGGATTTGTTGGAAGGTCCCACATCGACTAGAGATATAAGTGAGTGTAAACCTCACCTTACAAGCCGGTTTTAGGGTTGAGTTAGGCTTAAAGTTTACTTCATAACCAGGTTCAACTAGCCAGCCACATAACTTAAAAATACTAACAGTGTTTAGAAAACAAGCTGTGGCAAAATTTGAATAGTAACTTACAAAAACATTCCCAAAATTCTTGTTGATAAGAAAACGTGAGAAAGGAAGAGAGAGAAGAAATATTTTATTAATTACTATCATGATAATTAAATTCTGAACTACCCTATTTGTAACAGTCATACTCTCTTAAGAAAGGAAATGAAAAACATCGTAAATGAATGTGTAGATTCTAAAGATATTTTTCATAATAACTATAGAGATATTAGGATGTTTTTATTCCAATTGTTAGAAAAGTGGAATTTAAGCCTAAAAATCAACCCCATAAAACTGGCTTGTAAGGTAAGGTTTGCACCCCACTTATATACTATGAAAATGCCTTATCTCTAGTCGATGTGGGATTTCCAACACACCCCCTCATGCCGAGATATATTCATCTTGTGCGTGAGACTTGAAATTAATAAGTGGTCCGTTAGCGGCCTGATAGCAGGTGGAACAGAATGTCCAAGAAATCTCGCTAGAATAGGCTTTTTTTAAACAATGCCCTGATACCATGTTAGAAGAGTGGAGTTTAAGCCTAACTTAACCCCACTTATATACTATGAAAATGTCTTATCTCTAATCGATATGGGACTTCCAACACCAATAATCCCCTATTTACAACAAGAAATAGTTGTACAAGCTTCTTAATGAATTTCATTATTGTTGGTGCATGTAACATTTTAGTTCGGAAGGAGAGAAGTAAAATAGCTTTAGCAAATATCAAGTGTTTTTTTTTTGTTTTTTACTTTGATTTCTTATTGATACGTACTATTGGGATATAATGTATCTTTCTGCACCCTCTCTGGAAAATATATGAACTAATGCTGTCGGCAACAAACTTTCCAGGTATCCAGTGTTTTTTGATGATATTGCAGCACGTTTACTTCCAGTCATCCCCTTAATTATTTATAGACTTATCGAAAATGATGCAATGGATACAGCAGAAAGAGTACTGGCCATGTATACCCATTTGCTTGCTTATTACCCTCTAAGATTTACATTTGTTCGGGATATACTTGCATACTTCTACGGTCATCTTCCTGGAAAGCTTATTGTTCGAATTCTCAATGTACTTGATGTCAGTAAGGTAACAAACTTTATTTTCTCTTGCTATCCTTGTCTTTCTTGAAATTGTTTTACTTGAAAATAGTCCTTTTCTGCAACAATTATTGATGCTGTATTTCTTTCAGATTCCCTTTTCAGAGTCATTCCCGCAACAAATAAGTTCGACAAATCCAGTCATGTGCCCTCCTCTAGATTATTTTACAACTCTGTTACTGGGAATAGTGAATAATGTTATTCCTCCATTACATAACAATTCAAAATCTGGATCTATGGGAGATGCGTCAAACAATGCACTGCGTACTACACAAAGCAAGCCTGCCGCAGTATCCCAGTCTGGGCCAGCAAATGCTTCAGAGGGCCAAAAGGCATTTTACCAAATTCAAGATCCGGGAACATACACTCAGTTGGTTCTTGAGACTGCTGTTATTGAAATACTTTCCCTTCCTGTATCTGCCTCTCAGATAGTACAATCACTTGTCCAAATTGTTGTTAATATACAACCAACCTTGATCCAGTCAAGCAATGCTCTTCATGGTGGTTCAAATAGTGCAGGGCAGGGTTCAGTGTTGCCAACATCACCTTCAGGTGGAAGCACAGATTCCTTAGGTGCAAGCAGATCAACTCCCTCAGTTTCTGGAATCAATACCTCTAACTTTGCTTCTCGAAGTGGTTATACATGTCAACAACTATCTTGTTTGTTAATTCAAGCTTGTGGCCTTCTACTGGCTCAGCTTCCCTCTGATTTTCATTCACAACTTTACTTGGAAACGACACGTATTATAAAAGAGAACTGGTGGCTTAAGGATGGGACAAGGTCGCTTGGTGAAATAGATTCTGCGGTTGGCTATGCATTGTTAGATCCAACATGGGCTGCACAGGACAATACCTCTACAGCAATTGGTATGGTTTGGCAGAAGGGTTTTATTCTACTAAGCTGCTTGCTTAAATTTTGCATTATATTTTTAGTTCTATATCAACAATCTGTCTTTAATATTAAAAAAAGTGACTTGTGTTTGAGATATTTTCTTATCTGAAATATTGATGGTTTGTATCCAACAAAATGGATGTGCTTTATGCAGCAAGGCTAAGCTATAGTTTTGTATGTTCTAGTTTATGTGACTCAAAATGTTATGTATGAAGATATTGTTTTACTCATATCAGGGTAAAATAATTTATGTATGAAGTGTGACCAACCAACTGGGTAGAAGTTCTAGAAGATATTTCTCAGAAATTTATTTCATTGACTTGAGATTACTTTAATCTTTTTGTTGGAAGTCCCACATCGACTAGAGATAAGGCCAATTCACAATATTTAAGTGGGTGCAATCCTCATCTTATAAGCTGGTTTTGTGGGATTGAGTTAGGTTTAAAACTCATTTCTAATATGGTATCAAGTTAGACCCTATCCTAGCGAACTTTATTGGACATTCTGTTCCACCCGTTATCGGGCCGCTAATAGACCACCCACTAATTTCTAGTACCACGCACAAGATAAATATACCTTGGCGTGAGGGGGTGTGTTGGAAGTCCCATATCGACTAGAGATAAGGTCAATTCACAATATATAAGTGGGTGCAATTCTCGCCTTACAAGCCGGTTTTGTAAGGTTGAGTTAGGCTTAAAACCCACCTCTAATATTTTTGTTCTAGAATATGGACTGAAATAGGTTTTAAAATTTTCTTTACTGTTTCTGAACATTTCCTTTGTGAGATTGCTTTAATCTTTTGTTTGTAGATGATTATATTTGGAGTTAAGGGATGGCCAAAAATCATTTAGTATTTTCGCAGCTGATGTATTATATGTATATATCAATATACACAAAAGTGTGTGTGGAAACTGAGGACATAGCCTTGTGACTCTTAGCCCTTTAGCTAGGGTACATTAAAAATGGTAAGAGCTGTACAACAAATAATAAACAACTATTTTAACAATTAGTAGGTTTTAGTACCACACTATCATCTAGGATTTTTATAGAATTTGAAGTGTAAATTACCTTTATGACGAGTGCTAGCTAGCAATGTACTTTCTAACACATCCTTACCAAGATCTGTTGGGAATTGCGAGATCATGAGACCTTATAGGGAACCAAGCCCACTCAATTGCAGGATTTCCTATCAAATTTAGTAAAATATGTGTTTAAGAGGGTGTCTTGCTGACATTTTTTCTTTGAATAAAGCCGGGTGGTATATAGTTTACTGCTTTCATTTTAATTAGGTGAATTTCAATATATTTCTTGTTATTGTTTGTGCCTTATAAGGACTCTGACCTTTTGTGTAATCACAGGGAATGTGGTGGCCTTGCTTCATTCTTTCTTCAGTAACCTCCCTCAAGAATGGGTTGAAGGGACCACTGTCATCATCAAGCAGCTTCGGCCTGTAACATCAGTCGCCCTCTTGAGAATAGCATTCCGTATAATGGGACCACTCCTTCCAAAACTTGCCAATGCTCATGCACTTTTCAACAAGGTACAGAGAGAATCATCAATTCCTCTATCTTGAGAAAATATTCTGATTGAACTAGATTGTTACTTATGAAGAGAAATTAAGTTTTATTAAGATATTGCTCTGTATTAATGAAATCCTTTCACAAAAGAACTCTCACCAAGTATGTAGAGACCTGGGGTCCCTCACTAACGAAATCCTTTATCTAAAGCATACCCACAAAGCCTTCACTGATCCGCTTTTATTCCCTCCCGTCTTATAGATTGTCTATTGGGCGATCCCTATTTTGTATTTATTTTTCCTGACCTGTTACAATTAGTTGTACTGAACATTACGTATTTATTCTCTTGCGACTGTTACAAAAAATTGTTTATTGAATGGCTATTGCTGCTATCCTCTCTTTTGGATACCTATATTGTATTCTTCCCTTGTTCCCCACTGCTAAACTTCTTGTGGGAGTTTCCCTAACACTTTGTATATACATGCATGTCGTTTTTCTCGTGTTTTATGTTTTCAATACCTTGACTCCAAGAAAAAAAGCTGTGAAGAATTCTAATTCTCCATGCTCAGGCAGGGTTTTTTATTTTCCGGCTCAGGGAGGGTTCTTTATTTTGAGTCACAGATACTATTAACAAACACCTGCCATGGATAATTGCTAGCCTATGCTCCATATCTCTTCTGGTATCCGCCAATATTATTATCACTTTGTGAGATCAGAAACTTCTGTCTGAAAATTATAAAATTAGATTCAAAGAGTTTTCACTGACAGTTACAAGGTCTCGATCTCATGATAAATAACTTTGTCATCCATGTGAGTTGACTTCTGTCTTATAGTTTCTTGACATTGTAGTCTTCCAGAATTAAGATCTTTCCAATCTGAGTTTCACGGTGGGGAAATATTGTGCCAATTTTTCGGCAAGTGTCTAGTTCCTGGACAATTCATGAACACTGAGCATCCAAATTATATAAGTGACACTTTTTCTATTTGAGGCATTGAAATTGTTGCAGTAGGATATAGCCAGAATTTGTCTACTCATATATCAATGACTAGAGGTGCTGAAGCTCAACCAATGTCACAGCTTTTGCTCTTGACCAAAATTATTTAAACCATAACAGCCTCGTTATAGATATACTATTAGGATTTTATCATATACTCATATCTCATGGTTTTTTGCCCATATTTTTTATGGTCACTAAAATTGGAGTATTGATGGTTTCCCTCTCATTTAAAAATGACACAGATCCTCTCATCATTACTAAGTATATTAGTGGATGTATTTGGAAAAAATTCGCAGACAACGATTGGTGTTGATGCGTCAGACATAACAGATATCATTGACTTCCTGTAAGTGTTACTGAATTGTTATAAAATGAGCTTATTACAAGTTCTGAAATCCTGATCTTCTACTTTGGCACTTGGTTTTCAGGCATCATGTGATCCATTATGAGGGACAGGGAGGGCCTGTGCAGGGTAGCAGCAAAGCACGACCCGAGGTTTTGGCCCTCCTTGGAAGGGCATCAGAGAGTTTACGTCCAGACATTCAACATCTGATTTCACACCTTAACTCTAATGTGAATGCCTCTGTATATGCGGCATCTCATCCTAAGTTACAGAATCCAACTTAGATGCAACTGTATTATATACTTCCCAGATACTGCCTCTAGCTGATGATCACAAATACACAACTTGATTTAGAATTTGTATGAATTAAGAGTTGTATATAAAACAATGTATATACATGCCTATCAATTCAGCTCTTCTGTATTACAGCTAGAAGTGGAATATAAATTGATGTGGGACTGGGAATGCTGACAGAAAACCCTTTTACTTTGCGTGCCTCACCTCGATTATATCACGAACAATTTTATATACTACACTTATCTTACCTTAGTCATCTTTGACATCACAATTTAGTGCAACCATAATTCATTGGCAGCAATATCTTGTTCAAGTACAACTTTTCTGTCATTTGCACTGGAATTTTCTAGAAACAGGTATCATTGCTTTAAAAAACAACATAAGAAACAAGGATCATGTGCTCTACCAAGTACTATGTTTTTCGTCACCAAGGGGACTACTGCACAACAGTGGTGGACCTTCTGCATAACAGAGGGGAGCGGATCATTTTCTTTTATTTAATTTTTCATATATATTTAAATTATTTATTTATATATTATTATATTATTTATATTAATTTTAAGTTTTTTCTTAAAATATCATATATACTTTTTTTTTCTATTTTGTATCTCTGTCTCTTCTTTTTATCTCAATTTTTACTTTTAATATCACTTTTTTTTAAAATAAGATTATATACAGTCAAATTGACGAGTTAAAGAACATTTTAGATCAATTAATTTATTTTTTTGAATTGGTTTATTTTGTACTTTTTTTTAAGCATATGTTTTCTTTTTACATGTGATAAATTTATTTATTGTGTAATGTTAGGTGGTGACAAATTCATATTTTTTTAAACAGGTGAGAGGTGATAAATTTATATTAAAAAAATTATGATAAAATATAAAATAATTTTTTTTTTTGTGAAGATTGATAATTCATATACATTAATTAAACTTGAAAAAATTCATGAAAATTCAAAAATTAAAGATTACAAAAAATAACTATTTAAAATTTTTAGAGTTACATAGAATTTTAAAAAATCTAATCTGGCATCTTAAGTTTTTTTTTTTTAAGTTCCGTCGGTCACTGCTGCACAACTTTACCCGTACCAGTGTTATTACATTATTATGCTTAAATATGATCTTATTTCATAGTGTTTTCTATAAATTATAGTTAATTCAGTACTGAAATTTTAAATTTTTTTAAAGTTAATTTAATCATGCAATGTATTTATTATTTAATATGACGACAACAATAAAATAACTTGTTAAATTCTTTGTTGCATAAACGACGATGTTGTGGGCGATTCTAATCCTTTTGGTAGAAAATTGGTTTGAAAAATAGTAGAGTTGTTAAACAGCACTATAATATATTCCACGATAGTATTAGCAACTGTAATATAATACTTCGGCTCAATAGAAAAGTGTCACATGCAAAGACTATTTGGGAGATGGCAAATAAATTTGGAGTGAATGGTGGTGCGGAAAATATGATAATTGAAAAATTGATTTAAATGAAAAAAAGTACCTGAAAGTTGATACTAGATGGGCACTTCTTCCTCCACGACGAAGGATTTTTTAAAACTTTACAAAATATTTTTACTTTTATCGAGCTCACCAATTTGCACTTCTAAAACGATTTTAAAAAGTTACCAAATTTTGAAAATGGGACTAAGAAAATTATCAGATTTCAAATTCTGGTTAAGAAAATTATCAAATTCTGAAATCCAGTATATATAATTTTTTTTTCGTTTTTTAATTTTATTTTCATATGTATAAAAAAAATTAAAAAACTTAAAAATAAATAAAAATATAATTAAATAAAACTAAGAATTAACTAAAATTAAAAAAAATTAACCTTTAAAGAAAATATAAAAAGATAAAAGTAATAAAGAATATATATATATATATATTCTTTAGGCTTTTAGTTTGCTTTTATTAATATTAATTTTATTTTTTTACGTTTTCTAATTTTATTTATTTTTCTCAATATATTATATTAATTAAAATTAAAAAAATATAACTATATTTTAATTTTGTTTTTTATTCTATTTTAATTTTTTAATTTAATTTTCCTTTTAATTTTTTAATTTTTCTTCATACATATTTTAAAAATAAAGTAATATATATATATATATATATATATATATATATATATATATATATATATATATATATATATATATATATGTGTGTGTGTGTGTGTGTGTTAATTCTATTTTTATATGTCGCATTAAATAATACATAAAATTAAAAAATAATTAATCTTTAAACAAAATAAAAAAAATTAAATTAAAAAGAAAAAATAAGTTTTATATATATATATATATATATATATATATATTATGTAGTTTTCTTAAGCAGATTTTAAAATTAGTAATTTTCTTAATCAAATTTCAAAATTTGGTACTACTTAAACCAGATTTTAGAATTTGGTAAGATTTTGAAATTCCGTACTTGTGTGTGAGAGAAGTGCTTGTCAAGAAATCAAAATGCCATTTCAAGTATTCTGAAAAAGTTTGGTGACGCTGAAGAAAAGTGGGAGGTTCAAGAAAAAACACCCATAATAGGAACGGAAAAAAAAAAAAAAGAGTTTTGTCATTTAATTGTAGGAAGTTGGGATCGAGAGTGTAGAAGGTTGTGAAGAAACTATAAGAAGGCTTTTACTTCCTGCGTCCCCTGAATTTCTTTGTGCACTCCCTCAAACCTTGAAATGATATTTTAAAAATGATTTATGGATTACATATTATGAAAGCTCTTCGCAAGAAGCTTTCACAAATATTTTAAAAAATATTTTTGAAACAGTTGCTAGAATATGATTTCTGAAAGAAAATTTTCGGAATATATAAAATGTGTTTTGGAATAAATTTTTCGGAATAAAATGTTTTAAAAGAGCTTTCCAGATCTTATATCGGAATGAATTTTTCGAATAAAAGATATTTGGTACACATGGAATATGTTTCGAGAAAAACTCTTCGAAATAAGTTTTTTTTCAGCATTTTCTCTCTTTTTCTTATGTGATGTTCTCCGTACATTCTTCTTCCTTTGTAGTAACGATGCGACCATGATAGTAGTGGAAACAACGGTAGTGATGTTGTGTGTGATGTAATGATGAAGGGTATTTAAGTCTTTAACTAGTATTAGAGGGTGCATTTAGTAATTGTAGGAGTGCAGGAAGTAATAGCCCTATAACAAAGGAGTACATACAATTCTAATTCATACACAAAACAAAAATGAAACAATTTGAGCTTTTGCTTACCATACTCCCTTAGTTTTCACATGCACCTCTATAAGTTTTCAGATACCTATTTTGCCCCTTGAACTTTTATTTCAAATGGTATCCATTCCATTGGTGCTTGAAGCTTAAAAGACAAAAAGTCTGGAGAGGGAGGTAGTGGTGATGGTAGTAGTGTTTAGAAGCAATTTAGCTTGAGGTAGGTGGTAAAGGTATTAAAGAATATGTTTGTTTTTGTTATCGGAATTCAAAGTTTGGAAATAATCTTTTGGAACATGTAATCTAAAACGTACGACCATGGGGTGCTGCTCTAGTGTTTAATGGTAAAAAAGAATGTTGGATCCTTTCACCTTTATATAAAGTATATGCTGCTAAACAATTGATAATCAAGAAGAAATACCTTTTTCTTAGGATCGGTTACCTAATGGATCAATTGCATGGAGTTATTCTTTCCAAGAGGATTTGAGATCATACTATCATTAAATCCTAGTTAAGTGTGAAGATATTTCGAAAACAGTTTTCCAATCATGATATAATTTATGGTTGTTCTATTTAAAGTGACCAATGCTCTAATAACTTTTATGAATTACATGAATCACATCTTTAGACCTTACCTTAACAAGTTTCTATTGGCAGATATATTGATATGCTTATATAGCCTTGATAATAAGGATAATAGTGAACCCTCTCAATGTAGAAATTGTACTGCAATGGAAACATCTCATCTAGTAGGGTAATGTGATAGTAGCTTTGAAGAATTAAAGCAAAGACTAACTAATGCCTATATGCTAACTGCAAGATATATTAGATTATTAGATATTTTAGATAGATATCTTATTTTTATCTTTTATCTTTAGTTACTATTTTTTATTTGTATTTTGGGATTAGTCCATATTGTTTCGATTATAAAAACAATACCCTTTATGTATTTTGTACACAAGGAAGATTAATCATATTCAGTTTTTCATTATATTCAATATGGTATTAGAGCCTCGTTTCGATCCAGGGACATGTGAGTTATATGGCCTAAAACAACCTCATAGGGCCTGGTTTGAAAATTTTAATAATATTGTTTAATAATTTGGTATGACTCGATATGAGGCAAATCATTCAGTATTTTATCGTCACTTGAGTGTTGGATGTGTCTACTTGATAATATATATTGATGACATCATTCTTACAGGTAGTGACAACCATGGCATCTCCCATATGAAACAATATCTTTGCAACCATTTTCAGACCAAAGATCTTGACAAACTCAAATGTTTCTTTGGTATTAAGGTGATAATATCTTGCGATAGTATTGTTATATCTCAAAGGAAGTATGCATTGTATATTTTGGAGAAAACTGCGTTGATGAATTCAAAATCTGTTGACACACCCATGGATGTATCTTACAGGTAGTGACAACCATGGCATCTCCCATATGAAACAACATCAACCATTTTCAGACCAAAGATCTTGACAAACTCAAATATTTCTTTAGTATTGAGGTGACACAATCTAGTGATAATATTGTTAAATCTCAAAGGAAGTATGCCTTGTATATTTTGGAGGGAATTGGGTTGATGAATTCAAAATCTGTTGACACACCCATGGATCCTAATACTGAACTTCTACCAAATCAGGGAGAGATTATGTCAGACCTGAGCAATATAGAGGACTAGTTGGAAAACTGAATTATCTTATAATTACTCATTCTGACATTTTCTTTGTAGCTAGTGTGGTAAACCAATTTCTTAATTTCCCGTGTGAAGATCATTGGAATTAGGGGTGGCAAACGGGCCAGCCCGGCCCGTTTTGGCCCGACCCGTATGTGGCCCGTCAAAAAACGGGTCGGGCCGGGCTGGCCCGTCAAACAGAAACGAGCCAATAGTCACAACCCGTCCCGTATAGGACAGGCTAACGGGCCGGGCCGGGCTGGCCCGTCTAGTTTTTTTATTTTTATTTTATTTTTGTTTTATTTTTATTATTTTTATTTTTTTAATTAGTTTTCAAATTTTTTAATTTGTTTTATTTTTTAAATTTGTTTATATATACATATAAATTATTATTAAAGTCATATTTAATCAAATAAAATATTATTTTAACTTTTAATTGATTAGTTAATGTTTTTAATTAGATAAGTTAAAATAATTATTAAATTTACATATTAAATTATTCAATTATAACTAATAATTCAAACTTAATTTGTAGGTGTTAATGATTTAAATTACAATACTATTATATATTTATACATTTAAAATATATAATCTAAAAGATTAATCTTTTTAATTATTTTTATTTTATTTTATTTTTTTAAAACGGGCCAACGGGCCAGGATGGGCTGGCCCGTACTTTGGCCCGTCAAGTTGACGGGCTGGACGGGACGGGCCAGAACGGGCTGACGGGTTGAAATCTTCAACCCAGCCTGTTCCTTTTAGCACGGGCTGACGGGCTGGCCCGTTGGGCCCAGCCCGTTTTGCCACCCCTAATTGGAATGCAGTCATCTGCATGTTAAGGTACATTAAAGGACCTCCTTGAAAATGGTTGTTATATGGTTCCAATAACCATACAAGAATGATTTGTTATTCAAATGCTGATTGGGCGCGATTTCTTTCTGATAGAAGGCCTACATTTGGATATTGTATCTCCATTGAGGTAACTTGATCTCTTGCAAAAGAAAGAAACATAGTGTTGTGGAAAGATCTATTACATAAGCAGAATATAAAGTTATGACCCCAGCCACTTATGAGCTTGCTTGGTTTAGAGAGTTACAATTTGGAGATGTCACTCAAATGACCCTTATATGTGACAATTAGGTTGCTCTTCATATTAGTTTTAATATTGTCTTTCATGAAAGGACCAAACATATTGAGATTGACTGTCATTTCATTTAAGAGAAGATTGTATCTAGAGATATCAAGATTGAGTTCGTTAATTCAAGTGATCAGTTAGCAGATATTTTCACAAAGTCTTTACTGGAGCCGGAAATTGATTATATTTGTAATAAGCTTGGTAAATATGATTTGTATGCACCAACTTAGGGGGAGTGTTAGATATATTAGATTATTGGATATCTTAGATAAATATCTTATATTTATCTAAAATATCTTATCTTTATCTTTTATCTTTAGTTACTATTCCTTATTTGTATTTTGGATTTAACCCATATTTCTTCTATGATAAATATAATACTCTATGCATATTTTTTTTCCTGCAGAGAACAAATAAGATAGGTTAGGCACAAGCGTCACCTTATCACGTAGTCTGCTATCTCCTTAGTTGGCCTCTTCCTAATCGATACATGTCGGCTTGAACCCAGGGGGGGTTACCTACAAAAGAGTCTCTGAAGCTCAAGTCAGTCAAAGCTCTTAGAGAGTCAAAATCAGTGATTAATGAATGCGTACCTTTAAATGATGGGGTCCACGTGTATTTATAGAGTATTAATGACGTTTGACCATTTCATAGGCTGGGCCTTGACTTGGGCTCTAGTTTGGGTCATGAGTGGGCCTGGGCCCTAACCCAGGCCCTTGAGACCTATTGAACGCGAGGGCTTCGATAATCCTCTTAGACATTTAGGTTAGGTTAAAACCGGATATGCTCGAGTAGTCGGCCTGGGCCTTAACCTTACCCAGATATGCTTGAGTAGTCGGTCTAGACCGACTACTTGCCTAGATGGCTTTTGTTGGTGATATGAGGTGCAAGTTGTCCTCTTAGACATTTAGGTTAGGTTAAAACCGGTACAAGTTAGGCTAACTTGGCCTAGCCTGGGTACTTGGCGGTCTCGATATGTACATTGTTTACTTGGTCGAGTTTGGCTAGGTACGGTACACCAGTCTCCTAGCCTTGTCCGATATGAGTTGTCGGTCAATGATGATATGTGTTGATAAGCTAACGGAACCGGTTAGGTGTGATACACCAGTCCCCCAGCCTTTAAGTGTGGTGAACAGTGTTAAGGCTTAGAATTTGTAACCGTCAGAAGGTAGGTGAAAGGGTGTCAGTTGGTCAAATCGAAAAATTTTTGGCGCCGTCATTTTGAAGTGTCATATCTTTTGCAATGATGGTGTCGATTGGTCTGTGGTATGGTTTTGGCGGGAAGAGGTTCGTCGTTTGGGATTGTGGGCTATAAATATGTGTTTGCAAACAGATGAGGGGTTACTTGTTTCATTTGTGAATTCTGAATTTAAAGACCTTGTGCGCGTAAAAGTGTCCGACTAGTCCTCAATTTCGACCGACATCTTCTCGTAAAAAAAACGAAATCAGGTATGTCCAGTAGTGGTAGCGTGTCTTCGTCTAGTAGTAGTGAAAGTACTGAGTCAGATAGAAGTAAGGATGGGCGACTTGGCAGAGAGGGTACGAGTTCTGGAGTTGTTACGAGCGGGATGCCGATGGAGGTATTGAGGGAGGTTCGAGAGGATCCTCCCGAAGAGTTGGAGGAGAGTAACTGGCCGGCCAAAGGCGGCTATGGGTGGGTTGCTGCTGATGTTCGTGATCAATCATCCTTATTTAGGTGGTCTCGTCTGTTGAACTCTTGGCTGAACTGCACACCCGTTATGTCCAGGGGTGTCAGTGGAGACATTGTTTCGCTGGAGAGGGTGAGTGCCGTCGACCGGGTATGCCATGGGCAGGAGGGGGCTACCGAAAAATTCTTCTACATGTATATGTGCCACTTTTCTCAGCTTCATGTGCGACTGCCCTTAGACGATTTCACTATGGGTGTGTTGCGGGCGTTGAATGTGGCACCTACCTAGCTGCATCCTAATAGCTGGGCCTACTTGCAGGCCTTCCGCATTCTGTGCGAGTCCTTATATTTGGAGCCTACTCCCTATGCTTTCTTATATTTTTATGACACCAGGCCCCGGAGGCCGGCTACTTGGCTTTCTTTAATCAGTCGCCCCAGCATCAGCAGACTGGATGCTTTCTCCCAGTCTTTCAAGCATTTCAAAGACGGGTACTTTAAAGTTGTCGTTAAGGAAGGGGGTAAATCTCATTTTTTGAATGCGGATGGGAGTACCAAGTTTCCCTTTAGCTGGACCAACAATCCTTCTCGATATAAAGACATGGGAGTGGAGGAGTTGTCGACTGGTGACAAGGAGGTGGTGGGGATGTTGTTGAAATTTGTGGATATGTTGCCCACTAAGGGCCTAGTTAGGGTTTATAATTCGGTGCATCCGATAATAGATATTGAAGGTATCTGTTTATTACTTAAGCTGTGTTAATAATGCTAAGTTGTTTTGATCCGAGTCGTGATATGTTATTGCAGGGCATATGGCGCAATCTGGCAAGAAGAATCTGGCGCTCTTTCAATCACTGAGAAAGGAAATGGCCGCTAAGGCCAAGGCGGCTGGGAAAGCTGACGTTCCCAACCTGCAGGAATCGGTTGTGGAGGTGCATGTACACGGCGGGACGAAAAGGAAAGCTGAGCTTCCGCCTCGACCCGGGAAGGGCAAAGACGTGAAGAAGATAAGGGCAGCTCTTCTTGGGACGGCTAGCGGGGCAGGGTCGGCTAGTGGAGAGAAGTTGCCTGAGGCCGGGTTGATCGAGTTGCCGGAGATATCCGTTAGGAAGGATATCTCGATCGACCTTCCGGATACCGTTGTTAACTCTATTGATAACATGGAGGTGGATCATATTGTGAGAACAATGGTAGAGTTTGGAAGTAAGGCCTTAGTCCTGAGTCGGCGTGTAGGGTCTCTTTACAGAAGGGAAGTAAAGGAGGTGGGGGAGTTGCAGGGTAAGGTGGATAAGCTTGAGGAGGAGAAAGCGGCTTTAGAAAAGGAGAAAGAAGGCTGGGAAGCGGAAAGGAAAAGGCTGGCAACATGGAAGGTGCGTTGCTTGGACTCTGAGGAAAAGCTAAACAAGCGTATAGGGGAGTTGGAAGAAGACTATGAGGATTTGAAGGATAAGTATGATGGGGCTGTTGGGGAACTTGACGATTTGAAGAACAACGTCATCCAAGAGCATATTAATGGTTTCGAGAAGGGGTTGCGGCAGGCGGCCTTCTTCCATCCGGATGTGGATGTCTTGGATTCAAGATTTGACGTAGATAAGGACGTAGTTGGTGGGAAGTTGGTGAGGAGGATGAGGGGGATGCTGAGGAGGTGGAGGAGAAGGCGGCAGAGGAGGAGAAGGATGCGGGAGCTGTCGTGGGGGGTGATGAGAACAAGGGGATGTAGGAACTTCATTTTTTTATAATTTGAAACTTGAATTCTGTTTGTAATAATCCGTACACTATTTTACTTTGCCCTTAATATGATGAATGCCTTGTGTATGTTATGTTTGTTATTGGATGTCGATAACTTGTGTGACAGTGGTGCGTTAGCGGATGGGATAATTATGAGTGGATGTTTTGGTGTATGTGATGTTTGGCGATTTGGACTTGTTATTGAGGGTATTCGACCTAGGACGCTTAATTTGGGTAAGGGTGGGGAACGAATTAACCAAGAGTAAAGGGTGTCCGACCCAGGCCGCTTACTTGGGGTAAGGGTGGGGAACGAATTAACCAAGATTAAAGGGTGTTCGACCCAGGCCACTTACTTGGGGTAAGGGTGGGGAACTAAAATGAATGAACCAAGATTAAAGGGTGTTCGACCCAGGCCGCTTACTTGGGGTGTGGGGAACTAAAACGAATGAACCAAGAGTAAAGGGTGTTCGACCCAGGCCGCTTACTTGGGGTAAGGGTGGGGAACTAAAACGAATGAACCAAGATTAAAGGGTGTTCGACCCAGGCCGCTTACTTGGGGTAAGGGTGGGGAACTTAAACGAATGAACCAAGATTAAAGGGTGTTCGACCCAGGCCGCTTACTTGGGGTAAGGGTGGGGAACTAAAACGAATGAACCAAGAGTAAAGGGTGTTCGACCCAGGCCGCTTACTTGGGGTAAGGGTGGGGAACTAAAACGAATGAACCAAGATTAAAGGGTGTTCAACCCAGGCCGCTTACTTGGGGTAAGGATGGGGAACTTAAACGAATGAACCAAGATTAAAGGGTGTTCGACCCAGGCCGCTTACTTGGGGTAAGGGTGGGGAACTTAAATGAATGAACCAAGATTAAAGGGTGTTCAACCCAGGCCGCTTACTTGGGGTAAGGATGGGTAACTTAAACGAATGAACCAAGATTAAAGGGTGTTCGACCCAGGCCGCTTACTTGGGATAAGGGTGGGGAACTTAAACGAATGAACCAAGATTAAAGGGTGTTCGACCCAGGCCGCTTACTTGGGGTAAGGGTGGGGAACTAAAACAAATGAACCAAGAGTAAATGGATAGAGTCATAAAGTAGGGAACCCTTATTTTTATTTATTGAATAGGGGTGCCTCGTTAAAACCTCCTTGGCCAAAACCCTCCTTAGGGAAAAAAGACCAAGTGAGGAAAACGAGTACACCCGTGGTTACAAGTATTGGTTCAATTATGATACATATTTAGCTGAAGTAGAACTTGAGGTGGGATATATTCCATGTGTTGGGAATCTCTTCCCCAAATAATTGTTCCAGGCGATAAGCCCCTCCTCCTGCATCTTCTCGTATACGGTATGGGCCGTCCCAATTGGCGGAGAACTTGCCATCCTTCTTTCTAGCACTGCTGGCCATTCTCCATACTGGTCCCTGACGACAAATGATCGTGGGTGTAGGTTTGCATTATATTTCTTGGCAGCTCGTTGTTTGGTGGCTAGATTGCGTATTTGGGCTTTTTCTCTGAGTTTGGGAAGGAGGTCGAGATGTAAGGCCTGTTGGAAGGGGGAGCCTTTCATCCATAAATGAAGAACAGTTTTGATGATGTCTACTGATCTAGGATAAAATATAGCTTGGTCCAGTTAGGATATGCATTAGGCAATTAGCTTCTCTTTATCAAATGTATTTCAGGCCTGCTGTGTAATTCTGCATATGATTAGTTTTTTAACTAATGGATTACCTATGAGTATGGTACAAAGTAAGTGAAAATATACTCACGATAATCGATTAGGTAAATTGCTAATTGAATTAGTGACAGCAAAAACCTTTGTATAAAAGCTGTTTTGGAATCTGTTTTGGCTCTGAGAATTTTAGAGAGATCACGCAGTCTTCATCTGAGATAGAGCCATCTAAGAGACACAAAAGCTTCAGAAGATTCTGCAATAACTCAAGTACAGATCCAAGAAGAATTGATGGTTGATTCTACCATGATGGATCTTGCTTGATTCAAGGAGCATCAAGTCAAATCTGCACAACTTAGGTGTTTTCGTTTCTTGTTTTGTTTTCTGTATTTCTGATTACAGTAGCTTCAGTGTTTGAAGTGTGGACCTAGGTGCAATTGTGTGGATGCATTGCTCTTAGGGGGAGTTCTTGATTGTTGAATCAAGTTCTTGGGTTTTGGGGGTTAGAATTACATAGGTGTGCTTGTAATTCTTGGAACCTTTTTGTTTAGTGGAATCCTCCTAAGTGTGTTACTTAGGAGAAAACTGGATGTAGATTCTTTTTGAATCGAACCATTATAAATTATGTGTCTTGCTTCTTTCTTCTCTCTCATAATCTTTCTTGATTGATTTAAACGTCCATTAACCCAGAACTGCGAAATTGATTAATTAAGCTTTAAAACCTAAAGATTTATTCAAGATTCATCTTAAACCATATAAAAGCTTGTTAATCAATTCAGATCCCTTTGTGGTTAAGATAATTAGACAGATCTGTTTTTAACAATTGGCACCAGAGCTGGCTAATCGCACGATAATCGATTAGAAAGATCCTGTTATGTTTAATACATCTCAAACCTTTGCTGAAGGGGCATCCATTAACAGGCCCCCTCTGTTTGCTGGGGATAGGGATGGCAACGGGGCGGGGCGGGTACGGGTATCATGATCTCATCCCCATCCCCATAATAAAAATTCATCCCCATCCCCATCCCCAAACCCAACGGGTATAAAACTTTTGACCCATCCCCATCCCCACCGGGTAACGGGTATTTTCTTATACCCATACCCATACCCATTTTTTTATTGTTCCATATATCAATTAAATATTTTTTATAAAAAAAATTTAAAAATCACACCAACGGAATCATGATACTATCAAAATATTCAATATTAAAATAACATACTCTTTTTGATTTTCATGATGTCAAATATTAAGAAAAATATTATAATAGTATAAATCTCAAATTAAAGTATCAAATAACAACTAAATAAAATTCAAATAATTATATAAAAGCTAAAAAATTACACATTACTAAAATTTTATAATAACCAAAATATTTATTAATTTTACAAATGATCAGTGGTTTCATTTGCATTCGATCCACCTACACATAGAAAAAAAATGAAAAATTAGATATGATATAATAATTGAAATTGAAAATTTTAATTACTAGAATATAATGTACCTTCTTCATCAGATTCATTTTCACTCATGAGAACATCTTTTCCTTTTAATTTTTTAACACCTACAAACACCAAATGTAGAATATTAGATGAGAATTCACAAAAAATACTAACAAAAAATATTAATAAATTTGAGTAACTTACCTAGATGGTTTGAGTTCCATATCCAACTTCTTGTACACATCAAAGCCTCTATAGTAATATGATGAAGTCGACTACGGTGAGAAGTTAATATCTGACCACCAGTACTAAAAGCAGATTCAGAAGCTACAGTTGTTATTGGAATAGCTAAAACATCCCTTGCAATTGCTTGAAGGGTTGGAAACTTTAACCCATTTGTTTTCCACCATGATAGGATATCAAATTCTTGTGTAACCGACAAATTATCTTCTTCCAAGTAATAATCCAACTTTGTTTTCATAACTGTAGTTCTAGATTTTTTCTTTTTTGCCATAAACTCTAAAAATTCATTCGCATCATTATCAACATCCTTTCCCAACTCCAATGATGTAGCTATATAAGAAGAAGTTTCATTCTTTTTTGATTGATATTCCAAAACCAAATCATAGCACATTTGACGAATCCTACTAAGTTTCAGATCAAAATCATTACCATACAATTTATAAAAATAATATTCTAACATGTCCATCTTGTACCTTGGATCTAAAACTGAAGCAATTGTCAATATGTTATATAACAAAAAACAAAGAGAATGAGAAATATGTTATATATATATATATATATATATATATATATATATATATATATATTATATGTGTGGATATCTTATGTTTATATATATATATATATATAATTATTTATATATATTATATTATATTATATATTATATTATTATTATGTATATATATTATATGTGTGGATATCTTATGTTTATATATATATATATATATATATATATATATATATATATATATATTTATAGATATATATTTATTTTAAGTATATATTATATTATATTATATAATAATATAAATATAATAATATATATTATATTATATTATATTATATTATATTACATGTATATGTGTAAATATATATATATATATATATATATATATAAAAGTATATTTTATTTATATGTATATATACTATATTATATTATATTATATTATATTATATTTTATGTGTAAATATATTATTTATTTATATATATTTTTTAGATTATTTAATAAATTATAAATAGTTTAGTAATTTAAGCGAGGACGGGTATTTGGGCGGGTATATATATATCCCCATCCCCAGTTGAAAATTTCGGGTATTACCCATACCCATACCCATACCCAGTCAAAGCGGGGATTCCCCGTCAAAACGGGGACGGGTTCGGGTGATACCCACGGGCACAGGTTTATTTGCCATCTCTAGCTGGGGAAAACTATCCCTTCTGGAAAATTCGAATGAAAATCTTTCTTGAATCAGTAGACAAAGGGGTATGGGATGCAGTGGTGAATGGACCTTTTAAACCAATTAAAATAGTGGATGGAGAGACTTTTCCTAAAGAATTCTCACAATGGACCCCTGATGAGAATAAGTGGGCACATTATGATGTTAGAGCCAAAAATATTATATCTTCTGCACTAACTTTGGATGAATTTTACAGGGTATCTGTGTGTGAATCAGCCAAAGAAATGTGGGATGTCTTGGAAGTAACCCATGAGGGCACGAATGAAGTCAAAAGGGCAAGGAAGAATACTCTCATTCAAGAGTATGAGATGTTCAGAATGAAGGCTGGAGAAAGCATTTGTGATGTGCAGAAAAGATTTACACATATAGTAAATCACCTCCTAGCTCTTGGCAAGACCTTTGACAAAGAGGAACTCAATATCAAAATCTTGAAGAGCTTAAATAGGACATGGCAGCCCAAAGTGACAGCAATTTTTGAATCTAGAGACCTCACTAGCATGAGCATAGCCACTCTCTTTGGAAAATTGAGGGAACATGAATTAGAGCTTGGAAGACTCAAGGAAGAAGAGGATGGAGAAAAGAGGCACACTATAGCCTTGAAGAGTGCAGTGAAATCTGCAGTAAAACAGAAAAAGGCAGATTCTGCAGATGACTCCAATGATGGAAACTCTGACAGTGAAGCTTTGAGCTTAATGGTGAAAAAGTTCTCAAAATTTTTGAAGTGTAAGAACAAGACTAACAACAGTTGTGCAGGAAACAAGAGGCAGACCAGATCTGGAACTCAAACCTGCTATGAGTGTGGTAAGACAGGACACATCAAAGCTGATTGTCCAGTGCTGAAGATGAAGCAGAAACTGGATGAGAAAAATGAGGTAGAGAAGCACATGAAGAAAAAGAAAGCCTACATTGCATGGGAGGAAAATGACTCCAGCACATCCAGTGATTCAGATGACAACACTAAAGAGGAGAATAATTTGTGTCTGATGGCTAAAGCTGAAACATCCATTAAAGCAGAATCATCCAAAAATAGTGTAAGTAGTTTCACATCTGACCATGAGGAAAATGACTACTATGAACTGCTTGATGCCTTTAATGAACTGCATAAGGAAGCTACAAAACTACAAAAGTCAAATAGCAAACGTAAAGGAGAGATTAAGTGGCTGGAGGGTAGAATAAAGCAGTTAGAAGAGGAAAATGAGAATCTAACAACTTGCTTGGAAAGATTAGAACAATCTGAAAAACACTCCAGGTCTAGATGTGAGCACTGCCCAGGACAACTAGAAAAGATAGAGTATTTGATGAAAACTCTCTCAAAATTTACCCTAGGAAGATCCAACCTAGATGCTGTACTAGGATCTCAAAGGAGTGTGCTGAATAAAGAGGGAATTGGTTACAGTGGCAACTCTAATCGATTATCGTGTAGAAATTTCCTCAACATTAGCAAACCATCCTCTATTATCTGCACTTACTGTTCTGAACCTGGCCATTTTTCTAATTCCTGTTACTTTAAAAATTATGGGGTTCCTAAAGGAGAGTACAGATGGGTACCTAAAGGAACACCTCAAACCACTAACATGAAAGGACCCAAGTTCAATTGGGTACCTGCATCTTCTCTTTAATCTTTGTTTCAGGTGTGTCTTGATGCAAGGAAACAATGTAGCTTTTATATAATGGATGCTCAAGACACATGAAAGGAGAGGTGAAGAACTTCTGCAGGATATCTTACAAAGCCAATTATTGGTCATGTTACAAGAGGTGATAATAACAAATGTCAAATTTTAGGTATTGTCAAGGTGAAAAGTTCCTCTTCTATTTTATGGTTGTTTGCACTCTGATGTTAACCTGTGCTACTAATTTCACCTGCTGCGTTGTTAGTATTGTCATACTTTGTATGCCTACTGTGTTCAAACTGTGTAGCTGCTTGCCTAACCTTGGCCTTAATCCATTATCGTGTTCTGTATGAAGCTTAGTCTGTGTTAAGTTCTGCATCACATAGTTGCTACTTAATTTCTCATAAGGAGCCCGCTAATCCATTATGCAAAATTGTTATGCATTCTGGTTGTTATCCTGGTTGTTATGCATTATCTCCTGTTGCATCTCTTACATTGTTGCGCTGTTTAGATACAATTTTCCTGTTGTCCTGTATTGCATCCTAAATCTGTCTGATTTTTTTGCTAATGTCCAAAAAGGGGGACAATTTGATATATTGATGGTTTATTGGTAGGGGGAGTATGTAATGAAAATGATATATGTTATATGCCTATGTTGTTGTTTGCTTTGTGTGCTTGTATTGCTGTTGTGTTTGCTTAATGTGTTGCAGGCAGGCTTATCACAGTCCATGTTTTGGACATCATCAAAAAGGGGGAGATTGTTGGAAGGGGGAGCCTTTCATCCATAAATGAAGAACAGTTTTGATGATGTCTACTGATCTAGGATAAAACATAGTTTGGTCCAGTTAGGATATGCATTAGGCAATTAGCTTCTCTTTATCAAATGTATTTCAGGCCTGCTGTGTAATTCTGCATATGATTAGTTTTTTAACTAATGGATTACCTATGAGTATGGTACAAAGTAAGTGAAAATATACTCACGATAATCGATTAGGTAAATTGCTAATTGAATTAGTGACAGCAAAAACCTTTGTATAAAAGTTGTTTTGGAATCTGTTTTGGATCTGAGAATTTTAGAGAGATCACGCAGTCTTCATCTGAGATAGAGCCATCTGAGAGACACAAAAGCTTCAGAAGATTCTGCAATAACTCAAGTACAGATCCAAGAAGAATTGATGGTTGATTCTACCATGATGGATCTTGCTTGATTCAAGGAGCATCAAGTTAAATCTGCACAACTTAGGTGTTTTCATTTCTTGTTTTGTTTTCTGTATTTCTGATTACAGTAGCTTCAGTGTTTGAAGTGTGGACCTAGGTGCAATTGTGTGGATGCATTGCTCTTAGGGGGAGTTCTTGATTGTTGAATCAAGTTCTTGGGTTTTGGGGGTTAGAATTACATAGGTGTGCTTGTAATTCTTGGAACCTTTTTGTTTAGTGAAATCCTCCTAAGTGTGTTACTTAGGAGAAGACTGGATGTAGATTCTTTTTGAATCGAACCAGTATAAATTGTGTGTCTTGCTTCTTTCTTCTCTCTCATAATCTTTCTTGATTGATTTAAACGTCCATTAACCCAGAACTGCGAAATTGATTAATTAAGCTTTAAAACCTAAAGATTTATTCAAGATTCATCTTAAACCATATAAAAGCTTGTTAATCAATTCAGATCCCTTTATGGTTAAGATAATTAGACATATCTGTTTTTAACAAGGCCATGTTTTGGTGATTGTGAGTTGGGTCGTATAGTTCTCGGCGCAGGGATGGTTCGCCAATTTCTACCGGTATCATGGCGTCTGCGCCGTAGACTAAGCTGAATGGGGATTCGTTTGTTGATGATTGGGGAGTGCATCTGTAAGCCCATAATACTTTTATTAACTCTTCAGGCCATCGGCCTTTGGCGATATCCAACCTCTTGCGTAGCTCTATGAGAATAACTTTTTTTGCTACTTCTGCTTGCCCATTGGTTTGTGGATGTTCTACAGAGCTTGTGATGTGTTTGATGCCTAGGCCGGTGTAGAATTTGGTTAACTCCTTGTCAATAAATTGTCGGCCATTGTCTGTTATGATGGTATGTGGTACACCATATCTGCATATAATGTCCTTCCACACGAACTGCTGGACTTGCTGGGCCGTGATAGTGGTTAGCGGCTTGGCTTCGATCCATTTGGTAAAATAATCAACGGCTATGATTAGGAATTTTACTTGCCCCTTGCCGGGTGAGAAGGGGCCGAGGATGTCCATTCCCCACTTAGCGAATGGCCATAGGGACAGTATGTGGTGTAGTTGTTCTTGTTTCTGATGGATAAGGTTGTCGTGCTTCTGGCATGGCTTGCACTTCCTGACATGATCCTGGCAGTCCGCTTCTATAGTGGGCCAGAAGTATCTGGCTCTGAGAACTCTTGTGGCCATGGTGCGTGCGCTTGAATGATAACCACAAATTCCTTCGTGTAATTCTTTGATGATATATTGGGCTTGCTCTGCCGTGACACACTTAAGTAGGGGTTGGCCGTACCCGCGTTTGTAGAGGTCATCGCCTACCATAGTGTACCTGGCGGCCTTAGCCAGCCAAGTTTTGTCCGCGTCGAGGGGGGGGGGGTTGCCGGTTTTGAGGTATTGAATGCAAGGGGTGGTCCAGTTTTGGGTTTGGGTGGGGGTGATGTTTGATGGGGTGTGGGTTAACGTTTGGCAAGTGTGTGTGATGGAAGGTGTGGAGAGTGTTTGCTGTAGTAGGGATCGATTACGGTTTTTGAGTTTGGTACTGGCTAATTTGGAAAGGATGTCGGCTTTGACGTTGTCGGTTCTCGGGATGTGTTCGACGCGGACTTGTTCAAAGGCGAATTGAATAATCGCATGGACTAGATGGTAATACTGTGGGAGGATGGGGTCTTTGATTTGGAATTCGTCATTTAGATGACCTACAGTGAGTTTGGAGTCGGTTTTGCATGTTAACTTCTTGACGCCGACTTCACGGGCTAGGGAAAGGCCGACGAGGATAGCTTCGTACTCGGCTTGGTTATTTGATGTTTTGAAAGCAAAGTGAAGAGATTTCTCGATGAGGATGTCGTTGGGGCCTTCTAAGACGATGCCAGCTCCGGCACCCCTTGGGTTTGAGGAGCCATCTACATGAAGTGTCCACTGGTCCTCAACGGGTGTTTGTTGTAGGTCATTGACGAAGTCTAAGAGACACTGGGCTTTGATGGGGCCGTGGGGTTCATAGCGAATGTTGAATTCTGACAGCTCCACGGCCCATGATGACATGCATCCGGCTAGATCCGGCTTCTGTAATATTTTTTGGATTGGGTAATCGGTCTTGACGGTTATGGTGTGGTTTTGAAAATATGGGCGTAGGCGGCGTGCGGCGTGGACCAAGGATAGGGCTAGTTTTTCTACCATCTGGTACCTGGTTTCAAGATCTTGTAGTGTTTTGCTCACAAAATACACAAGATGCTGTGTGCCTTCTACTTCTTGGACAAGGGCTGCGCTGACGGTATGGTCGGTGGCCGTGATATATACCAGCAGGGGTTGGCTGATGTCTGGTTTATGGAGGATGGGGGGTGAGGTTAGGGTTTGTGGAAGATCTGTTCACAATCATCAGTCCACGTGAACCGGGCGGATTTCTTTAGGAGTTGGATTATGGGTTGAGTTTGTTCCGCTAGTTTGGGTAGGAAGCGAGAAATGGCCGTGAGGCGGCCGATTAGGCGTTGGACTTCTTTGACAGTAGTGGGGCTGCACATTTCGATGATAGCCCTGCATTTTTCAGGGCTAGCCTCTATGCCGCGTTGGGTTAGCATGAAACCAAGGAATTTACCCCAGTCGACGCCGAATACGCATTTATCGGGATTTGGGCGGAGGTTATATTGGCGCAGGACGGAGAACACTGCCTCCAAGTCTTTAGCGTGTTGATGATGGCTTGGGGACTTGACGACCATGTCATCGACGTAGACTTCGACACAGTGTCCTGTTAGATGGCTGAAGACTTTGTCCATTAGTCGTTGGTAAGTTGCCCCAGCGTTTTTGAGGCCGAAGGGCATGACCCTATAGAAGTAGTTGGCATCGTCTGTGATGAAGGCGGTCTTGTGCATATCTGCTGTGGCCATGGGGATTTGGTTGTAATCTGAATATGCATATAAAAAGCTAAGCACCTTGTTTCCTGCCGCGCCATCTACGAGTCGATCGATGTTGGGTAAGGGGTAGGCGTCGCGAGGGCATGCCTTATTCAGGTCTGTGTAGTCTACGCACATCCGCCATTTGCCATTGGCTTTCTTTACCAAGACAACGTTAGAAAGCCAAGTGGTGTATTGAGCTTCTTCTATAAACCTTGCGCTCAGTAACTTGTCGGCCTCTACTTTGGCCGCTTGTCTGCGTTCTTCCCCAAGCTTGCGCTTTTTCTGGGATACGTAGCGGGCTTCTTTATATATCGAAAGCTTGTGGGATGCCACCTGGGGGTCTACTCCAGGGAGGTCGGCGGCTGACCAGGCGAAAAGATCTGTGTTATTGATGAGGATGGATGTGATTGTGGCACGCTCATCAGAGTTTAAACCGGTGCCTAAATTGATGGAGTGGCCATTGGGGAGTTCCAAGGGAGTTGTGTCCTCGACTGGTTCGAGGCGGACATCCCGGCCTATTCTAGGGTCAAAGTCCTCGCCGGATAGGGCTATGCGGGAATCAGGGGGTCGTTCGATATGGTTTGTTTGCTGGATTGGGAGTTGTGGTCTTAAGCTTGCCATATAGCACTCGCGTGCCAGGCGTTGGTCACAGTGGATGGTCAGGATGTCGCCGGATGGGGCTGGGAACTTCATGGCCAAGTGAGGGGTAGAGACGACTGCGCCAAGTGTATTGAGGGAAGGACGGCCCAGGAGTATGTTATAGGATGTTGGCGCATCGACTATAAGGAAGCGGATTGGGATGGTTTTGGTTTGGGTTCCTTCCTGAAAGACGGTATGGAGATGTAGCCCCGGGTGGATACTTGTTCACCGGAAAAGCCGTATATGGGCTCGTCATATGGTATCATGGCGGTGTCAGGAAGTTGTAACTTTTGGTAGGTGGCCCAGTAGAGGATGTCAACTGAGCTGCCTTGATCCACAAGGACTTTCTTAACGGCATAATTTTCGATTTCAACGGTGATGACCATGGGGTCGTCCTGCTGGTGGTCGAGGCCGTGGAAGTCGTCATCCGTGAATACGATGGGGGGCATACGACGTCTGTGATGGGAATGAGTGATATGGTTGATGGATTGTATATGGCGGAGGTGTCTCTTTCTGGCAGACGAGGTGGAGCCTCCACTTGCGAAGCCACCAGAGATGGTGTTAATGGTGCCTCGTAAGGGGGGGTCGGCAGGGGTAATGTTGGTGTGGGCGGGCTCTGGCTGTTGGTTGTTGGGTTGGGTGGGGTGGCTATTGTGATGGGCATCGTTTGGTTGGCGTCTGTGGTCATGTCGTGGGGGATGGCGTGATCGGGAGGAGGAGGAATGGTCATCCCTACGGATGAAGCGGCGAAAGTGGCCAGCACGGACCAGTTCTTCTATTTTATCCTGGAGCACTTTGCATTCTTCCGTAGTGTGACTATGGTTGCGATGGTACCGACAATACTTGGTCATATTGGCGTTAGGAGGTGTGGTTGTCTTGCGTGGTGGGGGGAGGAGGTCAGCTTGGAGGGCCTCGTCTAGGATGCGGGAGCGGGCTACTATGAGGGGGGCGTATCTGGTGAAGCGAGGTTGGCGGGGTTCGCGTGGACGGGTATCAAGGCGCGGGTAAGGTTGTGGGGTGGGGTTGGGGGTGGGGTTGGAGGTGTTGGCGGCGTAGTCGTTGCAGAATTTGGTGTGAAGGGTTTGCATTTCCTCCATGCGGACGTAGTCGGCTGCACGTAGCTTGAGTTCGTGCATGGAGGTGGGTGGGTGGAGGTAGACGTTGTTGGCGAAGGGGCCGGGCTGTAGGGTGAGAGTCATACATTGGAGTATCATCTCCTGGTTGAGGTGTGGTGTACGAAGGGCGGCTT
Source organism: Vigna unguiculata (assembly GCF_037176805.1). Classification (NCBI taxonomy): domain Eukaryota; kingdom Viridiplantae; phylum Streptophyta; class Magnoliopsida; order Fabales; family Fabaceae; genus Vigna; species Vigna unguiculata. The sequence continues at coordinate 8,141,167 of NC_140793.1, read as the reverse complement.
TACTAAAGTGATCGATGAACGTTCTGAGTGGTTCATTGGGTTCCTGTTTGATACCCAGTAGGGATATGGTGGTGGTTTGATGTGGGCGGCTTCCAGCGAAATGGGTGGAAAACATGTGGGATAGGATGTCGAAACTGTCAATTGAGTAGGGAGGGAGGGTGGTGAACCATTCTAGGGCAGGGCCTTTGAGGGTAGTGGGGAAAGCTTTGCAAAAGACTGTGTCCTGGGATGTGTACAGGGCTACGTGGGTGATGTAGACTTTCAGGTGTTCATCAGGGTCAGTTTCGCCGGTATAGCGATCCAGGTTGAATGGTTCCCACTGGGCCGGGAGAGGCGTGTTGGCGATAAAATCCGTGAATGGGTGGCGGCGTCTGGGCTGGTGAGGGGGGGCATGTGGGGTGGGGGTGGGTGGTTGATCATAGCAGGAAAGGTGGAGGTGATGTTGTGAGGAGGAATGAGGGTTGTGGGAAGATATTGTAGGTTGTAGGGTGGGATATGTGTGGTATTGAGGGCGGTGGGTATGTTGTAGGGGGCGTGGGTGGTGGGGATGGTGGGGGCGGGAGTTGGGGGTGCGGTGAGCCCTGGTTGACCGGATGGAAAGTGATGGGGATGGGTAGAGGTAACGGGTGTCTGTTGGGTGGTGGTGAAGGTGTGGAGGGTGGGATTGTATTCACTTTCTTCCTCTGTAGGTTGGAAGGCCGGAGACTTCACAGCTTTAGAGGTTTCTTTGGCTTTTCCCTTCAGGTTGGCGTCTGCCTCGATCCTTCTCCTGAGGCGAGAGTTCTCTTGTCTTAGCGCTTCCATTTCTTCAGCACTACGCTTCTTCAGGTCTGCGAGTTCTTGTTGCATCTTTGCCTGGCCATCTAGGATGGCAGCCAAGTTAGGGGTGATGTTGGGAGGTCCAGAGGGACCAACATCCGCTTGCTTGTTCGCTCCAGCTCTACTGCGGGTAGAAACCATCTTCAGAGGAAAAACGGGTACTAAAGGTGTTCGTCTCGTGCCCCACGGTGGGCGCCAATTGTTCTTGCAGAGAACAAATAAGATAGGTTAGGCACAAGCGTCACCTTATCACGTAGTCCGCTATCTCCTTAGTTGGCCTCTTCCCAGTCGATACATGTCGGCTTGAACCCAGGGGGGTTACCTGCAGAAGAGTCTCCGAAGCTCAAGTCAGTCAAAGCTCTTAGAGAGTCAAAATCAGTGATTAATTAATACGTACCTTTAAATGATGGGATCCATGTGTATTTATAGAGCATTAATGACGTTTGACCATTTCATAGGCTGGGCCTTGACTTGGGCTCTAGTTTGGGTCATGAGTGGGCCTGGGCCCTAACCCAGGCCCTTGAGACCTATTGAACGTGGGGGCTTCGATAATCCTCTTAGACATTTAGGTTAGGTTAAAACCGGATATGCTCGAGTAGTCGGCCTGGGCCTTAATCTTACCAGATATGCTCGAGTAGTCGGTCTAGACCGACTACTTGCCTAGATGGCTTTTGTTGGTGATATGAGGTGCAGGTTGTCCTCTTAGACATTTAGGTTAGGTTAAAACCGGTACAAGTTAGGCTAACTTGGCCTAACCTGGGTACTTGGCGGTCTCGATATGTACATTGTTTACTTGGTCGAGTTTGGTTAGGTACGGTACATTTTTTATACAAGGGAGATTAATCTTATACAGTTTTTAATTATATTCGATTCTAACCGCTATGTACCTTATTAAACCTTTCAAAATTCATTGTGATGTATCATATCATGGTTTGATATGTGTTCTGATGCAAAGAAAGTAGTTTCTTATGCCTCGTGTTGGTGGAAGATACATGAGATAAATTTTCAATTCTATGATCTAAAGTTATTGCAAATTTAGAGACATTATTTATACGGTGCTTGTTTTTATACGTTAAGTGATTACAAGAGGTAGAAATATTTATTTGATCATAAGAAAATTAAACTAGATAGACGAGATGGTTAAAATTTTTGAAAAACCGTGATTTTCGATTTCACGTGTCATTCAGAAAATGCGAATGCGACGTAGGAAGAAAACTCAAATGTTGACGCTCATATTCAATGAGTTAAACTTGATTGAAATTTCAACCTAAAAGTCTCCATATTATCCGTATATTTAATTATTAATTTATATGTATATTTTATCTTATTATCAATTAAACAGAGGACATTATAATAAAATGTTATTGTAAACTTTTATTTTCTTTTTTTTAATACATGATCTTCTCATTATTGTATCAGTTTTTCTTTTTTTTTTTTGCTTTCTGTATTAGTCAATGTTTTTTTATTGTGATTTAAAAATATTATTAAAAATAAAATAAAAGAAATTCAAATAAACTAAATTAACAAATCCCATTATACAGATTAATTACATCTATTCTTGTTATTTGATCATACTTTAGTAAAAATGATTTAAAAAGACATGTTCTTTCTATCTTTCTTTCTTAGCTTCCATGCAAAACAAAACTGAAAACTCAATTTCATCCCTTGCATTTCTTCCAAACCCTCTTTAAAGAATCTAAGTCACTATCAGTTGGATCAACATCAATGATATAGATGTGATGAAACAAAATAATAGAGTTATAAGAGAAATTAAATAAATGAAGATAATTACTTGGTTGAAAAGAACCTTAAAGGTTGAAGCTTTACAAGCCAAATATCACATCAAAAAACAAAAGAAAATTGTGTGGTTGCTTGAAGGTTTTGACACAAATGCACGCCATGTATAGTTTATTATTCCTCGATAGTTGAAAATGTGATTGATGCTTTTTATAGATTTTTCTTCTTGCCATCATAACTTGAACGATTAAATTAGTTGTTTTTTGATTTTGTGGTACCACCCAAAATTATCTACTTCGCATGAAAGAGATTTTATTAAAAAATGGAGAAAATGAAAGTGAGAGTGGGAGAGATTGTGACCAAAGAAAGAAAGTGATAACATAATACGAACCACTCAAAAACTCTTGAAGCACCACCACTTGTTCATCACCATCACCCACGTTTTCTACTCACGTCAATGTTCTGCATGTTCCTTCAAAAACTTGTGATTTTTCATCATGTCTCTCATTTTCTCAAGATGTTTTTTCTTTATATTAGTTTCAATATTTCTGTTTAAACATGGTTTTGGATAATCCAATTTAATATTTTTTTTCAATCAATCCAACTCAAATTGAAATTGTTCAATTTGTTTATAATGTTTTAATAAAATTTATGATTCATATATATATATATATATATATATATATATATATTTTTTAATTTTGTAGAATACTTTTAAAAAACTATGTAATTGGTGTTAATAAAAAAAAAGGTTAAATATGTTTTTAGTTCTTAAACTTAGACATAAAATTGAAATTCATCATTGTTTCAAATTTTGATACATTTGGCAGATATAATCATCCTAACTTGACTGTATTAAAATTTGTTGACATTGCATTATAGGATGACATTTGAGTACCATTTTAATACGTTCTAACTCAAATTGAACACAATTTAAAAAGTTCAAAAAATTTAATATTATTAGATTAAAATGACTATATCCATATATTTTTAAAATTTAAGAATCAAAATGTATCAAAATTTGATAGAAATGAATTCTAATTTTGCATTAAAGTTGAAGGACAAAAAATATAGTTATCCCAAGAAAACATTATAATTACCCATTAAACATTATAATTACACATTAAGTGTATAAACTAAAACAAAATTAAAATAACAAATAAATTAAATGTCAAATAATATATTTTTTATAATAACATTGATTAAATAGTTAGATATTAGACCTAATATTATAGTTCACCACCTAATTCATAGAAGATTTGAGAAGTTGGTCTTAAGTTAGATTTGACCTAATTCTAAAAAATTTATTAGGTTGTTTGATATAATAAACACTCCTTTAAATATGATAATGAAATATCTTTAATAAACAATAGAATTTTAAAAATAATATTTATTTGTCTTAAAACTAACATTAAAAACCAAAAAATACCTATTTTAATAATTTTTATAAATAAAAAATCAGATAGTTATAAGAATTGTTAGCCACACATGTGAGAAGTTCATGATGAAACAAAAATGAATAAAAATTACCATAAAAAAAAACTCGGAGTATATGTAAACGGTAAAGATAAAAAAAAAAGTAAAAATTAGTTCAAATATGAAAGAAAATGTATACAAATTATATATATACATATTATTAATATATATTTGTCATATAATCAATTGTATTTTCTGCTTATAATTAATATTTAAATGTATTATTATTACAAGAATAAATAATTAAAAATAATAAATAAAATAAAATTATTAATAATAAATACTTTTTTTTCATTTAGTTTAAATCTTATTTTTATCCATTTTTTTCTTTTTTTTTCTGCTTCACTAATGGAAGTATAAAACTTTTTAGGTTGTGAAATTGTCAATGGTGTTATAAATATCTACGGCAGCCTAATTGAAAGAATCAGTGTGATTTGACTGAAAGTCTATTTGTATTTTTGCACCACTGATATTTGTCAATGGGAATCTATTCCTTTAATGTTAACCATATATTTACAATTTTTTTTTCAACAATTAATACTGATATAGATAGAGCCATTATAAATGACAAAATTTTCTTCATTTATATATCTAACAGGTACACATATCAGAATTCAGATATGAAATTATCAGCTAAACTAAAACAATTTCATATCAATTCATTATGATCCAAAATAACAATTTTATCAGCTGTACTATTTTAATATTTCAATATTAACTCATTTATTTTTAAATATTTTTTCAAATATTTCTGTTGAATCTTAATTTTAAATTTTATATATCGTTTATAGTGATGTATCATGATTTATATCTTACTAATTCTGCATGTTCTAGATCAAAATTAATTTCCTTTCAACCCTCCCTTATGCAGTTATATCCACCAGTTTACTCCTAAAACTCAACACTTTGTTCTTGTTTGACAAATTAAAGATAAAAATATAGGTGAAGAAGGTATAAATAAACACAATTAGTAAAATTAAAATTGAGTGACTTAAGGAATGTACAGAAAATAAATATAAATATAAATATGATCTAAACTTGCTCTTAATTCCAACACTGTAATAACTTGTCCTGTTGGAAGGTAAAATCTAAAATGTTTCAAGTAATAAGGTAAAGCCCTACACCAAAAATAATTAAAGTAAGGCCCTACCTAATGACAAAACACAGTTTGATACATAATAATCTCAGAATAAGTTCTGATAAATTCATCTGCATACATGTTACAAGTTGCATCAAATATTATCTACTATCCTTGCTTGGTTTATACTGCATCAGCACCCTCACTTGCACTCTCTTCTGACATATTCTCACACTTCTTGTTCAGGTTATATGGTGCTGCACTCAACACCCTGCATGAACAGAAACACCTCACACTCAGAATAATTTTTCATCGACAAATGTTAATTGTTAGTATTTTGTTAACGAAGAAGTTGAATCCACAACCATGTACTAACCTTTCCTTGCGCTTCTCCAAAAATCGAGCCAGTGATGCCTTGCGAGCTTGTGGCACAGCTGCATAAAAGGTGAAAAAGAAAATGTCAAATTCATTCAGAAAAACCTTCTGATTGTAGAATCACTGAGTACAAACACTTGCAATGATCAAAACAAATAATTTCGGATGATTATAAAGTAAATTTATCTTACCCCAAATCAAAAAAGTATATGAAGAACTAAAGAAACATTGAACAGCAAGAAATTAGGATACCTGATGGTAGCATGGTGTTTGTGTTGACTGCTTTAGGAGTGTCTGCTTTGTTAACAAAAGTTTTAGGTGTCAGAAATTCATCACTGCTACTTGAAACACTCCCTGATTTTGCACCACTATGTGAAGAAACAGATAAAGGACTTGAGAGTGGTATGGGTTTACTATGTCTGGCTGCCTCAACATTATTAGGCACTGTCACATTAGAAGCAACTGATATGCCATTCCTAGCCATCAACATGATTGCTTTAGCCTGAACAAAAATGGTCAAGCATCAACAATCAGATGCATACTCAATCATTTTATTCATTAATCATGTATGCAGCAAAATATGAGATCAAATACCTTCTCAGGAGTGATATCATCAAACACATTCACGGTGCCAGCATAGAAGATGGTAAGTTTAGGAGTAGATACACATGGTTTCACACTGTTATTTCAAAATGATATAAGTTAGAGAATAACACGTTTGTTCATTGCAGTTCAAGGCTCAAGCATGTAAAAAACACTTGTTTTAGGCCTCTAAAATTACCATGAATGGGGTGCTGTAACAGGTATTCCACCTAGTAGTGGTTGCTTCATACCAGAAGCATTCATATTCTGAGCAACAGTTGCAAAAGGACTCTTTAGGGATGGAAACATCTTCACATTATGAGGGCGGTTCATATAATTCACATCATGTAGTGCAGGATAAGGTGTCAGGGAAAAATGAATGCCACCACCTTGTCCATCATGATTCACAGATTTCTAAGTAATAAGAAAATTACAATCAATGAAAGGGCAAAACTTTGTGGATGAAACAAATCTCTATCTGAACCAAAAGACATGAGGTAGTGCAAAACTTCTTAAAGCTAGGTTCAGATGTAAAGGGCAAGTTCATACAAATCAGAAAGACTAGTATAAGCAGATCTATACCAACTTACATTAACACAAAACTTTTCTGAAACCATATTGGACTGAAAATAAAAAATACCAATCTGAACGCAGTGGAGTCATCTGATCTGATCTGCTAAGAGTGAATAAGTTTTACTCACTTCACTTTAGTGAATATAAAACCTAATTTGCAATTTTGAACAAATGCACAAAAACTGAGAGAAGGTGTATTATTCAAACCTGAGGAGTATTCAAGGACATCAAATGAGGATGGACAGGTACTTTGTTCATAAAGGGCCATTTTACCATTCCTCCTTTTGTGAAACCTAAATACCATCAACATAAATTTCCATCTTATTAGGGTCAGTAAATAAAAAAATAAAATAAAAAAGGAATTTTGCTTCAGTAGCTATATTACTTCAACCCTTTTAGACCCAGAATAAATTCCTGTAAGTGAAAATTTAACTAAAATGATGTTACTTGCTATTTCAATATGATGCTGCAGAATTTAACATGGAACCAAATACAAGCTAAATAGACTGCAAAGGATGCACAAGAGAGGAAGAGGAAAAGATTGTCAAATGTATGATTTGGCATCATTGTAAGTATCACTGTGCAGAAGCATCAACACCCAAATTAACATAACTGGTAAAGAACTGAAGAATGATATATTTTTTTTTTCCAAATTACTAATTCCATACAGTCACATAGAAAAGTTCAAATATAGAAACAAGAGTCACAACACACATGAACTCCCTAACTATTAAATAATCTGCAGCTCTACAGCAGCAGAAGTAAAGTTGCATGAACAGCTTTTATTGGTTAAAGAAGGAGCAAATAGAGACTAAAAAACATGTCCAAACTTATCCACCAAGAAAATTTAGTAACTGATTCAGATGTTCAATTTCCGACAGAAACAGAAACACTGAAGTGGGGATCATACAGAGGTCAGAAAAAGAACAAAAAAACATAGACATGCCTGAGTTTTTGCACCCACAATCATTATTCATCCCTTCCTTCACTTCAACGAACGGTTCCTTCGAGTTCAGACCCATAAAATCCCTCTCCATTTTCAGAGCAAAAAACTAAAGAAATTCAGAAACCCACTCCAAAAGTTTCTTTCTTTACCATTCAAAAACAAAACTGAAGCAACCCCTCTTCCTTTCTCACGTTAACAAACAAAGCAAGCACGCCATAGAAAATAAAACTAAATAATAATATTATTATTATTATAAAACATGTCGCTATAACTGCAGAGAAACAAAAATGAAAAAACGAATAGATAAAACAGAGAGAGGAAGGTATTCGAAAATCCAAGGGAGTAATTAATTTGTTTGAATTAATTAATGAGATTTTGACCGCGAAGATTTGTTTTGTTGTTTTTGAAAAATGAGAGAAACAATGATGAATTATGAACGGTTGGTGAGTTACCGGTAGAAGAACCGGATAGTCCGGTATAAGACCACGTGCGCCTCTGTCACACCTTACTTGTCGTCGGTGTCCGACAGCGATCTTTTGTACCGCCACACATGTTAAAATTATGCGCGTGTGTGTAACACGTGACTACATGTGTTACTGGTGTATCATATCTATTTATTTTCTAATATTAATCATATACCCACTCTTTTTAATGTCTTTTTTCCTCACCACATAAAAACCACTAAACAATAATAAAAATATTCCAACCTGTTAAATGATGAAATTCTACGATCATATTTTATTACAAGCTTAATTAAGTTTTAATTTTTAATAAATTTAGATATTTTTTTATTAATTTTTTTATTTAATGAATATTTAAAATTTTTATATTTTTTAATTGCGTGAATGTTATTTAATTATTATTTTATATCGGATAATATGATTATTATTTTGTTATATTATCTTAATTGTTTTCGCATATTTAAAAATATGAGGTTATAGATGTTAATATAAAAATAATATAAAATAATATAAAATAATATAAAATAATAAATAATGGTAAAAAAGTTATGGAAAGTATGATGATTTTATTATCCAATAAATTTTTAATAAAAAATAAATAAAATAATTCATTGATTTACATTAATATTAGTATTATTCTATGATAATCATATAACTTCATATTTATTGAAACATAAAATAATAACCTACAAAGCAAATAAACATAGATTAGCATGTTGGCTTAAGTCAAGTCAATTGTAGTTAACAAGTTAAACCTAGTCAAAGGTCAACAAGTCAACTAAAGTTGAATCAACTAAGTCAACTTTGGGAATCAAAAATAACAAACACAAATGAAAGGGAAGAAGGATTAATGAACTTCTTTTCTAAACATGTTTAGTCTTCTTAAGCATGTGTCTCCATTCTTGGTTGAGGTCAATCCTTCATCAGTCCCACCCTTAATCCTGCTATAAGAACCTCTTTCAACTCTCACCACCAATTCCGCCAGCGGTTTCTAGCAAATCCAGAAACTCAAATAGAAATCTAGAAATTTCAATGATAGAGGTTGACATACAATTCATACAATTACACAATCCAATAACAACTGACTAAAACAAGAAATCACAGCTCCCCTAACGTGTATAATCCTTGCTCAAATTTGAAATTGATAGACTCTTCTTGCACCACAATTGTTCCAACCCTTGCCTCCTCTCCAGATTAGCTACAACTCCTTGATACTCTCTCTACTCAGCGTCCAAAATTCCCTCTCCACACTACCAAATATAGCTCCTCGCTTGCTCTCTCATATTCTCCCTCTTTTCCTCTCTAAAACTTCCTTAATTATGACAACTAGGGTTTCTGGCCTTTCACATTTATGCAAAAAAAAAAATTAGAAAAAAGGAACTTATTTTGCATAAGCCAAGGTTCAAACACACAACCATCCAATCCCCAAATCAAGTGCACACCCAATTCAACCAATTCATGTTTCATGATAATTCCTATAAATATAGGATTATATTATCACTCATCATGATCAAGCATACTATTATTAAAATAATAACCAATTAAATAACACACAAATGACATACACGAGACTAAAACCCAAGTCCTCCCAACACAATCAAGTATTCTCAACCATTTGAGCTAGTACTATTCCACATCATAAAAGCTAGCATTAATTGTCATAAAGGCTCACACTACTCGCCTTTATTAATTAATTAATTAATTAATTAATTAATTAATTAATTAAATTTCCCAAGTCTTGCATAAAGCATATCTTAAGATATATGAAGGGTACTGTAGAGCTTGGTTTATCTTTTCCTAGGAAGAGCAACAAACAATCTAAAGAAAATTTAGAGGTGTGGTCCAACTCATATTGGTGTGGATATAAGGTGGTTAGAAGAAGTATGTTTGGCTATTTAGTCAAATACATGAATGCTCCAATCTCCAATCTCGTGGTGTTCCAAGAAGGAAAATGTAGTGGCGCTCTCATCCTGTGAGGTTGAATACATCGCCTCTACTGAAACTGCATGCCAATGCTTATGGCTTAGTACGTTGTTGGATGAAATGAAGCTTGAATATTTGAAGCCAATATAGTTATTGGTGGATAAAAAGTCTGCCATTAGCCTATCAAAGAAGTCAATGTGTCATAGGAGAAGCAAACATATAGAGACAAAGTTTCACCTTATGAGGGACCAAGTTAGTAAAGGCAAATTGGAGCTAGTGCACTGTCCTACTGAAGAGCAAGTAACGAATATCTTCACAAAAATCACTCAAACAAAACATATTCGAAAAACTTAGAAGTTTGTTGGGATTAGTACTTTTAGGAAATCTAGATTTAAAGGGGAATGTTGAATAAATCCAATTGTTTTGTTGTTTTGTTGTTCTGTTTGTTACTTTGTATAATTGTTTACAACGATCAACTTAGTTTAGTTACTTGTCATTGAGCTATTTGCATTCTGAAAACGTTCACTCTTGTATAAAATACTTTTATGTTATAATGAGAAATTGTTTTGTTTCTCAATTCCTACTTTCTCTCTTCCTTTCTATCATCCAAGTGAGTTGTCTCTCTTTCTCTATGTAACCTTTCCAAACTAATAGCTCAAAGACACAACTACAACTATGAAGATATGAATCATATATTATTGCATTTACTTCTGGGAATGGACCAAACTAGTTGGGCGAGTCTCACTATTTTTCATCAAAAGCTCATTGTTTTGTTCAACTACAAGAAAACATGAGATAAAGCAAAATATTTGTGAAATTCTTTTTCATGATATTGTTGTTGCAGGAATAAATTAGTTGTTCAGATATTTTATTTCTTTCTTTAATGACATTACCAAGACTCATTGTATCTAAATGTATTTCATCATATAATATCTAAGATAAGTAATTCTTGTTCATAACATTAATGGCCACAAATTCATTTTTTTAAGGTTTGACATGTTTAGAATTATCATCTAACCTATTAACAATAATCATATTTCATGTATGAAACTATAAAATTAATAAAATAATATTAAATGTTAGAAAAATAATCAAATATAAATAATAATAATAATAATAATAATAATAAGGTAGAGATGAAAATTGATAAAGTCAAACAATTCTTATCACAAAAGTAATAAATATAAGATAAAATTGTAAATTTTGAAAAATTTAGAAAGAATTTGGATTGAGGTATGTAGTGTACTGTTCTTAGAGAGGTCTTTAGAGAGAAAACACTCCTACTAGCTTAGTTGGATATAACCCTCGTGTTGATAACATATTATAAAATAAAAATGATAATAAAGAGAATAAGAAAAATGAAGAAAAGAGAATAAGAGACAATGAAGATTAATCTTATGTGTCTTATTCCTTGGAATTATAGTTGGTTTAAAATTAAAATGAAAAAGACAATAACACCATTAATTTAAAATTTTAAGAGATTAAAAATATTTAATTTTAAACCAACTCTAATTCTAAATTAAAAATATTTAATAAAAATATGCATTTTAATAAGAATGTTCATATAACATTTATATACAAATTAAATTTTGTTTTAATCTGGAGAGGAACAAAAATGCTAAATTTAAAAAAAAAATTAGGACCAAATTGAAAACAAATAAAGAATATTAGCACTAAATTGAATATAAAAAACTGACTTTGACACGTAGCATGATATTGGCTTGACACTTGAATTTTTTTTAAATTAAAAAAAAAATTAAAAAAATTAAAAAAAAATCACAAAATGACACATGGCATGATATGAGCTTGACACATATACATTTTTTAAATAAAAAAATTAAAAAAATTAAAAAAAGTTAAAAGAAAAATCACAAAATGACACATGACGGTTACTGTTCACATTCCGTCAACTATTTTAACGATGTTAGCGTAAAGAACCAAATTGAATAAAAATGACGAATATTAGAACTAAATTAAAAAAAAAATTATGATTAAATTAAAAAAATTGAACGAAAAATTGAACTAAACCATTATTTAAGTCTAGGACAAATTATGTATGCCCATTGTGAATACTTGTATAATACAAAATATATAATTACTTTTGTTTAAGTCAATGTTGGCACAAGGAGAAAGTCTTGTAAAAATAACAATTAGCTATATACAAAGGACAAAGTCTTGTTTAACAATTCATTTATTTAAGACGATATTAATACAATAGCATTGTGACTATATAGAATTACTTTTTGAAATAGAGAATTTTAAAATACTCACTTGCTTAAGAAATTGATAGGATTTTCTTATCGAAACAAGAGAAAAATGCTTTATTTTAAAAATAAATAAATTAGACGAACATATAAAATATATTTTTTTTATTGTATTGCCTAAACACTTATTTTAATAAAATAGGTACACACAAGTCAACCTTTTGTGTTTTTTAATATGCTTATTTTAAAAATAAGGACTGCTAATTTTTTAATAAGAAAAACTATATTTACGTTTTAAATAAGTAATTATTTTATAAAATTATTGTTTCAAAAACACTTATTAAAAATTTAATCACAAGGCTCATTAATTATCCTTCCAAAATTGAGGTTATCCATTGGCTTCAAAACAAGATGAAGTTTTCTTCAAAGGACTCAAAGAAAAAGACTCAAAAATCCTTTTATCATTGTATCACACCATCATTGCCACTGTCAACTTTAGTACTGTAGAGGAAGAAGAAGAGTGAAAGAATACTACAAGAGAAGAGAAAAATTACAGAAAAAAAAAAAAACTCATTCCTAAAGCATTATTATGTTCAGGAAATTTTATTCTAGAAATTCTATTCGAAAAAACTTATTTCGAAATATATTTCACATGTTTTGAAAATTAGATCCTGAAAAATTTGTTCCAGTAATTTCGTTCTGAAAATTTTCGGAAGACTTACTATGGATATATAATTCAGAAGTCACTTTTCCGAAACAAGAAATGGTCATTTTCAAAATTTGGGGAGGTGCATGTAGAAATTATTAGGGTTCATAGAAGTAAAAGCCCAAAATGTAAGTAAGACGAGGAAGGAAGATAAGGCCTTGCACTATCAAAATTTCAATATACTTGTTGTAACCATTTATAACTTATATACGTACACAATTTAATAAGATATTAACAATAAAAAAAATAATTATGTATGCCGCTGTTAAAAATTAGAAAAACAAAAATATTGAAAACATTAATTAAAAATAAAAATAGGGTTCGGATATTTGAACTTATTGATTGCCACGAAAAAATTAGCGAAAATATGGTGATTATATAATGACTCTATTTTATTTTTTATTGATATTATCTTAGAGACCCTTAATTTTTTCTATAGTGAAAATAATCTTATCATGATACACGAATATTAAATATCTGTTTAAATCTTCTATAGTATTATAAAACTTTCAATGTGTTATTTTTTAATATTTAAATTCTACTTCCTCGAAAGGGAATTCTCTTATAAAAAACATTATCATCAATAATATTTATTATTATTATATTTAAATTTTACTAAGTATGCATTTTATTTTGAGATATAATAAATGATTTTATCTATTATTTTTTCTTTTTTTAATTTTAATTAACTATATTTTTCATAAATATTATATATAGTTGACTTTCAAGTTTTTCCTAAATCTGTACTTTTTTAATTAGGTCTTTATTAATTTTTTTTCGTATTGGATATTCAAAATTTGTATATTTTCTAAAATTGAGTTTCTACTGATTAATTTCCTTTTGTTAATAGGTAAGATGATTGTTACTTTATCAATATTTATCATTTTCATGTGTTAAAAAATATGATACTAATTACAAATTATCACAAATTTTAACACATAAAAATAACAAGCAAGTAAAATAAGGGACAAGATAACATGCACGTGACCCAATTAATTAGAAAAATTAAACTACAGAAACTCAATTAAAAAATATAAAAAATTTAAGGATCCAATAGGAAAAAAAATTGAAACCAACTAAAAGACTTAAAACCTAATTAAACCTATATAATTTTACTATAACATTGAATTAAAGTTCAAATTTAGTACGGTTTATTTTTCTATTTAAGTTTGTATAGAGCTGAAATAACTAAACAAAGTAAATCATTTGAGTTTAACTTAATTCCTGCTAAACAACCTGAATAGGTTGAGTAGATTGAATATGAGAAAATCCAGAGACCCTAACAAACAATGACATAATAGTATAAAGAAATTACAAGAATGACATAATAATAGTAAAAAAAAAAAAGTATAATTATTGATTTGGTACCCTAATTTTTTAGTTTAGTTCAATTTGTTCTCCATATTTTTTGTTGGTTCAATTTAGTACCCAATTATTTAAAAGGATTCAATTTGGTCATCTCTGTTAGGTTGGAGTTAACATCGTGACCGTACAAGACAGGTGTCAAGCCGTAAAATTTTTTATTTTTCTTTTAATTTTTTTTAACTTTTATTTAATTTTTAATTTTTTTTAGCCACGTGTCAGGTTACCATTGTGGCAGTTTACATTCATGACACAGTGGTAAAATTTGTTTTCAATTTAGTTCTCTATTTTAAATTTTTGGTTCAATTTAGTATCCTTATTTTTTAAAATGATCTAATTTTGTCATTTTCAATTTGAGATCAAATTAGTAAATAAACTTAATTACAACTTATATATACATGTTACAATAATTTTTTTAATATATACATCAAATCACTTCACCTAAATATTCAAATTATTTTATTTTTTAAATTTTTATATTTTATATATTAACTTATTAACATCATATTATTATCACCTACTAACATACTATCACTCATATTTAAAAAATGTGCCTATACTAATATAATATAAGATTTGTCCTCGTTTATATAATTTCCACTTCAAATTGGTACATCATTTAACACACACATTTGAACTTTGGCTGACGGTTTGGTTTGAATTTCCGCTGCATCTAATTTGAAAGAGAAAAACACATGGCTTTTCAACTCTCCACATGACCATCTTTATATAAATAAAAACCTAACTCCATTTCAAAACCCCTCCTGCAACTCCATTAACATAGTGTTGCTTCATTCACTCCATTCACACTATAATAATCATGGTAATTACCATCTTTCTTCTGTCCATTTTTTCTCATTTAATTTCCAGAGCAAAAAATTTGAGTTTGTTTAAAAAGTTTTGTTAATTAGTCAAGAAATTTTCTCTAAGCATGTCCTTAATCTCTATTTAGGTAACATTTTTTTTTTTTGGTTTTTAATTTTTCTACTTGTGTGGTTGGTGCAGTCTCTTAAAACTTTATTGTTTAGGTCAATTGTGAGGTTTGTGACATGTTTTGTTGGAGAGCCAACGACTTCAATCTCAACCCTCCTATACTACAGTGGTCTTCTTCCTCACAATGTCATTCTATTGAGAATGGTTCGCCATGAGTTGTTAGATCAAGAAAATCACCTCTTCCATCTTCTCATCTCTATGATGAGTTGTTGGTGGTGATATATGTATGTATGCTTATATTTTTTAATTATTTTCAATCTTCATTTTCTGGCTTATTGAATTCAGCAAGAGTTATTTTTGGGAAGGAGAAGCTTTGAGGAAAGAATATATTTGATGTTTTGTATCCTTTGGAAGCGATTACTCTGAGCATTGCTTTACATTTTCTTGATTTTCATGATATGCTAGATATATGAAAGTTTCAAGTTGAATGATCCAAAGAGTATATCAAATATTTTGTTAAACTTATTCCAAATTACTAAGGACAGGTTCCAAGTCTCACATTAATTAAAAGAATAATGTAATTTTAAAATATATAAATAAGTGTAAATTTCACTTTATAGGTCAGTTTTTTTATAAATTTAAATTAGGTTTAAAGTTCACTAATTAACATAGTATAAGAGTCATGGGTTAAAGTTTATCCTAGCTAAATTTGTTGTTGGATCTATTCACTGCAAGAAAATATCTCAATAACACCCAATTGTAATGATCAAAAGTTGTTAGTCACTAAAGTGACCAATTTAAATATCAATTCACAAAATAAAAAAATTATTGGTTACTGAAATAGTAACTATTATGAATAAAAAATTATAATTGATTTCTAATTGATCACTAATTAATTAGAGACTAATTTAGAAACCAATTCCTTTGATAAAAAAAAAAACTTGGTAGTAGCTAATGTTTAATTTCCTTTGGTAGCTAAAACCTTGATACCTAAATTTTAGAAATTATTTTAGAGACTAATTATAATTTTTTATTCATAATAGTGACTATTTTAGTAAGAAATAATTTTTTATTTTGTAGATTGGTATATAAATTGATTACTACTGACTAACATTTTTTGTGACTAAAATTGGTTGTTAATGAGACATTTTTATGTAGTAATTGTTCCACACGCTATCAGACTGTTATCAAACCACCCATTAATGTCTAGTCCTATGCAAGAGATGTATATACAAGGAAATCTCTATATAGTAACTAATTTTAGTGACAAAAAAAATTAATAATCAACTAGTAACCAATTTAGATATAATTTATAAAATTGTAAATTATTGGTTACTAAAATGTCACTATTATAAATAAAAAGTTATAATTGATTTGTAAATTGGTCTACAAAATTAATTATCAAGGTTTTGGCTACCAAGGAAATTAATTCCTAAATTGGTCACTAATAAATTAATTGGTCACTAATATTGATTATCATATAGAGATTTTCTTGTAGTGATACCTAAGTGTGAGAGGGGTGTGTTGGAAAACCTCACATTAGTTAGAGATAAAACGATTTTATAATATATAAGTAAATGCAAACTTCCCTTTATAAGTTGATTTTATAAGGTTGAGTTGGACATAAATTCATTTTTTAACATAATCAACAAAGCAACTCAAGTTTGATAATTTTCTACTTATCTTTATGGAAGATTTTTTTATTTTTTCAAGTAAATGTAAATGTAAAACTCATGTATTATGCAAATAGAATCTTGAAGATGAAGTTGATAAAATAAACGTTGTACAAAAATAATGAGAAAAAGGGTACTGGAATTAAAATTTGAATACAATTTGAGTAAATTTAAAAGAAGAAATTATTGTGAAAAAATCAATAACTTGCATATGGAATTAAAGAGATCGGTGAACAAAACAATATTGTGTTTGCATTGTACAAGTACGTAATGTTTGTCACCTTCAAAAACATTATATTCAATTACAATATAAAGATGATCTTTTGAGATTTATTTTTATGTGGAACGTTACCCATAAAGTGATTATTTTCACTTTCTTCACAACACCCTCTTCAACCACAATAACTTCTTAAACACACTACGGTAGAAAATCATTATAATGACTGTTAAAATTGATAAAGTATCGAGTTTTTTTCGATAATAATCGAAAAGAAAATGAAAGAATTCATACAACAATCAAATAAATTAAAAACAAATAAATAATAAACTGCAAAAGTTTTATTGAATCTCAATTCTCCAAAGACAATTGTAAGAGCTTTATCAGATCTCGACATTCGAAAACTATGTTATGTGACATACGTGGTCACTAGATGTCGATATTTGGAAGACACTTATACATACTGAATCTCAACATTCAGAAGTATGGAGATTTCATCTTTCTTTTGGAACTAGTATGAGACCCGTGCCTACGCACGATTTTTTCTTTTTTTTCTTAATTTAGATTAAGAAAAATAATATTTTTATTGTCATAGTTGAGTAAATTAATTATTTATATTGTTATATTTTATAGTTATAATTACATATATGATATTTAAATAATAAAATAAAAATTAATTTAGAGAATATAGAAGCTAATGTTAAAATTTTTAATAGAAGTACATCTAGATAGACCGATACTAAAAGAAAAATAATATTTGAAAGATATTGACTTATGGAATCAGAATAAAAAAAATTAAACTTAAACTATTTTAAATAAAAAGTAACATACAAATATGAATAAAGTGCAAATATATTATGAAATGTAATTTTATTAAAAGTTTAACATGAATTCAAGGTTAAAATAATAAAAAAGATACATAAAATATTGTTATTAATGTAGATATTGACTCTGAGTTAATTGTTTAATGGGTACACATATAGAGTTGGTTGTTATATATTATATTAAAATAAAATGCATATCGTTCATTGTTAAGATAAAATGTAGGTATATTGTGAATTTTGGTCCCGTGCAAAAGTATTGTCCATATATAAATAATCAACTTAAAGAAAAATGGAAAAAATGCAAACATATTGTGAGATGATATGGTCCCTATTAAAAAAAAGTTAGATTAACCTAAAATTGATGCTAAAATTTTTAAACAAAAATACATGCAGGTATTGTTATCAACGTAGACATTGAATTTATAATAAAAGTTAAATATAATACACTAAATATGAAAGTATTATAGTAATTAATTTGGTTTTTAATATTGAATCAATAAGAATAGATAAATTATTAGCATCGACATTATGACTCGATATTTTAAATAAATTTTAACAATTAAAAAAAAAATGTGTTTAGAAGGATGTTCTTGACATTTTCAAAATTTTATTCATAATTAAATTTCAGTCATAATAGTTTTGTTTTAAGTAACAATGAAATATAAAAAAATTGTAAGTATATTGTGTAATATAGTCTCGTACGAAATAAATACAGCATGAAATTGATGTTGGGACATAAAGGCCAAATACAAAGTTTAAGTTAAAAGTTTAACTCTCATATTAATTCAGATTGACGACTTATAAAAGTATTTAAACTAATAATAATAATAATAATAATAATAATAATAATAATGTTAATATCAATGTTAATGGTAATAATAATAATAATAATAATAATAATAATAATAATAATAATAATAATAATAATAATAATAATAATAATAATAATGTTAATGTCAATTCTAATAATAATAGTACTAACATTACCATTATCACTAATAATAATATTATTGTTACTAATACTATTGTTAATATTAATTCAAATAATAATAAGATCATATAAAAATATGTACATAATCGAAATATGGCCCCGTAAAAAATAAAAACTGTTATGAATTAATGATTGTCCATTGATTTAATACATTTACTGATATGATTCATTACTCTTTATGGTAAATATTTGTATTAACTAAGTTGATTTGTTTCCTTTATGGATTACATATTGTATCTATAAATAAGACTCTTCCTATCAATAATAATATACAGATGAGTTGCTCCCTATTCTCTATTCTCTATTGTTTGTTTCTTTCTCTTCTCTCTTATCTATTATTCTTTCTTCTCTCTGTTATTCGCTTTATTTCATAACATGTTATCAGCACGATGCTCCAATTGAGGACTAGTGGAAGTTTTTTCTCTCTAAGGATAGTGCTTTGCGTGTCTCAATCCAGGCGATGCTCCAATTGAGGACTAGTGGAAGTTTTATCTCTCTAAGGACAGTGCTTTGCGTGTCTCAATCCAGGCTCTTTCTAATCCTTTCTCAATTTATAATTTTACCTTATATTCTTCCTCTTGTGATAAGAATTGTTTGACCTTATCAATTTTCATCTTCGTCTTATTATTTATTTTTATTATGACGATGATTATTATTAATATTATTATTTTGATGATGATTATTATTATTAATATTATTATTTTATGTGTTAGTTCTAAACACGTGAAACGTTGCAAAATTTGGATTTGTGACCCTTGATATTGCAAAGAAGAATTCCTTATATTGAATTTTAAATGTTGAAATACATTTAGATGCAATGGATAATTGGATACCATTAAATAAAGAAATAAAGCATCTAAGCAACTAATTTGCTCATGCGACAAAAATATTGTGAAAAAGGATTCACAAATATTATGAATTTATTTCATGCTTATGTATGGCTGGCTGGACAAAGCAATAAAGCTTTTGATGAAAAATCATGAGATCCGCCTAATCTGCTCCATTCCCAGAAGTGAATGCAGCAATCAATATTATGAATTTATTTCATGCCTTTGTATGGCTGAAAAAAAGCAATGAGCTTTTGATAGAAAATCATGAAACCTGTCCAAATTGGTTCTGCTCCATTCCCAGAAGTGAATGTAGCAACATTTTATTTATATTTTCATGATCGTGATCGTGATCGTGATCTTGATTATGGACATGGTTATAAAGAAAATTTCAAAGACACATTTTGTCACCAGAAGTGGCATAATAATGTAAAAAAAAAGGAAAAGAAAAATGTGAAAATATTGACAAAAAGATGAAAGTATATATTATCATTACGGTGTTAAAGGCCATTTGAGTTGTACTTATTGTACACCAAAGCATCCTACAAATAATGAGAAGAACATAAAAACACACTTTGCTTTTGAAGATGGTGATTCTGATTATGGCTATATGGATGCTACTCATTTTGATATTGTTATTTTCTTTGCTAAAGCAAATGGAAGCATTGATCACCTCATTGATTATGAGAGTGTTAAATTTTTCTTTTGTTTGATAATATGAGACATCGATGTTAGTATTATTTATAGTACTACAAATATATTTGAAGACTCTAGAAGAGCGATTATACTTCTACTAAGAAGTTGAATAGAAACTTATTAAGTTTCAATGATATTTGTTTAAATGGATATTATATTGAGACAAACAATGAAAAAAATATGAAATATCTTTATATCTCTATGATTGAGTTGAAAAAGAAAGTGTATTGGAGAAATTATCAACATTCTCTTATAGTTTGTACTACAAGTTTATTAGTACAATTGAAATGCATGTCATGGTAAACCAGAAATTTACAAATCAAAATGATGCCTTGTTTGACATGATCAATTATGATGCAAAAAAACAATGCATGTCATGTGAACACGTTTGAAGCGTGGTAGATATGTTGGTTCCAAAGATAAAAACTCTTGAATGAGAAAGGGAGCTAATATGCAAAATGACCTAATCGAAAAGGTTGAAATCCCAAAAAGATTCATTTGGCATAATTAATGGTTCGGTTCCAGAAGAACCTCAGGTACCTGAAATTGTTGAAAATGATGAGATCTCAATAAATTATGTCATGAATCATATAATATGGAACCAAAATGAAGTCAACATTGATGAAACTTTTACATATAATATAGCGATGAATGCTATGAATGACAATGAGGATCAATAGCCAATGATCGTTGAAGATTGTCGACAAAGACATGATTGGCCAAAATGAAAATATGCAAAGAAGCATAATTATATTTGCTTGCTAAACGAAAGGTTGTTGGACGTATAGTTCGCACACTTAAAGTTGTGAAACCTGTTGGGTACAAATGGATTTTTGCGCAAAAGTCAAATTAAAAATGATGAAATTGTTAGATACAAAGCATAATTGGTTGCTCAAGGTTGTTCACAAAACCTTGTATTGATTAGTGAAAAAAACATGTTCACTAGTATTGGATGCAACAACTTTGCAATATTCGATTATTCTAGTTGCACAACAATGTTTGCATTTACATCTAATGAATGATGTTACAACCTATTGTTACGGTTCTTTTGAGAATCATATTTATATGAAAATCCTGAAGGATTTTATTTGCCCAACCAGACAAATTCTAAAAAGGGTTATTCAATAAAATTAAACATATGCTCTTTTATTGATTAAAGCAAGGATGTGTGTGGTATAACCATCTTATTGAGTTCTTATTAAAATAAGGATATGATCCTCTTTGTCCTTGTATTTATATGAAAATATTAGAAAATCAATGAGCTCACAATGTTGAAACTACTAATGAGCTCACAAGGCAATTGAAAGAATTTGAGATGAATGATCTTTGAAGGGCAAAGTCTGGTTTGAAATTAGAAATTGAGTATTTAAATAAAAGTATTTGTTGACAAAAAGAAGAAGATGAACATCTTCCTCTAATAATGAATTTTGATGATGATGATGACTATGAAGAAGTATGGAAGACTTGATGATGATGCATGGAAAATGTTGAAGACTTAAAAGAATGTTTCGATTCAAGAGATTAATTGAAGACTTAATAGTTTAGTTGTTTAAAGTCTTGTAATATGTGTACATTATTTAAGATAGTTAAAATAATAGGTCAAGAGTCAAAAGGCAGAACCCAAACAACAAAGCACTGAGAGAAAATTCTTATTTTTACAAAACGCACTGTGATAATCGATTATCATAATCACTTATGATAATCGATTATCATAAGTTTTCTTTTAAATTTTTCAGAAACTGCTCTGAAATAATCGATTATTTCAGAGGATAATCGATTATCAGTACGAAACAATGTTTTTTAGAAACTGCTCTGGAATAATCGATTATCACTTATGATAATCGATTATCTATGGCAGTTGTGACTTAACCTTTCATATTCTTAACCTAATTTCTAAATAGGCCTCTATAAATAGAGTGGTTGGCTTCCATTGTAAATATACAGAAGTTAGAGAAGTTTGAGTACTTGAGAACTCTCTGTGGGAAGGCTTTGAAAAACCTAGTGTGGGTAGAGCGATAACTTTCATCAAGTGAGATCTTGAGTGATTGAGTGCTGCTGCTGTTGCTAGGAGAAGCCGATCATCCTTTGTGGGATTCAAAGGAGGTGTTCATTCCTTGTGTGATTCAAGGAAGGTGTTTTCATCCCTTGTGGATTTCAAGGGAGGTGTCTTCATCTCTTGTGTGATTCATGAGAGGTGTTTTCTAAACCCTAATCTTTCTTATCATTGATTGTAAGTTTGGTTTATTTTAGTGATTTAGTTAATCTCGTTTTTGAAAGATTAACAACTGGACGTAGGGTCTTTTGATCCGAACCAGTATAAATACTTTGTGCAATTTTCTCTTCTCTACTCTCTTTATTTTATTGTGTTTATTAAAATAAAGGAAAGATTTTTAATTGATCTTTGATACAAAAAGGGAACATATGAAAAGCACAATTTTTATTAAGAACCCAATTCACCCTCCTCTTAGTTTTTGTCTGCACGCTCAAACATTCCGCTACGCGATACCAACAATTGGTATCAGAGCTTGCTTTGATAGTTATTCAAAATTTTCGAAAATGATTGGACAAAATCAAACCTTTGCCGAGGGTGCGTCTATCAACAGACCTCCTCTATTTACTGGTGAAAATTATCCTTTCTGGAAAGTTAGGATGCAAATTTTTCTGGAATCTGTTGATCGAGGTATTTGGGATGCTGTTTTAAATGGTCCATTTGTTCCTGTTAATATTGTAAATGATGTGCAGGAACCAAAGCCATTATCGCAATGGATAGCAGACGAAAATAGAAGAGCCCAGTATGATGTAAAAGCCAGAAATATAATATCATCTGCACTAACTCTTGATGAATTTTATAGAATTTCAGTTTGTACAAGTGCCCAAGAAATGTGGGAGATTTTACGAGTAACCCATGAAGGAACAGATGATGTTAAGCGTGCAAGGAAGAACTCATTAATTCAAGAATATGAGATGTTTCGAATGCAACAAGGCGAAACCATTTATGATGTGCAGAAGAGATTCACCCACATCGTTAATCATCTCTCTGGGTTAGGTAAAAATTTTGATATAGATGAATTAAATATTAAAATGTTGAAATCTTTGAACAGGACATGGCAGCCAAAGGTTACGGCGATCACTGAATCTCAAAATCTTACAACAATGTCCATGGCGGCTCTTTTTGGTAAATTGAGAGAGCATGAACTTGAACTTGGGTGTTTAAATGAAGAAGAGAACCAAGGAAGGAAAAGGAACATAGCTTTCAAATTTGAGATCATCAAAAGCAAAAGCCCCAAAGAAGATAATGACTCTGATGATGAGAATATGAGTCTAATGATAAAGAAGTTCACAAAGTTTATGAAGAGCAATGGCAAAGGTCATCACAAAAGGTATAAAAATGAAAACCAAAACTTTGTTTCAAATTTCAATTGCTATGGATGTGGTGAAACAGGTCACGTAAAAGCGGACTGTCCAAATGCTAAAAAGGGTAAAGAGAAGAAGGGCAAAAAGGTTTTCAAGAAAAAGAAATGGGAGGATAACGATTCAAGTTCTTCTTCAAGCTCATTCAGCTCTAGTGAATCTGATGAGGAAGCAAATCTATGTTTGATTGCTGAACATGATTCTTCTAACAGTGAGGTAAGTTCTTGTAGTAATGACAATGATTATGATTCTTTGTATGATGCATTTCAACAACTACTTCATAAATCTAGTAAGTTAGATGCTGCTCACAAGAAATTAAAATATGATTTTAAGGAGTTACAAAGTAAGTTTGAAAAATCTCTTGAAGAAGAAGAAATTTTGAAAAATAAAATTTCAATTTTAGAAAATAAAGAGACTGAAATTATTGAATGTGCATCTTGTAAAAGCTATATGTTTGATTTAAATATTCTAGAAAAACAACTTGAAGATGCATTAGAAATTAAAAGTGTTAAAAAGCCTAATTTTAAGAAAAATGATTTAAGTAACAACAAGCAAGCTCCTAAGAATAAGAATAAAAGAGTCCATAGGGTATGGGTAGAAAAAGGTAAACCTTATTCTAGGAATATAAATTGTGTAACATGTTTTTATTGTATGCTAAAGGGGCACACTTCAAATAAATGTAGAATCAAACATTTTGATGTCCCTAATGGAAGATATGCTTGGATTCCTATTATAAAGTAACATGCCTCTAACCTCAAAGGACCCAAAGAAGTTTATTGGGGACCAAAATTTTATTGTTCTCTATCTCACAGGTTATTTAAAAAATAAAAATAAAAAATCAAGAAAGTCCCTTTGGATGTTCAAAGATCTAGTATATTTATCAAACCTTTGGTATCCTGGTGAGTTATATGATCTTATAATGGGTTTGAGAATATTAGATATGTGAAAAAGTGATAAAAATCATTAATTTCAGTGTTTTCCGAAAAACTCCGCTGTGATAATCGATTATCTCAGGTGATAATCGATTATCAGTAATCGATTATCTCAGGTAATAATCGATTATCAGCAAATCTGGAAATTTTTGTTCATGGGTATGAACCAATAATCGATTATCTTAAGCTAATAATCGATTATGTTGCATAGTAGGACACATATTTTCAAATTTTTTACTGTTTGAGTGAGCTTTTCAAAAATTTAGACCATGAGCAACAACTAGGTACTTCGTAAATGCAAATTAAATGTTGGAGTTCATTTTGTTAATATAACATTTCCTTCTTTAAACCCATATTTTTTAATCTTTATAGTCTTTCTTTGATTTAGGGAGAGTCTTTGATTTAGGGGGAGTCTTTGATTAAGGGGGAGTCTTTGTTCTTGAAATGTTTGTATCAAAAAGGAGTTTTTATATCTTAAACAATTTTTTAAGGGAACTTAAGTTATCTGATTTAAGGGGAATTGTCTAAAGAATTCATTTTTGATTATGATCAAAAAGGGGGAGATATATTTGTGTTATTATCTTGTGATAAGTTGTACCTATTTAAAGGGAAGATATATGTTTATTGATATCTTGTAATATCTTATGTTTTAAAAGGAGAGAAAAATTAATTATCTTTTATTTTGATTAACTACTCTTTTCTTTTAAGTTGTTTATTAAGAACAGGACATATCACAAGTCTTCAGTAATTTTTGATCATCATCAAAAAGGGGGAGATTGTTGACAAAAAGAAGAAGATGAACATCTTCCTCTAATAAGGAATTTTGATGATGATGATGACTATAAAGAAGTATGGAAGACTTGATGATGATGCATGGAAAATGTTGAAGACTTAAAAGAATGTTTCGATTCAAGAGATTAATTGAAGACTTAATAGTTTAGTTGTTTAAAGTCTTGTAATATGTGTACATTATTTAAGATAGTTAAAATAATAGGTCAAGAGTCAAAAGGCAGAACCCAAACAACAAAGCACTGAGAGAAAATTCTTATTTTTACAAAACGCACTGTGATAATCGATTATCACTTATGATAATCGATTATCATAAGTTTTCTTTTAAATTTTTCAGAAACTGCTCTGAAATAATCGATTATTTCAGAGGATAATCGATTATCAGTACGAAACAATGTTTTTTAGAAACTGCTCTGGAATAATCGATTATCACTTATGATAATCGATTATCTATGGCAGTTGTGACTTAACCTTTCATATTCTTAACCTAATTTCTAAATAGGCCTCTATAAATAGAGTGGTTGGCTTCTATTGTAAATATAAAGAAGTTAGAAAAGTTTGAGTACTTGAGAACTCTCTGTGGGAAGGCTTTGAAAAACCTAGTGTGGGTAGAGCGATAACTTTCATCAAGTGAGATCTTGAGTGATTGAGTGCTGCTGCTGTTGCTAGGAGAAGCCGATCATCCTTTGTGGGATTCAAAGGAGGTGTTCATTCCTTGTGTGATTCAAGGAAGGTGTTTTCATCCCTTGTGGATTTCAAGGGAGGTGTCTTCATCTCTTGTGTGATTCATGAGAGGTGTTTTCTAAACCCTAATCTTTCTTATCATTGATTGTAAGTTTGGTTTATTTTAGTGATTTAGTTAATCTCGTTTTTGAAAGATTAACAACTGGACGTAGGGTCTTTTGATCCGAACCAGTATAAATACTTTGTGCAATTTTCTCTTCTCTACTCTCTTTATTTTATTGTGTTTATTAAAATAAAGGAAAGATTTTTAATTGATCTTTGATACAAAAAGGGAAAATATTAAAAGCACAATTTTTATTAAGAACCCAATTCACCCTCCTCTTAGTTTTTGTCTGCACGCTCAAACATTCCGCTACGCGATACCAACAGTATTTTTATACATAAAGAGGCTTATATGATTAAGGTGCTTAAAATGTTCTAAATGGACAAGTCATGTCCATTATGCACTCCAATAGTTATGAGGTCGTTAGATGTTGATAAAGACTCTTCTTAGACCTCAAGAAAATGATGAAGATCTTCTTGGTCTAGAAGCACCATATCTTAGTGTCATAGAAACACTAATGTATCTTGCAAATTATATTCGATCTAATATTGCATTTGCTATAAATTTGTTAAGCAAGATATAGTTCTTCAACTACAAGAAGAAAATGGTTTGGAGTAAAACATATACTTCGTTACTTTAAGGGTACTACGAATATGAGCTTATTTCATCCAAATGATTCAGATTCAGACCAATGGGTTATGGATATGCATGTTATTTTACATATTCTTACAATGTCACAATGGTTGATCACAAACAAGATGTTTGTTCACATGTGGTAGCACAATGGTTTCATGAAGGTATATGAAACAAACCATAGTAGCAACATCGTCTAATCATACAAAAGTATGAGGAAAGTTGTGAATATGTTTGGTTAAGGTTTATAATTCAACATGTGCAAGAAACTTGTGACTATCCCCGAGAAAGATGGAATCAACAACCATATATGAAGACAATAGTGTATTGTTCAATTGAAAGGATGATATAGATATCCAAAAATTTGTTCATCTGAAAATATGACAAGTCTATTTGTAAAATTTTTGCCAAGAAAAACTTTTGAGCAAATGACTCACAAATTCGGACTCACCTTAATGATGTAAGTTTACATGAGGGGGAGAAATAGAATATGTGATGAACAATATTGTATTAAAGAATACAGAATGTTGTACTCTTTTCCTTCACTAGGTTTTTTATCCCAAAGGGTTTTTCCTAGTAAGGTTTTAACGAGGCACATTCTTTATCAATGGACACTCAAGGGGGAGTGTTATGAATTAATGATTGTCCATTGATTTGATACATTTACTGATATGATTCATTACTCTTTGTGGTAAATATTTGTATTAACTAAGTTGATTTGTTTCCTTTATGGATTACATATTGTATCTATAAATAGGACTCTTCCTATCAATAATAATATACAGATGAGTTGCTCCCTATTCTCTATTCTCTATTGTTTCTTTCTCTTCTCTCTTATCTATTATTCTTTCTTCTCTCTGTTATTCGCTTTATTTCATAACAAAAACATGATATTAAAATTTGTAAATAAAAACACATAGATATCAACAAACATATACAAAATATTGAAATAGATTGATATATGAAATCAAATATATTATTATTTTTTTAATCATAAATATTAAAATTACAAAATAACATTTGAATCAATAGTTAAATATTAAAATAGTTAATAAACATTACTAAAGACTATTTAAAATATATATATATATATATATATATATATATATATATATATATATATATATATATATATATATATATATATATATATATATATATATATATATATATATATATATATATATATATATATATATATATATCACAGTAAAAAATATTAAAAAGTAATGGATATGGATAGCTAGAATTAGTATTTAAACATATTTGAAGGTATTATATACTTAAAATAAACTTAAAATTTGAATTAAAATTTAAACTAATTTATCTTTTTTTTTTATACTTTATCTATTTCAATTATACTACAAATACTTTATCACTTTTCTACTTTTCTAATTTAAGTAATGCATTTATATTATTTATAACGACATTTATAAATATCCAATTAATAAATTTCAACACAAAGAAACTAAAATATCTCCAAAAAAAATATATATTTTCAAACATATTCACAAAATTATATTTATTTTTATTGATAAAAATTCACCGAAAAATAACAGTTTCAACAATATTTTGTTAGTCTCTCCAACTCTTAATCCCCTATGAAAATAGCAAGAATTTTTCATTAATTTTACTACCATCACCTAAATATAGATGACAGTGTAATTTTCTGAAATTTACGGGAATATTTTGGATTGTTTCCTAGGAAATCATTTTCTCAGTTAGATAGTTGATCCTATTACTTACTGTGAACAATAAATAATGTGAATGCAAATAACATCAAAGACTTTTGGACATGATCAATGATTTGGCAAAATTAGAGGAGACAACACCACTATTGTTAGAGCAATCTAGATGTTAAATTCTTTATGACCATAAAAGGCGCATTTTTTTTATTATCAATCAAGTAAAATGATTTACAACTTAAATGGAAAGAAAAACAGATTCTATAAAACCTTGCCAATAATTACAATCTCAAGATTACCATAAGTTAGATCATGCAAACATTGGAAAAACCAAATGTTGGCACCAGAATATTCACATAGAACATGGTTATGCCATAAATTTGATAAAAAAAAGGTTAAAATACCTTTTTGGTCCAAATTTTCGTCAAGTTTATTGAAACAAGTCCTAATTTTGATTTTGTGTTCAAATAGGTTCCAATTTTCGTCAATTTTGTTCAATTGGGTCCTTTTTTGCTAACACCGTTTAAATCATTAATGACCATGAACAGGGACTGCCACGTGTCACTTCTTGGTTTTTTTGAATTTTTTTTATTTATATTTTTATTTTTTTTAATTTTTTTTAAAAATTTTTTTTAATTTTTTTTAAATATACACGTGTCAACCCAAGAGTGTGCCACATGTCACTTTGTGGTTTTTTTGAATTTTTTATTTTATTTTTTTGAATTTTTTTTGAATTTTTTTTGAATTATTTTTTAAATGTCCACGTGTCAATCTAGTAGTGTGCCACGTGTCAAAGTTAACATTCTATATTCAATTTGGTCCCTATATTTGTTATTTTTGTTCAATTAGGTCCTAATTTTTGTTAAGATTAACCAATTTGGTCCCTATAGAAGATGTGACCTAATTTAATTTTTATATCAAAGTTATAATGATGTGAATTTTAATATATTAAATAAAGATATTTAATAAAAAATATGAATTTTAATATAAAAATTAAATTTGGTTTTAATTTAGAGAGGGACCAAATTGGTTAATGTTAACAAAAATTTGGACCTAATTGAACAAAAATAACAAATATAGGGACCAAATTGAATTTAGAACATTGACTTTGACACGTGCCACGCTACTGGGTTGACACGTGGACATTTAAAAAAAAAATTTTTAAAAATTTAAAATTTTTTTTAAAAAAATTCAAAAAAATTCAAAAAAACCACAAAGTGACACGTGGCACACCCCTAGGTTGACACGTGTACATTTAAAAAAAATTAAAAAAATTAAAAAAAATTAAAAAAATTAAAAATAAAAATAAAAAAAATTCAAAAAAATCACGAAGTGACACGTGACAGTCACTGTTCATGGCCGTTAATGATTTAAACGGTGTTAGCAAAAAAGGACCAAATTGAACAAAATTGACGAAAATTGGGACCTATTTGAACACAAAACCAAAATTAGGACTTGTTTCAAAAAACTTGACGAAAATTGGGACCAGAAAGGTATTTTAACCAAAAAAAGAATGTAGTTAAATATTCCAAGAGGATCTTTGACATTGTTCCCAGGCTTCGGAGTAGCATCCTACATTGTCCAACTATCTGCATGAACCTTTTGCCCCATTTATACCAATGCATTAATCCTCACTTTGAACTCTTCATAGTCCCTCTTTGTTAACAAACATGAGAATAACAAATGCAGTCAATTATTGGTTGATGCCAAATAGAAGGGATGAAAGATGATAGGCAACAATAAAGGACAAAACTTAGGTACAACTCTCTATGTTTTTAACATTATTATTCAATGATTTGGAATTCATTTAAGTGACTATATTAATTTGTAATGCTAACATTTAGTATGTAAATTTTCTAGTAGAACTTTAACTTTGATAGAAGAACACCAAAATAGTAGATATGGGTTTTAGGGTAATATCCCTAATAGTTAGTTTTCTTAGTTTTTAAGTAGATAATTAGAGTATAAATCATTTCATTAATCTCAGAATTTTAAAAATACAAATGCTTGAGCACCATTCACGTGATACATGCATTATGCTGGAAAGACATTAATAAACCTCAACACAAAGAAAATTTTCACTGCTTTCAATTTCAACTTTAATCACTTCCTCTCTTTCGTCGGCTCTCCAAAACCCCACCTGCTAAAAACCCACAAAAAAGAATCAAGGACACATAATCCTCTGTGGTGGCCAGCGACCAATCCTCCATAGACCCTTCTTTATGCCTTTATGATCAACAACTGTCCCTCAGTCTTTCCCAAGTTAAACTCACGATGGCTCAATCAAGAAAGATCCCCGAAAAATTGCAAGAAAGTAAGTATCTTTATAAAAATATTTAATGGGCAAACTAAATCATCAACAACAAAATAGGAGAAATATGGTGGATCATTTCTACAAGCTATTTTATAGAACCTATGGTTTAAAGCATAGAGGAACATGATTCTCCAAGTAAGTTACACTACTCTTTCCCTATTTTAAGCTCATCCACGGGCATCTCATTTCAAACTGTTATTAGGAAAGGGGGCATTTTATTTCTTCACCACCATTTTCAATCAAATTAACTCTGTTAATTCCAAAACTAAACCATGCATGCTTCAATATAATACAAGAATGAGAGTTTCAGAAGAGACATACCGGGCGATACTAAATCATTCTATTCAAAATTGTCAAACAGATTGCCTCTGATGGATCTTCCACTTTTACACCACAATCACTGTAAACAAAGCTCCATTAACACAATCAATACAAAGGGTTACATTAGTCAATTCTAAAGGCTATTTCAATGTAAATAGTGGACATGTCAACTTTTGAGGTGCCAAAGTATTTGCTCTTGTCGGAACATGTCAACTTAGTGATGAAAAAGAAACCTTTTTATTTAACAAATAAATAAGTACAAAACTATATGGAAAGCATATGCTAACAAAAATTGTGTACTTGAAAAAATATGACAGTAAAGATAAAACTACTTTATTTTTTTTATTATGTTTGACCAAATACAACTTAATAACATTGTTAACATGATTTTAGCTTGAGTTTCTTTAGCCATCGGAAGAATTAACAATAATCACTTGTTGAGTTATGTAAGTTCACTTTACATAATAATAACTATCCAAGTATTTTATAGAGGAATAAGCTACTTAATTGGTTTTTACCCATTTTGTCTACTCTGCTTTCAATTTACTGAGAGCAATACCTTTTTATGTCTTGGAAGAACTATCAATATCAGCATAACCACCGGTGCCTTTTCTGCAATCAAAATGTGTTCCTATAAAGTTTTGTCTAATTCCCTTTTAAAACAAAATAACTACATCGTGTTAGTTGATGCTTCCCTAATTAGGTATGATAGTACTTACAACTCATGTACTATAGCATCTTGAGTAAACTCAATTGCATGCTTTAGACTACCAAGTTGAAGTATTTAGTGGTTATAGGAAGATTCAAATCAACTCCATTCATTAAGTTGAAACTTTAAACAAAAATAAAATGGAGTAAAACAACCAATACATACACACACAATAAATAAATAAATAAATAAATAAATATATATATATATATATATATACCAAGTTCAAAGTCTAAACCTTAAATCCAACCATCAAATCTTACAGCACATGAGAACCGGGAAATTTACCATAAGTTTGTTGTTAAATGTTTTTTTATTCAATGAAATGATCATGCACCATTTCTTAGTTTTACTAATTTCAATATTTGATGGAAGTAACCACTTTTACTACATATGTTCAAGTCAAAAAGGTATGAAATTATTATAGAGCCTTAGCTTCCTTATGATATACACATGGCTAAAATATATAATAAATATGCAATGCAGAAGTTGTACCTGTACCATTAAATGCTGGAGAGACAATTCCCTCGAGAATGTGTCTAGTAGAATGTCGACATACCATTTTTTGTAAATTTTTACATGTAAAGACCAGGCTTTTTTAAGTTGTTCACAACATCCCTTGGAGCAAGCTTTGCCCTCTCATCATACATGAACATAAATCTTTCCCTGCCTAAATTATAAAGGATGCCCCCATCACCTCTGACAGCTTCGGATATCAGCATTTAAAAGAGTAGTTCACTACTGTTACAAAAAATCTCCCAAGTGAGCTCTAGAAATCCAAACAATTATCTAAATAATGTTTTTTACTGGAGGCAATTATGTTGCTCATATAACTCTCAGACTTGATAGATATAACCTATTGCAAATTTTGTTTATTTTCAATTAATGGTGTGAGATATTCATTAAACAGTAATTATTTAGTTTTGAAATAATTTACTCACTCAATGAGATGATACATTACAATACTTTGAACACTGAGAACATATAGTTTAAAACACAACACTTTTAGTTTCAAGTATACTTCATGATTGCCAATTGATATTTATTTATACATTAATCATCCATTCTAAAATTATAGTGTATCATCAAAGTAAATAAATAACATTATGAATGACTCAGTACCTATAATAAGGAATCCTTTACTTTCAATTCCTTCTATTCGGAGGTAATCTTGTTTTATAATCATAATTGGTTTAGCTATTAGAATAAAACTACATTATGACCACCAATTGCTATGTGATATAAACAATTAAAACCATAAAAGAAATTACCAAACAAATTAAAATTCAAACAAAAGTTTTCACTAAAGTTGGAGCATCAAACAATTTTGCAATGTTGACCCTTACTAAAGTGAGAAAACCCAGAATATGCAGGAAATTTAACAAACATTTGCTCAAAATCCTGCACATGGTATCTCAAATACCTTTCTATGGTAGTCACTTGCATAAGCTTAATGGGATCAACTTTTCCCAACCTTTCAATATAAATAGGTCTTTATCCCTATCCACCACATGATAACCATGTAGATGGTACTACAGGACTTCATTCAACTCACTAAATTCAAAATCATAAAGATAAAGACATCAATACCATAATAGTTTATAGCATTAACAATGAATTCAAAAAACAAAAATGTAAAGATGATCAAAATCAAACATCATCAACCAACATGAAAATAAAATATTATATTTTTCAATTCAAATGACTCACCATCATAGGTTTCCTTTAATGTGACCTGTCCCTTAAATTTAACTTGATATACTCCAAACTTTTATTTCAATTCCAATCCCTGCCACAGACCTTGTTGCCTCATTCACCAGACACTCGGATGACAACAAATATATAATATTGAAACCTATAATACAAAACAAATCACATACAAATTGATAAGGAGAAAACATAACCTTTGAGTGATTGATGAATTATAGACACTAAAAACATAACTACATACAAATTGATAAGGAGAAAACATAACCTTTGAGTGATTGATGAATTATAGACACTAAAAACATAACTACAACACAATAAATCATCATTATTCCTAATCTAAATTCCACACTGTTTATAAAGCACTGACCTTTGACCAGCTATATGCATTGAGATGTAGTGGGAAGACCCCTTTGTCTTTGTTGCCTCAAAATTAAAAGGGCCTGAAACACATTATCATTTGTTACATGATCCATAAAGTAAACCTAGGGACAACAAATGTCACAATCGGAACCACACACCATAAAGTAAACCCAAGGACAACAAATGCCATGACCGGAACCACACACCATAGTAAAGGAAAGAAGGTTTACCTGTATCCTCACATAAATAACTCTAAATGCCAGTATGGGGAGGAGAGAAAAACCACCACAAAGATTCCAAGAACACATAAACCCAGCATTATCAGGATGGGTTGGCTCAAAAAACAATTAGGAACTCGTAATCTTTTTTCAAAGCTTGTTTAGCCATACTACTTGATCAGCCATAGATCTTGTTCAAAGCTTCAAATACAATTAGGTTGTGATAATAATAAAATTACCTTAAAGATTTAACCTTTCTTCAACTTCCTTCAAAAGGGAATAAAATCATGGCATGAGGAACTCGTAAACATAAATTTATTAGTAAATGAAAACCTTAATGATAAAAAAATAACCAAAGTTATGAAACTATACATACTAACCGTTTAAAGATTGCTCTGTTTAAAGATTGTTGTGTTAAAATAAAACATCGAAGCAGAACAATATGAGATGTAAAGCTTTTTTGGAGACATCTAAAAAACAAACAAAAGCCAACTCAGAAATCTTACTTGATCAAAGCAGAAGAAATAAGTAACTCTGAAGAATTAATAAAATCAAACTCAAAAAAATGGGGAAATAATAAAAATCAAACCTTTTTACATATAAAGCCTCTTAATAATGATTTTGCATTCTTTTGCCTAGAGAACTTCATCTTGGGTCTTTAAAAGTCTTCGATCTACTCTTCAATAGAAGAAACGTTAAAGTACAGAGGGACAAAAGAATAAGAAAAGTTAGAAAACTTTAGAACACACAAATGGTACTAACAAAAAAGAAAAGAAAAACATACCCTTTTACACAAAAACTTGGAGTCAGCACCTCAAGATCGCAATCCTCACAAACAGAAACGACAACACGATCCCGAGCCACCGCCATCATCGGAGCCAACGCCTGTCCCTGTAGTCATCCTCGTTATTTCAACACGGTCAACCAAAGTGAAAGCAACATACATAAACCAATTTTGTAACAACTAAATCATTTTTTTCTTGGAACTGAAAAATGGAGAGGAGCAGAAATGGTGTTTAGTAAGGAGAGAAGCAGAGAGGGTGTTTAGGAAGGAGGAGAAGAGGAAGGAATTTTGAAATTCGCAAGCCATCCTCGTATGCCACAAACCCTAAAAGATGAGCGGGAAGGGAAGCGGAAATATTAAAAGAGTTAAGAGAGGAGAATGACAAAAAAACCAAAAAATTGGACAGATGTCGAAAAATTAGATACGGGTATAAGGGTAACTTCCAGAGGTGTTTGTTTTCATATATTTTAGATTCAACTTCTGAAAGACAACTGCAAAAGCTTTGTCGGATCTTAACATCCAGAAGCTATGTCACGTGACATCTGTGGTCATCGGATGTCGACATCCGAAAAACATTTATACATACCGGATCTCCACATTCGAAAGTATAAAGATTTTATGTTCCTTCTGGAACTCAACATCCAGAAGATAACTGAAAAAGCTTTACCGGATGTCGATATCCAAAAGTTATGTCATGTGACATTCGTAGTCACCGGATGTCAACATCTGGAAGGCACTTAGAAGTATTGGATCTCGACATTTGGAAGTATGGGAATTTCACGTTACTTTCGAAACTCGACATCCGAAAAACATATGGAAAAGCTTCACCAGATCTTGACATCTGGAAGCGGGATTATCCCAAACCGAAAGTGTCATTTTCTTACCAAATCTCAAAATTCGGTAACGTTTTAAGCTGGATATGGATATCCAGTTTAGGTTTTAACTGCAGTTCAATTTGAGTGAGAGACAAGAAATCATTTGGGAATGCAGTGTCACTGATATAACCACCACAATAAATACCACCAATTGCCATAATTACTACTTAGCAAATTAAGATTTTAATTTTCATTTATTTTTCTTAAGGGCATAATCAAAATAATTGAAAACTTTAGAGGTGCAGAAAGAAGAAACCATACGAATTCTACAAAATTTATGGGCCTAATATGACTCTAATCAAGTCTAGAAACTCAATTAAAAGAATATTTCTTTATGCACCTCTATAATATGACCTCCATATATTTTCATTTTTATTTTTACCCTCTTTTCATTTTTAATTTCGCAACACATAATTCAAAAATATTTTAGAATATACAATCCAAAGTACAAAATTTATATTCCAAATTACATAATTTAGAATATAAAATAAGAAATGCATAATTTGAATTATACAAATTTTACATTCTGAATTATATAATCTAAAATTTATTTTATTATTTTTCATTCTGAATTATACAATTCAGAATCCATTTTTAATTTTTACATTATATTTACAAATTGTATAATTTGAAATATAAAATTTTTATTCTAAATTATACAATTTGTAATAAATAAAATATATTTTGAATTATACTATCTGAAATATATTTTTTATTTTTATTTTGTATTTCAAATTTCAAGAGATATGCTTAGTAAAAAAATGAAAATGAAAATTAGAGGAGAGAGCTGTAGTTAGCGTAGGGAAGGAGGTTTTGTGCTTGGAATCGGAAAGGAGACGATGTGTGGAAGGAAAGAGAGTTTGTGTCCAATCAACGTGTCTAATCATAATTGTTTATCTTTTCGATAAAGCTTTGTAGTATATTTTCTGTAACTTGAGAAAATTGGATATATAATCAGAGACCGCGGGAAGAAAAAGAGATAGAAGAATTGGTGGCTTTTTTACAATTATGGTGCAATTTACTTTTATAATTTAAAAAATGGGGCAATTTTTTTAAAAATATTCAAGGAGAGAAAGTTGTGTCAAAATAGTAAGATTTTGTTGTGAAAAAGTCGTGCTAAAATGAAAAGATTTTGCTGTAAAAGTAAAGTCATGTCATTATGATATGACTTTAATTAATTACTTAAGCAAAGTTGTATTATATTAGTACGACTTGAGTCTTGTAATTTTGATGAAGTAGTCGTTTGAAGATGACAAGTAAATTTTTTTATTTTTCTAAATTTTTTTTCACGTTTTGAATTATTACAATTATTTTTTTTTAAATTAAAAATTTAGTTGAGTAATTAATAGGAGAATAATATGCACATGAAAGAAAAGGAAGATTTCCTTAATAAAAAGTACAAGAAATGAAACATCTTAATAATTAATGGATGACATACATTGAAATTAAAGTAGACAAAGTTGATGCAATGTAGTGATAAGAATTACTCAAAATGAAAATTTAGTATCTATTTGGATAGTTTCTTCTATTATGACCAATATTTCTGCAAAATTTTAAATAAATGACTAAATTGAGCACAACCACTACCAAGGTTATCAAACTCGAGAGTCTACATAGACTCGTGAGAGCTTCGTAGACTCGACTCACAGACTCGACTCGTAGACTCATAAGAGTCTACTTCATCTGAAAAGTTGTATATAGTACCATACAAATTCAAAATTTCACCACCACAATTAATGCAAAAGGTAAACAATAGTTCAATAATTCTAAAATAACTTAGTTCAACACACATGCCCTAGTTATATAAGTTCAAAGTACACCAAACACATAAGTTAATACAAATCACAACATAAATAACTTCAAATTTCTGGCTCCAATCCTCTAAATATATCATCTCTAACATCATCTTCTTCTTCATCATCTTCTCCATCACCATCAAGCTCTTCCTCAGATGATAAGTGTGCATCATCAACATTGGCATAAAAAACTATATTATCAAGATCAAATGCTCTTAAAGTAAAATCAACTGAACTTGACCCAATTATGTCAACATTTCCCTCGTCACCTTCACCTTGAACTAGCTCAAACCCAACATTATCTCCATCTTTCGTTATCCATTCATCATCAGATTCAATATCATCAAATGAGAGAGCAACCGTTTTCCTAATTTGTTTACTTTTGAGCTTCAAGTTGTACATGACATAAACCAAGTCATTCCTCTTTTTCTGATGCAAACGATTTCTTCTTTTTATGTGCACCTATAAACAAATATGAATGTTTACAAGCCAAAAATTAGAAGCAAAAAATAACTTAACAAAGTTAACTTACCATTTCAAATGAGCTCCAATTACGCTCACAATAATAAAAACCGCAAGTTAAGTTCAAAACTCAAATAGCAAATCGCTTCAACTCTGGAGTTCCATCTCCAAACATCTCCCACCATTCTCCAGGAAGCATAACTTTCCTACAATCTTTTGCATTTTCCATTGAGAAAAGTCCTTTTGCAAAATGAAACTCTATAAGCTGCAAATTAATATTTTTCCTCTCTGCAACATCCTTGACCAATCTTTTCATGCATTCATACAACCCTTCCTTTACCTCAACATCATCATTTCTAAAATTAGGTTCATAGTGCATGTGAGGGTTAAGGTAATATGCAGCCACATGCAAAGGTTTATGAAGTTGATTATTCCACCTCTCATCAATTATGTTCCAAACTATTTCATAACTACAATTATGCAATCATGCAATGTTAGAAATAATTACACAAAATATGGATTGACAATCTAAAAGAGATAAGGTATATAAATATTACCTTTTCTTAATATTATTAAAGTTAAATTTGATCTTCTCTTTTGTAGAATCCATTTCTTCATAAATGAAACCCATTGCGGGTTTTACATCTGAATCCATTAGTAGAAGGACCACCATCAAAAGAGCAGCAACTTTGAGACAAGTGGTTACATTCTTTTAGAATCGGCTATCTAATACCACATGCTCAATTTTTCTCCCTTCTATTGAAGTTCCAAATTTGCTTGATTTCCACTCATTAGAGCTAAATAAGCTCATTAACGATGCTTTCAATTCATGGAGACATGCAAGAGTTAAATAAGATGTGGCAAATCTAGTCATACCTGGCCTTATCAAGTCTTTACCTTTGGTGAACTTCTTCAGCATGCTAATTAGCATTGCTCTACCATAAATGTAGGTAGTGATTCTTCTCCCCTTCTTGATAGTAATTTGATGGACCTTTAAATGTTTCTCAAAATCTTCAAAGATCAAATCAATGTAATAGGCAGCACATGGAGTCCAATACAAATGCCCCCTTTTTTTCATCAATAACTCCCCAGCTGCCTTGAAATTTGCAGCATTATCGGTAACCACTTGAACCACATTCTCCTCTCCAACAAATTCCACTACATCATCCAACATCTTAAACACTTTATCTGCAGTTATAAAGATATCTAATGTATCCAATGAATAAAGAAACACGTCCTTTAGGACTATTCACTAGAAATTTACAAATTGAACATCTTTTCTTATTAGTCCACCCATCAGACATGATAGTGCAACTGGTTCTTTTCCACTCCTTCTTAAACTCTTCAAGGATTATATCGATTTTTTGCACTACTTGTTTCAAAAGTTTTTCTCCATGATATGATGGAGGTTTGTAGCCAACTCCATATCTTCCAATCATTTCACACATTTTTGCAAAAGCAGGATTTCTAATAACATTGAATGGAATAGCACTTGTGTAAAAAAATTCAGCCACTTGAGTATCAACTTTTTCTTTATCCCCTTTCTTGTACAGTTGATTTAAAGTAGATTGAACACCTTGACTGAATTTTTCTATTCCTTTATTTTTGAACATCATACTATTGCTACTTTGATTGGTATCCACCTCTTCAATATGCTCATCATCAAAGTCATCAATTGTATTTCGTCTTCTTTTCTTTTCTGAAACATCCTTAGCCTCTGCCACAACTTTCATCATTACAACTTTCACTTCTTCAGGAACTGAGGCACATGGTTCAGAATCATATCTAGTACCAGATGCTTAAATCCGAAAATTCCTCAATTGAATGTTTTTGAGCAATAGTTGCATTTAACTTTTTTTCCATTGCCCAAAACATTTGTTCCATGTTTCCATCCAATGTCAGTACGATTTCCTGAAGCATTCTTACTTCTAGGTCTAAGAGGTCTAGCATTAGGCTCACAAAATTTTGAAGTTGTCCCACTTCCAAACATTGCAAAACAGCAATCAACTAAAAATAAAATTATTTGTCTTTTTAGAAAACTATAAGTAAAAAATAAACATATAAACATATGTAATAACAATAATTAAGAAACTAAGAAACAATAAATAAAAAAAATAAATTATATAAAGAA
Source organism: Vigna unguiculata (assembly GCF_037176805.1). Classification (NCBI taxonomy): domain Eukaryota; kingdom Viridiplantae; phylum Streptophyta; class Magnoliopsida; order Fabales; family Fabaceae; genus Vigna; species Vigna unguiculata. The sequence continues at coordinate 8,100,847 of NC_140793.1, read as the reverse complement.
AATAAAGACCCATTTCAGCGGTACTATGTGACCATTTCAACATCATGATTCAAGACCTATTTCAATTTTAACACTTTTAAATAACCATTGTGACCCATTTCTTCAAATCAAATTATAAAATGTGAACTGTGAAATCAGAAAAGACCCATTTGTGAAGACCCATTTGCTTACCACTCAACTACGGGACACACAGATCAGAGAAGAGAAATGCGAAATACGAAATGCGATGTCGCGAAGCTGGTCGGAGGTCGTGAGGCTACGAAAATGTTGGTGCTTTCACCTTCGATTCTTGTCGGGGCTGCTTCAATCTTTGCTTCTTTTTCGATTAGGGTTTGTGGGGGTTCAATCTCTGATTTCATATGGGTCTTCAATTTCTGATGTTGGGGCTTTTTTTTGGGTTTAAAATCCGCATAGGAACGACATATTTTCATGTCGTTTTGTCCCCCATTACAAACTCAGTAACTCGTTTCGAACTCGGGAGTCTGTTACGAGTCAACTGAGTTTATTCTAAGTCCACTCCGAGTCTAAAAAAAAACAAGTTTACGAGCGAGTTAACTCGTGAACAGTGTAGTGACTCGTAGACTCGTACGGGTTTACGAGTCAACCCGTGAGCACAATAACCATGACCATTACCACTACCACGTGTGTGCGTGCATGTGTGCGTGCATGTGTGCGTGTGTGGTGTGTGTGTGTGTGCCACGTGTGTGTGTGTGTGTGTGTGCGTGTGTGCCACGTGTGTGTGTGTGTGCCACGTGTGTGTGTGTGTGCCTCAAGCCAAAGTTCGAGTACGAGACGTTACAGCGCTGAAGCGCTGAAGTAATCCATGCCATACTCCTAGGAAAACAACCTTCAACAAATGGGTACTTGTACCCGAAATCGACATAGGTGGGTAGGTAGAGAATACCTAGGGGCGTGAGACATCTCTCTCTAAGGAACTCGGCAAAATAGCCCCGTAACTTCGGGAGAAGGGGTACCTCCTCACAAAGGGGTCGCAATGACCAAGCCCGAGCAACTGTTTGTGTGTGTGTGTGTTTCGTTTTTTTTTCACAATACATTTAAATGTATAAACATATTTTTCTATCATGATTATGCCTTTATGCTTTATTATGTATTTAATAAATTATTTTAGTTTTATTCATGTTTTTTATAGGAGTATTTGATCTATACAAGTTTGAATCTTAAATTTGGTCTTGAATTTGATAATCTAAAAGATGCATGGAAGTTTTTGGTTAATTATGATAGTAATAAAGGTTTTGAAGTTAGAAAATACTACCCTAAAAAGAATAAAAAAAAATGGGTCTATTACTTCTTACATTTAAGGAAGGTATGCGAAAATCAGATAAAAGAGACTTTAAGACCAATAAGACCTGAGACAAGAAATGGATGTGTTGCAATAATGAAAGTTAAAAGAGTTAGGAAAAGATATAAAGTAGTTGATTTTGTTGATGATGATAATCACTCGCTTCATCCACTAGAAACCATTCATATATTACCTTCTCAACGAAAAATAACATATTATCAAGCATATGATCTTGAAATAGCATAACAGACATGGATTCAATAAAAGGCATCATTTGATTTGATGAGTAAATATGTAGGAGGTAGAGAGAATTTAGGCTATACAAGAGAAGATACAAAGAATTATTTGAACTCAAGGAGGCAAAGAGATATGACATATGGTGAAGCTGGAAAGAATGTTATTTGACTATCATTATTATGGAGCTGTCGTTTCGTTGGACACAACATATTGTACAAATAGAGATCATAAGTCCCTTGCAATTTTCTCGGGATTTAATCATTATAGAGGAGGAATGATATGGGGCGGTGTTATTGTATTACGAGATCATTGAGTCTTTCACTATAACATTTTATAGTTTAGACCACACTAAATTAGACAACAGCTAAGTAAATGTGGCCTAAATATATAATAAACATTTTTATAAATGTTGTATAATATCATGAAAGTCCATGATTATATAACTGTTGCTTTAAACTATGTGAGCAAAACTAGTAGAAATGTGGTCTAAAAGTATATGTAAGGTCTAAAATCAACCAGAATATTTGTTGTCTATTGTGAAGATTTTAAGCAACAATTTTAAGGGTATTGTCGTACTAATAATCATTGTTTATTATCTATAGCTACACTCACCTATATCATGCCTAAAAAATTATGGTCTAATTTTTAGACCACGATTTTTATAATTTACATCACATTTGTATATCGTTGTCTAAAGTAATTTTGGTTAAGTGTAATTACTAATTTAGTATCTTAACTTTTTGGTTAAGTTCAATTGGTATTCATACTTTTGGTTTGATGATTTGATGTATATATTAGAAAAAGTTATTGTAATATATATATATATATATATATATATATATATATATATATATATATATATATATATATATATATATATATATATATATATATATATATATATATATATATATAAATTGTAATTAAGATTATTTACTAATTTGATCTTAAATTGGAGAGGACGAAATTGGATCATTTTAAAAAGTTAGGATACTAAATTAAACAAAAAATTTAAATAGAGGACTAAATTGAATATAACTATTATCACTGTCACGTGTCATGATTGTAAGCTACCACGTGACACGATGATAAACTGACACGTGATAGGTTTAAATTTTTTGAAAAAAATTTAAAAATTTAAATATATATATATATATATATATATATATATATATATATATATATATATTAAAAAATTAAAAATTTCACAACATGTATAGATATCAAATTAAACTTAATCAGAAAATTGAGATACCAAATAAGTAATTATACCTTTTGTTATAGTATTTCAAATAATTATTTTAAACATTTTTGCAAACATACAGTAAAAAAGATTTATAAACTTTTTTTACTAATCAAGACCATGTCATGAAAAAAGCATTAAAGAAAATTATACCATTGACAAAGCATTATTTATACGCATCATATAATAAAAAAAGAAGCAAAACATCTTAAAAATTTAATGAAAAACCACTTACATTTTTTACGAGATTTCAAGAAATACTATTTAATTGTTCCTATTTTCCATATTATATTTCCTTCGAACAAGTTCATCCATTCTCTTTTTATCATATCCTTTTCACCACCATGAATATGTTTATTTTTGTTCCAATATATCTCTCCATATCGCTTTCCAATTCATAATTTCGAAATTCATTTTTCTAGTAAAACTATATTGAAAAGGTTTTGTTCCAAAAGTTCTCTCCTTCCTTGGATTTATGTATTTTTTCTTCCATAATACATGCTATTTTCCTACCTTTTTCCTCAGTTTCATAGAAGTTTCCTTAATTACTAATAAAGATATTTTAAAGGGGACGTTACATTTATTTTTTGTTATGCACTACCATTTGTCCTCAATTAGGTAAATATGTAAAAGTAAATAAATAAATATCTACAAATTTGAAGCCAACTTCATCATCATACAAATGTTTAATCTAAAATACTGTAATATGTAAGAACACCAATTTAATACATTGTCTTCTTGTTTCACTATGTACAAACTTTTTAGGTATAAATTCCAAATGATGACACAAATACCTTTGACTTGGCAAATACAACAATGACGAACATAAAAGTAGACATACACTTTGAATGTTGAAACAAGCTTCCATCATAAAAATAAAAATAAACTGTGTCTGAAAATTTTTACTTCTTTTTGCCTGAAGAGTGTTGGTTTTTCAGCTGTTCAAACAAGCTTCCATCATAAACACCTCTGATTGTATCTTTTTGAAGCAAACCACTCTTATCTTTTGCAAGTTTGTAAAGTATGTTCCATTCCACAAAACTACCAATTCTGTGCATTCATCATCATTGCAACATGTTAACGATTACTTGTGAAACCACCAAAAACTATCACTAATTTCATATAATAGCTAGAGTTTTTGTCACAAACTATATATAAATTCTTAACTATACAAGACAAATTTTTTCATACCCGGAAATAAATAATCATAAATATGAGAAAGTATATAGTTATCAGAAATTACTAAATCAACTTTGGTTGATTAAAAGTATTTATAAAAAAAATCAAAGAGTAACATGCTATAATATGGTATAATTTACCTTTTTTACAAAAAAATATGGCTAAAAATCATGCATGATCACATATAAAGATAAATCAAACATCATAAACATATTTTTCTAACCTTAGATTTCTAATATCGATATAACAGACCATGCATTTTAAGCATGAATCATCATGCATAATCAATTTTATAACTTTTACAATTAATAATATTAATTATTTGTGATTAAATGATATATATGACAAACTTACCTTCCTGTTAAATTCTTAGGCTCTCTATTTGCCTTAATCATTTCCTTCAACTCATCATATGTCAAATAATTTGGATTTGTATGTGCATGCTTGCTGAAAATTGCTTCAAACTTTGAAGGAACAAACCTAAACACACCATAAAGTACATAAAAATAGAGATTTATCAATGACCATGAAAATATATAATAATGTTTTGTAATTTTATGACTAAAATTATTACCAAAAGATATTAAAAAAAATTGAACAATTATACCTTCCTTCAGTATCATAGACTCCACTGTCACTGCCATGCTTGCCTAGTTGGATATTTTTAACTTCAATTGGGAAAAGTAAAGATGGAAACTTTCCCTACACCATGATAAGTTAATAAGTGATGCAAAACAGACATTTTTTGGGCAATTTATTTTAATTAGTTAGTAGAATTACAAATATTAAATAAGTTATTGAATCATTCAATGTGTATTTTTTTTCTAAATATATAGATAACGAAATTATCATTAAATGAATAAGTTAATGATTCTGATTTACTCAAACTGCTTAGAATAAAATATTGTTACATTTCAGTTATATTTAATTGAAAATGGAAATACAAGCACAAAAATATATTTATCTACATTTTTATGTAATAAATAAATATTACAATAAAATGGCTAATTAATAGATTAAATAAATATCATAACTTTATTATTAAATAAATGTTAAAAATATAACAGGTAATTACTCTTAATTTAATGTAATTATTAAGGATTCATTTTGGAAAATAAAAATTGTAACTATTAAAACTGATGGCTAAGAGAGAGAGAGAGAGAGAGAGAGAGAGAGAGAGAGAGAGAGAGAGAGAGAGAGAGAGAGAGAGAGAGAGAGAGAGAGAGAGAGAGAGAGAGAGAGAGAGAGAGAGAGAGAGAGAGAGAGAGAGAGAGAGAGAGAGAGAGAGAGAGAGAGAGGGATTGCTGAAAGGGAGTTCTCAATAATGACATAAGAATAAATTATTATTTAAATTTCCAAAATATTATTTTGGAGATAAGAACTTTCTTAAAGTACGGCACAGGGGATCAGATACCTTCTCTACTGCCATAAAAGGGATAAGATATTTTAAGGGCAATGGTTTGTAATTTCATCACTCCATCACTTTGTTTTCTTTGTTTCACCATCCACCATGGTTAAAATTCTCAATACACCCTTTTCTACTCACTCTCAATTCAATGGATTAAATTTTTTAAAAATAGTAACTTTAATATTAAAAGGTAAAACCCATTAGTATCTTTCATATTAAAAGATAGTAACTTTAATAAGTTTTAATTAACCAAATTGTATATAAAAAAGTTAAAAAGAAAAAAAAAAGTATTATACCAGAAAGAGTGGAAGGAAAATCTAAACAACCACCTACTTTCATCCTTTTTAATTTTTGATAAAAATCATAAATTTAAAGAGAAAACATGGTAAGGATTTTACTGAGATTAAAATAGACAAATACTTTAAGAAAACATATAAAGAGTTTTGAGAGTTACAGGACGAGTAGTCTGACTGAGAAACAGATTGATGAAAATAGCACCTCCAATGGACAATAAAATCCCACTCCCAATCTCACGCATTCCTGCACATACTCAAAACACAACCATAAAAATTACCAACTCCAAAAATTTTCTTAACTCTATGTATCATAAACTTTTTCTAATTTTTCTACCCTTTCTACAACTGGGTTATAATATAAACTCAATTTTTCATTTCTTTTACATCATGATCTTTTCTTGCAGAACTGGCTTGGCAAACTTTCAAAAACCACTAACCTTCCAAAATGATCAGTAGTAAGAAGGAAAAAAGATTGAGAATTGAAGGGAAAAAGTGAAAACCTTGAAAAGTTTCCCATGGATAAATGACACCATCTTTGTTTATGTCAAAGAATGCAGCATGCTTCTGCAGAACGTTGTCTTCAAGTGAAATGGATTTCTCTCCAACCACACCTGCTACTTCTGCAAACATTCAAGAATTTGAGCATAACATTAGAAAGTTTCTGAAACTATTTTGACAGAAAAAAACCAAACTTTGAACAGAAATTTTCTGAAAGCATGAGTTGTTGTTACATGCATACATACCCTCTTGTTTGTGGTTGAGTGAGGGTGGTGAAGAAGCCATGTGTGAGTGAAATTAGAAGCTAAAGAAGATGATATGTATGATAATGGTTAAGAGATGAGATGAGATGTGTGCATATATAGGTGAGGGGTTGCATATGATGAAGCAATCATGGGTCTGAGAATTGGACACGTGTAAGTAAGATCTTAAGCCGCCTTTGATGATCTGATTCTGAAATCTTTTACTTCTTCGTCTTGGTAACGCAACAGTTGTGATGATATGGTATGGCAACAAGTTGCAGAGATATCAAGATTCCAAACAATTTTGTTCTCAAGAGTTCTTTCGGTCGGTTCCGCAGAAGTGGAGATCAAATGGATATTTTATAAAGAAAAGGGTAGATAGTTTTCGGTAAAATAACTATTTGTTTTACTTTTTTAATAATTAATATAATTGAAACAATTAATGTTAATAACCGTTAATTTTTAATGAATATTTTAAATTTTAGAAAAAACAATAAATTAAACAATAAAAAGTTTTTATTTAAAGATAAATGTTTGTTAATGTTAATCAAATGTTTAATTACCTTAAATAATTTAAACAAAATTAAGAAATTCAATTTTTTTATATTAAGATTATAATTTTTGTTTTTGAGATTTAATAGATTTTTTAGTATTATAATTTTTATTGAAATCATTAAATGATTCTTATTTTTTTCGTATTATTATAGTTCTCATTTTTGTTAAAGAAATTAATGTGATTCTTCTATTTATTAAATTGATACTAAGGGAAACAATGTGGATTGTAAATTATACTTGACATTGCATGTAAAAGACATGTGATGCTGAAATTTGGAGTGTTAAAGTTAGTCAAATCAAAATTGGTTAGTAAAATGTCATTGATAAATTTTATTGGCAGGTCACGAAATTTAAAAGTTAATTTATATTATATTTTATATATATTTTTTAATTTTATTTAGATTTTATTTTAAAAATTCATAATTATTCTTTAAATATTTATGAATATCTATGGATTTTTTAAAATTTATCGTATTCTTTGAACAAATATCACACGTATGAGTCAAATTTTTTATTGCGGATAAACATTACATATGTTCGATCAAATTTATTGTCAGTCCTACATATGATACTCATTTTATGGTACATTGTCATTCTCTAAATAGGATCAACACAAATTTATAGAAGAGACTAAATTAATTATTTTTATCAAAAATAAAAATTATATTGAGATAGAAAAATTGAAAAACTGAATTGAATAATTTTAACAAGATAAAAAAGATTATAAAATCTGTTAAATATCGAGAAAAGTTGTATAAAGTTAATCTTTGTGTTTAAAATACACATAGGATGAATGTATTTATAATAAAAAGTGATACAAGTATATATGGAATTCAAAAATAAATATGGTAAATAAAAGATATTATTATAAACAAATTTTAAATTGTTTAAAAGAATTTGAAAGTGTTAAAAAACAGATCTGTCTAATAGCTCAACCCAGAGAGGGATCTGAATTGATTAATGAGTCTTTCACTTGTTTAAGTTGAATCTTGAAAGAGTCTTTAAGTTTTATAACTCAATTAATCAATTTCGCAGTTTTGTGTTAATGGACTGTTTAAGGCAATTAAGAAAGATTGTAAGAGAAGAGAAAAACCAAGACACAACAGTTTATACTGGTTCGATTCAAAAAGAATCTACGTCCGGTCTTCTCCTAAGTAAACCCACTTAGGAGGATTCCACTAATACAATTAGGATCCAAGAATTACAAGAACACCTATATAATTCTAGAACCTACAACCCAAGAACTTGATCTACCAATCAAGAACTCCCTCTAGGAGCAATGCATCCACGCAATTGCACCTAGACCTACACTTCACACAATGAAGCAACTGTAATCAGAAATACAATAAACAGAATCAAGAAACGAATACACCTATGTTGTGCAGATTTGACAATATGCTCCTTGATTCAAGCAAGACCCATCATGGTAGAATCAATTATCAATCTTCTTGGATCTGCACTTGAATGATCTTTCAGAATGCTCAATATCTCTGTGTCTCTCAAAAGGCTTTCTCTCAGAAGGAATCTCTGTGATCTGTCAATTTTCTCCAGGCTTAAAACAGATTTTAAAAACAGCTTTTATACAGAGTTCTCTATTGTCATTAATGGATTAGCAATTTACCTAATCGATTATCGTGAGTGTATTTTCACTGCCTTAGTGCAGTACTCACAGCTAATTCATTAGTTAAACAACTAATCAACTTATAATTGCACAAGCAAGAGTGTGATGGTTAATTACAACTTAATGCAGGCTTGATTTACATCTGATAATTTCATACAAACAGCTTAATGCACAGCCTAACTAAAACATGACTAATTCTAAACTGGTAATGCACATGAAGTGTAGCCTTGGACATCATCAAAACCATCTTCATATGAGTTGAAGTAGCTCCCCCTTTCAACAATCTCCCCCTTTTTGATGATGGCCAAAATATGTCCTGTAACATAACATCATTATGTGTCCTGCAATACAGAAACAAATAGCTTTCTCCCTCTTTGGACATTAGCAAAAAGAGCATAGGGGTGTAACACAACCAAACCAGGACATACCATGAACATCACAGAGTAACAATACAAAGTATGACAATACTAACAACGCAACAGGTGAAATCAGTAGCACATGTTAACATCAGAGTGCAGACAGCCATAAATCAAATTAGCAATTAAGTATTGCAATATCAGTTTAAATTAGTAGTGCAGAAGTTTATGGAAGTATAGAGCAAATAGAAACCAAGACCAATGGGATGGATAAACAGATCCAACAGCAGGAATATCAGAGTGCATACAGGCAGTTAAGGATTACAGTACTAGCAGATGACTAATCTAATGAATTATGTAGTGTTCAGAAGCAACAAATTAGCCATAGCAGGAAAACGATAATCCATTAGAGAATTACCTAATGGATTAATTTATGCAGAAATATGAAAAAAATGCACATGTTACTTCCTTTTTAGTGAACAAACTGATGAAGGATTGACCCCAACCAAGGATGAAGACACATGCTTAAGAAGACTAAGCATGTTTAGAAAGGAAGTTCACTAATCCTTCATCCCTTTCATTTGTGTTTGTTATTTTTGATTCCCTAAGTTGACTTAGTTGAATCAACTTTAGTTGACTTGTTGACCTTTGACTAGGTTTGACTTGTTGACTATAGTTGACTTGACTTAAGACAACATGTTAATCTATGTTTATTTGCTTTGTAGGTTAATTAGGAGTAAGAAAGAAATGCTAGGTGGCGCATGGTGATTGGGGAGCATAAATGATGTGGAGGAGAGAGTAAAACAAAGACATAAAACATAAAGTAAAAGGCATAAAGCAAGTGTACCTATGTACCTTTGGTCTCCTTTGTTTTTAGCACACTTTGACCACTTTTGGAGACATATGAGACACCTTCTTGGTCTCCTTTAGTGCTAGAACGAAATTAGCCTTGCACACACCATAGTTAGCTCTTTTGTCTCTCATTTTGTAACCTTATTTGACCTAGTTTCTAGAAGCTAGGGTTAGGTTTTTGTAGAGACATCCTTAAGTATCTTTTATTTTCTTAGAGGCCCCTAAACTCTTCTATTTAAGGGGTGCTCTACCACTTGTAAAAGGGTTGAACATTTTGAAGTAAAAACACTCTTGTGTCTCAACCATTTGTGAGAGTTTCCTCCCTTGGGACTGAATACTTTTAAGCCTTATCTTGCATAGCAAGTGGCAACACACATCCACTCATCTTCAAGGTTGCCATGGCTTCTAGCCTAGCCTTGTAGTGGCGTGCTTCTCACATTTTTACCATTCCTTTCCTTTCCATTTTATGTTTTCTTCTTCCTTTAATTGTTATTGGTTGTCTATGGTTTATGTTCTTTCCATTTCCTTTTTGTTTTTAATCAATCCATCATCTTCTTCTCTTGAGCTTTGTGAAAGGAACCTTCACATCTAGATAGCTTGCTATCTTAATGTCCAGTGGGGATTTCACTTAGCTTTCTTAATCAACTCATACCATATTCAGTAATCTTAAAAAGGAACAAGTTAATCCTTCATCACAAACATGTACTAAAATCAAAATATGGGAGTACTTCAACCAACAATTATACTTGATCACAATAGAAGAGGAACTTTTCACCTTGGCAATGCCTAAAATTTGACCTTTGTTATTATCACCTCTTGTAACATGACCATTAATTGGCTTTGTAAGATATCCTGCAGAAGTTTTTCACATCTCCTTTCATGTGTCTTGAGCATCCATTATATAGAAGCTACATTGTTTTCCTTGCATCATGACACACCTGAAACAAAGATTAAAGAGAAGATGCAGGTACCCAATTGAACTTGGGTCCTTTCATGTTAGTGGTTTGAGGTGTTCCTTTAGGTACCCATTTGTACTCTCCTTTAGGAACCCCACAATTTTTAAAATAGCAGGAATTTGATGCATGACCAAGTTCAGAATAGTAGGAGCAAATGACAGATGTTGGTTTACTCATATTTAGAAAATTTTTGGTGCCTAATGGATTAGATTTGCCACTGTAAACTATTCCCTCTTTATTAAGCACACTCCTTTAAGATCCTAACACTGCATCAAGGTTTGATCTTCCCAAAGTGGATTTTGAGAGAGTTTTCATTAGGTAATCTATCTTTTCTAGCTGTCCTGGGCATTTTTCACATTGGGGAGAGCTTGTGTCATCTTTGGACCTAAAGTGTTTCTTAGACTTCTCTAGTTTTTCAAGACTTGTTATCAGATTTTCATTTTCATTTTCCTCTTCGAGTTGCTTTACTCTACCTTCAAGCAATTTAATTTCTCCTCTACGCTTATTATTTGACTTTTGCAATTTTGTGGCTTCTTTATGCAATTCATTAAAAGCATCAAGTAATTTATAATAGTTGTTTTCATCATCATTGGAGTTGAAACTACTCACACTACTCTTAGAAGAGCTTGTTCCAGCCATAAGACAGAGGTTGGTCTCTTCCTCAATGCTTCCATCAGATTCACTGGATGAGCTGGAGTCACTGTTGTAAGCTTTCCTTTTCTTCTTGTGCTTGTCTGCCTCACCTTTCTCTTCTAGTTTTTGCTTCAGCTTGAGGACAGGGCATTCAGGTTTGATGTGTCCCATTTTTCCACACTCATAGCAGGTTGGAACATGTTTTTCTTGCTTCCTAGAGGATCTTTTAATTTTTGCAAAATTACTGTTAGATTTGTTCTTGTACTTTAGAAATTTTGAGAACCCCTTTACCATTAGTCTCAAAGCTTCACTGTCAAAGTTATAATCATCATTAAGTCATCTGCAGATTCTGCTTTCTTCAGTTTTACTACAGATTTTACAACACTCTTCAAGGCTATTGTGTGCCTCTTTTCTCCATCCTCTTCTTCCTTGAGTCTTCCGAGCTCTAGTTCATGTTCCCTTAGTTTCCCAAAGAGTGTGGCTATGTTCATGCTAGTGAGATCTCTAGATTCTGAAATTGCAGTGACTTTGGGCTGCCATGTCCTATTTAAGCTCTTCAAAATTTTGATATTGAGTTCCTCTTTGTCAAAAGTCTTGCCAAGAGCTAGGAGGTGATTTACTATATGTGTAAATCTTTTCTGCACATCAGAAATGCTTTCTCCAGACTTCATCCTGAACATCTCATACTCTTGAATGAGAGTGTTCTTCCTTGCCCTTTTAACTTCATTCGTGCCCTCATGGGTTACTTCCAAGACATCCCATATTTCTTTGGCTGATTCACACACAGATACTCTGTAAAATTCATCCAAAGTTAGTGTAGAAGATATAATATTTTTGGCTCTAACATCATAGTGTGCCCTCTTATTTTCATCAAGAGTCCACTGTGAGAACTCTTTAAGAACAATTTTTCCTTCCACTATCTTAATTGGTTTAAAAGGTCCATTCACCACAGCATCCCATACCCCTTTGTCCACTGATTCAAGAAAAATTTTCATTCTAATTTTCCAAAAAGGGTAGTTTTCACCAGCAAATAGAGGTGGCATGTTGATGGATGCCCCTTCAGCAAAGGTTTGAGATGTATTAGACATATCAGGATCTTTATAATCGATTATCGTGCGATTAACCAGCTTTGGTGCCAATTGTTAAAAAACAGATTTGTCTAATAGCTCAACCCAGAAAGGGATCTAAATTGATTAATGAGTCTTTCACTTGTTTAAGTTGAATCTTGAAAGAGTCTTTAAGTTTTATAACTCAATTAATCAATTTCGCAGTTCAGTGTTAATGGACTGTTTAAGGCAATTAAGAAAGATTGTAAGAGAAGAGAAAAACCAAGACACAACAGTTTATACTAGTTCGATTCAAAAAGAATCTATGTCCAGTCTTCTCCTAAGTAAACCCACTTAGGAGGATTCCACTAATACAATTAGGATCCAAGAATTACAAGAACACCTATATAATTCTAGAACCTAAAACCCAAGAACTTGATCTACCAATCAAGAACTCCCTCTAGGAGCAATGCATCCACGCAATTGCACCTAGACCTACACTTCACACAATGAAGCAACTGTAATCAGAAATACAATAAACAGAATTAAGAAACGAATACACCTATGTTGTGCAGATTTGACAATATGCTCCTTGATTCAAGTAAGACCCATCATGGTAGAATCAACTATCAATCTTCTTGGATCTGCACTTGAATGATCTTCTAGAATGCTCAATATCTTTGTGTCTCTCAAAAGGCTTTCTCTCATAAGGAATCTCTGTGATCTGTCAATTTTCTCCAGGCTTAAAACAGATTTTGAAAACAACTTTTATACAGATTTCTCTGTTGTCATTAATGGATTAGCAATTTACCTAATCGATTATCGTGAGTGTATTTTCACTGCCTTAGTGCAGTACTCACAACTAATCCATTAGTTAAACAACTAATCAATTTATATTGCACAAGCAAGAGTGTGATGGTTAATTACAACTTAATGCAGGCTTGATTTACATCTGATAATTTCATACAAACAGCCTAATGCACAGTCTAACTAAAACAGGACTAATTCTAAGCTGGTAATGCACATAAAGTGTAGCCTTGGACATCATCAAAACCATCTTCATATGAGTTGAAGTAGCTCCCCCTTTCAACAGAAAGATATTCACGGTCATTATCACTTCACAAAATTCGAACAGAAACAACAATCTGAGTTTTAATTTCATTATAAAAGGTTTGAAAAATATAAAATAAATCAGAACGATTTTTCATTAAAAATAATCAAGTACATATGGAATAATCATCAATAAAAGTAACAAAATATTGAAAACCTAAATTAGACTTAATACGACTCAGTCTCCAAATGTCAAATTGAACTAAGGCAAAAGGGGATGAAGCACGTTGTGAAACACTACTAGGAAAGGAACTACGATTATCTTTCCCTAATTGACACGACTCACACACCAAACTAGACAGCTTAGATAAGGTGGGAACAAGTTGTTCTAACGTGATCAAACTAGGATGACCTAGCTGAGCATGAACATGTGTGGAAGAGCGAAGATGATAAAGACCATGAGACTCACATTTGGTGCCAATCACTTGTCTCGAACTCTTGTCCTGTAAACAAATAGAAATTTTGGTAAAAGAAATAACACGATCAAGAGAACGAGTTAGATGACTAATGGATAATAAATTAAAAGAGGAGCTAGGGACATAAAAAACATTATCAATGGATAAAAAAGAAAAAAGATTAACCATACCAACACCATGAGCGAAAACCGTAAACACATTAGCCATTGTAACGGAAGGAAAATTATTCAGACAAGATAAAGAGGAAAACAAAGATTTATTACTAGTAATGTAATATGTGGCTCTTTAATCGAGAACCCAAGGATTAATAGAAGAAGATTAAGTTAAACCAAGGTTTACGATCGTCATACCATTTAAGAAATTCATTAATGATAGCAAATTTATCAACAAAAGGATTAGATGAAGGAGGATCCATAGTAGATGATTGTGAGGGAGGATCAGTCTGAGCAACAACAACAAATTGAGGAGGATAACCATGTAAAGCATAACACTTGTCAATTTTGTGGCCTAGCCTACCACAATGATCGCACTTGGGACGCCCTTTGCCTAACTTGTGAGAGCGATTGCGATCATCACGTTGAGATGCCAAAGTAGAGGGATCATCAAAAGAAATAGGTGGATCATTGATAGGTTTACATGGCACACGCAAGAGGGTGGAACAAGTAGAAGTAAAATTTTGTATAACTGGGGAACCCAATATCTGATCACGGACATGGGAATATTTATCAGCAAGTCTGTATAAAGTCAACCATGAAGAATTTTGACCGTTGCTCTAATTCTTGCGTAGGATTAGAGGTAGGAGGTAATAACTCATTAAATTCATGAAGAAGAGCATGCATCTTACCCATATAATCAACCATAGAGTCCTGATTTCGAGGGGCAACAACATTAAAAAGATTGTGACAAAAACCATAAAGGCGTTGAGTATCATTGGTGTATAATAATTTGACATGTTCCCATACTTCAAAAGATGTATCGTAGGCACGAAACATTGTTTTAAAGAAGATTAGATGTTATTCTTGTGAACCATGCATATATGGCATTTATAATAAGAAGTGGTATAAGTATATATAACAACAAAACATAAATATGATAAATAGAAGATATTGTTATAAACAATATCTACCAATATCAAACAATATCTATTTTTTTCTAGTAAACAATAAACATAATATTTTCCTAAATAACATAAAACTAAAGATAATGATTTTTTAATCTATTTTTAATCCACCACTTTAATCACTATTGGATCATCACATCACATCACTAAAAAATCAAGATAGATAATTGAAAGGTGATTGGAATGGTAGGTTAAAAATAGATAAAAAAATGGATCAAAATATCATTATTCATATATTATTAATACTTATTTAAATATATTAATACTTGTTGTATTGTAGCAAATTCACTATTTATATAAAGAAAATAAATAATAATAATAATAAGAGTTTTAAAAAAATAATTTTAAATCTAATCTAACATCACAGAAACGGTTTTCTAAAATAAATTCTTCATTCTATATTTGGCTAAAGTCTCACGCTTCTTCATATGTAAAATATATATATATATATATATATATATATATATATATATATATATATATATATATATATATATATATATATATATTCTCATAACTTTTTGAACTGTTTTCTTAAAGATAAAATCACGATGAATAATATAGCTCGCAATTAAAAAAACTACTATCAACTTTGACGGAAGATTTTTAGAATCATAAAAGACTTTTGATTGATATATTTATAAAGTATTCATATACTTTTAAAATCTATATAACTATTCTAATAGTTTAAAGTATTAGTATTCATCAAACTATAATAGATAAATTTTACTTTTTAATGGTTTTTAGTGAATTCAATTAAATAAAAAGCTAATAAAATTATAATATAACTGTTCATAGTGTTTAAAATAGACGTTAAAAGAAACCTACCACTAAAAATAAAATAGAATAATATTTATAAAAAATATTATAAAGAATAGAAAATTATTTAAATGTAATTATTTGACTTATAAATTATTATTATTATATATATATATATATATATATATATATATATATATATATATATTGTTTAATTTATTTGAGAGTTATGGGCGAAGGACCCTCCACATGCCTAAGAGTACTTTTCTTCTTCTTCATAATTATTGTTGTGTCCGATTGTTCACCTTTATATCAATTTTTTATTATCTTATTTTTCATTTCTTCTTTTCTTCTTTCACATTGAAAGCAACATGAGAAAGGAAACACAATAAAACAAATCAAAAATCAAAAATCATCCTAATCAACATTGGATAAAACATCTTTTCTAAAAAAAATTACCGAATAAATAAGAAAATAAAACAAATATATAAAAACTAGAGATAATATTCTATACAAGAATGACTCATATGAGGAGAAAGATTTGTCTTTTGAATTACTAATTAAAAATAAATAACAATCAATGCAAGAAAAACTTATTTATAATATGGAGTATGGAGGTAAGCTATTAGACTCATCCAAAAAATGTATAATTAGACTAATAGTCAATAATATCTAAATAAAATTTTTAATAATAGAAACAAATATTAAAGCTGAATACAAAATACATACAAAATCTAAATATATTGTATCACGTTAATTAAAATAGTAATATTAGATGGTATCATTTTTTCTAATTCTAATTTTATGCTTTGAGTAATAATTTAAGTAGATTAAAAATTTAGAAATATAAAAATATTATTAACATCAATGCAAAATTAAAAAAAAAAAAACTGAAAAATAATGCAAACGTATCTATGAAAACATAAAACATAGCATTCCTTTCTAATCAACAGAAATGAACAGATCAGATAATATATTTAGAAGAAAACACTAATTTTGGTTTCAAAATGGATCATAAACAAGTAATAGTATTTTAAACTATAAATGCTGATAAAAAAAAAATAGACTGTGAATAGTTAACTATACTAATCTCATTTGAAAAGGAAAGCTCTTTCTAACTCTCTACTTTTATATTAAAAACTAAATCTCAATATCTTATCTGAATAATAAATATCTGAGATTTTTATTAACTACAACTCCATTTATAATATATAA
This sequence comes from Vigna unguiculata, assembly GCF_037176805.1. NCBI lineage: Eukaryota > Viridiplantae > Streptophyta > Magnoliopsida > Fabales > Fabaceae > Vigna > Vigna unguiculata. Next base: position 8,083,805 of record NC_140793.1, on the reverse strand, counting down.
AATAAATAAATAATTATATTTCGTGAATAGTAATTTTTGTCATAAATTTTGTAAGCCCTATTTATTTTTAGCCTTATAAATGATTGTGCTTGGCCTTTTCATGGGCCCAAGGCTAGCCCAGCACGGGACCTCCAATACCCCCTTTCCAGTCCCTAACCATTCACTTTGTCCTTTTCCAGAAATCAGAAACCCTCCCTCAACTCCAACTTGACAGCTCTGCTAGGGCACAATGAACCTCCCACTTTCGAACTAGCTAAGTTCGTTCTGCCTCCAAGTAAGTTACTCTTCAAGTCTGTTGTATCCTTTCTTCCCCTTTTTAGTTGGGTGCTTTAGTTGCATTTAGGGTTTGTCCTCTTATACTCTTTTTGCCCTAGTATTCTTGTTTCATCTCACTACCATAATTCTTGGAGTTGTAATACTCCTTCGTTGCGGGTATGTTGCATTTTGGCATCTAAGCAAGGTAAGGGAAGCTAGTTTTTTTTTTGTTTTTATGTATGTTTGCTCAGTTTTGATCTGTTTTGCGCGTCTGGTGCTTGAATGATGATTATGACTGCATGAATCTAGTTTGGTGTGGGTGTGCTTGGCTGAAAATGGTGTTGCAGGTGCAAACAGGTGAGAAACCTGTTAATCTCGCCCAAGCGAGTGACCCTCGCCTAAGCGAGAGTAGCAAGAACTCACCCCTGGATTCCAGCTCGAGTTGTCGCCTAGGCGACTGATTTTATTTTTGAGCGAGGCACAATCTCGCTAAGGCGAGACGCTGTCGCATGAGCGAGAACTCGCTCGAATCCTTGCAGTACCCACTGTCGAGCTCTCGCCTGGGCGAGGAAGGCTCGCCTGAGCGAGGGAACTTCTCTCGCCTGAGCGAGGACCTCTAGCTTGGGCGAGACTCGGGTAGGAGGCACTGTATTGGTTGTGGCTTGTTCCAAGATTTGTTTTCTTTACTTTTCCTTGCCCAATATATGTGATCATGTTGAGGTGTATGCTTGGATAATGAGACTGAAATGAGTGTGTTGTTATGTAATAGGATTAGATATTGTTATGCAAATTTTAATGAATGAGATTCTTGTTAGATTGAGTATAAAATGGAAAAACATGATATGTTTGGTTGGTGGTGGATTGACATGAGAATTGAATGATTAAGATGGCATGTTGAATGTGTTGGTAAAAGAGTTTCATGGGAAACTCTTGGTGTTGTGTGTGGTTAGTGTATACCTTGATATAAGAGATGTCTAGATAAAGGAAGTATCTTGAACTCTAATAATTATTCACGCTTACATAGAGTAGAATAATATATGTGGTGAGAGTGGTAGGAGGTGTTAGTCTTGGGACATATTGGACCCAAGACGTTAGATGATTAACCTTGTGTGTGGTTGGGTGATAACCCCTTGCGTATAGACTCTGCAGAGTTTAAAAGCCAACACAGGCGCATACTTCCTTTAGAATTCTATATCAAGAGTATGATCCGAATATTGAGTCATAGTATCCTGCTTGGTTGCTATAACATGATTTATGACTACCTTGTTGCATGCTTGAGAACTGTTTTAAGTATCTGTTTGCTGTAATATGTTGAAATTTATTTTACACTAGCTTGCCATTTCATTTTTGTGTATGTTCTTGTCTCGCTTTTCCTTTTGCGATGATCACCTTATTGGTGGGAGCATATGGGGAAATGTTGAAGGTAGACTTGATGATGGCAGCGGTGCAGTTTAGGTGGCATGTTGTATGTGGCTCTTAAGAGTAGTTTTAAGGCACTAGTGCCTTTGTAATTCCTTGCTCTAGGAGCAACCTTTTGCAAACTATTAAACTTTTATATTATGTGTTGTTTATGATATTGTAGTATGCCTAAGTTTCCTATCAAAGTACATTCATAGATAAGTGTAATAGTGGATCCTCGTATGCATATTGTTCTTCTTATTGCTCCATGAATGCTATAACTATACGATGTTTTTATTTAGTAGATTTAATCTATTTAAATGGGATGTCACAAATTTAGTGTGGTCTTTTATGCTTTATATTTGTTTATTTTATTTTTTTAAATAAATAATTGATAAACTTTAGATCTCAAAATACAAAATAATGTCTAAAATCTTATTTTTAATATAGTAATATAATATATTCTAACAAAAATTATTAAATTTATTGTGTCATCTATTATTAAATTATTCATGAATATCTAATATTATATATGAGATATTCATGCCTCACCAAACAAAAATATATTAAGAATCTCACACAATTTAAAAATAGCACTAATTTATAAATAAGAACAAATCTTACCATATAAATTTTATAAAAATAAGATATACTAATTAAATTTATATTTTAACTAGGGATCTTTACTAACTTTTGAAATAGGTAATATTGCTTTATTTTTTGGAAAGACAAAACCATCCATGACTAAAGTGCATTGAATTTGTTATCATCTTCATGTACTGTAAAGATAATGAAAGGTATGAATGCAGCTTTGTTAGGTTGTGAGGACAAATCAGAAAAGTTGCTAAAATTTGTTCGACAAATTCAAGGAAAACGTGTACACCCAACATGCACAATTCAAGTTGTCATTCTGCTTTTGCCACAAAATTATTGTACTTATTTCAGCAAGCACATGTGTATTTATTTTTTCCGTAAAAAGATAAAAATATTATCACATAGATTAGATAGTTCAGTTTACAAAATATTTATAATGATAAAATAATAAAATAAAATATATCGATAAATGATAAAATTGTTCAAGAGCCAAACACAGTAAAAACAGTTGAATTAAAAAAAATTACGAAAACATAACAGATAAAAAATTAAAATAAAATATACCAAAAGGTAAAATTATATTCAAATTACATACATTAAAACACGGTCGCCAAAGTATATCTCCTCTATAATAACAAAAATAAATATTATAATTAAATTTTATATTTTTTTTATAGATATTTTTTATTATATATAGTTATTTTAATTTAAGACAATGATGAATCGGAAAAAAATTGTCAAATAAAAAAAAACGGTAAATTTTAAAAAAAGAATGCTTAAAAGATAAATTTGGTAAAATTGATTTAAAGAAGATGTTACTTAAATATATAATAAGAAAAAAATGTAGACCAAAAGGTAAGATCCTTATATAATGGTATAAATTATTTAAAGATATAAATAGAAAACAAAATTATTTTATTTCGAAATTTAAAAGATATAAGAAGTTGTATTTTTTATGAAAAAAAAAAGAAAAAAAAATCATTAGAATAGATGAAGTGTGACATCCCATTTAATAGTCTAACATCATCAAACAAAACATTTTATAGCTAATGATCATAAATCATAGAATATCGACATGTAAACACCATATTACAGTGATTCCAAGATATACTAAAATATAAATTTAATAAATTTATATGTGATAAAGCTAAAAATCTAGAGTTTTTCAAAAACATATCTATATACACAAGAATTCTAGATGCTAACTAGACAATTGCATCCTCCTCTCCTTGAACCAATCTAGCTACAGCTTCCTTGTTTGCTCACACCAATCAGGTGATCATTGCAAAAGAGAAAAGAAAACCCAAAAAGACAAACAAGATACAGAGAAGAGGGTAAGCTAATGTATAAAAAGATTAAATCATTCAAGAATACAATTACTTAAGTCATACATAATCAATCATCCTATTTCATACAAAGACCTATACTTATAACTCAATTATCCAGATACATGCATTGATATTGGACCTTGGTAAGTTGTGCACTTGTAGTGGCATCTAGTGCTCTACAGAGCGATAGACAAAGATTTATACTTTACCACACACAAGGTTAGTCTGTTAACTCCTTTGGTCAAGGTAAAACCCCTAAACTAGGACCTCCTACTCCTCTCACCACATATATCATTCTTCTCTATTTGAGAATTGAATGGTTATTAGAGTATCAAGATAACTTCTAACTTAATCCCTACATTAATGCATATACTACGACAATTCACCATAATTATCCTTGAATTAGTATCAACAAATCTCAATTAAACCTCAAGTACAATTGATCATCTAACAAGTACTTGTTGGTTAAAGAAGAAAGCTTTGAGATTTTGAATGATGACCAAGCAAATTTGAAGATAAATTGAAGACAAGCTTTTAATGTTTAAAGTCATCTTATATAATAAGTTAATTGTTGTTGTAAAGTAGTTTAAATTAACTAAGAATCTTCATCTCTCTAGGTTCCCTCATTTTTGTAAAATCCACAGTGTAAGGATAATCGATTATCTTAAGTTGACTGCAATTTTTCAAAAACACACTGGAATAATCGATTATCTCCCTAGATAATCGATTATTTGCTGGAACTTTTGTTTTTAGAAAACCCATTGGAATAATCGATTATCATAAGTGATAATCGAATATCCTTGGTAGTTTGAACATGTTTGTTCAGTTTTTAACCTAATTTTTAAAACCCTTATTTAAAGAATTGTAGTGCTACTTCGAACTTACCTTTTTTAGAGCTAGAGCCTTACCTTGTGTTTGGATGGAACATTTCAACAATGCTTAGAAATTGAAATGCTTTGTATTTGAATTGCTTGTAATTAAATTCCATTCATTTTTTAAATAACTTGTTTGGATAAGGAAATTAAAATACCTTACATTTCAATTTCTTGTTTGGAAAAAAAATTGAATTTATTGTGAGATAAAATTTAATTTTAACAATATTTATTTTACGCTTAATTATGTTTTGAATTCATGATAAATTTGGAAACATATTCGACAACCTAGATGGGTTGGGCAGACCCAACTACGCAACCAGATTGGTTAGACCCGACGACCCACCTGAGCTGGACCGACTGGGAAGCCTAGACAGACTGGGTGGCCCGATGATCTAGAGGCCTAACGGCCCATACTGCACAATTGTGTCGTCAAGTTCGTAAATATGGCCCGGTCCAACCCGTCTACGTCATTGGCCCAATCCTCCAAACGGGTTCGACGACCCGAACGGGCCCGACGATCAAGACGGACCTGACGACCTGGACGGGCTCGAAGAGCTGAACGAGCTCGAAAATCCGGATGGGTCCGAACACCCGGATAGGTTCGACAACCCGGACGTGGCCGTACCCCCAGACGGGCCCAAAGACCCGGACGAATTTGACGACTAGGATGGGCCCAAGGACCCGTACGGACCCGACGACTTGGACACGTCCAATGACTCGGACAGGCCCGATGACGTAGACGGGCCCTTTCAAACCTTCGGGTCCGTCTGGATCGTCGGGCCCGTCCGAATAGTCTGACCCGTACGAGTCGTCGGTCCCGTCTGGATCGTCGGGACCGTCCGGGTCATCGGGCCTGTCCGGGTCATCGTTCCCGTCCGGGTCGTCGGTCTCATTCGAGTCGTCGGACCCGTCTTGGTCCTCGGGCCCGTCCTAGTCGTCGGACTCGTCCGGGTCTTCGGGATCTTTTAGGTGTATGGGCCCAATGATTTGGAAGGGCCTGTCCAAGTCATCAAGCTCGTCCAGGTTGTTTGGCTTGTCTAGGTCGTCAAGCCTGTCCGGGTCATCGGGCCTGTGTGGATCGTCGGGCCCGTTTGGTTTGACAGACTTGTTTGGGTCATCGGGCCCGTTTAGGTCGTCGGGCTCGTTCGGGTTGTTTGGCTAGTTTAGGTCGTCAGGCCCGTTCGGGTCATCAGGCACATCTGGGTCGTCGGGCCTGTCCGGGTCATCGGGCCCGTCCGGGTTGTCAGGCACGTTCGGGTCGTCGGGCACGTCTGGGTCATCGGGCACGTCCGGGTCGTCGGGCCCGTCCGGATCGTCTAGAATGTGAGGTTGAAATTCCACCTATTTTGAGGGTATTTGAATTTCTACTAATTTAGCTAATTGAAATCCTTCAAAAAAATGCTTGCATTTGAAATGCTTTTTAATTTCTCTATCCAAACAAAGCATTTCATTACAAAAAAATCTAAATTCTTCAAAAAAATGAATTACTTCATTAAAATATTCTATCCAAACACACTCTTAATGTTGTGTGTGCAAAGTGTTCTTTGAGTATTCTTAAAAGAGCTTTAAAAAGCCTAGTGTGAGTGGAGTGATAACTTTTCCTAAGAGGATTTCTAAGAGATTGAATGTTGTTGTTGCTAGGAAAGCTAGGTCAAGCTCTCTGTGTGATTCAGATGAAGTTTACTTTTATCTCTTATGTCTTCAAGAGATATGTTTTCTTTTCCTTATTCTCTTTAATCTGATTGTAATATGATATTTATAGTGATTAAGTTAATCTCTTTGTTTAAAGAGATTAACAATTGGACGTATGATCTTTTTGATCTGAACCAGTATAAATACTTGTGTTGTATATTCTTCTCTATCTCTTTAATTAATCTACAGTTGCATTTAAAGGAACTAAAGGTTTAAATTAAATGGTAAATTTTTGGAAAATTTTTTAAAGTATTAATTTTATTAATAAACCAATTCACCCCCTCTTGGTTTTTTTCCAAACACAAATTATTTCGCTGCATGTTTTCAATATTACTTAGGTTCTGATCCACTCACTTAGTGAAACTATCTCCTCGCTAGGCGAAAAGTGCACAAATGTTCACTTGTCCAGCGACTAGATGACTTGCCCAACGAGTGTATCACTAGGACTCTAGGAGGAAAATCCTCTAAAATTCGCTCAAAGAGGGTGCTCTCTACCAACGACTACAAATTCAGTAAACTCTTTGACTTTGGATTCGTTGAGCGAGTAGGTACTTGACCAACGACTCCTAAGTCAGTGACCCCCTAACTTTAGGTTTGCTCAGCGAGTGAATTCTCGCTTAGCAACTCCCAAGTCATTAAGCCTTTAACTTTGGATTTGTTGAGTGAGTTATCCCTCGACCAACGAGTTGCATAATTATGTGGAACATGATTCTGCATAATTATGCATTCCCAATCAAGTCTAAACAACTCACGAACCTTCACAAATACCAAACACATACCAAACTTGAATGAATCACAAACATGAGTGCCAAAAACTCTCAAATACAAAACCAATTCAAATGTTATGCACAGGTAACAACCTCAAGTTTAAAACATCAATTTCACGCAACCATATATCATTCCATAGATCAAACACACCAACAATTCATAGTATCATCATATAATCTATCAATTCAATATTCCTATAACTTAAAAACACTTCAATTAACTTCACGTACTTGTAAGATGACTCGAACCACTCAAGGAGTGTCAAATCTCCCTTCTAGCTATCAGAACGGACTAGTCAACCTAAGAACATCATAACATGATCAAGGAACATCATTATAACCATTGATCAACAGAAAGTCACGAGGAAGACATATAAGTCACATGTGAGCCAATATCACTCACATGCATAGAGATTAACACCAAACCAAGGAAAAAGATAGAAATTTGACTAACTCAATTTGAGAAATTGATTGGACGGGAATGGAGAGCTCACCACAAGGTTCACTCTAGCGATTTCTGATCTTCAAAAAGATGAACACATGAATGAGAATTCTAGAGAGAAGAAAGAGAGCTATGAAAAAATGTTTTTAGAGAGATGAAGCGTTTATAAATAGTGGAACTCGTTTATAAATTTCTATTTATACTTTAGCTTTTTAATATTAAAATAATCGAATATCATTATTTTAAACACTCTATCAATCTTAAAATACCATTTTCTAAATTTTTACTTGAAGTAATTTTAGTAATGGAAAACATGATTGAGAAATACTTTATTGAGAAGTTACTAAACTCTATCTTAATTAATACATCATTGTGATTAACACTAAATGTGATGCATCTATGTATTATATAACTTTGTTTTTTTATTACTAATGAAAGAGGTCCATTGTTACAACCACTTACAGTCCTGCAACGTTGAGTGATTATCAGGAACAATAAACATATTACACAAGTGTTTGATTCATTGGGAAGGAGTACCATCCACATAAGCCACATTGGAAGATACAACAGTTATTCAAGAACGTTATCCCTATGTCAATTTTGACAACAATATTATCCTATTCAAGAACGTTATACAAAGCACATTTCCTTTTTCTATTTTTAAGCCTTATATTTTCTTAGCTTAAATAATTAAACAATTTCATGATATATTTGATAGTAATTCTATCATTGACCCACCACATAATTAATTTTAAATTATGTTAAAAAATTGGTTATGAAATTTTGTTTTTAAAAATGATAATAGTTGTTTTAAAATATTATTAGTAAGACATACCATCTAAACCAAAATCATGCAAAGTTTAAGACACTATTAATGATCCATAGATTGAACACACATCTATGAGTTCAACCACATCTCTATTAGCTAAACCACACCTTTATAGATCAACTTCTAACGCAAATTATTTAACCTAAAGTTCAACTTAATTAAGAAGTCATAAGTAACACTTTACACTAACAAAAAATCATATGCATCATAACAACCAATTATAATAACAATCAAAAGTTTTTCTATAAATAATTATTATATATTTTTTTTTACACTTGGTCAAGGTTGATACAATCCACACATTTCTTAATCTAAATTTCAAAGTGAAAACTCACATGCAAGAAGTTATACTTAAAATACATACGCCAACTTCAATTATAACTTAAATTTGATGTAAAAGAAGAAAATAAGATCGCCCCTTTGTCTAAATTTTCTTTTCAATATAAAGAAGTAAAACTTCACAGAGAAAACAAAATCACAAAATGTTCCTTAAAAAAAATCAAAAATCCTAAATCAAATCTTTTATCTTGTAAACATCAATAAACGGGCAAGTCTCATAAAGTTATTTCAATAAAATTAAAATTACACAAATATCTTAAAAATAATATAGCATTGTGAAAATCGTAAATTAAGATGTTATATATATATATATATATATATATATATATATATATATATATATATATATATATATATATATATATATATATATATATATATATATATATATATATATATCGTAAAACTCCTTTTAAAAATTTTAAATATGTTTTTATTAAAAAGAAAATTCAAACTCTCCTACTCCAAAAGTTTCAAACATAGAACCTTTGCTTCTCTTATAAAATGCATTATCTCCACAACTTCCATCTTATTCATGAAGCTTCTCACTCATAGTTCATCATTCTCGTGATCATAGGTCGAGGTTGCGATCGTTGTGAAGCCCTCTTTGAATCTGATCGAACAAAATCCTCTTTCAGGTAAGTCAAAATTTTTACCTACTTCGATACCTGCTCTTTTTCTGGGCCACGCTTGTAAGTCTTCTTGGGTTGTATGTGCTCATAGATTCTTTGTTTTATCTCCTTGCTAATCAATGGTTCGTTTGGTTAGGTTCGATTGTTTCTTTTCATTGTCTCTAGGTTGAGATAGAATTTTTGCAAGCTTAAGGGCATTTTTAGGGTTTTTAGAGTTTTAAGCGGTCCTTTGAAGGCGAGTGAAGCTAAACTTTACTTCTTGCATAATGATTTTGTTTGAATGTCTGGTTGTGTGTTGATGTTGTGTTTGGTAGCTCATTGATTTGTTGGTTTTGTTCTTTGTGGATAAGAGATGAAAAATCCTTAATTTCATGTTTAGGTATGTATGGGTAAGAAAAAATTTGGGGTATTGTTGAATGCATGTCGTTTAAAGATAAATTTGATGAAAATTGAGTTTGTAATGTGAAATTGGAAATGTTTCTAACTTGTATGAAGTTTATAATGAGGTTTAGGTTCTTGTGTTACTCCCAAATTGTAGAATTTAAGTTTTTACGTTATCCCAAACTTGCTCGGCGAGCCCTCCACTCGTTGAGCGAGTGCTGAAATTAACATTGGCAGAGAGGAAATCTCGCTGCACGAGTTGGATTTTTCAACTTTGAGTCATCTCGGGAAAATTGTGATTTTAGTTTATTATACTTCAGATCGAGCTGAAATGTTTACAATATGTCCTAGTCATATGATTCTTTATTTTGACTGTTGGGATCTTTGATTGAAGATCTATAGTCATAGCACTTTGTTTGGGTAAGGTTCCTATAGTTTAGGTTGGTGACAACTTCGACCTCCGTTGATTGTTTGGTATATAACTTTGTCCACAGTTACCCAATTGGGTTGATTTCTTTTGCATTAAATTCTTAATTCAATTATATTTAGTTTGAAGGTAAGAACATAATTTTTGGAATTTTGTAAAAGATGCAATTTTATTTTTAAAACCCCCAACCAATATGCATGTGTTGTTAAGTTACTGTGTAATATACTTGGTGATTATGTCAATGTTTGTGGATGCTATGAAATTTTGGAATATAGTGATGTATGATCTGTGATGATGATGACCTTGTCAATGGATAAATGTGTTGTATATTAATGATATTATGTATTTGACTTGTTAAACTGTGAATTGAGAACAATAATGAATTTTCAAGAGAAAATCCTTTTAAAGTATGTGTGTTTTGATGTGCATTAATGTAAGGATTCAAAATTTAAAAGTTTATCGTGACACTCTACTAATCATTCAAACTCATATAAAAGAGAATAAATTAGTAGTGGAGAGTAGTAGGAGGTACTGGTTGGAAGAACCATTTGTAGTTCTAGGAACCAATATATGATTAACCTTGTAGGTGAAAGTTATCCATCACAAGTGTCAAAGCTTCCAATTAGTTCTACACCAATGCTTGTTATCCGGACAATTGAGTTTAATGGGTCTTTTACAACGTGACTTGTTGCTTATAATGATGTGAATTACTTAGCTTCCTAATATGAGTTAATATGTTTAATAAAAACTTTTTTTTTTATGTTAGCTTACCTTAATTTGTGTGTGCATCTTGTGGTGTTGTTCTTCTTTTGCAATGATCACCAATATTTTTATGTAAGCAGATAAAGATTTAAGTTCCCCTGATGATGATGACGGTGATGGTAGTGCAACTATTTAGTTCTTTAGATTTGCTTTCATAACTATGTTGTGTCTTTCTAAAAATTTTTGTAAGGTTTACCTTTTGTCATATTTGATTAGAGTTTTAGATTGTAGCAATATATCAATTCTGTGTTTATTTTTTGGAATAACTACAATAGAAATTCCTAGTATATGGTTGTCTTAAGGTATTAAATATGTAATATTTTTCTTGAGTTGAATTATTCTATTAAATAGAATATTACGTATATTACTTATACAATTTACGATAGTGATAAATAATATATATTTCCGTAATTAAAAAAATGTAATTGATCGTTTACTTTTAAGAATACATTTACACAAATTATAAGAAATTTCAAAAAAAAAAAAATTTAATAAGTTAAAACTAATTAATGTATAAATTTAAAATTGAAGAGTTAGAAAATTCATATAAGAACTTCCACCCATTAACTTGTGCTGAAACAATTTTAACTTTAAAGAAAAAAAATTAATGTTTATTCTTTTACAAAGAAAAAATAAAAGAAAAAAATGTTAGCAAAATGCCAGCTAAAACAATGTTTGGTCCTTCAATTCAACAGCCTAACTCAAATGATATATACTTTAATAATTAGTTGCTTGGCGTGTTAGCACGTTGGCATCACATCTTCAATGGATTTCCTTTTTTAGGTCAACCAAACAGGGAAACGCCAAAAAATTTCATAATCACGTTTCATTAAAGCGATTAAACTTTCCATATATGTCTAAATTCTCCAAAATCATGCAATTTTATTAATATTTTTTTTTCTTCCATGCAAACCTTTTTTGTATAAATTTTAATTAAAACTAACGCGTTAAATGTCAATACATAACATCGTACTAAATGTGTTAAAAAGTAAATATCAATTGACTAATTTTAAATTTACATTTGAAAAATATAGTAGTTTTTCTCCACCAATCGTTTAGAAATAATTATATAAAATATAAATACTTTAAAAGTTAAATATATTTTTTATTCTTAATTTATTTAAAAAAAATTCTTTAAATTGAATTATATATTTATATTTTACGAAAACAATATAAAATATTTTTTTTCAGCAAACTGTTACAATCCATGTACTCTCAATGACGAACCTAAAATCCTAAAATCCTAAGTACAAACAATTAAAAATTATTTGGTTTCAATTGAACCACCTCTAAAATAAAAATTAAAAATTAGAAAAAGAGAACAAAATTAAGAAGAACAAGTATATAAAATTGAAAATACAAAATAATTTTTTTAAATATTTAATAATAATTTTAACGAAATCAGAAATGCAACTTACACCCCTCGCGATTTGTGAACTTTTTTTTCTGAAAATATTGTGATAACATAAAAGAAAAGGCTTAAGAATTGAAACAAACCCTCCAACTAACTTGCTCCTGCTACAATCGACGTGCACAACAAAAGTATAACTGTTCCCAATGTTTGTTGAGTTGTTGGTCTGTGACCACATCAAAATATTGTCCTTTTTGAAAGGCCGAATTTGTTTTACAATTTTTATTTTAAAGATGAAAAATTAAAAGAGAAAAATATATTTAAACTTGTTTTCACGTTAAATAATGTGAAACCAACCGAAACAATAACAAAACCTCATTTCCCGCATATCACTTAAGATATTACCTGTTCTAATACAAAAAATTGTAACATCTTACTACTCATAAAAATATATAGATGTCGAAGAAGATAAATAAACAATCTTATAATATACTGTTTAACTAAATTTAAATAAAGAAAATTGTATATCTTGATCTTTCTGCATGTGGAAAATGGAACAACAATTGCATATATGTAAGTAATATTAGAAAAAGAAAATTAAAATCGACAAAATCATTATCAAATACGACTTTTAGGTACATCTCACAAAAAGTTTCGGAATAAAATTGTAAACCATCATAATTGAGACAACTGTGAATTAGATTTTCTTTTTCCTGCATATTTAATTATATTTTATAACACGCAATTAAATTTTATTACATTTCTATTTGTTAGGTATCCTAGTTATGCATTTTGTTATATACTTTTGAATTTCATTTGCATAAGTCGAGTAATAGTTGTATAATTCTAATTTCTTCAAGAGTGTTTATATTGAATATTTAATCAATACTATAATAAATAATAATGTATACATATAGTGGCGGAACTTGACCAAAAATTTTAGAGGGGTCAAATTACATTTGTTATATATAAATTATTTTTTTAATTAAAAAAAATTAATTTCTTACATTATTTTTTATTCAAAATAAGCACTCATGACAATATAATCCAAATAATATAACAATAATATATATGAAAGAGTAACATAAAGTTTATCATCAACAATAATATATAAAAAAAAACAAAAGTTACTTTTAGTCAAAATGGTCCTCCAACTTTTAAAACCTATAAAAAAAAAACATTCAAAAAGTTAAAACATGTTAATAACAATCAACTTATTGCAAATTAAAATTCAATAAAAATAAACTCAATTACCTGTAAGAATGAAAACATATGAGTCAAGTCCTCCGCTTGGTTTTTCACTAAAAAGATAGCACGATAAGCAATATGTAGCATCTTTTAATAGTGAATACTCTAACCATGAAGGAAATAAGTTAAACCATGTGTACTGAAATCTTCTTGGATGATCATCTTTACCAGACAACGAATAATTTTCTAGATGCATTTGATATGGACCCCATTTTAGATAAGTCATTCGTACCTCATCAATTTGACTTGGTGGGTATTGCCAGATTTGAAGACACTTCCTCGGATCACGTTTTAAAATATTTTCAAATTCATTATATGTAACTTTAGGAACCTTAGAGAGTTATTTTTCGTTTTCTTCAATATTTGGATTATCATGAAGTTTCTCAATTTTAGATGACATAAATGTTTTTTTTTTCATCTTCATCACAAGTCTTCCTCTTGAAAAAAGAATCAATTCTCTTACCTTTTATCATAATTTTCCTAATATAAATTTGTCAATTCTTTTACAAAAAAATAAAATTATGAATACCCCAAATTAAATCTTAAAAGCAAGACTCAATATTTTAAGAAAACTAATAACTTCTAAATGATTAGATTCCCTTACCTTAGAGTAGATTCCTAATCTTGCTCTTTCCTTATACAACTTCAAAGCCTAAAATAGTTCTATCTACACAAAGAAGAGTTTGATCAACAATTAAAACATGATTTTATGATCTCTAACAGATAGAGATATGCCTAGAGCATAGAAAAGCAACATACAAGAGGAAAATAAATTGCTTTAAAAAAAGAAGGGAAAAATGAACTTACTCAAAAGAAGAAATTGTTCAGTCCAAAATGTTCATTAACTCTTCAATTTTGTCATAGTGCAATTTGATTTTGAAAATAATAAGGAATTGATGGTGAAAATTGAGATGGAAATAAAATGAGAGAAAGAGATGAAAGCACGGAAGAGAAAAACCAAATAAAAAAAATATAAGAAATTATAATAGAAAAAAAAACATGATTTTTAAATTTAAAAAAAATTCAAACTAAATTAATATAAATAAGGTAATAATATATAAATAAAGTAGTAATATATAAACAAAGTAATATTATATAAATATATTTTTTAAAACATATAAAAAGTAAAATAAAATAAAAATCAATCAATATAAATAAAGTAATAATTAATAAATATTATTTTTTAAATAAATAGAAAAAAAGAAAACGGTTAGGGGAGGCGTGGCTCCCCTCTGTCGTAACCTTGTTCCGCTTCTGTATACATAGATGCATCACATTTAGTGTTAATCACAATGATGTATTAATTAAGATAGAGTTTAGTAACTTCTCAATAAAATATTTCTCAATCACGTTTTCCATTACTAAAATTACTTCAAGTAAAAATTTAGAAAATGGTATTTTAGGATTGATAGAGTGTTTAAAATAATGATATTCGATTATTTTAATATTAAAAAGCTAAAGTATAAATAGAAATTTATAAACGAGTTTCACTATTTATAAACGCTTCATCTCTCTAAAAACCTTTTCTCATACCTCTCTTTCTTCTCTTTAGAATTCTCATTCATGTGTTCATCTTTTTAAAGATCAGAGATCGCTGGAATGAACCTTGTGGTGAGCTCTCCATTCCCGTCCAATCAATTTCTCAAATTGAGTTAGTCAAATTTCTATCTTTTCCCTTGGTTTGGTGTTAATCTCTATGCATGTGAGTGATATTGGCTTGCATATGACTTCTATGTCTTCCTCGTGAGTTTCTGCTGATCAATGGTTATAATGATGTTCCTTGATCATGTTGTGATGTTCTTAGGTTGACTAGTTCGTCTTGATAGCTAGAAGGGAGGTTTGACACTCCTTGAGTGGTTCGCGTCATCTTACAAGTACGAGAAGTTAATTGAAGTGTTTTTAAGTTATATTAATATTGAATTGATAGATTATATGATGATACTATGAATTGTTGTTGTGTTTGATCTATGGAATGATATATGGTTGCGTGAAATTGATGTTTTAAACTTGAGGTTGTTACCTATGCATAACATTTGAATTGGTTTTGTATTTGAGAGTTTTTGGCGCTCATGTTTGTGATTCATTCAAGTTTGGTATGTGTTTGGTATTTGTGAAGGTTCATGAGTTGTTTAGACTTGATTGGGAATGCATAATTATGCAGAATTATGTTCCGCATAATTATGCAACTCGTTGGTCGAGGGATAGCTCACTCAACAAATCCAAAGTCAAAGGCTTAATGACTTGGGAGTTTCTAAGCGAGAATTCATTCGCCGAGCAAACCTAAAGTTAGGGGGTCACTGACTTAGGAGTCGTTGGTCGAGTACCTACTCGATTAGCGAATCCAGAGTCAAAGAGTTTACTGAATTTGTAGTCGTTGGTAGAGAGCACCCTCTTTGAGTGAATTTTAGAGGATTTTCCTCCTAAAGTCCTAGTGATACACTCGTTGGGCAAGTCATCTAGTCGCTGGACAAGTGAACATTTGTGTACTTTTCGCCTAGCGAGGAGATGGTTTCACTAAGTGAGTGGATCAGAACCTAAGTAATGTTGAAAACATGCAGCGGAATAATTTGCTTTTGGAAAAAAACAAGAGGGGGTGAATTGGTTTATTAATAAAATTAATACTTTAAAAATTGTTCCAAAAATTTACCATTTAATTTAAACCTTTAGTTCCTTTAAATGAAACTGTAGATTAATTAAAGAGATAGAGAAGAAGATTCAACACAAGTATTTATACTTGTTCAGAATAAAAAGATCATACGTCCAATTGTTAATCTCTTTAAACAAATAGATTAAGTTAATCACTATAAATATCATATTACAATCAGATTAAAGAGAATAAGGAAAAGAAAACACCTCTCTTGAAGACACAAGAGATAAAAGTAAACTTCATCTGAATCACACAGAGAGCTTGACCTAGCTTTCCTAGCAACAACAACAACATTCAATCTCTTAGAAATTCTCTTAGGAAAAGTTATCACTCCACTCACACTAGGCTTTTCAAAGCTCTTTTAAGAATACTCAAAGAACACTTTGCACACACAACACTAAGACTCTAGCTCTAAAAAAGGTAAGTTCGAAGTAGCACTACAATTCTTTAAATAAGGGTTTTAAAAATTAGGTTAAAAACTAAACAAACACGTTCAAACTACCAAGGATATTTGATTATCACTTATGATAATCGATTATTCCAATGGGTTTTCTAAAAACAAAAGTTCCAGCAAACAATCGATTATCTAGGCAATGGCAAAATTGACCAAAAATTTTAGGGAGGCCAAATTATATTTGTTATATATAAATTATTAATTTTTAATTAAAAAAATTAATTTCTTTTAATTAAAAAAAATAATTTCTTTACATCATTTTTTTTATTCAAAATAAGCACTCATGACAATAGAATCCAAACAATATAACAATAATATATATGAAAGAGTAACATAAAGTTTATCATCAACAATAATATAAAAAACAAAAAACAAAAGTTACCTTTAGTCAAAGTGCTCCTTTACGCTCTTTCAATGACTTAAAATCTTCAATAATTGAATCAGAGTTGAAGCTAGTTACAATATCCCTTTCAATATAGATTATCATAGGGCTTGCTAAAAATTCAGCCTCCATCTTATTTCTCAACTTGTTCTTGATTATTTTCATTGCAGAATAAGATCTTTCAGTTGTAGGTGTAGAAACTGGAAGAGTCATGATAAGACGAAGTAATCTATCTATCAAGTAGTAAAGTAGTAAACTTCAGACTTTTTTGTTGTTGCCAAACATGTACATAACTCTTGCATTGTTGATAAATTCTTCAAATTTAAATCTTGACGAGCATTAATAATGAAATGTTAAAGTTGAAAATTCAAATTAATCTTCTCTTACTCATTGAAAACCATGGGATAATATTTTTCCACAAGAGTGCAAATTTTATCAATATTAAAAGCTTTATAAGCATCCTTAGGATCCAAAGCAGAGCTTAGAATTAATAACTCCATTGCTTGGTCATTAAATCTAGAATTTAACTCTTGTAATTGCTTATCAATGGTAACAAAGAATATTTCAACTTTGAAATAATGCTCCACTGTAATATGATCTTTTTGGTGACGAGAGCGTCCTTGCCTTGCTACATAAGAAGCCCCAAAATTAGGCACCTCAATATCATGTTTTCCACAAAAATAAGTCACATTTTTTAATAACTTATCCCAACCATTTTCTCTCAAGTTTTGAATAAGTCCTTTTGAAGAAGAAACTAGACGCATAACATTAACTATATCCTGAGATTGTTGTTGTAATGCTTGACAAAGAATATTTGTTATCCCCATAATTTCTCTCATCAAATACAAGATCAGTAGAAACTCAAATGAGGTCAAGCTTTTGTAAGCATTATCAGCATCACCATGTTGTGAATAAGTAGATCCATCAACAATAATTTTTTCTAGAACTAAATAAGTTGCATCATACATATTGATCAAGCTACAAATAGAAGAGAAATGGGAGCTCCAACGGGTATCCCCAGCTCGTTTTAAAGTACCAATTTGATTTGCCCCTTTACCATTTTCAAGCTCATCAATTTCTAACAAATATGCAATGTGTTTAAGGAAAACACAATTTTTTCCATTATTGTGAGGTGAACAAGGATCCTTCCCAATGTGTTTAAGGAAAACACAATTTTTCCATTATTAACTTTCCTCCAACTTTTAAAACCTATAAAATAACATTCAAAAAGTTAAAACATGTTTATGACAATCAACTTATTGCCAATTAGAATTCAATGAAAATAAACTTAATTACCTGTAACAATGAAAACATTTGAGTCAGGTCGTCCGCTTGGTTTTTTACTAAAAAGATAGCATGGCAAGCAATATGCAGCATCTTTTAATGGCGAATACTCTAACCATGAAGGAAATAAGCTAAACCATGTGTACTGAAATCTTCTTGGATGATCATCTTTACCAGACAATGGATAATTTTCTAGACGCATTTGATATGAACCCCTTTTTAGATAAGCCATTCGTACCTGATCAATTTGATTTGGTGGGTATTGCCAAATTTGAAGACGCTTTCCTGGATCACGTTCTAAAGTATTTTCAAATTCATTATATGTAACTTTAGGAACCTTAGAGAGTTGTTTTTTGTTTTCTTCAATATTTGGATTCTCATGAAGTTTCTCAATTTTAGATGACGAAGATGCATTTTATTCATCTTCATCACAAGCCTTCCTCTTGAAAAAAGAATCAATTCTTTTTCTCTTTATCATAATTTTTCTAATATAAATTTTTCACCTCTCACTTATTTACAAAAAGATAAAATTATGAATACCCCAAACTAAATCTTAAAAGCAAGACTCAATATTTTAAGAAAACTAATAACTTATAAATGATTAGCTTCCCTTATCTTAGAGTAGATTCCTAATCTAGTTCTTCCCTTACACAACTTCAAAGCCTAAAATAGCTCTATCTACACAAAGAAGAGTTTGATCAACAATTAAAGAATGATTTCATGATCTCTAACAGATAGAGATATGCCTAGAGCGTAGAAAATCCACATACAAGAGCGTAAAAAAAAGGATAAGATGAACTTACTCAAAAGAAGTAATTGTTCGGTCCAAAATGTTCCTTAGCTCTTCAATTTTGTCGTAGTGCAATTTGATTTTGAAAATAATAAGGAATTGATGGTGAAAATTGAGATGGAAATAAAACGAGAGAAAGAGATGGAGGCACGAAAGAGAGAAACCAAATAAAAAAGTATAAGAAATTATTGTAGAGAAAAACGTGATTTTTAAATTTTAAAAAATATTTTCTAAACTAAATTAATCTAAATAAGGTAATAATATATAAATAAAGTAATAATATATAAATAAAGTAGTAATATATAAATATATTTTTTTAAAATATATAGAAAATAAAATAAAATAAAAATCAATTAATATAAATAATGTAATAATTTATAAATATTATTTTTTAAATATATATAAAATAAAGTAAAAAAAAAATGGTTGGGGGAGCCGTGACTCCCCTCGTCACTTCATTCTTCCGCCCCTGTATACGGTTGAGACACATCTTCTTTGAATGGTTTGAGTAAAGAAATAAGAAACACAAGATGAAGGTAATTTGAGTTTATATATCAACAGACCCTATTCTTTCAATTAGTTCAATGGATCCAAAATACTTTGTTCCCAACTTTTGATTGTGTTTTAAAGCCAAAGAGTGTTGTCTATATCGTTGTAGTTTCACTAATACTAAATTTCCCACCTCACTCTAAATGCCTCCTCTTTTTATCAGCTTGTATCTTCATATTGATCTAAGCTCTTTCCAAATTTTGTTTTAACTGATATAATAATATATCTCGTTGTTGTAAAAACTCCTTAAGTGAAGGAGGATCCTTGACTTCTGAATTATACTGAGTCAAGGTAGGAGGATCCCTGCCATACACAACTTTGAAGGGTATCATCCCTAAACTATTGTTGAAAGTTGTGTCATACCAATATTCTGCCAAGCCAACACCTTAAACTAGTTATTGGGATTATGAAATGTAAAACAATGCAGATACATCTCCTAACATTTGTTCAATACCTCAGATCAACCATCTGACTGAGGATGATAAGGAAAAGACATCAACAAAGAGGTTCCATAAAGCTTGAATAATTGCTGCCAGAACTAACTAGTAAATACATTTATCTCTATTTGAAATAACACATTTAGGTATGCCATGTAATTTCACAATATTTTGCATAAACACTTTGATGACATTTCTACTATTGTAAATTGTTTTAAGATCAACAAAATGACCATATTTGGATAGTATATCAATTACCACCATAATTACTATGAACCCAAAAGAATTAGGTGAACTAATAGTGAAATCTATTGCTAATCCTCCCATATTTGGGTCGGGATAGGTAGTGGTTGCAACAACATAGGAAGGAACACATTTTGGGATCTTTCCTGTTGACATATCAAACATTATTGCACAAAGCAACTAATATTTGCTTTTCATTCTCGCATGACCACCCATTGGAGAGTCATGGTATTCCACCAATATTTTTTAGTAAGAGTAGCATCCAAGGGTACTACTACTTGCTTTTTCCAATACAATAATCCTTACTTTACATCAAAATTAGGATTTGTATCAATGTTTGATAGCAAGCTTCCAATTGTTGCAACGGTGTTAGATCTTTCTTGTCAGCTTTTTTTACTCTTTGTAAGAATATTGGCTTAGGTTCAGACCATGACATCATGAAGGAGCGTGACAGCCCATCAGCTACTAATGTTTTCCTTCCCTGGTTTATACTCAATATGAAAATAAAAACCCAAGATTTTGTATAACCATCTTTATTGCTCTCGAATTTGAATAAACTTATTGGTGAGATATTTTAAGCTTCGTTGATATGTTCTAATTGAAAAATGTTGGCCTAACAAATAGTTTCAAAACTTATCTAAAGCTTCTGTTATAGCATACATCTCCCTTACATAAGCATATTATTTTTGCATCCATGGATAAAACTTGGAGAAATATGCAATTAGGTGTTCTAGATAGCTCCAATGCCCATACTTGAAGCACCTACCTTTAGCACAAATGAAAAATCTGGTAAAATCAAGACAGGTGCATGCGTTACTACTTGTTTGAGATCCTCATAAGCTTGCTTAGCCTTATCTATCCACAAGAAGCTATCCTTTTTTAACAAATCAGAAAATAGGGCTATTATTTCTGTGTACCCTCTGATTGCGATAATAGCCTGGTAAACCTAAAGGCCTCATCAATTGTTTTACGTTTGAAGGTCCATGCCTAGTGACGGATTGACCAAAATTTCTGGAGGAGCCAAAATAATATACTTAATTTATATATTTAAGATTTTTGTCACTAATTCAAGAAAAAGTAATACATAATTTAATATAGCTATAATTATAACAGAAAATACATATATCTAAATAATATTGTCATTCATTTTTTCATATTCTTGAACTTATCAAATAATTGAATCATAACTACATTTTTTATCTATTTTTTTCAATGTAAATAACCATATTATCCGCAAAATATTGATTTTCCATTTTACTAATATGCACATATCGATTCAAAACTCATCACAAGCTTTTGTTCTCATATTCACTTCTTTTTTATCAATTTTAAAAAATAAATTTATTCTTTAATTTTTTATCAATATACGTGTCTATAAAACAAGTTTAAGACTAAAAAAATAATGTATTATAATTTAATCAAAAATTGAGAGACATAATTTCTAAAAATAACTATGATAATCAAGTTACACTTAAAAATCCTCTATAAAAAATCACATAATACATACATTACTTGCTCTTCTCTTTTCATAAAAAATGAATATACAAAAGGGTAATGAGATAAAAAAAATAGGGCTAAATATTAAACAAGTATTGCACTACCTAAGTGAGACAAGAGAAATTTTTTTCCTTTAAGAATAAGAGAAGATGTGAAAAAGATGAGGACAAAAATAATGAGTTTCTGTTTAATTTTATTTTATTTTTTTGTAACAAAAGAAATCAGGTAAGAGTAAGAAATGAGTACAACATGTGAAAAAACACAAAAAACAATATGAAAAAAAATAAAAATTATCTTAACAATTTTTTTATTATATTTAATTTTATATTGTACTATTTATTAAAATTAAATGATGTACTTTATAAAAAAAAATACCTAATTTATTTTTTATTAATTTTTGATATATTATTTTCTATTTAAAAATAATACACATAATTTAAAACATTTAAAAATATATAATTTTTAAATTTTTAAATACATAAAACTTTAAAAAAAAAGTTAAAAAAGTTGGGGGGCCGTGGCCTCCACCCGCTCCTACATGGCTCTGCCACTGCCCATGCCACCTCATGATAGCGTCTACCTTATTTTTATCTATCACAACTCCATACCCAAAAACGATATGGCCCAAATAGCTAATCTCCTTCATGCCAAAGGAACATTTAAATAGTTTGATAAAGAGATGATGATACTCCAATATTTACAAGATTATCTTTAAATGTTGTAAGCGAGAGAGCCAACGTGGGCTATAGACCAAAATGCCATCAAAGGAAACTATAACTGATTTCCTTAGTTGTTGATGAAAATTTTGGTTCATAAGTCTCTGAAATGTTGTAGGCATATTGGTAATCCCAAATGGCATTACAAGCCATTCATGGTGGCCATAATGAGTCTTAAATGTTGTTTTCATGCTATCTTCAGACTTCATTAAGATTTGGGTGATACCCAAACCTAAGGTCCAACTTGGAGAAGTACTTAGCACCAAATAGTTCATGTAGCAATTCATCTACCCTTGGCATAACAAAAACATCTTTCACAGTTATAACATTTAAAACTCTATAGTTTGTGCAAAAACATCAATTCACATATTTTTTCTTTACCAAAATAATCATACAGGAGAAGGGACTATTGCTAGGTTGGATAATATCTTCCTAAAACATCTATTGTACCATCTTTTCAATATGATTTTTCTATCTGTGAGCGTATTTGTATGGTTTTACTTTCATTGGATTAGAACCATGTATCAGGTGAATAACATGGTTTTGGTCTTTCTGTGGTGGCAATCCAGAAGGAGTATAAAAAACCCTTTTATAATTATGTAGTAGTTGATCTAACTCTCTCTAGTTCTATCTTCATAAGATCTTGCAACTTATCATTTCCAAGATCTATCAGTTGAAATTGCAGCATAAAGGATTGTTGAATCGCATGAGTGTGTTGCAATCTTTTCAAATGATGATATTCAACTTGTGTAGGAGTCTCCAATTTGTGTCCCTACAATGTAACAATGTCTCCATCCACATACAACTTCAAGGTTAATGTGTTGTAATTTACCATATGTGGGGCCAATGTTACCAACCAGGATGCTCCAAAACCAAATTTGCCATAGGTATCGATAAAAGAAAGGCAAAAATTTGCAATACATGATTTTGTATCTTCATTGACGAAGAAGGGAGTATTTGGAGCGAAGAGAAAGGTAATGGTAGAACTTTTGGTTCCTTGAAATGTCACTAAATTATTCACTACATTTGTTTGTCATCATTTGCTGGGAAAATTGCCCCGATGGCAAAGAAGGGATTGGACATATTAGGAGCAGGCATCTATGACGAGATTATAAAATTTTGTTTTTCATACACAATCATAAAATAGGGAAGTGAGACAAATACCATAAAGATAAAACAAAATAAAGAGTAACATTTATAAAAATATATATAAACTTTTTTTTAATGGAACAAGTATAAATTATTTTTGTAGTGACTAATCAGGATAAATGAGTTTTACATGGCCAACAACAATAATCCAAGATCATCTTTTCTTCAATAACAATTTACTCATTTAAATTTCCAAGACAACACCTCCACTACAAATTGATTTAATTTAAGGGAATATAACAAATAATAAATAACCCGATAAAATTAATGTGAAAATTCATATACATAAATTAAAATGAAATAGGTAAAGTAATAAATAATATATATATATATATATATAATAACTACTTTTAATTATCATAATATAATAGATTCTTACATGTAAATATCTATAGCTTTATTTAAAATATTATAGTTACATGATTACGTATTTAGTTATATACATATTATCATAAATAATATATATATATATATATATATATATATATATATATATATATATATATATATATATAACTTCATACGGTATATATATTCTTCATGTTAATATATATATATATATATATATATATATATATATATATATATATATATATATATATATTAGTGAACTAATCATTTATATATATTAGTGAACTTCATACGGTATGAACAATGCATAAATTTTCATTTTAGAAAAAGAAATACATTAATATTTAAGTAATTAGTTTAATGTAAATTGTACTTCAAACTTGGTGTTTTTATATGTTTATATTTTAAACATTTATTTTTAAATAATTTTATTTAAAACTTTTAAAAAGTAAAATTTAAAATTATTTATGAATATCATATATATATATATATATATATAAAGTCTGTAATATTTTTATTTTATCCAACAAATAATAGAAAAATATCAGTATAAAATTTTGGATTGATTAGATAAGAAACACAAATGAGCAAGTCAAGTTGCTTGAAGAAATCTGAATTTTAGGAATTTAAGTAAATGTGAGCTATTTGGGTCAACTCATCACTAGCATGTGCGGTGTAAGTTATGCGAGACAGACCTAAACAAGCTAACAAGCTGGAATACTTTATCCATTTAGTGCTTTTTTTTAAAGGCTGATTTACATGACCTCGCGTATTGTCATCCCTAACGATATATATGTTAAAGGAAAAAAATAATGCAATGAATATATTCCATAATTTCATCATTTATTCTCTCTTTAATCTTCTCTCTTATAAACTTCATCTTAATATAAATAAAAACACTTTAAACATGTTAGAATTATAGTTTGAATTTAAGTAAGGTCAATTAAAATATTTTCACAATAAAATGAATAATTTTATTTTTATCACTTTAATCAAAATTGTAAAACAAATTTTACAAAATATAATGATATATCAAAAGAGAAAGTACATGAGAGAAGAAACTAACGTCAATATTTATATTAATTCATTTTATTATAGTAGATAGATTTATCAATAGGTCACATAGCTAAATAACTCTTTTAAAACTTGATATTGTGTGATGGGGGAGATTTTGGGTCTCAAGCTCTATGGATATAAATCTCAACCCAAGTTCGCCCCATCAATCAACTATTAAGAATGAGTATCAACTTTGATGACGAAGTTTTGGGATAATGGGTATTAAATACTCTACTATATGTTAGTATTATGGTGCTTGATTTAGTCCCACATCGCTTAGAATAGTGAGATGTGGTTCTCTATTTTACTATATAAGAGACTCTATGTAAAGCTTTAACATACACCAGAAATACAAATACTTCCTAGTGTAGTCGTGGACGTAGGCATACACATTGTACGCCGAACCACGTTAAATTATCTGTGTCTATTTTTCTCTCCTTTATTCTTTCCTTTATTGCCTTGTTCCTAACAATTGGTATCAAGAGCCATTTTTCTTAATATGCTTTGTGGTTGCAGCATTGTTTGATCTTCCACATCAGAAAAGATTTGGTTTCTATTTTCTTCTTGGGGATCTCAGTTTAGAGAAGTAGTGGGAGCTTTGGTCAAAAGCCGCAGCAGGAGCTTTGGTCAAAAGCCGCAGCAAAAGCTTTGGTCAAAGGCAGCAAGAGCTTTGGTCAAAGGCAGCAGGAGCTTTGGTCAAAAGCAGTAGGAGCTTTCGTCAAAGCAGCAAGAGCAATGGCATTGGAAGAAGGGAAGGTGAGGATTGAGAAGTTTGATGACAGTGACTTCGGGTTCTGGAAGATGCAGATAGAGGACTACCTGTATCAAAAGAAGTTGTATCTACCCTTAACAGGGCAGAAGCCAACTGACATGGAGCAGGCAAAATGGGATTTGTTAGATCGGCAAACACTCGGTGTGATCCGATTGACATTAGCCAAGAATGTTGCGTTCAACATCATGAACGAGAACACAACCATAGATTTGATGAAGGCATTGTCAAATATGTATGAGAAGCCATCTACAGCCAATAAAGTGTATTTGATTCCCAGGCTAGTCAACCTAAAAGTGGGTGAAGGTAACTCGATTACTAATCATATTAGTGAATTCAATACAATTATTGCGCAGTTGACATCAGTGCAGATAACATTTGATGATGAGGTGAAAGCATTAATTTTATTATCATCTCTTCCGGAAAGTTGGAGTGCAACTGTTACTGCAGTTAGTAATTCTGCAAGTAATAGTAAGTTGAAGCTTGATAACATCCGTGACTTGATCTTAAGCGAAGATGTTCGCAGGAAAAGTTCAGGGGAAACTTCCAATTCTAGTTCCGGTTCAGCATTGAGTACTGAAACTAGAGGAAGAAGTAGCCAGAAATGTCGTAATCAAGGTCGAGGCAGATCAAAGTCTAGAGAGAAATCAAAACCAAAATTCCGGAATGATATCACTTGTCGGAATTGTCAGAAAAGGGGTCACTTTACAAATCAATGTAGGGCTCCAAGGAAGAACAACAACAAGAGGCAAGATGATGATCAATCAGCAAATGCAACAACTGATGAAATTGAAGATGCACTATTATGTAGTCTAGATAGTTCTATTGACTCATGGATTATGGACTCAGGTGCGTCATTTCATACTACACCTTCCTTAGAACTATTATCTAACTATGTTCCAGGAAAGTTTGGGAAGGTCTACCTTGCAGATGGAAATCTCTTGATATTATAGGAAGAGGCGATATCAATATCAGAACCTCTAATGGAAGTGTGTGGACTTTGAACAATGTCAGACATATTCCTGCCTTAAAGAGAAACTTAATATCTATAGGGCAGTTGGATGATGAAGGTCATTACACCACCTTTGGAGATGGACACTGGAAAGTAATGAAAGGTAATCTTGTTGTTGCTCGTGGAAAGAAGCGAGGATCTCTTTACATGATTGCAGATGAGGATATGATATCAGTTGCAGAAGTTGGCAACAGTTCCTCTTTGTGGAAACAGAGGCTTGGGCATCTATCAGTTGGAAGTCCAAACTTCAAGGAAGAGTCTCCCTTTCAACCACTGAAGCTGAATATATAGCTATCTCAAAAGCAGCAAAATAGATGATATGGTTGAAGAATCTTCTAAAAGAATTAGGAAAAGGGCAAGATGAACCTTCATTGTTCAGTGACAGTCAAAGTGCCATTTGTCTTGCTAAAAATCCAATTTTTCACTCCAGATGCAAACACATTGAATTGAAGTATCATTTTATCAGAAACTTGATAAATGATGGAAATTTGATTTTGTTGAAGATTCCAGGTGCAGAGAATCCAGCTGATATGTTGACCAAGACTGTCACAACGACTAAGTTGAGGCTTTGCATTGCCTCAACTGGCCTTCGAGAAAATTGATGATGAAGGCACTACACTAGGTTGTAATGTAAATCAAACCCCAAGTGGGAGAATTGTTAGTATTATGGTGCTTGATTTAGTCCCACATCGCTTAGAATAGTGATATGTGGTTCTCTATTTTACTATATAAGAGACTCTATGTAAAGCTTTAACATACACCAGAAATACAAATACTTCCTAGTGTAGTCATGGACGTAGGCATACACATTGTACGCCGAACCACGTTAAATTCTCTGTGTCTATTTTTCTCTCCTTTATTCTTTCCTTTATTGCCTTGTTCCTAACACTATAGTCTTAGGAGATATTTTGGGTTTTAATTACAAACTCAACCCTGATGGTATTGTTTTTTATCCTATGGAAAAGAGTGGTGTTTTTAATGAAGAGATGAAAAGGAAGACACATGGTTCTTCATCTCAATATGAGGTGCTTGTCACAAAAAATAGGGGTGAACTCAAAAAAAGGAATCGAAGGGTGGTAGAGAAAAGAGTAAGAGGAAGTCCAAGTCAAGATACAAGAATATAGAGTGTCATTATTCTAATAAACCTGGGCAATTCAAATATATTTTTGGTTAAAATAACTTTTTGGTCCCAATTTTTGTCAAGTTTTTTCAAATAAGTCCTAATTTTGGTTTTGTATTCAAATAGGTCCCAATTTTCGTCAATTTTGTTCAATTGGGTCCTTTTTTGTTAACACCGTTTAAATCATTAACGGCCATGAACAGTGACTGCCACGTGTCACTTCGTGGTTTTTTTTATTTTTTATTTTTTATTTTTTAATTTTAAATGTCCACATGTCAACCCAGTAGTGTGCCACATGTCAAAGTCAATGTTCTATATTCAATTTGGTCCCTATATTTGTTATTTTTGTTCAATTTAGTCCTAATTTTTGTTAACATTAACGAATTTGGTCCCTCTCCAAATTGAAACCAAATTTAATTTTTATATTAAAATTCACATTTTTTATTAAATATTTTTATATAATATATTAAAATTCACATTATTATAACTTTGATATAAAAATTAAATTTGGTCACATCTTCGATAGGGACCAAATTGGTTAATGTTAAAAAAAATTGGGACTAAATTGAACAAAAATAACAAATATAGGGACCAAATTGAATATAAAACATTGACTTTGACACATGGCACGCTACTGGGTTGACACGTGGACATTTAAAAAAATTTTAAAAATAAATAATAAAAATTCAAAAAAACCACGAAGTGACACGTGGCATGTTATTGGGTTGACACGTGTACATTTAAAAAAATTAAAAAAAATCAACAAAAAAAAAACATTCAAAAACCACGAAGTGACACATTGCAGTCACTGTTCATAGCCGTTAATGATTTAAATGATGTTAGCAAAAAAGGACTCAATTGAACAAAATTGACGAAAATTGGGACCTATTTGAAAACAAAACCAAAATTAGGACTTATTTGAAAAAACTTGACGAAAATTGGGACCAAAAAGGTATTTTAACCTATATGTTTTAAGTGGAAAAGAGAAAATAAAGGCAAAAAGGACAAGCAGGAAAAGAATGATCATGATGATGATGATCTTGTTATTGTTACTATATATAGTGATATTATTTTTCTTCATGACTATGAGTTTGTTAATCTTGTATCTGATGAAAGAATTTGGATAAATAGTGTTGCTACATTGCACTTTACACCGAGGAAAGAGTTTTTCACATCTTACGCTTTTGGTGATTTTGAAGTGGTGAAGATGGGTAATGATGGTGTTTCAAAGGTTATTAGTTTTGGTGGTGTTTGCTTGCAAACCAACATGGGAGTGCAATTATTACTTAAAGGAGTCAAACATCCTTTATATGTTCATTTTAATATTATCTTTGTACATTTGCTTGTTGATAGTGGTTATGATGATCACTTTGGATCCGATAAACGAAAACTCGTTAAAGGTAACTTGGTAATGGCTAGAGGCGAGAAAAATTCTAAATTGTATTAGACTAAAGCTATGGTTTCTAAATATAGTGTGAATGTTATGTATATGGAGACATCTTTGTGGCATTGAAGCTTGGTCATGTAAGTGAAAAGGGGCTTCACTACTTAGCTAAAAAGGGTGTGTTTTTTGGATTGAAGTGTGCAAAGTTGGAGCAATGTTCTCATTGCATGGCTAGTAAACTAACCATAGTATCCCTTAAAAAGAATTATCCTTCAAGGAAGTCAAAGTTGCTTGAATTGGTGCATCGTGATGTTTGTACTCCATTGAAGGTAAAGTCGTTTAGTGGTGCACTTACTTTATTACTTTTATTGATGATTAATCTAAGAAACTATGTATCTATACACTTTGGAGAAAGGATCAAGTACTAAGTTCAAATAATTTCATGCTTTGGTTAACAGACAATAAGGCAAGAACCTAAAATGCATTCGTTCATGATGGTGAGTAGTATGGACTCTTTGATGTTTATTTTAAGCAATAAGGTATCAAACGAAAATAATCCTACTAAAAATCCTCATTTCAATGGTTTAACAAAGAGGATAAACAAGACTTTGGTTGGTTGAAAGAGTTAGGTGTATGCTTTCTAAAGCAAAATTGCCTAACATTTTTAGGGAAAGGCATTTGCATGTTATTTATATAATATATTATTATTATTATTAAATTTCTTAATATTATTAGTAGTAAAATTATTAATATTAGAATTATCGATAAAAACTAATATAAAATATAGTAGTATTATTATGGTTATTGTTATTACGTACTTTTACTAATTATTGTTAGAATTATTAATAAAATTTATTAATATTATTATTATTTTTATTAAATTTATTAATATTATTAAAAGTTGCAAATTATTATTATTAGCAATATTAATATATAATGTATTAACATTATTAGTAATATTATTATTGTTAGTATTGTTTGTAATATTAATGTATCATATGTTAAGTAGAAATATTATTATTATTATTATTATTATTATTATTATTATTATTATTAATTATAATATATGAAAATCAATACGTAGATTAATAATGAAATTATTAGTATTACTATAAGTATTATTATTATATGTATTATTAGTGGTAAATTATTAATATTACTATTAGTATTATTACTATTATATAATATAATATAATATATATATATATATATATATATATATATATATATATATATATATTATTACTGTTTTTATTAATATATTAATATTATTAGTAAAATTATGAGTATTATTATATCATTAATAATATTAATATATAATATATTAGTTTTATTATGATATTGTTATTACGTGTTTTTAGTGATTATTGTTAAAATTATTTGTAAAATTTATTATTGTTATTATTATTAACTTTATTAATATCATTAGTAGTTATAAAATTATTATTATTAGTAGTAAAATTTAATCTTATTATTATTAAATTTATTAATATCATTAGTAGTTGTAAATTTATATTAGGGTTAAATATGTTTTTGTTCTCTTAACTTTCAGTAAATTTTGAAATTAGTCCATTTCAAAATTTTAGACCAATTTAGTTCTTCATATTTCGAAATACGTGGATTTATTCATTTTTGTAACACCCCATTTAAATAATATCCTTAATTTAAATGAAATGCTATACAGATAGAGTAGAAGAAAAAAATCCGGGAGTTTAACCACTACTCCTTACAATATCCAAAAAAAAAAAACTAGAAAAAATCAAGGCACATCACGATACCAGATACAAAGTATAATATAAGAACTTGACAGTAGTTATTAAAGTACTAAAAGACAAAATAGTACATGGGTCATAGCCCTATGAAAAAGCCCAAGACAGTATAATCCAGCCCAGATGGGCTACGCAGCGGAACCATCACATCCGTGTTAACCCCGGGTGTTCCTCGCATCTGCTCACATCAATAAATTGATAATCATCGCAAAAGGAGAAGAACCACACACAAGCAATCAAACAAGCAAAATGGTAAGTTAGAGTATAAAACAGTTTATCATACAGTTACATGTTATTTCAAATTCCAATCAGTATATCTCATCCAAATATGTTATGACCTTTCAAACAATACACTAAGACTCAAACTCAACTCATCCGAATGCATATAATTTAGTCGGATTCAGCGGATGCTTGCACTTGTGGTGGATTTCTCTGCTCACCCCCGAGCTAAGTGTTACAATGTTGCAATGTCTCAACCCCCACACACAAGGTTAGCCCTTGATGAATTTCAGGCCTTTTGCTACTCTCACCACAAGAGTCAGTCCGCTCTATGTGAGACTAACTGACTTCTTAGAGCGTCAGGATGCAACCTTACCTTGAATCTTTACTAAATTATATAGATGGGGCACCACCATGAACTCCCACTAACTGGGGTCATGGAATTACATCCCGACCACTAGAGCACCACCATGAGGTCTCACCTAAAGACTCATGGAATTACATCCTGACAACATACCAATCATATTCAAACAATCATGTAATATTTATCATGCTTATAAATCTCATGCCAACCTTTATAATCTATCCTCATACATGTTCCATGTTGAATCCATTCCAAATCATCCTTCCCAATCCATAAATATAGAAGTGTAATTCATACCGACACCATGCCACTTTGATTACCAATCATCTCATACAAGTCACATGCCAAGGTCATGTTAAACTTATCAATCACAGACCATAAACCATTCTACTCATACCCATTCGCCCAATTCATGCTTTTAAAAGTAATTGAATCAATCCACAAGTTCAAGTTAAAGTAAGGAATTAAAATTCTGCAGCAATTCTCGCTTAAGTTAGACTGATCTCGCTTAAGTTAGACTGGTCTCGCTTAAGCTAGAAATTCTCGCTTAAGCTAGACTAATCTCGCTTAAGCTAGACTGATCTCGCTTAAGCTAAAATCTCTCGCTTAAGCTAAACTGACAGATTTTCACTAGTTTCAACATGTAAAAGCACAAAATTCCAAACAACAAAAATTTAAGAAAACACAAGCACGTTGTATAAAACGTTGCCATCATATTTCATGCTTTAAAAGGGTGAACAAATCAATCATGGGAGCATACAAACATTTAAACAACTGTGTTGTCAATCTCGCTCAAGCTAAGGAGCTCTCGCTCAGGCAACAAGGGTCCCTCGCTCAAGCGAAAAGCTTTCGCTTAAGCGAGATTGAAAATAGAGAGTACTTCGAGTTCTCGCTCAAGCTAGCCCATCTCACTCAAGTGAGAGACCTTCGCTCAGGCGAGCACTCGAAACTAAAGGGGGCGAGTTGTAACATTCCGATAGGATATTACTAAAAAAATAAAGAGTAATTAGATAATTAAATAAATAAACAAGGCGGAAAAAAATAAATACCTCATTTATTATATAATTCGTTTCCCAAAACACGGGAAATTTTCAAAACTTTAAATCATTTACAAATCCAAATATTCTCAAACTGTACAAACTTTAATAAAATTACATGGAAAATTAAATAAAAACAGTTCTAAATTCCCCTCGTATGTTGAGCCCACTCTCTATCACTAAGCGTCTCTTGGCTCACCTGAAACATCATTTGCTCCCGGATAATAAATTACTCGATCATTGCCACACACACAGATAGGGTGAGCTATGCACAATATAAATATATATACATGAAATAAATATGCCACCCATCCCAAAATTCACACGATTAAATATATCATTGTTTTCAAATTACCCATCCATGATCTCATAGTCTTTCATGAGTCATATACATGAACTAGGTCTTGGGACTTCACTGTGCTCCCACGAAACTAAATCATTCGTGGTCCAACCCTATGAGTCTATCATGCTCATAGTCCTACCCTACAGACTCCTCGTCTGTAGTAAATAATCCAAGCCGCTCTCGCTTGGACCATAACACGCATGCAATCACCATACTATGGACTCCTCGCCCAATAGCAGCCGACGGGAAACCAACAGTTCCTTGCCCGTTGTGCGTCTGGCGCATGTAATCACCATCCTAACAACTCCTCACCCATTAGTAGCCGACGGGAACTCAACTAGTTCCATGCCCATCATGCGTCCAACCATCAAGCACATCCCAGACCCCTATTGGACTTAGTCCTTCAAGCCCAAACACCACAAGCACAAGCATATAATTCCTATCCTTTAGGAAATAATAAGCAAACAGTCCAAACAGTGCACAAGAACATGACTTCGCGCTCGCTTAAGCCATGTCTGTTCGCCGAAGCTAGAACCTCGATCTCGCTTAGGCTAGCCCACCTCGCCTGAACGAGATTAAAATAGTGGTTTCTCCACGTTATCTCGCTTAGGCGAGCTCTTCTCGCACGAGCGAGTCACACCTTCGCTCAAAATAACCCACACACCTCGCCTGGACGAGGATTCGACGAGAAATGGTACAAGTTTCCATCGCGACCTCGCTTAGGCGAGCCACTCTCGCCTAAGCAAGAGTCTCTGTCACTCAACTCCAACACAAGTCGCCTGAGCGAGCAGCGTGACCCAAGAACAGAAACGAGGTTCTGCAACTCTAGCTTAGGCGAGATGGCTCGCTTGGGCGAAACTTGCAGAATTGGTCTCTGTTCACACACACAATTCACCACAACCAAGACCAAAACCACATTCCAATTCATGCCAAATAATAGAGAATCATGCACCACACATGTACACGTAATCAGACCCAAAATAATCACTATAATTTCAGTTTACAACATAATTCGCACTTACGGTACCCCAAAAACCCTAATCCAATTCTTATAAAACACCACAAGGCTTGGTACCCAACATACAATCCATCAATTCCGAATTACAGCGCATAAAATGCCAAAATCATACCACATGGAATCCTATTGAAGGCAAAACACAGAATCACAAGCAATATAGAAATACTCATAAATTCAGCACCACTAACTTGGAATTTTGATTAAATTTGAGAAAGATGAAGGACCCTTGGTTCACGTTCACAATTGCTGAATCGAAAATTGGGTTTTATGGTGTGTTTAATGCTCATTTAAGGGTCATTATAGGATGGTTTCCAGCCCCTCTTAGCTACCCCTTCTAGGGTTCTCTCTATCTCTTCACATTCATTCCAAGCTAACTTTCGCAAAAATAAAGATTAATTTCTGTCTATCAAGGTTTGAACCCGTGACCTTTCACTCATATATATATATGGCATACATAGGACTCGAACTCAAGTCCTTTCACACAATCAAAGTACTCTCAACCATTTGAGCTAGTACTTTCCACGTCACACCAAACAACATTTAATGCCATAAAGGCTCTTCCTACCTGCATTTATTAATTAATTATTTATTTAATTAATTAATTTTCACGGGTCTTACATTCCCCCCACCTTTAGAAGTTTTCGTCCTCAAAAATAGAACTTACCAGCAAACAGGTGAGGGTATGACCTCCTCATGATGTCCTCCATCTCCCATGTCATCTCTTGTGTCGTCTCATCCCATAGTACCTTTACCGTCTTTAATTCTTTGCCCCTCAGTTGCTTGACCTGAGTATCCTGTATACGAACCGGTCCAACTGGCATAGTCAGATCTTCGCGCACTTGCACCTCATCTGACTCCAACACATGATCTGGACTTGCAATGTATTTCCTCAACTGTGAGACGTGGAACACATTATGTAAGTTGGCTAAGTAAGGTGGTAGAGCAATCTCATATGCCGTCGTTCCTATCCTGCGTGTAATCTGATAAGGTCCTATAAATCTTGAAGTCAACTTCCTTGATTTAAGAACCCTTCTGATATCCGTGGTTGGAGTAACCCGGAGAAACACATGGTCTCCTTCATCAAATTCAAGTAGTTGTCTCCTCTTATCAGCATAAGACTTTTGCCTACTTTGAGTGGCTCGCATCCGATCCTGAATCAATTTGACTTTACTAGTCGTTTGTTTTAGAAATTCAGGACCAAGCACAAAGGCTTCACCATCCTGATACCAACACAATGGAGTTCTACACCTTCTTCCATACAGTGCTTCATAGGGCGCCATGCCAATACTAGAGTGGTAACTATTATTGTATGTGAACTCCACCAAAGGTAGCACATCATTCCACTTTCCCATATGGTCCAGCACGCAAGACCTCAATAAGTCCTCTAGAGATTGGATGGTCCGCTCAGACTGTCCATCCGTCTGTGGATGATAAGTTGAGCTCATCCTCAACTGTGTACCCAAGGTCGCTTGCAATGATTGCCAAAACCGTGATGTGAATCTAGGATCCCGGTCTGACATTATGCTTTCGGGTACTCCATGCAATCTCACCACTTCTCGCATGTACAACTCCGCTAATTTGTCCATAGACCACTTCTAATTCATAGGCAAGAAATGTACACATTTTGTTAGTTTGTCTACTATCACCCAGACTAAATCATGGCCCTTTGTTGACCTCAGAAGATGCATCACAAAATCCATAGAGATACTGTCCCACTTCCACTGAGGTACGTCCAGTGGTTGCAATGTACCTCCCGGCCTTTGGTATTCAATTTTGGCCTTTTGACAAACCAAACATTGAGCCACAAAGTTTGCAACATATGCCTTCATTCCGTTCCACCAGAAAGACTCTTTCAAATCCTTATACATCTTAGTCATACCTGGATGTATGCTAAGACGACTCTGATGACCCTTTTTCAGAACCTGCCTCCTAAATATAGCCCTCCAGGCACGCACACCCTACCTTTAAAGCATAGAATGTCGTCCGCTCCCATCTAGTAGTCCTTTCCTTTATCTGTACCCAACCATCCTATAAATTGTTGCAACTCCATATCATGTCCTTGAGCCACTCGTATCTCATCTAAAAACTCATTAGTGACTTTTAACAAGCTGCATTGTATAACTCCTTGCCCAAACTGCATCCCCAGATTCATATCTCGGAGTTTCTCAATTAGCTCCAACTCCTTTACCATCATGCAAGACATATGCATCTATTTACGACTTAGAGCATCAGCTACGACATTTGCCTTGCCTGGGTGATAAAGCAATTCAAAGTCGTAATCCTTTAAGTACTCCATCCACTTACGTTGTCTCATATTTAACTCCTTCTGGTCGAACAAGTATTTCAGGCTTTTATGATCACTGAAAACTTGAAATTGAGACCCGTACAGGTAGTGCCTCCAAGACTTAAGAGCAAACACAATGGCGGCTAGCTCCAAGTCATTAGTCGGGTAATTTTTCTCATGCACCTTCAACTGACGAGAAGCATATGCCACTGGCCTCCTTTCTTGCATCAATACACACCCCAGACCTTGATATGATGCATCATAGTACACTTCAAACATCTTCTCTATATCAGGAATTACTAGCATTAGAGCGGTAGTCAAACACTTCTTCATCTCCTCAAAACACTCCTCACATTGTTCAGTTCAGGAGAACGGCTAATCTTTTCGTGTAAGTTGTGTCAAAGGGTTCACCTTCTTTGAGAACCCCTCCATGAATCTTCTGTAATAACCTGCTAAGCCCAAGAAACTTCGCACCTCTGTCAATGTCTTAGGCCTTTCCTAGTTAAGCATTGTCTCAATCTTAGTCGGGTCTACTACAATGCCCTTAGCTAAGATGACATGTCCAAGAAATTGTACCTCTTCTAGCCAAAATTCACACTTGGACAACTTCCCAAACAACTGGTGATCTATGAGTATCTTCAATACAACCCTCAGGTGGTCTGCATGCTCTTCTCTCGTCTTAGAGTAAATAAGAATGACGTCTATGAAGACAACGACAAACTTATCTAACCAAGGCCAAAATATTTTATTCTTGTAATCCATGAATATCGTAGGTGCATTTGTTACTCCAAATGGCATCACCACATACTCGAAATGCCCATACCTCGACCTGAACGTCGTCTTCTATACATCCTCCGACTTGACCAAAATCTGATGATATCCAGATCGCAGGTCAATTTTGGACAAGACTCCTGCTCCCTTCAATTGATCGAGCAGATTGTCAATCATCGACAGTGGGTACTTATTATTGATGGTTAACTTGTTTAGCTGCCGATAATCAACGCATAGTCTTGAACTTCCATCCTTCTTCTTCACTAATAGAACCGGGGCTCCCCACGGCGATGCACTGGAACGGATGAACTTCTTCTCTAGCAACTCTTCAATTTGCCTCTTGAGTTCTGCGAGCTCTACTGGTTCCATTCTGTATGGAGCCATAGACACTGGACCTGCACTAGGAATGAGATCAATGGTGAAGTCAATGTCTCGACTCGGCGACAACCCTGGCACTTCATCTGGAAATACATCCGCATAATCGCTAGCTACAGGTATGGATTGAATCATCTCTGCAACACTTTTCTTCTTTGGCTTGGCCACCACCATATAACACATGGCCCCTCCTTGCAATTCTTTCAACACCTGTTGAGTCGAGATCAACTCCAACCCTGCATTTTATGGGAATACCAAATTGCGCCGTCCACAGTCAATCATGATGTGGTTGTCAGACAGTCAGTCCATCCCCAGTATCACGTCTAGTCCCTCCAAAGGCAAGCACACCAAGTTCACCTTGAATCTATGACCAGCCACTCCCGTTGAACACCCGACGTAGACTGAACTGGTAGCCACCTGACCCGAGGAGGGAGTTGAAACAAGCAACTCACACCCCAAGTCACGTTTCTCCAAGCTCAATCTCCCCAAACATGCATTAGAGATGAATGAGTGTGTTGCTCCAGAATCGAACAACACTAACAATGAACTACCCAACAACAAGCAAGGCTCAAGTATAAGGTTACCTGACTGAGTAGCCTCAGTAGATGTCATGGCGAAGACCCTCCCAACCGCTCTAGCTCATTCTGTTGGCGATGTTGCTGCCTTTTTCACACCCAAATTCTTCTTTTCTTGACAATTATTAGCAAAATGTCTTGGTTTGTCGCATATACTTATGACGGTCTCCTGACCCTCCTACCCCACCTGTCAGCTGAGGATAATTTCTCTTTAGATGAGGTCCGCCACACTGGTAGCAAGTGGGACCCTGAGATGCACGTGGTCGGTTGTAAGGCTTCTTCATTTGTCTCGCCTCTGCGACATTTCTCTGATGTCGGACAACTGAATTAGGGCCCTTATCCAGATGTTCAACATTCTAGGCCTGTTCCACCAAGACTGGGAATCTTCTCTCCCTCAAAGGTGTCACCACCTTCTTCAGTTCATGTTTGAGTCCTCGCTCAAACTTCAAGCACCTTCACTCTTCTGTAATATTATGTGAGTAGTATCTCGCCAGGTGCTCAAACTTATTTACATACTCCTGTACTGTCATCTCTCCCTGCTGCAATGCGAGAAACTATGCTTCCCTGTCTTGCCCGGCTGTGTCAGGAAAATATTTCTCCAAGAACCGCGTCCTGAAGCTAGTCCACTCCACCTGTTCTTCCCGGGTTTGCATCTGTTGTTGCATTCCCGCCCACCAATACTCTACATCCTCATTCAGCAAATAGGGGGCAAACAGTAGCTTCTGCTCATCTTCGCAATTCATCACCTTGAAGATCTTCTCTCATTTGTGGAGCCATGCATCCGCTTCATCAGGAGAGGCTTTGCCAATGAACTCCGCTGGCTTGTGGCGCAAGAAGTCATCCACGGTCGGCACCCTGATTGGTGCAATCGCCGTTCTAGGCTGCGCTGCTACGGGTGGCTGCATCGCATCCACCATCCGGTGAATAGCCTCCGCGATGTCATCAGCACCACTACTCCTTCTCCTCCTATTAGCAGCCATAGCCTGGATACGCCACATTCAATTGTTAAAAATCAGTCACTTAGTCTAACAAAACCACTCACACCTTTTCAACATTCAACACAAACACACAACACACAACCACATCGATAAGCTCACTCCCCACTAGCCCCAAAATATTAAAAAATATTTTCAAAACTTTTGCTCTGATACCAATTGTAACATCCCGATAGGATATTACTAAAAAAATAAAGAGTAATTAGATAATTAAATAAATAAACAAGGCGGAAAAAAATAAATACCTCATTTATTATATAATTTGTTTCCCAAAACACGGGAAATTTTCAAAACTTTAAATCATTTACAAATCCAAATATTCTCAAACCGTACAAACTTTAATCAAATTACATGGAAAATTAAATAAAAACAGTTCTAAATTCCCCTTGTATGTTGAGCCCACTCTCTGTCACTAAGCGTCTCCTGGCTCACCTGAAACATCATCTGCTCCCGGATAATAAATTACCCGATCATTGCCACACACACAGATAGGGTGAGCTATGCACAATATAAATATATATACATGAAATAAATATGCCACCCATCCTAAAATTCACATGATTAAATATTTCATTGTTTTCAAATTACCCATCCATGATCTCATAGTCCTTCATGAGTCATATACATGAACTAGGTCTTGGGACTTCACTGTGCTCCCATGAAACTAATCCATTCGTGGTCCAACCCTATGAGCCTATCATGCTCATAGTCCTACCCTACAGACTCCTCGTCTGTAGTAAATCATCCAAGCCTCTCTCGCTTGGACCATGGCACGCACGCAATCACCATACTATGGACTCCTCGCCCAATAGCAGTCGACGAGAACCTAACAGTTCCTTGCCAATCGTGCGCCCGACGCATGTAATCACCATACTAAGGACTCCTCGCCCATTAGTAGCCGACGGGAACTCAACCAATTCCATGCCCATCATGCGTCCAACCATCAAGCACATCCCAGACCCCTATTGGACTTAGTCCTTCAAGCCCAAACACCACAAACACAAGCATATAATTCCTATCCTTTACGAAATAACAAGCAAACAGTCCAAACAGTGCACAAAAACATGACTCCGCGCCATTCTCGCTTAAGCCATGTCTGTTCGCCCAAGCTAGAACCTCGATCTCACTTAGGCTAGCCCACCTCGCCTGAGCAAGCTTAAAACATTGGTTTCTCCATGTTATCTCGCTTAGGCGAGCTCTTCTCGCCCGGGCGAGTCACACATTCGCTCAAAATAACCCACACACCTCGCCTGGATGAGGATTCGACGAGAAATGGTACAAGTTTCCATCGCGACCTCGCTTAGGCGAGCCACTCTCGCCTAAGCGAGAGTCTCTGTCGCTCAACTCCAAAACAGGTCGCCTGAGCGAGCAGCACGACCCAAGAACAGAAACGAGGTTCTGCAACTCTCGCTTAGGCGAACTTGCAGAATTGGTCTCTGTTCACCACACAATTCACCACAACCAAGACCAAAACCACATTCTAATTCATGCCAAATGATGGAGAATCATGCACCACACATGTACACATAATCCAGACCCAAAATAATCACTATAATTCTAGTTTACAACATAATTCGTACTTACAGTACCCTAAAAACCCTCATCCAATTCTTATAAAACACCATAAGGCTTGGTACCCAACATACAATCCATCAATTCCCAATTAAGCGTGTAAAATGCCAAAATCATACCACATGGAATCCTATTGAATTGGAATTTTGATTAAATTTGAGAAAGATGAAGGACCCTTGGTTCACAATTACTTTTGCTTCAGCCCAAGCGAAACTTGCAGAATTGGTATTTGTTCACGCACACAATTCACCACAACCAAGACCAAAACCACATTCCAATTCATGCCAAATAATGGAGAATCATGCACCACACATGTACACTGTTTTCTCTACCTCTTGACATTCACTCCAAGCTAACTTTGGCAAAAATAAAGGTTAATTTCTATCTATCAAGGTTTGAACTCGTGACCTTCCACTCATAAGGCCAAAGCACCACCACTATGCTAATTCACATTTAGTGATAACTACTATAATTCTATAATCTTATTATCACACAACATGATCATGCATAATATTAATATTTAAATAATCAACAGTATTTATAGCATAAATAGGACTCGAACCCAAGTCCTTTCACACAATCAAAGTACTCTCAAACATTTGAGCTAATACTTTACCACATCACACCAAACAACATTTAATGCCATAAAGGCTCTTCCTACCGGCATTTATTAATTAATTAATTATTTAATTAATTAATTTTCACGGGTCTTACACAAGTTACGGTCATGCTCGCTTAGGCGAGAGCTTCCCGTTTGGGTGAGAAACAGCTCGCTTAGGCGAGCATGGCAGATCTCATATGCTCTCACGCATGCAAAGCCAAAAATCCATCCGTAAACAACACACAAATTATTTTCACACCATTAAAAGCACATCAAATCATCAAGAGCACCCAACAGAACTAAAACAGTCACATTATTTATAAAAGCATAAAAAAATCCTAGCTTCCCTTACCTGGAAAGAGCTAGCCAAAAGACTCGTATACCCAAATAGTGAGCACCACAGCTCTGGGAACAACTTACTAAGCTGGAAAAAATGTTAGAACATAGGAAAACAAGGTTACCAAGAGGGACCCTTGTTGGAACCAAGACAACAATGCTAGAAAAATGGAAGTACGTGATGAGGGATAACTTACTTGAAGAAGGAATGAATTCGAACTAGCTTGACCATGGTGATACTAAGCCTTAGTAGAGTTTTTTTGAAGAGGAAAGGTAAGAGTGAGAACA
Source organism: Vigna unguiculata (assembly GCF_037176805.1). Classification (NCBI taxonomy): domain Eukaryota; kingdom Viridiplantae; phylum Streptophyta; class Magnoliopsida; order Fabales; family Fabaceae; genus Vigna; species Vigna unguiculata. The sequence continues at coordinate 8,042,098 of NC_140793.1, read as the reverse complement.
TTGATTTTGGAAAGTGAGTGCAGAATGAAGGACCTTGGCTGCTTTATGGACCTTGGCACCCTATGGGCCAGCCTTTAGGCCCAACTGATTAGGGTGGGCCTTTAAAAATAAGGGCAGAAAATAAAGTGGGTCTTACAATTTTAATCAAAATTTTGTTAGAATTATTTGATGTTTTGTACGCATTTCAGGATTGTATTTGAGTTGTTTATATTGTTTGACACATTTTTACTTTAATATTAAGTCAAATACTATTATGAAACGCGCTTGAAATGTCAAATAAACTTAATAAAATTTGATTAAAAGAACTAAATCCACATATTTCGAAAGATGAAGAACTAAATTGGTCCAACATTTCGAAATGGACTAATTCCAAATTTTACTGAAAGTTAAGGGATCAAAAACATATTTAACCCTTTATATTATTATCATTAGTAAAATTTAATATTATTATATAACATTATTATTAAATATTATAAAATAAGTAGCTAGAAAAATTACTATTATATTATTATAATTATTGTTATTATTAAATTTATTAATATTAATAGTAGTAAAATTATTAGTGATGATTATTATATTAATTAATATATAATATATTAACTATTATTATATATTATTATTATTATTATGAGGAAGATGTAATTTGAAAATTATTATTATTATTATGATTTTTTTTAATTATTATTATTATTAACTATAATATACGAAAATTAATATTTAAATTAGTAATGAAATTATCAATACTGTTAGTATTATTACTATTATGTTTATTGTTATCATAATTATTAACATTATTAGTAGTAGTAAAATTATTATTATTATTATTAACAATATTAATATATAATATACTAATATTATTATTATATATGATTTTTGTTATTATTAAATTTATTAATATTATTAGTGATAGTAAAAATATTAATATAGTATTATTTGTAATATTAATATATAATATATTAATATTTTTATATATTATTATTATTATTATGGAAAGCAATAACTAGAAATTTTATTATTATTATTATTATTATTATTATTAATATTATTATTATTATAGAAAATCAATATCTAAATTAATCGTGAAATGATTAATATTGTTATGATTGTTAATATTATTATTATTACACAATGCTTTTATATATTATATTATATATTATTATTATTATTAAATTTATTAATATTGTTAATATTGATAACATTATTAGTATTATTAGTAATATGAATATATAATATATTAATATTTTTATTAATATGGAAAGGAAAAAAAAATATTATTATTATTATTAACTGTAATATATGAAAATTATTTTTTTAATTAGTATTATAATACTTATAATTATTATTATTCCAATATTATTTTTTTATTATTATAAATATAATTATAATAATAAATATATATATATATATATATATTATTAATATAATTATTATTATTATTATTATTCTTTCTATTATTCTTACTATTATTGTTACTCATATTATTAACATTATTAATAATATATTATGTTTATAATTATTATTATATTATTATAGTGATATTACTATTTTTAGTAATATTATTGTAGTATTTATATATATATATTTTACTTTTATTTATTATTGATTATATTTTAAGTACTTTTATTTTAATTTGATTTGTTATTAATTTATCTTTAATTAGTTGGATTAAAAAAATAGTTATTAATATTATATAGCCGATGAAAAAACATAATTGTTGTATTATTCTTATTATTATTATTATTATAATTAGACACAAATTTTACTGTTATTTATTTTGGGATCATATTTTAATTATTTGAATCTTTTATTTTTTGTTGTTGATTTATCTCTTTACATAGTTATAAATTATTGTTGTTAATATTAATATTAATACTCAAATTAATATTTTTACCATAAATTTATTATTATTATTATTATTATCATTAGTTTATTACTATTGGTGTTATCATTATCATTATTATCATTATTATTATTATTATTAGTGTTATTATATTATAAGTATTTTTTTAATTATAAAAAATATTAATGTACTAAATATTTTGACTAAATAATTTTTTTTATTTTTTAAAAAGATTTTAATTTTTATTAATATTATTACTATTTTAATGGATAAATATATATTTTCTAAATTTATTTAAATAAATATAATATCAATTATATTATTTTTCTTTAAAAAATCCGTACATATGCACAGACTAGTTATTAAGAAAAGAAATATCACTAGTTAATAAATTCATAGCCTATTCTCTCTTTTAGGATAACGCTTTTCACTGTATTTGTTTCAACGACAGAAACACAACGAACAATGATTCATGGAAAAAAGCTCAAATTTCAAGATGAAAAAATATGCCAAGACAGTTTTTGTTTTAAAACTTCATGTGAAGATTTGCAACGAAATAAAATATATACATATGTTATATTCTTATATAATTAGTTTTTGTTACATTTTAATAATAAAATAATACAATATAATAAAAATAATAATAATAACAATAATTATAATAATAATAATATAAATAATAATAATAATAATAATAATAATAATTCAATTTTATCAATTAAAATATTTTTAATTTATTAAAATTATCAAATCACTTATTAATTTTCATAAATTTTCGAATCTCTTAGTTTCTCATTATCTTTCTCTTAATATAAACAACCATATTGTTATCTCATTTTCTCTTCAAATTCACTGCTTTTAACCTATCTCCAAATTCAAAGACAACTTTTACTATTAACATGTTCTAGGGATGGTCTTATAATGGTTGACAATAAGGAAAATTAACAATTGTTGCCTATTTATATTTTAGAAAAAAATTAATCTCTTCATATGGTTGTTTAAAATAAAAAATAAATGCTATGGTGACATTACTTTTAATCACTTGATTATAGATGTTAGTTACTTTAATCAGAAGTTAATAATACAAATAAATTCTAAAAAGGAAAATTTCCTTGTTATTTTATTATATACACATCACAACGATGAATTTAATCTTAACATATATATACGAAAAGACAAAATTCTCTGCTTTTTTGACCAAAATTTCCAAACATTTCATATATGTATATGATAGATGACATATATACATTTAACTTAAACAAATACATCCAATCGAATGACAAACTAAATTCGAAATAAATTAAAATGTTTTATGACCCTATATTCTTAAAAATCAACTTCACCACCATGAACAAATTCTTACTTTTACATATTATTGTGTCCTTACATAAAAGAAAAAGGAAATTATCACCAACTAAAGAATGAATCACTTTTTTGTGTGTGTAGAATGTTCCTTTTTCAACATTTCAAACAAACTTCCATCATAAACACCTCGGATTGTTTCCTTCTGTAGTAAGCCACTCTTGTCTTTGGCAACTTTATAAAGGATTTTCCATTCTACCAAGCCACCAATCCTTTTATATACATGTTAATATTCTATTATTAGAAAATAATAATAATAATAATAATAATAATAATAATAATAATAATAAGGGTTAGATATATTTCTTGGTATCAAATTATTGTAAAAAAATTGTGTTTCATATCTAAACATAATTCTAAAATATTTAATCTTACATTTTATGAAAGTTACGTAAATATTTTACTATTTCTATTTAGTTTAGAAATGAAACACAATCTTTTGTAATTGTTGAAAATGAAAAATATATCTCACCTTAATAATAATCGATCAATGGTGAAAATGTTAAATTAAAAGACAAATTTATACCTTCCTTTGATATCTTTGGGGTCTCTATTTGCTTGTATCATCTGCATTAGCTCATCGTATGTTAGGGCATTTGGTTGAGTATGTGCATGTTTGGTGAAAATGGCTTCAAATTTTGAGGGAACAAACCTAAAAAATGGTCATAAATTAACTATAATATTGGCAAATATTAAAACCATAATATGAAATGTGGAATACTGTGTGAAAATATTTAGCTACCTTCCTTCAGTATCATAGACTCCAGTGTCACTGCCATGTTTGCCCAATTGGATGTTCTTAATTTCAATTGGGAAAAGTAAAGATGGAAACTTTCCCTAAAACACAAGAAAATGTTTTAAGGAGTTTATATATTTGTTTTCAAAATTAGATTGATTATTCCAAAAGGCTAAGATACTTATTATAAGTTTAATGATCCAATCAATACTGAATTAGTAATAGTAAGTTATTATAACAATTAAAAAACACACAACAAAATACTAAAAAGTATAATAGCAGAATTTTATGATATTAAAAACTAAAATAAATTATAAATTTATATAATTTTCTAGATTTAAAATAAAATATGTTACTATACTCAAGTTGAAATTTCAACATTATACATCTATGTTTACTAATAATAACAAGTATATAGATAGGATAAAAAAGAAAATAAAAAATATTTTAGTTCTCTTAAATTAAAATAATATATTAATGAGTTTTTTTAATCTAATTTTAATCCATTTTATCATTTTTCTTTACTACTTTGCGGTTCTATTGTTGATTTTTTCACCTGATTTTGTGTTATAGTTTAACATTTTTTGTTTACTTTTTTATCCAACCAGTTTTCATTACTTTGGTAAAATTGATCGGACGTGACAGACGAGTTCATCAATCTATCTATAAAAAAATATAGGTTGGATTGAAAATTGGGATCCATTTTGGTTTGGTCTATGTAACTTGTCATATAAGTTAAAAATGCTAGTTAATGCGACTCTCTTCGTTGGTTCATTCTTTTAGATTAAAATTTTAGAATAAAAGTAATTTAAAAGATTAACTTTTCTATATTAATTTTTTTTAAGATGTGTAAATATATAATTGTATTATATTTTAAATTATTAACACTTACAAATTAAATTTTAATTATTAATTAAAATAGAGTAATTTAATATAGAAATATAATAATTATTTTAATTTATTTAATTAAAAACATTGATTAATCCAAAGTTTAGAAAATATTTTATTTATTAAATATGTTTTTAATATTAATTTATATATATATATATATATATATATATTAACAAATTTTAAAAGTAATAATTTTTAAAAAATTGAAAACAAATTAAAAAAAAGTGATAAATAAGCTCAACTCAATACCGAATGAGTTATCATCCGTCCATAATCCATTTTGGACGGATCAATGATGACCAAATCAAAATGTATCGAACTGATCTCTTTTATCACCTCTACTTGTATTCACTTTTACTTCTACTTAATTAGATGTATCAAAAGCGTCTATAATAATTTGCGCCAATTTATTGATGATAAAGTGGTACAAAAGTTTTGACATATTGAACCATACAATTTATTTAATTCGAAATATCTTTTTTAATATTATAATTCTTGGTTTGAACACATATGCCCTCATATATCAAATTATGGACAATAAATCTTGATCATTGCAATTATTTCTTTTACAGTTTTTACACTTATTCTATAGTCATTGGCCGAAAGACTTTATCTTGAAAATCATAATTGACAAATAATAAACTTCTAATAAAATTTAAACATAAATAATAATAGATATAATGAACAAAGTTAGATCCATGAAATTTATTTTCAAAATACCGAGGTTAAACTAATAAAGTTGTTTTTGCTAATAAACATAAAAATTTAAGAAAAAAAAATAAGGAATAAAGAGAAGTACTGGACGAGTAGTTTGACTAAGACCCAAATTGATGAACAGAGAAAGTCCAACGGACGAAAAGATTCCATTTCCAATTTCACGTAACCCTGCATTTAATCATAAATAAAAATTTTAATGTGCTCTCTACAATTGTTTTTCATTTTTTCTTTCTTTCCCATAAGTTACACAATTTTTTTATATATTTTCTATTAATTTTAAGTCATTTTATTTTTCATCTTACATGTTTTATAGAGAAATTCATCCAATCATTGCATTTAAAAAGACATTTACTGGTGCCAAAAATTTTAAAATGCAGTAACGCTAAAACCTCCAAAACTTCTACCGTGAAATGCTGGCACAATGACAATATAATTTTTTTTTTCAATTAAACACGAGATACATGTAACTAGTTCACATTTATTCAAAATTAATTAATTTTTTAATAATGTTAAATTTATATGAAATTACTATTTTTGGACTTTTTTCAAACAATTAATGTACAGAAATAATCATTTATAACAAAAATAAAGAAATTACTAAATCATTTTCTTAATTAGTAATTTGCATTTATTGGCTTAATTAAAAATTTGGTTTTTATAGTTATGAGTTATTCATTTTGATATCTATGTTTTACTCTATAGTCTTAATATAAAATCTTTTATTTATTCTATTAAATTGATGTTAACACCGTTTAGAAGATGATAATATAAAAATTTGAAAAAATGTCTAAAGGTGCTAAAATGGAAGATGAGTCAAATTTTGACACATGACATATTCAAACAATATTAAAACCAATTTAACAAAAAAATAACAAATCAATTCTATTTGAAAAAATATCATGACTCAATTGAATTAAGAAAATATAAAAATCAAAGTGGAACATAAGTTTAAATATAAAAATCAAATTACTAATTAAAAATTCTCTGCTTTATCTTTTAATTAGGAAAAATAAATATTAAAATAAAAACTTACATTAAACATATATCATGGATGTGCAATGAGTAAAACCAAAAGAGTAAATGGTTAGAGAAATAAAATCACTTATACATATAGTTAGAGGTGACAATGTGAGCTTGACTAGGTGGATCGGTCCGCAAACCCCCCCCAAAAAAGCAGGGTGGGTCGAGATATTAAGTATGTTGGTATGTAAAAGTCCAACTCATATTACTCGTAGTCCGCGTAGACCAGAGGTGAGGTAAAGCAGGCTGATCCACGACTTGCATAATAATAAATAAATAAAAAAACTTGCTCTTGTGTATGTTGGCTACTTTCCTCTTAGACTGGCGTTCCAAATTCATGTATGAGTGAAGAAGACAAGTGTTATATATTTTTGTATATGTTAAAATTTGAAGAATTCGTCGTACACATAAAAAATACGAATATAGTATGAATATGTTGAAAATGTTAGATTATCAATTTATTATTCAACTTTCCAAAGTTTTTGCTTATTTTTGTGAACTTGTTAATGTTTTTTAATTTGTTGAACATTGAAAGCTTTATCATAAGAAATTAAAAAAAAAATGTCATCCCATGAGCCACAACCTATGCAAAATGTGTTAGACTTTTGAGTTTGTATTTTCAAAGCGAGATGGGCCAATCTGACCTACATTTTGTGACCAAGTGTGGAGCAAGCTTAAACGGGTCGAACCAACCCGCATTGCCAACCCTATATATAATTATGTTCTAAATGGTATTAATACCAATTTAACAAAATGAATCTATTTGACTCTTTTTTAAATAAAAAAAATTGAGGAAAAAAATTGAAAAATACACGAAATGAACACCAAAATATTAGAAAAGAAAAACCTATTAAGCCTTAAAAAAATATAAATCTATAGTAATCATGAGTGAGGAAAGTAACCTTGAAAAGTTTCCCATGGATAAATGACACCATCGTGATTCTTGTCAAAGAAAGCAGCATGCTTCTGCAAAACGTTTTCGTGAAGTGGAGTTGGTTTCTCACCACCTACTTAAAAAACATAACATAACGTTATATGAATATTTTATGAAAATAAATATTCTCTTAATGTCATATATAACATTGGAGTGTCATTTATGAGTAATTATCTCTTAAAAATAGGATGAGAATATTAAAGGCTGAAAACAGAAATAATTTTGTGATTAATTGACTTGTTAACAAATATTTAGGTAAAAAGATAATAATTTTAAATTTTAAAGGGATGAAAATTAAAGAAAATATTGTATAGCAACTAAAATAAAAATGGTCTTAAACTTATAAAGACTTTATAAATTTCAAGTTTAATAATAAAAAATTCTATTACAAGAATTCTTTTTCTTTCAATTTCGTCGTACTATTTCAAATTTTCTTCATTTCATCTTAAATAAATGTTAGTGTAATATTCTCTATCAAATTTGTAATAACTTCTTATAAAAGTGATATTTATTGTTTGCATTACATATCAAGGAGTTATGGTTACTAGTGAAACAAATCAATAATATTACCATTAATATAATATATTAAACCGGAACAAACTTATTAAAACCATTCAAAATAATAAATAAAGAACTAAAGAAGTTATTAAATATAAATTTTTCAAGAGTAAATAAAAGCACAAATATATGAAACAAAATATTTTATTTTAAAATATAGAGAATTGCATTGCATACCCTTTTGTTTTGTGGTTTCCAAGGGATGAGAAGAAGCCATGTGAATAGGAAAATTGGAAGAAGAAAAGAGCTTTGATTTCTTGGTTTGAGTAGAAGAAGCTAGTTAAGAATTATAAGTAGTTGAAATGGTTAAATTCATATTTATAAGTATATGCTAAACATAGGGTGTGTTTGGCTTAGCGTGTAGGAAATGATCACCACCCTTAGACACAACGCATTTGGAAAAGCCATTTTTTTTATTAATTTTATAAGGGAAACAAACAATGCTTTATCTTAAAACACTTGTCCTCTTATGCAGCTAGGAACAAAAAAAGTGGAGTGATAAACTAATCAATTCAGATAAACCACAAAAATCACCATAAAAGAATAAAAGAATATCAATATGTATAAAAAATCTATATTTTTTATATAGATTTCTTTGTTTTTATATTATTTTATTTGAATTTAAGATTGAAGGAATTTAAAATCGTTTAACTGTTATTTAGAAGGAAATAAAAGAAGAAAATAACTGAAACAGTTTTACATGTATTAAAGAATACATCAAGAAGTAAATTGTGATAAAAAAACATCTTTGTACATATATTGCTATAATATAAATAGATTTCTAATCCATTATTATTAATAAAAATGGATGTATATTTAAATTTTAAAAAATTTTAAATTTACTTTTTAATTTTTAACACTAAAAATTATGATATTATGTTTCAGTATTATTTTATATACTTGAATTATTAAAATAATTTTATTTATAACCGGCCTAATTTTAAAAATGTTACTAGATATTTACCCTCTAACATCATGTTCAAAGCTAACTACACAAAACTAAAGCTAATAGGAAAATATTTGTTAATATTTATTATTATTATTATTATTAGATATTATTTATTTTGGGTTTTTATTATTTATTATAAAGAACAGTAATAATCATTCTTTTCTTCCACGTTATCTATCTGCATAAGTATGCAGAAAAGGGATGTACTTTGGCGTGCACACAACACAATGGTTATTACTGAAGTCAATATTCGACAGAAACTTTCAAGTGCTTCATAATGAATATTTTTCATTTATTTGCACTTCTTCTGGGTCAAGCTTAGAAGCATAAATTTTGTTGTGTTATTATCTTATTTTAAAATTAAGAAAGAATCATTTATGTGCATATATGATGCTATAAAAAGTGTAAAAATAAACATATAACTGTATTCATTATAATACTCTAAAAATTAAATTAGTAAACTTATGAAAGAACTTATACAAAGCTTATAATAATATGCAATACAACCTAAAATACACACGATATATACACATAAATATTTATACCTACATAGTGAAAATAAAATAAAAAATTTTATATTTATATTATGTTTCAAACATTATTCTTGTAATGTTTATATTACGGGTGGCAATATGAGTCTTGCCCGTCGGGTGGCCAGCAGACCTACTAAAATAACGCGAGATGAGTTAGACTAGTGAATCCACAAGCCCGCGCAGTGTCCGGCCCATAGAAGTCTGTAGCCCGTGCGGGCTGGTCTGCGGTCCGTGCGGACTGACTCGCAAGTCCGCATAAAAAAAACTTGTACTTGTGTATATCAATTACTTTTTTACTGGGTTCTTGCATTAACGTTCCAAATTATTGTAAGATTGGAAAAGATAAGTATTATCTATTTTTTAATGTGCTAAAATTTTAAGAATACGTCGTGTATGTCAACGTATGAATATGAATATGATGAAAATGTTGAATTATCAATTTATCATCCAACTCCCCAAAGTCTTTGCTTAATTTTGTGAACTTCTTAAAGTTTTCCAATTTTTTAAACATTGAAATTTTTATCATAAAAATTCAAAAACAGGTTGGCCCGCACTTATACGGGACGGGCCATACTTTTCAACCCGCGTTGAAAATGCAGGGCGGGACGGGCCAGCCTGCATTGTTCGGGCCAAGTGCGGGTCATGTCGGCCCACATTGCACCCCTAGTTTACATACATAGTATAGTTATCGTTGTTAACAAAACAAATAACACATACAAGGTTATGCTAATGACATAGGAGAATAATATAAAAGAAAACACTTCATTAGCAATCTACAAACAACTTTATCGATGAAACTCAAAATCATGGATGTAATCTATTAAAGATATTCAGCAAAAAAAAAAATATATCAAAAGATGTCTTCCGAAAGACTCATATTAAGCATGTTTTACCAAAGATAAACATTTGATCCAATCTAAAAAACAAATTTACAAGTGAACCAAAAACATAAGACCAAGCTAAGTTCATTATAGCCTATACCATACATTCACGCTAGTTGCGGTGTGTGAAAACTCCATTTGCTTCTTACCACTTTATATCTTAGCCTATATGACTTGAATTATGAGTGAAGAAAGGGGATCTCTGTTACGATATAAGTGTTAATATTTATTTTTTTAATCAAACAATAATTCACATATCATCTTAGATATGTGACCACAAACTCTTATAAGTTTCATCATTCTCATGTCAATTTCAAATCATCACACATCCTTCATATGTTTCAATGAAAACTTAAAAATACTCTTTCGCTCAAGCAACATTTGGCTCGATCAACGAAATAATTAAACATATGTTGAAATTCACTTAATTAGAATTCTATTTGCTCAGCCAAAATACTCAACATAACAAGTGAATTTTGGTTCGTTTAGCAAAGATTTTTCTTGTCTAACAAATGACCACTAGAAGATTTTATAAACATAATTTCATTAAGTAAGATTATGACTTAACCAACGACTCCATACACTTAAAAGAAGAGAAGGAAAGAATGAAAAAGAGATAGTTGCATGACATCACACATAGAAAAAGTATAATATTTAATGGACAAATATTACCTGCATAAGATGAATTGTTAAAATATTTAGATAAGAACAATATAATTAAAAAGCACATGACGTGAGATATACATAAACTTATTAAGTCTATTAATTTAAGTTTGTTTACAAGAAAACATACTTAAAAATTGTGCAGTGGCAGTTAAGTAAATAAAAGCTAGTTATTGAAGTATGATGTTGACCACCAAACTTAAATAAAAATAGTTTTACATCTATTATCTTTTTAACAAACTTAAATTAATTTTTACATCTGTAAATTTTTTAATAGACTTAAAAATGTGTTATTTTTACATCTCTTACTTTTGTAAGAGACCTAAAAAAGTGTTTTAACCCTTGAACATCTCTTATTTTTACACCATGTTTTCACTTTTCACTTGCTGAACTCTTACCCTCTTTCACTTTCCAACCTTTTCACTCCACAATAGCAGCAACAACATTCCTCCAGCAACATTCTTTAATGAATGATGGGTAAGTATAGGCTACTTAAAAAGCTCACAAAGATCAAAGGTCAGAGTCCTCTCAGGTGTACACGCACAGTTTACAAAATCCAAATCAAACTTAAAATTTGCATAATAATTAAGGAAAATTATGTTTTAACAGATTTTTTTTGACACTTGACAAAATTTTCATAAATAAAATTAAAATATATTAATTTTTTATTCTTTTAACAAAGATAAAGTAATAAAATAGTATTTTTTTACCTAAATTAGTAGTTTGTCAAAGTTTGTAAAAAAAACTTTGTTTCCAATAATTAATTGCACATATCCGTACTTTCGACATCACCAAATATTTGGCTGAGATTAATTTTATTTTAAATGATTACCTAACTACTTTTATGGTTAAACCATACATTTGTCACACTTTTAATATCTTTCGGTTATTTTTTTTATTTTAAGCTCAATTTATAATTATTAAGTTATTTTAAGATTATAATTAGTTTACAATATTAGAATATATATATATATATATATATATATATATATATACTTTTTTATATTAATTAATTGTTAAATTTTTTACAATTATTTAATTGTTGATTTTTTACTATGTAAATTTGAGTATTCTTAAAAGTATTTACTCAGGATAAATTTATGTTAATAAATGAAATTTATTTTTAAATTTATCTATTGATAATACATTTTATTTTTTAATAAATCTTTTTTGTAATTTATAAATTGATGAACTAAATTTTGATATATATTTATTTTAGTTATCCTAACATCAAAAGTAGATGCAAGATTCTTCTGTTTATGAAGATGATGACATGAAAGAAGCAGAGGATGATTCTATGTCAAAGTTTATGGCTATGGTACCTAGGTTGATGAGAAAACAAAAAATAGTACAATCGAACTTCAGAGTATTTGAACTCAAAAATATAGTACCGATCAACATTAACTTCAATGATGTATTTGAGTTGATTGGCAGAGAATGGTTGTTAAACATTTATATCATCCAATTATGGTGCATGTAAGTATTAATGTCTCTTCTATATTTACCATATAGAAATCTATGACATTTAACTTATAATTCTTTGTTCTAGGTATATGAGCACAATGAGTGTGGAGCAAAGTCAGTCACATGTATACGAGTTTCTTGAGCCCTAAGCCATTCAAAAATTTGGGAATACAAAGGTTAACATATAACAATACATGCAAACATGGATGCCCACCTATGTGTTTACTTGGCTCCATACATTGAAGAGCTAGTCTTACCAAATGTATCTTTCCTTTTTCAAAGTTATGGTAATTATTCAACTAATCATTTGCCTTTTATTGTAGGTCGCATTGGCAATTAATAATGATTATTCTTGAGGATTGCATAGTTGTTTGGTTTTGTTCTTTTCATAAGAAACCCAACAACGAACTGGAGAACTTATTACAAGGGTAATGATAAAACTTTTATATCATCTATAAGTACATAACAATTATGACTAATGTGTCATTAATTTAACTAAAGTTGTGAGTGGCACAAACATTTTATGTCAAAGAAACAAACAAAAGCAAGTTCAAATTATATTTCCTAAGATGATACATCATTTAAATGTAAATTTAATTATTTTATGTGCAAGTTATATGATATGAAGTTTTCTTTCTTTTATTACAATGGAATAGGCAAATTAGTTCATAGGAATGTGAGTACTACACGATGCATTTTATCAAAGCTATTGTTCAAGCATGAATTTACGATATTTGGACAACGGTAAACACTTATAACTAGTGCTTGAATTCTACGATTTTAGGTGCTCCATTACATAACAACATTGTTTGTTTTAGGAGTTCGATGATCCATCACCAATATCAACGGAGGCCATTGCTGAAATAACACATCAATCGATAACTTATCTCCTCCAACATGGAGATTAGGTTTTGATTAAGAGTTGTTTAAACTTTGTTTAGGTTATGTTTAGATTTAAAATTTTAAGCTAGACTTTGTTTAGACTAAAAATTTTAAATTAGTCATCTAATTGTTTATTTTGATTTGGAACTTTTTATTATGTACTTGAATTGAACAATTTGAAATATATATTTTGTTCTGCGAAATTTGTTGTATTTTAGGTTTTGGTTTTGTCATAAAACAATTAAAATAAAAAATAGCAAATTTAAGCTTGTTATAGTCACAAAAGACTTAAATTCGATGCCATTTTTATTTAAGGTCTAAGTTTAGTAGGCAGTAGCAAACTTAAATTTTAAGTTTGTCATTCAATAACAATCTTAAATTTTAAGTTTGTTCTTTAACGAACTTAAAGTTTAGGTTTGTTACTAACTGACAAACTTAAAATTTAAGTCCGTTGAATCTTAGTCTGTTGTAAAACAGATTTGAAAAGTCCAAAATAATAGACTTAAAAGAACACATTTTAGATCATAATCCAAATTTTTGTTTGATAAATCAAAATGTAAGCACAACCAAAAACCTTAAGAAAATCATATTTGGAGTTTTATTAAAAGGTTTTTCATAAGGTGAAAGATTGTTTAAAACATACATATGAAGATTATTATGATATAGACAACACTAAAAAAAGTTTCACCCTAAAACCCTTTAGGCAATGATGCCCTAACCATGAGAGATAAACAATATTAACCACATGCTTATGCTTTCTTTCAATAGAGCCATTTTGTTGGTGTGTGTATGTGTGGATAAGTGAGCCTACGTCTAATATTGTGAGTGTTGAGATATTTTGCAAGACATAAGAATTCCTTAATATTGTCAATTTGAATAGCTTTTAATTTGTGATTAATTTGATTTTCAACAAATATTTTAAAAAGGGTGAAAATAGTTGAAACTTGAGATTTAGATGAAGAAAATAGATCCACATAAATTTAGAACAAGCATATAAAAAAGTTATGTAATATTTTGCATTACCAATACTAGGCATAAGGGAATGACCCCAAATGTCATTGTAAATCAAATCTAAAGGAGTATTATAAAATGTATCTTATTTGGAAAAGGGATTCTGATGCATTTTTGTTTGAACACAAGACTCACAAAAAATATTAGAAATAACAATATAAGTTTTGTTAACATGAATATTATTTTGCTTCAACACTTTCTGGACAATTTGATAATAAGCATGTCCGAGGTGGAAATTCCATAAAAGAACTATAGAATTTACAAAAGTGTGATTAACACTCAAAGTGGGAGAATAGTAGAAGGGGTAAAAAACATATAATACATCTTTTATGAAGCCTAAGCATAATATGTTTTTTGTCTGAATTATTAACATAGAAAACATTAGAATAAAATTCAAAATACACATGATTGTCTTGGCAAATTGGTAACACAAATTAGATTTTTTGAAAATGAGGAATATGCACAAGATTTTTTTTAAAACAAGTGTGTTTTTGTGTGTGACTTATGAAAAGTAGTAGAACCAATATGGGAAACAAACATACCCTCTCCATTACCTAAAGTGATCGATTCATTTCTAGTGTAGGAACACTTGGTTGTAAAATTATTAAAGTCATGAGTGATATGGTGCATAACACCACTATCCAGATACCAAAAAGGATCATTAGAGTGGAGGGTGTTCCCATATTTGAAGGATTATCATCATGAATTTTTAAGGAACAAAGTTAAGATTGGTTAGCAGAAATGGAAAGTTGAAAGTCATGTTCAAACTTCTGCCAACAATTTGTGACAACATGACCAAACTTGTTTAAAATTTGACATTGTGGTTTCTGTTGTTGCCAAAAACTTCTTGGAGCATTCTTAATGTTGTTGAAATGTTGGTTCTTAATAAATGAGGTGTTTCCGTTTGTAGATTTGTTGTTTCGCTGGTAGGATTGATGAACTTTGTTTCTATATGTGTTGCTGGAACCAAAGATGATGACGTTGTTTATAATAACAAAATCAATGGTTTTGTATTTTTCAAGACGCTCTTCATGGAACAAGAGCACAAACTCTATTTCTTCCATAATGCAAGGATTTGTGCAAGTGAGAATATAAGTGACAAAATTGTCATAGTCATCATAAAGACCATAAATAATTGCTTCAATGTGGTATTCTATGGAGATAGAAGATTCAATAGCTACCAGGGTGTCTACAATCTTCTTGATATCAAGAATATATGTAGCGACATTTCTATCCTTTTTAGGTGTTCTAAGTTGAATCTTTAAAGATTTTACCTTTGTTCTAAATTGAGATGCATGATAAACGTGCAACTTCTTCCAAATTTTAGAAGAGCAATGGTGAGGCCAACCATTTGAGTGAGAATAAACATGTCCGTAGAAGTAAGATGCCAAGCAACCAAGAGTTGATCTTGTTGTTCATATTAGACATAAGCGGGATTAACAATGTTATGAAGGGCATTATCAGGATTAAGGTATTTGGGAGAGGTATATTGACCATCCAAGAATTTGAAAATTTGTAATCCTCTAATTGTGCAAGCACATGTTACTATCAGATCAAGAAGTTTTTAGTGGTAAGTTTGAGGGAGATAGGTGTGTTGAAAGTGTGAGTGTGGTAAGAGGAGGTAATATTGGTGGTTTTAAATTGTGAGTAGAAGAAGATTTTTCAAAGGCCAAGACAATAGTTGTGATTACCTTGTAAGGAAAAGAAACAAAGAAAGAGAGAAAGGGAAATAGTATTGAATAACTACGAAAAATATTTACAAACAAAATGTTAACTAATGTAGTTATACTAGAGGAAAAACACAAATATATAACATAATCAATTTTTATGTGTTATATTACTATACACTTCATGCTAAAAGTAAAAAGAGTAAAATATTGTCTATTTCCTACACCATCATTATTGTTACCATCATTGTTTCACCTCCTGTCTCCAGGCTACTAAAGTCATTGATATGAGAATGAGGAAGAAAAAAGAACAAAACAACATGTTTGATGGAAATCTTATTTCAGAAAGTTTGTTACGAAATGTATAATACATAATTTAAAAAAGCTTGTTTTGAAAATCTTGTTCCAAAAATTAAGTTTTGAAACTCATTTCATTAAAGTTTGCTTTGGAAAGCTTATTTTTTAAAAAGATTATTCCAAGAAGGGTTAAATATGTTTTTGGTCTGTCAAGTTTCAGTGAATTTTGGAATTAGTCCCTCTTCGAACTTTTATACCAATTTAGTCCTTCATCTTTAGAAATACGTGAATTTAGTTATTCTTATCAAATTTTGTTAGGTTTATTTGACATTTTAAATGCGTTTTATGATAATATTTGAGTTAACATTAAAGCAAAAATGTGTCAAAGGGTGTAAACAATTCAAATACTATCATGAAATGCACTTGAAATGTTAGATAAACCTAATAAAATTTGGTTAAAAGGACTAAATTCACGCATTTTTTAAAGATGAAGGACTAAATTGGTCAAAATTTTTGAAAAGAGACTAATTCCAAATCTATTAATAATACAATTCAACGTAGCAAAAAGGCAACTTTTTAAATGACCCACAAAAAGCAAAACACACAAAATTAACTCAAAATAGCATTTTCTAACACTCTATTTGTTTGATAAGTGGCAAAGCCTCGCGATGACACGTGTCACTCAATTTCTAAACTCTAATTTCTTCACACTCCACTCTTCTCTCACTCTCTGTCGTCAACACTCTTCTCTCACTCTCTGTGTCAACACTCTTCTATCACTCTCTAGCGTAACCCTAACAACTTTTCTCTCACTTTCTACCGTCACCCTACTTTCTTTCACTTTCTTCACACTCAATTTCTTTCACTCTCTTCACACTCAACTCTTCTCAACCACACCATATTCATCTCCGATCATGTTTTTACATTCTGATTTCACATTTTTTAGGTTTTTTCCGATCAGTTTTTGGTTTTGCCTTCACTGTTAACCCTTTATGTTTTTTTCTATCATCTCTGATCATGTTTTCGTTTTGTTTTTATGGTTTTTACATGCTGATTTCACATTTTTTAGGTTTTTTCCGATCAGTTTTTGGTTTTGCCTTCACCATTTACCCTTTATGTTTTTTCTATCATCTTCGATCATCTCAGATCAGGTTTTCATTTTGTTTTTATGGTTTATTTGTTTCTTTTTTGTGTTTTCCATCATTTTCGACCACTACTTCGTAAGTTTTTGTTGTTTTTTGTTTTTACAGGCTGATTTCACATTTTTTAGGGTTTCTCCGATCAGGTTTTGGTTTTGCCTTTATCGTTTACCCTTTATGTTTTTTCTATGATCTCTGATCATCTTCGATTAGGTTTTGGTTATTGTTTTTAGGGTTTATTTGTATCTTTTTCTGTTTTCCATCATATTCGACCACTACTTCGTAATTTTTTGTTGTTTTATGTTTCCATGATAATTTCGTAGTTTTTATAGGTTGATTTCACATTTTTTAGGGTTTCTCCAATCAGGTTTTGGTTTTGCCTTTACCGTTTACCCTTTATGTTTTTTTTGTCATTTCTGATCATCTCCGATCATGTTTTGATTTTTGTTTTTAGTGTTGATTTGTATATTTTTCTATTTTCCATCATATTCGACCACTACTGCTTAAGTTTTTGTTGTTTTATGTTTCCATGCTAATTTCTTTGTTTTTACTAGCCGATTTCACATTTTTTAGGGTTTCTCCGATCAGGTTTTGGTTTTGCTTTCACCATTTACCCTTGATGTTTTTACTATCATCTCCGATCAGGTTTTGGTTTTGGTTTTTATGGTTTATTTGTATATTTTTCTGTTTTCCATCATATTCGACCACTACTTCTTAAGTTTTTGTTGTTTTATGCTTCCATGCTAATTTCTTTATTTTTACAGGCTGATTTCACATTTTTAGGGTTTCTCCGATCAGGTTTTGGTTTTGCCTTCACCGTTTACCCTTGATGTTTTTACTATCATCTCCGATCAGGTTTTGGTTTTGGTTTTTATGGTTTATTTGTATATTTTTCTGTTTTCCATCATATTCGACCACTACATTAGAATTTCTATGTTTTTACCGTATGATTTCACAATTTTTATGGTTTATTTCTAACTTTTTCTGTTTTCCATCATATTCGACCACTACTTTGTTTTATTTGTTTTTACAGGATTATTTCACTGTTTTAGTGATTACCTATTTTGTAGGTTTTGAAGATTGATATACAGGATGTCTCAAAATGACAGTCATGAGTTTAGTCTGAAGTTGGAACTCATTGAGTTCTATTAAAGTGCATTTAATTGAAGTTGGAATAGTGATTATTCTTTTTAATTTTGATATGCATTGATATTATTTTCATCTCAATTTATTCTGTTCATCTTTTATTGTCAGTGGTTGTTGATTTCTTGGTTGTTGATGTTATTGTATTGTATCGGATGTAACGATATTAATACATAATTAGTTTTTAAGTGTATGCTTGATTTTTGTTTTTTGATTTTTTAAAAGGACTTGCTCAATTTTCTTCATTGCAACCCAAGGTGGATCTGTTTTCTCAGGCAGTGTTGGAATTCAATGTAGAGGAAGTAATGTTTTTTATGCAAAAGATACAATACTAGCTGCAATTTTATGCAAGAAAGATGGCCAGCTGCTTTGCTCATGCTCTGTCTTGAGGATCTCAAAGCCAGAACCAAAGTTGTTGTCCATGGGATTGTATATGAGAACTAATAATGTAGAAGTTTTGAAACCAGTATTAGATATCATTTTAATTTTGTTAAAACAAATTAGATATCTCTTAATTATTTTATTCAACCTTATAATTTATTTGTAACCTTATGATGTATTTTGTTTATGTAGTTTACCCATATGTTATGTTGGAGTCCTCAGTTAATTAACATCAGGTCTTTTCTTTCCTTTATCTTCGATGCAGCTACATGACTGCATCATGTTACTTCTTTCCTTTTTCAGCTTTTTGATCTCTTCATAGTTTTGTTTTTCTTCTTTGTTGTCTTCATATTTCCTTTTCTTGAAACCTTCAAACAATATCTTTATTTCCTTTTAAATGTCCTGTAGCTTTTATTTTTCTTTTGCTCTCTGCCATATTTTCCTTTTATTCCACAACATTGAGCTGTGTGAAAAAGAGCTTTTGTTTTTTTCTCTGGTCTTGATATGTTTGACCAGTTGCTTTTCCCACATTTTACTCACTTTGGGAAACCAAAACCAAAGTATGCGTATGGTTTTTGTTTGAATGAACCATAGTAGGCATTTCATAAAAGTTGTTTTTGTTTCTTCTGTCCTCTTCATATGTTTGACAGTTGCTTATCTCGATTTTTACTAAATTTGTGTAACCAAAACCACAACATGTGTACGATTTTAGTTTTGATGTATTATCTCTACAAATACATCAGACTATTCTTATTTTTTTATGTTCTCTACAAATACATCTATCCACAACTTCCTTTTTTCACTATTGTCTAATTTTCCGTTTTCCTTACACCATGTCTGCTTTGCAAAAACAAACCTAGTCATTACAAGAACTGAACCCAGAGAAGGAAAGCTGGAATATTATTGCAAGAGTGGTAACGTTATGATTTGTAGAAGATTACACAAAAGGAAAATCTCCATTTTGCATGGAGATTGTTCTTCAAGACAAAGAGGTACTACACCATACTATAAATGTCCGTCATTTTTTTTACTTTTCTTTATTTTTTTTAATTTCCATGTTATATTATAATGTGATATATGAAACTGTTTGTGCAGGGTGTTCTAATCCATGCGTATGTTAGACGCACACTGATATACAAATTTCAATTTGAAATCAAAGAGGATAATGTTTACTCCATTCAGTCTTTTAGTGTTTCATGTAATGGTGGTTCTTATAGAACTACAAATCACGCCTATAAGATCAACTTCCAATTTGGAACCAAGGTCAATTTGGTAGAATCTACCTTAGTTCCCAAAATTAGTATTGCATACACCCCTTTTTCAACCATTAAAGCACTTGGTTTTGACATAGATTACTTAGTAAATATATTAATTTTTTTTTCTTCTTTGCGTTTAAATTTTTATTCATGTTTTATTTTTTTATTGTTTTATTTTTGTTTAGATGTCATTGGAATGTTTATTGGTGTTGGAACAGAGAGAGAGTTAGAGAAAGGTGGTAAGAAGACCAAGATGAATGTTATCCTTATTGAATCTGATGGGTAAGAGGATTGTTCTTCTTTTATTTGATGTTTAACATTAGTCTTATCTAACGAAATTTTACATCATGTAATAGTTATCGACTAGAGTGTACTTTATTTGGTCAATATGTTGATATGTTAAATGCATTTCTTGCCTCTGGAAAGGATCAATATGTTGTCATTGCTTTACATTATTACAAAGTGAAGTTCTTCCAAGTTAACTAACTTTTTGACATTTTGTACACCTGTAGTAATTTTTTAAAAAGTGTTTGACATCTTTATATATTTTATAGATAAAGTTTCTATTCAAAACTGTATGAACTGTACGAGGATAATTTTTAACTGTGATGGTGAAGATGCTACGAAGTTGAAAAAAATGTAAGTACATTTTGCAATTTTTTATTTTCGTTTATTATTTTCGTTTAATTTGCATGTTTTTTTTGTAGGATGTGGGATAGTACTGAATCTCCTTCTCAACCTCTTACCCAACTTGGTCAGTCTTCAAAAGTTAGCTTAGAAGAAGATTTCATTAAGCTGCATCCTAGATGCTCAATTGAAGGTCTCAAAGATTTTAAACAGGTTGAATTCTTTTCCTCTATCTTTCATTTAAATTGTTTAGTTTAAATACTGTGCTTTATATTGTTGCATTATTTATGTTCCAGGAAAGTACTTTTGTAGTGAAGGCTATTATCAAACATGTTCTAGATCATGATGATTGGTGGTACACAGCATGTATCTGCAACAAAGCTGTGTATCCTGATTCCAAAATGTTTTTTTTGTGAAAAATGTAACAAACATGTCATTAAGGTTATACCTAGGTAATATTATTAATCTTCATAATTCTTATTTTTCTAATTTTACTAATTTTACTAATAGACAAATTTGAATAAATGAATAATGTTCTATTTTTTTTTGTTAGGTTTAAACTTAGACTTTGTGTAATTGATGCTACTGATTCTACAACTTTTGTTGTATTTGATCGTGATGCAAGTGCAATGTTGAAGAAATCATGCTCTGATATTCTTGACGTACAAGACAAGGTTAAGTATCCTATATAGTCAAAGAAATCATGCTCCGATTATTATATACACAAATTATTTTTGATTAAGTTAAATCATTTGCATTTCTATTTCTTTTCATAGAACACTGCTGCTGGTAACTTGCCTAAAGAGTTTGAAGTCCTCATTGATAAGACCTATTTGTTCAAAGTCGAGTGCAAGAATGATTATAATAGCAAATTTGAGCAATCATTTAGAGTTAAAAAAGTCTGCATGGATGAAAAAATCATTGAAAGCTTTAGTGATGTTGAAGTTAAGTCTTTGGTAAGATCTGATTTATTTATGTTTAGGTCTTTTCATATATATAATTTTAATTTAACTCTTTTTTTACTTTAATATATTTGTTAGGATGTATACTCTGCAAATGAAGAAGAAAGTAAACTTAAGCAGACTACAAATGAGATGGCATCTGATACCATTGCAGAGGTATGTTAAGATTACAACTATACTTCTTTTTCTAAAAGTTTTTATATGCTAACTTATTCAAGTTTATTTTTAGGATTTGCTGATCAAATTCACTAAAGAATCAAATGATGTTGAGGCTCTAAGTGATCATTTGAACACTATAGGATCAACCCTTGTTTCTATAGAGGAAGCGTTGGTCAATAAACCAGTAATTGATGTTGAAAATGATGAGTTAACCCAGAAAGAATCATCTCATCTGGAGAATCTTAGCTTTTATTGGTTGCAGAGTCAAACTGTGTTGATATTATTTTCTATTATCAACACCATAATCATGCTAGCTACATCAAAGGAAGTGTATTGTATTTGTATTTTGTTTTAAAAGATTTTAGTCTTTCAGCATTTGATTACATTTCAATTTTATCAATCAATTATTTGTAAAAATATATTTCAGGTTACATACATATAGTATTTATCTTTTGTTGTTTGTTGATTTGTAAACATCGTTATATGTTGCTAGCTGAATCTGAATGTGTTGATATTATTTATTTTGTCAACTACACTATCATGCTAGCTACAATATGTTTTGTTGTTCTTTAGTTGTTCTAATTTTTAAAACATTCATTTCAAATTTCTGTTTATTTATTTATGAAGTATTTTACTTATTGCTCAACTTCAATCCCTAATTATTTTTGCAGTGACAATTTGCTAGCAAAGTGTAAGTGTGTTGATATTATTTTATATTGTCAACACCATAATCGTGCTAGCTATATGAAAGCAAGTTTATTATATGTGTATTTTTTTTTAAAGATTTTTGTCTTTCAGCATTTGTTTACATTTCAATCTTAGCAATCAATAATTCATAAAAATATATTTCAGGTTACATACATGTACTATTATGTTTTGTTGTGTGTGTTGATATGTTGCTAGTTGAATGTCAATGTGTTGATATTATTTTTTTTGTCAACTACACTATCATGCTAGCTACATCAAAGAGATAAAGTTTTGATCTATCGTACATGTTTTGACTACATTTTTTGTTGCACAACATATATAACTTATTTCATGTTTTCAAAATCATGATAGCTATATATTGTAACTCATATATAACTTATTCTTTTTATTAACATTGTAATAAAATGATAATTTTTTGAATTTATCTTTTAGTATTTAAAAATAATTTTCTGAACACAAATAATTTTTGAATTCTAATTAACCAAAACAAAAACCGACATTCATTGAAAATTTACACCATCAATTAATTTATTTCATGTTTTGAAAGGAATTTATTTGTAATAAATTCTTTTTAATCAATTAATACAAAAACTGACATTCATTTTCATTTATTGATTATTTTCTATTGTTGTTTGAACTTCTAATTTTTACTTTCGTTTCCAATTTTGAATTTTAATTTTGATTCTTGAATTTTTAATTAACCAAGACAAAAGATGACATTCATTTACATTTTATAATTATTTTATTTGTATAAATATTTTGTATATTTTGTATTAGTTGTTGAATTTCTAATTTGTATTTTTATTTTTAATGATTTGTAATATTTGTAATTTTTTTAAAAAAAAATCATTTTTAATAATCTGTAATATTTTTAATTTGTAATAAATATAATTTTATTATTATTTTATGTGTTTAAATTTTTTTATTAGTCTTTCAACTATTAATTTGAATTTTTATTTCTATTTATTTTTAATATTTGTAATCTTTTTATTTTTTAAAAAAATTACATTATATTATTTGATTATTTTATTTTTATGAATTTTTTATATTACTCTTTAAACTTCTAATTTGTATTTTTATTTTTAATTTCTAACTTTTAATTTGTATTTGTATTCTTAATTCTTAATTTTTAATTTAAAATTTTGGTAATATTTTTATTTTGTAGTAAATATATACGAAAGCATTAAAGATATATATACATATTATATATATATATATATATATATATATATATATATATATATATATATATATATATATATATATATATATATATATGTGTGTGTGTGTGTAAAGTAATTAGAATTTGAAACAGTGTTTTCATATGTATATAACTGTTGAGTATCCATCAAGTTTTGTTTATTATCCATCAACGAAACAGAACGGTCACTTCCCTTAATCCTCCATGGATACCTATGTCCCTGTGCCTGCTAGAATAACCTTAGGAAAGTTCACTACAATGCATTTTGTTCATAATCAGGTATGTTTTCTTTACAAAAAGTTGAAATATATGTTCTTTCTTCATCAATATGTCTCTATTAACTCAATATTAGCTGTTCAAATGTATTGTAAATGTTCTTTCTTCCTTCACCCATTCATTTTTTAAAACATTGTTCGAACCCTTATTTATTATTATTTTTACATAAAAATCAAAACTTTATTTTAAAATGGTTTAAATCTATGGTTTTTCTTTTTGTTTTGCATTTTTCATCTATGTCTAACTGTTTCTTCTTTCACCAGACATGCATCTCTTACTTACTATGTTTTTTAATTTTAAAAATCTTATATTTCTTCAACAATCGTTTAAATATATGACATTTGGATCATTTAAAAAAAAAATTCTTCATTTGTTCTTCATCTTAATTTTTTTCGATCACCCATTCATTTTTTTGTTCTTGGTTACAAATCTTTGTTTTCTTAAAAAAATGTTAACTTTCCAATAATAGGTTAAATTTACAAAATTTTGCTTCCGTAAGCAAAGATTTCTTTTTTACTTTGCTGTATATCTGACGTATTAATTTACTTTGCTTCCAATGTCAACTTTCTTCAATAATCCAAAAAATCTTTTTGTTTACATCACACATGCATGTTTTTATTACTTTGGATTAAATCTTATTTATTCTCTGTCTTTCTTTCATGATCAGTTTAATGTTTGCTTACATTCAGTTTATTACAGTCATTTTTTGAAATTTTATTGACCCTGTTTTTTGTTTGTTGACCACTGGAATTTTAGGAGTTTGGTCATGTTGATCGAATGTTTTTGCTATGTTTGCTCAAGAATTAGGACCGGTTTGGCAGTTTAAAGATATTAAAGGAAATCGCCATCAGTTAACTTTTAACATGGATGTCAATAATCCATTGCAGAATGATGGTTGGTCTAGCCTAAGAGTTTTTTATAAATTGCAGCATATCCATCAAATCTTATTCAGATATGTTGGAAACTCAACATTCCAGATTACTGTATTCTCCAGCATGACTGCAATATCAACTGCGACCAAATTTCTCACGAACATACATCGATTGCGAACAAAACATCTTTTTAGAGTGAAATTGACAAAATCTCAAAGCCAAGCTAGCCATCTGGTGAACAATGTACCTTTATGTTGTTTTTTATATGCTATTGTGTTCATATAAGTTGTTATTTATTTAACTGTTTATTTTTTTCAGGACCTACCAACTGACTTTGCAGCTTATGTTCGGAAACGTAGATTCAAGAGGTTGGAATTGTAGGGATCGACCAACACATGCATTGTTGAGTGTAAGCTTTTGGTGCGTAATTCACCTAAGAAGTCAACTAAGATTGGGAAGAGATGGAAGGGATTTTGCATATTCAATCGATTGAAAGAAGGGGATGTTATTTTGTTTGCAGCTCACAACCAAATGAGAAAGAAGAAGATAAAAGTCTATGTCAAAAAAGAATTTAGCTTTTAATATTTTACTTTTTTTTATTTGCTTTAGATGGTATTTATGGTTTTGTTTTCACTTTCAAGCAAGTTTGTTTTTTTTTTGTTTGTAAGACTCTATCGATGGTAATTTTGTTGCTTCTAATAAGTAGAAGCCATATCTAAAAGTATTATCCGTAAGTTAATTTTGGTCAACTTTAATATTTTACTTAATTTGATTTTACTTATTATCATGTTTCAAATTATGTATTATAGTTATGTATTACTTTTATATATATTTCTTAAAAAAATATCATTAGAACTAAGATTTATTTTAATATTAATTTTATACAAACAATATTCAGTTGCGATAATAAAAATTATTAAAAATTTTAATTCTTTATCAAAAATTTTAACACAGATTGAAGTTGTAATTATTGCTAACTTGGTAATTCTTTTAACTTTGTGTTCTAATACTATCACATAACATTATTTGTTTTATAAAAAGAATGCAATAAAAAAAAAATATTTGTTACTCTCAAACACACGTGTATTAAAAGTTTTAGTGTATTTATGTTATAAAAAGTTAAACAGCACGTGTATTCATTTTTTATCAAAGGACAATTAAAATTACATTGGGTTGTCATTCTTTTTGTTTGACCTCATTTCTTAAAAATTATTTCCATTAGTTTCATGGTACACTAAATGTGGAAACAAATTTCTACTTTCATGGTTGACTATTATCAAGCATAGTACTTATGTGTTGGCCCAAAAAGGGATTATACTACAAATGCAAATTCTGAATAGAAGCATATCAGTGTCTGCAAATCATGAATTTGGACATTGCATATCAAAAGGTACGTTATTCCAAATATTGATCAAAAGGTACAATTTCCATATTAATGACTTGGTTGTTCTTTTTTATAAAAAGATTGTACTTACATTATCTACCTTAGGAATATTCAGCGTGGAAAACTGACTATGTCCCTTTATATTCAACACATCCTCCAACAAAATGTTTATTTTATTGAACTTCTCTTCAATGTGTAAACAAACAAAACAACAAGTGTATGTATAAACTTTTGGAAACATAACAACAAGTGTATGCATAACATCAAGTGTATGCATAAACAAACATAAACAAATGGCTGCAAATCTATCAACAAATGCAAGAAGAAAAAGGAAGAGCATTGTGTCAACAAAGATTTCAAATATGATGATGAAGTCCTCAGGTAAAATAAATTTATTTCTCATTTCATTTGTTCTTAAAACTTCTTCCCAATAAATACATTTACTTATCTCCAATAGAATAACATAAACATTCAGATGTACATTTATCAACACAGTTTTTTATTTTGTTTTCTTCACTGCAGATACCAATCAAGACAAATTCATTCACACTGAAGCATTTTCTTCTAGAAATACTACACCTTTTTCTCATTATACAGATTTTGGTAATGATTTTTTCATTCAATACAAACTGTTGTAATCACTGTCCATTCAGTGACACTGTAGCATTTTTTCATTGTTACTGAATACATCTTTTACAGATAAGTTGTGTTCTTAATAATTTTTTTAGGGATTCATATAAAAAATGCAACAGATGCAATTACTTTATTACTTGGATTGCATACTTAGATTGCTTTTACTGCTAAAGTTTAACAGTTTGGATTACATTGTTTAACAATTTTATTTGAAATGAACTTTATCTATTATGCTCTCTTCTTATTTTTGAACCATTCTCGCAGTATGGAATGAAAATATTACCCCAAATTCAACTATCAACAACTCCTTTACTGTCAGTGAAGATAGAAACCTGCATGATCAAGCAATTCAATATTCAAATAGAAAGCCATTGTTGGAGTTGACATGTCGTGGTAAGTTTGTTCATTGAATTTAAATTTCATTGAAATTCCCAACAATGAAATTGAAATGCACAATGTCTTTGTCAATTTATCCATACTCAATGGATATCCAATGGATACACAATGTCTCATTCATCTTTATATTTAATGTAATATTTGTATTTTAAACTGGATACATTTTTATTTAATTTTGTTTAATTTCAATTTGCAGACATTGACCAACTTAATTATAAGAATGCACGAACAAGAAGGAAAGTTATTAGGAATCAGAAAATTGCAGAAAAAAGTAATATCATGCCTGATAAATCTAATATTATTTTATCTTTATTTCAATTCCTTTAATAGTTTTTGTATTACTAATATTTACTAACATTTCATGTAAAGAAATTTATGGTTCTACCTCCATTGGATCTGGAATGGTTGGTAATTCAATTGAAATCACCAATGGTCCAATTTTGCACAAAACCAACATTAACAACAAAGGTAACAATCTAACTTATAATCTTGTCTCTGTTTCACAGTACTTAAATGTGAAATAAGAACAAATTCATAGAATATGCAAATAAGAAAACTGTTATAAACTAATATATCATCATTTTATATTTCATGTCTATACTTGCAGATATGGTTCAAAGTGACTGTCATAATACACAACCACTGTTGGATAAAATTACTAACAGGTTAGATCAAGAATTTGTTGGTAGCAGCTTCATTCCTGCTTATGTGGATTCTTCTTCTTATTCTCAAGTTGTTAATCTTTTTGATGTTGAAGACAACCAAAGTCGTGGTAATTTGTACTATTAACAAAATTAATTTGAATACTTTAATTACTTTTATTGTTACAAATTCATGTTGCTAATGTTTAAATCAATATTTAGACATATGTAAGCTGCCATCCTATACCAGTGCAAGACCAAGTAAATCATCTCAATATTTAGAAGTTGTAAAATTCTGTCAGCCTTCTCTTCAAGATGCTATTACACCTATTTCAAAGATATTGAATTTTAACAATAATTCTGATGAAGATGAGAATCATGGTAATCAATAATGGTTGATTATAAAAATAAATTAATATTTTTTTTTAATTTTCCTTTATTAATAATTGTTTTTTATTTTATTTCAGATTATCTAATTGGGCATTTCTCCTCTGATTTGTATTCAAGAGCTGAAATTCAAGGTTGAACACTACTTTTTAGCCAATTTATATTATTATATTGTACATATAAATATAAATATCTTTTAATTAATAACATTTTTTTTATGTACTTAGCAAATGTTGATGTAGGGGACTGTTCCATTGAGTGTCCCGATTGTCAAGCTCAATTGTTGTACGAAGAAAGATCTGATAAATGCAAAAGATTAAAACAAGTTGATTTCTCTCTTTGTTGTCAAAAGGGAAAAGTCCAACTTCCATTGTTGAAGAAACCTCCTCAATTTCTTCAAAAGTTGTTGAAAGGTGAAGACACTACAAGCCAACATTTCTTACAATACATAAGAAGCTACAACAACATGTTCTCATTTACATAGATTGGTGCGAAAATTCATTCCTCAATCAATCATGGATGTGGTCCTCCTCAGTTTATTCTTAGTGGTCAAAATTACAATCGCATTGGAAGTTTATTGCCCGATAAAGGATCAAGTCCAAAATTTGCACAACTATATATTTATGACACAGAAAATGAAACAACAAACAGAGTTAGTGATGAAGGATTGACCCCAACCAAGGATGGAGGCACATGCTTAAGAAGACTAAGAATGTTTAGAAAGGAAGTTCACTAATCCTTCATCCCTTTCATTTGTGTTTGTTATTTTTGATTCCCTAAGTTGACTTAGTTGAATCAACTTTAGTTGACTTGTTGACCTTTGACTAGGTTTGACTTGTTGACTATAGTTGACTTAATTTAAGCCAACATGCTAATCTATGTTTATTTGCTTTGTAGGTTAATTAGGAGTAAGAAATCAATGCTAGGTGGCGCATGGTGATTGGGGAGCATAAATGATGTGGAGGAGAGAGTAAAGCAAAGGCATAAAGCATAAAGTAAAAGGCATAAAACAAGTGTACCTATGTACCTTTGGTCTCCTTTGATTTTAGCACACTTTGGCCACTTTTTGGAGACATATGAGACACATTCTTTGTCTCCTTTTGTGCTAGAACGAAATTGGCCTTGCACACACCATAGTTAGCTATTTTGTCTCTCATTTTTGTAACTTTATTTGACCTAGTTTCTAGAAGCTAGGGTTAGGTTTTTTGTAGAAACATCCTTAGGTATCTTTTATTTGCTTAGAGGCCCCTAAACTCTTCTATATAAGGGGTGCTCCTAGACATGTAAAAGGGTTGAAGATTTTGAAGTAAAAACACTCTTGTGTCTCAACCATTTGTGAGAGTTTCCTCCCTTGGGAGTGAATACTTTTAAGCCTTATCTTGCATAGCAAGTGGCGGCACACATCCACTCATCTTCAAGGTTGCCATGGCTTCTTGCCTAGCCTTGTAGTGGCGTGCTTCTCACATTTTTACCATTTCTTTCCTTTCCATGTTATGTTTTCTTCTTCCTTTAATTTGTTCTTGGCTTTCTATGGTTTATGTGCTATCCATTTCCTTTTTGTTTTGAATCAATCCATCATCTTCTTCTCTTGAGCTTTGTGAAAGGAACCTTCACATCTAGATAGTTTGCTATCTTAATGTCCAGTGGGGATTTCACTTAACTTTCTTAATCAACTCACACCATATTCAATAACCTTAAAAGAAAACAAGATAATCCTTCATCAGTTAGTCACTTTGGGTATGCCTATATACTTTATTTTTTTTATGAATATTTTTGTATATTATTTATCCTTTTGTAATTTTACACGTCTGATATACAACAATCCATATTTGATAAATCATTGATAAAAGAGTTGAAAAACATGATTGACAAACACAATGTTCTTGCTCAATCATTCAGAAGAGTAAGAGATTTTATACATGATGATGACCGTTTAGATTTTGGATTGAGGTTATTTAGACATCGCTTTAAGGATCCTAGAGTATACAATACGCCAATAGTAGATGAAGTCGCAGCATTGATAGTTGGTGATTTGAGCACCTTAGATGTAGGAAGAGACATCATTGTCAAGAAAGTTTGTGGTCAGTTGACGAGACTACATGAAACTCATACATGTTTCATTCCTCTGCAATATCCTTTGATTTTTTCATATGGAGAGGATGGTTATCAAGAGGATATTCCAATTAGAGATTGTCAAAGATATGGTCAAAGTATAAAGAGAATTCAGATTTCTTTACGAGAATTCATTGCTTTCAGAATACAAGATAGAAAGATTGAATTTGGTAAAGTTGTACACTCACGTAGATTGTTTCAACAATTTTTAGTGGATACCTACATAATGATTGAAGCCCAAAGGTTGTCTTTTATTAGAAATAATCAAAAACTCATTTGTTCCGATATTCTAAATGGGTTACAAGAAGTTGTTAACAAAGGTGAAACTCATCCTTCTTCCATTGGAAAGCATGTAGTTTTGCCAGCTTCATTTATAGGCGGCATGAGATACATGTTCAATAATTGCCAAGATGCTATGGCCATTTGTAAGAGGTATGACTATCCAGATTTGTTTATAACAATCACATGTAATGTCAATTGGCCTGAAATTCTTGATTTTGTAAAATCAAGAGGTTTAACTGCTTCAGATAGGCCAGACATTGTTTGCAGAGTTTTTAAAATGAAATTAGACCAAATGATGACTAATTTTAAGAAGAATAATTTCTTTGGCAAAGTCAATGCAGGTACACAAACTACATTTCCATCATTTTGATTTTTTACCGCCAATTATTTTGTATAATAATTATCTTCAAATTATAGGTATGTATACAGTTGAATTTCAAAAGAGAGGTCTGCCACATGCTCATATATTATTATGGTTGAGTGACTCAAACAAGTTAGAAAATGCAAAGCACATAAATGAAGTAATCTCTGCTGAACTTCCTCATCCAGATCTGTATCCAAAACTTTCAAAGGCTGTTAAAACATATATGATACATGGTCCGTGCGGAGCTGCTAGATTCAACTCACCATGCATGAAAGAAGGTCGGTGTTCTAAATTTTTTCCTAAAAAATTTAGACATAAAACTACAATTGATGAGGATGGATATCCTGTATATAGGCGTAGCGATGATGGTTTATTTGTGTTGAAAAATGGACATAAATTAGGTAATGGAAATGTTGTGCCTTATAGTCATCTTCTCTTAACGCGATATCAAGCTCATGTTAATATAGAATATTGTAACAAATCAAACTCAATCAAGTATTTGTTCAAATATGTCAACAAATGTCCTGATAGAGCCACAATGAAAATTACAGACAAAAAGAATGATTCTACAGAAATGCATATTGTTGATGAGATTAAAAGATATTATGATTGTAGATATTTATCTCCATGTGAAGCAGTTTGGAGAATTTATGGATTTGATATCCATCATAGATGGCCTGCTGTTCAGCGTTTAACTTTTCACCTACAAGATCAACAAACAATTTTGTTTAAAGATAATGATAGAATTGATGATGTATTGGAAAGGAATGACAACATCAATACCATGTTTCTAGCTTGGTTTGAAGCTAACAAAAGATATGAGAAAGGAAGGAACTTGACCTATGCTGAATTTCCAACAAAGTTTGTTTGTATGTCTCAACAAAGGCAATGGAAACCAAGAAAGCAGGGTTATAGTATTGGAAAACTGACATATGTTCCTCCAGGATTGGGTGAATGCTATTACATGAGAATCTTACTGACAAAACAAAAAGGTTCTATTAATCATGATAGTATAAAGATAATTAATGGTAAAACATTCTCTACATACCAAGAGGCTTGCCAGGAATTGGGATTATTAGCAGATGACAAAGAATTCATTGATGTTATTAAAGAGGCTAGTCATCTTGCATCTGGAAATCAACTTAGAAGGTTATTTATTTCTTTGTTAATCATGAATACAATGTCAAAGCCAAAAGTTGTTTGGGATGCAACTTGGAATTTATACGCAGATGGTATCCTATATCAAAAAAGGAAACACTTGCACATACCAGGTACTAAATATAAATAATCTCCATTCTTTATTCCATATTTTTTTATTCATGACATGTTTTTTTTTTTGTAGGTTTTCAAATGGAAGAACATGATTTACACAATTTGTGTCTCCTAGAAGTAGAAGAACTTTTAAATTCCAATGGGCGATCTTTAACAGATTATAGTTCCTTTCCTCAACCTGATCTTTTTAATTCATTCAAATTTAATAACAGGTTCATTATTGATGAACTAAATTATGATAAAGAAGAAATGGAGAAGCTACATCACTCTCTATTGTAGCCAATCACTAATGAGCAACTACATGTTTATAACAAAATTATGACAATAGTGAATTCAGATGTAGGAAATTTCTTTTTCTTATATGGTTATGGTGTGACTGGAAAAACATATTTGTGGAAACTTTTGTCAACTGCTATTAGAGCAAAGGGAATGATTGCGGTTAATGTAGCTTCAAGCGGCATTGCATCTTTATTGCTTCCTGGAGGTAAAACTGCTCATTCTACTTTTTGCATACCGCTAACAATCAATGATGAATCAACGTGCAACATCAATCAAGGAAGTCTTCGTGCTAAACTATTGATGGAAACAAAACTTATCATATGGGATGAAGCTCCTATGATGAATAAGTTATGTATCCAAGCTTTTGATAGAACATTGAGAGACATTATGAGAGCTACAAATGAAGATAATGCTGACAAACCATTTGGTGGAAAGGTTGTTGTCTTGGGCGGTGATTTTAGACAAATCTTGCCAGTAGTAAGAAAGGGATCAAGGTATGATATTGTGAACTCATCAATTAATTACTTTGATTTGTGGCAATATTGCATAGTTCTTAGGCTATCACAAAACATGAGGTTAAAATGTGCTGTTTCAAATGAAAGTGCAATACATATAAAAGAATTTACTGATTGGATTCTTAAAATTGGAGATGGAAATATGAATTTGAATGAAAGTGGTGAAGCCAACATTTCAATACCAACAGATCTTCTAATTCAAGAAAGTGAAACACCTTTACTTTCTTTAGTGAAATTTGTTTATGGTGGTCTAATTGAAAATATCATGAATCCTGGCTTCTTTGATGACGGCGCTATACTTTGCCCTACAATTGATATTGTTGAACAAGTAAAGACTTCATTTTATCTTTGATTCCTGGTGAAGAACAAATTTATTTAAGTTCAGACACTCCTTGCCAATCTGATGATGATCAAGAAATTCAAGGTGAGTGGTTTACACAAGAGTTTCTAAATGATATCAAATGTTCAGGAATTCCAAATCATGGCGTACCAATTATGCTTTTAAGAAACATTGATCAAGCAAATGGTCTTTGCAATGGTACAAGTTTGCAAGTTAATGATTTGGGAAAGAATGTTATCTCTGCTACTGTCATAATAGGCAAAAATGTTGGTGACAAAATTTTCATTCTAAGAATGAACTTGACACCTTTTGATTCCAGCATTCCGTTTAAATTTCAAAGGAGGCAATTTCCAATATCCTTATGCTTTGCAATGACAATAAACAAAAGTCAAGGCCAAACTCTTTCTAAAGTTGGACTTTATCTTCCTCGCCCAATTTTTACTCATGGACAATTGTACGTAGCAATTTCTAGAGTCACAACAAAGAAAGGACTCAAAATTTTAATTTTGGATGAAGATGGAAAAGTAAGCAATACAACTACCAATGTGGTTTACAAAGAAATATTTGAAAATCTTTGATAAAAGGTATACAACTTACTTAACAAAATTATTATAATTTGTCAATTATTGTATCTTTAACTGTAATTCCTTTGTTTGTTGCAGATTATAATATGCCATAGTGTATAGTATACACTTTCAGGATTTTTTTGATAGCTGCAGCCATATTGAAAAGTACATGGTCATTGATACATGTTTGAATTGCATTATTTGTTGTCCAGTCATGGATTGA
This sequence comes from Vigna unguiculata, assembly GCF_037176805.1. Lineage (NCBI taxonomy): Eukaryota > Viridiplantae > Streptophyta > Magnoliopsida > Fabales > Fabaceae > Vigna > Vigna unguiculata. The sequence continues at coordinate 8,007,575 of NC_140793.1, read as the reverse complement.
TATTTTGAACACTATGGTTGCTGCAGTACAAATATTATAACAGTTATAAAGATTCTCAATTGTTGTTATTTTAATTTTTGTTCGTGGCTTTAATGTATTATGAAGAAAAAATATCCACCTACATCTTCTTATTCGTTACTGCAGTACAGGTAGCTTTATTGTTATAACTCTTTTATGTATAATGAATATAAAATTTAATATGTAAAGTACATGCAGTACAGTTGTAAATGCTTTATGTTTCAGTTTCTTTATATATTAAAGTATCTGCAAAAAACACATACAACATATATTTCAGTTACTTTACAATTACAGCCACTGTTTGCACGTGAAACTGAATTTGTGCTGCCACTTTCAGGTAAGATTCCTTTTACACGTGATAATCTTTGCTCTTCCATTCCCAACTTCAACTTTATCATTCCTTCACACTCCTTTTCAGTTACCCATATATTTAAACCTTGACTTTGTTCTACAATTAGGGGAATGGAGATGGAGCAAACCAGTACAGATGGAGCAAACAACAGAACAATTCTTTGGAACTTCAACACAATCTACATATGCTCTCAGGTATGCTGTAAATTTAACCACAAAAATACATGTTTGTAAAGCATTGATATTTGTTGTTGTATGTGTTTTCTGCTGTCAACTGTATCATCGTGATTCGTACTGTATCAGCTACATTAAGATGTTCAGATTTTTCCCACATATATATGTTTGTGTTTATGTTTTCATTTCGTTGTAGAGATAAATTTGTTCTTGTTTTTACTGTGTTTATTAATTTGTAGCCATTTGGATTTGTCGATTGACATTTTGCTATTGCTTATGAACACAAATTAGTTCCACAGTGGCACTTGGTAGATGTAAATGGTAAGAGCACGACAGTTACCTATAACATGGATTCAAATAATCCAAAAATCACACAAGGTTGGATTAATATGAGAGATTTGTATGACATCAAAAGTGACTCTCACATGCAGTTTCAGTATTTGGGAAATTCTTTATTTCACGTAATCGTGTTTAAAGGTGGTTGTACACCAAGGAGTTTGTCAACATTTATGTGTCGTATCAGTCATCAAGAAACAAGATCTATATTTTCAGTCAAATTGACAAAGTATCAAAGCAAAGCAAGTCACTTGGTATATGCCTTACGAATTCTTTTTATCATTTCAAGTATTATTTAATATCAATTTACATATAATTAAATGAAAATAATTAATGCACTAACAATAACATTTGAATCATATAGGACTTGCCATCAAAGTTTGTCAACTTCATTCGGGACAAGAATGTAGAAGATGTGTTTCTTATAGGCCCAAAACTATAGTCAATTGCAAAATCCTAATATCGAATAAGAATAGAAGTTCAACAAAGATAAGTCAAGGTTGGAGGTTATTTTGTTCTGAAAATGAGTTAAAAGAAGGTGATATTGTTGTCTTTCAAGCAGACAATGATTTTATCGAACCAAATATTGAAGTCTTTGTTAATGGTTATTGTTGTAATTAGATTAAACATATTTCTATAATATTATTGTTCAAAATAGTGTATTTCATGACTTATGTTTATTATCATGTCAATAATATCATTATTTAAGTTTAACATTTTATATATTTAACACATTTATAATTTATTATCAATAATAAAAAATCAAAAAATTAGTTTCACTTGAGGACAAAAACATATTTAACTCCTTCAAGAATTATGTATTTCAAAAATTTTGTTCCAAAATACACTGCATATGTTCTGAAAACCCTGTCCCAAAAATTCTAAAGGTTCGTTCCTGAATATTTCGAGAACACTTCAAAAGTCATCTTTATAAAAATAAAATAGTCATTTTAAAATAGAGAATTGCATTTAAAGTGAAGAAGGGAAAAGCCCAACAAAATAAATGTTCAAAGCCCATTGGGCCTTTATATGAGCCGTCGGATTTGTTGCATGAAACGATCCCAACCGTGGGATTTAGGTTTCTCAAAAACCCTAATCTCATAAATCCACCCCCATTCTTCCGTTGTCGTTAGTTCGCTTCCGTTTCTTCCTTTCCCACTCTTCAGCACCTCACCTCAACGAAGCAGAGGTTAAAGCGACGGCACCGTTTTGCTGTCCGCCTTGACTGAGCCAGAGCCCCGTCTTGGCCCTCGTTTTTGCCGCGCCGAACTTCCGGTCACAGACACCGTCGTCGTAATCAGCATCATCATCAATGGCACCGAAACAAACCAAGGCTGAGAAGAAGATCGCTTACGATGGTAAGCTGTGCCAGCTTCTGGAAGAGTACGGTCAGATCCTCGTGGTGAACGCCGACAACGTGGGATCCAACCAGCTCCAGAACATTCGCAAGGGTCTCCGCGGTGACTCCGTCGTCCTCATGGGTAAGAACACCATGATGAAGCGCTCCGTCAGAATTCACGCTGAGAAGACCGGCAACAACGTCTATCTCAGCCTCATTCCTCTCCTTGTCGTCAGTTCCCCTTTCTCCTCAATCTGTTTAAGCTTTCGCCCTTCTCTTGTGTATATGCTTGTTGTGTTCTTTCAATCAATTTCGGTATTGGTTTTTGAATTGTTTTGCTGAGAGAAAGTGTTTTCCGTTGAATTAGGGCAATGTGGGATTGATTTTCACTAAGGGTGACTTGAAGGAAGTCAGTGAGGAGGTTGCTAAGTACAAGGTAAACTCATTCTTTTTTATTTTTGAACTTTATTTTACTGTATTTATTTTATTGCATTCGATATTTGATAGTGTGTTTTTTTTCTCTGTTTTCTATATATAAGTGATTTTTTTTAATTAAAGGATCATATTGCTGGCTTAGTGTATAAGGGTTTGGATGAGTATCTTTAGGCTGAAAAACAAGTGACATAAAATAGAAGTATTAAAGTGAATGATGCTATATTATCTTGCTCCTGATTACTATGCGATTCAAGTTGCGAATCATAAGTTTGATTTTTTGTACAATTTAAATGCGTAAGGTTGGACCTATCCAAATATGTTGGTCGAAATTGTAATGAGTGGAGAAATTTGTCATTACGTTTGTTTGGTGTTCTTTTGTATTTACAAATGATTAGTTTAATATATTTCAATTGTGTCTGTGTTCACAAGATTTCAATTGAATGTTCATTAAAAATTTTGCTGTATTTGATTTTCACAGGTCGGTGCCCCTGCACGTGTTGGTCTGGTTGCCCCAATTGATGTCGTTGTTCCTCCTGGCAACACTGGTCTCGATCCATCTCAGACCTCTTTCTTCCAGGTTGGTATTGTTTTATAAACTATTTTTAGAATGTATAGATGTGGTGAAAGTGCAAGAAAACCATCAGTTGTGTTATAGACAACCAAAATCATCTTTCAGTCTTTATATTTAAAAATACTGTATGACAAAATTATTTTAAATACAGTTTTCACAAACTACCTAACAGGGTGTGAGCTTGGGTTAAAATATGTATGTTTATGCGTATTCTCTTTATTTTAGGTGCTTAACATTCCAACCAAGATTAACAAGGGTACTGTGGAAATCATTACCCCTGTTGAACTCATTAGGAAGGGGGAAAAGGTTGGATCTTCTGAAGCTGCTTTGCTTGCCAAGCTTGGGATTAGGCCCTTCTCATATGGGCTTGTGGTCCTCTCTGTTTATGATAATGGCTCTGTGTTTAGTCCTGAGGTCCTTGATCTTACTGAGGATGACCTCCTTGAGAAATTTGTTGCTGGTGTCTCCATGGTTACTTCTCTTTCGTTGGCTATCTCGTACCCAACACTTGCAGCTGCACCACATATGTTTGTGAATGCCTACAAGAATGTTCTTTCCGTTGCTGTTGAGACAGATTATTCTTTCCCCGAGGCAGACAAGGTCAAGGAGTATCTGAAGGTAATAATGTTCTTAACATTTTGATTATCTGAAGCCGTGCTATCCCTATCCTTTTATTTACGAATTTTTATATTAAATGCAGGACCCAAGTAAATTTGCCGTAGCTGCTGTTGCTGCTCCTGCTGCTGCTTCTAGTGCTCCAGCTGCAGCAGCTAAGGAGGAGGAAAAGAAGGAAGAGCCCGCAGAAGAATCTGATGATGACATGGGTTTTAGTCTGTTTGATTAAGTATGTAATGCTCGTTGAGGTTGCCTTTCAGGTTTTTCCCATTTTTTGTTAGAATTGAGGACTGGTCTTTCAATTTAGTTGTTATAGTTTTCTGTTTTTCCTTTTCATCTTACATTGTACTTCCTATTTTAACTATAAAATTTCACAGTTTTAATGTTTAGCATATCTGTGCCCCGTTGCTATTTTAAAATTTGGCTCTTTAATTGTTAAGAGCATGGTAGTTGAAATGCGCTTCGATACCCTGGATATCCTATATATCTTATCGATAATCATTTTGTATCATAAATCTTATGATTCATGAACATTAAAAAAGTAATATACAAAACCTATAAACATTTAAAGATGTAATTATATAGGATAAATTATGTTAATATTATAATGGTTGGATTTGTTTAGGTTGTTTGATCCAATTTCTTTCTTAAATGGAAAAGAAATATATGGGTTCATATTTGATCAAAATAAAATAGATTTTTTGGGTGCAGTCAGTGGTGTATTCAGTGTTTTGATAGTAATTTTTTTCTTTTGGTTCTAGTAGTAATTTTACAGGAAGTTCCCATTTACTAAACGGGCTAATATTTTAGGTTAAGAACATCTAACCCACTCCTAGAATTATCTGTCTTACTCATGAAAGTTAAGGAGTCCAGTAGTGACAGAGTGAGTTGAAATAAATATTATAATTTATAAATAATTTTTCTTCTATTATTATCAACCAAATATTGCAAGGAATGAAAGCATATTGAATATTTTACAGTAAACATCAGGAAAGAAGTTATTCCTGAAGTGCATATATACTGTAAATTAGTAACACTTTTATGGCACTGAGCAGGACATGGAGAAGGAATGGTATAGTTCATATGAATAATCTATATATGAATCTGTGGGTATTATATTCATTTGTTTTTCTTCTGTGAATGTTCTTTTTCCATTTTTTCAAACAAGCTTCCATCGTAAGCAGCTCGAATAGTCTCTCTGTGTAGTAAACCATTACTGTCTTTGCAGAGAACATAAAGGGCTTTCCACTCGGAGAAGCTGGCAAGCCTGCATCAAAGTGTAAAAACTTCTGTCATTCATACCGTTTTTATAAATGTAAAGTTTATTTGATAATTTTGATACCATCCGCTATAGTCCTTCGCTTCTCTGTTTGCCTTCAGCATCTCTCTTAGTTCATCAGATGTTAGAGCATCTGGGTGTGTTCGTGCATGCTTCCTGAATATTTCTTCAAATTTTGAAGGAACAAACCTACAACACAACACAAGTAGTCAAATTAATACTTCTTTTACTGTTTTCAGAACAGATACTTCAAAATAAGAATTTAAATAATTTCAACTTTTTTTGTGGAAAACTGAAAAACTATGTACCTTCCTTCACTATCATAGACACTGGAATCACTTCCATGTTTTGCTTTCTGAATGTTTTTTACTTCAATTGGTAGCAGTGGAGAAGGAAATTTGCCCTACAGCCAAAGAAACTTCATCAATATTCAAACATACCAAAATTACTATACACTATTAATATAATAAAAATTATTTATAATTACATGAAAAATAAAATTTCTCAATATGATTTTCTTTAAATCTTTAATATATTGTTTTTTCATTCATAAAATTTTTATCGGAGACATTATTAAATAAAAAATTGAATATCACCAAAACCAAATACTTCTTGCTACACCAAACAGTCTCTTGTATATATAGCTCTCGTTTTTTCCCATCTAAAACAGATTAAGCAACTATTCGATGTTTTTTTTATCTTTTAAAAGTAGAATTTAATTAATAAAAATCCGTGTTAAATAATTAAAATTTATTTCTAAATCATTTAATTTGTCGTATAAATAATAAAATTTCTACTTTTTATGAGAAAGCTTCCAAACGAAGCATATTCCATGGAATTGGAAAAAGATCATCACCATCAGCATCCGGATAAACTACAATTGATTGCACCTTTACAGAAATAAAGTTTTATTCAACATGTATTTGAAAAATATAAATATATTATGGATGACATGACACGTTTATAAATTAATGATGCATGTATTCTGAAAATATAAATATTGTTTCTAAACTATTTATCTTTGTTTATTAAAATATAACTCCTTATTCTCTAGTACTAGTACATGTGATAATTTTGTTTTTTAAATTTAATTATAATTTTGGTTTCTCTATTATCATTTAAATTCTACTATTTTTCTTCTTCTTTTAATTTCTATTTAAAATATTTAAAATATCATTTAAATTCTACTATTTTTCTTCTTCTTCTTTTTAAGGGGTCTAGTTTATTTTTTCATTAACGGGTAAGATGATTGTTATTTTTGTCATTTTATTTATTTGTCTGTGTGTCAAGAAACATGATGTTTTATTTGATTAATATCAAATTATGTTTTGATTAATATAAATCGATAAATAATTTTTATTATACTAAATGAAAATATGTTAAATATCAATAAACATTATATTAATAGTTGTGACAGGAACAATTCTTTGATCTCTATAAGTCATGTAGAGGAGATAATAAAAAATTAATCAACCGTAATATTATTTTTATATTAATTATAAAACTTAATATTTATACATGTGTATACAAATAAAATAAATGACAAAATAAGAAAATAATTATAGAAAAAGAAACAACAATAATTTAATTAAAAAAATATAAAAGTTTGAATATTTAATAAATTAAAAAAACTAATAAAAAATCAATTAAAATAGAAAATTTATCATACATTTAAAATTTGATTAATTAAATATTTAACTAAAGTATTAAAATTAGCATATTAGATACAATAAACATTTGTTTAAGTCCAAAGTCATTTAAGTCTGCATTTGAAAAGAAAAAAATTCTTGGACAATCATTTTATAACTTTATTTTCAAAAAACAAAATCTCGTAAAAGTTATTTAACTTTATATTTTGTTATATATATATATATATATATATATATATATATATATATATAAATAAAATAAATTAAGAAGTTTCTCTTATAACATATATGTTATATCTATCATATGTTTTATATTTTTCATATTTTTATATTTTCTACAAATTTTTAACATTCATAATATATCATAATGTAATTATATGATTTATAATATTCTATATTATAATATAATTATTAAAATTTCATAAGTTCACATTTTAATTAAATTTACAAAATCAAAATATGAATTTAAACAAATATATAATGTATTTTAACGACGAAGCCTTCAAATATGACCAAAAATTAGTGAGAAAATAAAAATTTGAGAAAATACCGGGCGAGTTTTACTACTGAGACTAGCATTGATGAAAATCGCTGCAGCGGATGATAATAAATATCCACAACCTATTGCACGAAATCCTGCAATTAAATCAAATTCACCAAAACTAAATTATATCTTCAACAATAACAATTTTTTAATAAACAACCTTTTAGCAACCCTCTCTAAATTCATTTACTTAAAATCATTTTAAACATGATTTACTTATAAGGGTTATTATGAATAAGATTTACTAAAATATAGATTCATAAACTGTTCAAAACTAAATATATAAAATAATATTTGTATTTATAGTTTGTTACGGATTTTCAGCCCATTATTTTACGACAAGGATTCAATATTTTGAATATGGAAATAAAAAAAGTTTGATAGATCTAATACACCTTATTAAAATAATTAAGGATAAACTGCAATAGTTTCCTAGAAATTAAATTTTAATACGCACTTGTAAAATGAGAATTGCGTTAAATAAAATTAAATATGTTTTTAGTTTTATATTTTAACGTAAATTTATTGTTATTTAAAATTTAATGCATTTTAATATTTAATTTTAAAAATAAATAAATAAAATTATTTTAGTTATTTTTTCACACGTTTTATATTTGTTTATCTTAATATTTATTGATAAAAATTTAGTTAAGAAAGCTTAACAGATACGAGGTTGTATATGAGACATGGGTTAGATCTAAACAGCATTTTGTTTCATCAAAATTTAGTTTTAAGGAAAAGACAGAAAACAGCAAAAATGCAGAAAGAAAACAAATTTAATTTAACCTTGAAAAGTTTCCCATGGGTAAATGATTCCATCCTGGTTTCTGTCGAAAAACTCAACGTGTTTCTGAAGAACATTCTGATCGTGTGGTATTGGTTTCTCATCAACTGCACATTAAACTCATCAATCATTTCTTAAAAGTTGGCACAAACAAAAACACATGATAATCTACCATAGAAAAATGGATCATAACATGAACAAAACAACAAAAAGCTAAGTTTTTTGGATACCCTTTGGATTGTTGCTATGATTTGTGGAAGAAGATATGGCAGCCATGGTTGTTTGATAAAAGGGAAGAGTATGGAAAAGTAGTAAAATGAGTGTGTAATGAGGAAGAAGGAAGAAGAAAGAATAAAAAGAGAAAGAAAATAACAAGTTTTTGAAGATGAAGATGAGATAATAATGAACACATTTCGTGAGTGAACTCCGTTTTATAAGTTTTGGGAAAAAGCACTTTCGGTTGGGAGAGAAAGCAAATGAGATTCCTTCATCTTCTTCACACGTTATCACTTTTTAGGTTTGTTAAGTTCTCAATTTGATGAGTCTTAATACAAAATCTTCAATTTTTCAAATGTGAAAATTAAGTGTGAATAGATAAAGATGAAAAAAAAGAGTAGTTTGAAATCAATGAAAGGAGAATTTTTTGGTTAATTGCAATGTGTGAAATGCATCAATAAATGGAGTTTGTCGAAAAGAGTAGATACTTTCTTAAATTGTATATATTTTTTATTTCTTTTACTAGGCGAAGAGATGTGCTTTTTCTTATTACTCTTAATTAATGTGTTACTATGCAACAAAATTAATAATAATTAAAAACAATTGATACGTGGTTTAAACTTTAAGCATGCGTGATTGGAAGTTAGGGTGACGTGATGTACTAAACATGTTTAACATTATTTTATGATAATAAATAGTTAATTTATATGATTATCATATACATAATATTTATCCTAATTCACAATTTATTATTTTTAAGTCAAAATACATTTTAATTATTATAATTCACAATGTCAAGTCTAGAATAATCAATAATTCGAAAAACTCTTACTTTTTAGTTTTATTTTTGATGTTTTTGCCTTTAATTATTCGTGAAAAACTCTTATTAGAATATTTAAAATGTTTTATGGATAAAATGTGTTGTTGCTTGAAGCAATTTGCATGAATATAAAAAATTGGTTTTCATAATTAAGAGATTCGAAAGTTTTGGTACGCCACACGAAATGAATTTGGTTGTGGTCCCAAAGTTGGAAATTGTGATATTCATTATCGATAGAAGATTTTGTTTTTTTTATCAACATAATAATTTTATTCCCAATATAGGATATAAGAGTATATCACACACACTTCATTATTTCATGGAATTTGGCGTTAGAAAGTCTAATTGTGGGTGTGAGTTTTGTATTTGGACTGGTAACTTAGTTGGAATTTGATTTTGTAGGAATTGAATGACAGTTCGAATTTTTATTTAAAAAAATTGAAAATTTAAATATAATAATTAACATATAAATAAACGCAATAATTTTTTAAAAAGAAGGGCAAAGATAAACTAAAAAAAAAGTATTAAATATAACTTAAATGAGGGAATTGTGAATAATAAATTATATGATAGAATAAAGTGGTTTAAATTGAATAAATATTAATTTGGATTTTGGAAGGAAATGTAGAATACAAAATGTGGGTTATTATTATAATTATTTTAATAATTATATGCATGAATATAATTACTATCTAAACGATGGAAAAGATTTATTAATCATAAAAGGTGACAATTAATTTGAAATAATTATTAAATAATAATTTTATGTTTTAAATTTGGTGATAGAAATAAAAATATTAATGGATAAAACGAGAAAATTATTTGTAAAAAATTAGAAAATTAAAATTTGTCATGATGTGCTATTTAACCTAGAATTTATTATACATATTAGCAGAAATATAATAATAAATTTATCTAAGAATATTTGGAAAACACTCATTTAAATACTATATAAAACTGTATCTACGAAAAATCATTTTAATATATAGTTAATAATTAAAATTTTATTTATTTAAGAGTTAAAATGATAGAAAGTATATACAACTGGAAAAAGATAAATATAAATGAATTTTTCTTATGTCATATTGGTTACAAATCATTTGTTCAAGTGTTGTCATACATAAATATGTTGTCCTATCATTTTTCATGTCACATGCTTGGATGAAGAAATTGAGTCATTTTTCACAAAAGTTCATTTACGTGATGTTAGTGCTGGTTTTGATTTGTGTAAGTCATGCATAAAATTTTATCAAGAACTTAAATTAGACGGTGATAGTTAATTTTTGCTACTTGTTTACATTTATGTGGGATTGTCATTATTTAAGACTTCTAGAGAGAATCCAAAATTATGAAGAAAACAACATCCCATTGTTTAAATCATAACATACCATCACATCACATGTGCCAACCAATATTTAATACGAAGTGACATTTGATAAAGTTTTGTAAAGAAATGGAGTTTAAGATGAAAGTGTAGGGTAGAGATGAGTCATTCTTTATTGGGTTACCAACCTAACATAACAAGACAGACCAAAAACATAATTTAACCAAACACTGAGTTCCACCATTGAAACTAAGCATCGTTTGATGATAGGTCAAATGTTATCCCATAAGACACAAGTATACAGATGAAAGACAGGAAAAAGAAGAAGAGGATTTTAAACTGCGAAATTAGAGTCCGCTGTAGAAACAGCCTCAGTAGAATAAAAGGATTCACAAGAGCTGATATGATAGTCACTACTATATCTTGGATTGCTCCAAATGGTCCATAATTACATTATAAATGCCTTATGCATGCGTCCGTGAACGTGGATCATCTATTGAATATAGTTATTTACATTATTATTCTTGGATTCTCCACTGAATTACACAATACAACATCTCACCACCAGACCCTTTTGATCAATTCTGGCTTCTTCATTGCCTACACTCATAAAATAACCATTCAGTATGCTCAAGCCATTTAAGATTCATCACAAAAATAAATCATCCAACAACCAATATACAAAGGTAAGCTACTGCTCATCAAAATTGTTTATAAACTACTAAGAACAGGCGAGAAGATAAAATGGAAAAGAAATTGAGATACCAAAAAATATATCTTCAGGAAAGGAAGTTGCTACCAAAAAATCTCAGATTTCAAAGAACTATATTTGCAAACGAGTGATAATTTATGTACAAAATATATAATTTACTTCCTGAATTTAATTAAGATGAACTGAGATTCAAGAAAAAAAAAATGTGGGGATTATCATTACAAATATAACACTATTTCATCTTCAAGCTTTTAACAGATGACACAACAAACAAAAGCACTTCCTAAGACTACTTGGTGAAAGAATAAGCCAAAATTTCAAAAGTCGTAAAAAATCTAACAAATTTAAATCCTAACTTGGTTGCAAGTGATTTGGCATCTTCATATTTCACAATCACCAACTTCCTTATTACAAGTTCAAAAAAGTTAATTCTATTAACAATCTCTGATACTTAACTTTCAATCACTAACCAAAAGACGAAGTAACTTTATATACAAGAGTCAGAACATCTTTGCCTACAGCTTTAGACTATGACAAGACACACAAATAATGACAGCACACACTGAGAAGTAAACCAAACAAATTATAGATACCACTAACAATTACGAAAGATGTTTACCAATATAGCAATTTATAAAATATATAAACAAATAGCGACAAGAAAAATAAGATAGATGCACCTTCAGGAGGCTGAGTTAGCTTCCGATTTTGTGGTGACATCATTTCTTTCTTCAATTGCAACAAAATGTCTTCCATTGTTCGCTCACGTTTCCAATTAGCAAGCATAGGAAACAAATGTGGCTCAACCTGGTAATTTGGTGATTAATGAGTTCAATTTCACTCACGCAAGAGTAATGACAGACACATGTCATGTTAATCCTAAAAATCCAGTCTAGTGAATTTAGTGAGTTCAATTTCAATTTAGTGATTAATGAGCTCAATTCCAATTACGAAAAAAATTCTCTCTTACCACTCCACTTTCTTGATTGACACATGTCATGTTAATCCTTGTTTGAAATCGAACAGATGGAGGATTGTCAGGGTAATCCTTGCCACAAAACAATTTCAACTGGTAGATACGTCCTTCATGAACAGTCTGGTAAAATGACATGACAGGAGAAACAAGCCATATCAACATATTATTAGATAGATACAAGTCTCAGTTTTGCTTAGCAGCTAGAAAGTGAAACGCATTATTTAAAGAAATTAAAAGTAATCAGTGAACACTACAGGAAATGGAGTAAAAATGAGATGAGATGAAAGAAAGTGGGATTTAATTATTCAGAAACATTAATTTATTTTTCATTTAATTCCTATCATTATAAAACCAATTATTTCATTACACATTTGCTTGTTACTTAAAGCGAAACAAACGCAACCAAAGCCTTTTATTACAGGTAGGTTGACAACTTGAATCAAATGATACCATTGTGTTCTGTCAAAACCAACCCTCCCTAGAGGCCAATCCTCCCTAGAGGCCAATCCTTATAACGGTTTTAACTCATTTTCTAGTCTTCACCCTCCAATTATTGGGCTATTCTTCATTGATATTGTCACATCTCCACAGCATCTTTTCCATGACACTCATCTTGGCAACAAAGCACCAACTCCGAAACAATGCTGGCATGGACTCTAAAGCAGGGTTAGAGCCTAAAATATAGGACACGCCACCATCGCTAACATACATACATACATAATACACACACACATGCATATATATTTGAGAATTAAGATTCACACTTTAAAATCAAATTTGCTATATTTTTCCTACAATAACAGTCCTCACAATAGAATTCTTATTAAGAAACATATATTTTAAAGAGTTAAAATAAATAGTTAAATCTTATGGATACAAAACTAAAAAAAAAAATGCTACACGTCATGGATTATTTATAATATAATTTGTTTTCTTTTTATTTCGTTTTACCTTTTTATGATAAATACTGTTTAGAAATTGTTTAGCTAATAATAGGTGTCAACTCACTTTCATTTATCATGCTCAAATTGTGTAGACAAAATGTCTAAAGATGTGTTGAAGAGTCAGAGCTCAAAAAGAAAATTTAATTGTAACAAGGTCAAGGAGTATCTAACACTTGCCGAATACTTACTGGACACTTGTCTCAAACATGTCTAACAATAAATGTATCAAACATATCAACATGGTAGTAGAATTGTGCTGTGTTAGGAGAAGGAAAAATGACCCAGATCAAGTCTATTTGGATATTACTAAAAACCTGATTGTGGGAAGAATAATCATGATAGGGTAATAAAGTTTCAAAAATGAATTCTGTGTATATAGAAAATCATAAGAGATTTCTTTGGTCACATGTGGACAAACATATAAGAGACCTTTGTGTTAGTTGGTAGCATTGGTGTGGGCCTAAGAAAAATGATGCAGATTTAGTTCATTTGGATAGCATTGAAATTTGAAGACCCAAACAGTACTGCTCTTTAAAGAAAAAAATCAATTCCATGCGAATAGAATTGATCTTGAGAGAAGTGAAAATCTTGTCATTTGACTCAAAATATATGGCATTACAAAAATGATTGTCTACTTTATCATCCAAACCAAACCTCAGCTTTAAAAAACTATTTCCAAACACGTTTTCTACAATCTCAATTCTTTCATAATCAATACTACTGAAATCTAAAATCTCATAAGATCTTGGAATTTGGTATCTCAAAACAATTCTCTAGAAGCTAAATGGTTTCCTCGGTGCTCATGCTTCCATATAAATTCTGTGGCATCAAGTAAATCAGAACTGGTAGGCCTTGACCAGAAATGAGTACAAACCAAGCAGAACAGCTACCACACTAGCTCTCGCAAGTCTAATTACCGAGGGAATGCTTTCTTTATACGACTGATTGTTTTCAGTTTGGTTGATGTTAAACCTATGAATTCTGGGTGGACATTTAGGTACAGACATTCCTTTTCAGAGACTTTACTTTTCTTTCTCCATCTGTTTACTTTGCATAATCTGCCCCTTATCTTGTATTCTAATTCCTAGTCAAGAATTCAAGATCATTCTTGAAAGTGAGATCTTCATTTCCATACAGATTTGAGTGACAGACAAACAGTAAAATCAAAACGGCGTTTTATTTCACTTTAGACTACTCTGAACCAATTTGCATAGGAGAGTTTGGACCATTGATTTTCTAGTCTAGTGTTTAAGCTCCTTCAAATTTTTCCTTCAGTTGCTATACTCCTGACCTAAGACTGCTTCGTCCTTAACAAAATCATTTGGAAATTCAAAACACCCTCACTCAGATGGAAGTACTCCACAGGATTAGCACAAACAACTTGATGCAAATTTGAGGAACTTACCTCACTTTTTCTCCAGATAGCTTCACTCTTAATATGATTCATACTTAACAAAAACCCATTTCGAAATCAAAGGCGTAGTCTTAGGTAACATTTTGATGAGATGCAAGTACTTAACAGGATTCGTACAAATATGTGAAATATGACTTTATGCAAATTTGAAAAACTTACCTAATTCTCCACCAAAGCTGCTACTTTGGAAGCTTTAATAGAATTTAAGAACGGATTTGTCCCACTAGATGACTTTCTAGGGGATAGTATGATATAAAGGTTGCCACAAAAAAGGAGGCTAAGGGGCTGATCGGTTTCAGAAATGTTTTCTATTTTCATTTTTAATTATAAAAATGTCACCTATTTTCATTTTGTTTCCTGTTTTCAACAATTTATATAGGAACAGTGAACAATAATAAGTTGTTTTCAATGTCTCGTACAGAAATCTTTGAAAACTTAAAATAAAATTAAAATAAGGTGACATTTTAATTAAAAGTTAAAATAGAATTAAACAGAAAACAAATTCTTAAAACAACCACGACAGTTCAATTTTGGCAGTTGGATGGTGCGTCTGGTTGGAAAATACACTTGCATGTTTAAAAGGGTTTCTCCCCCTCTGTGATTTCCTACATTTAACTAATGATAATTACTTTTTCTTTTACCCTATGTACTACACATGGCTGTTTCAAGGTTTTTCCTATTTCATATTTGCAAAGACACTGGAAAACCTTGGATCATTCATATTATTAATAGGCCAATACGTGTTTGTTACTTTTACTTTTGTGATTGATACAATTAATTCTACATCACCCAGAAAGGTATGCAACCAGAGCAAAACTCAAAAACCAGTTGACTTCTCATAATAAAATCCAAAAGGCCGAAACAGACATGAGCAAATAAACTTAGGAAGAAGAAGGAACAATATCAGTTTAAACATGACAGCTCTTACAGTGTACCAAGACACTTACCCGACTGTGTTTTCCATCTTGATCATCACTGACAAAGCAGGACCCCAAAAAATGGATGGTTTATAGAAGGACGACAAAGGGTTAGAATCAATTACCATGCTCTCTTGGCAGGGAGAGGGTAGAATTAATATCAAACTTCTATTAAAAAATATACATCGCAATTGATATGCTTCCAGATTATATAATGCTAATGGATTAAGGGTATTCCCAAACTTCTGTAATTAGGAATATTTTAACATAGTATTTTAATACATGTAAGTATGTATATATAACAATTATAGTAA
Organism: Vigna unguiculata; assembly: GCF_037176805.1. NCBI lineage: Eukaryota > Viridiplantae > Streptophyta > Magnoliopsida > Fabales > Fabaceae > Vigna > Vigna unguiculata. Next base: position 7,991,843 of record NC_140793.1, on the reverse strand, counting down.
TTCAAGCAGGGAGGATGTAAGGTAGGTGTTATTTGTGATGGTAAGGTGCTTCTCAAGCTTAAAGAAAAAATAACCATACGGCCATAATACCTACTATGCTTTATGGTACCCACTGAATGGTGAGCTGTAAAGAGCATACAAGAACAGTGTTATATAGATGAGTATGTTTTGTGGATGGATTAACGGACACATAAAATGAGATGAAACCAGGAACAAAAGAGAGAAGAGAATAGCAGTACATAGAAATGGTAGATTGAAAACTGTTACTAAATCAAGTATATCCCGTCATTGCCCCAATTTAGGTCCCCCGAGCTATAGATGTGACTGAGTTTTTGAGACTAAGAAGTTTCCCACAATAATTGTATGCAACATTCTTCCAAACCTACAAGAATTGTACCAAACCTTGTAACAGAGTCACAAAGGCTCTCAGTAACTGACTCTAGAGGTTATTACTTTTCAGTTATCGTTTAACACCCCTTTTTAAACCCTAATTATTATGTACCTTGAGATATCACAACATCTCACTCATAAAGAAGAGTTGACGAAATGGAAGATGACCCAGAAATTATAGGTTAAAGGATTTTACAGAAAAAAAACAATTGAAACTCTTAAAAAGAAAATAGATCTAAATGACCTTTCTGTACATTAGGTTATGACAATCCAATGGTGTGATGTTACATTATCAATGTAGAAAACCTTATCCAATTAGAAAAGGCTTCTGTGTCATATGTATAAAACTAAGTCCAACCATAAAACCTTGAAATTCTTCTTTTTGGTTCATTGACGAGTCCATTTTTTTCTAAAACATATGTATGTACCCTCTGGACACTAAAAATAGAAGCCAACCAAAAAATATGTACAAAATAGAAAACACATTCATTCAATACACCTATTGAGTAGCACGACATCAATCAACAAAAAAGGAGCTGGCTTTACTAAAACATCTATATAATGAAGCTAATAAAATGAGCTATTAGTTATACTAGTGGAACCTTTATTTGTAACTTGTCATCCAAAATTTCAATCCATATATGACATTTATGCATGTCTGAAGAACATAAATATCAGTTTACAGATTATTGATCTATAACATTTTACTGAAAAATGTTCAACAACTCCCAGTTTCCTACTGAAGTTCAAAGTATTTACTTAGTCATAGAAGCAGATAAGAACGTTAGTTGGGGTTCCAAGTGTCAAAAATAACTAACAAAAGAAAAAGACAGTATTATTCCAGAAAAGCAGAGACAGCTTACACCAGGGGGTCCAATAATAGTCCCAGTCCACGACTGCATGTATATGTCATCAGCATCATCCATTCCGTAGCTAACAGTTCCATCTCCGATTCCCTTTTCACCTCTCTCAAGCTCTTCCAATAATCTGAAATTCCTAGGAACTGCAGGGGGCAAATAATTTAAGAGTAAATTTCAAATCTAAGTTCTACTAAGTCCTTCAAAACTGTTTAAATGGAATAGTTACAAGAGAAATGCAAGAAATACACTTTTTAACACAGTTCTAAACACATTCTGTTCTATTTGTGAAAATTTATTCCACATCACAAAATTTTGAGGGTTCCATGTCTATTTCAAGAATCTCTCTCGTGATATAGTAGTTTTCAACAAATGATAACCAATGAGAGAGTGTTAGAAGGTGTGTGTAACTAGAACTCCTCATCGTTGTGATGACTGATGAAGGGAGGCGTTAATAATTGATAAATTTACAAAGGGATTTTATAAGAAATTTTAAAGGAAAAATACAATTTGAGTGAGGATAAGGCATTCTCATAAACAGAAAACAAGATACAACAAAGATATTTGAGAAGAATCTGTAATGTAGCAAAGCTGCCCATTCTCTTTGCATGTCAGTAATATAAACCCATTTCAAACAGCCACAGGGAAAAAACCAATAGAATGCCCACAATTTAAATTAGCGATACATTTAAAGAAAAAAGAGTGGGAATATGAACCATGTTGCAATGATCAAGTAGCAAACCGTAAGTCATCAGTATCATCCTAAGAGTTCATTTATCACTATTACCGAATATGACCAAGGCCACCACCATTCATATATCAGTATTAAAATATATTTACAATAACTGGCAAAACAGAACTTAGGCAGATATATGATATATTTATTATTAGAGAGGAATCATTAACAGTGTCAGATTTATCAATTTCCCCTCAACACTACCTAACAAAATAACCAGATCTTAGGCAGCTCACCACCACATAGCCTCCACCCAGTAACGAAAAATATTATTGGATGGTCACTGCGTATTGTGTATCAAACTATACAGAACTAAAGCTTGTGTCATAAACTGGCTTTGAAAGTGTACGAACCAATATAGGAAATAACAAAACACTTTTTAGGTTTTCAACAACAATTAAACTTGTCACTCACAAGCAATGCATACACGCATGTTGTGATAAACTTAAAATGACTTCAAACATAAACTAACTCCACAATACTGTGTATGACTAGGAGGATGGCATAATCAATGTACCCCCACAGCATAATTTAAATTTGTCCAGTAAGTTGATGAAACATAATTCCACCATTATATTACTATATTCATACCTTCACAAAGAGAAAAATACTTAAACAGATGGCAGCACAAGAACTTCAGCTGCGATAAGTGGCAAAAGTAAAAACCGAGAACCACAATTGAGCTACAACATCAAGGCTTTTGTGGTCTCCGAAACCCTATTGCAGCCACCTCAGCCCAATATCAAGGATAACAAATTCAAAATTTGCCAAAAAAAAAATCACAACTGCAATCGCGCAAGCACCATTTAAAACCCCGCATGGACTGCCCACAGCAACTCAATTGCCTCGTGCAGCAAGCTTTATACTAGATAGCAGACACAACATTGGCTAACGATTCCACCAATTACAGAAATCTTGAAGTAAAAATCTGCGTAACTCCCTTTCCATTTATTTCAGAATTGGTTATAGCATGGGGTGACTATTTTCCGGAGAAAAATGAAAGAAAGGAATCACCCCCTCTCCAATCACCATAACAATAAATAAAAAGTCAATTGTAATCATATACCTCCAAAATCAAAAGTCATTTATAAGTTACGGTTGTAACCAACTCATCATAACCCAACACAGGCACCCAATTCAAAACTAAAAATGGAACGCAACTAGAAACAGTGGGCTATGGCCAGAGCAAGCACAAAGTCTCGTTCCTCAATTAGGGAAGCACAAGATCACAAAAAACATGAAGAGTCCCAAAGCATTTAAGGATTGAAAAATTGAAGAACTGGAAAGGCAAATAACGATTGGTAAAAGGAATGAGTGCTCACCGACGACGCTGGATCCTTCGGAACCCATCACGATTGCGAGAAATTGAAACACTGAAAACGGGTAGGGTTTGTTTGGAGAATCGATAGAGAGAAGAAAGAAAGAAAGGTACCAAGTTTTATATATTTGGTGATGTTGCTGTTAGTTGTACTCCAATCCAACTACTGTAGAGGTTGGGAATATTTGTAAATTTAACCTAAATACATAGTTTCCATTTAGAAAACAAAAACATGTATTTTTTTTAATTTAATTTTATTAATTTTCGAATAAACATATTCGACGTCTTCATAAGTTAAAAAAAAACATGTATAATATTTAGTTAGATGAAACTAAACTTAACTTTTAAATTTTGATTATCAAATTTACTTATGAGAGAATGAGAAAAAAATAATTTCTTTTTCAAATTGTGTTGAAAGCTAAACGGTTTATAAATAAGAGTGAGTATTGTTGTAAATTTCTCTATGAATACTTTTGATACACAAAAATAAATGGAAGAAATTGTGTCAGTTCTCTATAAAGGAAAATCAACATGTACATATGACAAAAGTATTGTTTTTATGTGAAAAATGAGTGAATGGATTAATTTAAATAAGTGTTAATTAAATTTAGATCATGCTGAGTACCTTATTTATTTCATGATATATATTTATTTGAGTAGTATAACTAATAAATAAGATATGGCTTTTTGCTTTTAAGTTGGTGGGTGGAAAGTAAGAGAAGCGGAATAGATAACAAAATAAAGTGAATTTAGATAAATGAAAAGAGTACAAATACACCTTTGAAACATTCAGAAATTCAACCTAGCTAAAAAAGTGTGCAACTGTTGTATAGGGTTTTTATTTCCTCCTATCTCTTCCATTTTAATTTTGATTTCGTCCTTCCAAGCATGTTAATGTATTTTAGGCTTTTGGGATTTGAAATGATTTTGGGGATTGTTTGTGTTTAGGGTAAACATTTTGAAGGTGTGTTTAAACTTCAAGTCTTTGGTCATGAGAAATAAGTTTTTATGTTGAAAGATGTTATTTTTTGTCTCGACTTTTAAACAATGTAGGACTATTGAATGTTGAAATAAATCTCTCAGTTCATAGTCAAGGGAGGTTTTGAGACGAAAGTCAAATCTATTAAGATAATATCATTGAGATCAATCATCATATTTGTGTTTGTTTTTGCAGGATGGAAAACAGACTACAAAGACTCCTTAAAACACTCATCTCTTCACTCAACCTTTAGGCCTAGATATCTCTAAGTTCGGATATAACTTATTTATATTAGGTTTATGGGCCCTTAGCTAGCTAGGTTTGGACTATATAGATAATTATCATAATTAATCAGCTTAATGATCTGCTAATAAAAGTGATCATAGCAAAAGAGAACATGACAACCAACATAGAAAAATAAAGGGTAAGCTAATGGCAATTTTTAACATCCACAATGCTTATAATTGTATTATGAGAAAGCTACTAACATTTATATCAATCATGCATTCATAAAAACAAAGATCATATTATAAAGGATTACAAATATACTAATTCTAGATTCAAATTCGAATTTATGCATTGAATCAAACACTAGAAGTCATGTACCTACCATAAGATCATGAAAGAAATGCCATAATTGGTTGTTAGTTTCCCACTAAGGGTGTAAATTTATTCGTTCAAGAAAATAGTTTCTTCAGGGATTTGGTTTGATAAAATAGTAATCTATAATCTATTCAAGTTTGTTACAAAACAATGATAAATGTTTGAAAATAAGTTTGCATAAAAATAAAGATAAGTGATGTTGATTAAGATGTTTGGCTTGAACTTGGCTTCTCTCACTTAACTACACCACCCTTGATTCTCTACAAGTTTTTATAGTCTCCTCTTTAAGCTAGGTTGGGCCAAAGCATGAAGATGATGGGTATGGTGTTGAGTGGTGCGCGAAAGTAAGGCGATGAAGGGGAAAAGCTCTCATTTTGTGGTGGGATGGAGATGGTTGATGTTTCTCTTTGAGAGTTTGGGTTAACTCTAACGAAGGGTGGCTAGAGGGAACACTTGGGATGCTCTAGCCTTGACTTAGAGACTAGTTAAAAAAGGTTAAATATTTTGGCAACATTTCATTGCAAATCTCAAACTGGTTTTACAAGGAGGGAAACACCTATATTTATAAAAGAAGGTGTCTCCAAAGTAGACACAAACATTAAAAATGCTTCCATGGCTCCAAACTATAAAAAAAAACTTATCTTAGTGAAGGAGAGGAGGACTTTTGGCCACTAACTTTCAGGAAAAAACTCTCTACTAACTTTCAGGAAAAACCACTACTCTTGCAAAAGTTCCCCACTGGAATCATGACACATGGTCACTTATCCTAATGTGGGGCGCCCTTCATCATGCCTTGTCCACCAAGTTATGTTAAAAACTTAAACTAACCAAGATTACTTAAGTTAGGCTCAAATTGGATGTTGACCCAATTTGACCAAAGCTCTATACTACTTGGCCCTTAATACGAGGCCTAAAAGGAAATTTGACATTACTTTATCCTTAATAGAAGGTCTAGATATTCCCAATCTACTATAAGTGCTCCATGATGGCCCAAGGGAGAAAAGCTTGGCTTCACCTTGCATACATAACTCTAACTCTTCATGAAAGTGCTTAGTCCATGCTAGGAGGTATGTCATCATCCTCTCCCTCTTCAAAAGGATTTGCCCTCAAATCTTCAATTCTTTGTTTCCTCTTGGAGATGTTTGGTTTTCTTTCCCTGGGGTCAAATACCCTTATACAAAAAACAAGAGACAAGGTAAGTGTTATTAGAATAATTATCCAAAGCATGTAGCTCCCAAGGATCATACACTTGTGATCAAATGAATGATCAAGGCATTGAAGTTGGGGAGCATTTCTTTTTAAGATCTTGTTTGCCTTGTTGTGTTGAATCCACGTGCTTTTAGAGTGACTTCCCTTTCCAACATAATATCTTATTTGGTCTTGTTTTTCCATTCTAGAAGAAGGTGGAAAGAAGACTTCTTTGGAATCTTCACACAAACCTTTAGCCCTAAACATAAGTATTCTTTTGTCAGGGAAATCATTGGACTTGTGTGTGTCACCTTAACACTTTGAACATTTTGAACATTTGATTTCACTTTTATAAGTGTCATCATTTTTCTTTTTACTTCCTTTTTCTATATTATTTCTCATTTTCACTTGATCCTCTACCACTTGAGATGGTGTTAGAGGGTGAAACACAAACTTTTTATCCTTGTGGGTGAAGGTTATCTCATTAGTATGACCATGGTGTATGATTTTATTTAAAAAAAAAGCCAAGGCTTTCCCATTAAGATGTGACAAGCTACCATAGGTACTATGTCACATAACACATTATCCTCATAATTCCTTATGGAAAACTTAAGTTGATTAACAACTATGTCCTTATCATTATTAATTCATTGGTGTTTCAACCAACCTAGTGCTAACTTTTCAACCAACCTAGTGCTACAACAATTGCAACACAAACCACTATTCACAATAAGAGAACATGTATTTTCTAAAACTTTACATCTTGTGTGAAAGATGTTCTCTTTTTGGGTTAGTGCTTGGGAACTAGGTTGTTTGTGGAAAGTTCTTTTTATCATAAGATGATCCCCAATACAAGGAAAGGCATCCTCACCCTTATGTGTGTTTTTCTCCTCACCCTTAATATCACTTTCTTCATCTTGGCTACTATACACATCAATACCCCTTAAGATCATGATCCTTTTAGTGGGGCATTGTGATGAAATGAGACCTCTACCAAGACATTTGAAACACATAATGTCTTTAGTGAGTGTGTGATGATGTTCCCTCCCATAGTGTCTCTTTTTCTTTCTATAGGATCTTAGGGGGTTCTTCTTCTACCTAATTCTCGACCCTCATCATATAGAATTTCATCTTTTGCCTATACTTTTCCACACTCATGTATTTTTGTTGGAGCCTTTGGAGTTTATCCATAAGTTCCATGTGGTAGTAGGAAGGTATGTGTCTTCTTCTTAGGGCACTTTTCAAGTCATTCCAATATTGGATTTGAGGGGAATTGAAAAGTCTTCTTTATCTCACTAGGTAAGTTCATTAATACATAGCCTTCCCTTAGAAGCTTAGGATGGCTACGACAACTTTCTTATCCTCTATGATTTGATGGCACTCAAAAGTTATTCTACTTTCATCACCCAATCTAGGTATGCCATAACATCTTCTTTCCCATGGAAATGAGAAAGGTCTACCATAGTCTCTCTTGGTGGTTGTTCATGTTATCTCTTATACAACCAAGGCACGCCTGAGTTTGACTCGACCACGAAGCCATTTCTAGACAGCCCAAGCGCAATTAACAACCCATTAGTACTGTAGAGTGTAACATCCCGTCAGGATATTACTAATTTAAATAAATAAAACAATTAAAATCATAAAGTTGTCGCATTTATGAATAAACTTCATTTCCCAAAAATGCGGGAAATTTAAACTTTCATAAATATATATAATAGAAACAAAGTTCAAGAATACCAAATTGTAATAATCCAAAATAAACGTCTCAAATGAGATTACATTTTACTTCCAAAAGTAGAAATTACAAATAATATAAAACACCCCGGATATCCCCTTTCTGTAGCTAAGCGTCACCGGTTCCACCTGCATCAACATCCTCTGCTCACGTGTACCGCGTACACGATCATCGCCAAACACAAGCAGATAGGGTGAGCTTATAAAATCAACATATCTCATAACAATAATTAAATAGCCAATCATATATCTATAATTTCTACAATTAACCACTATATCATCTCTTTCTCAACTCTCTAACGTTTGGCCACAACCAGACCATTCATGTTCTACCTCTTCTAGTGATTACCCCAAGATAATTTGCTGCCAAACCTATCGGCCACAACCGACAGAGCACGTGCGGGAACCAATGCCACGAATCATACACCGTAACGCCAGGTGGAGTTCCCAATTACGAACATAGTCCGTAATGTCCCTAGACTACCAAACTCGTCAGCCAACAACTAAGGATGGCAATCTATCTGGACCCATTCGTACTGGCCACAACCAGCACACTCACACCGGCAACACTCGCCAACCCGAGCTCAACTCAAGGGTTCCTCGTGTTCATCCGCCATCCCGAGTTCAACTTGAGAGATGTCATTCTGAGCTCAACTCGAGGAATGTACGTGCTTAACCCCTATCCCGAGCTCAACTCAAGGGATATGTTCCGAGCTCAACTCAAGGAACCCAGCAATCTTACCTTTGAGACATCACCAAAAGCCTTGTAGATCACCCTACGAAGTCCAATCACTTAGGACTTACAGCAACCAAATCGCCTAGTGGGGGTCACGTATCGCTAGGCGCTATCCACTCCCAGACCGCCTGGCGGGGGACATGTACCGTCAGGTGCCAAGCGCCTCAGAATTCAAATTCATTAACTACAGCCCGACGGAACAACCCATACCGCCAGGCGGACGTGGTCCAAGAGACCACTGATTTCGTCGCCATCGCCTGGCGGGATACTCCCTTCCGCCAAGCGCCACCAATTCCAGAACCCCACTGTTTCCTTGCTATCGCCTGGCGAGTGCGATCCCACCGCCAGGCGCCACACCAGTAATATACTCTTACTGGTTTTCGTGACTTTTATTCAAGTTCCCCACAATGGTCTCACGTAATCATGTTTTCAGATAGTTGAACCCCCTTCACTTCATGTATATACCTTTAAACTAGTTTATCGAATTAGTCATGCATAAGTTCAACTATTCCAATAATCAATGTGTCCCTGTAAACTCCTACCTCTATAAGCTCTATTATTTACTCCACTTAGCTGTCCCGATTTCCATCACTTTATGCATCCTTTAACAACCTCCCTACCTTAGATTTACACACTTCCTACAAATTGGCAATTCCGACGATTCTTATAATCTTACTTGACCCTAGTCATCGTCTAGGACCACTAACACCATAATGGTCTGGACCACTGGTTCCACACTCACGCTAAGATCCTCACTCAACTATACCAGAATTTTCTTTCCCTCCCCAACTATAGTAGTCATTGTATGAACCACTCCTCTTGGCCTTTTTTTTCTTTTGCAATTGAGTTTCAACTTTGATGGCCAAATGTAAAACTTTGTCAAGAGAGGAGTACTCATATAACTCTACTAAATCTTGTATGTCCCTCCTTAAGCCACTCACAAATCTAGCTACCTTTTCCTCTTCACTTTCAAATTGGAGTCCTACTTTTAGAAGCATGGACTCCATTAACTTGTAATATTCATCTACACACATGGACCCTTGTTGAAGCCTTTGGAGCTTCAAAAGAGTCTCCCTCCTATAATAGGAAGGAACAAATCTAGCGCGCATAAGAGTTTTAATGTCCATCCAAGAAGCCGCGGGTGACCCTTGGTCATAATTCTTACAAACTTTATGCCACCAAGTATTGGCATACTCCAAAAATCCTAAAACAACTAGATCAACTTGTGCTTGATCATTTACATAATTTTCATTGAAAATTTGATCAACTTTAGCTTCCCAATCAAGGAAGATTTTGGGATCACTTCCACCATAGAACTTAGGAATCTTTGGAGTTTGCTTCTCTTGTGTTGGGTTGCGCCTAGAATGCCCTCTTTTCCTAGCCTCTCTTTCTTGCTCTTTAGCTTCAAGCCTTTGAATGTGCTCTTGGATTCTTAGGTCACTTTGCTCCTTTTCTTTTCTCAATTGTTCAAAGGACTCCTTCCTAGACAACTCCAAATCCCGAAGCACTCTCATCAATGTATTGTTTTTGTTTGGAGTAGGTGCATTTGATGAACTTGCCATGATTCCTACAACAAAACACTCAAAGCCAAGACAAAATAAATGAATTAGGGGTTAGACAACATAAAACCGAGACCAAATCCAACCCACAATGTAACCCAAGTGTTTAGATCACTCTCCCAATGTAACAAGGCAAGGCTAGCACTCAAAATCCACCAAAGGAGTGAAGAAAACACTTTTAAAAACTTGTTCGAAACCTTTCAAATGCAAGACAAGTGATTCGGCCACAACATCCCAAAAGTTTCAACAAAAGAAAACTACTAAGACAAAACAAAGAACACCTAGTGACAAGCAAGAAAAGCACAAAAACAAGGAAAGCTAAACTCTAAAGAAGAAAAGCTTGAGACAAAACTTTTAACAAGACTAAAACAAGAAAAGCACATTTTAAAGACTCTATGGAAAGTACTTGACAAGCATCTTCAAGTCTTAAATCATGCATACACCAAGAAAGATCATAACCAAGTTAAAGCATGGAACTAATTAGCCAATATCACCCAATTCTCAAGTATGAAAACTAGTAGCATAACACCTAGTGAAAAACACACTTTTAGTTCACCAAGGAGCAAGGTTGCTCTCAATTTTTAGGCAAAAATTGGTGCAAATTTTTCTTCTTTCACAACTAGTTTCATAAAATGGTGAGAAAGAGTTTTAGGTGGCTTGGACACTTAGTTCCTCAAGTTTTAGGCCAAAATCAATTTCATGGAGCATACATCAAGCAAGACATAAAGTGAAAGCAAGATTCAAATACTTGTAAAAACAAGAATAAGAAAACTTCAAGATAACATATGACATATGACTCAAGCAAAAGTTAGGCACATTTAAAGACTCAAACATGTCATACACAAAGACACAAACATGTAGCTATCATGCATTTAAACTCATGGATTTGAGGCTCAAAGACTAAGCATCCAAAGATATGTTATCCAACAACATTTAGGAGTAAGAAGAGTAACAAAAACAGTAGCCAAAACTACCCAACATAACCTGAAAAACGTTGATTCGCGGTGATCTCGGCAGCTCTGACTTTTGCTCACTATTTCAATCATAACTCTCTCCACAAAACTCCAAATGCATTGGTTCTTTTTTCATTAGAAACTAGACTAACATAGCTTTCCATTGACATCAAGAACGTAATTTTTGGATCACTGAGCAGGTGCAGTTTAGTCTTTTAAAATTGTGAACAGTTTCTGCCAGCATTGTTTTTTTGTGCAATGGAAGTGGATTTGAATCATACAAAGATAGCTACAACAAGACAAGGTTAGCACATGAAAAACACCATATTCAAGATAACCTAGGCTCTAGATACCAAATGATGAAGGATTATCTTGTTCCTTTTTAAGATTATTGAATATGGTGTGAGTTGATTAAGAAAGCTAAGTGAAACTGGACATTAAGATAGCAAGCTATCTAGATGTGAAGGTTCCTTTCACAAAGCTCAAGAGAAGAAGATGATGGATTGATTCAAAACAAAAAGGAAATGGAAAGCACATAAACCATAGAAAACCAAGAACAATTAAAGGAAGAAGAAAACATAAAATGGAAAGGAAAGAAATGGTAAAAATGTGAGAAGCACGCCACTACAAGGCTAGGCTAGAAGCCATGGCAACCTTGAAGATGAGTGGATGTGTGCCGCCACTTGCTACGCAAGATAAGGCTTAAAAGTATTCACTCCCAAGGGAGGAAACTCTCACAAATGGTTGAGACACAAAAGTGTTTTTACTTCAAAATGTTCAACCCTTTTACATGTCTAGGAGCACCCTTTATATAGAAGAGTTTAGGGGCCTCTAAGCAAATAAAAGATACCTAAGGATGTCTCTACAAAAACCTAACCCTAGCTTCTAGAAACTACGTCAAATAAGATTACAAAAATGAGAGACAAAAGACCTAACTATGGTGTGTGCAAGGCTAATTTCGTTCTAGCACAAAAGGAGACAAAGAATGTGTCTCATATGTCTCCAAAAAGTGGCCAAAGTGTGCTAAAAACAAAGGAGACCAAAGGTACATAGGTACACTTGCTTCATGCCTTTTACTTTATACTTTATGCCTTTGCTTTACTCTCTCATCCACATCATTTGTGCTCCCCAATCACCATGCGCCACCTAGCATTGCTTTCTTACTCCTAATTAACCTACAAAGCAAATAAACATACATTAGCATGTTGGCTTAAGTCAAGTCAACTATAATCAACAAGTCAAACCTAGTCAAAGGTCAACAAGTCAACTAAAGTTGATTCAACTAAGTCAACTTAGGGAATCAAAAATAACAAACACAAATGAAAGGGATGAAGGATTAGTGAACTTCCTTTCTAAACATGCTTAGTCTTCTTAAGCATGTGCCTCCATCCTTGGTTGGGGTCAATCCTTCATCAGATAGGACCCATGGCTGCCTTATCGAGATTTCTACCGAGGGTGAGTGATCGTGGGCATCCGTACTTCGAATGCCTCCAGAAGGGAAAGAATTTTTGGTGGACAAACGAGTGTGAACAAGCCTTTCTGCAACTAACAGAACACCTGTCATGCCCACCGATTTTATGCCAACCACAAAGGGGTACCTATGAAATTGTATATCACGGTCACCAACAGTGCCATAAGCTCGGCCTTGATGCTGGACTAGGGGGAGGACCAACTGCCAATCTACTTTGTTAGTAAAACTCTTCGAGGGGCGAAAATCATATATCAGAAAATTGAGAAAGTAGTTCTAGTTGTGGTTCTCTCCACGCGAAGACTACGCCATTATTTCCAGGCACATCCCGTCATAGTAATGACCAACCAACCCATAAGGCAGATCCTCCAAAAACTTGAAGTATCAGGACAACTCGTCAAATGGGCCATCGAACTTTCGGAATATGACATCTCTTTCGAACCTCGCAGTCCTATCAAAGCTCAGGTATTGTTCGACTTTGTGGCCGAGTTGACCCCAATCGCCATGGAGGGAGAGGAGTATGGAGGATGGGTGTTGTTGGTTGACAGAGCAATGAACTCGAAAGGAAGTGGAGTTGGCATCATCTTGGAGGATCCACAAGGTGCTCTACTAGAGCATTCACTTCATTTCGCCTTTCGAGCGAGCAATGATCAAGCAGAATACGAGGCTCTAATAGCGGGAATGTTGCTCGCCAAAGAGCTCAGCATGAAAGAACTAACGGTGAAAAGCGACTCCCAGCTAGTAACAAGACAAGTTTCGGGGGAATACCAAGCTAAAGACCCTTTGCTCGCTCAGTATCTAGATTTCGTTTAAACCCTGGCTACCACTTTCAACTCGTTTAGACTGATACACGTCCCAGAGGGGCAAAATTCATGTGCCGATCTCTTGTCTAAATTAGTGAGTTGATCGCGCCTAAGACGACAAAGATCAATAATACGAGAGATATTGGTGACACCTAGGGTCACAAACACTGGATCCAACGTCCAAACATGCTCGATCATCATTGAACAAGAGAGGGGACCTCCTTCAAAATCATGGTTGGCCCCTTACTTGTTGTACCTGGCAGATGGTCGTCTACCATTCGATCCCACGGAAGCTCAAGCTGTTAGAAAGAATGCGGCCAGATACACCATCATAGAGGGACGACTTTTTCGTCGAGATTTCAGCCAACCACTCCTCATCTACGTCACACTGGAGGAGGGCAATCCGTTGATGTCCAAGCTCCATGAAGGTATTTGCGGCAGTCACGTCGGAGGCAGAACCCTGTCCTTGAGGGTTCTCCGAGCTGGTTATTATTGGCCCACGTTAAAATAAGATTGTCGAGATTTCGTGAGACGATTCCCACAATGTCAGTGCCATGTCAACCTTCACCGAGCACCACCTGAGGAATTGCACTCCATAAGCACTCCATGACCTTTCCACACATGGGGAATCACATTCTAGGGCCATTCCCCCTGGCTGCTCGACAACGAAAGTTCTTGATAGTCGCAATCGAATATTTCACAAAATGGATCGAGGTAGAGCCCGCAACAACAATCTCGGCGAGTAAAATAAAAGCTTTTATTTGGAGAAATGTCGTCTGCCGATTTGGAGTTCTGAGGCGATTAATCTCCGACAACGAAACGCAATTGACGACATTAGTTGTACGCGACGCTTGTAAAAGCGGGGGAATCTGTCAAGTGTTCTCTTCTGTGGAACACCCGTAGACAAATGGATAGGCAGAGGCAACAAATCAAATAATTTTAAGAGCTTTGCGCCGGCGTATCTCCACAGTGAAAACAGATGACCACAAGGGAAACCCCCTTCAATCTGGTATATGGTATGAACGTTGTTCTACCTATAGAGGTTGAACAACCTACTCTCTGAGTTAGAACATTCTTTGTCGCCTTAACAGAGGAAGGTGTGCGAGCAAATCTAGACATCCTACATAAGGTGAGAGAAGTGGCGAGAATCAAGAGCAAGGCAATGAAAAGACGAGTCGAATCTAGGTACAAAAGCAAAGTCATCCCCCGATCGTTTAGGGAATCCGATCTCATCCTCAGAAAAACCCATCCCTTACAAATCGAAGATAAACTATCCCCGAAGTGGACGAGACCCTTCCGTATCAAACAAGTGCTCGGGAATGACACCTACGTCTTAGAAATTCTAGATGGATCGGAAGTTCCCGGAACTTGGAACGCAGTAAATCCCCGTCTTTATTTTAGTTAAACCATCATGTATTTCGTCCATATTGACACTCTTCTTCCCTTGGCTAAGGAACACAAGGGTTGTTTAATGAGGTCAGATTCATTTTTTAAATAAAATTCATATTTCTTTGTTCCTAATTAAATGATGCAATTCTCGACTACCTAAGCTCGGCTTAGGGGCGGTGAATAGTCGTCTAAAGCAACTACTTAAGCTCGGCTTAGGGGCGGCGAAGAGCCGTCTAAAGCGACTACCTAAGCTCGGCTTAGGAGCAGTGACGAGACGTGTAAAGCGACTACCTAAGCTCGGCTTAGGGGCAGTGAAGAGCCGTCTAAAGCGACTACCTAAGTTCGACTTAAGGGCGGTGAAGAGTCGTCTAAAGTGACTACCTAAGCCCGGATTAGGGGCGGTGAAGAGCCGTCTAAAACGACTACCTAAGCTTGACTTAGGGGCGGCGAAGAGTCGTCTAAAGCGACTACCTAAGCTCGGCTTAGAGACGGTAAAGAGCTGTCTAAAGCGACTACCTAAGCTCGACATAGGAGCAATCAACTAAATCGAATGCTTAGTCTCAGCTCGGTATCCACTTTGGACTTGAGAGTTACGAATAAATAGCGCAAAATCCGTAGCAAAATTTAAAGATTGCAAGCGACGATCTCGTAAGACCAGTCAACTAAGTAAAAGAAAATATTTCAAACGAAAGGTCAAAGCACGCGACATCACAAATACGAGCATAAAAACATCCACAGGTACGACCTCATTTCAAGTTCAGAATCTTAAATTATACAAAGTATTGTTTTTCAATATACGAAGAAGGAAACATCAAATCTAAAAAACCAGCATCACCCATCGACCAAGTCCTCGTCAATGACGACTTTTTTAGCATCCCCACCAGAAAGATCAGCGGAAGGACATAGGAAGCGGACCTGCTCCAAGGCTGCCTCGAATCCTATTCCATACGTTGTAGCAGCCTCGTTTGCCAGTTTCTCCTTCTGCTCCTTCCATACTTTCTACTTTTCTTCAGCCTTTACCCCAGTCGGCGGAGATCTCCCTCAAGACTGGTCGCTTTCTCGGTAGCCTCCTTGAGAGCGATCTCGAGTTCAGTAGACCTCACTTCCTGTTCCTTGAGGCCTTTCCTCAACTTTTCCATATCAGCAAGCTCGGAAGTCAGTCGAGATACTTCTAGCTTTATGGTGGCGATCTCCTTGTCCTTTTTCTCTTCAACAAGACTTAGGCGGTTCATTTTTTCACACAAGGATATCGAAGACACCTCGACTTTATGGAGAAAGGCGCATATGTTCTCTTGGATCGATGACACATCCTGATTGAGCAAACACCGGAGATCATCCTAAAAAATGTTGTGAGCTAGATTATGTGCCACATGACGATACGACGAATCCCAGAAGCTTTGGCATATGCTACTCGAACCTTCCAAAGGCAGCTGTCCTGTGGAAGAAAGAGCATGCTCGGGGCGAGAATGTGAGGACGTCGCGACCATCTCAACTTCACCACAGGCCATCGATCCCCTTCTCCGGCGTTTCAACTCGGATTCTGATATTGTCTCTCCATCATCAGATGGTACCAGCATGGCATCCGCAACTCAGGTGAGAGCCTCCACCACAGTAGGTTGAGGTACAAGGGCTCGAATACTCTTCAAACGCCTAGCAAGATCCTGTTTGGACATACCCATCCTAGACTCTACAAAAGCAAAATAAAAAATAAATTATCTTAAACAGCGAGCATCAAAGGAGAGAAGCCAAGTACACATCCATGAACCAACCGATGTAGAATTTAAGGTTAGCAGGTTGAAACTCGAAACTTAGAACTTATTTAATCTCAAACAACATTTTGAGTTGTTCCAACAAGAGGTAATGCTCTCGCTCTTATGGGTCAAGATCTCCTAGCTGCCTAGCTCCGACAAAGCTGGGATTCTGAGTCCAATATAGCGGGAACCCTCTAGGAGATCAGGTTTTTGAGAAGAAGCTCGGACCTTCAAGAAGGAACCCTTAAAACCCTTGTAAGATGATTGAAACAATGTCAAAAGCACTCGACCTCCTACGCCACTTAGGGAAGACCACATCTGCTTAGTGGATTTCTTCATCTCGAAGAAATAAAGAAACACATTCGTGCTCAAAACTAACTCGAAATGGGTACATAAAATGTGGAAAGCTTGGACGAAAGCCCAACTATTCTGATGTACCTGTGCTAGAGCCACGTTGAGCTCGGTTAACAGAATTTTTTCAAAAGAGCTCAAAGGTAACCTCAGCCTGATCTTAGAAAAAAGGGTTGAGTAGAAAAAACAAAATTGCCTCGAGGCAGAATCCGTGCTGATATCAGCACACACCGGCTCGTCTAAAGCACATCAGACTATCACGACATCAGCCTCATTACTTTGGCATATTCTCTACCCCCGACGAAACCGATCCACCATCTGATCCGAGGTAAAACTCGATATTTCCCTACAGAGACCTATGGGCGCCTAGCGATACAATTCATCATAAGAGGTCGTGATCAATCAGACACAAACTGAGCACGACAGTCTAAGACCTCCTAGCATGGACAAACAAGCAAAAACGCAGAAACCACTCAAAGACAACCTCAAAGAAACCAGAAAACCATTTAAAGATAAGAAAACCACTCAGACAAACCCTCATCGCAGCTAGAAAACCACCAAAACCCCCAAACTGAACATTTTTTCCTTCCTTTGGAACACAATCCCCCATTCCTATAAAAACCACCTAGAAGAACTACTATATTGAGCATCTCATAAACGAATGCAGGGCATCAAAACGCAAACGAAGAGCATCAAAGCATGAACTAAGTAACAGAAACTAAAGCTCGAGTAAAAACCATCCTTTCAAGAGTATTAGTATGACACCACGAACACAACCAACAAAACGCATAAAGTGAGTAGAGGAAGGGGTTAACTGAAATACCTCTTGGAAGACGCAACGATCCTACGGGAAAACACCATTTAAGGCAGTCTCGAAGGAGGCTAGAGAAGAATGATGCGAGTAATGGCCACGAAATCAGCAAAGGATAGAAGTGGATATATGCCGATATCGCGTGACGAGAGATGAAAAGACAAGATGGTAATGAAAGGACAGGTTTAAGAGGGAAAACCTGAATTTTTAGGAAGTTGAAATGTTCTGAAACATGGCCCACGTGGCACTTTGTTATTGGTGATGTTTGAGCAATCGAAGATCGTGCGCGCCAGGGGGAACAAGACGATCTCCTCGCCAAGTTAACTGTCCATGAGGTTGGAGGGTTAGTGCACAACCCAGGCGCGCCTGAGTTTGACCCGACCATGAAGCCCTTTCTAGACAGCCCAAGCGCAATTAACAGCTCATTAGTACTGTAGAGCATGAGGCTTGGAAAATGACCCCTCAAAGGGCGGAATTAACGAAAAGATACCCCCAACGGGAAGCTATCCCCCAGGAAGCGCAACCTTCTCGCCACGGCCCAGATTCCCCGGATAGTCGTGCTAAGGACTAGCATACTAACTAATATAAAAAGAGAAAGGGAAGAAGACAGGAGACATCACAATTTCTGCTCTTTCTAGACTTATACTCGGTTATTAATTGGACCAACGTCGACAAGAACACCTCCCATGCCTTCTAGGTGAAGGAGGTTGGTAGAATTGGTTGACAATCCTACTACCTTCCTCGAAGTGTGTGACTTGTGTGAGAGTTTTAGAACTCCTTCTTATTTCCTCTTGGACCTTTTCTTGTTTTTTTTTTTTTTTTTAAAACAAGGTGAAGTCATTAAGAGTGAGAATGACATTACAAGTGAAGTCACCATGATACAGGTCAGTTTCCTTTTTTTTTAAAAATAAGAAAGCAAAGTCGTCATGAATCAAACCGTTTTTAGTGTATTAGAAAAGTGAAGTCATTAGGACTCATGACGACTTCACTTCAATATTTAAAAAAAAAAATAAGTGTAATTAAATATTTTAGTCTTTTTTTAATTTGAGTTGAATTGTACAATAAATAGGAAAAATACAATCTACCATTTTGTTTCAGTTCTTGTGGAGGTCGTAAAATGAAATTAGTCGATTGATTGTCATCGACATCCCTCTAGTCGCTAGATATAATGATCTTAATATTATCTAATGTATTCCAATAATATTTTTGTATTTTAATTATTTAATGTACTAATCAACTCAAATTAAAAAAAAATATTTAATTGCTTAAAAAAATACTTAAGTGAAGTTGTCATGAGTCATGACTAGAGATGGCAAATAAATTTGTCCCCGTGGGTATTACTTGAACCCGTCCCCATTTTGACGGGGAATTCCCACATTGACTGGGTATGGGTATGGTTATGGGGAATTCCCGACTTTTTCAATTGGGTATGTGGATGAATATGGGGATTTACATATCCCCGCCATAATACTCGTCCCGTTTAAATTATTAAAATATTCACAATTAATTAAGTAATCATATATATATATATATATATATATGTATATCAAATTTTTTATTTCCTCTAATTATTTGGTTTATCATGAAACTCATTCGCATCTCAATTATAGTTTTCACCTTATCATAACCTTTATGTAATTATGTTAAAAATATGTATGTCAATTAAAATTTTTTTATGTCTCACATTTGAACATTTCTATTATTTTTAAAATTTTTATTTATTGTATATTTTCCTTTCTCCTGATAATGTTTAATACTCTCAATTTAAGTATTTAATAGCACAAACCTTTCGTTTACTAGATAATATAAAAAAAATACTTATTATTATTAGTTTTTGTTTCATTTGAAGAACTCTTTTGTTTTGCTAAAACAATTTTTGTTATTTCTCAACCATTGGGTATATATGTTGATATTTGAAAAGTTTTCTTAAATCTATAAAGTATTTTTCATCTTATCATAGCCTTAATTATACATTTGTTTTCCTTTATGCGATTTTTTTCCAATAGTCTCTCAAATTGTTTAGAAACATTTATTAATTTATTAATATTTTTATTTGTTGTTTATTTTCATTATGTAGAATACTATTTCGATATATTTTATCTAATTATTTTTTATTTTCTAACTCATTATCAATCATATTGTAATTTTTTCACTATAATTGTATAAATAACTTTTATTTACTACAATATAAAAGTTTAATGTAATTGTCATAAATATGTTTTTATCACCATCCAACATAATTGAAGTTCAAAAGATATAAGATCTATGTTAAAATTTTATTATTATGATTATTATTTGTTCTTTGTATCATTTTGATCAAGTGATGTATTATAATTTTTATTAGTGTATAAAAAAGAGATTCATTAGAATTTAAAAGATTGAAATAAACAAATATTTAAAATATATTTTAATTTGAATATTTGTTTTCCTTTTAAATTTTTTTAAAAACTATTTTTAAATTTTATCAACTAGGTTTCATTAATGTCTGCAAATTTAATAAATGTGTTGGTTCTCATAAAATTTTATTTGGTATTATAATCTAAAATGAAAATAATTATAATTTATTTTAAACTTTTATTATGATTATTATTTAAAAGATTGAAGTAAATAAACATTTAAAATATATTTTAATTTGAATATTTATTTTTCTTTTAAATTTTTAAAAGAATATTTTTAAATTTTATCAACTATGTTTCATTAGTATTTGTAAATTTAATAAATGTTTTGGTTCTCATGAAATTTTATTTGGTATTATAATCTAAAATACAAATAATTATAATTTATTTTAAAGTATTTGATATCGAAGAAACAACCATTATTCTAATATTGAATATTTGATAATATAATGTTTCCTTTGCCATAATTTTTTATTATTTTAAAAAATTAATTAAAATTAATATTGAAGTAGTAAGAAAACGGGTATGGGTACGAGATTATACACGTTACCCGGTGAGGATGAGGATGAGACAAAAGTTTGATACCCGTTGGGTTTGAGTATGAGATGTAGATGAACTTTTTCTACGGGAATGGGTATGGTATGTGATAGCGAAACTCGTGCCCGCCTCGCCCCGCCCCGTTGTCATCCCTAATCCTGACGACTTCATTTTTCTAATACACTGAAATCGGCCTAAATCATGATGACTTCACTTTTTCAAAAAACAAAAGGGAAAACTGGTTTGTATCATGATGACTTCAACTTTGATGTTGTCCTCACTCCTGACAACTTCAACTTTGATGTCGTCCTCACTCTTGACGAGTTCACCCTATTTTACAAAAGAAAAAGGTCAAACGACCCATATTTACAAATTCCACTTCAAACCAACCCTGAAATATAAGAAAGGTCTTGAATACAACTTCAAAACTATTATTTTTTTAAAAATAAACATACAAAGAGATTTCAATAATAATTATTTATACTTTTATTACATTAGTGACTGTAATTAAATATATAAAATTTGAATATATCATTTTGATCTTTTAAAAATTTTCATCCAGATCTATCACCGACAATCGTCCAAAAATTCCAAAAAGTCTCTCCCTATCACTCTTACCTCGTTAGAATGATTGGCTAACACTCGATGATGAACACTCTTATACGCTTCGTTAGAAATTATCTGATACACGAAATCATGAATAAGTATATAACCAAAATTTAACCAAAATCTTCTTGTAGTTAAATGCTTCTAATAATATGTTCACAAGATATAAGTTAACATGTGATTTCATAATCTAATTCTAATCATTTTACTTCCCTTTCTTTTTGTCCGTTAAATGCATATATACTCTTCTAATTAAGACCACTAATAAACTATTAATTTCTTTTTAAAGTAAACATTTAAGATAAATAATATTTGAAGGATTAAAAATATTTTAAAATATTTCATAAATTTAATTAATTTTGGTTAAAGTTTCATTAAATTGTTTTAAAATTTACCACAATATTTTTATATTTAAAAAACTTTTCATCTAAAAAACTATATAAAAAATTTACATATTTAATGATAAAAGAATATAATACAAATTCAATTACAAATACTCAACATCTGTAAAACAATTAAATTAAATTAAATCTATTTAAATAAACCGATATACACACCAACATGCAATAATAACCATTATTATCTTCATTGTAAGCACATCAGTTCAGTGATAAAGGATTTATTTAATTAAACTTATAATAGTACTATTGTTACACGATAACTCTTCCTTCCTCCAAACTCATCTCGCCGAGCCTCTCCGCACCCTCCATACAACACACGTGAAACACGTACCACCTCCTTATCCCACTCCACCACCACCTCGGGAATCTCTGACATAATTTGAAAAAGTAAAATAAAAAGTAATTTTTTTATTAGATTGCTGTGGTTATTTTATAATTTTATATTTATTTATTTTAAACAACAATTATTTTTAAATGTTTTCCAGAAGTTTTATAAAATTTATCTACAGTTAAAAAAAAAAGTGTGTACATATTCGTTATTTGAATGTTTTACACAAAAAGTTTTAAATAATGAAACACCAAATATCACCCAGTACTTTCGAGGCTCTGTGAAAAGGTTTAATTTTAATTTTAGTTCTTATTTAAACTTTTTTATACGTTATTTCAATCTCACAATTAATTTCTTTTATATAGTTCTCATGTTTTAAAAAGTTTCCAACTTCAATTCAATCCTCAATTTTGTATACACTTATTTTTTATGTTTTAATTAATTAGATCTAAGTGACACTTTAAATAAGTAGGTTAAACTTAGGGTTTTGTAGACCAAAATAAAATATATAAAACATATATAAATTTAAAATTAGAACAATTTGAAATTTTGTAATATCTTAAGATTAAATAAAAAAATAGATAAACTAAAAATAAAGAGACTAAGATCACAAATAAACAACTTAAATAAATAAATTGTAATTTAGCTATAACCTAATTGTGTTTTAATATATATATATATATATATATATATCTTTATTTCCTTTATTTCAGAATTTAATTATTTAAATTTAAATTATTATTTAAATATATATTTAACGTTTGATTTTTTTAAGTCATAATATTAATACAAATTATTTAATTATCACCGAAATTCCATTTAATACTATTCTTCCAACATAATTTATTTCATAATAAATGAACATAATTAAAATTTCAACCAACTGGTCCAAGGAGCACAAGTCCTAACACTTGTGCCAAGTGATTTAATGAATATACCATATCAATATATTGTTAACTAATAAAAAGTAGTTTGAATATAATAGTTAAGATAATTATTATTAAATATCCTAAATTTATTATCTGTGCTAAATTATAATAGAAGGGTTTTCCATTTTACGCTAAAAATAACGTAAACATTTGTTCCCGCAACGAAATAATTAATCTGCTTGGCAGACAAAAAAATGTTGCATTCAAAGAAAGAACTTCAGTAAGTTCAGCAAAGTAATTTGTCAAAAAAGTCCCCCGCTGATGGATTCAAGTATTTAAAATCAACATTGGCAAGGGTACAGCCCCTTCCTAACTTCCCGAAGTTTGCGAAGATGGCAAGTTTCTCTGACCGACGTTGCTCCTACCTCTTAATAAGAAGTTATCATTGTATTTGCGGAGACTTACACGAAGGAAGTAAGGCCTAATTTAAGTTAAAATGGTTTTGGTGTATAGATTTGATAAAACAAGTCTACAAGATCATATGTGGTAGATGAAGAATTAATGAATGCATTCATGATCACGTTAGAACTCTACTAAATCTGAAATTAATTTGAAAATCATGAAGCTTATATTTTGTATTGTATTTGTAGACTATATGGCACACGTTAGATGTCATTTGTCTATTCTATCTTGGGAGTATCCTTTTTAATCGGTTAAAAATGATTTTAACAAATTAAAAGACTTGTTGCATATAGTTTTGGTATGAATGTATTCGATCCATTGAATTGTTATTCAACCGATTGATTTCACTTAATTCAAGTGAAATCAACATATTGTACGCACAAATCAATATATTGAATTCACTTATGACCAAGCTATATAAGCTAGTTTTCAGAGAGATGAGATACAACTTGAGATTTTTGGGTATGAAAAATAGTCATACAAATGTGGAAAACTCTCTCTCTAGATTACATATTTGCAGCTGGTGTTTGAAGATCTTGATTGATCTTGGATAGGGGTGGCAAACGGGCTAGCCCGTCAAACAGAAACGGGCCAATAGTCACAACCCATCCCGTATAGGACGGGCTAACGGGCCGGGTCGGGCTGGCCCGTCTAGTTTTTTTATTTTTTTATTTTTTTATTTTTATTTTTTTAATTAGTTTTCAAATTTTTTAATTTGTTTTATTTTTTAAATTTGTTTATATATACATATAAATTATTATTAAAGTCATATTTAATCAAATAAAATATTATTTTAACTTTTAATTGATTAGTTAATGTTTTTAATTAAATAAGTTAAAATAATTATTAAATTTACATATTAAATTATTCAATTATAACTAATAATTCAAACTTAATTTGTAGGTGTTAATGATTTAAATTACAATACTATTATATATTTATACATTTAAAATATATAATCTAAAAAATTAATCTTTTTAATTATTTTTATTTTATTTTATTTTTTTAAAACGGGCCAACGGGTCAGGACGGGCTGACCCGTACTTTGGCCCGTCAAGTTGACGGGCTGGACGGGACGGGCCAGAACGGGCTGACGGGTTGAAATCTTCAACCCAGCCCGTTCCTTTTAGCACGAGCTGACGGGCTGGCTCGTTGGGCCCAACCCGTTTTGCCACCCCTAATCTTGGAGCAATGTTTTGCTTGTTTGAAGCTAGAAAAACACATGTTTGGTTGGCTAGGGAGAGCCTCCATCAGGTTTGGTTGTTCTTGTGCTTCTGTGTTGTTCCTGGTGTGATTCTAGGTCTGTAAGTGGGATTTTTACATTGTTGGGGATAAGATTTTTATGGATTCAGGAATCTTGCTGTTTTGTTTTATTCAAAAGTGTAATCTTGAGGGATTGTGTAAAACTTTTGATATTGGTATAATGCATGATCAGGCCCAGGTTGTCCTAATAAACTAGATGTAAGTTAGTTATTGAGTGAACCAGTATAAAAATTAGTTTGTGATCCTCTCTTCCTCATCTTGTTCTTCACTTAAATCTCAAGAAAACTTACTAAATCTATCTTTGTAAGGTGTGCTTGTGTTTTTACGTTATATGGTAATATAACTAAGTCGCATATATCAATTGGAAATAATCTTGGCTGATGTAACATCCCGATCGGATATTACGAATTTAAATAAAAAAATAAAAAAATAATAAATAAACGTCGTTTATTGAAATATCATTTCCCAAAAACACGATAAATTTAAAACTTTATTTCGTCACAAAGTAGATCAAAATCCATACTTATAAAACTCAATTATAATGTCAAAGTCTAGTAATATAAAAGTTTACAATTTATTTAAAAAAATAATAAACTCTGGTAAAAACTTCTCCCAAACGAGCCCCTGCTCCAACTCTATGCCTCACCAGATCCACCTACAACATCATCTGCTCACGTGTACCGCATACACGATCATCGCCAAACACAAGCAGATAGGTTGAGCTAACAATTACAATAAACATATATACAACATATATATATATATATATATATATATATATATATATATATATATATATATATATATATATATATATATATATAACCCATCTATATCAAAGGATCACTATCCTTTGATTCCATATCACATGGCCACCACCATGTCATCCATGGTCTACGTCTTTAGACGAATATCTCAAGATGTCTTGTTGTCACACCTACAAGCCACAACTTGTAGAGCACGTACGAAAAACCTACTACGGACCATACTTTGTAATGCTGGGTGGAGTTCCCAATACGAACATAGTTTGTAACGTCCCAAGACTACCAAACTCGTCAGCTAGTTACTGAGGAGGGAAATCAATCTGGACCCATCCGTATGAGCCACAACTCGCACACTCACACTGGCAACACTCGCCAACCCAAGCCGCAACTCAAGAGTTCCTCGTGTTCATTCGTTATCCTAAGCCACAACTCAAGGGATACGTTCTGAGACATAACTCAAGGAACACAAGCAAGTTGACCTTCGAGATATCACCAAAGCCTTGTAGACAACGCACATCCAAAGTAAGCAAAACACAAGCCCTGCCTCTACATTATCGCCTGGCGATGCTCTTGAGCCGCCAAGCGAAACGCACTTCCAAATCGCCTGGTGGGGGACACGTGCCGCCAAGCACCAAACGTCTCGGAGCCCAATGACCTGTAGACATCACCTGGCGGGACCACCCTCACCGTCAGGTGCTACTCGCTCCAGAACCCCACTAATTTTGTAGCTCTCGCCTGACGGGTCAATCACCACCGCCAGACGCTACATCAGTACTTTCGAAATACTGGTGTGAGTCTCTTGAGAATGTTTCCACCCATTGTTCCCTTATTACATTCGCATCCTTCAGTCGAAGTTGAGTGAAACAAACGTCCACACTCTAGAATCCACAACTCTATTGCCTAAGGGTGTAAATACCTTTATGGTTTTGTCATTAGGAATTATTCTCACACTTTAACATATTCACCAGTGCAATCCAATCATAGGAACCCTCCGATTCATTATTAACATGTAGTTTGAGCATAGTTTCCCTAATAGTACCATAATTACCATAATTTCCCATAATGAATTTTACCTATTGCACTTCTAACCTCAACCACCTATACTTCACCCCAAACTAACAACATACACTGCCCAAGGTATTCAAACAACGAATATCAAATTCCTATATCCCAACACAGCTAAGGTATGCATCACAACTGATATCTCAACCTTGAACACGACATTTCTAACATCATAATTCCCACTATTCCAATATATTTAACCAATCATAATTTACATATAATTTAGGTATTCAATTCACTCATCCTTGACCCAATGCCCCCGTGATTCACCATCCTAAAACAAATAACCGCGGAAAGCCTCAGACCCTTAATTTCCCGCACAACCACGCAGAGTTGTATTATACTACGTTGGTGCCTGGCGATTGGCCCTGTGCCGCCAGGCGGTGCATGCGATTCTGGAAAAATTTCATAATTTCCCCAACATATGAGAACCCTCAGATCACCATCATCCACATTTCATCCATTCATTAGACCATAATATAATCAGCTGCATCCAAACCTTAAACTAAGATAAAACTAACCACTTCTAGTCCAATTCACACTGAAATTTAATGATAAATTCAAAATCCCCAATTACCAAAATCATCCAATTTCCCCGTGTCAATATGAAATTTCATCTTTTATTCCTTCCCTTTAGTCAATCCATGATTAAAGCATGTTTTCCACCGATCAAAAGTAATCCAGAACACCGAAAAACCTAAAATCAATTTAATTATACTCGCGTTGCCTAGCGGGTGTTCATCACTGTCAGGCCATTAATCATAAACCTAGAAACTGGGTGATCAGGGATGTGTCGCCTAATGGCACATTGCTTGCCGCCAGCCGGTTCCTCGTAGGAACCCATAAATGCACATAAACAACATGAGTCGCCTTACGGTATTTTATCGCCCGCTAGGCAGTTTCTGGAAAATTTCCAGAAATACGAATTTAAATAGATTTAACCAAGTTTAAGCAGTTTATTCATCATAAATCATACAACTAATAATAATACAATTGCAACTCCCCTAACCTGGTTTCCTTGCTAAAACTTGAATATTATTGATTCCTTCCTTGCTCCCAATGGCTTGCCTTAGTTTTCTCTCCAATTCAGCCCCTATGCTTTAATCAACAACACAATTTCCACTCTGAATTCTCTCTCCCTATTGTGCAGAACAATGGCAACCTTCAGCCTCTCTCTTTTCCCTCTTAATTGGCCAATTACTAAGCCTTAACGATGGGTTAATGGCTCAAAACGAAAATTCCTTCATTGGTAGTGGTAATTACCATTAAAGCACAATTATTAGATGGTTTTCCAGCCCCCTTGTTTTCCCCTCTGCCAACTAGGGTTCTGGCCTTTCTCATCCATGCCAAAAAGAAAATTGGCAAAAAAAAAGTTTATTTTGGATCTATCAAGGTTCGACCCGATAACCATGTCAATGTCAACTCAATGTACAACCATTCAACCGATTCATGTTTCGTGATAATTCTTATAATTCGAGGATGATATTATCACTCATCATGGTCAAGCATATAATCAAAATAATAATCAATTTGATAACACATAAATGGCATATATAGGACTTAAACCAAAGTCCTCTCACCCAATCAAGTACTCTCAACCATTTGAGCTAATATTTTTCCACATCACAATAATCAACATTAAATGCAATAAAGGCTCCCACTACCCGCATTTATTAATTAATTATTTAATTAATTAATTAAATTTCGCAGATCTTACAATTAATAAAGCATGTTGTTTGAGTGAGTTTCATGCATTTCACGTTTTTGCATAATTTTCCAGAATATCAGTTGATTCTTTTTATCTTTTAATTTGTTGAATCATATTGCATGAACATATTAATATGTTATTTCTTTTTATTTTAATCGACTGAAAAGTGTGATTCTACAACAATACATATCTGATTTATTTGTCAATTGAATTCGTTTTAAAAGGGTTTTCATAAGTTTTAATTGGTCATATTTTCAATACTCAGCTAATTCAACCCTCCTTCTTGACTTAAAAAGATCTTTTAAACCTATAATTGGTATCTAAAGCAATGTTCTTGAAAGTTGTTCAATTTTGATCCTAAAATTGTTTTGAAATGGTTGAAAAGAAGGTGCTTTTACACATAGGCCACATATGTTTAATGGTGTTAATTACCAATTTTGGAAAATTCGAATGAAAATTTTCATTGAATCAACCACGGTATTTGGGATGCAATTGTGAATGGATCTTACACTCCTAAACATGTCGTTGATAACAAGTAGGTTGACAAGCCATGGAATATATGAACAAAGGTGGAAAGAAGGCATGCTCAATATGATTATATAACAAAGAATATCCTCACCTCTTCATTGAACATGGATGAGTTCTTTAGGGTTTCTTAATGCAAAAGTCAAAAAGACATGTGGGATGTCATTGAAGTCACTCATGAGGGAACAAGTGATGCGAAGAGGGCAAGGAAGCATGCCTTGATCCAAGAATATGAGTTGTTCAAGATGCAATAAGGAGAAGCAATTGCTGAAGTGCAAAAGAGATTCACACATATTGTCAACTATCTTATAAGCTTGGGAAAAGAGTTTAATGAAGAAGAGCTAAGCATCAAAGCACTAAAGTGTTTTAATAGGAATTGGCAACCTAAAGTCACTGCCATCTCATAATCAACGGATCTGTCCACTATGACCACAATTGCATTGTTTGTTAAGCTAAGGGAGCTCGAAATTGAGATGCATATGCTGAATAAGCAAGGGTCAAGTGAGAAAAAGGTGAAGAATATAACCTTGAAGACTAACACCAAAAAGAGTGATGAACTTGAGGATAAGGTGGCTAAATCAAGTGACAATGAGAACTTAAATCTACTGGATAAGAGGTTTGGAAAGTATCTTAAGAGGAAATGCAACAAAGGTAATAAAAAAAGGTACAATTCTAAACGAAGTGATTCAAGTAATACTCCTAGTTTATCTTGTTATAATTGTGGAAAAAAGATATCAAAATTGAATGTATAAACATTAAGAAAAAAAAAGAGAAAGTGGTGATAGAAAAAAAGAGAAAAAGCCCAAGGAAAGACATGCCTATTTAGCTTGGGAAGACAATGATGATTCAACAAGTAGCTCATCACAAGATGAAAGTGAATAAGCAAACTTGTGTCCCATGGCTGGATATGAGTCATCTTGATCAACCCAAGTAATTCTCTATCATCAAAAGACAAGAATGACTATAATCAATTGTTACATGACTTTGAAGAATTGCATATGGAAGCTAAATAAATTGATGCCATAAACAAACATTTAAAAGGATTAAACAACTGGCTAGAAAACAAAGTTAATCAACTAGAATCAGAATTAGACGATTTAAAAGTTGATTTTGAATACTAGGGCATGATTTACAATAATTCAACCTATTGTTGTGAAAGTCAGCTGGCTGAAAAACCTTGTGAAAATTGCACTGTTTTGAAAAATCAAGTTAAATACCTTTTAAAAACCTGTGCAAAATTCATAAGAAGGAAAGAAAACCTAAAAGTTGTCGTTGGCTCTCAAATTGTGTTTTTGGAAAGACTGGACTAGGCTACAACTCTATTTTTGAAAAGAAAGCCAAGAAGTTTACTAGTTTCTTTTCCAAAAGTGAACCCAATGATATGTCATTCATTTCTTACAATTATTGTATAAAGCAAGGTCATGTTTATAAGAACTATTATGCAAGGAAATATAATGCTCCTAATTGTTTATGAAATGGATCCTAAAAGCATCAAGCAAGGTTTAACCATGTTGGACCTAATATGTAAGATCCGGGAAAATTAAATAAATAATAAATATTTATTAAATATAAATGTGAGAGAAAGAATCTCTAAGTTAATTCATGCGGAGAGTTATGACAAGGAGCAATGGTAGCTCAAGTGGTTGAGCGTGTTGGGTGATGTTGAGAGGACTTGGGTTTGAGTTTGGTGTATGCCATTAATGTGTTGATTTACTTGTCTAATTGTTTGCTTGTGTAATTGACCATGGAGTGTTATAATATAATCATAGGTGTGTATGAATATTCATGAATCATGTATTGGCTTATTGGTTGTGTATATGTTTGGTAATTGGATGCATGATGGTTTGAACCTTGGCTAGCGTGACATAGTCCTTTTCACATTTATCATTTTTTTTGCTATATTGGAGAGACCCTAGAAACCCTACCCGCCATCAGGGAAGCCAAAGGTAGACCTTAGGAGACTTCTGCTAAGGCTAGGAGTGATTTTGCAATTAGAGCAATTTTTGGTGCAAGAAGGATTCCTTAGAGTGCATTGGAGCGGGATTTCTAGGTAAGAGGAGTTGCATCTAACTGTGTAATGCGTGAATTGTATGCCGTTGGGTGTGTGGAATGTATGTAAATCCCTTTAACACTCATTTTACGTTGTTTCTTTGAGTTTCTAGGTTTCTGCCTAGAAACCACCTGACACCAATGAAGGTCCGCCACCCACACATGTTGTTTGGACCCATTTTTTTGGTTTTGCTATGAACAACTTGGCGGTAGCGTCTTACACGCCAGGTGACGCGAATTGGGTTTTCCAATTCTGTAATTTTTGTTGAATTCTAGGGCACATGGTGGTTTTTTGAGACTTTATGTAATCTCACTAAATGTGTGTGTTCATAAATTGCATGAATTGACTCCGTTGGAGATACTTTGATGATTGAGTGCTACATAATTATTGGGGATTCGCAGCGGGAATATGGGATGAGATGAAGCATGATGTTGAGATTAGGGATTTTGTGTTGATTTGTGAAATTTAGTGCAATTAATTTTATGTTCGAATGAGTGTAATTCAATATGGATATATATATATATATATATATATATATATATATATATATATATATATATATATATATATATATATATATATATATAAAACGTGCTAAATTGTATTGTTCGTGAAATTGAATAATGGGATATGCATGTGGGGAGACTTTGAGTAGGTATGTAAATCTGGGTTTCTATCATGAAACCTGATGCACCGCTTGACGGCAAGCAAGGTACCGCCAAGCGCCAACTAGTGCGCAACTGCATTTTGGGTCTAAAGGTAATGGTTGCGAGTTGGGGTTTCTGAATTTGGTGTTTAATTTTTTAAGTTCCAAATATTAATAGAAGATGGACCTGAGGGGTAATATGGTGGGCCAAACACATAAATCAAAGTTGAGCAAGAGTGTTAACTTGTTTTGTATGAGCATTGCACTACTTTGAAGGTTGTTTTAAGGTTCCTAAGAGTAAGAGCATCCTTAGTGAAATTCAATTGGTTACACAATTTCAAGTATAAATGTGTATTAAGTTATTGTATGAGTTGTGTGATTGTGCAATTGTGTGAATTCGAGTATAAGTGCAGGTTTGGTTATGTTCTAGATTGTGTGGTTTGGGGGTTGGGTTCATTGGAACCTGACTTGGAGTGCTAAACTAGTAATCTCAAGTACTAGTGTGACGCTTGGTGGCGCGGGGTAGGCCGTCTGATGTCAAGTGCATGTATATGGATACTTGAGTTTAATGTCAATTACTTGAGTGATTATACATATAGATGTGTTTTATATGTGTAAGAAGGCTATTGGTGTGATTTTAATTTTATATGAATAATTCTTTTTCACATTAGCTTACCATGTTGCTTATTTTGTCTTGCTTGTGGTTTGTTTGTCTCTTTTTGCAATTATCACTTAAATGTGAGAATGTTAAGTAGTGTTGAGGGTTCTTGGGGCTATATAGATGTAGTTTCTTTTTTGAAAAAACTCTTAGATATCTTTGTGGTTCTTTACATATTTTATAATATCATAGTTATTGTTTTGGATAAATGTATTAATATCTTATATATGCCTATAATTATCTATTTTGTCTTATCAATATTTAATGTTTTATTTAGTAGTTTAACACTATTAAATGAGATGTTACAATGTTAATCAATACAATATTAGGAAATGAAATATTAAGTGCACTTGGTATAAGTGTATATGAATTCGTAGGATTTATTGCATGAGAAAGGCATTAAAATTGATAAGAACAAAGAAAAAGTTATTATCGATATAAAGGTCTTAGTGAATAAAAAGTAATTGCAATTATAGTTGGGGAAGATAAATTATTTGAGAAGATTTATATCAAATTTGGCAAAAAAGACCTGTGTATTTTCTCTTTTGTTGAGACTAAAGAAAGAAAAAGAATTCAAATGGGGAAAAGAACATGATGCAGTCTTTGAACAAATGAAGCAAACGTTGATCAATCCTTTAGTAATGGTACCAGTGAATCGAGGAAAGCCTTTAAAGCTAAATGTATCAACTTTGATATAACCAATAGCAAGCATGTTGGCATAAGAAGACTTAAATGGGGTAGAAAGTGTTGTTCAAATGTTAGAGAAATGTTATAAGGTTTTCTTTGAAAACAAAATTTGTGTGATCAAAGATGCTAACAATCTCAAAGTATTCAAAGTTCATATGAAAGATATGAGATTTATTTTGGATTTAATGAAGGAGAAATTGGCTACAAATGACGAAAATATAAAAGAAGGATCAAAATTAAAAGAAGATGAATATCTCTTGAAGAAGTTTGATGTCCAAGTGAAGAAAGTAGATGAATGCCCACATTCTAACATTCATCAAAGGTCCAATGCACTACCATGATTGACAAAGAAGATGATGCTGATAAAAGAAGAAATACAACAAAAAATGTCAAATTGAATGAAGATCTGATCCCATGGAAGAAAGAGAAAATAAAAAACCATAAGCAAAATGGAAGGAGAAAATCAAGCACCAAAATAAGGAGAATCAAATCAAGAGATTTAAAATTTAAATAAATAGATATTAAGCAAGAAGGAATGTTGAGAATATTTACTTAATATCTTTTTATTAAATTTTTATTTTAGGAAATTTCAGCTTTAGAAATTAGTTATTATTTACATTTAGGAAATCAAGATTGATATATTGTAAATATTTGATATTTGATATTATGTTACATTTTACTCTGTCTATACAAAGTACATGAATAAAATAAAATAACAAATTCCTTTATACAACATATCTCTCAAATTTCTAAAATCCCTAAAAATTCTCAACAATCTTCGCGTGCCTTCATGAATGCCCTTTTGCAACATCCCGTCCGAATATTATGGTTTTAAATAAAATAAAATAGAAATAATACGTCAGCGTCATTTATTAAATCTCATTTCCCAAAACGCGGAAAATTTAAAACTTCATTACATAGTCAAATAAACTAAATCCAATTCATAAACTTGATTAACTCATAAGTATCGCAAAGTGTTTACAAAATTATTCCAAATCATAAAACAATAAAACTCTGAGAAAACTCTTTATCCCAGCCTAGCCCCACTCTGACTCTATGCCTCACTAGATCCACCTGCAACATTTCTGCTCATGTGTACCGCGTACACGATCATCGCCAAACACAAGCAGATAAGGTGAGCTAATAATAAAAACATCAATTATATAAAGCATTTATATGTCAATACAAATATGCCAAAGCAATTCCATCCTTTAATTTCTTGCCACATGACCGCTACCATGTTAATCGTGTTCTACGTCTTCCAATGAGTACTTCAAGATGCCTTGTTGCCATACCTATCGGCCACAACCGACAGAGCACGTGCGAGAAACCATGCTACGGATCACACACCGTAACGACAGGTGGAGTTCCCAATATGAACATAGTTCGTAACGTCCCAAGACTACCAAACTCGTCAGCCAATTACTGAGGAGGGCAATCTTTCTGGACCCATCCGTACTGGCCACAACCAGCATACTCTCATCTGCAACACTCGCCAACCCGAGCTCAACTCAAGAGTTCCTCGTGTTCATCCGCCATCCTGAGCTCAACTCGAGGGATGTCATTCCGAGCTCAACTCAAGGAATGCCACGTGCTTAACCCCTATCCCGAGCTCAACTCAAGGGATACGTTCCGAGCCACAACTCAAGGAACATTTAAGGTATCACCAAAGCCTTGTAGACCACACACATCCAAAGCAACCCAAACACCTTTGCCTCAGCAACATCGCCTGGCTCTACTCACGAGTTGCCAGGCGCACCACGCTTCCGAACCGCCTGGTGGGGGACACGTGTCGCCAGGTGCCAAGCGCCTCTAATGCTACTATTTCAGCAAGTATTGCTTGGCAGGACAACCCTTACCGCCAAGTGCCACACACTTCAATACTCTATTGGTTTTGTAGCTATCGCCTAGCGGTCAAACACCACCGCCAGGCGCTACACCAATACTTATGCAGTACTGGTTTTTTAAGCACCCAAAACATGATAAAAATCAATCCTACTCTTATAATTAAGCATATCCACAATCAAGCATATAGGCTTCCAGAAATTAACATGACTCATAAGAATAATCTCAACTTAGATGGCTTCATCATACGCGTACAGAAGTATCACCATATATCATATGAATCAATCCCCATATTCATATATATATATATATATATATATATATATATATATATATATATATATATATATATATATATATATATATATATATTCCACCCTTTAAATCCATGTTAGCATTCAATTCTAACTTCTGAATAACACATGCTCAAACGAATATAAAGTAGTAGCACTCTAACAACTTAAGCACATGCTCTTATGTACCCATGCAAATTTATATTGACACACATGCATTCATAAATAAACTAATTCTCAACATGTGACTAACCCAAAAGAACATTCAAATTGATAGAGACTTACCACATAACCCAATTATGCTTCATTAGAAGTTACTAGGAATTATCAAGGGGTTATTCATGCATTTTAAAGACTCCAAAATCAGCAATATTGAGTAACGTATATCTCTAGCTACTGACCTCCAACTCAAATCTCCACCGTTCAAAGTGAAGAAACACATGTTATGAAACCCCTTTCAAAATTTAACCTAAATCAGATGGTTAACGAACAGGAAAATATAGTTTTACAAAAACTGCGCGAACTAGAAAAACGGTGGCGCCTAGCGCCTAGAAATCAGGAGCCTGGCGTCTAGCAGTACAAAACTAGCGCCAGGCGGTTCCTGTTCTGTGAAAATATGAAAACAGCATTTTTTGTGAATCAAAATACCACGCATCTCTGGTATAGTGCCTGGTTGCCAATTGGGTGCCGCCAGGCGGTTCCTGTAGCTCTAGAAACCCAACACTTCTCCCTGCACCTGCGAACCCTATCAACTCCAACTGTTCTGATTTTTTTTCAATTCACAATCCAATAAGTTTCACTCACAAGTTCAGGTTCATGGTGTATTCCTAAATTTCCCATTACATGAAATCTTCATAACATTTACCACTCAACTTGGTCTAATTTTTTATAACCCCAATTCATCAACCCTCACTTCATGCTCTTATGATTTTCACTCCATTTCCTCGCGGCACCAGTTAATTCACAATTAACCATCTCCCTTTTTATCAAATTATGATTACCACACCGTTCCCTTACGTCGCTTGGCGGGTCAATTACCACCGCTAGGCCGTTCATAGAAAACCCAGAAAACTGGGTGGCATAGTCTACGTCGCTTGGCGGCCAAGGATATGCCGCCAGGAGGTTCCTCTTCAGGAACCCAAAATTAACACAAAATCATATGAGGCGTCTGGCGGTAGTTCATCACCCGCCAGGCGGTTTCTGGAAAATTTCAAAAACACGAAATGAAATCAAAGTAGAGAGGAAACATACATATATTAAAATCATACATCATGCATTCAATCAAAGAAGTCAGATTAACGTAGTCTAGCTCCCCTAACCTGGAATCCTTAGCTAAACTTTGAAATTTGGAGAGCTCCCTTGATCACCAATTGCTTGTCTTAGTTTCCTTCAATTCCACCTCTATGCTTCACTCACCACACCAAATTCTCTCTCTAAATTTTTCCAGAACAAAGGTAGCGACAAACACTATCTATTTCTCCTTAATTGGTCACTAAAAATTGTCTTAATTGGCAATGATGATAGAAAAACGAAAATGGCATTAAGCTAGCTGAATTGCCATTCAAGATCACTTTGTGGTTGTTTTTCCAGTCCCTTAGAATGCCTTCATGTAGCTGCTAGGGTTCCCAACCCTTCTCATCTTTGCCAAAAATAAGTTTAGCAAAACTTAAAGAAAGTATACTTTGGTTCTACCAAGGTTTGAACCCATAACCATTCAAATGTCAAATCAATGCACAACCAATTCAACCAATTCATGTTTCTTGCAAATTGTTTTAACAAATTTACAAGAAAATTTCCATGTAATATGAGAATTTTTAGTAGTGTCTATAAAAGAAAGAGAATTGTAAAGTATACCACAAACAAAGGCAAATGATATAAAGAAAACTAAGTCATTACTTACATTTGCCTCATCAATACCTACATATGCTGAGATGCTTTCCTAAGTTGACCACTTTCTTATCTAATGAATATCCAAGTGCCAAAACAAAGTTCTCTAGAGTTGATATTTCATATGTAGTTGGTAGATTAGGAAAATATATACACTAGAAAGGGTGTTTAGATATTTGAAAGGAACCATTAATTATGGAATTTATTACAGAATTTTCTGCTATTACCGAAGGTTATAATGATGCAAATTGGATTTCTAATTCCAAGGACATCTATTGATTATGTTTTTACTGATTCTAACATAGAAGCAAAGATTAGTGCTTTAGATACTACTTTTGTTGTAGCATAATTTCTTAAAAAAATTCTATATGATTTATCATTATTAAATAAGCATACCTCATGTTTCAATGCATTGTGACAATCAGGTTGTTATATCTAAAGTTTCTAGCAAAAATTTTAATGAAAAAGGAAGGCATCTGAGAGCAAGTTACACATATATTAGAAACTTAATTACTCATGGTATTATTTTTATTGACTTTGTCAAATTAGAGAGAAATATTGTGGATCATTTACCAAAAGGATTGACACGTGAATAAGTACTTGAGTCGTTGAGGGCAATAAGACTAAAGCTCATAAATTAGTTGCAACAATGGACACCCATCTCCACATGCATGATGATCCCATGGGATGAAGTTCAATGACTAATAACAAAATTTTTGTTGAGTAAATTACACCAATTGATTTGAATAAATGTTCTGTCTCAATCGTATAATGAGGTGTACTATAAATTGAAGCAATAATAAGGTTGATGTATGTGTATTATTATGCATTTTTTAAAAATACATCTTAATAAACCCAGTGACAATTATTGTGGGGATGTGATTATGGGGTTTACCTAGTGAGTGTATTGATGGGGTCGCCATTGTCAAACATGGACAAGTCTTTATACACTCATGAAAATGATATATGCACCATGTCGTAATGTGCAACCACCGATTAGAACCTAAAACGAACATTGTTATTATATGTGCTATTTAGCAAATCATGTTATAGGAGATGTAGCTCAAGACAATTAAGTTTCTACATTTTTTCGAGTGGAAGTTTATAAGCGTTATGTGTAAGGCTCAAATTTGGAAGGTTCCTTATGTCAAAATATACTATTTTGTTTTAAAATATGATACATTTTTTATTTTTTAAAGTATGTGGCAAATTGTTGGAAATAATTAGTTTAGTTTAAAAAATAAAAAAATAAATTATTTTATTGTTACTTATACTTTAATGGACTACAAATTTTATGGGTAAATTTTATTAAAAGGTGAACAATTTTTTTAACTTTATTACATTTATTTTAGTTTAATTGGATTTGTAACGTCCAGCTCGGATATTACATATTTTAAATAAAATAGAATAAAATAATATTAAAACCTCATTTAATATAACTGTAGTTCCCCAAAACGCGGGAAATTTAAAACTTTCATTAACTTTAAAACCATAATTATAAGCTTCATTACAATCATCAAAGTCTCGTAATATAAAATATTACAATTTATTTAGAAATATAAAATACAAAACTCAGAAAACTCATTTCTCCCATACTAGCCCCGCTCTAGCTCTATGCCTCATCAGATCCACCTACAACATCATTTGCTCCCAACGTACATGATCATCGCCAAACACAAGCAGATAGGGTGAGCTAACAATTAAATAATCATATATATAAAACATATATATATATATATATATATATATACATATATATATATATATATATATAAACACACCAAAGGAATTTCATCCTTTGATTCTATATCACATGGCCACCACCATGTTACTTGTGTTCTACGTCTTCTGATGAATACCTCAAGATGTCTTGTTGCCACACCTACCAGCAACAACTGGTAGAGCACATGTAGGAAACCATGCTACGGACCACACTCCGTACCGCCAGGTGGAGTATCCAATACGAATAACATTCGTAACGTCCCAAGACTACCAAACTCGTTGGTCTCAAACTAAGGAGGGCAATCTATTTGGACTCGCCGTACGCGCCACAACATGCACACTCACACCGACAACACTCGCCAACCCGAGCCACAACTCAAGAGTTTCTCATGTTCATCCGTCATCCCGAGCCACAACTCAAGAGATGCCATTCTGAGCCACAACTCAAAAGATGCCATTCTGAGCCAGAACTCAAGGAATGGCACATGCTTAACCCCTATCCCCAATCACAACTCAAGGGATATGCTCCGAGCCACAACTCAAGGAACCCAGCAAGCCGACCTTCAAGGTATCACCAAAGCTTTGTAGATCACGCACATCCAAAGCAAACAAAGCTTATGCCTTTGCATCATCGCCTATCACTACTCCAGAGCCGCCATGCGAAACTCACTTCCAGACCGCCTAGCGGGGGACACGTGCCGCCAGGCGCCAAACGCCTCTGATGCTACTATTTTTGCAAGTATCGCCTGGCGGGACAACCCTTATCGCCAAACGCCACACGCTTCAATACTCCACTAGTTTTGTAGCTATCGTTATAACGTCATAGCCAGAAATTACTCCTTTAAAATAAAATCAACAATAATATATATAAATAACCTCATTTATTAATTCTTCTTTCCCAAGACGCGGGAAAATTTGATATCCAAAGTCAACGCGTTAATATTAAATAAAATTGCATCGTTCAATTATTACATAAATGAACAATCTATAAAAGTATTACAAAAAAAAAGTCCATATTCCTTCGTAAAGAAAACTATTATAAAAAGAACTACTATAACTCCTATAGTTGTTCCCCACTCCATCGCTAACCATCCACATGCTCACCTGCATCAATATCTGCTCCCATGTAACAAGTTACATGATCATCGCCAAACACACACAAATAGGGTGAGCTCATTTAAATAAACAATTAAAATGTGACAATAATTAAAACATCTCAAAATTACAACACGTGTTAGGATTTTCCCTTTTCCTTAGTCCCTCAACTTTCAACCCTTGATTTAGACATCTAGTATTTCTACACCCTTTGGTGAGTTCACTGATCGACCTTTGTTGCACGAGTGTCTACTCACCCCTCCTACTACCAGCCACCACCTAATAGTCCACACGCGGGAATGAATTTGCCATGACCTCTCACCGCGACACCTAGTGGAGTTTCCCAAAACGAAATGAAATTCGTAGTTGTTCCCAGACTACCAAAAACTCTATCAGTTGCATTGAAGAGGGCAATCATCCGAAATCCCGCCGTACGAGCCCCGATCTCACACACTCCACTGAACTTCCCAAACCACTAAGCTATATCCTAGAATGGTCGTGTGTTATCCCAATACAAGTTACACTCGTAAATGGGCCCCCAGCCAAAGCATCGCATCATGACACTCATCCAAAGCTGTATAGAAAACCTTCTAACGAGTCAACTCTGCACCCAAAACCACCTAGTGCGCCTCTCGCGTCGCTAGGCGGAACTTGGTTCTAGACCGCTTGGTGGGCATCTCACACCGCTAGGCGCAAGCGCCTTCCAGAAGTACTGTCGCTCTGTCACCGCCTAGCGCATCGCTTGCGCCGCCTGGCCCCAAGCTCCTTCTAGGACTTCTGCTACACAATCCCGCCTGGCGAAACCAACCCTAACTTGTTCCTTTTTAAGATTATTGAATATGGTGTTGGTTGATTAAGAAAACTAAGTGAAATCCCCATTGGACATTAAGATAGCAAACTATCTAGATGTGAAGGTTCCTTTCTCAAAGCTCAAGAGAAGAAGATGATGGATTGATTCAAAATGAAAAGGAAATAGAAAGCACATAAACCATAGAAAACCAAGAACAATTAAAGGAAGAAGAAAACATAAAATGGAAAGGAAAGAAATGGTAAAAATGTGAGAAGCACGCCACTACAAGGCTAGGCTAGAAGCCATGACAACCTTGAAGATGAGAGGATGTGTGCCACCACTTGCTATGCAAGATAAGGCTTAAAAGTATTCACTCCCTAGGGAGGAAACTCTCACAAATGGTTGAGACACAAGAGTGTTTTTACTTCAAAATCTTCAACCATTTTACATGTCTAGGAGCATCCCTTATATAGAAGAGTTTAGGGGCCCTTAAGCAAATAAAAGATACCTAAGGATGTCTCTACAAAAACCTAACCCTAGCTTCTAGAAACTAGGTCAAATAAGGTTACAAAAAATGAGAGACAAAAGAGCTAACTATGGTGTGTGCAAGGCTAATTTCGTTCTAGCACAAAAGGAGACAAAGAATGTGTCTCATATGTCTCCAAAAAGTGGCCAAAGTGTCCTAAAAACAAAGGAGACCAAAGGTACATAGGTACACTTGTTTTATGCCTTTTACTTTATGCTTTATACCTTTGCTTTACTCTCTCCTCCACATGATTTATGCTCCCCAATCACCATGCGCCACCTAGCATTGCTTTCTTACTCCTAATTAACCTACAAAGCAAATAAACATAGATTAGCATGTTGGCTTAAGTCAAGTCAACTATAGTCAAAAGGTCAAACCTAGTCAAAGGTCAACAAGTCAACTAAAGTTGATTCAACTAAGTCAACTTAGGGAATCAAAAATAACACACACAAATGAAAGGGATGAAGGATTAGTGATCTTCCTTTCTAAACATGCTTAGTCTTCTTAAGCATGTGCCTCCATCCTTGGTTGGTGTCAATCCTTCATCATCCTCCCCTCCTTGGAGAGAATTTGACCACAATTTCTTTGAGCCTTTCTAGATGGAGCTTGACTTGATTTGGGGGAGGATTTGCGCCTCCCTTTTATGAGCTCTTGTTCCATCCTTTCTAAGGGTATTACCCCTAGCTTTGGTTAGGCCATCTTTATTTTCTAGACTACTCTTCCTCTCTTTCTTGTGCTTTGGGCCTTCCTTTTTGGCTTGGGAAGGGAAGGAAGGGTGATGCACATCTTGCTTTGGAAGAATTTTTTTGTAGGCAAGTAGCACCTTAGTGAAAGCTTGCCCCTTTTCTTTTTCTTCTTTATCTTTTCTTATTATATTTATATCCTTATTAACTTCTTGAGGTGATAGAGGTTGTAAAGTGGTCTTTTTCCCATTTTTGAAGAAAATGTATTGGTTGGTATGACCATCATGTAAAGTTTGTTTATCAAATTGCCATGGCCTACCTAGTAAGATATGTGTGACTTCCATGGAAACAACATCACATAGCACCTCATCTTTGTAGCTTCCTATAGAGAAGTTAATTAGGACTTGTTTATTTACATCTATTTCTCCCTCTTTACTTATCCAAGCAAGCTTGTAGGGCTTAGCATGAGGAATGGTCTC
The DNA here is from genome assembly GCF_037176805.1 of Vigna unguiculata. Taxonomy (NCBI): domain Eukaryota; kingdom Viridiplantae; phylum Streptophyta; class Magnoliopsida; order Fabales; family Fabaceae; genus Vigna; species Vigna unguiculata. Next base: position 7,949,935 of record NC_140793.1, on the reverse strand, counting down.
TAAGCTAAGCTTTTCCACCAACCTTGTGCTAACTACATTGGTACTACTTCCTCCATCAATAATTAGAGAGCAAACCCATTTGTTAATTTTGCATCTAGATTGAAAAATGTTTTCTCTTTGAGTTGGCTCAAGCTCACTTTGATCTTGACCTATCATGCGCCTTAATAACATAGGGTCTTTCTCAAAAAATTTAGTTTTACTAGAGGAAGAAGATTCTTTTGAAAGAGAATGGGGAGATGAGTGTTCACTTTCAACATCATTACTCTTCTTTAAGATCATGGTCCTCTTGGTTGGGCAATTTAAAGCAATGTGATTATAACCCAAACATTTAAAACATTTAATGGAACTTGATCTTGGAGAAGTGGAATGGTGAATGTGATCACTTAGTGACTTACTTTTACTTGGTGGTTCTTGATGAGAGTTAGAAGGGAACTTATCATGTTTCTTTTTATCCTTTCCCTTCCATGAGTGACTAAAGTAGTGGTTGGGTGAGTAACTCTTCCTTGCCTTTCTTTTTCTTTTCAATTGAATTTCAATCCCAAGGGCAAGTGTGAAAAAATTTTCAAGAGTGGAATACTCATACAACTCTACTTGGTATTGTATGTCTCTCCTAAGACCACTCACAAATCTTTTTATTTTCTCTTTGTTAGTTTCTTTTATTTCAACCCTACGCATTTGAGACTCTAATTCTTTAAAGTATTCACTCACACTCATAGGACCTTGGTGAAGCCTTTGGAGCTTCATAATAAGTTCCTTCCTATAGGAGGGAGGAACAAATCTAGCGCGCATAAGAGTTTTAATGTCCATCCAAGAAGCCGCGGGTGGCCCTTGGTCATAATTCTTACAAACTTTATGCCACCAAGTATTGGCATACTCCAAAAATCCTAAAACTACTAGATCAACTTGTGCTTGATCCTTTACATGATTTTCAATGAAAATTTAATCAACTTTAGCTTCCCAATCAAGGAAGATTTTGGGATCACTTCCACCATAGAACTTAGGAATCTTTGGAGTTTGCTTCTCTTGTGATGGGTTGCGCCTAGAATGCCCTCTTTTCCTAGGATCTCTTTCTTTCTCCCTAGTTTCAAGCCTTTGAATGTGCTCTTGGATTCTTAGGTCACTTTGCTCCTTGTCTTTTCTCAATTGTTCAAAGGCCTCCTTCCTAGACAACTCCAAATCCCAAAGCAATCTCATCAATGTATTATTTTTGTTTGGTGTAGGTGCATTTGATGAACTTGCCATGATTCCTACAACAAAAACACTCAAATCCGAGACAAAATAAATGGATTAGAGGTTAGACAACATGAAAATCGAGACCAAATCCAACCCAAATTGTAACCCAAGTGTTTAGATCACTCTCCCAAAGTAACAAGGCAAGGCTAGCACTCAAAATCCACCAAAGGAGTGAAGCAAACACTTTTAAAAACTTGTTCAAAACCTTTCAAATGCAAGACAAGTGATTCGGCCACAACATCCCAAGAGTTTCAAGAAAAAAAAAAAGTACTAAGACGAAACAAAGAACACCTAGTGACAAGCAAGAAAAGCACAAAAACAAGGAAAGCTAAAGTCTAAAGAAGAAAAGTTTGAGACAAAAATTTTAACAAGACTATAACAAGAAAAGCACATTTTAAAGACTCTATGGAAAACACTTGACAAGCATCTTCAAGTCTTAAATCATGCATACACCAAGAAAGATCATAACCAAGTTAAAACATGGAACTAATTAGCCAATATCACCCAATTCTCAAGTATGAAAACTAGTAGCATAACACCTAGTGAAAAACACACTTTTAGTTCACCAAGGAGCAAGGTTGCTCTCAGTTTTTAGGCAAAAATTGGTGCAAAATTTTCTTCTTTCACAACTAGTTTCATAAAATGGTAAGAAAGAGTTTTAGGTGGCTTGGACACTTAGTTCCTCAAGTTTTAGGCCAAAATCAATTTCATGGAGCTTACATCAAGCAAGACATAAAGTGAAACCAATATTCAAATACTTGGAAAAACAAGAATAAGAAAACTTCAAGTTAGCATATGACATATGACTCGAGCAAAAGTTAGCCACATTTAAAGACTTAACATGACATACACAAAGACACAAACAAGTAGCTATCATGCATTTAAACTCATGGATTTGAGGCTCAAAGACTAATCATCCAAAGACATGTTATCCAACCACATTTATGAGCTTAAAGAGGTGCAAAAACCGTAGCCAAACTGCCACAACAAAACCTGAAAACGCTGATTCACGTATTTTTGGCAGATCTGACCTTTGCTCACTAATTTTATCATAACTTTCTCCACAGAACTCCAAATACGTTGGTTCTTATTTTTCTGGAAACTAGACTCAAAGCGCTTTCTTTTGACACCAAAAATGTAATTTTTTGACCGCTTAACTGGTGCAGTTTAATATTTTAAAATCGTCAAGTTTTCTGCCAGCACTGTTTTTTTGTGTGTAATGGAAGAGGATTCGAACCATACAAAGATAGCTACAACAAGACAAGGTTAGCACATGAAAAACACCAAATTCAAGATAACCTAGGCTCTAGATACCAAATGATGAAGGAATATCTTGTTCCTTTTTAAGATTATTGAATATGGTGTTGGTTGATTAAGAAAGCTAAGTGAAATCCCCACTGGACATTAAGATAGCAAGCTATCTAGATGTGAAGGTTCCTTTCTCAAAGCTCAAGAGAAGAAGATGATGGATTGATTCAAAATGAAAAGGAAATGGAAAGCACATAAACCATAGAAAATCAAGAACAATTAAAGAAATAAGAAAACATAAAATGGAAAGGAAAGAAATGGTAAAAATGTGAGAAGCACGCCACTACAAGGCTAGGCTAGAAGCCATGACAACCTTGAAGATGAGTGGATGTGTGCCGCCACTTGCTATGCAAGATAAGGCTTAAAAGTATTCACTCCCTAGGGAGGAAACTCTCACAAATGGTTGAGACACAAGAGTGTTTTTACTTCAAAATCTTCAACCATTTTACATGTCTAAGAGCACCCCTTATATAGAAGAGTTTAGGGGCCTTTAAGCAAATAAAAGATACCTAAGGATGTCTCTACAAAAACCTAACCCTAGCTTCTAGAAACTAGGTCAAATAAGGTTACAAAAAATGAGAGACAAAAGAGCTAACTATGGTGTGTGCAAGGCTAATTTCGTTCTAGCACAAAAGGAGACAAAGAATGTGTCTCATATGTCTCCAAAAAGTGGCCAAAGTGTGCTAAAAACAAAGGAGACCAAAGGTACATAGGTACACTTGTTTTATGCTTTTTACTTTATGCTTTATACCTTTGCTTTACTCTCTCTCCACATGATTTATGCTCCCCAATCACCATGCGCCACCTAGCATTGCTTTCTTACTCCTAATTAACCTACAAAGCAAATAAACATAGATTAGCATGTTGGCTTAAGTCAAGTCAACTATAGTCAAAAGGTCAAACCTAGTCAAAGGTCAACAAGTCAACTAAAGTTGATTCAACTAAGTCAACTTAGGGAATCAAAAATAACAAACACAAATGAAAGGGATGAAGGATTAGTGAACTTCCTTTCTAAACATGCTTAGTCTTCTTAAGCATGTGCCTCCATCCTTGGTTGGGGTCAATCCTTCATCATTTTCTTTGAACATTGCCTTATCGATTTAATCATCCGAGCTCTGCCTCAACTTACCTTTAACTTGAGATTATCCCTTCCTTGTCTCTACCCTTTTGTTTCAACCTTCGTTTCATATGTTCCACCACTTTCTACCTCCGACTTTAGACCTATGCTAGGATGTAGTACCAATTTAACTTCCCAACTTCACGACAACAGTAGATGTTTGAACACCTCTCCTTATTCCAACCTTTGAATTCAATTCCTCTCGCAAAACTTGTGGTATTAGTCCCAAGAACTCATTCTTGAAGATCCCCTTGTCTAATGTGTTGCTTCTAGGTTCTAACGTCGCTCTTAGGCTCATCAAACCGACTTAGATTTCCTTGCCTACCGAGATATCCTTATGCATACCCGCATCTTCGATCAAGAGATTTTCTCAAAGGCCCTACCCAACTCTTGCAAAACAAACAGATCAAGTTTGACATTGATTCTATAGTCAGCCACTACAGATAACACACACATATAAAAAAACGCAACATAACAAGAAAGGTATAGGAGACAAACTCAACCTATCACCTTTCTCTCTTTTACCAAAACCTTTAGAATTGAGAAACGAAACTATCTCAAATATAGTCACGAGTGTGCACCCTCATCACTCTACCAAGACATTTTCTGTTCGTAATACTTCCAGTTCTCAACTTCCTTTCCTGCGCACCAACGCTTCTTAGAAAGAATATCTCCCCTTTAAACCCATGCTAGGATTCAATTCCAACATATGAATAACGTATGCTTAAACAAATATAAAGCAACAACACTTTGACAACTTAAGCACATAATCCTATGCATTAATGCAAATCAATATAGCACTATTGCCTCTCCTATGCAACAAGTTAATTTATATTGACACACATGCATTAACCAATAAACTAATTCTCAACATGTGGCTAACCCAAAGGAGCATTCAAATTCATAGAGACTTACAACATAACCCAATCATGCTTCATTAGAAGTTACTTGAAATTGTCAAGAGCTTATTCATGCATTTTAAAGACTTCAAAACCAGTAACAATGAGTAACATATATCACTAGCTACTGACTTCCAAATCCAATTTCCACCGTACAATGTGAAGAACTACATGTTATGGACCACCTGTCAAAATTTCACCTAATTCGAACGGTTAACGAACCAAGAAATGCAGTTTTACGAAAACTGTACAAATCAGAAAAACGATGGTGCCTAGCGCCCAGAAATCAGGAAAGCCCGCTAGGCGGTTTCTGGAAAATTTCAGAAACACGGAAAAAAAAATTGGCATAAACAAAACACACAAATGCATCTCATACATTACACAATTATATAATTAAAGGTTAAAGCATGAAATGCAACTCCCTTAACCTAGTTTCCTCACTTCCAATTTGCAAAGCTTACGATCCCTGATGATAGCAAAATCCCATTCCTTGGCACCTTCTTCCTTTTCCATGTTCAATGGCTTCCAAATACCCTCTTAACTCTCTCCTTTTAGTGCAGATTGATTAGGAGTATAAAAAGGACTCTACCTCACACTTAACTCCCTATTATTCATCATTCCAAATACCCTCTTAACTCCCTATTATTCATCATTCAATTACTATTTTATGATGATTTTCCAACCCTTCCAACTGCTCTTCTAAACGGCTAGGATTTTCTACTTCTTCCCATCCATGTCAAAAAATAATTTTTGCAAAAAGGAATCTTATTTCGCATAACCCAAGGTTTGAACACACAACCACACCATTATCAAGTTAATACACAACCATTCAACCAATTCATGATAATTCCTATACATCTAGGAATTTATAATCACTCATCATGATTAAGCATATCATTAAAATTAATAAACTATTAAAATAACATAAAAAGGCATAAACTAGACTCAAACCCAAGTCCATTCATAATAACTAAGTACTCTTAACCACTTAAGCTAGTATTTTTCCACATTATAAAACCCAGCATTAAATGACATATAGGTTCCCACTACCCACAATTATTAAATAATTATTTACTTAATTATTTAAATTTCTTGGATCTTACAGTATTTATTACTATTTTCTATTTATTTTAATCAGATTTATTACTACTCATACTTTAATAGATTATTAATTTTAAGGGTAAATTACTAATATTTATTTTTTTGTGTCTATAAATATAACATATATGCACGAGGAAACTTGATAGAATTTTTTTTTTAATAACTCATGTGAGTGCTTTTAATTTTTTGTTTTATATTATCTTTTAAAATATTGATATTCATAAGATTCAAAGATTCTTCATTATAATCGATCAATATAATATGTTGTAAATTGGGAGAGGAACACATATTATTTTGTCTTGGCTTGTTCATTAAGTGTGTTTTTAATATAAGAACAACATCCTGCATGCCTCAACCTAACTATTTCCAATCCTTTTTTATTTAAAATTTTATCCTATATTAATATTGTTTGTTATAAAAAATATTTGTTTAATCGAGCTTTTTGTTTTATCCATATCTCTTATTTATTTTTTTATTATTATTATTTTTTTATTTCTTCTAACAATTTTCATATGGCAAGAAAGATCTTCATACATGTATCTTTTTATCATTGACAAAGACAATGAATGAAAAGCATAACATAAAGGAAACAAAACAAGAATTGAAAATTTTTGTTATTTAACACTCCTAAGTTTCTACAACAAGAACAAAGTGTACATAAACTAATTTACTATTACAAGCAACAATGACTTGGGGAGAAAAATGTCAGAAAATATCAAGAAAAAAGAGTAGACAGTTAAAACATTTCATACCCTTTTTCTATAATAAAATATAGGAATATCAAATAAATTTAATAAATTTAATTAAAAAATTAAATTTATGTATTTCAAAAAATGAATAATTAAATTAATTTAAAATTTTAAAATAAACTAATTCCAAAATTTATTAAAAATTAAAAAATTAAAAACATATTAATCCTAAAATATATTTAATTTTTGGGCTAATTATTTTAGACCTAGTGTTTTTCTTCACACTCAAAAGATAAAGTGTGCCGGCCACACTTGTTGCGTCAGATTAGTCATGTTGTTGATTGATGAAGACATTACATGAATCCACTACTTTTGTTATGTTTGGAGCAATGTTTTTGTTTTTTTTTTCAAAAGCAACAAACATTTTTACTTTAACATACTCAAAAACTTAATTTTCACATTATAGTTAGATTCCAATATGCTATTTAACAATTGGGGGTATTTGTTGTAACTTGTGGGTGTCTCAAGAAAGGGACAAGAGAGAAGGAACTTTTGTTTTTGAATAAACTTTACAAAATCTTAATACTTTTCAGATTTTCTCAAACATATAACATGCTTTAAAATTTTAGTTACGTCTTAAGAATATTATATTAGCATATTTTTATATTAGAAATGCTATTCTTTTAGTTTATAAAAATATTATTCTTATATTCCTTATAAACAAGAAGTTAGTTTAATATTTTAAAAAAAATAAAAGATAAATTTAATTAAAAAAAATAGTTTTGTCACTGCAATTTTTTTCTCTAAAAAATGTCAAAGTTCAGTAAAAGAAAAACTTAATGCCAGTCACCGGAATTAAAAACAAAATTTTAAGCCATTAATATATTTTTATTACATATGGTTTTTATAGTTTTGATTCTTATAAAAAAAAGTTAATAATAATTTAGTGATGTCTTTTCTGAATCATTTTGGCCAGATATTTTTTAATTATTAATTTGAACACATGACGTAGTGATTAGGTATCATCTACTCATATATTATTTTTTTTCTCTAAAGATGTCAAAGTTCAGTAAAAGAAAAACTTAATGTCAGTAACCGTAATTAAAAACAAAATTTAAGCAATTAACATATTTTTATTACATATGGTTTTTTAGTTTTGATTCTTATAAAAAAAAGTTAATAATAATTTAGTTATGTCCTTTCTGAATAATTTTAGTCTAATATTATTTAATTATTAATTTCAACACATGACGTAGTGATTTGATATGATTAGGGATGTCAAAAAAATTCTTATCCACGGATATTCGCGAATAAAACCCGTAATGGATAGGAAACGGATATTAAAAATGGATACTCGCTACCTGCCGGTACGGATATTTTTGATACCCGCATGTTAACCGGACGGGTACGGGTATCATAGTATCTGTACCCGTGGATACCCGTACCTGCTAAACTTTAATTCATAAAAATACTCTTATATATATAGATATTAGTAAAAAACATTATGATTCTTCATTCAGTAATGGTGCTCGGACCCCACCTGCCCCGTTGACATCCCTGTATATGATCTACTCATATATGTTAGAAATTCAATTATAAAAATCTAAGTTCTATATTGGTTAGAAATGAAAGAGTAGAACACTAGACTCATAAACTCATTATCTTAAAGTTTTTTGAATTAAGAGTGATATCAATGTCTTATATGATTTCACTCGGATCTCGCTAGTATTTGTTCTCTCCGGTAAAATCCCACTATAAATCTAACAATATATTATATATAAAAGTTCATCATACCACCAACAACCGTAAGAACATTACAAACTTGTTAAACAATCTAACATATATTTAAGGATAACGTGTTAAAACTTATTTTAAAAAAATTATAAATAATAGAAAATAAAAGGTAATTTTATCATAAAAAATTAATTTTTCCATAACTCATTTGACAAGACTTTTTCATATAACTTCTTCAAAAAGAAAATGTTTTTTATGTTTAGCTTTATATAAATTAACTTTAATTTATAAAATAATTGATTCCATTTTTCATGTAGTTCTTTTAAAAAAAAATCGTCCAAATACACTTAATAGTAGTATAACAAAATTGATCGAATTTGAAAAATTAGAAGATGAAACTGTAAACTACAAATAAATATTCACGAAATTAAAAAAAAAAAATGAACTTAAACTATAATACTTTTTTAAGACAAAAATGAGGCCTCAGTCTGCCGTAGCGTGTGGCAACATCCGGTTTGAACGGTCTGGCTCAGAGGATGCCACGTCACTACAAAACAAAAACAAACAGTTGCGTGTTCTTGTCTTTCACGACTTAATTATTATTTTGAAAGTTTTAACGAAATTAATCTCTTTTTCTCCTGTAGACTTAATTTAAAAAATGTAATACTTTTCATTAAAATTTTATTAAAAACTTCATTTATTTTTTGGTTTAATATTCTAATTTTGGTTCTTAATTTTGTTTAAATTTTCAAAAAACTCATCATTTTTTATTTTTAATTTAATCTTTTAATTTTTTAAACATATTCAATTTTTTCCTTTGCATATTAACGTAATATTCGTACGTGTGTCAATTGTTGAATTTTTTAATTTTAAAAAAAATGTCACTTATCAAGTGTGGTTGTGTCGTGTTGGGAGAGTGTCACTTGTCATGTTTAGGGATGTCAAAAATATTCATACCCGCGGATAAAACTCCGCATATTAACGGGACGGATACGGGTATCATAGTATCTGTACCCATGGATACCCGTACCTGTTAAATTTTGATTCACAAAAATACCCTTATATATATATATATATATATATATATATATATATATATATATATATATATATATATTAGTAAAAAACATTCTCATCTAATATTTTCTAAGTTGCATCTTCTTCCGTCTTCATTCTTCCAACTTCTAGTATTGGTGCGTTGTCTTCTTCAAGTACCCTTTGACATTCTTCTATTTCCCTTCTTTAAAATTGGACATATACATCAAATCCTATATTGATAGTGACGTTTATGGTATGCTTGTTGTCAAATGATTGAATCAAAATAAGAATACTTAGCATGTAACAGTTGAGGTTTATTATTTTATTATTTTTCAGGAATCAATCACAGAAAGTGGGCCTATTGATCAAAACACTAATTATTAAAGAATTTTCATTGTGTTGAACTGTCATTTTATATTTATTTTTATAATTATTTGGACTTGTATGGACTTGAGTTTGTTTGAACTTTATTTAAAATTTATGACAGTGATGTATTTTATTTTATTTTATTTGAAATTATGATTAAATATTTATTTTTTAAATAATTTTGTAAATGCCCGTAGGTACCCATGGATACCCGCGAATTTGAAAAAAATAGACGGATACCCGCATAAGGGATACCCGACAAATATGGATACGAGTACGGGACGAATATTTATATAACGGGTAGGGTACGGGGGAGCTACTACCCACTCCATTGACATCCCTAGTCATGTTTGTAAGACCCAGGAAATTCATATAAATAATAACTAATAAAGTACAAGTAATGGTGGGTTGAGAATAACCTAAGAGAATTTCTTGACAAGTCCTAGATAAGAAATACTACTAGTTCAAATGGTTGAGGGTACTTAGTTATGTTGAAAGGACTTAGGTTTGAGTATTGTATGTGCCATTAGTGTGATATTTTAATTGGGTTTTATTTTACCAATATATTATGAATGTGAATGTGAGTTCGAATCTTGGCTAGAGTGAATATATTAACTTTATGTTTTACTATTTTGCCAAGTGGTTAAATGATCTAGAAGCTGTAGAAATTCCCTGGGAAACCTGAAAGTTATAGTTTAGGTGTAGTAATGGCTATTAAACTTTAAATTTGAATTAATTTCATTTTTATCATTTTATTTATTTATTTTGGGCTGAATTGGTGAGAGGGAAAAGAGTGAGTGAGAAAGCAAAAGGTAGTAGTTTAGGTGTAGTAATGGTTATTAAACTTTAAATTTGAATTAATTTCATTTTTATCATTTTTTTTTATTTATTTTGGGCTGAATTGGTGAGAGGGAAAAGAGTGAGTGAGAAAGCAAGGAGTTATAGAGTGTGGTAGCAAGGAGAATCAGAGAGGGGACTGGAAAACCGTGGCATAGAGGGAGAGAGTGAGGGTGGTGTTGGAGAGGATACAAAGAGTGGAGTCTTTGGACAACAAGCGCGAATCATTATAATTGCATATGGAGCAAGAAAATCAGGTAAGGGGAGCTCACTTTATCTTTACAATTATTTGTGGTACATTTTGGCTGCTTGTTTAATTTTATTTTTGATGAAGTTTTCGAAACCAAATTGGCCATTATGGTGCAGCCATAGTTTTGAACAAATTGCATTATTTTTCTTTAGAAGGCAATGTTTATTTGCTTTATTGGTGAAGTCTTTTGTAGAACATGTATAATTTTGTGGATTGAATGCATAGTGGGTGATTTTATCTTGTCCTAGATATTCTATGCGATTTGTTAGATGTGAATAGTTCTTTACAAACTAAAATGTCGAGCAATTAACAGAAAGAAAAGATATTATCACAGTTTGGTATTATTAGATACAAAGTGTTTGTTTTTTGTTTAAATAATGATAGGTTGATTTATAAAGTGATGTAAAATTTGGTAAAAAGAAATATGTGGTGTGATGTTTTTTTTTTAGAATACTAATAATTGATTTATACGTGAAAGTTTTGAATATAGTTTCTGGTATAGATATTAGTATTATAATAATATATACGTGGCGGAAATGTATACATGCGTGTAGAGTATGAATCTAAATTGTTAGAAACAATTCTATTTAGATGGTAAGGGAATTTGGAGATTAGGTAGGACTAATTTTCTAACAGGTTTGGTAATATATATATATATATATATATATATATATATATATATATATATATATATATATATATATATATATATATATTGTATATAAATATTATTAATTGGAGATATTTAAACTAATGAATCGGGGTAGATAAAAGAAAAGAAAATGTATATGATTTTTTTATGTAGAAAAAAAAATATGTTATTAAATTGATTACGTGGGAGTGTTAATATTCCATCTGTCATGTATAATAATTTGGAAAGGTGCAGATTTGTTTTATAAATGAAAGGTAATCATTGATTTTTTTTTTGTAACTGTAGAAATTACATCTATTATAGTATTAATGTTATGTTATGACCGTGGTTGTTTTTTTTATGCTAAAAGAATGATTGATAATTATTATTAGGATTTCTTCATATAACCACTAGTAGCAACTATAACTAGGGGTGCTAAAATGATTTTTGTAACTTTTTTTGGCATGAAAAGGAAGTTTTGTGATTTAAGGGTTGGCAACATTAAAGAGTGACACTTTTACTAATTTGGTTTATTTAAAATTATCTATAATGGTAAGGAGATGATTTCTGAATTTTCAAGTTTTCCAGTTATGAAATTTTTAGGTTGTAATTAATTTTTAAAGGGGCCTTGCTGCAGGATAATTCTATTAGGTGTAGCATATAAGTTATACAAAAATATAATGTTTATATATATATATATAAAAAAAATATTGTATTTGTACTATAAATCTAGTAAGTACCATATTGATTTATATTAAATTAATTATGTATATAAAAGGAAAGGTGTTATTATATAATTATTAGTTATTGCTTGTGGAAAATATAAAATACTTCTATTTTATATATTACGTATTATATAGCTTAAATTGTTCGAGTAACATTATAAATAGGGTGAAAATCATTATCATATTTGAAAAAAAAAAACACATATGGTATAGAGGTAATTATGTGTGATGCAATTTGGGAAATTCGTATATAATTAATTTATTATACATAACGTAGATTATAATATTTTATTAAATGGTAAGGATATTATATCTCATAGGGATTTGATAATTTATACCATACGGGTGTTTAAAATTAAATTAAAGTCTTTGAATTATTTAATGAAGGTGTGATAAAAGATCAATATGTTTAGAAGATGTATATAATAATAATAATAATAATAATAATAATATACTTTTTATTAATTGGGATAGCAAAAATGGATTCTATGATGATTTACTCAGTAAACTCATGTTACTGGTGTGGCGCCTAGTGGTACGGATTGGACTGCCAGGCGATGGTTATTAATAGGGGGATTCTAAACCGTGTGGCGCCTGACGGTGTATGAGAACTGTTAGGCAGTCTGAATTGTAACTTCGCCTAACGGCATAGGGGCTACACCAAGCAATAGTGCTATGGTAGTTTGCTTTGTTGTGTGTTTTGCATGGCTCTTTGTGAGGGTTTGGTCAGGGATATATTGGACTAGTTACGAGCGGGTAGGTTCGTAACGAAGGTTGGAAATGCATGATTGATGCGGGCGGGGAGGTCCGTATCTGTTGTACTCTTGTGTGGGGATACGAGCGGGGAGGTTCGTATGTTCCGTGCTCACACTTGAGGCTGCTATGAGCGGGGAGGTTCATAGTAGGTGTTCACGCATGTTGGAATACGAGCGGGTAGGTTCGTAGAGTTGAACTACGGGCGAGGAGGTCCATAGAGTTGGACCACGAGCGGGTAGGTTCGTGGAAGCATTGGAATCCATAAGACCAACTTGAGTATGTACCTCTTATATTGCAGTGTGCTTTTCTTAATTTTCGTCTTGATGTTGTGATGTGAGACTTGGACCAAGAGATGTTGGTTGTGTCATGAGCAGGTAGGTTCATGGCTGGTGGTGAACACATGATGATATGAGCGGGGAGGTTCATATCCTGATGCTCTCGTGTGAGGATACGAGTGGGGAGGTTCGTATGTTCCGTTCTCACACTTGAGAGCTGCTGCGAGCGGGGAGGTTCATAGTTGGTGGATCACGTGTGTTGGACTACGGGCGGGGAGGTCCGTAGAGTTGGACTACAAGCGGGGAGGTTCGTAGAGGTAGGACCACGAGCGGGCAGGTTCGTGGAAGCATCATATATCCTGAGTCCATGATCAATTATTTGTGTGACTTGCAGGTTTAAAAACCTTGGGATAATAAGGTCTTTGTCAAGAATTAACTAGAATAAAATAGTTGGGTGTATCTTGATTTTATTAATTTAATGTTAATTGTTTATGAGCTCACCCTTTATGTGTGTGTGTGTGTGGTGATGATCGTGTGACTTGTCACACAGGAGCAGATGACATTCCAAGTGATGCTGGTGAGGCATAGAGCCGGAGAGGGGCTAGCATGGGAAAGCTTTTTATAGAAGTTTACTATCATTTTAATTTCAGATTTTTTTGTAAACCGCATTTTTACTGGAATATGAACTAGTATGGATTATTGGAACACTGTGGTTTAATTGGATGAGTTTAATAAATGTTTTTAATTTCCTATATTTTGGGAAAAACATTTAAATAAATGTGACTTTATTATTTATTTTATTTTATATTATTTAAAATTAGTAATATCCGACCGGGATGTTACAATGTCATTATCACATGACAATGTTTGTTTTCAATTTAGTCTCATATTTATAATTTTGATTATATTTAGTTATTATTTTTTTTAAAATAAAGCAATTTAATTCTTTCTAATTTGAGACCAAATTAATAATTAAATTTAATTATAATTTGTATATACATATTAAAATATTTTAAAAATATATAAATTCACCTAAATATTCAAATTAATTTTTTGTTTTACATTTTTACACAACAAAAATCCTATTTAAACTTATAATATTTTCAAAATATTATAAATGTAAATGTAAAGTGACACTTATTATTTTTAAATGTTTAATTTGACTAATATTTTTAATATGACAAGTGTCACTTTATATTTATATTTTTAATATTTTTAGAAAAATATAAGTTTAAATAGGGATCTTTTTAATGTAAAAATAATAATTTAAATATTTAGGTGGAGTAGTTTTATGTATAAATTAGAAAAAAAATATTTTAATATATATAAGTTATAACGAAGTTTCATTATTAATTTAGTCTTAAATTAGAAAGGGATCAAATTACTTCATTTAAAAAAATAAAGAGAGGGCTAAATTGAATCAAAATTAAAAATATGAGACTAAATTAAAAACAAGCATTACCATGTGATAGTGACATGACACGTGGCAGTGACAGTGTCATGTGGCACAACCATAACCTGACACATGGTAGTTTAAAATAAATAACAAAAAATTTTAAAAATTGAAAATTTCATCAATGGACATGTGGCATGTACAGTTAACATCAATCAAAAGAAAGAAACAAATTGAATCTTTTTAAAAAGTTGACGGACTAAATTGGAAAAAATAAAAACTATAGATCTTTTTGAAAATTCAAATAAAATTAGAAGACCAAATTATATATTAAGCCTTATTTTATTTAAGTATTTAGTTATTTGAATGATGCTCTCACCAAGATAACATTAATTTGAATTTTCATATTTTTTAAGAAAATTTCAAAATTTAACACGTGAGACAACTTTTCAATTTTATAATTATTTAATTTAATTTTAATCAATATAAAATTGGATGTCCAAAGATGATTATTATTAAGAATTACAAAAGATGATATCAAGACATGAATTCACACAATTTAGTAGTTCATGATATTAAGTACAATCCCTTATTTTAACTTTTAGAGAAGTTGACAAATAAAGTCTTACAAAACAAGAATATTTATGGAGCAACTTATACATAACATCATAACTATAAATCTTCAAAAGGCTAAAGTAGCTTTGTACTTCAGCATACTCATGTAATATCGACGTCGCTCTTCCTCATATCCTACAGTTTCTTCTGCTCTCATGGAAGCCACGGTCATAGCAAAAGAAAATATCAACATAAACAAGAAACATGGTAAGCTAGATGTAATTTAAAACTTATAAGTTTTAAATAAAAGAGAATATTCATATAATCTAATTTTTAGCAAAATAGTTAAATTATAAGATATCCAACATTTCACAAAAATGTATTTGATACAACATATGTTATCACTCAACAGTACTCGACCTCCGGAAGACTGTGTATTGGTTAATGTTATAGGATTATGTACCTGTCTATGCTTAATTAATCTTTCCTTTCAAGAGTTATAGTTATATTGTGTATGGGCAGTTTTCCCAATCCATTGAGCTAGACAGGAAATCCAGGATCTTTACTAAGTGTGATTAGCATCATCACTCTAGATACAAACCTTCTTCGACTCCCAACCCTAGAGATTCTCGATTATTTGACTCAAATAATAGTGGAGTCAAAATAATCCTACCTCTGCACTTATCACCAATGCACCATACAACTTAACCAGACATGGTAGAATTCCCCTTTAGGAACAACTACCTTGATCATCACAATTTCATGTAATAAACACTTTGAAACATTGATCTTTAAGAACGACTAGTAAAATTTCATGAAACACAAAGAAAACACAATGCAACACATAACAGAAAAGAGACGCAAGTTAATGTAAAAAATGAAAAGAGCAAATAAAATGTTTTACAAGTAACTTGTGGATTTTGACACAACCTGTGGATTTGGCTCTAGGATCCAAAATTCACACCGGCAAGTTCCACATATGACATGTGGATTTTTCCAACACTTCTGGATTTTCAAGTTCTTGAAAGTAAAACTTGAACTCAATTGTACAAAGCCTTAATTCTCACAACCCCTTCCACCATTTCAGATTTTACAAACTAGTACTCACAGTTCAATTCATCCAAACTTAACAAACAAAAAGTTATCCACTATAATTTTCGTAATATCATCTCAATTTCATCTAAAATCAAACATGTATGCTTCAATCAAATCATTTAATAGATTTTCAACCATTATTTAAACATAAAAGAGATTAAAACTAGCTTTCCTTATCTTTATTGGTGCTTTGCTCAATTGTCCTTACACCCTACTCCTCTCAAAATATGCCTAAACATAGAATGAGCTTAGATTAATTATCTAAGCATACTACTAGAGACACAACAAATCAAGGAAGATAGAAAACCCACTCATAACAACATGCAAACCCAAAATTTCCCTTGCCTTTAAGATCTAACCCAAATCAAGAATGGGCACAAATGAAACTCACCCAAAAAATGTTGCTCTTGCAGCGAGGTTTAGTATGGCGTATTCTTGAAAAAAAAAAGGTAGAAAATGCCAGATTTTGCAAAAAGGAGGAAATGAGCTACAAGAGGGGATTCTAAAAGAGATATATGAAGATTCGTTCAAAAAGGTGAATCAAATTTTTTAAAGATAGAATGAGAGGAAATTAGGTTTAGAGAGAATGCCTTTTATTTTTTTTTAAAAAGGAAATTGGGTTCTCACATTAGTACTATTATTTTTAATTTCTATAAGATATATTAAATTTATTATTTCAATAAAAATAACTTATTACAACATTTATATAGTATTTCAATAAAAATATACATTTAATAAAATATGTGAATGTTATTTTATTAAATAAGATAATTATATTTAAAAATAAAAATAGAAATATAATTTAATTCGTCAAATTGCACTTCAAGAAAACTCTTACATAAAAATCAATTTTAGTGATAAAGAATTATTAGTCACTATAGTGACTAATTTATATACCAATTTACAAAATAAAAACTATTGATTACTAAAATTGTAAGCCCCCTTTTCCTTTTCAGTTGAGTTTTGGGGCCTAGCCTTCGTGGGCCTAAGGCCGGCCCAATAAGGGGACCCAATAAGGGGACCCAATACCCTTGCCAGCCCCTAACCCCTTCATTCTGTTCCATTTTCAGAGAAACAGCTCCTTGTTCCCTTCCCTCGTCTAGTGAAAGAGCTCTGCTAGGGCATAGAGGTTCTCCCCTTGTTTCGTGTTAGCAAAGGACATTGTACTTCCGGGTAAGTCGAACTCCAACCTTGTCCTTCTCTTGCACCAGTTCAAAGGTTAATAGTTTTGTCTTGGGTTCTCCCTAGCACCTTTTCTCAACTCTGTGTGGGTCTGTTTTCAGCTCCGTACCCTGCTCCTGTGCTCCACTACTTTTCTTGAGTCGCTACTCTCTTCTGCTAGCGTTTAACAAGGTAAGGGAAGCTAGATTCGCCAGTCCGAGTCATTGTGTGTTTCTTTTGGGGTTAATCTGTGTTTATAAGCTTGAGTAGTGTGTTTTATCGAATGAAACTGAGTTGCATGTGCTCTTGGATGTTGGTAGTGTTGTTTTTTCTGCCTTGCATGCGTAAAACAGTGGTGAGATCTGTTATTCTCGCCCAAGCGAGCTCGTCTCGCCTAGGCGAGAGTAGCAGAGTGCTCACTGCCACGAGAACTCGCCTAGGCGACCAGTCCACGTTCTGAGCGACGCCATGTCTCGCTCAGGCGAGGAGATCTCGCCTGAGCGAGAATTCGTGAAAATCCCACGTTGCTCACCTCGCCTGGGCGAGAATCCGCTGTGTCCGTGAGGCCAGCGTCTCGCCTGAGCGAGTTTGCGAATGGGTGCTATGTTTTCTTGGCTGTTTGGATGATTTGTTGCATGTATGGTTTGGATCATTCTTCCTAAATATGATGTACGTGAATATGCTTGGGTGTTTGGGTTTTATGAATGAAATTGGCATGCTTAGTATGGGATTGATCATGGGGTTGTGGTTTCGTGACGTTTTAACATGAGAATGGTATGTATGAGATCAAAGTGGTGGTTATGGTATGAGAGGCATGAAATTTAATGTGATAGGCGTAATTCCATGAGTCCCGTGGGGAGACTTTATGGTGGCGTGTAGTGTATATATTAAGATAAGGATTCAAGTAAGGATCGCATCCCGAAACTCTAAAGGGTCAGTGAGTCTCAAGTAGAGCAAACTGACCCAAGTGGTGAGAGTAGCGGGAGGCCCTAGTTTTTGGCAGGATAATGGCCTTAGACGCTTAAAGGCTAACCTCGTGAGTGGTAGGGTGAAACCCATTGGCAATGGCTCTGCAGAGCAGTAGAGGCCACCACGAGTGCAAGCATCCAGTGAATCCGATCTTAATATATTTATCCGGATAATTGAGTCATAGTGTCTTGCTTGTTTGCCATAACATGACTTATGTGTCTCTGTGTTGTATGCCTGTGAATGTTTATGCACTTATTCTTTTACGCTATGATAAGTTTCATGTTACACTAGCTTACCCTTGCATTTTCTGTTTCGTGTTCCTGTTGTGTTTTCTCTTTTGCGATGATCACCCTTGGTGGGAGCAGATGGAGGAAATTCTGGGAGTAGGCCTGGTGGTAACAGTGCAGCCTAGTGGGTCCGTTGAGGTGGCTTTCGAAGAAGTTCTATGGCCCTAGTGCCTTGTAATCCCATGCTCCTAGAGCATTTCTTTTGCACAACTGTTAAACCTTAGATTGTGTTTTCTTATGGCATGGTTGTATGTCCAAGTTTTCCTCTAAGTACTCCTATGGATGACTGTAATAGTTACTTTTCGTACGTTTCATGTTGATCTGGTTGGTTCTCGTTATCAAAGTTGTGGTGAGGCTTTATTTGGTAGAGTAATCTATTAAAATGGGACGTCACAAAAATAGTCACTATTATGAATAAAAAATTATAATTGGTTACTAAATTGGTCTTTAAATTAGCTACTAAGATTTTGGCTACTAAAGGAATTAATTTGTAAATTAGTCACTAAAAATTAGCTACCAAGGTTTTGACTACCAAAGAAATTAGTTTGTAAATTAGTCTCTAATTAATTAATGACCAATTATAATTTTTATTCATAATATAATGAATATTTTAGTAACCAATGATTTTTAATTTTGTAAATTAGTATCTAAATTGGTCTCTATAGTGACTAATTATGATTGATTTCAGAATAGGTTTCTAATTCAAGATTTTCTTGTAATGTTGACTTCAATGAACATTTTTTTTAAATATCAACAATGCATCCCTATTTAAATGTATTATTTATCTTAAGTTTATACTATTGTTAAAATAGCACATGTATTTAAATATTTTCTATAATAATGTGCTCTTATACTAAAATTATGTAGAACATATATTATAATGAAAAGTTGTAAACTAGAAATGAAGATATCTCCTTTGGTCAGTTATGAATTCTTTAAAGATGAATTCTGGTGGGGATGTGTTAGTATTATATAATCATTTATTTGTAGTAGATTTTGTTGTAAATAATTGATAAATCACGAACAAAAGAACACTTTTTAAGACATGTATATCCATTACCCTTAAAGACTTATCCGTAGGGTGTTGCGCAAGCCTCCATGATACAACAAGAACTTCTAGAATTTTTCGAGGATCTCAAAACTAGCAAGAAAGTACTCTTGAAAGAGTAAGTAACCCAGAATAATAGGAGGGAGAAGAGAGCTTGAAGAAAGAAGAGAAAATAATGAGAGATGTTATGTTTTAGAGAGCACCAAAAGCACCTATTTATAGGTGTGAATGAGGGATAAAGTAGGGTTGAAAGCCCATGACCCGCATGGAGAAAATTAATGCACGACAATGGTCAAAATATTTTTTTGCTACAATGTACAAGAAAACGAAATTCATGCTTTCAAGATGAAATCTAAATGGAAGCAAATCTAGCATCAAAACTGAAACTGAAGCAGCGAGAATTATGGCTTCTGCAACGTTTAGAATCTTTTGTAATAAAAAAATGATTATTTTATAACAGATTTTTTTTATTAAATTAGTACGAATATTTATTATTATTAATAATAATTATGAGTAATGAGTAGAAATTATATTTCTTAGTTAAATAGTTATATTTATATGTATTTGGGTCTTCATAAATGGGTTAGGTATAAACACTAGAAAAACTAGTTTTTCTTACCTACACACTTTCAACTTTATTGTAACGTGGTTTAAATAGTTAAGAACATAGTGACAAGGTGGAACAATTCGTATGACATGGCCCCAAACGTGGCCTAGTCCTCATCGTTCTCCATGGACTCCAACACTTATCATTCATCAGTCATCCCCACATACCTTCATCCCGAAAAAACACTTTCATAGATAATCTCTTCCATTCCAAATTCAAGAAACCTCAATCACATATCTACATTTCAAATTCAAGAAATCCCAATTATGAAATTCCAATGACATACATCCATTTCAAATTCAAGAAACCCAAATCACCAACCAAGGATCTCAAGCAGCTACCACCTAGCCTCCTTCTAACCTTGTCGCTCAGATTTGTCGTTGGTTCACCGTCACCATTGATAGCGTTGTCAGCCAACGTCTGCGCCACCATCTTTCCGCCTTCATAGGTAGACACAAATGCTTCTTGAACCCATAACCACCATCACTTATGACTATTACTAGAGTCGTTGCCAACAACTAGTGGCGCGCGACTTCTCCTCTCATTCTTCTTCCTACACACGAACTCCTCCACACTCTTGAGAACAAAGCTCGTCTACACTGCACCTCCGATAGTTAAACACAATGAACCATTCAGAGTTGCCACCGTGACCACGCCGAGGTTGTCACTCGCCACCGTTTGAGCTTCACCAGAATGTTATTCTTATTCTAGCTTTACTCTTTGATTTATGATGACGATATGTTTGATTAGATATAAGGTGAATGAGATGAGGGGGAATTTGTAGTTGTGTGCTCTCTGGTTAAGCTGTGGGGATGAAGAGAGATAGAAAAGTTGAGTTTAATTTGTTTGTTTTGAGATGAGAGTGAATGTGATTATGTTAGAGGAGAAAAAGAAGTTGTTTGTGTGTGGTTATGTGTTGTTCGATTCTTAACTGGAAATTGATTGGGGAAGAATATTAAGTTGATTATGGTTGAGAGTATTGTTGGGTGTGTTGGTTTTATGAAAAAGAAGATAATGCAAAGAAAGTTTTTGTGTGTTTTGTTTCGATGATGGATGGTTCGGTGCTGAGAAAAGATGCATGTGTGGAAATTGATTTTGTGCGTGGAGGAAGAAAATGAAGTGTGAAGTTAGACCTTAGAGAAGGTGGAGTGTATGTTTTTATAAAGATGAGAAGGAACACACACGTCAGTGATAAAACAAAATATGTCAAGGGCAACCTTAAACAAACTGTTCAACCTTGTCACTATGTTGTTAACTATTTAAGCATTGTTACAAAAAAAAATGATTAAATTAATAAAAATTGAAGAAATTTGTGACTTGATTGAATAAGAAAAAAATTGGACTAAATTGAACAAACTCAACAAAAATAGGAACTAAATTAGTATTTATAGATGAATGTTAAGCCTCAAATAGGGACTATAAAAAGTCATTAGTCAATTGTGAGGATTTCCCCTATGTGTACAAGTGTTTCTTTAAGAGCTTAGATATTGTACCATAGGGGTTGGACAAGCCGCTAACCCAAAAGACCGTAGATACCACAATTGGATACATAACGACATAACAAATAATAGGCGCTCAACCGATAACTATATCATGTATACCCAAGGTCGCCTATATAGCGACAAAACCAGCCAACTATCCGACACCATGAGTTAAAGAGAAGATATGCATAATCAACTAGACACATTCGTGATTGAAAACATGAAGGCAAGAAAATATGATATGCCTGCATGTTAGCGAACCTGCTCTAACTTAGGCAAAAACAAGACAAGATCTAACGAAACATGTTCAAAGAGTATAGGGCTTGTAACGCAGGCCCAATTAAACCTAGTAAGGCCCAATAAAATTTGGTCAAAAGCAATTAAGCCTAGTCAAATCCCAACCCACAATTAACTAATTAAAAGCATTATAAGTAATCAATCCTCTATAAATATAAGTGGACCTAGGTAATTAGAGATGCAAAACTATGAGTTTTTACTTTTAGAGCTCAAGTTGACTTGATCGTCAAAGTCCTTTCTGCAGGCACACCCCCTATGTTCCATGAAGTACTCAGTAACAGGGATTTAGCATGCAAGATCGTAGAGTACCCATCCGAGAAGTTCAAAGATTGCGATAAGATAAGGTTTGAGTCTCATAATAACTTAATGTTGTCCCTGCAGGAACAAATATTTTATTTCCTCTATCCAATTTGGTGTGTAAAAGGTTGAGGACTATGTCACTTGGAGTGAACTTTGCCACAATAGTTGGACTTCCTTCCAAGTCTTTCAACCATAAAGAAATTTATGTATTTTTTTCGACTTTAATGCGGTTCCCAAGTTGATTAGGTTTCTATGAATTGAGTCCAATACAATCCTGTTTTTTCTATCTATACAAATTCTTTCAAAAACAAAATCTTTATAATGAAATGCTCAAAGAAAGATACATATAAGAGTGTGCTTTGACTAAACTTCCTAGTTTCCTCTTTATTGACAAACACATGACAAGTTTAAACCTATGACTGAGTAGATCTTATTGGTTAAGGAAAGGATAAACATTGAAATAATAAAATAGCCAATGTTAATGACCATAGAAATTGGTATTTGGGTAAGTACTTTCTTATATCACTACGCCAAAATATTTAATAGACAACACTTTTTTTGCTAATAGATAGCGCTTGTAAAAAAACGCTATCTAATGACATCTTATAGACAACGCTTCTCAAATAAGCACTCTCTATATAATTCTCAAAAAGACAACACTTTCTACAAAAAGTGCTCTCTATCTATCTATTAGATACAACATTTTCTAAAACAAATTTACATCAATAAATAGCATTTTCTAAAACAAATGCTCTATATATTTTTCAATAGAATAACGCTTTTACAAAAAAAGTTTTCTCTATTTGTCCTCTGATAGTATCATTTTCTAAAACAAATTTACATAATTAACTAAAATTTTACAATTTTTAATTATGTTAACAATTTTATAATTTTGTAACTATATAGTTTTATGATTTTGTAATTTCATAAACACGTTATTGGAATAGTTTAGATCAACAATAAAAGAAAAGTGTAGGCCTTTTGCAAATAATCTTGATTGGTAGCGAATACCTCATCATCAACACAATGTCATTTTCTTGTTTCCCAATTCGCTCTAATTCAAAAATATTCGAAAGCATTAGCAGGAAGGTGAAGGACACACATTTGACACATCTAACCTAACCTCTTTAATCGAAGGAAAGCATATCAGAGTTTGCACCCACTAAGATCCATAAACCAACACATAAATAAAAAAATGGAAAACCTAATATCAAGAAAAAGCCACTTGTTCACAATAAAAGCAAGATTAAAAGGGTTTAGCCGAAAAAAACTAAGAAAAAACGAGATATTGAAAAGCTAGGGTTTCAGAGGTACCATATATATATATATATATATATATATATATATATATATATATATATATATATATATATATATATATATATCATAGGATAAGAGTGTGAAAAGGGAAGAGGATGTCGCAATGGGGAAAACGCCAGTGAACGGAACAGGTAGTCACGCGAGCAGCGAGATTTCTTTCTTAGGTGAACAAGAGAATACTAAGTGGGAAAGCAACACTTGAACCATTTTTTTTCTAGAGATTTTACTTACAGGTTACCTATTCATATCAAAATACGTAACACATTATCTATTCACATCACAAACATAATGCTTAAATCACTTGATGCTCTCTATTAATCTATAAAAAATTATTATTATTATTATTTTAAAATATAAATACGTTATAAACATCGCCTTTATGATAAAGCGCTATTTATACGTGCTTATTTGTATAACGCTTATTTTATAAAGCGCTTTCTTTTGATGTTTTAGTTTTATTTATAGCGCTTATTTAATTAAATGCTTTTTAAATAGTGCTATCTATTGGTAATTATGGCGTAGTGTATTGATCATCTTGTTTTTGTATTCCTATTTTATACCAACTTTTTATTTTTCTTTTGCAAAAGTTATGGGAAAATATTTTAACTACCAACAATTGTGTGCCAAGGTTAGGGTGACAATGCTAGAGAAAGACATATTAGCCAACTTTTATAGGTTAGCAAAAAAGAAGAAAAACTCATCCTTGATCATTGAGTTGGATGTAATTGAGAATGCCAATCCTTATAGTGTTAACATCCAAATAGAACCTACATTAATGTTACTTCAAACATTTTGCCAACTCCAAATTATGAACTAACTTTCCATTCTTGTCAAAAATCACCACCTTAGACCCCCACTCCAAAATTTTCCTTAAGAAAGGAGGTTCCCTACACTAGTAATAAGGAGCAAGAAGGGTTCGATCAAATCAAATTTGATGAACTCGCCAAATGTGAATTCATTGTGGCATATCAACATGATACGAAATAGTAGTAACTATATGGGAAAAGCCTTGCTATGAAACTTTGATTCTCAAATGCTACATTTCATAGGGCATGAAGGAGTTTGGATTTGGATGAAATAATATTAGCAAGGAGCATGACCATCATTCACCATTGGAAGAAAATAGTTTTCAAGATTTGTTTATGAAGGTGGTGGGTGCATCAATGAATTAAAGAAGTCCTTGGTAGATTATGAGTTACCTTAGATAATATGAAGGAAGATGAGTGGTTTTCTTAGAATTGGGGCATGAAAAAGAAAGAGCAAGAAAATTCGGCAGTGTTAAGTGTCTCAAAGAAGCAACTAGATGAAGTAAATCAAAACACAAAGTCAATCGACCTTATCATGACTAAAGATACCAAACATAAGGTTGCAAGGGAAAGTAAATTTAAAGGTTGAACTTATTGATGTTACAAGTAGTATATTAGAAGGTTATGCTAAAGGTTAAAATCGTGACAGAGCTCCAAACTCCAAGGCGGAAAATACATCAGATGTTGTAATTGACTCTATCGATGTTGACGAACTTGAGGTTAGAACATATACCTTTTTGTATATCTCTAAGTTTATCTCTTTTAACCAAATAAATTACTCATACGTGTAAGTACTACTAAATCTAACAAGATATAATTTAATATTTTAGTTGAAATAACTAATCGTAATCGTAACTTACTAATTTAATGACATGATTTTATCTCAAAAAAATATTATCTTAGTAACTTGTTAAAATGATTTATCCATTTAAATAATAACTTTGTATCTTAGCATAAATCATACATTCATGTTAAGATGGTTGTAGGGAGTGGTTGCAAGGTGGTTGTGGTTGTGGGTTTAGTTTGGTAGTGGCGGTGATTTTAGTGTGGTGGTGGTTGTGGTTATGGAGGTGGTGTTGGTGGATGTAGGGTGGTAGTGGTGGTTTTAGTTTGGTGGTGGTGGTGGTGGCGGCGATGACCACGATAGTGGTGGTGGTGGCGGCAATGGTGAAGGGTCATGAAATGAAGGGTGAGGGTGATAAATGAGTCCATGGTGAGAGTCATGATGAAGTGGAGGTCGAGGGTAATGAAGTGGAGAGCGAGACTAAATTGAATAAATCTAACTAAAATAAGAACTTATTTGAACAAAATACAAATTAATCATAATTAAAATATTTCATATAATGTGAACAGTGTTAGCTTGTACACTATGATCTTATTAATTTAAACGATATCAATAAAAAATGATGAAATTAAACATAATTTAGCAAAACGGAATCAAATTGAACGTGACAAAAAAAAAGACTAAATTAAATAAACTGAACAAAACAAAAACTAAAAGAATATTTAAACATAAAATAATCTAATAAATAATTATATTTAGAGAAATTGTCATATATCTATAAGAATGTTTTTAGCTTACTTTTTAAAATTTTAAAACTAAACTATTTTTTATTAGATTTTTTTTTTCATCTTATAAAGAAAAACATCAATTGATTGTCGCTTAAAAGTAAGTACAAGCAACACTTATATAAGCAATAATGCTATCTAAGACAATACTTATAATTTTTTAGTGTCACGTAACCGTTTATTGTAATTATGTGTAAATAAAAGATATAATTAAAATAAAAAATGACTAGAATTAGTCAAGTTTCTTGACGTATCTAAAATAGTTCTGCTTTTGTTATTTATTTATTGTCACTGCGTGAGAAAACTGCGCTTTAATGTTTTCATTTCATTGTTCACTGAATTTGAACTTCCTAGAAACAAGCAGACCCTTCACCGATTCCTATTCTCGCTTCTTCCCTATGTCATCGCCGGTGGCCACCGCGGTCAGCGCCGCCGCGCCCTACGACCGCGCGAAAGCGGTGAAGGAGTTCGACGAAACCAAGGTCGGAGTCAAAGGATTGATCGACTCGGGAATCAAGGCCATACCCCCTATCTTCGTTCACCCGCCAGAAACCCTAGCGGAGCTGAAGCGCGGGGCAGAACCCGGTTCCGCGCCGGAAATTCCCACGGTGGACCTGGCCGCCGTGCAGGAGTCGCGTGCCGCCGTGATTGAGCAGATCCGGCAGGCAGCGAGCACGGTGGGATTCTTCCAGGTGATCAACCATGGCGTCCCGGAAGAGTTACTCCGGCAAACTCTGGCGGCGGTTAAGGCGTTCCACGAGCTGCCGGCGGAGAAGAGGGTGCCGGTGTACCGTAGGGAGATGGGGAAGGGCGTATCGTACATTTCCAACGTGGATCTATTCCAATCAAAAGCTGCCAGCTGGCGCGACACAATCCAGGTAACTAAAGTATTTTTACTATCCTAAATTATCATACGCATGGAAATTTTAATGTAGGGAAATGATCTTTTGACAAAGATATTTTGACAAGTTGATAAACTTTTCCTAAATAAAATTAAAATATATTATTTTTTATTTTTAATTAAACTAAAGTAATAAAGTAATATTTTTTTACTTAAATTAGTAGTTTGTTAAAGTTTTTTAAAAAAACTTTTTTAATATATCATTTTTGTAACACTTTGTTTAAATAATTGTTTTAATTAAATGATTTGTCACACCGATAATATAAGAGACGAGTCTTGTAGTATAAACACGACTCCTTATAATATCTAAAAAAAATATTTAGAGGCCAATACCAAACAAAATACAAGAATTTGATAGTAATTATTAGAGTACTAAAGGACAAAATAGTACATGGGCCATAGTCCTATGAAAAAGTCCAAAACAGTAGAATTCAGCCCAGTGGGCTACGCAGCGAACTATCACTTCCTTGTTGATCACAGGTGTTCCTCGCATATGTTTACATCAATAAATTGGTGATCATCACAAAAAACAAGAAGAGAAAATCACACATACCGAACATATAACAAACAACACAAGGGTAAGTTAGAGCAAAAAAAAAAGTTTATCATGCAGTTATATACAATTTCATAGTTCAAGATACATATGTCAACCCATCATGTTATGAGTTGCAAATAATACACTAAGATTCAGACACGACTTATCTAGATACATATAATTTAGTCAGATTTAGCGGATGCTTGCACTTGTGGTGGATTTCCTTGTTTTACCGAGCTGCTCACACCCGAACTAAGTGTTACAATGTCTCAACCCCACACACAAGGTTAGTCCTTATTGAGTTTCAGGCCTCCTGCTACCCTCACCACAAGAGTCAGTCCGCTCTATGTGAGACTAACTGACTCTTTAGAGTGTCGGGATGCAACCTTACCTTGAATCCTTACCTTGAATCCTTACTAAATTATATAGATGAGGCATCATCATGAACTCTCACTAACAGGAGTCATAAAATTACGTCCCGACCAACTGAGGCACCACCATAAAGTCTCACCTAGAGACTTATGGAATTACGTCCTAACGAAACCAATAACATGTTTCATCCATTAATATAGAATCATATCTCATACCAATATCATGTCACTTTCATTACCGACCATCTCATTTGTTTTCCATGCCGAGATCACACTAACACATCAATTCAATCCTTAAGCATAGATACTTCATGCATATTCACAAGCCTCATACTTTAAATAGAGGAAATCAACCAATCAAACAATCTATAACAACAGCGGATCCCCTCAAGCCAGGAGCCCTCGCTCAGGCGAGAGGGGTACCCTCGCTTAAGCGGTAGACTATCGCTTAGGCGAGATCGCGATAGAGGGCCTGGGAAGTTTCGCGAATGCTCGCTAAAGCGAGGCCATCTCGCCTGAGTGAGATGGTCTTTCCTCAAAACACAACTCGCCTGAGCGAGTACTCGAGCAAAACTTCTGGGTGAGGTACTACTACTCTCGCTTAGGCGAGTTGAGCTCGCTTAGGCGAAAATAGCAGTTCCCTCCCACTGTTCTACGCCTGCAAACCAGAAAAATAGTCGATCACTCCTATTCAAATCATTCATACACGAATACAATCACTTTCCATATTATTTTACACACGAAACAGATGGAAACAAACCACATACTTCAAACACGAAAAGGGTCTAGTTTCCCTTACTTGGAAATAAGCTAGCGGAATAATTTGATACGCACACAGTAAGCATAACAGTCCTAAGGGTAGGCCAAAGAGCTTAAAACAAACGGTAAAACAGAATAGGAACGGGGTTACTACAAAACCCTAACTGTAAATATGAAATATGCCCAAAGAGGAGAAATATGAGCTCGAGATTGACTTACGTGGAGCACGGAAATGAGATTGAGCTTGCTTGACTAAGGTGGTACCAAACCCTAGCAGAGAAAAACAACTGGAGCTCTAAAGAAAAATGAGTTATTTTCTGAGAGTGATGAGAATGGTTAGGGTTAGGACAGTTTAGGATCCTTGGATCCCTTTGGGTCAGCCCCAGGCCCAATTAATTTGAGACAACTTTTTACAATTTAGGATAAAGTAAAATAGTGGACCTTACAATTTTTCTTTAGGTTAGCTAAAAAAGGGAGAAGGACTTATCTTTCTTAACTACGTTCTTTTATTCATAAAATAAGACATGTGGAGGACATAATAGTAAAAAAAAAAATTTAGGTGATAATTAAATAATTTGTATTACTATTACTATTATAAAAAACTAAAGATTAAAGATACATTTAATTAATAATTTAAATTTAAATAATTAAATTTTGAAATTAATTTTGTTTTAAAAATTTATTCATAAAAAATACTTAAAAAAGAACAGTAAAAATTGTTGCCAATTTTTTTTACAGGAAATATCCATGAAGAAATTAATTATCAATTAAAACTTTTATAAAAAAATAAAGAAAGAATGTCTATTTTACAAATATTTTTAACAGATTTATTTAAAAAAAATCCTATATAATATACAAAATTTAAGTTATCGTTACGAGACATTCATGTAAATTTTGATGGACTAATTTACAATTTATTTTTTAAAAAACAAACTCTAGTTTTAAGAAATTATATTATTTTTTAAAAATCCAAATTAAATTGTATCAATCTTGATAAAACAGGATCAAATTAAAAAAATGAACAAAATAGGTAATTAAAACTTTAACATTTTGTCTAAAAGATTTAAACAACAGATAGCACGTAAGCTTAAAACATGAAATAAATTTTATAAAATTAATCGACATTTGAAAACAAATTAATTCCACGGAATGACACGAAACCAAAGTAATGAAAAGTTATGAGTTTGTATTTGATTTTGCAGATTAGGATGGGCCCCACAGCAGTTGAGTCTAGCGAGATTCCCGAGGTGTGCAGAGAAGAGGTGCTGGAATGGGATAAGGAAGTGGTGCGTGTTGCACGTGTGTTGTACCAGTTACTGAGTGAGGGGCTGGGATTGGGTGCGGAGAGGCTGAACGAGATGGGTTTGTGGGAAGGAAGAGTTATGGTGGGGCATTATTACCCGTTTTGCCCTCAGCCTGATCTAACGGTTGGGCTTAATTCTCACGCCGATCCCGGGGCTCTTACCGTGTTGCTGCAGGACCACATCGGTGGGTTGCAGGTTGAGACGGAACAGGGTTGGATCCATGTGAAGCCTCAGCCTGAAGCTCTGGTTATTAACATCGGAGATTTCCTTCAGGTATCATGATAATAATTTAATTAACAAGAGTGTTATATGATATCTGATATTGATGATTTTGTGTGGCAGATAATTTCTAACGAAGCGTACAAGAGTGCTCATCATCGAGTGTTGGCGAACCATTCTAATGAGGCAAGAGTGTCGGTTGCTGTTTTCCTGAACCCAAGTGATAGAGAGAGAGTTTTTGGACCATTGCCGGAGCTAACATCAGCAGACAAACCAGCCCTTTATAGGAACTTCACCTTCAATGAATTTATGACAAGGTTCTTCAAGAAAGAGTTGGATGGTAAATCATTGACCAATTTCTTTAGGAACTCATGAATCTCTGTTTATGTATCTTAATGTTAAAAACCTTTTAACTACTTATTTGAAAAGCTTGTTTAAAAACCTTTCATGTACACCAACCTCTCAACTTCTTGGCCTCTCAATTTCTTGGCATCTTACCCTTTTAAGTCTCTTAGCCTCTCAACTTCTTAATTTCTCAATTAGGTCCACATGACTCAGAAATCAATCAACGCTTAACACAAGTAGATGGAGATTAGACATAAACCAAAACTTAAATCATGATTAAACCGTGATTGAGCCCTCTTAACCACCGTAGGATAAAAGTCCAATAAAAAATGTTATAAATAGATAAACACCTATGGTAAAGTGAAAATTATCCTTTGTACTAGACATCTTGTTTGTTTGAGAAGGAACTATTGATATAATATTAACTTGAATGTCAAAGTATCAATATTGTATGTACTCTCACCCATCATCATTAACCAAGACCGAAGATCAAAGACAAGAGTTAAAGACAAGAGTTAAAAAACTAAAGATACTTATCTTTTTAAGATCAAAGACTAAAGTCGAAGATAAAGACAATAGATAAAATCCTAACTTATTGGTTTCATGAGATCTACTCGATCTTGTAAGAACAACTTGTAAGAACAAATAGGATTTAATTTTAAAAACAAACTTTCTAAAACAAATAAAATACATTTTAAATATTTTTTTTAACAAGTTTTCCATAATTTTTGTTCTAGAATGGGTTGTTCATAATGAGATTTTGTTCGCAATGCATTTTTTCTCTTTTCCCTATGCAATCGTGATAAGATAACGGTGTTGATGACGAAAGTGATGGTCGTAGCAGAAATAGTATAAGGATGCAATTAGTAAAAATAAGGTTGAAGGAAGAAAAAATCAGAAGATTTTAGTAGTAAAACATTACTTCCTTTATTTTTAACAATTTCAACTTATGTTAGAAATTTTATATGGATTAAAGATAAAATAAATTTATAATAATTAGATATAAATTTTATTTTATTAACTGTAAAATTGAATTATAATTAAAGTCTACTATTTAATATGATATTATTAATAATTATAAATATATCCTAATAAGATTTAGATTTATTGTTAATTGAGTCTAGCTTATAACATGTTATTGAACTAAAATTAATATTTAACATAAATCTTATTTTATAAATCAATTTTGTAAGATTACATTATGAATATAATTAAAACCCACTTTTTAATTTCTCAATACAACTATTTTTAGTACGTACCTTTGCAAGAAAAATATGTACTTTTCGATAAAGTAAAAATGTTTCATGTAGAAACTAAAACAAAAAGGTTAAAAAATTATGTGAATAAATTTTAACAAATTAATTTACATATAAATTAATTCTAATTTATAAAATTATTTATTTTTATTATACTTTTCTTTCTCAAAAGTATTTATAGAGGAACTTATTCGAGTAAATATTTATAACTAATTGAAATAAAAATGAGAAGTTAATAGATCTGTGTGAGAATAATCCTTCAGCAGAAACCTTCAAGCATATTATCAAGATATCGAATGTTCTAGAATTTCTTTCCGGAGCTAATGAAGAAAAAGAAGAATTTTCAATGAAGTAGAATAAAAGTCAGAAAAATTCTAGAATCTTTAGAAGACTATAAAATTTTCCGAAATCGTCTAGAAAATGAAACGAGGAGATTCTTCTTATTTCTATTTGTCATTTTCAAACCTATATATCTGGTTATGGATAAATATATCTTTTTTATGAATAATTTTGGAAGAATAATTTATAAAATTAAAATTAATTTATTTTTCCTTGATTTATAATGTTTTTAACTAATGTTTTAATAATAAGAGAATATGAATGTCATACGAGTGAGAAATTTAAATTTTTTATCTTCAATGTGTAGTGTTGGTGGTGAAATATAAAACATCTTTTTAACATATGTGGAAGGCCTCGGATTGAAAATAATAAAGAATTAGCTTATTATTATTCTTCTTTTATAGTGTTATTTTCATGAAACATTCAAAAACAAGAGTGTGAAGGTATGGTAATAGGTCATGGCTTCTCAAACATTCAACAATAATAGAATTGCTTAAAAGTTAGATAATGAGAAAGTTCAATATATTCTAACTTTCTATGGTTAAACTTCCATCACTCAAATAGGAAATTATATATTTCTTTTAGAAAATTCAAATATATTACATTTAACTTACCTTTATTTTAAATTGTTTAATATTCAATGTTTTTTCTTGAATAAAAAAATTGAATTCAAGAATTTTTAATTGAGTATTTAAATTATTACTAAATAAAAAAACATTAAATACAAAATTAAATTAAATAATATTGGTGATGTTAATTGAAAAATAATCACTATATATAAAGATTAAAAAAGAATAACTACTAAAACTTCAATCAAAAGAATTTAACTAACATCTTAAATAACCCTACTGCATTGATAGAAAACATCTCACAATCATTAATAGAGGAAAAATTATATCAATAAATAAATAATTGTACCTTAATAATAATAAATAACTTTAATAATGTCAATTGAAAAATAATTGTAGCTTAAAAATAAATTAATATTAAAATTATAGTCTCAATCAAATCAATAATGTCCCAGTTCATACCATATAGAAAGAGAATATGAAAATTAGCCATATAGATTAAGAAAGAAAAGAGTACGAATAATCTAAAATTCTTAATTTTTAAGTAAAATTTGAAATTTTATAATTTTAAATAATCAAATTCATCTCATAAATTTTTTAAATGTCAATTTCTTTAAAGAAATTCTATCCACATCATATATTTTATGATAAAACATTTCAATTTTTTATAAACATAAATTACCTTTTAAAACTTTTCAATAATTCAAGTATAAAAAATAAATCTAACCTTCTAATCGTATATCAATGTTTCTATGTCGGAACAGTTTCAGCCATATTGACTCTCATCAAAGGTCAAGGTAATTTATAACACAACTCAATGTGAACTGATAATTTCTACTTGCATTTATCATCAAAGGTCAGGGTATTTATAACCTTATTTACAACAGATTAGTTTCAAAACAAGTAACTGAAAAAATAAACTCTGGAAAACAGAAATAAACCCTAATCATAACTGTAAAAAGTTATTACAATCAACCTATCCTTTTAGCACAAAAATTATAAAGAGCCTCTCAAATATTTTACATATTCTCTGGAACTTAAAACTTTCATGCTTCTCCCAAATATCAAAACATATTATCAAAGTCATCTTTCTAAACGAATAAATAAATAAATAAATAGTGTATATTGACTGTCATCTAATTACAATTACAAGCTGTTATTTGAAGTATTGGTTCACAAAAAAAAGCACTTTCACATTGATAACAGTGTAGGGAAATTACACTATTCTAGAATCCTACCTTTCAATCTTCCCTTTTCCGAACCATTCGTCCATTTCTTCATCATCAGCACTCTGATCATTGGTAGAACAAAACTCATCAGCAGTACTGTGGTTATCCGAAGAACAAAACTCATCATCAGTGTCACTTTGCCATGGAGGCCTTCTCCACTGATTTGACAACTCAGTCTTGTGTTCTTCTCTCCTTTGTACCTCAGACAACTGAGTCTTACCTCCAACAATAGGAAAATCTATAAATTCAGAAGGGTCATTTGATTTATTTAAGAGCTTGTGATTCTCACTCTTGTCCTCTACAAATCTCCACACAGATGATTCTCTGTTCCTATTCTTTCTTTCAAACACCTTCCGTGTTTCACCACTTCTATCACCCTGATTGGCACCAAAACTATATTTTCCGATCTTATGGTGGTTTATGTCTTCTTGCTGAGGTTGAAGAGAAGAATTTGAAGCCCTTGATACTATAGGCCGTCTGTGGTCACATTTCAGGCAAACCATGTTTCTTCTGAAATTGATGTAATTGCACCTACACAAACAGGAAATCAGTCAGTTCAATAGGAAGTAAATAAACAAAAACTGTTCATTTGGCACAGGAACTGAAACAAAATAACAGTAAGGTTAAAAGGAACCCACGAGTCACATTCCCATTCACCGGGATTAAGGTGACGATTGGAAGCCCTCTCTTTGCATTGCAAACATCTTGTATTCTTTGCAAAATTGAGGAAATTGCATCTGCAGAAATCACAAATTGATTTTAATTTAAAAATGAATACCAGTCCTTTACTGTACTTTTAAAATACACCTATGTAAACTTATTTTAATGTTTTAAAATATATTAAAAATCTTTTTAATATACCAAAAGTAATGTATTTTAAAAACACAGCACAAGACAACACAAAAAAACTCAAACAAAGAAACTAGACTCTATTAACAGCCATTACGTATTGCATATCCAATCTCCCTTCTTCAAAGGTAAGTGATTGTTATCCTGCTTCAATTGCCTGATTTTTTCCTCAAAGAGGCTGTCACAGCGCAAGCACCTGATGTTTCTAGCAAAGTTCATGAAATCGCATCTGCCCAATGAAAGATGAAAAGGGAAACATAAACAAGTGCAAGAGAAACTTGTATATGATTTAATACAATGAACAATTAGCAGATGGAAATAAAGCTCTACTTCGGGCAAATCCAGTCCCCTTGCTTCATCATTGCAACATCTACTTTGCCCTTGCCTTGCTGATTGGAATGAAGATGTCCCATGACAACCTCTGTGCTGTCTGGAAAATTAGAACTTTCCTCTTTGGTACTGTGCTCTACTATTTCTTTCAGCAGTCTTCTCACAGAATCTTCTACCTTTTTAGTAAGACACGGTTTGTTATCCACTGAACCAGTAATTGGGTCAAGGCCATAGGTCAATATAATACGCATAATATCCACTGTTCTCCCACCTTCATCTTCACGTGCCTTCACGAATGCCCTTTCACAGTCCCCCCTCAAATTGCAGGAACTGCATACCTGATTGAAGCATCGGTTCATACAAATTATAGTTATTGGTTAAATGTAAAGAATCTGTTTTTGATATAGAAAAGAAAGACACTTGTAAAGTATACCACAAACAAAAGCAAATGATATCAGAAACTAAGTCATTACTTACATTTCCCTCATCAATACCCACATATGCTCTGAGACGCTTTCCTGAGTTGACTACTTTCCTATCTAAGCTCGGACATCCAAGTGCCACAGTGACTCCTATATCTTTTCGTGACAGGAATCTGAGTAAACCATTAGAAAAATGAGTTCCTGTTAAAATTCTTTTCCACTACAAAAAGAAGGAATTAAAAACAAAATCTTGTGCATGGATTAATATAGCCACATAAAGGGTAAGAAAACTTGATTGATTCTAATCTATAGCATGGAACTCACATTCACTTTCTCTCTTACATTATACAACTTAAAACTTAATTCCAGATATGAGGTCTCCATCTGCAGCTATCTAATTCTAAACCATGCTCACAGATAGCTAGCATGGTTGGAAACTTGGGGAAGAAAACCCCCTCATATTTTCTCGTGACTTAAACCAACTCTTTTAGACGTGGCATTATCCTCTGACTCCTTTAAACAGATTCCAGTATCTCTATTATAATGTTTTTCGAAAAATCTCCCATAGCGTCAAATATGTAACACAAAAAAAAATAAATTATGCGTAGGTTCATATTCATTTGGATGTTCTAAATGACGTTGCAGTGCTCCTCAACAATAAATTTCCTCATGTTTGTCAAACAAAAATAAAAAACATCAAATTTGCAATGCAGTTTTCTGCAGTAAGAGAAACTAACTACCACACCAATTTCATTCATTACCTACTTCTACATGATTTCTTGTTCTCATATTATGATTTTTGTTCAATCAGGAGGGAAACCTAGCATTCATGAAAATAAATAAATGATATATGATATATTTATTAATAGAGAGGAATCATTAACAGTGTCAGATTTATCAATTTCCCCTCACCATTACCTAACAAAATAACCAGATCTTAGGCAGCTCACCACCACATAGCCTCCACCCAATTACGAAAAATATTATTACACAGTCACTGCATATTGTGTATCAAACTATACAGAACTAAAGCTTGTATGTCATAAGCTGGTTTGAAAGAGTACGAACCAATATAGGAAATAACAAACACCTTCTAGGTTCTCAACAACAATTACACTTGTCACTCAAAAGCAATGCGTACACGCATGCTGTGATAAACCTAAGATGACTTAAAACATAGACTAACTCCACAATACTGTGTATGACTAGGAGGATGGCATAATCATTGTACCATCACAGCATAATTTAAATTCGTCCAGTAAGTTGACGAAACATAATTCCACAACTATATTACTATATTCATAACTTCACAAAAAGAAAAATACATAAACAGATGGCAGCACAAGAACTTCAGCTGCGATAAGTAGCAAAAGTAAAATCAGAGAATCACAATTCCACCAATTACAAAGTCTTAGCAGTATACAGTCTATCAGAATTTTAAACTCAAACACCTTGCATGCACAACCTAAATATCACAGCCAAACTTTTCCCCAACATAACATTATAATTAAACACGCCAACTAACAATAAAGATTATATTAATTTTTTTTTGTGTGTGTGCAAACCTCCAGCATCCTTATTAGTTAGTACTATCCAAATTATAAGAAACAATCAACCCAAAGAACACTGCTTTACCTTAAAATATGAAAATGGTCTCTACCGAAATTGAGGCACGCGGTTCTAATGGCATTGCAATCTTTGGCACCCAAAGCAGTGTTGCGAAACACGTTTCCCTCTTCGTGAAGAAAGTGTCCCTTGTGGAGCAAGCACTTGATGAGTTGGACCCATTCGGGCCAAGGATGCGAAATCTGAAGCGAGGCTTCTTCTTCAATTCTCCTTCTCCACCCAGGGTTTCCCTCCACGCAGGTGCCACTGTGAAACAGCGAAGTGCGTGAGGAGCAGAGCAACGTGGGACCCGAACGTCGGCGACAACAACGTTTCCAAAGGTTTCTGAGCATACTATGGTTCTCACACTCACACCAGTTTCACTTTGGTTCCATGTACTCATCCAAAACTTGTATTCTAACTAACAAAATTTTAAAAGCTTTTAATATTTTTTGTCCGTATAATGTATCATTTTTAATCGATTCTCTACTAAAATTTTTGTAAGATCTTTTATTTAATAAATTTATATTTCCAATTTATTTTTGGAAGATCTATTGATTCCCTAATAAATTCACTTTTAAAAGTAAATTTTAAAAGGTTAAAAAATGGGAAGTAGGCTCAATTTTAAAACAATGGTATTTTATGTGATTTTTAACTTATTAAACTTTTAAACATTAAAATTCCAAACCACTTATGTTATTTTCTACTTTTAAAATTTTTGTTAATTTTAATCAAACTTTAATTTTAAATTAAAAATATCAATATAACATTCAATGTCCATTAATTACTTAATAAACAAGATTAGCAAAAATAATTAAATTGAATAAAATTTACAAAAATTGATATCAAATTAAAAAAAATGTGTTAAGTCTAAAATAAACTCAACAAAATATAGACAAAATTAATATTTAAACCTAAATAGAAACTAACAAATAAAATAGATAGAAAATAAATGTAAGAGGACAAAATATAAATATAATATATATATATATATATATATATATATATATATATATATATATATATATATATATATATTGTGATTCAATTGAATTGCTTATGAACCTTAATTCATATTTATAACAAAATTTACTATAACTAGATATTACAATTTGCAGTTTTTCTCACAACAAATTCTTTCTTTGAGTCAAGCACAACTTAAACTTAATCACAATTGTAATGAGGACACTTAAATAATGCTAAGATTTTATATGGTTTATTATGATTATCCACCACATTTAATAAAAAATGGATATCAAACATTGGACGATCTAGTACATATTACAACCGAAATCGTGATGGGATGAATATAAAAAAACTATTTATAAAAAAAAAAGTCACAACCATAGTTTATTAAGAAAAAATATAAAAAAACCTAAAGAGAATTGGTTTGGAAATTGGATTAAGTCTGAAAGTTAATTACAAATGGAGAAGGTATTACCACCCCACAACATCCTAAGACGATTCCTTTTAATTAGGTGTGCAAAATAAATATAATTTTTAAAATATTTTGTTTTTTTTTCAAAAGTTCAAATAAAACATGAAAATACCAAATGACAAAGAATATATTTTTGAAATTTTTATTTGGGTCTGACAAGATTGATCTTGCTCCTATGTATTCTTATTCAAAATGAGAAACCAGGATTATGAGTTCTTTTTAAAAAACTATTTGGGAAAAATAAATTTTATTTGGGTGAACTCGACAATGACGGGTCTCGCTTCTACATATTTTCATTCATAATGGAAAATAGAAAATTAGGGATCACGTATTTTAAAAAATATATATTTTGGTTGGTTGACATTTTTTTATTTTGAAATTTATTATTAATTTTTAATTATCAAGTGATTTTGAGACACAACATGATTGAAAATTTAATTATGAAACAAATTCAGGACATGACATGATAATCAACAATTTTTAAAATTATTATGAAAACTTTAATTATCAAGTAAGTGATAAAACATTTAAAGGTTAAATATGTTTTGTCCCTTAACTTTAAGTGAAAATTTGAATTAGTCCATCTTCAAAACTTTGGCCAAGTTTAGTTCCTCACCTTTAGAAATGTGTGGATTCAGTCCTTCTAATAAAATCTTGTTAACTTTATTTGATGTTTCAATCGCAATTCATGATAGCATTTGAGTTTTTTACATTGTTTGACACATTTTCCCTTCAATGTTAGTTGACAAATGCATTTGAAACATTAAATAAATTTAACAAAATTTGGTTAAAAGGACTAATTTCACGCATTTTTAAATATGGAAACTAAATTGGTCCAAACTTTAAAAGAAAGACTAGTTCCAATTTCCATTGAAAGTTAAAGGAACAAAATCATATTTAATCCAAAATTTAATCATCAAGTAAATCTAAAATTTGACATGATAATCAGTAATTTAGAAAAATGATTAAGAAAAATAATTATCAAGTAAGTTTAAAACTTAATATTATAATAAAAAATATAATATATTTATTATATTTTATTTAGAGAAATGATGCATGCAATCATCCTTTATTTGATTTATATTAGAAGTTTTAGTATAAAAATGAGAAAACCAATATAAACAAAAAACATAACATTATATTATCTAATAGTTAAATCATTACAAGAATTTAAGGGAATAACATTGGCTTTTGTGCCTGATAGCTTAATTGGTATGATTCTTGACATTAATGAGAAGACTTGTAGTGTAAATGTTAATTTGGATTTGACTGATTTAAAAATATGGGAGGAGTTGACATTAAGGGAAGTGGGTAAGCACACATATTTTACACTAACATGTTACATTATGTCCAAACAGAAAAAATATTGTTTTCAAATATTTAAAGGGTATGAAGATACTACAAAGATACTCTTCAAATGTTGCTTGTGGCTATTAATGGAATCTTATCCAAAAGTGTTAAACACAGAATAACTTGTTTATGTTGATTATTCTCTTGCTTTTAGAGTAAAATTTTTGACCTCTGAAGTTGGATGAACTCTAGGATGAGATTGTTATTATCTTGTGTTAATTGGAGATTTTTTCCTCTATCCTTTTTTGACATCATAATGCATATATTCATTAATTTGATAAGAGAAATTAGGGGTTTTAGAACATTATGTTTAAGATGTTGATAAGTGTTTAGTTTACTTAGAATTGTATATCATTCAAACACTTATTTTATATGAATTTGATGTAAATCTAAGTGAAACAAGTCTTTTTGCCTAAAATTATAAAATGAGGAGTAGAGAAGTTAGAAAATATGAAATTTGATGTGTTTGTGATGTTTTTGCAGATAAATTGAAGGAAATTAAGGGAATGACACTAAGCTTCAAAGTTGGCACTAAGCACCGTAAGGCGGTTTGCTGAAGATTTAAATATGAGTCACAAATAAAAAAACCTTCACTGTAAGAAATCTTAAGCACCAGAATTGGTAGTTAAGCCTCAAAAGAAAACTCTCTTAGGAAGGAAAACTCCAATGTTGAGCACTAAGCCAAAATCTCAAGCATGAAGGAAACCAACCTAGGGAGGAAACATTATGGCTGACCAAATTCTTTGGAGCTGAAGCAACACGTTATTTTTCTATAAAGATAGAGCCTTGCTCTGTTATTTGTATGCAGATGTTAATATTGATTTTTTAATTCAGTTATAAAGTTCTTAGGACCCATTGTAATACACTTAGAGAGAATAAT
Organism: Vigna unguiculata; assembly: GCF_037176805.1. Classification (NCBI taxonomy): domain Eukaryota; kingdom Viridiplantae; phylum Streptophyta; class Magnoliopsida; order Fabales; family Fabaceae; genus Vigna; species Vigna unguiculata. Next base: position 7,909,387 of record NC_140793.1, on the reverse strand, counting down.
GGGAGGAAGACAACAACTTCTTGTGCTTACATTAAAAATCATTATGAGCAGTTAAACTCTTTTTGGGAATGGATGTACATTCTCCAACTCTTTGTACTACATTTGATTTAATATATGTCATGTTATTGCTTTACATGTTGGTTATTTGATTTGCTTTAATTGCTTCGGTGACTTGATCAACCATGTTACTTAAATGTAGTGTTGAACTGGTTTAAGTTTAGATCCAACTAAATTTCCTAATGCTTGTTAGATTCTAGGAATAGATCTAAGGCTTTAGTTAGGTAAAGAGTCATGTTCATTAATGCAAGAAGTCATTTAATCAAGGGTGAGGAATCACACTGAGTTTGATAACCTTAGGTTCTAAATTCCATGAATGGGTTTAGAATTACCGTAAAGAGTACTTCCAAGAACACTAAAGTACTAAACATGATTTATAGCGAATTAAAGACAATGCAATAGGGGAAGAAAAGCCAAGTTCAATCTCAACCTCTTAATTATCATCACTTATTCTTCTTATTAATCAAAATTGATTTCAAATCTATCAATGTTATCATTGCTTTGTACAAATTTAAATAGATCTTAGGTTACCGTTTTATTAAACCAAATCTCTATAGATATGACCTTGTTGTACTACAATTGAACCAACGCACCTGCAGAAAAAATTAGAACCAAACTGGAACAATAACATACAGATGTTTCATGTTGAGCGTTGTATTAGGATTTTGAAAAGGTATATCAAGAATAAAAAATGTCTAAAAGCTTCCATGAATGTAAACGAAAGCACTTAATTTTGTTCAAAACACATGTTGAAAGAAAATCCTTTAGGACGTCCATCCAAATCTTCGCATAATAAGAAATCCATTAGTAAGTGCACAAAGTGTCCATATAATGACCAAATCTCATTTAGAAGTATTTCAAGCATATTTGTATATACGAGGTTATACCTTATTTATCTTCCCATAAAGGCATGTGGAGGAGAATAACCCACGACAACTAGAGATATAGATGTTGATAGAGCACAATAGGACTTTCATGCCCTGGTTCAAAGTTGAGATCTTGAAAGATTCAACATTCAACAACATGTAAAATATTAGTATAGTTTGCAAATTGACTAAAGTTTGATGTCCTATGTCATACCTGTTGAGAAATATTGTTGGACTAAAAGTGATTTGATGAATCCAACCTCAACTCAACATGTCATGGAGGATGAAAGGCAAGAAGAATTTTTTAGCCTAGTTTGTTTATAGTAGTGTGTGTGTGTGTGTATGTGTGCGCGCTTGTGTTTAGCCTAGTATTTTTAGAGTAGCGTGTTTTGGAAATTGCCTTAAACTTCTTGGAGGTTTCTTAGAAGTTTTGAAGATCAAACTTTTTTATCTTTCTTGATCCTAGTATTCATCTTGTTGGCTGATGTAATAGTAAATCCAGGTGATCTTGTTCCATTTCTTGAAATTTCATTTGGTAAGTGTATTTGAACATGGTGTTCAAATTGCAATAATGTGTTGAGTGGTAGTGTTAACTCTTGTAGGGTTCAAGAGTGGTTTTCTTGATTGTATTCTTGGTTGAACTTGTTGTAAAGACTTTGTTGTGATTGTAACAGTTTTCTAAATTTGTTAAACTATTGATAATTACTCTAATCTACTCCTAATAATATTAAGTTGAATTAATGTTTACTTTGTGGTTGAAACATACAAATTCTTTCATATTTTGATTCGATTCACATAGTAATGTTTACTTAGTTGATACTATTTGCATTGAGTTGAAAAATCAGCTTAAAGATAATACATCTTTAAAGTCTTAATCACTCCAAATTCAATTAGATTTTGGTTTAAAGTTTTACAAAAAATTTAAAAGAACAAGGGAGTTCAATTCATCCTCTTTTGTAACTCGATCATCTATTTCAATAATACTGATTACAATATCAACAATTGTTCATTCTATACACATTTTTAGATGGGAAAAAGTACATTACATAAAAGTGGGTCAATCTTGAAGTTGAGTTCTACAATTCTTAACTTTAAAAGATTAAAATATAGTAGTTAGATCAATGTCATGCTATAATATATAATAAAAGAGATATAAAAGGTTGGTCATACTAAATTTTTTATCCAGTTTTCAAGTGTGAATTGATATGAACCTAAATTGATGTGGGAATGCAAACTATAAAGGCTAAGAAAATGGCATTTTAGAAGTGATAGTGGTTTAAAAATAGTGAGACTCAATTATTTTAATATTAAAAGATTTTAGTATAAATAGTTTTGTTATAAATGAGTTTTATTATTTTAAACCACACTTTTTTTAGAGTTATCTAATGTCTCTCTAAGGGTTCTCCTTATTTATTCGCCTAATTGAAGATTTGATACCATAGAAGTGATCCTCGCGGTAAGCTCTTCAATTTGGATTGATCAATTTCTCCGTTCGCGTAAGTTGAGTTTTAGCCGTTTTTCTTGGTCTTCTTTTGTTTTTGTTGCATGTGAGACTTTTTCTGCTTGTATGTGAGGTTTTCATCTTCTATATGAGTCTTTATTGATCAATAATTATAATGGTATGTCTTGGTCGTTCTTGTAATGTTCTATGTGTAGATAGAAATCTATGTATAGATAGTACATCCTTTGGAATTAGGAGCGTTTAGTGTTCTTAGAGTTGGTTGGGTCTATGAAGTTGCTTTTTTAGGTAAGGGAAACTAGTTTTTTGTTAAATTGATCATTTTGATAGTTAATTGTAATGTGGTTTGTTGAATTGATGAGTTGTATATTGAACTGTTTGATGTGGTTTGTTAAATTGATGAGTTATATATTGAACTGTTTGATGTGGTTTGTTAAATTGATGAGTTGTATATTGAACTGTTTGATGTGGTTTGTTGAATTGTTCTATGTGGTTTGTTGAATTTGGTGAGTTATATATTGAACTGTTTGATTTTTTATCTGTGTGTGATCTTGATTTGGGGAAAGGTTTGGATTTGTGTCTCAAGTGATTGGGTATCAGTTTTGAACTCTCTAAAAACCATTTGGAATAAAAAACTCTAAAAGGAAAGGTGCCAAATTAGTCAAGTACATAGGATCAATTTCCCCAAATTGATGTTTTTGATACACCGTCGAATGCCATTGCAATGTTGCCAAGCGTTAGGCCCGATTGAATGATTGTGTTGTATTTTGAAATAAAAACTTATATGCATATGAAATGTTTCATAGTGCTTTTGTATAATTTATTTAGTTAGCTTACCCTTCTTTTATGTTATTTTCTTTGTTTTGTTTGTTTTCTTTTGCAATGATCACCTTATTGGTGTGAGCGTATGAAGATGCAGGTGTAGTGGTACCTCTTGTGGTTGATGCACCTTCAATTTGCACTACTAAAAAAACTCATATTTCATGCGAATTTTGTTTTGAAATTTATTTCGTAGGAAATACTTACAAATTTTGTTATGAAAAAAAAAATTGCAAGAAATTGCTACCAATTTTCTTGCAAAATATTTTGCATAAAACACTTTTTGCAACAAATTTTGTAGGAAATACTTGCAAATTTTATAATTTTGTAGGAAATAATTACCCACGAAGGAATTACCTGTCAATTAAAATTCTTAGAAAAAATTGCAAAAAAAAGTCTTTTCTTGCAAATTGTTTTAACAAATTTGTCAGAAAAATCTCATATAATATGAGAATTTCTAGTAGTGTTGGGTATTCGAGCGATATTAGATCATGTTGGGTATAGTTCGGTAATAGAAGCACATTTTAGTTGATTGAAAATATGTGTGTGATATTATTGTAGTCATATATGATATGACTGTACAAATATACCATATATATTAGATTATCTATTTTATGAATATTCATAATAAAATATTTTATTTCAGTAGTATTGTGCTATTAAAATGGGATGATACATAAACTCCATTTATATATTATAATTCAATTTTATATTTATTAATGAGAGATTTCAAACGTAAATTAATCTATTTTTTCTTTTTATTTTAATGGATTAAGATATAGGTCTCATGTACTTTTCTTCGAAAAGAAGTACATAAGAAATTTGCATGAACTTTTATTTTATAAACCAACCTTTCTTTTATAAGACTTCGTGTTTAACAAGATGTTTATGCAACTGAGTTATGACATTTGAGTTTTATCTTTAATTTTCATCTTCTTAAAATTTGAAATTATGTTTAGTAATCCTTTTAAGATACTTTAGTGGAAAGTTATTTTTAAAAGTTTTAAAAATTGTTTAAAAATAACATGTATATAATATATCAGTGGATATCATTTGGAACATATGTGATACCCCTTTTTAACTTTCTCTCTCTTTGCTAGAAACAAAAACCACCATACCCATCTTTCTCACCTTTCTCATCTTCTCTACTGCCCAAATTCTCTCCCAACCTCTCTTCTCAAGTTCTGCTATCTCACTGTCTGTTGCGTGCTCAGATTCTGGAAGGACCAACTCAACAGGACCCTCAGCAGCTTTCTCTCTCGGCTTCCATTCTCCTAGGTAGGTTCCATCTTTACTTTGGTTCAATTCCAACCAGAATTCACTAGTTAACCTTTGAATTTTGGGTCTGATCGTGTAATTCTTCCTTCTCCATGTCGTGGTGATGGATTCTCCTAGGTTAAACTGAAAATTATGCTCTCTTGCAATTTGCTTGACTCCACCAAACTGAATTCTTGGCAAAAGGTAAGGGAAGCTGACTCTTCGCCCAATTTTCGTATGAAATATGTTAAAGAGTGATTGAATTGCTTGATTATGTGTTTAATTTGTGTTTGGAACTGCCTATTGTGTGAAATTGAGTGTTGGATGAATTTGAGTGGTTCTGCATGTGAAGAACAGATGAGAAATCCTGGTAATTTCGCCCAGGCGAGCAGCTCTCGCCTGAGCGAAAATATCAGAAGATCGCCTCTGTTACTGCGCGAAGTCTCGCCTAGGCGAGCTGGAGTCGCTTGAGCGAGAGAACTTCTAGTCTAAGCCAGCCAGCTTAGACTGAGCGAGAGTTCACTCAGGATTATTGAATTCTCACTGTAAAAGGTCTCAGCCAGGCGAGAGCAGCTCGCCTAAGCGAGACAACTCTCTAGCTCAGGCGAGACCCTCTAGCCTAAGTGAGATTCCTTGCAGAAATTGAGTTCTTTCTCTATTTTTGATTAAATGAAGCTGTACTAATTGGATTGATGTGATAATGGCTAGTCTTGTATGTGATCCTTATGCATGATAGTCAGTGTGATGGAATTGTGTGAAATTGGTCTGTATGAGAATGTGTTGGAGTTAGGATTTCAAGGGAAATTCTAAGGAAGATGGTTTTAGTAAATGTGATGACATGAGGACTCATATTGGTGGCATCCTGACGCTCCTAATAACTATTAAGACTCATATAGAGTATACTGGATTATGTCGGGAGGAGTAGCAGGAGGTCCTAGTCTATGGACCCGATCCGTCATAGACGCGAAAGGGACTTACCTTGGGAGTGGTTGGGTAAATACCCCTTGTGCCTAAAACTCTGCAGAGTTTGGGAACCGTCACAAGTGCAAGCCACCGAGAGCTCCAATGTCACTTACATAATCCGGATATTGAGTCTAGAATGGTGATATTGTGTTATGGATGTGGTGATTTGGATGATTATGATAATTGTGTGATGAACCCTGATTGATGCTTAACTACCAAATTGCATGATTTATTCTTAATTAAGTTAGCTTACCCTTCCTGTATGTTGTGTGTTCTGTGTGTCTTCTATTTTTGCAATGATCGCCCTTATTGAATGGCTTGAGCAAATATAGGTGCAGGTGAGGATACACCCCTCCTGGACATGAGTTGAGTGGTGTTTGGACGCTTCCAGCGGTAGTTGCCATCTTTTGTTCCGCCTAGATGTTTTGGGTGTTTTGTAACCCCTTTTGCTTAGTATAGGTTGTATGTATAGAGAGTATATGTATAGTTATTTTGAGGATGACTGTATTGTTACCTTATACTGGCCTATTACTATCATCTGCTTCTGAATTATCATAATTTAATGTTTTGTTTGATAGCATAAAAACTATTAAAATGGGATGTTACATTTTTGGTATCAGAGCAGTGGTTCCTTTAGGATCTGTAGGTGTGAGCTTGCTTTGTTTTTGTTGTGTGTTCCTCGTAACGTGTTTGGCATGGTTGTAGTACCTGTTGACTAATCTGATGGTTCCTTTCTTTGTATGGTCAGAGCTATGGCACCTAGGCCTCCTCCTCCTTTTATTCCAAACCCAGATAACCCTCATTTGGTAGGAGCAATTGAGGCGATGATTGCAGCCATGCAGCAACAGAATGCTAACATGGTGAATCAACAAAACCTAGCCTTTCAACAGATGAAGTCTGCAAGACTAGCAGCAGAGGCGACTCAGCAGAGGCATTTGGAATCCCTACATCAGATTGGAGAAAACCGTTCAGCCGTTGGTTCTTCCCAAGCTTCACTACCACGAGTGCAAGAGTGGAGTTTGGAGGATTTCCTACAACACCATCCATCCCACTTTGATGGCAAAGTTAGCCCAGATGGAGCTGATCAGTGGATGCGGGACATGGAACGAATCTATGATACAAAGAGATGTGCTGTAGAGAACAAGCTAGCATACACTGAGTATCTTCTTGTTGGAGAGGCCGTGCATTGGTGATCCAGTATGAAAATGATGTTGGAAGACAGCCAAGAGACCATCACATGGGAACTGTTTAAGAAGAAGTTCTATGCTGAGTACTTCCCTGATAGTGTGAGGTATGCAAAGGAGGTCGAGTTCTTGCAGCTGATGCAAGGAGACATGTTAGTGTCGGAGTACGCTGAAAAATTTAAACACTTGGGCAGATTTCACACCCTGAAGATGGCGGAAGACTGGCAATGTAGAAAGTTTGAGAATGGGTTGAGGGGTGACCTCAAACTCATGGTGGCTCCGCTCTCTATCAAGGAATTCCCTGCCTTGGTAGAGAAGGCAAGAGTAATGGAGAAACTCAAGGCTGAAGTTGAGGCTCAGCACAGGTCTCAACAAAAGGTGGGAGGACCATCTGGGTCCACGAGCAGACATGACGACAGGAGGAAACCATACTCCAGGCCTCAGCCTCAGGGGTCTAGGAGGTTCTCAGATTAGCCTCAGCAGTCCCAGCCTTCTAGGCCACAGTGCTTTCATTGCAGGGGGCCCCATCTGAGGAGCGCTTGCCCCCAGCTCTCTGGTAGGAGGACATGCCATAGATGCGGCCAGGAGGGCCACTTCATCAAGGATTGCCCAGTTGGTAGAAGCACAGTGTCGAGGCCTTCACCACAGCCCCAGCCACATCAGACAAGGGAAGGTGGGAGACCGCAGGCGGCTAGTCGGGTGTATGCTGTGACGGGTGTCGAGGCAGCTAGATCAGGTAACCTCATCATCGGGTCTCGTGTGATAGTTGGTAGGAGCTTGCATGTTCTATTTGATTCGGGAGCGACACATTCCTTTGTGTCAGAATCTAGAATGGTGGAGTTGGGTCTTCCGGTGAAGGAGCTTCAGTATGACCTGGTGGTGTCCACACTTGCTTTTGGGTTAGTCAGAACCTCGACCGTGTGTGCTAGGTGCAAGATCAAGGTTGAGGGGTGCAAGTACAGGGTAAACCTCTTCTATTTACCCTTGGTGGGGCTAAATGTCATATTGGGAATGGATTGGCTATCTACCAATCACATTCTCATTGACTGCAATGAGAGAAAGGTGTTGTTTCCTAGTTTGGAAGATGAAGACCTTTTGATGTCCTCACAGCAGGTGGACAAGGCAATGAAGGAAGGATCTCAGTGCTTCTTGATTCTGACTCAACTGTCTGTTGAGACTAGAAGCGGACCCATGGAGACACTGGTGGTAAGGGACTTCTCAGATGTGTTTCTTGAGGACGTGCCCGGTTTGCCCCCTACTAGGGAGATTGAGTTCTCCATTGATCTGGTGCCGGGAGCAGGACCAGTGTCTATAGCACCTTACAGAATGGCTCCTGCTGAGCTAGTGGAGTTGAAGAAACAGATTGAAGAACTGCTAGAAAAATAGTTTATCAAGCCTAGTGTATCGCCTTGGGGAGCGCCAGTGTTACTGGTTAAAAAGAAAGACGGCAGTTCTAGACTCTGTATGGATTACAGGCAACTGAATAAGTTAAGCATGAAGAACAAGTACCCTCTGCCCAGAATTGACGACTTGATGGATCAGTTGCACGGTGCTGCAGTATTCTCCAAGATTGATCTGAGATCAGGATACCATCAGATTCGAGTCAAGTCTGATGATGTGCAAAAGACTGCTTTCAGGTCCAGGTACGGGCACTATGAGTATGTAGTGATGTCGTTTGGTGTGACTAACGCTCCCGCCTTGTTCATAGACTACATGAACAGAATCTTCAGGCCATTCCTAGACAAGTTCGTGGTGGTTTTCATAGATGACATCTTGATATACTCACGGACTCATGAAGAACATGCTGAACATCTGAAAACAGTTCTGAGCATACTAAGAGAGAAGCAGTTGTATGCAAAGCGGTCAAAGTGTGAGTTCTGGATGACTTCAGTTCAGTTCTTGGGGCACATAATCTCAGCTCAGGACATATCAGTAGATCCATCTAAGGTGGAAGTTGTGCTGAAATGGGAACGCCCTAAGTTAGTGACTGAGATAAGGAGCTTTGTGGGGCTGGCAGGTTACTATAGAAGATTCATTGAGGGATTCTCCAAGATAGTGGCACCCTTGACCCAGCTAACCCGTAAAGACCAACCTTTTGCTTGGACCGACCGATGTGAAGAGAGCTTCCTAGAGCTAAAGCAAAAGTTGACTAGCGCTCCAGTGTTAGTGATTCCTGATACAGGTAAACCCTTTGAGGTTTACTGTGATGCCTCCCATCAGGGATTGGGATGTGTTCTGATGCAAGACCAGAGAGTGGTGGCATACGCCTCACGCAGTTGAAGAATCATGAGAAGAACTACCCCACGCATGACTTGGAGTTAGCAGCGGTAGTGTTTGCACTGAAGATCTGGAGACACTATCTATATGGTGCACAATTTCAGGTTTTCAGTGACCATAAGAGCTTGAAGTACCTGTTTTACCATAAGGAGTTAAACATGAGGCAAAGACGGTAGATGGAGTTCCTGAAAGATTTTGATTTTGAGTTGTTGTACCATCCGGGAAAGGCGAATGTGGTGGCTGACGCCTTAAGCAAAAAGGCGGTTCACGCATCTCATATGATGGTTAGGGAGTTAGACTTAGTGGAGCAGCTCAGAGACATGCGGTTGCAGGTGGCTTTAGAGGAGGGAGTCATTAGATGTAACCATCTCAGGGTGTCTAGTGATTTCCTTACTCTGATAAAGGAGAAGTAGTCATCGGACCCCAAGCTTCAGAGGACGGTGGAGTTGCTTGGCACTGAGAAGGCCAAGGATTTCATGATGGGAGGTGATGGGGTGCTGAGATTCAGAGGCAGGGTTTGCATACCTGAAGACTTAGAGCTGAAAGGTATGATTCTTGAGGAAGGGCACAAGAGCCGTTTTAGTATGCACCCAGGCATGACAAAAATGTATCATGACCTGAAAGAATCATTCTGGTGGTCGGGCATGAAGCAAGATGTTGCTCGGTATGTGTCATCATGCTTAACCTGTCAGGAGGCTAAGGCAGAGCATCAGAGACCGGGAGGGATGCTACAGCAGCTTGAGATACCCGAGTGGAAATGGGATAGCATTGCTATGGACTTTGTCACCCATTTACCACGAACCGTGAGGAGCCACAATGCTATATGGGTTATAGTAGACCGTCTAACCAAGAGTGCCCACTTCCTAGCAATAAACTTGAGAATGTCCATGGCGAAGTTGGCACAGTTGTATATCAGTGAGATCGTGAGGTTGCACGGTGTGTCGTCGAGTATAGTCTCTGATAGAGACCCACGATTCACCTCCTACTTCTGACAGACGTTACAGGATGCTATGGGTAGTAGATTGGCTATAAGCTCCGCTTATCACCCTCAGACTGATGGACAGTTCGAGAGAACCATCTAGTCTCTTGAGGATCTCTTGCGGACGTGCGTGCTTGACCATCTGGGTGCGTGGGATGAGATCCTGCCTTTGGTAGAGTTTACATATAATAACAGCTTTCATACAAGCATTGGCATGGCACCTTATGAGGCCCTCTATGGCAGGAGATGCAGAACGCCTTTGTGCTGGTACCAAGACGGGGAATCAGTGGTGGTGGGACCAAAGCTTCTGAGGCAGACTACCGAGAAGGTCAAGCTCATATAAGAAAGAATGAAAGCATCTCAAAGCAGACAGAAATCCTATGCCAATCAGAGGAGAATACCCTTGGAGTTTGAACCAAAGGACCATGTCTTCTTGAGAATTACCCCGACTACTGGTGTGGGAAGGGCAATTCGCTCGAAGAAGTTGTCTCTTAAGTTCATTGGTCCATACCAGATTCTGAGAAGAATTGGACCAGTGGCGTATGAGATCGCCCTACCTCCTCCTTTGGCCAACCTTCACTCAGTGTTTCATGTCTCACAGCTCCGAAAGTATGTGCCTAACCCTTCCCATGTGCTTGAGATGGAAGATTTACAGATTAGAGGAGATCTTACAGTGGAGGTCCAACCCGTTGGTCTAGGAGATATCCAGACAAGGCAGCTCAGAGGGAAGTCCATCAGCCTAGTCCAGGTCATTTGGGACAAGAGGACAAGTGATTCCACTTGGGAATTAGAAGAAGACGTGAGAAAGTCATATCCACACTTGTTCTTTGGTAAGTCTCAATTTTCGAGTCGAAAATTTTTGTTGTTGGGGAGAATGTGATACCCCTTTTTAACTTTCTCTCTCTCTGCTAGAAACAAAAACCACCATACCCATCTTTCTCACCTTTCTCATCTTCTCTACTGCCCAAATTCTCTCCCAACCTCTTTTCTCAAGTTTTGCTATCTCACTATCTGTCTGTTACGTGCTCAGATTCTAGAAGGACCAATTCAACAGGACCCTCAGTGGCTTCCTCTCTCGGCTTCCATTCTCCAAGGTAGCTTCCATCTTTACTTTGGTTCAATTCCAACCAGAATTCACTAGTTAACCTCTGAATTTTGGGTCTGATCGTGTAATTCTTCCTTCTCCATGTCGTGGTGATGGGTTCTCCTAGGTTAAACTGAAAATTCTGCTCTCTTGCAATTTGCTTAACTCCACCAAACTGAATTCTTGGCGAAAGGTAAGGGAAGCTGACTTTTCGCCCAACTTTCGTATGAAATGTGATCATGAGTGATTGAATTGCTTGATTATGTGTTTAATTTGTGTTTGGAACTGCCTATTGTGTGAAATTGAGTGTTGGATGAATTTGAGTGGTTCTGCATGTGAAGAACAGATGAGAAATCCTGGTAATTTCGCCCAGGCGAGCAGCTCTCGCCTGAGCGAAAATATCAGAAGATCGCCTCTGTTATTGCGCGAAGTCTCGCCTAGGCGAGCTGGAGTCGCTTAAGCGAGAGAACTTCTCGTCTAAGCGAGCCAGCTTAGACTGAGCGAGAGTTCGCTCAGGATTATTGAATTGTCACTGTAAGAGGTCTCGCCCAGGCGAGAGCAGCTCACCTAAGCGAGACAACTCTCTAGCTCAGGCGAGACCCTCTAGCCTAAGCGAGATTCCCTGCAAAAAATGAGTTTTTTCTCTGTTTTTGATTAAATGAAGCTGTACTAATTGGATTGATGTGATAATGGCTAGTCTTGTATGTGATCCTTATGCATGATAGTCAGTGTGATGGAATTGCGTGAAATTGGTCTGTATGAGAATGTGTTGGAGTTAGGATTTCAATGGAAATTCTAAGGAAGATGGTTTTAGTAAATGTAAGGACATGAGGACTCATATTGGTGGCATCCTGACGCTCCTAATAACCATTAAGACTCATATAGAGTATAATGGATTATGTCGGGAGGAGTAGCAGGAGGTCCTAGTCTATGGACCCGATCCGTCATAGACGCAAAGGGGACTTACCTTGGGAGTGGTTGGGTGAATACCCCTTGTGCCTAAAACTCTGCAGAGTTTGGGAATCGTCACAAGTGCAAGCCACCGAGAGCTCCAATGTCACTTACATAATCCGGATATTGAGTCTAGAATGGTGATATTGTGTTATGGTTGTGGTGATTTGGATGATTATGATAATTGTGTGATCAACCCTAATTGATGCTTAACTACCAAATTGCATGATTTATTTTTAATTAAGTTAGCTTACCCTTCTTGTATGTTGTGTGTTCTGTGTGTCTTCTATTTTTGCAATGATCGCCCTTATTGAATGGCGTGAGCAGATATAGGTGCAGGTGAGGATACACCCCTCCTGGACAAGAGTTGAGTGGTGTTTGGACGCTTCCAACGGTAGTTGCCATCTTTTGTTCCTCCTAGATGTTTTGGGTGTTTTATAACCCCTTTTGCTTAGTATAGGCTGTATGTATAGACATTACATGTATAATTATTTTGAGGATGACTGTATTGTTACCTTATACTGGCCTATTACTATCATCTGCTTCTGAATTATCAAAATTTATTGTTTTGTTTGATAGCGTAAAAACTAATAAAACGGGATGTTACAACATCCTTTTGTTTGATATAAATAAGTAAACCATCAATATCATATAATAAAAATAATGATTTTTAATCGTAGAATAACATTTTTTTGGAATAAAATTGGAATGAAAAGAATATGTTTCTTTTTTCCTTGTAATTTCATCATAGTTTCAGTTCTTCGAAAATTTATTAGTCTTTCTTTCTTCTTTTCTCAAGAAAAAATTAATTTTGTAATAGTTAAAAATCATCATAAAATGTTGAGCTTACTGTAAAAGTGATTAATTATATATTTTGAAAAAGAAATATAGGACAGTCAATTCGAAAATACAAGAATCAAAGTTAAGTTTGACAAAAGAAAAATAGCAGAAATAAAAACACATTTTTTTTAATTAAAACTTACTTGTTTTTGAAGATTAAAAAATATATTTAAGTTTTTTATTTTATATTCACAGGGAGAAAATTGTTGATGTGAAGTGGGAAAAAGGTGCCAACTTTGTTAAATTATAGACAAAGTTTAGGATGAATTGCACTGCATGTGAACACATGGGCCAAAATATGTACTTTGGCAAATGTTTGAACTCACACACACACACACACACACACACACACACACACACACACACACACACACACATATATATATATATATATATATATATATATATATATATATAATATGATGGTGCATGAGGTTATGTTATGTTGGTGACACTATTTAATATAAGGATAATGATAGAATGCCTCAGTTTTTTGACCCAAATTTTACCCGCCTACGTGGCATGTGTTATTTTAATGTTTTTAAATCTTACGGTAATTGGAGACAACATCCCAGGTTTTTTTGCGTGGTGTGCACGCGCACTCATTTGGGAAAACATTTTAAAAACAAAAACTGCGTTGGTTCGGTTTTCCTTCGTTCTTCTTCTTCCGCAACGTTCTTCTTCCACAAGGTTACACAAACACATAGCTTTTTCTTTCCCAAGAGCTTTTTCTTCCCTAAAAGGCTCTTCTTCCACAAAGGTTGTTGTTGTTGATATCTGGTGTGGGTAGCAGTCGAAGCGGAGAGCAAACTTCTCGAGAGTGGTTTGGGTTGTTGGATGCAGTTGGTTCGCCGGAAATTGGTGGGTACCGTTCGGTGCATTGCTTGGCCGCAATCTTGGTGGCGCAGTTCTTGGTTCATTAAAGGTCATTCACACAAGGAATCTTTGCCCAGTAGGTTATCGTCCAAAACCCCTGTTTAAAGGCGGTTGGTTCCGAAATGGCGAGCTGCAATTAATTAGGCAGTTTGTGATTGGGTTTTACATGAAGATAATGTCCACCGCGATGACGTTATTCAGCACTACGATCTGCTCATGAAGAAATAGTTGCTGTAAATGTAGAAGTTTGTGGTTTTTCATACAACATAATTCTGTGACTGTATTATTTTGGAGACTAAGGTTATGAATTTGGGCATACCTTTGATGGAATGCAATAACAGGCTTTTTGAGAAATAGGATGTAGATAATTGTAGATATGTATAGTTAGAATGAAATAGACGCAAGAAATGAATGTACTTATTGTATATTTAGTTTGGAAACTTGGATGAAATAGAAAATGATACATTGGAAACTGTTATTTGACTTGCAATGAGTTCTGCAGTGTTTGAACTAAAAGTGTCAATGAAAAAGCCACTTATGTAGGCACAATAATATATATTGTTGAATCATTTGTTGGAGTTAATATGTAGTTTGTACATTGACAGATTTAATGATGATTTGATGGTAATCTAACCATTTGAATGTGAATGCCATTGATGGCAAATGAAATTTGTTGTGAAAACAGACCTCAAAGAGAGTTGCAGTATACCTTGTACTATATGTACACTTCAAAAAGACAATTATAATGGTGAACAATATACTTAATTTTAGGAACACAAATGTTAATTTTTGATTGTATTAAATTTTAGTTCATTCATTGACAAAGGTTTACTTATGAATGACTTATTTGGATGGCTTTTACATTGTGTCAAAGACAGTTTTTATATAAAAATACATTTCAAAATCAGTTCCAGTACTGCTCGTACCAAAACTAGACTTGAAAAAGACACTTATTCACTCTGAAAACTACACTTCATTCTAGTACCAAAAATGTTGTTTTTTTTTCTATCTTCAATTCCACTTACTTCTTTAAGTTGTTTGCTCATGATTCACATTGATGGAATTATTTGGATGGCTTTTGCATTGTGTCCAAACCAGTTTTATGTAAAAATACACTTAAAAACCAGTTCCAGTACTGCTCGTACAAAAACTAGACTTGAAAAAGACACTTATTCACTCTGAAAAGTACAATTCATTCTAGTACAAAAGATGTTGGTTTTTTTTCTATCTTCAATTCCACTTACTTCTTTCAGTTGTTTGCTCATGATTCACGTTGATGGAATTATTTGGATGGCTTTTGCATTGTGTCCAAACCAGTTTTTATGTAAAAATACACTTAAAAACCAGTTCCAGTACTGCTCGTACCAAAACTAGACTTGAAAAAGACACTTATTCACTTAGAAAAGTACACTTCACTCTAGTACCAAAAATGTTGGTTTTTTTTTCTATCTTGAATTCCACTTACTTCTTTCAGTTGTTTGCTCATGATTCACGTTGATGGAATTATTTGGATGGCTTTTGCATTGTGTCCAAACCAGTTTTTATGTAAAAAAATACACTTAAAAACCAGTTCCAGTACTGCTCGTACCAAAACTAGACTTGAAAAAGACACTTATTCACTTAGAAAAGTACACTTCATTCTAGTACCATAAATGTTGGTTTTTTTTTTCTATCTTGAATTCCACTTACTTCTTTCAGTTGTTTGCTCATGATTCACGTTGATGGAATTATTTGGATGACTTTTGCATTGTGTCCAAACCAATTTTTATGTAAAAATACACTTAAAAACCAGTTTCAGTACTGCTCGTACCAAAACTAGACTTGAAAAAGACACTTATTCCCTTAGAAAAGTACACTTCATTCTAGTACCATAAATGTTGGTTTTCTTTCTATCTTCAATTCCACTTACTTCTTTCAGTTGTTTGCTCATGATTCACGTTGATGAAATTATTTGGATGACTTTTACATTGTGTCCAAACTAGTTTTGATGTAAAAATACATTTCAAAATCAGTTCCAGTACTGCTCGTACCAAAATTAGACTTGAAAAAGACACTTATTCACTCTGAAAAGTACACTTCATTCTAGTACCAAAAATGTTGTTTTTTTTTCTATCTTCAATTCCACTTACTTCTTTCAGTTGTTTGCTCATGATTCACATTGATGGAATTATTTGGATGGCTTTTGCGTTGTGCCCAAACCAGTTTTATGTAAAAATACACTTAAAAACCAGTTCCAGTATTGCTCGTACCACAACTACACTTGAAAAAGACACTTATTCACTCTGAAAAGTACACTTCATTCTAGTACCAAAAATGTTGTTTTTTTTTTCTATCTTCAATTCCACTTACTTCTTTCAGTTGTTTGCTCATGATTCACATTGATGGAATTATTTGGATGGCTTTTGCGTTGTGTCCAAACCAGTTTTATGTAAAAATACACTTAAAAACCAGTTCCAGTATTGCTCGTACCACAACTACACTTGAAAAAGACACTTATTCACTCTGAAAAGTACACTTCATTCTAGTATAAAAAATGTTTGTTTTTTTTTCTATCTTCAATTCCACTTACTTCTTTCAGTTGTTTGCTCATGATTCACGTTGATGGAATTATTTGGATGACTTTCGCATTAGGTCTAAACTAGTTTTTATGTAAAAGTACACTTAAAAACCAGTTCTAGTACTGCTCGTACCAAAACTAGATTTGAAAAAGACACTTATTCACTTAAAAAAGTACACTTCATTCTAGTACTAAATATGTTGGTTTTTTTTTTCTATCTTCAATTCTACTTACTTTTTTCAGTTGTTTGCTCATGATTCACGTTGATGGAATTATTTGGATGGCTTTTGCATTGTGTCCAAACTAGTTTTTATGTAAAAATATACTTGAAAACCAGTTTCAATACTGCTCGTACGAAAACTGGACTTGAAAAAGACACTTATTCACTTAGAAAAGTACACTTCATTCTAGTACCATAAATTTTGGTTTTTTTTCTATATTCAATTCCACTTACTTCTTTCAGTTGTTTGCTCATGATTCACGTTGATGGAATTATTTGGATGGCTTTTGCATTGTGTCCAAACTAGTTTTTATGTAAAAATACACTTAAAAACCAGTTTCAGTACTGCTCGTACCAAAACTAGATTTGAAAAAGATACTTATTCTCTTAGAAAAGTACACTTCATTCTAGTACCATAAATGTTGGTTTTTTTTTTCTATGTTCAATTCCACTTACTTCTTTCAGTTGTTTGCTCATGATTCACGTTGATGAAATTATTTGGATGACTTTTACATTGTGTCCAAACCGGTTTTTATGTAAAAATACACTTGAAAACTAGTTGCAGTACTACTAGTACCAAAACTAGACTTGAAAAAGACACTTATTCACTATGAAAAGTACACTTCATTCTAGTACAAAAAATGTTGGTTTTTTTTTTCTATCTTCAATTCCACTTACTTCTTTCAGTTGTTTGCTCATGATTCACGTTGATGGAATTATTTGGATGGCTTTTGCATTGTGTCCAAACCAGTTTTTATGTAAAAATACACTTAAAAACCAGTTCCAGTACTACTCGTATCAAAACTAGACTTGAAAAAGACACTTATTCACTTAGAAAAGTACACTTCATTCTAGTACCAAAAATGTTGGTTTTTTTTTCTATTTGAATTCCACTTACTTCTTTCAGTTTTTTGCTGATGATTCACGTTGATAGAATTATTTGGATGGCTTTTGCATTGTGTCCAAACTAATTTTTATGTAAAAATACACTTAAAAACCAGTTTCAGTACTTCTCGTACCAAAACTAGATTTGAAAAAGATACTTATTCTCTTAGAAAAGTACACTTCATTCTAGTACCATAAATGTTGGTTTTTTTTTCTATCTTCAATTCCACTTACTTCTTTCAGTTGTTTGCTCATGATTCACGTTGATGAAATTATTTGGATGACTTTTACATTGTGTCCAAACCAGTTTTTATGTAAAAATACACTTGAAAACTAGTTGCAGTACTACTCGTACCAAAACTAGACTTGAAAAAGACACTTATTCACTATGAAAAGTACACTTCATTCTAGTACAAAAAATGTTGGTTTTTTTTTCTATCTTCAATTCCACTTACTTCTTTCAGTTGTTTGCTCATGATTCACGTTGATGGAATTATTTGGATGGCTTTTGCATTGTGTCCAAACCAGTTTTTATGTAAAAATACACTTAAAAACCAGTTCCAGTACTGCTCGTACCAAAACTGGACTTGAAAAAGACTCTTATTCACTTAGAAAAGTAGACTTCATTCTAATACCACAAGGAATACATATAATTTAAAACACCAATATAGCTGTTTATAATTAAAGTAGGACCTCATTCACCACAAAACACAAATATCAGATTTAACAAAAAACTTTATCATACATAACATCACATCTAATTGTTTGAACATCATAGTTACTCGTCACACAAACATTTGTTGACAAAGACTGTAATGAATTCATCAGCATCAGCGTGATCCACTTCAAAGAGCACACGATCTCCTTCTTTCAATTGATGTTCATTGCAAATTTCCTTCCAGCCCTTTTCTCTTCACAAACAGGAAGTGATCAAATTTAATTTAAACAAATTCAGCACAGATCAATCAAATTACACACAACATAGTCAAAAACCAACAAACTAACTTTTTAACATCCAACAACACAAACCCAATTTGCTTTTTGTACCCACCCAAGCCTAAATGTCAAAACCAACAAACTCCCTTTCTAACATCCAACAACACAACTACAGTTCGCATTTTGTACCCACCCGACCCTAACGGCCGAAACGCTTCTCTTCAAAAGCATTCGTACATTCGAAGCATTTTTGCTTACACAAACTCGTTCACATTTTGAATTAACAATCCACAACAACATTTAGGATTGAGAGAGCATCAATTTGGGGAACAACAACACATAAAAATGGCATTTCAATCGAGGAACAAGAACATACGACAATAGGGTTTCATTTGGGGAAGAACAACACAAAAATACGGGATTGCAATCGGGGAAGTAAAACATACCGAATTGGCCTTTGATTTGGAGAAGAAAAACACCAAAATTAGGGCTTGCAATTGTGGAGGAAGCTGCGGCAGCGATTAGCAGCGATTGTGGAGGAAGCTGCAACAGCCACAAAGCCCGCCTCTATTTTCCTTTCCCAAAATCGCACTCTCTATTTTCCCAAAACCGCAGTCTTCACTTCTTTTTTCTCAGTTTTCCTCTGCAAGCGCGTGACCTACAAACCATTCATAACCTCACGCGTCAATTCTCTTTTCATATTTAAAAAACATTAAAATAACCCATGCCACGTAGGCGGGTAAAATTTGGGTCAAACAACTGAGGCATCGTATCATTATCCTTAATATAATATTGACACATAGCATAGTTATATACCATTATTTTAACATTATGCTTTATTTGATCTATATGAATGAAAAAAAATAAGAAGTGAAGAAGAAGAATGAAAGAATAGTTGTAAACAAAAATAAAGAAGAAATATTAAATTTTTCAATTTTTTTTTGGTGAAAAGAGAAAAAAGATAAAATTATTTACATATTAACCAAAATGCAATTTCTAATATACCATATTTTCCTAGTATACAACTATTTTTTTTTAAATTATACTATAAAAAATTACAGTCAAACAATGAAAAGAGAGATTGTTTCCTTTCCATTTCATTCCAATATGACAAGAAAAAGATAAATTTTATGGTGGGATCACATAAAAATAACTTTGCTCTTTCTTATTTCCCTAATTTTCAACCAAATTATGAACATATTTATTGCTTGTATCTTGTCTCTTTCCTTCTTGTTTCATTTCCTTTAACTCTGCTTACATCGAAATTATTCGGATTCATTTGGATTGGTTAATTAAAATTAATGTCAACTAATGCAGCTTAACTCAATTTTCAATTCACCAAAAAAAAATTGATAACTCTATTAAACCTCCCAAGGTTGTTTTGTTGAGTTATGCAAATTGACTGCTTCTAAAGTTTTAAAAACAATATATATATATATATATATATATATATATATATATATATATATATATATATATATATATATATATATATATATATATATATATATATATATATATATATAAAATTAAAGTGACAAAAAATTCGAGCGGCTAAATAAACATCAAAGCATTAACAAGTTTATCATACCATGTCTTATAGTTAAACCCAATTATACGTATAAATCATTTGGAAAATCACTTTCTCCCTTAAGAAGAGATTGCTAACTTTTAGTTTAAATGTATATATCAACAATATATACCAAAAATATTTGAAAAGAAAAAATCACTAAATTATTCTCTTTTAGTATATTTATGATTTAAGGGATATATATAAAGTTGTCTTGGTCGTTTTCAAAGCATGATAAAGAGAAGCACTCTAAACATTAAACTTCAACTTATTAACTTAAGGTATGTAAGATTGAATTAAGTTTATATTTTAATTTTTAATATTTAAATATAAAAATAATCCAAGTAAGATTTATTGGGTTCGTAATTTTTTTATATTTTATTTCTCAATTTAAGATGTCTATTCCCAACATGAGTTAAAGATATCTAGTTCTCAGCGTTAGAGAATAATGAAAATCTTAAGTTATAATTTGATTTATGAGGTTAAATTAAATTTAAAATTTACTTTTATATATATCATTCTTATTAGTTTTAAGAGAAAATTCTAGAAAATTGTTCAGCCAAGAAGACAAAATGAAAAAAAGGAAATAATCAGATGTTCTAGAGGGTAGTAAATGAAATGCAGAAACCATGCAAATGAATGGTATTGCATGAAGCATTCCAAAAAGTCAACTAACTCATATTGACTCTCTCTCTCTCTCTCTCTCTCATACTTGTATTGTATAAACGGACTCGGTAGCTAAGACTTCAATCCTTCACATTCTTATTCGGCAAGCTGATTGACTCGGCAAAGCATCAAACCCAACATCCAATAATAAATTCCAAATCAACCCTATATTATAATAATATTTAATAACCAATATCTCTCTATTATTATTTATTTTTTTCAATTTTCTTTCTCCGTCCATTTCATTCATCCATCCATATGCGACAATTACGCGCTTTATAAACGATTCCACAAGCAGCCTTTAATCCTTCGTCTTATTGCTTTCTTCTTCAATACAACGTACATATACATATACACATAACATATATATATATATAGAGAGAGAGAGAGTTACTCGTAGCTATCATATTATATAAAAGATCGAAAGAAATAGAATATTATTCTGTCTTTTGGTTTGTCAAGGTTTCTTTCTGAAAGTGGAACTATTGAAGTTAAGTGTGTCTGAGAAGTATGGCTTGTTTGGTATCTCGAACGGGAAGGGAGATGCAGAGGTACAACAGTAATGGTGGCAGACAAGTTGTGGGGTGAGTTCATCGTTTCGATTCTTTGGATGTCTGTTTCTCATGATGTTTTCTGTCATGGCTTCATTTGAAGTTTGCATGTGTTTGGTATGTTTCTCTTTTTCCAGAAAAGGAAAGGTGGGAGGGAATGAAACATAAATCAAGCTTTTAAAAGAAAAAAACAAAAGGGGTGTTTTTTATGAGTGAAAGCTCAAAAATTTTAGCTTTTTCTGCAAAAGTTTAGAGGTTTAATTAATGTATATGATACTCTTATTTCTCAGTTATCTTTCCTTTTATCTTATCTATATTTTGTTTTCTTTCTATCTGGGTGTCTACTTTCTGTGCATGAAGAAACTTTCATTCTAAAAAGAAGAAAAAATTGCTGAATTTGTTGGGTTTGAGGTTTCTATTTGGTGACAGTTGCACTCAAGCTTTTTTTCTGGTTACATTGCATTTTGGATAAGTTTGTTTAGTTTGTTGGTTTTTGTTTTTCTTATGTTATCAGCTTAATTAGTCTCTTATTTACTATGTTGCTGATTGCTTTTGGCTTTCAATGTCTACTTGTGCAGTTGCATACCCTACAGATACAAAGAAGACGTTGATGGCAGTGCGAGCAATGAATTGGAGGTGCTTGTGGTTAGTTCGCAAAAAGGCCAAACATTAATGTTCCCGAAGGTACTTTTTTGTCGTTTCTGGCACATATATACAAATAAATACGGTGAATATTTCAGAAACGGGATAAAAAAAACAAATTAATATATTAGGATTATATTTTGTTACGTATAATAGTTTCATATAAGAGTTTAGGTCGATCATATCATTTAAATATATCTTTTCCTTTTTAATTTTTAGACACGTTTTAAAGATAAAATTAAGGTGACTAATGATTTTTTTCCAAAAATATTAAATTGACCCGTGATATTTTTGTAATAGAAGTTGAAGAAAAATTATTGTGATGATGTTTAGGTAAAAGTTGAAAACATGTTTTTATTTTATTTTATTTTTTTAAAATTCTAATGCATATATTTTCAAATTCTAAAGCATACACTTATAATGAGAAAGGATTTGTTTCGTAACTTTAAAAGTAGTTCTTTTTTCTTCAATTGGGTGGTGGATTTTTCTTCATGCATGCATGAATAAAATAGGTGTGTAGTATAATTGAAAAGTTTGTTCCCTCATCTAAATTAATTCATGCATAGTAATATTAATTAACATATGATTTTTGTGCATTTTAGGGAGGATGGGAACTCGATGAATCTATAGAAGAAGCAGCTTACAGGGAGTCCTTAGAAGAAGCAGGAGTTACTGGAATAGTTCAGGTACTTTTAAATATATTAGATATATTTAAATAATTTTTCTCCATAATTCAATTTATGAAAATTCTTTCAATAATATAATAAAGTTTTAGTTTTTTTATGAAGTGAAATTAGTTTCTTCTGTTAGGTGAAATAATTGTAGGCAAAAACTGAAAATTTGGTTTGATTTCACATGGCAGCATGAATTGGGTCAATGGAGCTTCATTAGCAAAAGACATGGCACATACTATGAAGGTCACATGTTTCCTTTGTTAGTCAAAGAACAACTTGACTTGTGGCCTGAGAAGGATCTTAGAAGAAGAACATGGGTATGAGTTATTATTATTAAATATCGTGTTATTGAATTGGTCCATTTCATTTTCAAAGAATATATATAATAGTGAAACACTTAGTTTAATACACTCATCATCATATGGTTGCATCATTTTCTAAGATGTTAATTTATAGCTTCTTTGAGCATGAGTCACTTTCTAAAATGTGTGTATTATATATAGCTATCATTAAATAAAACACTTTGTTATTCTTCCCCCCAAAAAAAATGCATGCATGATGATCATTACATATACCAATCAAAATTAAGTGGTGGCATCATATTACAAACTTTTTGAACAATGATTGAAACATAATTAAGATTGCACCTTGGAAAAATTAAACGTACAATATTAATAAATTAATTTAAAATGCAGTTAATTTTTGTACTAATTTTGCTTTTGTTATGATCGTTTATGCAGATGAGTGTTGATGAAGTTCGAGAAGTTTGTCACCATTGGTGGATGAAGGAAGCATTAGACATTCTTGTTGAGCGACTCACTTTACAGAAAAATAGGAACATTTAACGTTAATTATCAGTTTATTTTGTAGATACAAATTTGTATTTGATTAGTTTGGAAGTTGTTTTACTCATGAGATGATGTTTTCTGAGTTTCAAACTTGAAAATAATCTAATTTATGAATGAATTTTGTTGAAAATTCAAATATGAATATAAATCTATATTAAATAGAGATTGAGAAAGTCAAATATATATTATAATAAGAAACATCTATAAATTTATTATCTTAGCATGAGATTTGTCAAACTTTATTTAGATAATTTTTTATATGTTTTACTTATTTGTTTATTATCATATTTGTCTATGTAAGTTTTCAAAGGCTAAACTAACTTATCTTTGGCGCCAACCCAAACTCATGCAATGATTGATGAAACACGAAAACGTCAAATTATTCAAACCTTATGTCAACGTTATGCCATTATATTATTGGTAGAACGCCACCTATATTTTTTAACAACTTCATACTTTGGTCGGTAAAATATTTCTTAAATTTATTAAGGTTTACTGGAATGTAATTAATGTGGATCCATGTATGCTTTCAAAACTTTAAAATTTGGTAAAGAGAAAATAAATGATCCTTTTATTAAAATAAATTAAAAATTTAGTGTAAGAGAATTTTCGGTGCAAGTGTCTTAACGTAAGTTTTAATTTAAAACCCTCGTATGCTATTTCATTTCTCAAATCTCATGTCTACTTTTCTTTCAAGGATCTTAATAACTCATTTAATGGTTCGTGTTTATTGTTGTGAAATTTACTTCAATTTCAAATCTCATGCGAAATTTAATAGAAATTATTGTCTTAATATAAATTTTAATTTTAATTTTTTTGGAGATC
Organism: Vigna unguiculata; assembly: GCF_037176805.1. NCBI lineage: Eukaryota > Viridiplantae > Streptophyta > Magnoliopsida > Fabales > Fabaceae > Vigna > Vigna unguiculata. The sequence goes on along the minus strand of NC_140793.1, from coordinate 7,885,401 downwards.
GTTTTTCAAATATCATGTTTACTTTTTCTCGAAGGATCTTAAGAAGTAAGTTAATGGTTCATATTTATTAACATGTCAATTTTGAATATTGTAAAACATATGTCTTAATCTTATAATCCTGGACAACAGAAATGTTCTAAGAACATTTTTTTATCAACCACCATTTGAGGCAATTATTATATTTAAAATATTGATCCATTTAAAATTTTGTCACGCTTTTTTTTTTAAGTATCTCAATGAATAAAAAACAAATATCATAAAAGCTTCGTTTTTTACTTCAATTAATGTAAAAATTTTAAACATCAATGATAAAAAATATTAATATTTTTCTTTACCACTTAATAATCATAAATAAAATTAAGATTTAAAATTTCTTTTCCATCAAAATCATGTTATAAGTCTATTATAACAAAAAATTGATTAGGACTTATATTATCATTATCACACTTCACATAAACCATTAACAAATATATAATATTATGTTCAGTCCTCGAAGTTAGAGAATATATTGCAGATTTCATATTGTTTTGTGGTTAAATTATAATATATTATGTTGAAATAAGCCTTAAATTAAATTAATGTTCATTTCTAAATAATTGAGTGTGAATTTGGCATAATCTTGTGTGGGATAATATGATATGGGATGTTTATGCCTTTCTTCAAAATCTATTATCATTTGTAGATTATTAAATAATATGTCCTCGACATGTCCTCTGTTTGCAATCTCGTCCAGGTGAGGGCTGGTGACTTGAGTGAGGGATTTCCCTCGTCTGAGCAAGAGTCCTTAAGCCTGAACGAGAACTGGGCAAGAACGTGTTCTAGTGCGGTTTCTTCTTTGTGTTTCGTTGTTGGTCACATGATTGATTGGATTATCCTATTTAAAATAAGAAGCATGTGAATATGTTTGAAATATCTGATTGTATGGGTTGGAATTAATGAGTTTGGTATGAGCTTGGTATGAAATATTTGGATGGTAGGATATGTATATTGGTATGATGCATGAGAACTATATGATTGTTGGTGAAACATGAATAAGGTATGGGTAGGACGTAATTCCATGACCCTCCTAGTGAGAGTTTATGGTGGTGCCTCATCTAATGGACGTAATTCCATGAACCTCGTGGTGAGAGTTCATGGTGGTGCCTCATCTAATGGATGTAATTCCATGAACCTCGTGGTGAGAGTTCATAGTGGTGCCTCATCAAATGGACGTAATTCCATGAACCTTGTGGTGAGAGTGGTAGAATTAATTGACAAATTAATTCTATTAGTGACTCATTTGAAATATTATGATGGACCCAATTGTGATTTAATAAAATCTAAAGACTTATTGGTTATTATTATGGGAAGTGATAATAAAATAAAATAAAATAAAAACCAACTTGATGGACGTTGGTTTATAAAGGGATTGGGGTTATGTCTTTGTCCATAAGGTTCTTTTCACAGTAACCCATCAAGAACGTGTGAGAAGAGAAAAAAAGGCAAAGAGATAGATTGGGAAATGGTGATCGAAGAGTACATAAGATTACAAATTTGAAGAACGCATATTCACAGGATTTCCCATGGATCAATGTTAGTGTTCTATTATGTTTTATCGTGAGAATTATAAATCTTAAAGATCCTTAATTAGTTTTACATGTGGTATCAGAGCAAGATTGTAGGATTTATGATTCTCCTTTTATGATGTTTGTTTCAAATTTGTATGAACCCTAATTAAAGTTTTAAGGGTTATTTAAGTTTTTCGTCGCTTTAAAAGTTGAATGCGAATGCCATGGCTGAAAATGAGAATTGTTTTTGGCTGCTGAAACTCCATCCCGTTGTGCTGCCATTTATCGGGATTGTTTGTGTGTTTTTACTGTAACATGTTTTTATGTTTTGGCATTGAATAAAAAAACTAAAAATAAAAATTGTTCCTGTGCACGTGAATGTGGAGTAATTGGCACTAAATTAAAGTTTAAATGCCCATGTCTGAACATGCTCAGGGAAGATAGGTAATGTTTTGATTGGTTTACGTCACCAATAAATTAATATTAATTATTTTATTTATATAAATAATTAATAATTTTATTTTAATTTACAATAATATTTATGTTTGTTATTATTAAATTAAAATTAATGAGGATGCTATATAAATTTTATAGCAATTAAATGTGTATTTATTTATTTGAAATTAAGTATGATAAATTTTGTTAGTCACTAAAGTGGCCAAAATTTAAAAGTTTTTGTGATTTCAAATTATTAATGTTTTTTATTTCAATTACCCTTAGTGTGGATGCTAATTTATGAATAATTAAATTTATGTGTTAATTGAGATTCATTAATTATAAGGCATTTTAGGATCGCCCAAAGGTTGATTAATTGTTCTTATAATTAATGAGCATGATTGTAGATAATTTGGTATGTGTCACTAGTTTTATTTATATACCCAAAGGTAGTAGGTGATTCTAGTTGATGCATATTTTATTTATCAATAATGTTATAATATGATTAGCATCATTATGCTTATGTTTGTGTATTATTGGATCTCCCAAAGGAGAACATTAATATGCATAGAATGATTGTTTATATCTGAATCTGTTTTTACGTTTAGTTTTATGACTCAAAGCATTAATGTTAGGCATGTGTTAATTGCAGTCTCTGTTCCGGTATCTTTACACTCGCATGCTTCGTCTATTCCAGTCTTTAATGGGTTGAATTTCCCTGACTGGAGGGAGCAAGTTCAATTTCACTTAGGTGTGTTGGATCTTGATCTAGCTTTTCAAGTTGAAAAGCCGACTGCTATCACGAATGCTAGTAGCAATGAAGAGAAAGCCCATTACAAAGCTTGGGCAAGATCAAACAAACTTAGCTTATTGTTTATGAGAAAGAGCATAACAAGCAATATTAAGTCAGCTCTTCCCAAAATCGATGAAGTAAAAGAATTTATGAAATTTGTGGAAGAGCGCTCCCAAACTGCTGATAAATCTCTCGCTGGGACACTGATGAGTACGTTAACCACCATGAAGTTTGACAGTTCACGTACCATGCATGAGCATGTGATCGAGATGACAAATATCGCAGCAAGACTTAAGTCTCTAGGAATAGCAGTGGATGAAGGTTTTCTTGTGCAATTCATTCTGAACTCATTATCGTCTGAGTATGGTCCGTTCCAGATGAACTATAACACCATGAAAGACAAGTGGAATGTGCATGAATTGCACAGTATGCTAGTTCAGGAGGAGACCCGACTGAAGAACTTAGGAAGTCACTCTATTCAATATGTGAAGAATCAAGGAGCTGTTGGAAAGAAAGTTGCTAAGAAACATGGAAATGGTAAAGGACCACTGAAGATTGACGAGTCCTCAACCAAAATCTAGAAGAAAAATGACAAATGTCATTTCTACGAGAAGTCTGGACATTTCTAGAAGGACTGCATAAAGCATAGAGCTTGGTTCGAAAAGAAAGGTGAGCATAATGCTTACGTATGTTTTGAATCAAACTTAACTGAAGTTCCCCATAATACGTGGTGGATTGATTCTGGATGTATGACTCATGTTTCTAATGTGATGTAGGGATTTCTTACAACCTGAACCATAAACCCAAATGAGAAGTTTGTCTTCATGGGCAATAAAGAGAAAATTCCAGTGGAAGCAGTCAGGACTTATCGTCTAATCCTCGACACTAGATATCACTTAGACCTTATGGATACTTTTTATGTACCTAGTATCACGAGGAATTTAATTTCTTTATCTAAGCTTTATATTGCTGGATATTTTTTTAAGTTTGGGAATGATTGTTTTAGTTTGTTTAAGCGTACTTTTATGATTGGATCTGATACACTTTATGATGGTTTATATAAATTGAATTTGGATAATTTATATGCTGAAAATCTTATGACTTTGCATCACAATGTTGGCACTAAACGTAGTTTAGTGGATGAACGATCTGCTTACTTATGGCATAAACGTTTGGGACATATTCCCAAAGAAAGAATGCAAAGAATAGTAAAGAATGAAATCCTTCCGGATTTAGATTTTACTGATCTGAATGTGTGTGTGGATTGTATTAAAGGCAAACAAACTAAACACATAAAGAAAGGAGCCACGAGAAGCACTCAACTTCTTGAAATCATACACACTGATATATGTGGTTCATTTGATGTAAATTCTTTCAATAAAGAGAAGTACTTCATCACCTTTATTGATGATTTTTCGCGTTATGGACATGTCTATCTACTACATGAGAAATCTCAGTCAGTAAATGCCTTGGAAGTTTATATAAATGAAGTGGAAAGGCAATTAGACAGAAAGGTGAAAATCGTAAGATCTAATAGAGGTGGTGAGTATTATGGAAGATATGATGAAAGTGGACAACACCCTGGTCCGTTCGCTAAGTTCTTTGAGAAACGTGGTATTTGTGCTCAATACACAATGCCAGACACACCACAACAAAATGGTGTATCAGAAAGGCATAATCGAACCTTAATGAATATGGTTAGGAGTATGTTAAGTATTTCATGTTTACCTGTATCAGTGTGGATGTATGCTTTAAAGACTGTCATGTATTTGTTGAATAGGGTTCCTAGTAAAGCTGTTCAAAAGACTCCTTTTAAGTTGTGGACGAGTAGGAAACCCAGTTTAAGACACCTGCATGTTTGGGGTTGTCAGGCAGAAGTAAGAATATACAATCCGCAAGAAAAGAAATTGGATGAAAGAACAATCAGTGGATTTTTCATTGGTTATCCAGAAAAATCAAAAGGGTATATGTTTTACTGTCCTACCCATAGTACAAGAATCGTTGAAACTGGAAATGCTCGGTTTATTGAGAATGGTGAAACCAGTGGGAGTGAAGCTTCACAAAATGTGGAGATTAAGGAAGATAGAGTACAAGTTCCTATACCTAGTACTTCTTTATCAAGAGTTGTTGTTCCACATGTTGTAAAAACTCACAACAATCAAGAAGAACAACAAATTACTGATCTCGAGGTTAACAATGAACCAATAGTAGAACAACCACAAGAAATAGTATTAAGAAGATCTCACAAAGATAGAAAGTTTGCTATTTCGAATGACTATGTGGTTTATCTACAAGTGTAAAAAAATGACTTAAGTATTGATAACGATCCAATTCCTTTTTCAGAAGCCATTAATGGTGATAATTCTGATAAGTGGTTAGATGCCATGAAAGATGAGCTTAAATCAATGGCACATAATGACGTATGGGACCTTGTGGAATTGCCAGAAGGATGCAAGAGAGTTGGGTGTAAATGGGTCTTTAAGACTAAGTGTGACTCCCAAGGCAATATTGAACGTTACAAGGCTCGTCTTGTTGCTAAACGTTTTACTCAAAAAGATGACATTGACTATAAGGAAACATTTTCGCCTGTTTCTAAGAAAGATTCTTTTAGAATTATCATGGCATTAGTAGCTCATTATGCTCTTGAGTTGCATCAAAAGGATGTTAAAAATGCTTTTCTGAATGGGAATTTAGAAGAGGATGTCTATATGGACCAACCGGTAGGGTTCGCTGAAGAAGGAAAGGAGCACATGGTGTGTAAACTTAAGAGATCAATACATGGACTTAAGCAAGCTTCTCGGCAATGGTATCTTAAGTTCAATGATACTATTGTGTCCTTTGGATTTAAGGAAAACACCGTTGATTGGTGTATATATCTGAAGGTCAGTGGGAGTAAGTTTATATTTCTGATTCTGAATGTTGATGATATCTTGCTTGCGACTAATGATCTTGGTCTATTAGGTGAGACTAAGAGGTTTCTCTCTAATAACTTTGAAATGAAAGATATGGGTGAGACATACTATGTGATAGGAATAGAAATATTCTGTGACAGATCACAAGGGCTGTTAGGTTTGTCTCAAAATGCATATATTAATAAAGTTTTAGAGAGATTCAGAATGGATAAATGTTTAGCATCTCCCGTTCCAATACAGAAAGGAGACAAGTTTAGTCTCATGCAATGTCCAAAGAATGATTTAGAACAAAAACAAATGGAAATATCCCTTATGCATTTGTTGTTGGGAGTTTGATGTATGCTCAAACATGTACGAGGCCAGATATTAGCTTTGCAGTTGGTATGCATGGTAGATACCAAAGTAATCTAGGACTAGAGCATTGGAAAGCTGCAAAGAAAGTTTTAAGATACCTACAAGGAACAAAGAATCACATGTTTACTTATAGAAAATCTGATCACCTTGAGGTGATAGGTTATATAGATTCAGACTTTGCCGGCTATGTGGATACAAGAAAGTCTACATTTGGTTATGTGTATCTTTTAGCTAGAGGAGCGATTTCATGGAAAAGTGCGAAGCAGTCTGTCATTGCTGCATCCACCATGGAAGCTGAATTTGTGGCATGCTTTGAGGCCACAGTTCAGGCTAATTGGTTGCAGAACTTTATTTCAGGACTTGGAGTAGTCGACAGTATTTCCAAGCCGTTAAAAATTTATTGTGATAATTCCGCAACAGTCTTCTTTTCTAAAAACGACAAGTATTCCAAAGGTGTTAAACATATGGAGTTGAAATATTTGTCGTTAAAGAAGAAGTTCAGAAACGTATAGTGTCAATATAACATATTAGCACAAATCTTATGATTGCTAACCCTTTAACAAAAGGGTTACCGCCCAAATTGTATGTTGGTCATGTAAAGAATATGGGCATTATGTCTACTAGTGAATGTTAAATGTTGAATGTTAATGTTTTTAATGTTTATGTGACACTCTGAGTTTCCTAATGTATAAATTTCTGAAATTTGTGTTTTCTTCTTTATGTTTATGCATGCAAATTATGATGAAGAAACAAATTATGTTATGATATTGCTTTGTAAAATGACATGTTTGAACCCATTATGGATTTCTCGTTTTTAAGGTCATATTAAGGAGAAAGGGATGATATAGTAGTACATGGAAGGGATCATGTCGACCAAAATGTGTGACCGCCATGACTCTTATTATTTATGTATCTTTAAGTATGAATAATGATGGAACCAATTTATGCAAGGTCTTTTAATGCACATTATGTTTATGTATTAAATCACATAATGTTATGACATCATATGAGTCAAGTGGGAGAATGTTAGAATTAATTGACGAATTAATTCTATTAGTGACTCATTTGAAATATTATGATGGACCAAATTGTGATTTAATAAAATCTAAAGACTTATTGGTTATTATTATGGGAAGTGATAATAAAATAAAATAAAGATAAGATAAAATAAAAAAACAACTCGATGGACGTTGGTTTATAAAGGGATTGGAGTTCTGTCTCTGGCCATAAAGTTCTTTTCGCAGTAACCCATCAAGAATTTGTGAGAAGTGAAAGAAAGGCAAAGAGATAGATTGGAAACGGTGATTGAAGAGTACATAAGATTACAAATTTGAAGAACGCATATTCACAGGATCTCCCATGAATCAAGGTTAGTGCTCTATTATGTTTTATCGTGAGAATTATAAATCTTAAAGATCCTTAATTTGTTTTACAGAGAGTTCATGCTGGTGCTTCATCTAATGAACGTAATTCCATGAACCTTGTGGTGAGAGTTCATGGTGGTGTCTCATCTAATGGGCGTAATTCCATGAATCACTCGGTGAGAGTTCAAGGTGGTGCCTCATGTAAGGACGTAATTCCACGAAGGTTTCGTGGTGGTGCCTCACGGCCAGGACATAATTCTATGAAGGTTTCGTGGTGGTGCCTCACGGCCAGGACGTAATTCCACGAAGGTTTCGTGATGGTGCCTCACGGCCAGGACGTAATTCCACGAAGGTTTCATGGTGGTGCCTCATGACTAGGACGTAATTCCACGAAGGTTTTGTGGTGGTGCCTCATTATATGTATCCAGATAGCCGAGTCTTAAAGTCCTAACTTTGTTTGATATCATATGTTTGGATGTCTGATATGTATTCTTGACTTTGAATTGCATGTTGAGTTGTATGATAAAAGAATCTTTTTACTCTAGCTTACCCTTCTGTTTGCTTGTGTGTGGTTTTTCTCCTTTTGCGATGATCATCAATTTATTGATGTGAGCAGATGCGGGAACCCCTAACAATCGCAGTGACAATGGGGATGATGCAGCTTGATGATCATGGATGGGTATTTGGGCTCACTATTGAGCCCGTTTGAAGAAGTTTTATTTATTTTTGTAATCCCCTGTTTATGGGTGAGTCTTTAGAGCCACCATTGAACTCTTATTTTTGTTTAAGGCAATGTAGTGCCTCTGTTTCCAGTATTGGTATGATTGGATAATTGTAAACTTTCATACCCTACACTTCATACTCTTTGAATATTTTAAGTATGCGACATTTTATTTAATTAGATTTATCTATTTAATGGAACGTTACATTGTTCTTGTGGACTAACCCTACGAAAAATGTAAAATTAGTTTTCAAATAATAGTATTGATCAAAATACAATGTTATTGTGTTGGTTAAGTTGGCTTCTAATACGACACAATTTTTTTTAACGTAAAATAACATATATTTAATTTTATATTATGTAAAACTTCTGCCTGAGTTAATCTTATACTCACAATAACAATAAAGTCGGATTAACTAATTATAACATGACACTAACTTTTTAATAAATAAAAGTATATGTGTTACTATCATATTAGCATCAATATATAATTACTAAAAGAATCTACTTAGTATTAGATACTAATAGACTCGGCTTATCTAACTTTAAACTAACATTAATTATTTTTATTTATTTTTTAAATAAATAAGATTGTTTTAATGCTAATTGAAATAAGTTTTAAAATAAGTAAGGTTATTATCGACACTAACTTTATTTATATTTTGTATTTGTATTTATTTAAGTTAGTGTTTATTAGATAGATACACTAGTATAGTAAAGACTTTTTGCCTCAGTTATTTTTGTCATTCTACCTCGATTTTAGAACTGAAGCATATTGGATCGAGGCCAAAAGGGGTCTCTTTTGACCTCGGTTATCACCCGAAGCCATAGAGGTGTTTTTATGCCTCGGTCGTAAATGAACCGGAGCCATAAAGGTTCAAAATAATTTTTTTTTAATTAAAAATTTCGCAGATTATTTTGTCATCTTCATCTTCTCTACGATGAACACCACTACCCATCAACTCAACTCCACCGTCCAACACTCACCGCCACCATGTTGCAACCCACGAAGCACAAACCATCGAGCGAACTTTCCGAAACCACTAACGACGAAAATAACCCCGCGCGAAACTTTCAAACCCCATCGAAGATCTCACAGCCACCTCGCACTGCAGATCGAGCTTCAACAGAACAGCTCAACCATCGTGAGCAACCGCTGACAGAGCACACCTCCACTACTACTCGTGCCCATCAACGGAGTCGCAAACCACGGCAACACATGAAAAACGATTGCGTCTGCACCTTGCTGGAAAACGCAGCACCCCATCCGAGAAGACAAACCAGATCTGCCTCCAACAAAGAAGATGAACCAGATCTGCCTTTGCAACCAACGCTCACCGGAGACGAACAACCAGCTTCTTCCATGGTGTGGTGGCATGGTCGCAGCGGAGAGAGAAGAGAGAAAGGTAGAGGTGCGGCGAAGAAGAAGAGAAAAAGGGGTTCGCGAAATTAAGTCCTAAATAAACCCTATGGCATCGGTTCAATTAAAAACCGAAGCATATAAGGCTCTTTGGCACCGGTTAGCTGCCACCCGAGGCAAAACACCTAACAGCTAGTGGCATTTTTGGAAAATGCAGTCCCGTTTTTGGCTTCGGGTCTCTAGAACCGAAGCATATAACTGATTTTGGCATCGGTTTTGGGCGAACCGAAGCCTATAACCCTCTTTTGCTTCGGGTTTTAGCTGAACCGGGACATAAAAATTGTCTAGAATTGCAAAAATGTCACCGCACCATAATATGTTTCGGTTCTTGGCCAACCGAGACATATAACGCGAGGTAAAAAGCAAAATGTGCACTAGTGATACTAATTTTATTTATTTACTTGTTTATGTAAATCAACGTCGATTATATCAATATTAATTTATATATTATATATTTAATATTTATTTAAGTTAATATTATCAAAGTCACACTAATCTATATTTTATAAATACGTGGGATAACTAATAAAATTTGGTTATTGTTAATTCAAAGATTCATGTGACAAATCTTTCCATCTCTCACTTTTTGGTATAAATATTTTTCCATTTATCTATTCATCAACTATAATTTTTTATTATTTATTTGAGTTTATTTTTATTAAGGATAGAGACATTGTATAAAAAACCTTTTTTAAAAAAAGTTATTGTCATTAGCACTAATTAAACAGAAAAAAATAAATTAAAGCTTAACTCATTATAAGAATGTTTGCTTTTAGCGTCCGAAAAATGGCGTCGAATGGTGTTTGGACATATAAAGCGTCGGCTTAACCCACACAATATTGACTCTGATAATAAAAATTATTTAAAAACAAAAATATCAATTTCCATCCACTTTAATAAAATAGAAAATATTATTAATTATACATATCGTCAGTCTAGCCGACGCAAAAAATTAAAATCGTTGGTGGGCATTTAAAATGTAATTGTTTGTGTTGGATGGCCACACATATCCTTCATAAATTAATAAAATAATTTTTTATTAGGTTAACTTTTCCCCCTTTCACTTCCCGTTTTCATTTTCACTTCTACCTTTCACTTCCCGTTTTCATTTTCACTTTTCCCTTTTACTTCCCGTTTTCATTTTCACTGTTCCGCCTCTACTTTCACTTTTCCCCCTTTGAATTTTCACCTTTCAATTCTTTGCCATTTTTTGTGCGCACGAGGGAGTATTCTCCTGAACGAACGCAAAAAGTGAGTCGCACTAGAACAACCCACGAGCACAGCTTCTCTGAGGACTAAAACTTGAGTATTCTCCGACGAGCCATTTCTGTGCGACGTACAACGAGGTTCCTTCTTCTCCAACGAGTGGCGAGCTCAGCTCTGGGAGCTTCTTTTTGTGCGAAAAAGAGGAAAACTGCAAACAGTGTTTCAAGAGAGCTTATTCCAGCCCCTTTCTCTAAGAACAGTGGAACTTGGACATTGCAAGGGCTTGGGTTTGCACCAGGTGGATTCATTAAAATCCCTTTTATTATATTAAGTTCATTAGCTGAATAATTTTTTGGTTTAAGATTATTAGGTGGAGGGGAAGGATTTTTGGAGCTGAAATTGTGAAGTTAAGGTGTGTGGTGTTGCGATTAAAGGTGGTCCTAACTGTTGGGGTGAAGTAAACACTTGGAGTGGAGGTCAATGTTGTGTTGATACCTACACAAGGTCAATCTTTTTTTTTGCGTGACTAATTTTTTGGTTGATGGGTGCTTTAGATTATTTTTCTTTTCCCTGCATGATGGATTATGCAGAAGAGTTGGAGTGGGTTCTATTTTAGGTTCCCAGCAAATAAGTAACTGTGAGGTGCAATGTTAGTGCTTGTGTGGGATACATATATTTTTTCTTTCCGCATCCTTTGATTCAAAATTGTGTGGGATACATATACCACTGTGTGTTTTGCTTGCATATAATGTAAAATACAAAATCCATGATTGAATAATTAGATAACTTGTGGAGCTGAATCGACACCTAAAGATACTGCAACTTGTGTTTCTTTTAGTATAATTTTGTAAGAGTCTTTGACTTTATCTTTTACTGATAAGACTCCTAAATAATTTATAACTAGCAGTGTGATATGTGGTTGTTTGAATGCGCCAAAAGATGGATTATTTATTAGCATCTTTGTAAAGTTTTTTTACTTGAATTTTTTTGACTTGTTCTTATACAAAATTATTTATAGAATAAGATAAATGATTGGATTAAAATTTATGATTATTATATATTTATCATAGACGGGGCCACAATTTTTTCGATGCAATCTAAGATTACATAACAAAAGAAACATCTTTATCAAAGGCAAAATCTTCTTTTTCTCTTTCTATACGAATATGAATGAAATTTTTATTGTTTTTTAATTGGAGGGACAAGGGTGAAAGTATAACACTTATTTTATTCAACATTAGTACTGATGTTAAATTAAATAAATTTTAAATTAAAAATACATTAGCGTAAGTTTCACATTAACCTGATTTAATTAAAAATTAATTTAAAAACTAATGATGGATTAACAATAATTTAGTCAACAATACTCAAAGTTAGCATTTGAAAGTTGAAACTAATAAACTAAAGTTGAGTATTGAAGAATATTAAATACGAATCAATATTAAAATAAAAAATAATTATTTACTATAATGACTATTTTAGATATTAATTTGTAAACTAAAAGATATTGATATCTAACATAATGTATATTATGAAAAAAAATATATAATTGGTTTGTAAATTAGAGTATTAATTAGATTTCTAACATTACTACCAAGATATTAGCACTAGAAGAAAATCACTTATTATTAACAAGCACAATTTGTCGATAATAGCAAAACTCCATCAATAATTCGAGTTTATCAAAGGTTTACCAACGACCAAAAATTTGTTGATAAAGTCATTATCGAAAAAATTTACTAACGGATGAGGAAATTCGTCAGTAAATCTCCATCGATAAATATTCATAATTGCTAACAAATTTTAATCGTCAGTAAAATTCGTCGATAAAATACGCGATTAAGTTTTCTTCCTCCTTCTTTTCCTTTTTTTTTCTTGTTTTTCTTCTTCGTTTTCCTCCTTTCCTCCTTCTCTCCTTCTCGTAGCGCCTCCATCATTGTCATTGCTACCATTGTGTTTAATTTTGTCAACTTCGACTCTTCCTCTTCCTCTTCTTCCTCCACATCCTCCTTCTCTACCACCTCTTTTAACTTTAACAACCACCGTCGTCGGAACTCTACATCACTGTCGTGTCTTTACGTGACTATCACACCTTGGCGTCACCGTCGTGCCAATAACTCATGTCAGAACCTCCATCTCCACCTCCTCTTCCTCTTCCACATCTTCTTCTCTCCTCACCAATTTCCCTTGATATACAAAAGATTTCATAACTTGGTAAAATGTTTGTTACCCAATTTGTCGATGGAAAGGTATCATCAGTAATTGAAATCATAAATTTCCATCAATAAAACAAATTGTAATTTTCCGATGAATTTGTGGACAAATTTACCGAAGAATTTGTAATGTTAGCTATATAGGAATTAGTTTTTAAATTAATTTTTAATTTTACATTATGCAATTACTACCATATTTGTTTACGTACTCTATATTGTAACGAATGAAATCTACGGGGTGTGTAATGTGAATCATTTAGGACGTGTAATTTGCAAATTAAATTAAAATAATCAATGGCGTTTTTTAGTGGAAGAATTTGGTCAACATCCGGCAACCGTGTAAACATCACATTCAACAAGAACATTTATATTTTCTTTTATTTCTTAAAGCCCATTTTAATTTTTAAAAAGCTGACTAGTCTAGTCTGTTTTGTTTTGCCAAAAATGGGTAGGATATACCGGTCCATTATAAAAAAACATGGATTGAAATTTTTTAACTGTCCTAATCAAATTATTGATAGACCGTTTTATCAACTTATTTTCTTGAATTCTATATTTTCAAAATTTATTATATTATATATATTTATACTAAAATTTTAATTAATTAATTAATATCTCTAGTTAAATAAATTAAAATAATTATTATTTTATATGTTAAATTATTTTATTATAATTAATAATTAGAATTTAATTTATAAATATTATTAATTTAAGTCATTGTTATATTACATATTTGAATCATATATTTATATCATTTAAATAATATAATACATAAAATTAATTTTAAATTATTTTCTGATTCAATTTTTAATTTTTAAAAAATATATTGACAAGTGAATTTATCAACTCGTTTCTCTGATCGTGACTTTGACTGAGCAGATGAAACAAATGAAAACAGAATGACAATTAAAAAGTTTAAGTATTCAAATTTTAAAAGACTGAAAAGTCAGGCCAAAACTCACTTCACAACTTTAGTTTTAATAAATCCAACTACGGAAAGAGAAAAAACTGCAAAATGAATGACAAAATTATGACACGTACCTACACAAAGGAAGATTCTTTGAAATTCTTAAACATCAAACTGGCAAAGGGTGTCCCATTATGATTCCTGAATTCAATTTGTGAATTCTTTTCAAAGCTAATCTTCATCTATTCTATCCTTCTTATTTTAGGAACGTTCCAAGAATACACATAGTTTTTGGTGGGTATCTTGGTTAGGGTTCATGAGTCAAACTACATACACAGGTCTTCAAATTGTAGATTTTTTTAATCAATTAAAATTAAATGATTGGATATTTTACAATTTGATCAATTCTCCTTTCCAAATCCAAACCATCATATAATTAGTATTTAAAACATCCAAATATATTCTAAATCAAGTATGGTGAGATTAATTTCATAACCATGATTATATTCAATAATAAGCTCTCATAATTATTTACTAAATCTACCATCACATTTCAATAAGTGATTATTGAGACAAAATTCTATGATTTATTGTGTGTAACAAAATATAAACAATAAATGTATTTTATAAAACACACATGTGATGTGACCATGTCTAGAATTGTCCAAAAATTGATTTGCTAGATATATGGAACCCAATTTATTGTGATAAATGGCCATGTTTGTGTTTTATAAGTAAAAATGTGCTCTAGCATGTTTGTTTCGGTGAGAAAAGTAAAAATAAAGATATTTGTACATGTATCTTTTGTAATTATTAATATTTTTTTTAAACTATTAAATTATATCTTTTAGAACAAAATATAATAAACACATATATTAAATATGCAACTTAAAAAATATTTTTGTAATCTACTGTACTAGGTTGAAAGTAGAGATGATAAATAAACTCAATTCCGTGGGTATTGTCCGAATCCGTCTCTGTTTTGACGGAGAATCCCTGCATTGATTAGGTATGGGTATAGGTACGGAGAATCTCCGATTTTTTCAATTGGATATGGGGATGGAGATGTAGATATCCCCGCCATAATACATGTCCCCATCATATCTCCATCTTCGTTTAAATTATTAAAATATTCACAATTAATTAAGTAACCTCTATATATATATATATATATATATATATATATATATATATATATATATACATATTTCAATTGGATATGGGGATGGAGATGTAGATATCCCCGCCATAATACATGTCTCCATCATATCTCCATCTTCGTTTAAATTATTAAAATATTCACAATTAATTAAGTAACCTCTATATATATATATATATATATATATATATATATATATATATATATATATATATATATGTATATATGTATATATATGTATATATATATATATATGTATATATATGTATATATATATACATATATGTATATATGTATATATATATGTATATATGTATATATATATATATATATGTATATATATATATATGTATATATATATATACATACATATATATAGGTGTATACATATATATATATATATATATATATATATATATATATATATATTTTAATTTCTTTTAATTATTTGGTTTGTTATGAAACTTATTCGCATTTCCAATATATTTTTTTATCTTATTATAATCTTTATGTAAGTATGTTAAAATGATGTATGTCAATTAAAAAAAAATTATTTCTAATATTTGAGTATTTTTATTATTTTTTAATATTTTTATTTATTGTATATTTTTCTTTCCAATACAAATGTTTAATACTCTAAATTTAAGTGTTTAATAGCATAAACATTTCATTTACTAGGTAATATAAAAAAATTACTTATTATTATTAATTTTGTTTCGCTTCAATAATTTTTCTAATTTCTCAACCATTGAGTATATATGTTGGTATTTGAAAAGTTTTCTTAGATCTCTAAGATATTTTTCATCTTATCATATCCTTAATTATACTTGTTAGGTTTACAGATGGGGTTTCTTAGGGAGATACAACACTAATGAGACCTGAGCCCAACCATATAAGGCATTAACATCACTCTCAACCCAAAACCTTAAGGCAATGAGTTTATAGGTCTTTATTCTTATATAATGATCTACTTTCTCATTTCTAGCCAATGTGGAACTTAGATTCACAGTTGGATTCCTAACAATCTCCCTTGAGTCCCTTCAACCACATTGGTACACTCCCCCTCCAACGCAAGCATTCTTAACCACGAATACTCCTTTTCTACCCTTTTTTGTACCGCCGTTCTTTTCTTAATGGGACACGCTTACCTGGAACCCTTGCCAGGAAGACTTTCAATACTAGGACCATACTGCACTCGTTTGAGCCGGTTTTAACCATCGACTCTAATACCACTTGTTAGCTTTTTAAGGATGGGGTGTATACTAATGTGGTTGAAGGGACTCACCCTTGAGGGGGAGGTTGTTAGGAATCCAAGTGTGAATCTAAGTCCCACATTGGCTAGAAATGAGAAAGTAGATCACCAAATTGTTTTCCTTTATGCGATTCCTTTCAATAGTCTCCAAATTGTTTATAAGACACACATTTGTTAACTTTTTAATATTTTTATTTTTTGTTTATTTTCATAATGTAGAATACTATTTCGATATATTTTATCTAATTATTTTTTATTTTTTAACTTATTACAATCATACTTTATTTTTTTTTCACTATAAATTGTATAAATAATTTTTATTTACTACAATATAAAAATTTAATGTAATTGTCATGAATATTTTTTTATCATCATCCAATATATATTAGAGTTCAAAAGATACAAGATCTATGTTAAAATTTTATTATTATGTTTATTATTTGTTCTTTGCATCATTTTGATCAAGTGATGTATTATAACTTTTATTAGTGTATAAAAAGATTCATTATAATTTAAAGGTTTAATTATGCCTTTGGTCCCCATTTTGGAGTCAAAATCTCAAAATGGTACTCAAATTTTTAAAAGTCTCAAATTGGTCTCCTTGACTTAACAGAAAGGGCACACTTGAGACGTTTTAACAAAAAAGGGGACCAATTTGAGACTTTTAAAAATTTGAGTACCATTTTGAGATTTTGACTCCAAAATGGGGACCAAAAGCATAATTAAACCTAATTTAGAAAATTGAAGTAAACAAACATTTAAAATATATTTTAATTTGAATAATTTTTTCCTTTTATATTTTTTAAAAATATTTTTAAAATTTATCAACTAGGTTTCATTAATGTTTGCAAATTTAATAAATATTTTGGTTCTCGTGAAATTTTATTTGGTATTCTAATCTAAAATGTAAACAATTATAATTTATTTCAAAGTATTTGATATCGAAGAAACAACCATCCTCCTAATATTGAATATTTGATAATATTATGTTTCCTTTACCGTAGTTTTTTATTATTTTATAAAAATTAATTAAAATTAATATTAAAGTAGTAAGAAAACGGGTACATGTATGGGTATGAGATTCTACCCGTTACCCAGTGGGGATGGGGATGAGACAAAAGTTTGATACCCGTTGAGTTTGGGTATGGAGATGGGGATAAATTTTTTTTACTAGAATGGATATGGGATAGCGAAACCCGTCCCCGCCCCGCCCCGTTGCCATCCCTAGTTGAGAGGACTCTACTTCACAGACTGCAAAATTTAGGGAATAACATCAATTACATCTCGAAAATTTTAGACAATAATAAATACAGTTAACATGCTAAACAATGGCAACATTATTAACACAAAAAATCTTATAAATCTAACATTAAAAATGGTCAATGACATTTTTGTAAATTATGGGACTTTTTTAATGTCTACCCCAAAAAATCCCAACGTTATTTAAAAAAGGACGTCAGACACAATGTGTGATCATCTATTCATCTTTGGTATAATGAGTTATACACTTTGGACTTGGCATGGAGAAGTATTAGACAAGCCTATGATGTCACGAGGAACAGATAATGTAGACGAATGAATGAATGATCATTTAAAAGAAATGGTACTTGATGTTGGGGAGGAGAATTTTGGAAAAGCTCATTTATATGATTCTCTTAAGCCCGATTCAGAGGAAGAGTTGTACCCAAGATGCACTAACTTTACGCGACTGTCAGTAACTTTGAAATTATTCAGTTTAAAAGCAAGGAATGGATGGATGGATACAAGTTTCACAGAACTGTTGGAGATGTTAAAGGAGATGCTTCCTGAAAATAACTCATTACCTATCCGTAATTACGAGGCGGAGAAAGTTTTATGTCCAATGGGTTTGGAATATCAAAAGATACATGCATGCCCAAATGATTGTGTTTTATACAAAGAAGAGTTTGCTTCACTAAAGGCGTGTCCAACATGTGGTTTATTGCAGTTTAAAAAGAAAATTGATGGAAATAGTGGTGATGAATACAAAGATGGTCCACCTGCTAAGATGATGTGGTGCCTTTTATAATACCTAGATTCAAACGACTATTTTTCATTAAAGAAGATGCAAAGAACCTAAAATGGCATGTTGATGGAAGAAAGCATGATAATCTTCTTCGATACCCAACTGATTCTCCACAATGGAAGAAGATTGATGAAACATTTCCAGAATTGAATTTGGTGCAAAGCCAAGAAACTTAAGACTTGGACTTGCTACAGATGGTATGAATCCTTATGGGAACTTAAATAGCAAACATAGTTCATGGCCAATTTTGATGAATGATTTACAATTTATCTCCTTTATTATGCATGAAGAGGAAATATAGGATGTTGTCTATGATGATATCGGGTCCTAGATAACCTGGAAATGACATTGATGTGTACCTAAAGTTGTTGATCGATAATTTGAAATTGTTATGGGAAGAAGGCGTTGATGTGTATGATTCATATTCTCAAGAATCTTTCTGTTTGTGTGCAATGTTGTTTTGCATTATAAATGATTTTCAAGCATATGGAAACTTGAGCGGTTACAATGTTAAAGGTCATTTTGAATGTCCCATTTGTGAAGAAAACACAAGTTATATTCAATTGAAGCACGATTAGAAAACTGTGTATACAAGACATCGAAAGTTCCTTCCTCGAAATCATCCTAATTGTAGAATGAAAAAAACATTTAATGGAAGTTTTGAGGATGAAGTTGTAGCAAGATCACGCAATTGTGAAGAAGTATACAACCAAGTGAAAAACATTGACATTGTGTTTGGAAAACATGCAAAGAAAAAGACCATGGAGAAAAGCATTTGGAAGAAACGATCAATCTTCTTTAATCTTTCATATTGGTGGAAACTTGAGGTACGACATTGTATAGACATGATGCACGTTGAAAACAATGTATGTGACAGTGTCATCGATGTAACGTCCCTAATGGAAATTACTTAATTAAATATATAAATATAGAAATGAAATTCAAATGTCGCAATATTATTATTCCCAAACGTGGAAAAATTTAAAATAATATCCAGTGCGCCAAAAATTCAAATGAAATTAAAATGTAAAGTTATTACAAATCCCAAGTTCCAATAAAACAAATAAAAACATGGTAAAATCCATAGCTCAAGTCCCCCAAGCTAGCCCTCTCTTCGTCGTCTATGCATCCACAACATCACATGTATTATCATCTGCTCCCATGTAAATAAGTACATGATCATCGCCAAGCACAAACAGAAAGAGTGAGTTTATAAAATAAAAACAACATATAATCTAACAAAATGTAAGAAATACACCCATCTTATTCATCCTATTTAGTTCTTGACCAAGACCTTATCCCAATGCTTTTCAACCTTCACAACACACAAATGGTTAGCGTCGGATTCAGGATTTATGATGCTCACACGAACCTGCTCGCTCGTGGTCTTGCCTCTACGAATCCCCCCACTCGTAGTCCTTCTACGAACCTCCTTGCTCGTAGTCCTGCTCTACGGATTTGGCCGCCCGTAGTCCGACACATGTGATCCACTAACTACGTACCTTCCTGCACGCAGCATCTCACAAGTGTGAGCACGGAACATACGAATCTACCTCGCTCGTATCCTTACACGAGAGTAACAACATATGAACCTAGCCGCTCATATCATCACATGTTTACCACCATCCATGAACCTACCCGCTCATGGCACAACATCTCCTGATCCAAGCAGAGCATCACTGCTTAAAAGCAACAAACACAAGCCACAATCTGCAGCATTATCGCCTAGTGCAGCCTAAGCACCGCCAGGCGAAACCTGCGCAGACCGCCTGGCGAGACGTCCTCGTCGCCAGGTGCCAAGCTCCAAACAAACCTATTGTTTCAAGGTATGTCACCTGGCGGAATACGCCTTGCCGCCAGGCACCACGCGGTGCAGGGACCTCTCACGCTGCCCTTATCGCCTAGCGGGCATCAGTAGGCCGCCAGGCGCCATACCAGTAGCACACCTCTACTGATTTTGGCACTTACATTTGTTTTGTTCTCCAATCCAGATAGATTGCAACCTATATTGCGCACTCTCGTATTAGTACCTGGTTCTAATTACCCATTCACCACAACACGGTTTGATTCCTTATAACTCATGTTTACCATTCAACCATTTCAAAATATATGATTCATCCATCCCTCACTAGTTACACCTTGATTTAGTCAACTTATAACAGGACAACTTTTTCTCAATCCTTGTACCCTATTCAGCCCATCAACAATTTTTTAGACTTAACTAATTAGTTATACCTTCTTTCCTCAATCCATTGCTATGCCTAATTTTACATACTCCAACTCATAAACCCTTCCCTGACTCTTTAATATTATATACTTACTTCTCATTTTTATACCATTATTTCTAGCTGCCTAATTTCCCTCCTAAAATCCTCACTATCGACCACACTCAATGACACCCATTTTAGTCAAAATTCAAAATGATAATTCATCCCAATTAGTCAATTTATTCTTGTTCCTCTTAACTAACTTTCCCATTCACCCATTTATTTATTGGCCAACAGTTACCAATTCCCTACAACTTAAGCATATAAGTCCTCAACCCCTCTTATCATGTACTCTATATCTTTTCTTCTTATCACTCACTAATTTCACCATCAGATCAGATTTTCTCATTCATTCCCACTCTAGTCCCGACATAGCATACCTTACAACCTCTCTCCTTAAGTTACTTACAATAAATTCTAGTATACCAACTCCTCCAGTTTTATTAATCAGCTTTCCTATTCCAACTCACCCCAACCAATATTTATCGTGACCATCTAGTGCAGGGCACAACTGCCTCTGTAACATCAGTACCTGGCGAAAATCCAGGTTTTCCACACCTGCCCAGAAATCCTTACTCCCTTGGTTTGACACACGATCCAATTACACCACTAACACCCCAATGCACATACAATTAATCAAGACCACCCAGTCCAATATAATCCCTTTCTCGTCACATAATTATTGATATAATGAACAACAATTTATCACTATTTCCCTTCCAAGAACTCAAATATATACTCATGATTTGCATGATTCTTGTCTAAATATCACCACATACATGATTATCATAATTAACAGGACATTAAATCACCAAAATTACGTAGGCAACCCAATTCCAGAAGTCACACTAACTCCTGCACAAGCAACATCAAAACAACCAAGAAAAACACGAATATTGTCGTGCCGCCTAGTAGACATTCATCCCTACCAGACGGTTCATGAAGAAAATGCAGAAAATACAAGACAGTCTAACGTGACGCTTGGCGGCTCGGGCCTTACAGCTAGGAGGTTTCTGGGCAGAAACCTAGAAATCTCGGAAAACAGTGTGAAAGCAAAGAAATTTCATGCAATTATCTCATGGCAAGGCTCAATGCGACTTATACGAATTTAATACATATAGAAACAACTCCCCTTACCTGGAATCCTTGCTCCAATTGAGATCCTCACTCTTCTTTCACACCTTCTTTCCTTTGCTTCTAAAATCCACCACAATCCTTCTCCTCTTTGCCTTCTCTCTCAACATTAATGCTCCCTTAATTACCCTTTAATCTACTAAAACGAATTTTAATTAAAATATGGCTTAATGGTTATTCAATAACCATTACTTGGTGTCATCCAGCCCCCTAGGCTGCCTCCCTTGGAAGCTAGGGTTACTTTGTCTCTTCAATTCCACGCCAAAATAAAATTAGGCAAAAAGAAAGTTTAGTTTTGTTCCTAACAAGGTTTAAACACACAACCACTCAATTTCAAAGCCAATGCACAACCAATTCATGTTTCGTGATAATTCCTAAAATTTTAGGATTACATTATCACTAACCACATTCAAATATACCATTAAAATGATGCACAAATTCAAATAACATACAATTGGCATACATAGGACTTGAACCCAAGTCCTCTCACACAACCAAGTACTCTCAACCATTTAAACCAGTACTTTTCCACGTCATAGTACTCCACATTAAATGCCTTAAAGGTTCCTACTACCCGCATTTATTAAATAATTATTTAATTAATTATTTAAATTTCTCGTGTCTTACAATCGAGACTTTACTAAATGTAAAAGGAAAGACTAAAGATGGAGTAAAAGCACGATAAGATTTGACTAAAATGGGCGTCCGATCTGAGTTACTTCCACAATCAATTGGAAGACGCATCTACCTGCCTCTAGCTTGTCACACTCTTTCTAGAAAAGAGAAGCAAATTTTTTGTCAGTGTTTAAGAAGTGTGAAGGTTTCCCAAGGTTACTCTTCAAATATTAGTAGCCTTATTTCTATGCAAGATTTAAAGTTAGTCAGTTTAAAGTCTCATGATTGTCATGTGATGATGCAACAACTTTTACTAGTAACTTTTCGAGCCATCTTACATACTTTTGTCAGAGGTATTCTAACACGTTTGTGTATGTTCTTCAATGCCATATGCAAGAAAGTTATTAACCATCGAGTGTTAGATGATTTGAAAAATGAGGCCATTAGACTATTGTGTCAATTGGAAATGTATTTTCCACCTTCATTTATCGATATCATGGTTCATTTGATAATTCATCTTGTGAGGGAAATTGGATTATGTGGGCCAATTTTCTTGAGATGGATGTACCTAGTGGAGAGATACATGAAGATCTTAAAGGGATATGTCAAGAATCAATATCGACCAGAAGCTTCAATTATATAGTAGTGCATTGCAGAAGAAGCCATTGAATTTTGCTCAAGTTATATGCCAAGTTGTGAACCAATTGGAGTTTCTAAGACTAGATATGAAGGTAAATGTGAAGGTAAGGGTGTGAGTGGAGTGAAGATTCAAAGTGTTAGTAGAAAATTAGTTGATTAAGCTCATTTGTATATCTTAAACAACACTGTAGAAGTGATTCCTTTTATTTCGCAACACATTGATGAAACAAAATTTGCACATCCACGAATGAGTGAAAAATGGGCACTTAATGAACATAACAAAACTTTCTTATCATGATTTAAGAAAAAGATTTACGCAACTTCAACTATTTCTGAAACTCTATTGAGTCTAGCTCGTGGACCAAACATTGATGTCATTATATATGGCGGGTACTACATAAACAATCATCGTTTCTATTCAAAGATGGAAGATGACAAAAGTAGAGTTCAAAATAGTGGGATTACACTTCAAGCTGAAGCTGTACATTTTACCAATTCTAAGGACAAAAATCCAATTACGACATCCATGAGTTACTTTGGAATAATACACGAAACATGGGAAGTTGATTATATAACTTTTAGAGTGCCAATTTTCAAGTGTAAATGGATTTATAGTAATTTAGATGTTGGAAAAGATGACCTCGGCTTTACTTTGGTGGATCTTAACAAGATGAGTGATACAGATGAACCATTTATTATGGCTAGTCAATTAAGACAAATTTTTTATGTCATTGATCCAACAAATCAGAAATGGTCAGTTGTATTAGAAGGAAGAAGCATGCACGGAAATGATGATGAATATTGTTTAGACATACTTGAGACAACATCTTTCTCATCAAGAACCATTCAAGACAAGGTTGATGATGTAACCGATGACATCCATGCTATTTGAAGTGATCATAATGAAGGCATATGGGAGAACACAATACCTTGATAGGTGTTTATTTAATAATATTGTCACATTTACAATTTTTTATTTTTCCTGCTATTTTAATATAATAGAGGTTATTGAGTATATTTTCATTATTAACATTTCCTAACGATATGTTTTAGGTATGACGAGCTCCAAATCAGACCACAAGGGACCTAGTAGATCTGTGACTCGGTTGTCGAATGTAACAAATCGACGGGAGAGAATGCCAGTCCAGATTGATCCTCGATCAGGTGAACCTAGTGGCCTATGGGAAAAAAAGTACCGTAGCTACATAGAAATGGTGTCCAAAATGAAAGTTTATATTGCGATTGCATGTTGGGATGACGTCGCGGAGGTCGAGAAGAACCTCCTATGGCAGGATCTCGTGGTATGTTTACTTAAATCAACTATAGTATTTTTTATGTTACTTTTAATATAACATATTTTATGTTTTAAACAAAAAAAATTTGAGATTACTCCGAACACTAAGCGAATTAGAAAAAAAGGTGTTATCTCACATAGCCACCAGATAGAGGGACTTCAACACAAGGCTCACATGTTTGTGTGTGTTTGGAGAGAGACAACATGAAACCCCTTGTGCTAAGTACAAACCAGTCAACCTTCGGGAACTCACATGACCACATCAAGCTTTATTTGCAAACATGGATGACTGAGTCAAATAGAGAGATCTACTTTGCGCCATACATTGATGGATAGGTGTTTTTGCTTGTAATATTTTATGAAGTATTATTAATTATTTCGGCTATGTACTTGTGATTGATGGTAGGTACCATTGGCAACTATTGGTCATCATTCCAAGACAATGCACGGTTGTATGGTTTTGTTCATGTCATAGGAAGATTCCACCTGCTTTGAAAAACATGTTACAAGAGTAAGTATTACTTTTTTTCATATCATCTACTCTGTTAAATTAAAACTAACCAATGTATCTACTTAGTTATATTAAAACTAACATATGTTTTATGTTTCCAAAATTTCATTAGAATTATAGGTAAGCCTAGAGGCTAACAACTTAAAGTATTATATCCAAAGGTTGGAACTCATTCATTTTAAAGTTATTAATTTCTGCATGTCAATTTATGACTTTGATATGTGATTCTTTTATTTGTAATGTTTAGTGTAACAAGCAAGAAGATTCATGGGAATGCGACTATTATGTCATGTCTTGGATAAGAACAATCATTCGATCTGCAATTAAAGATGATTAGATAGAGGTAATAATATATATATATATATATATATATATATATATATATATATATATATATATATATATATATATATATGTCTTCACATATTATAAATCATATCAAACTTTAAAGAATGATATTCATACATAATGAAATTGTATTACTTTTTCAGCGGTTCAAGAATTCATCACCTCTACCAGATGACATTATCCACACACTAAGAAAGGAATGGATAACATATTTATTAGAAAGATGAAGTTGATACCACCAGAATTAGAACTCCTTTCAAAATCTTTGTTGGACAATAGTTTCATGTTGAAACTTTTAGTTTGGTGTTATTTGTATTAGTTTAGAATACTTAAGTGTTATTAGATATAGCTGTAAGTCCATAAATGTGCTGAAAATATTATGAAACTATTCTGAGAATTTTTTTATTTTCAGGTGTGGGAATGTTGTAAAAACAGCCAAACTTAAAAAAAAAAAAAAAGCAGCACTGTTTGACGTCTGGTGGTGCGCTGACAGACGTCAAATAACGTCGGTCATGGCAAGTCCTGACGTTATTTGATATATGGTAGAGCACTACCAAACGTCAAACAATACTGTTTTTTGGCACCATTCAGCGCGAAAATTGAGGTCTGCTCCATTTTACCCCGACGTTGGATAACGTCATACCCTTTTTTCCCCGACGTTAATTGACGTATGCTCTAGCTTCTGACGTTATTTCGACGTCATCCAGCACGACGTCGGTGTTTGGGCAAACGTCAAAGATCGAAAATATCGGACGTTAAAAGTCTTTTTTGTGTTATTAATCGTACTAATTCACTAGAGCTATGGAAGCTGAAACTCACAAGGCGGATTCCTAGACTCAGAGGCACCTTCATTATTTATTATTTAAAAAAATTAAAATATGAATAAATATAATTACTATAATTAGAAGCAATAGATAATTCTAATATAAAACTTATAAGAAATGGTAAACATACTAATAATGTGTTGGTGGTGGTGGATTGTGAGGCAACCCACTTTCAACACGGCTCGAACCAATCTAATTCGTGAGTTAAATGATTCGATATTCAACCCCATTCAAAAGAAATGAAAATTTTTCAATCTAATCATGCTCAAACACTAGGTCATGCTCAAACACTAGGTTGGCTCACAAGTCATGATCCATTTTTACATCTATAGGTAAAAGAAAGTAGGTGTGAGTTTTTGGTTTAGGATACATTCTGTACTCCAATTCGTAAGATATTTTTGAATTTGAAAATATCTTCCGAAACACTTAATCTATAATATAATTTTTATGCATTCCAAATTGAGTATTTTGAAAGGTATTTTTGGATCTAAAAATGCTTTCTAAAACACCCGATCGATAATGCATTTTTTTTATATTTTTTAATTAAGTATTTTGAAAAGTTTTTTTGGAATAGAAAATACTTTTAGTATCCCCAATTTAGAAAATATTAAAATAAAAAAATGGAGGTGTTTGAATTTTATTATAATTTTAATTAGGGAGGGTTTGTGAATTACAAAATTTAGGGGTGCAGGAATAAAAAAGGGAGTTGCAGAAAGGAAAATCCTAGACTACGGTGGGTTCAAATCCAAAAATAGGCCCAAATATTTTAACATTGAGTCTGAGGTATACCAAAAATATAATTTTAATATGAATTGACATGTTCTGCATACATCACACTGTTTCTATTTATTTGAACATCTTTTATGTCCAATAACATTTACTTTTACATAATAATTTTGAGTTAGAATTCTGATGAGTGAAGTAACTTTTATAGTCACTAACCTCTTAAATCTATGACAGAAACTCTTCTCTCCAAACAAATCAGAAGTGTTGTGTATTATCAATTGGAAATTCACTAAAAATGTGTCAAACTCAACCTATATATGTTATATGTTGGATTTTAAATATTGAATTTTGCTTTAACATTTAAACCTAATTGAACTAAGTGTGTGGTCCACAATGAGTTAGATTCAATAAGTGGCTAGCTGAAAGTAAATTCTTTCATAATATATTACAACAAGAAAAAATAATATATTATTAACTATTCATTAACTATTTAACTCATTTATTTTATTTTTACGATAATGGTACAACTTGTTCAAATTTAAGATCATTTACTTTATACACCGAAAAAAAATATAAAAATAGTTGATATTAAATAAGTTACAACAACAATTTAATCAAACTCCTAAAACCATCTTTATTGCTGAAATTTTAGTTGGGTTATTCGGTTCAAAAACTCTATTTAGAACAAACTCTTGAAAGCCTTCAAATAGAAGATGACGAGAGAAGTGAGAAAAGAAAGAAAAGAAAAAGAAGTAAGACATGAAATTTTTATAGAAATTTTTAGCTTAAGTTTGAGTTGTCAATATCGTAACTCCACGCCACTTCCAACATAAAATTTGAACACTTAATCTTTACTTCCAACATAAAATTTGAACACTTAATGTTTGTAAGTTTTTTTTTTCTTATACATTGCTTAATTTTTATATTATTTTACTTCTAAAACTAAAATTAAATTTTCTTTTATATTTTTTTTTAATTTCTTTGGAAAACTTTTATTTCATCTCTTAAATAATATCTATTTTTTTTATGAAATTTATTCACTCTGACAAGGTCGGATGTTTACAAGAATTTTAATTTGTGTATTATTATTATTATTATTAATAATAGGTAGTGTTACACTTTTGACAAGTGTAATAATATATAGAAGTAACTATGATAAATAAAGATGTAACATTCTACAAAGGTTGACATATATTATTACAGTTTCAATGTCTTAATTAAAACTCTCAAACACATGTTCAACAAGTTTTGTTGTAGTGATTCAATAACAAATTAATTAAAAGATAACACATGAAAATATAGATAAATCATCTACAAAAATAACTATGGGAATTCGATTTCATTTGTTTAACAATTTAGCAATCTTAAGATTATACACAATGAATATGTTCCAATAATTTGATTTTACTTAATTCTATATTTGTTTAAAATGTACGGGTTTGAAACTAAATTTTCTTACAAAGTATGATATTATTTTTCTGTTGCTTGTCGGGATATATTTTGTGTTCAAAATTGGGATGTCCTCACCAAGTTTGATATAATGCATCACAGGGGATCGAGTACCTACAAGTACTCCAATGTTTAAGTCAACTGGAGCGAAATATGCAAGGATACCAAACATAAGATTGAGTTTACAAATCTCTTACATGTGGCTTGAACTACTTTTATATACTTGTCTTTTACTAATTACCTTGAGTAATATTTGGATTATTCCATGAAATCTAACAAATGTCTCATTACAACTGTCGTGGCGTCTTGAGTTAATGTGTTATCGAGGTTACTATAGTTCCTACCTGCCTTTGTTTGACATACCTCTCCTAGGCCGAGATGTACTCACTCTTGTGATAAGTATGGTTCTTACTACTGCACTATGAAGGTTGTCCTGACCAAGATGTGTCAAGACCATCTTGGCCTAGATGTATTAGACTTCACACAATTGGTAGGTTGTTCTGATCGAGATGTGTCATGACCATTTTGGCCTAAATGTATTAGGATCATCTTGGAGTAGATGTATCAGGACCCATGGGCCTTACACAATACATTAGCCTTCCAGGCTCTTAGCAAACAAAGTGTAACAAGAGTTTGTATTAGGCCTTACATAATATATGAAGGTTGTCATGACCGAGATGTGTTTGGACCATTTTGGCCTATATGTATCAAGATCATCTTGGACTAGATGTATCAGACCCTTCATGGGGAAAGAGGGAAGGAGTTTGGAAAACAATTATATCTTTGACCAATATGTACTAGGACCATCTTAGCCGAGATGTGCAAGTCAACACAATCTGACATGTGCAAGTCCTACATAATACAAGAATCAATATCTCTGGCCAAGATGTATTGGGACCATCTTAGCCGAGATGTGCAAGTCCAACACCATCCGAGATGTGAAAGTCCTACCCAATACACTAGCCCCCTAGGCTTGCAATAAACGTTGTGTAACAAAAGTCTTGACATTAATCTTAGGTGAGGTCGAGATGTATTGGAATGCAACATCTTTTGTTATGTTGTTATCCCCTTGAGCCAAGACATATTGGAAAGTGATGGTTAGGACTGAGTTGTGACCACCTTGGGCCGAGAAGTGTTGCAAATTAGTGTCCTTAATTAAGTTGAAAGCTTGGTAGGCCGTGACATGTTGGAAAGCAATAACTTTAACTTGGTTGACATTTGCATAGGCTGAGGTGTATTAGGAAGCAATGTGTTTGATAATGCTGAAATGCACCAAGGTATAGTAATCTTCTGAGGCTACCCCACTTAAGACCTGTTTGAGTTTAGTGGAAGAGACCTAAAAGGAGTTATTTCCCCGATAACCTCATAGTGGTTTGGAAACATTTAAGACTGATATTAGTGCGGTCTTGACTTTGCTTACCATACTACAACAAAAATGACTTTAGATAACACTAAATGAGACCACAGATATAAAAATGTGGTCTAAAGATAGTAAATGTAACATTTTTTTAGATATGACTTTATATAAATGTTGCTTGTAAAAAGTGTGAGCTAATCTATAAAAATGTAGTCTAAAATACACTAAAAGTTAAAGCTTTTAGATTTGAAATATTCTATCCCTCCTTTTTTGACTGAAAATGCAAAACTTAGTTCAAAAGAAGCAAAAAATTAAATGTCTTCCCTCCCTTTGATTTTAGACTGAAAACACCAAGAACTCACAGTGTTGAAAATGTGAAGTTTGGAAAAACATGTACATCAAAATTGTTGTCTTTTATGAGGATTTTAAGCAACGATTTTAAAATTGTTGTCGTACTGAAAACCATGGCCTATTACCTACAACTACGCTTACCTAGACTACACCTAAATTGTTGTCTAAACTTTAACCCACGATTTTTGTAGTTTAACTCACAATTTTGTGTTGTTGCTTAAAGCGATTTTTGTTGTGCATTTGGGTTTTAGATTGAGGCTAATCAATACATGTTTATATTATGGTGTGTGCCCCTGTCATGATTTTAGTAATTCCTATTATGAGTGAAGTTGCATGTTAGCACTTAAATGCCTAGATGCATGATTGCATGAAAAGGGGTGAATATGTAGTGAGGATGATGTGTTAGAGTTTGGGACTGGCGGTTGTTAATTGGCGTAAGACCTATTATACATTCTTCACCCGCAATATATGTGTGGTTACATTTATGCTGTATTTGGTTTCACATGAGTATTATTCACGTAGATGGTAAGTAAGGTGCGGAACATGTTTGGTTCAACTGATTTGCGAATGCAGTATTTGGCATTTTTGAAATTTTTCGAACCTTTTTGCCTCGGGTCTCTATCCAACCGAAGCCTATAAGGGCTTTTATGCTTCGATTATCACTCAAACAAGGCCTATAACTCATCTGTGTTCCCCAAATTTTCAAAATTGCCACTGACAACAAAGGTTTTGGCCTCAGGTGGAATAGGATCGAGGCCTATACCACTTTATGCCTCGGTTGTTAATTGAATCGTGGCCATATAGCTTATTTAGGGTCCAAAATTCGCGAACCCAGCACTATTCATCTTCTCTGCGTGAACGAGAACTGGTTTCTTCTCTACACCATCGTCGCCCTCTCTCGTGATTGCGCTCTTCGTCGCCCTCCATCGTCGATTGCGCCTTTGTCCATCAAGCTAACGTCGTCGGTATTGCTTCGCCACCGAATAGCACGCGAAAAGCACCCCGATAGCACCACCGTCGTGCCGTCCATCGCACCACTACGCCACCGTCCACCACAGCCACCATTGTGCTCCGACGAACGTTGTCATTGCTCTGTGCCACTGCTCCGGTGAGTCTGTTGCGCCTCCTTCACCATTTCCAGCCACCGTCGCGCCGCCAATTCTCCTCGGGGTAAATTGAAAACGCGTTCTTTTTATTTTTTTTCGTTTTGTATTTTTTTTATGATTTAGTTAATTGTTTTGCATTTTGATGAGGTTTTTGGTTGATTTTTGCATTGTTCTTTATGCTATTTTTACAGTCTCTTATTTATTTTATTGTCTCTTGTTGCTCTTGAAGACGTAAGTATCGCGGGTGTGCATCATCTTCCATTGTCATTTCATTTTCACACTCCCAAGTTCTTAATTCTAATATTTTCTATGATTTTGTAGTCTGTTATGTATTAGTAATATGTTATATATATGTGCTTTATTATTTGCTTAAATATTTGTTTGATTTGTGAGTTAGCCTTAGTTTCCCGTTTGAGATCAATATGAAAATTATGTATTGTCCCCGAGTTTTCATTTTGAAGAAGCTACATTTTTTTTAAATTAGATATAAGGGGATACAATACTAATAATTTAAATGTATTGAATCTTGAATTGTCCAATTGGACAGTTTAAGAAGATTAATCACTTTCTAGTAGTTTATTAGTGCATATATATATATATATATATATATATATATATATATATATATATATATTAAAATACATATCTTAAAATTCATGAATATTTGTCAACTGTGTTTTGTATTGATCTTCGGGTGCATATTTGATTGTGGTTTATAATCACTTTCATTTCGTGTATCCTTAGGGCCAATGCGAAATGCTGACAAAATTTCGTGAAATTTAAGATATGTATTTTAAAAGTAATATGTACCAATAAAATAAAGAAAGTGAATCTTCTTAAATGGAATAGGGTCACACCTTGATTACGACGTGAGAATTGATTCAAAGATTACAAAAATTGTTCATGCAATTTCAGTATGGATCGAGATTGAATTAATTTACCATGTATCAGATGTCCTTGTGTCAACTGTTTGAATGAGAGAAAATTGAATGCAACTCAAGTTAGGGAACATCTTATTTGTGATGGTTTCCTTAGAAGTTATACAATATGGACATGGCACAACGAATTAATACACTTTCCAATTGTTTCTCAAGCTGAACATGTTGTCGATTCCACCATGAAAGAGCGACGGGAAGAGTGATGTGAAGAGCGAGTAGAAAAAGACAATATGGAGGACATGATACGGAATGTTGGTGCAAAAGCTTTTGTACAAGCGCATGTGTATGAGACGATGTCTACTGATGCAGAAACTACGTTGTATGTCGGTTCAACTAAGTTCACGCGATTATCAGCGGTTTTAAGACTTATGAATTTGACAATGACCAATGGTTGGACAGATAAAAGCTTCACAAAAGTGTTCGTACTCTTGAATGAAATGCTTCCTAAAGGAAATACTCTACCCACTCGAAACTACGACGCCAAGAAAATTCTTTGTCCGATGGGTATGAAGTATAAAAGGATACATGCATGTGCTAATGATTGCATATTATACAGAAAGAATTTGAAAATTTGAAAAAATGTCTAAAGTGTGGGTCATCACGGTACAAGCAGAAAAGAAACAGTGAAGATAGTGGTCAAATAGAGAAGGAAGAATATGCTTTGAAAGTAGTCTGATACCTTCCAATCGTGCCCAGACTTAAACGTTTGTTTGCAAATCCTAAAGACGCTAAAAACATTAGATGGCATGCAACTGAGAGAAGATGTGACGGACTCCTTCGTCATCCAGCTAATTCAATGCAATGGAAAAATATTGATCAGGAATTTCCCAAGTTCAGTGAAGAATGTAGAAATATTCGTTTTGGCTTAGCTACCGATGGAATAAATCCATTTGGTAATTTAAGTACAAACCACAGTTGTTGGCCCATTATATTATTCATTTACAACTTATCTCCTGGACTTTGCATGAAGAAAAAATACATGATGTTGTCTATGATGATATCTGGTCCAAAGCAGCCTGGAAATGACATAGATGTATATCTCAATCCTCTAGTTGAAGACTTGAAGTTGTTGTGGGTTGATCGTGTTGGAGTATTTGATGTTGTTGCTTCTGAAACTTTCATGATGCATGCAATGTTATTTTGCACCATTAATGACTTTCCAACTTATGGTAATCTGTTGGGGTACAATGTCAAGGGTCATAAAGCATGTCTTATATGTGAAGAAAACACTACATCTCATCAGTTGAAAAACGAAAGAAAGACCGTGTATCTGCACCATCGAAGGTTTTTACAAGTTAATCATCCTTATCGAAGGTTAAAGAAAACATTCAATGGACATCAAGAGAATGACAAAGCACTAACTCCATTAACTGGCATTCAAATTCATGAAAAAAGTTAATAAAGTACATCATGTATTTGGTAAAACATCCAAGAAGTCATCTACATCGAGCCCTTGGAAGAAAAAAATCAATATTCTTTGATCTTCCATATTGGTCGAAGTTACAAGTTAGGCATTGCATAGATGTCATGCATGTAGAGAAGAATGTGTGTGATAGCTTGATTGGTACATTAGTTAACATTTAGGGAAATACAAAAGATGGAGTAAATGCTTGTTTGGATTTGGTTGAAATGAAGATCCGAGAAGACTTGGCACCAAGGGAGGTTGGTAGGCGTAGTTATTTGCCTCCTGCATGTTACACTATGTCCAGGCAAGAGAAGATAAGTTTTTGCTTATGTTTAAAGAGTGTTAAGGTACCTCAAGGATACTCTTCAAATATTCAGAGTTTAGTGTCCATGGAAGACTTGAAGCTTGTTGGCCTAATGTCTCATGATTGCCACATCTTAATGCAACAATTGTTACCTATAGCTATTCGTGGAATTTTGCCCAAAAG
This sequence comes from Vigna unguiculata, assembly GCF_037176805.1. Lineage (NCBI taxonomy): Eukaryota > Viridiplantae > Streptophyta > Magnoliopsida > Fabales > Fabaceae > Vigna > Vigna unguiculata. The sequence goes on along the minus strand of NC_140793.1, from coordinate 7,851,623 downwards.
TGTTAGACAAACTATAACGCGTTTGTGTGTATTCTTCTCTTCAATTTGTAGCAAAGTCATTGATCCTTTAAAGTTAGATGAACTTCAAGCCGAGATTGTTATCATCTTGTGTCAGCTAGAGATGTTTTTCGCTCCATTTTTTTTGAAATCATGGTACATTTACTTGTTCATCTAGTGAGAGAAATCAAGTTTTGTGGACCAGCATACTTAAGATGGATGTATCTCATTGAACGTTACATGAAGATTTTGAAAGGGTATGTGAAAAATCAATATCGTCCAGAAGTTTCAATGATCGAAAGGTATATTGCTGAAGAAAGTGTCGAGTTTTGTTCAGATTACATGGCAAAAGCAAAACCAATAGAAGTTCCTTAGAGATTATGGTTGAACAGGTGTTTTATAAGTAACAGCAACCGAGGTGTGAGTGTGGTTAGCAAAGATCGCGAAGAGTTTATGCAAGCACACCTATACATATTGAACAACACAGATGAGGTAATGCCTTACTTATTTTCACACAAAGTCACTGTGAAAGAGAACAATCCAAGACAATCAGAGAAATGACATTTGATGGAGCATAATAAAACATTCATGCATTGGTTTAAATCTGAGACTTTGATGTGGTTAGCGAATGGGTTGAAATTTGATGTCATATGTTGTACAAGTTATGAAATCAATAATTGCACATTCTATACGAAGTCTCTGGATGATAAAAGCACAATACAAAATAGTGGAGTCAATCTTGAAGCTGAGTCGCTACAATTTTCTACATCTAAAGATCAAAATCATGTATTTGGATCAATGACATACTATGGTGTAATACAAGAGATATGAGAGGTTGATTATACCATGTTTACTATTCAACTGTTCAAATGTAAGTGGGTTGACAATAAGAGTGGTGTCAAAATGGATGAATCAAGAATGACTCTAGTTGATTTTCGAAAAGTGGGTTATCGAGATGAGCCATTTATCATGGCACAATAAGCATATCAGGTTTTCTATGTTAAAGATCCAACGTCTGAACATTGGTTTGCCACTCTTCATGGAAAAAAAACATATTGATCCTAATGAAGAGAATCTGAGTGATCTTAATATTGTTGTCACCCACCCATTTAGAAGAACGATCAATGTTGATGAAATCCCTCTAGTTGATGATGTACAAGCAATTCGAGAAGATCACGATGAATGAATATACATATGACCAATCAATAACTTTATGTATGAATTTCGTGTTCTTGTTAAAAATTTAGTTGTTTTGTTAAATAATGTTTTATATGTGATTTTATATGTTGCTTATTAATGTTTTGTGATGTTTTCATTTCACATATATATAAGTGAACATCGTAGTTCATCAGAGGATGAAGCACCTGCTAAGAGACCACCAGAGGAGCCACTAGGTTGAGACATCTCCTGATTAGAAGAGCTAATGGTCAAAAAATACATGTTGATATTAACGTCAACACAGGAATGCCTAGTAGTCGTTATACGGACGTCTTCAAAAGCTATTTAGGAATTTTGGCACGAGAGAGAATATCAATCCTTACTCCATATTTTGATCATGTCACTAAAGTTGATCGGGAAATGATATGGCAGGATTTATTGGTAACTAATATTAATGTTATTAACGTTATACTTTGATTTTGTTGATAATATGTTAAATATTATTGATGACATTTTCTATATTGTAGCTAACATTTGATATTCCAAATGTGGCGACGCTTAAACAAAAATGTTTGTCATCGGTGGTTAAGAAATTTTGTGGTTTTAACAATGAATTTATTTTCTTCTCAGACATCATCGGTAGTTACTTGTGGTTTCCCTAAGGGAGAACCTTGTTATGTGGTTTTGCTCTTTGCACCGCCCTCCCCCCAACCATCTTAGACAAGTGATAAATTGGTAAGAAACCTCAATCTCAATCTTATGAATATGACATGTTATATAAAAGTATCCTTACTTATTCCCTTTATCATAGTTCAATTATTGGACATAACATGTTGTTAGGGAGATCAACGGCTAAGGCAAAATGTCTTGCATGGTGTTCCCTCCAGGTTTGATCTTTTTATTCATATATTTATAATTGTTTGATTTGATTTTCTTCCTTAATTAATTTTAATGTTGTTGATATAATGTAGTGTAATAGACAAATCGGCTCATATGAGTGTGGTTACTATATAATGCAATGGATGACAACAATTGTGCGTGCTCATATTACAACTAATTGGGAAACGATAATATATATTTGAATTAAAACAATTACTTTGCAATATACTAAATTTTGGTATACTAGAGTTGTCTTTCTATATACTAACTTAAGTTAATGTCTTATTTTGTAGACATTCAAGAGTCTTTGCCAATTCCTGCGAAGTCCATAAAGTTTGGTAGGATATCATGTGCAAAATTCATAATTCAAATGTACAATAGTATTGATTAGGGTATATGTATTTGGATTGTGGATATTTCAATTATCTTTTAAATGTTTTTGGATTGTGGATGTTTGAGAAAATATTTTGTTCTGGTTTGTGCTGGTCTGTGAAAATAATATGCAGGTTTAAATGTGGGAATTACAATAAAACATACAATTTATTTAAAAAAAATGGTAGAATAGGCCTCGGTTCACCAAGACCGAAGCCAAAAGGTAGTATATGGCCTTCGTTCTAACCACAACCGAGGACAAAGGCTCTGCGAAATTTTTAATTAAAAAAAAAATTGTTAACCTATGGCTTTGGTTCTCATAGACCCAAGGAAAAAAAATCCCTCTATGGCTCTGGTCCCTTTGCAACCGAGGCATAAAAGTGCCTCTATGGCCTCGGGTGATAACCCCCCTTTTAGCCTCGTCCCAATATGCATCGAGTCTAAAACTAAGGCAGAATAACGAAAATAATCGGGGCCAAAACCTTACTGCACTGGTGTTGGTTACTATTGAGAACATTAATAAATTATTTCAAGTTATTAATGATAATATCAATAAATTATATTTTTTAATTTTAAATAATAATTTTAATCCCATTTTAATATATTTCTCCTAATTACATCGAAGGACAAAATAATAATCATACAATTTAATCTATTAAAAAAAATTAAATTTTATCAATCACATCGTTTATAAACTTTCATAAACTTTTTATTTATATTCACTCAAAATCATATTATCTTTCTCTCCATCTAAACAACCCAACAAATTAATACAAATTCATTCTTCGGAATCCAAACTCCATTCCAAAGACATTAGTCATCTGAATCATGTATATGTAGAGCTCCACACTTCCATCCAAACACATTATAGTCATCTGAATCATGTCTATTTAGAGCTTTTGTTTCTTGATTAATGTGTGTTTCAATGTCTGATGGATTCTGGTGTTTTCAAATGGCATTATGTTTTCCTCCGTTGTAACATGTGTGTGTAAGGTGCGGTACCTTTTTTTTTCTTTTTGTTGGTGCATGTGTGGTTTTATGGTTGGTTCTTACGTGAAGGTAGATAAATGTGGGGAAGATAACTTTTATAAAGGGTGGAATTTTAATTGCATGGAATGGTGTGATGTGATGTGTAGGACCCATGTCTTATTTTAATAATTAGATTATCTTTCCATTTTAATTTTAACCAATCACAGATGAGTTTGCATGATGGGCTGGGCCTGCGTTTATACATGTATGTTGCTCAGTTACATTTGCTTCTCCATGAACCTCCAAAACTTTTTCTTATATCTCCAAGTGTCTCCAAAACGTTCTCCGATATCATTAAATGTCATAATTTATGACTCTAATAACTTCACTTACTTTCTATCATAGATGTTGACATCACAAATAATATTTAAATGAATGTCATTTTTATATTTTAGATGTCTCGATGTAACGTCCCATTTAATTTATAAACTTAATTAAAAGAAACGCCACACACAAAAGTATAACAGCGCAGTCTTGGGGTACTTAACACCACCCCTACAAAGCTAGGCACACCACGATGTCGAAAGAAAACCAGTTGAAGAGTTTGACAGATACAGATAGAGTATTAAAGCATGTCGTAATACATGGGCCAAAGCCCTAAAGAAAAGCCCAAAGAACTAAAGTCCAGTCCAAGCAGACTATGCAGTGGAACCATCACCTCCCTGTTGTCCACAGGTGTTCCTCGCATCTGCTCACACCAACAAGTTGATGATCATCGCAAAAGAGAGTATCACACAGCAGAACACACAACAATAAAAGTAGGGTAAGCTAGAGCATAAAAGTTTTCATCCACACGATCAAATACATATTCACCACTCCATATACACATATCAACCAAACATGTTATGACTTCTCAAGCAATACACAAAGACGCGACTCGACTCATCCGGATACATATAACCTGGTCGGATTCAGCGGATGCTTGCACTTGTGGTGGATACCTCTGCTCACCCCCGAGCTGCTCACCCCCGAACTGCTCACCCTCGAGCTATGTGTTACAAGTGCTACAATGAATCAATTTCCCTCACCACAAGGTTAGCCCTTAATGAATTTCAGGCCTCCTACTACTCTCACCACAAGATTCAGTCCGCTCTAGGTGAGATTAACTGACTCCTTAGAGTGTCAGGATGCAACCTTACCTTGAATCCTTACCTAGTTATACAGATGGGGCACCACCATGGACACCCACTAACAGGGGCCATGGAATTACGTCCCGACCACTGAAGCACAACCCTGAAAAATCCCACCTAGGGATTTCAAGGAATTACGCACTGACCACATACCAAAACATTATCAAAACAAGTAATTATTCAACACACACATATGTAAATATCCCATGCCAACCTTGGCAATTCCATCCTCCGTTGTATCCCATGTCAATCTCAAACCACGAAAGTAGGAGTGTGTTTCATACCGACATCATGCCACGTTCATTAACCAATCTTCACTCATGTCTCATGCCAAATCCATACCAACACATCACTTTAATTCCATGAATCATCCCATACCAAAAGCACACCCATATCATGTTAAAACTCATGAATCACAATTCATCATTCATCTTATTCATGCAAAGCCACTCAATTCATACTTAGAAGGGCATAAAAAATTCATACATATATTCAACATCAAAGAACAAGGAAATCCATCAACATACATACTCCTCACTCAGCCCTTCGCTCAGGCAGAAGAGCCTCGCTCAGGTGAGAGGTCTCCCTCGCTCAAGCGAGCACCCTCCGCCTAGGCGAGGGCTCAAGTCAGGAACAAAGGCACTATCGCGCCCACTCGCTTAGGCGAGACCACCTCGCCTGAGCGAGATGGGTTCTCGCTCAAAACTGGTGCTCGTCGCCTGGGCGACCGTTCGCTCAAGCAGCCTAGGCGAGTTACTGCTAATCTCGCCTAGGCGAGATGTACTCGCTTGGGTGAGACAACCAGAACCCGTCCCTATTCACGCAAGCAGATGCATCCAAACAGACCAAAACATGTTTTTAACAGCTCCCACACAGATTATAATGGCACCCAACATTCAACTCACGAAACAAGACCAAGCATATAAGAACACGAAATAAAACAGTAAGCCCTAACTTCCCCGTACCTGGAAAACGTTAACTAAGGCTTTGATACTCGAACAGTGAAGGACAATAGCTTAAGGAATAGCTTCGCGAAATGAAAAACAATGGGACAAGTTCCAAAACGAGCTCATTAGAAAGCTCTAACTGGGAACATAAGGGAGAGACAAAATGAACATAGAGCTTGAGTTGGGAGAGATTTACGCGGAATGGAAGAATGAGGCTGAGCTTGCTAGGCGATGACGATTCCAAACCCTAGCAGAGTAACGACTGCAGTTCTTAGAACAAAGGGGCAGATTCTAAAAGTGAGTAAGAGGGTTAGGGTTAGGACAGACTTAGGGTCTGTTTTTCCCTTTGGGCCAACCCTTAGGCCCAACTCACATGGGGCATCCCTTTTTAAATTAGGGCAGAAAAAGTGGACCTTACACTCGACATCCGTAACTTATTTTTTAAAAATTTTCATTTTAAATTTTTTTATTTGATTCTTAATCCATTTGATGCAATAACCACATTATAACATGTATAAATATTAATATAATAGTTGGTGAATTTATTTTCAATTATATGAAACTGGTTTAATTTTAAAAAATTAAAAATGATGTTTATGAAAATTGTATTGCGGATGTCAGACATCCGTAATAATGTTGAAACGGATGTCATTTTTTATTGCGGATGTTGACATCCACAACCTTTTTTTTAAATTTTTTTTTACTTTGATTATTTATCCATTTGATCACAGTAATCATACTATAACATGTATAAACATTAATATAGTAGCTAATTAATTTATTTTCAATTATGTGAAACTAATTTAATTTTAAAAATGATTTTTATGAAAAATTGTATTGTGAATGTCGACATCCGAAATAATGTTGAAACAAATGTTATTTTTGTGTTGCAGATGTCCACATTCGTAACCTTCTTTTACTTTTTTTATTTTCATTTTGAATATTTTATTTTTGGCTTTGATTCTTGATCTATTTGATGGAATAACCACACTACAACATGTATAAACATTAATGTTGTAGTTGGTTAATTTATTTTAAATTATATGAAACTGATCTAATTTTAAAAAAATTAAAAATGATTTTTATGAGAAATTGTATTGCAGATGTTGACATCTGCAATAATGTTGAAACAAATGTCATTTTTGTGTTGTGGGTAGCAACCTTTTTTTTAATTTTCATTTTGAATTTTTTTTTGACTTTGATTCTTGATCCATTTGATGTAGTAACCACACTATAACATTTATAAACATTAATATAATAGTTGGTTAATTTATTTTCAATTATATGAAACTGATTTAATTTTAATAAAATTAAAAATGATTTTTATGAAAAATTGTATTGGAGATGTCGACATCCGCAATAATGTTGAAACGTATGTAATTTTTGTATTGCGAATGTCGACATCCGCAACCTATTTTTTTTATATTTTCATTTTGAATTTTTTTTTGGCTTTGATTCTTGATCCATTTGATGTAGTAACCACATTATAACATGTATAAATATTAATATAGTAGTTGGTTAATTTATTTTCAATTATATGAAACTGATTTAATTCTAAAAAATTAAAAATGATTTTTATGAAAATTGTATTGCGGATGTCGACATCCGCAACTCATAAGTCTAAACGGGATGTCGACATCCGTAAATATTGAGGGTGCAGGGTTGTTAGGTTGTGTCATAAATAGAGGAGAGAGAATAGTTACTTTTTACGTTTTAATTTTTACTGTGAGGGCAAAGGTGAAATTAAAATTCTTTTTGGGGTATTGGAGAAAGCTTTGGAGGTGCAGGGAGAAGCCACCTTACATTTTATTATGTGCGCTTTATTTACTTGTCTTTTTAAATTAGGTCAGTTGATAAATATTTTTAGTATCCTTTCGTTTTTAATAAAATGCTTAATTGTGTTACTTTCAGTTAAATAAAATTAGTTTGTTTTAAAATAAATGTTGAATATATACATGGTCATCATTTAATATTTGTGAATAAAAAGTTTGAGTCGAGCGATCATCCATATCAACCTAGTATTTAATGTTTTTTATTTTTTTAAATAATTAAAATATGTTTGTTAAAGGAATTAGTGCTCGAACGACCGTGTCAGTCTAGTACTTAATGCCTTTATTTTTTTAAATACTTAAAATGTGTTTCTTTTAAAAAGATAGGAGTACTCGAGCGATTGTTTGCATCATCCTAGTACTTAATACCTTTCGTTTTGATCAAAAAATATTTTCAAAATTAAAAAATATCAACACTCGTTCACTTAAGCCCAGTTCTCATCGACATCCCTTTTCCTTCAAGCCTAGCTCTCACTGGCACAATTTATCAAATCCTTTTTAAGAAACTACATAACCCAGATTTATCATTTTGAATGAAAATACATAAGACCAAGTTCAATCCTTTTCGGGCTCAAGAAACCAAAAAATAATTTTGTTTCTTTTTAGTATTATTATCTTATTATTTTTGGGAAAAAATAACATTTTGAAAACTACATCAACTTTGCATGTTTAATTAAAGGTGTCGCCCTCGAGCGGGCGCTATAGGGTGCTAACACATTCCTTACGTGTAATCGAATCCTGAACAAATTATGGTGGTGACTCCAAAATCTTTTATAAACTCGTTTGCTTTTAGTTCATCATCCCATCGTGATTCAGGTTGCGACAATAGGTGAAATAACTTGGACTTAGTTGCTTGACTATTGGGAGAGTAAAGAGTTCAAAGACATATCCTCTCAAAATAAAACAAATAGAGCTTCAGTTAGAAGTGGAGCACTACACTCTACAAGACGCAAATCTCACCTTGAGATTGCATTAGGACTCGTAAGTTTTCTGTAACATGTATACCAAATTTGCTTACAATATTATTGAACATTTTATATGGTTGGTGCATAAATTTTCTCAAGAGTGAAAACATGGTCATCCTATGACGAATAGGTCGACAAGAACTACAACAACAACAAATATTCAATGCTGGAAAGATGTTGTTGGAGGAAAAAGTAGAGGCGGAGTTTATAACACTAGGGACTTGGCTACCAACATTCATCATGGTGTGTCATCCCTCACTCAACCTTCTACAAATTTAGGCTGCACAATTCATCCAAGACCGGTATAGTTGGTTGAGCTAGAGAGGCTTCTAGAAGAAGTAAAACAAGCCACTTTGAGAGTTGATGAAACTGATAAGAAATATGTTCTCGTTTAAGAAGAATTGAGTTTAATCAAGCAATACTTAGCCATGATGTTGGAGAAATAGGTTGCAGACACTTTAACAAGCACTAGTCACGTGCATCCGCATTATGAGGAAGACTTGGATGATCAACCCATTCCTTGAAGATGGTACATCTTTGTTTATTATCAAATTATGTATACACTTTCTAACAATAACAATTTACTTTCTTAATTATATTATAGGATACTCATAAAATGGATTTAGAGATTAATCTCTTACATTTTAGTTTTTAGTTTTTTAAGTTTTAGTGCAATCCTTCTCTCTTCCATTGTGGATTTTGTATTAGAGGTGGCTGCTACTAGTTCTATAGGCTAAGTAGTGTAGGCTAAGTAGGAAAACATAGAATGAAGTGCTATTGTGACTGTAATGACAATATCAGGACTTGTCTTATTTGGATTTTATACTCATGAATTTGATCTAATCAAATTCACAAATGTACTTAGTTTTATGTTTGCAGTTTCACTTTTAAATAAATGAAATGATATCTTGGATTTGATGGACTCAGCCCAAGCCCACTACATGGGCCACATTCAACTCAAGGCCCAAGCTCATCAAAAGGTCCAATTACTAGAAGTATGATGAGAAAGATACAAGAGGGCTTAGAGCAACAAGAGCCCAATAAGCTTAATAGGTTTCACATGCTATTCTCTTAGGCTAAAGAAGATATCAAAATATGATGGACTTCATGTAAATTCAGTAGCAAAGTCTTTTCTTTTGGGCCAAATGTTGGGCTTGCTTTCCAAAATAATTGGCCAAGGTACATTGTTTCTAGCTTCCAAATTGGGCCAATTCAAGCCCACTTTGTAAGCTTGGCCGAGAAGCTTCTTAGGAGTATCTTTCTCTAATTTTGCATATGGTGGAAAAGCATGGAAGGCATGAATTGCCACATGGCACACAATCCATGAATCATGGATCTAGAAGGCATGCATCTTGCCTAAGCCATGCATTCTCATTCCATTTCCACACACATTTGCATTGCATTTGAGGAAGGTTTCTCTACTACAAATGGGAGCCTCCTTAGCTTGTATCTGGTTACTCTTATTTGAATGGTTAATGCCTTGATGTTGAGAGCACTCCACACATTTGCCTTATTGAGAGTCATACTAGCTAGAAATCTCTTTAGATTAGCTCTAGCCTCCTTCCTCTAGGATAACTTCTCCTTCATAGAACTTCATGTCCACTGAACCTTTCCATTGCTCAAGGGCCTTTAACCTTGCTTCCAATCCAATTTTGTTGCACCTATGAAGCTCCTTCTCCATCAATCCGTGCAAGGAGCTCCATCAAGATTGCTGGATTGCTTGAAATGTGTCTAGATGCAAATTTTGGGATGTGCCTGGAAATAAATAATTCATAACAAATTTTGTAGGTATTTGTGTGGGTCAAGCCCACACTAGGTCGACACCAACGATTAAAGTGCAAATTGTTTGCATAGGCTAACCCACACAAAGCCTTGTTTCAGCCATGAATTTTCATTTATTCTTGGGCTTAGCCTATGCAAAAATAAGAAGAATGCATTGAATTCTCCCTATTTGCATTGTTCTGATCGATGAAAATTGTCTAAAATTTTTCAGTTGTTTCAAGTGTCTGTGGGCTTGACCCACGCATACGAAATTATTATCATATTTTTTATGTGTTTTTGTCGATTGAGTCGACGATAAATAAGTAGCAAATATTTGTCCCCGTTTAATCGAAACAAACGAGCTTTGCACCAGAAAATGGGTGTGGTCCATGTTACTGTCGTTGGACCGACGCCATCATCCCTTTTCGTCGATTTTAGACCATTGACGTCTGTTTTATAACCGATGAAAATAGCTTACACATGTGATTGATGTATGTGTTGTGGAATATAAAAGAAATACGACTGAAATTATCGAAAGAAATTGACAATGAAAAGAAAAAAGAGAATTAAGAATTAAATTTTATGAAAAAATTGTAATTGTAAATCAATTTATTTTATTTTAACATATTTAAGGTAGGAACAATAAAACTAATCGATGTACACATTTAATTTAAATTAATAAAAGAAAAAAAAAACATTTACAATATTTACATATATCAGTCGTACTAATAATAGACACATATATTTCAAATAATTTATGCAAAATCAATGGACAGAAAAACATAATTGATTATTGTGTTTGAAAGAGTTACATAACTATTATAGTTATATACATAATTATATTCCTTTCTTTTGAACGTAATAATTGTGTTATCTTCAATATCTGTCATCGTGCACCATCAACACAGCCATAATCTCACACGCATGTTATGCAGAAGATGATGTTAGCTGAGCCTCATACAACTTATACAGTATGCAATGCAATATCATTATGTGATAGTCAAATGTTGTTTACTCACGTTGAGTTCAAAGTAAGGGCAAAGAGATAAATTCTCATTGCGATCCCAAGAGAAAGAAACCCAAATTTATTTGCCAATGGCATGAAAATTAACATTACAATACAGCAGAAAAATGGTAAACATAGGTGAAGAAATCAAAGGTCACACGTTATCCAAAGTGGTTCTGCAAACTCGCCCTTCAACTTATCCCAATCTTCACCATGACTTCCACCACACAAGACCAAATCCCCATGGTGCCACGTGGGCGTTCCATTCTCATAGGCATTACACGTCAGCCTCCTCAACCCACTCCCATCCACTCTCACCACGTACAGATCCCCATACGGCTGAAACTGGTTCGGCAACCCAATCGGCTCCGCGGTCACGCCACCCAAGTTCGCCGTGAACAGCAGCCACTCTCCGTCGCCACTGAAGCACACGTGATTCAACCTCTCCCTCTTACCCTCCACCCCTTTAGCCACCTCCACCCTCCGCAACCCACTCCCATCTGGTCTCACCAAATAAATCCCAAACACCTCACTGTTCTGCGCCTCATGCCTGTTCGACGAAAACGCTATCCAATCCCCTTTCGGTGACCAGCACGGCATCGTATCGATCCACGCCCCCTCCGTCAACCTCCGTAACCCGCCGTTGAACTCCCCCTCAACGCCGTCAACTATGTACAGATTCTTATGCCCCGACCTCCCTGACCGGAACACCACACTCTTCCCGTCAGGGGAGCACGAGGGAAACGCGTTGTTCCCCGTCTCCTCTCTCGTGAGAATCGTTAGCTTAAACGGAACCTCTTCACGGTCGTTTGTTAAATGAACTGGGTCGAATTCGATACGTGCGATTTGAACCGTTTTGGAAACGGACTCGAAGATTGGACCGATGGAGGTGTATATCACGTTCTTTTCCGTTGGGCTCCACGCGTTGTGAAAGCACGTTCGCCCTTTGAGTAAAGTCCAGCGTTTAGAACCGTTTGATCTAATGATTTTAACTCCGCCCGTAAGATCGAAGCTGTGATTGAAAGCGATGAAATCGCCGTCGGGGGAGAAGCTAGGAAACGAACCGTTAAGTCTGAGTAACTGTAAATCATTAACCGGAGAGAGAACTTTATCGAGGTGCGGGTAGGTTAACTCGCCCTGAGTTGACTCGCCTCTGAATCGGTGGTACCCGAGGTGGCGAGAGTCCAACGAGACGAACGGGTTGTAGTGGTGGAAATTAGGATTTATATCTCCGGTGATTCGTTCGAACGTTTGCGTTTCGATATCGAAAACCTCGACGTGCCGGAACCCGGTCTCTTTCCTGCGAGTTGCGACTGCAATGCGCTTCCCGTCGTGGAAAGCTGCCGGAGTAAAACAGTGCAACCCCGGCGGCGTCACGCGAATTGGCGAGTGCGAGTTTTCCGATACAGATAGATCATCCGAATCGGTTAAATTGACGCAGAAGATACTCCACCATCCATCTTCGGCGATTTTGTGGAAGAAAATCGTTGAATCTCCCGACCACGTTGGCCAGCCCCCGCGTTCGCTCACAGTGACTCGTTTTCCAGGGTCGGCCTCGGGGAAAACGACGATCTCCGTTTGGAGTTCGCGGAAATCGTTGGTCTGCCACCGGCGAGACCGATAAGATGCGACGGCGAGGAATTTCCCGGTAAGGGACACGGCAGGGCTGTAGTCCACCTCGCCGGGCGGGGTGAGTCTCGTGACTGTGGCGGTGGCGCCCTCCTCGAGAGCGGAGGAGTAAACGGCGCTCCAGCTGGTGAAAACTTCATCTCGTTGGTCGTGCGTGGAAACGAAGTAGAGGTTTCCGTTTCTGATAATGGGGCGATCGAGGAAAAGGGCGTTGGGAAGAAATGGTAGAGGCTGGGGTTTATTATCGGGTCGAGTAATATAGAAACGGGGCGACCCAGTTCGTTCGGAGACGAAGACGACGTCGTTTCGGTGACTAATGAATTGCGCGTTGAAGTTAATTGAAAGACCATCAGTGAGGCGGTGGTCTGAGGCGGCGTGGGGTGGAGGGTGGTGGTGGCGAAGGTCGACGGTGAAAACGTCGAAACCGTATTGGGTCCTTCCGACTGTGTTGAAGACGACGGTTCCAGCAGGTGGCAACATTGTGAGGGAGTGAGAGTGGTGCTGTGTGGAGTGAAGTGGATGCTGATACGGTGGAATGGTTTGGGGATTTAAAAAGTGTTAATCTTGCACTTTTTGCGTCTGCAATGACGTAGGATTCTCAACATTCTCAGAACCCATCTTTGATTTCAACTTTGAAGACGATATTCGGATAAAGGTACGTCTTCTTAACCTTACCTTAATTTATTTTAATGCATTCCTTATATTTGACTAATTTTGCACTTTTTTAATTTTTTTATTTAATAAACAAAAATTAAACTATGGGATGATGAATAATCATTTCATTTTTTACCAAAATTAAAGTTTTCTTTTATATATACACAATTGTGGATAAATACTAAATAACCCAGAAGGAAAAAACAGAAAAGAATAATAGAACTCATCTCACCGTTCCCACGTGGTCCATATGATTGGACGTATCCTTTTTCTTATAAAATTTTAAAATTAAAACAATCACTATACTTTAAATACAAAATATCTGTTTTTAGCTTTTTCTTTAATCAAATTTAAAATCAACAATTTATGATTAAATTTTGGTTTTAGTTTACTAAAATATTTTTCTTCAATTTTGATCTTCTAAAATCTGAAATTATTATATGTTGTTGTTGAAAATATTTTAAACTAAATAAATAAATAATATTTCTTTAAGAAGGGATATGAAATAATTTTACGTATCAAATGTTGACACATCATAAGATATAATTATCAGTCGTGTATAGGAAACTTAATCTTTTAGTAACACACATCGTTCTTAATTTATCCTCTTTGCCTTATCTTTAAATTAAATTTTAATATTTTTTTTCAAAATAAATTATTAATGGCTGAAAAATATATCATAATTAAAGTTATTGTTTTTTAAATTAGAGTTTCAGTTCATATTTAAATATATCTTTATTAAAAAAACTAATGGTGATAAAAATTACTAGTTTATTATTATCTAGCCTCTATAAATTAAAATACGGATTTAAATTTTGTTCTTAAACTTATAACTTGCCAACATTAAAACAAAGTTTCATTAATAAAAATCATGGAAACTAAAATTAAATTTTGTAATATATACCTACCTAAAAATATATTTAAATCATAAAATAATTACACTTTATGTCCTTATTTGTTTATTATAATAAGAAGCAAAATAAAGCACAATGACAAATGGGAGCCGGTATGGTTTTTATTAATTTTTTAATATTGGGTATGCTTTTTGGTTAATCATGACTAATTATACAAATTAAATAATCCTAAACGGAATATACATTATTTATGGTACACTGTATTTTTTTTTTTTTTTTGTGTTTTAACGAAACAAAGGTTAATAATACAACCGATTAACAATCATTGCGATAAATAATAATATTTAAGTTGGAAAATAACGTTTCAATAAATGGTTGAGTAAATAAGTTTTTTAGTTACTTGTATAATTAATATTGATCGTCGACATATCAATAATAAATGAACTTAAACTCTTTTTTGTTTTGCTTTGTTTGGGATAAAAGTGGGTATTGAGAAGGTGTAGCAGTGAATGAGAGTGTGAAATAGAGAGATTCCTTATGAGATTAGGGAAGAGAGTCAAGATTTTTATTATTTTATGATTCTTGGTTGACACACAACTTTGCGTTTTTTATTTTAACACGTTTTTTACTTGGTCCTGTATACGTGGACGCCATGAAGATTATTTACACTACCAAAAACACCTACTATTTCAATGTCTTTCTTTATTTGTTTACGTAAAAGAATAAATATTAATTTGTCAAAATAGATTAAAGAGTTATTTTTAGATGAGAGAATCAGCAAGGTTTGGTGAAAAATCTTCCCAACAACTCATAACCATTAGTATATCACGTACTATTATTTCATTGTAATATGAGAGATGTATATGTTAAAAAGAAAAATCTAATATATGTAAATATTAACAAAATATATTTAAGAAGGGAACAGAGGAAGAGTTGTTTTAATAATGGGAATGTTATTGTTTCGGGTGTAGGAACCAAGCACCTACTAAGAACCACTTCAATTTTACTTCTCTCTTCTCTAAGTCTCCTCTCTTCACAATCTGCGATAACTTCTTCGCCAAGAAATCTTCTTCCTCGCTCGATCGGTTGACCAGACGATCGGGGTACCTGTCTAAAAGGCTCTGATGCTTAAGTCAGTTGATGGACCGATCGGTGTATAGATATAACTGCAGTAATAAATGCGAATTAAAGATGCTCACCAACCTACCTTTGAGCCCTATTTATAGGTATATTGACTTGTTTAATGTTAATTAATCCAATTAACTGGTCTCGTTTGGCCGATCGATCGATGGCCGCTTGATTAGGCTGGTTATCTTCTGAGTTTAACAACCTTAAGTGAATAATTAATCTATGTGTCTCATCGACCGATGGTCATATGTAAGGCACTACGCGAATCACTTATGAGACTGATCGACCGATGGATCTCCATGGGTTGATGCATGGTCGACCTAGTGACCGATCAACCGATGGTCCTTTACGAGGTAACGCGTGGTTCGTCTGTGGGACCGATCGACCGATGGTCCCTTACGAGGTAACGCGTGATTCATCTGTGGGACCGATCGACCGATGGTCCCTTTTGGGGTAGCGTGTGATTTATTTGTGGGGCCGATCGACCGATGATACTTTATAGTTCGTCTGTGAGGTCGTTCGACCGATGGTCCTGTTTTATAGGCAAGCCCTCCCAGCCTTGTTCGATGGACTGGAGGACTGTGCGTTACCGATGGCCCGATGGGACATACCGTACAGTTATATTATTAGTTTAAAAGATACAAATATTAAAGTGAGATAAGATATTATCGGAAGGAAATGATACAAAGAATTGAATTTTATGTTTATGTTTTAAATTTCATACAATATTATACATGTCTATTAGAAGGAGTTTTGCTAGACTATTATGAGAAGTAAATCTTAAAAATTGTTTAGTATTTATGTCATAGTTAATAAATACAACATAGACACACATGTTCCTTGTTTGTTCTTTGATGCAAAAGTGTTGACACAAATGTTTTAATACTATACACCAATGTTAAAAAAAAAACAAATTTTTAATTATAGTGGAATGGAGAAATAAATTATTGGTTATGATAAACATTAGATCATTAGATCAAAAGATAAGATCAAATTCATACATTAATAATAAGTTATAAATAACAAAACTAATCTAACTAAAGTTCAAAATAATTGATTTGGTTTGACTCAACCTTATTTTTATTCAAATCGAATTAAACCACTTAAATTTTATGTTTTTGAGTGTATTTTAATCAAATATCAAATCAAACCATATATCAAAATCAAATCATACAGTAAACACGTCTAACTATAATTACATTCTATTAGAGATTATACAAGTACGTATTTTAATTTATGAAATAATGACATTATTTTTAATTTAATACAAAACATAAATTTCTCTAGTTAGATACCAAAAATAGTTACAAAAGTTTGTATCTTTATAAATATTACGATTGTATCTTTATAAACTAGTTCATTGCATTATAATTTTTCTCGTGTACTTAAGTATGATATTTAAACAACTTATTATTCTTTCCAAGCTAATTATGCACTACTACCCGTTATTACGTACAGATAAATTATAAGCTCTTCCAACCAAATCATTTCATGCAAACCAAAATCAAATAAGTGAACTTTTTTTCTTCTCCTTTTTATATAATAATGATAATAAGATTTGATGATAGAATAATATTAATGATTAACATAATAATAGTAAAAGTAATATTAAAAATACGAGATAACAAAACAGACGTAAACAATAATAATAATTATTTTAAAGTTAGCCAACAGTACTTTAATACATAATTAAGTATTTTCAGTTACATGTATAACTAATATTGATTATTAATATATTGATAATAAATGAATTAAATATTTTTCTTTTGTTTTGTTTAAACTTTGTTTGGGAAGAAAGTGAGTTTTGAGAGGGTGAAGTAGTGAGAGTGAGTGAGTGTGAAATGGAGAGATTCGCCTGTAGAATGTAAAACTGCATCACAATTTTTTTGTTATTATTTTATCTGTCTTGGTTGACACGCACAGCTTTGCGTCTTTGATTTGAAGTCGTTCTCTTCCTATTGACGTGGACACCATCAAGATAACGTGCATAAAATATTATAAACATATTCGTTACTAGTTTTTTACATTTTTAAACATATAATAAAATACTAGTACTTTAACTTTTCTTATTCATTTATTTTAATTTATTTTTTTATTAAACATGTATTTGTCCTTCAACTATTACGAAAAATTATAAATGATCTATCTTCAAAACTTTAATTTTGTTTTGTCCACTTTCAAAAACAATGATTTTAGTCCTTCATTTTCAATGACCTTAAATTTTATTTCACGTGACAAATGTAGCATCTCATTTTAAAAGATTAAAACTAATAAAATAGAACACTTCATCATAGTACTCAAAACATGTAATTCAGTGTATAAAGTATATTTATACAATCTTATAAAAGATAGGAATATAAAATATAATGTTTATACATTCAAACTAAACCAAAACGGCCTTATATAAAACTAACCTCTTACTAAACCTCCCAAAGACATTCCACTACCCCAATTGATGGCCCCTCATTCTCTAGAGCAATTGACACTAAACTCAATTATTCTAATATATGCCATTAACATAGAATTTGCTAGAGGTGTGCATCTGTGATAGTTCCTAAACTTTTCATAACCTAGCTTCAAGGGGTTATCACCTAACCACACCCAATGTAAATCTCCTTCGTGGCAAGGACCAAAACATTCCAATGACTAAGACCTCCTGCGAGTCTCACCACATAAATCATTCTTACTATAATTGAATGTGAATGATTATTAGAATTCATGATATCTCCTTACTAAAATCTCCTATGTCAAGGCATACACTAAAGTTACCACCACCACAAAGAATTTTTCCTTGAAATTCCTTTAACATCATTATCATCATACATGCTGACACAAAAAACTTCATCCTTATTTAATAACAATTTATAGTCATAAACATAAATAAGGCCCATCACAACATTTTCACATCAAGTAATAATAATCAAAGCCATATACAGGAATCATATCCATCACATAACTATTAAAGCAACTAAAGATTAAAACAAAGCCAATAGAGGAACTGGCGCTCAACAGTGGCGCTCAGTGGTGGGGCTCAACGCCAAACCTCTTACAAAACTTGCCACTCATCGGCCCTTTTTTAGAGCCTAGCATTAGCGTGTTCTGGGACAGTGGTGCTCAATGGTGAGAACTCCCGCTCAGTGCCCTGTCATGAATCACAACCTAAAATTTTATGAAAGAAATAATCCTCAACGCCCCCAATGTGCTGCTTAGCGGCATGTCAACATAATAGAGATTGAGGAAGTTGAATATATTCAATTTGATCAAATAGGGTACTTTCCCTTATGGTTTTTGCTCAAATTCTAACTTTCTCATCCAAACACCAAAGATAGTTTCAATCAAACCCACCATTTTAAAATAGTTATCCTCAAAATTCCTAAGAGACTAATTCATCAATACACAAAAAATAGATTTAGCATCAAAGCACAGTCCAAACATTACATATAATAGCCAACTTCATCAATTCATCAATTCATGAATCACACACTCATTGTGCACCATACAATAATACCTAACCATATTTGTCACATTCAATCAAGCAATTTGGTAGAAAAACAAGAAAAATACAGTTGGTACATAACCTAGCTTCATTTACCTGACCAAACAACTCACGAGACTCTAACCAACGAAACTCCTCTCAACTTACAAAATGTTTTATCTACACATAGAAATATCACAAGAACAATCAGAACATAGTTTTATAATCATTGATTAACAAAGACTCATATTGATGACTAAAAAGACGCATGCAAGTGAAAGAAGACTCACATGCAACATAAAACAAAAAAAGACCAAGAAAAGGGTTGAAACTCAACTCAGACGAATGAATAAAATAATCAGTCTAAATTGAAGAGCTCATTGTGATGATCAATTCTATGGTTTTAATTCTTCAATCAGACGAATGGAGGATAACGACTATCTTGCCCAACTGAGACGTCAAATGCCACTACTGTCAACCGATGTAACCCTCACCACCGTCAATGAGACATCTCCTCATTTGCTCCTCTTCCTATGCACGAAATCTCGACATCTAAACAATAGCTTGTCATTGCGTATGTTCATTGGCCCTTCTTTATAGAGGACTTTCCCTTAATCCAATACAAAAAGGACTTGAAGAGCAACCATTGCAATTTAAAGAACCTATGACAAGGTCGAGGGCCAAAAGCCTAGAAGAACAAATATCCTTAAAGTTCTTAATGCTCCATGAAACTTGGAACTCAAAGGAAATGAAGATCATGGCTTGGAGCACATTATAGAATAGTTTTTCGTTTTCAAAAGATATTTTGTAAAGTTTTATTTTTTGTACGCTCGTAGGGCGAAGAGTTTGTGTCTGTAACAAATGAATTTTTGCATTTGTTACGGGCCCAACGTCTTTGGGTCTTCCTTATATATACTTGCACCACAAACAGATGTAAACACTTTAGATAGTCATTATATTAATTTTTAAATTCATTAAGAGAGGATTCTCTTAGTTCTTGTCATAGAACATTGATTATTATCAAAGATTGAGATCTTTGTGTCAAATCTTCATTGACTCATCAATTTTTTAGATTGTGGCTTATCCATATCAGTCTTATTTCCACGTTCTTCTCTGATTTTCTTTGTTACGGGAGGACTCAAATTCAGATATGATCGTACTCTTTGCTGGATAGGATTGTATCATCCAGTATCTAGAATAAGGTTCTGGTTTGAATTTCTTATTATATCTTTTTTTTTTATGTTCATAAGAAGAAAATATAAAATTCTTGAATGTTTGTGTTCTTTATTTTCTTTGTGTTTTCGTTTTAATTTGCATCTTTTTGCATTTGATTCGAGGAAATTGTCTATCTTTTTGTTTTTTGTTAATTATAGTTCCAATTATCTATTTAGAAGTTCAATTACATTGATTTACATGATTTTTAGGGTTTGTATTTTTGAAGGGCCAAAATACAAGTCATGTTCTAAAGAGATTGTAATTAATTATTTAGTATATTATGTTGATAGGTGTAAAACTAAGTCACACTATATGTTTATTAAAACTAATATTTTGCACAAAATGGTCATTAGAAGGTCAAATATATTCTACAAGGTTTATAAAACATTTTTCACAAATTGCTTATGAAATTTGTTCAAGCCAAAAGAGATAACAGTTCTGATCAATCAAAAGTACTTTATCAGCCTATGTTGCCAAGGATCCCCATTATTCTTTGCCTCCAAACTCTTCAAATTCCTATTCGTCTTAAGATTTTAAAAACCCCCAATCAACCAACCTGTCTTGCTTTAAATGTATCTTCTTTATTATTCGACCATTGAACTTTTATCAATACAAAATATCTCATATGTAACCATCATGGATATTATTGATTAAATCAGTGTTTGACCTAATATACTAATCGGTGTTGGGCCTATTGACCCAATTGGTATTGAGTATAGCACCACACAACCCCTTTAGCCTTTGCATGTAAGGCTAAACCATATTCTTATTACTATTTGATTCCCTAAACAACATTTGAAACATATAATTTTCCTACACTTCACTCTTAAGTCTTGTCTAACATTACATTATTTATGACAGACTGCCACATGACACCCTTTCTTTAAATGATGCGAGTTAAAATGAATGTTTGTGACTCTTTGAGCTTGGAGTTGCCACCATTCACATTGTTGACTTAGCAAACAATGTCCTAAACATTAAAGAAACGGTGTCACCAAGGCGACCAAGATATTTAAATAGAAGGCCAAGCCAACCGCAATTGGGCATTCTTCTTAATATGTTCCGCCCAAGCCAAATCAATAGTAGATTGGCCCTTCATAAGGTCATTATACAATAGTTTCAAGTGAAACTTCTATTTTTCTAACTCTTGAAAACTTTATGGGTACTGCAAAAATGGAATGTTCAAACAACACCAAAGCGTTGAAGGCAACAAACAAGAGGATTACTCATCTAACTAAAGCTCTGGAAGATGCTTACCAAGAGAGTGAAGAGCACTATGCTAAGCTCAATCAAAATTTGGAGTTATGAACAATATTGAGATCAACATTAAGAAAATAAGATCAAATGGGAGAAGTAAGAAGCAAAACTTAAACAGGAAAAAACTAAGATATCAAACTTTTTCATCTAGTTAAAACATGATAAGATTGAACTTTTTACTTCCCTAAAAAAGGTTAATGATGAGATAGCTCGAAGCTTTATGAGTGGTTTTCAAGGTGCAATTGATCAAGTAAAAATCCTCTTCCCCGAAATGAATTCAGTGTTTTAAATCCCTTAAAGGTGGTAGTGGACGGTCAAATCGTAGATGAACAATGTTGTAATCTTTCATTTTGTTTTTATTTTGGATAAACAAAATATTTTGTTGTCTTTTTTAAATTACTAGACAAATTACTAGACTTGCACTAACACAAAATGGGCTTTTTACATCTGACATTTTTGGCCTTTTACGTCTAGTTTAGATCAGACGTAGTTTCAAGACTCATAAATTTACGTCTGTTGAAATACCAAACGTAAATTTATGTCTGGTAACAACACAACAAACATAAAAATTCATGCTTCTTCTGGACACCGTGCACACTTGCCAAACAACCACTAACCAAATTTATTGATTATCCTCATCACAACTCAAACGCGAACAATACCAGATTTGTAATCAGAAAAACTCCTCTATCACACAAACACCCTCACGAAACCACTGCGCGAACCATGCTGAAACCTAGCAGCAGATTAGATCTCCACCAGATCTCCACCATCCATGCACCATGCCAAAGATTTCAAGTTGCACATCAACATAGCAAATCACAAAAAACACAACTTTCCGTTTTGCCAAAAAATTGCAAACAGTGACGACAAAATATATTTGTATTGCTGGAGACGCGTGAACCACTTTGTCCAAATCTGCAACGCAATGGAGGCCCTCCAATTCGCAGTGCTCACAGCGTGTTCAAAAGGTGGTTTGCAACATCTTCGCAAGGTGGTTCGCAAGCTATAAAGAAGAAAAGGAAAACATAGGTGGCGAGAAGAAGAGAGTGGTCATGAGCGTGTTTGTTTACACTGTTGCGAAGAAGAGAGCGAAAATGGAAGTGATGCAGATGAAGGGACATAAAATTTGATTTTTACGTCTGATCTCCTTTAGTCAAACAAAAATTTACGTTTGACCTCTATCTACTAGATGTAAATTTATGTTTAACCAAAGGTTTTAGACATAAATTTTAACAACTTTTACTACGAAAATGCCATCGTGCATTTTTTACGTTTGACATTTAATGATCAAACGTAAATCACATGACCTAATAAGCCCATTTTCTATTAGTGTTGCAAATTTTACCTACCATTGGATACTTGTGAACGTTTTTGTGTTGTATTTCCTTCAAATTGGTTAGACTTGTTATGGGAGTTGATATCTTTCTATTAGACTTCATAACTGTTTTCAATTTATTAGTTTTTAAAACATGATGCCTTGATAAGATACTATCATGAGAATTTCTAATTTATTTAAAGTGGCGCCTTAATAGGTCACCATTTGAAGAAGCTTTTTTGTGCTTTAGTAGGTCACCAAATTATTGAGAGTGACGCCTTAAGAGGTCATCATATTGACATAGGCATTGACGGTGTAATAGGTTGCATTTTTTATTGAAATTGACTTCTTAATAGGTTGCCATTTTGACGAAGGTATTGGTACCTTCATAGGTTGCCATTTTTTATTTAAAGTGTGACCTTAATAGGTTGTCATTTTGAAGAAGGTATTGGCACCTTGATAGGTTGCAAATTTTTATTTAAAGTGACAACTTAATAGGTTGCCATTTTGACGAAGGTATTGACATCTTGATAAGTTACAAATTTTTATTTAAAGTGGCGCCTTAAGAGGTTGCGATTATGACGAAGGTATCGATACCTTGATAGGTTGCCAATTTTATTTAAAGTGGCTCCTTAATAAGTCACCATTTTAACAAAGGCATTGACACCTTGATAGGTTGCCCATTTTCTTTAAAGTGGTGCCTTAATAGGTCTCCATTATGATGAATGTATTGCCACCTTGATAGGCTGCCAATTTTTATTTAAAGTGGCACCATAATAACTTACCATTTTTACGAAGGTATTGGCACCTTGTTAGGTTGCCAATTTTATTTAAAGTGGACCATTATTATATAAATGTTTATTCATGCCTCATTAAAAACCTTACTCTAAGTAAGGAAAAAAAATACATTTGCAATAATTAAAATGTAGTTTATAATAAAGAACTTAACTATAGTAGAAACGCAAACTACTAACATTCCATGTCCTGAGAATTCTTCCTCCATCCAATGAATCTAGTAGATAAGCTCTTCGTCCGATCACTTGTTGTATACTATATGATCCAACCCACTTAGGTGACAACTTATCATTTGTATGAGAGTAGCTTGTTTTCTTCAAGATCAAGTCTCCTTCCATGAACATTATGGGATTCACTCTACTTTCATGCTTCTTTGAATCAATCATTTTGCAACTATAGTTTGAATACACGCTTTTTCTTTGATTTCATTAATAGTGCCAATCATTCCCAATCTCCCTGTTGCATTTTCTTCTTCTGAAAAGCCTTATACTCTTTATGAAAACATTTGTATTTCAATAGGCAATATGGTATATACCCCACATACAAGTGAAAATGGAGTTGCCTTGGTAATGGTTTATGTGGTTGTGTGATATGAGCATTATATTTGAGGCCATCCATCTGCCATTTCTAGTCCCTATCATTCTTTTCAATCCTTTTAATATAACTTTGTTAGCAACTTCAGTCTACCCATTTGTTTGAAGGTGTTCTACACAAAAAGAAAAAAAGGCTAATGGATATCCAATTGCTGACATATGTCTTAAAAGCACATTGTGTTCCATTATCCGACCAAGAGTTTTCGGAACACCATATCATCATATGACCGATTGTCACAAGCAATGATATATTTTTCTATTGTTATCTTAGCCACATGTTCAACCTCTATCCATTTTGTGAAATATTCCACCGTTACAATGATGAACTTCATTTATCTTATGTCTATGGGGAAAGACCTAGAAAATCAATGACCCAATTGATGAAAAGGCCAGGGCGATACCATCGTGTATAGTTGTTTAGCAAGGGCTGCAATGATATCGAAAATTTTCTAACATTGATCACATTTTTTTTTTCAAAAAACTCCAAACAATCATAACTTATTGTCAGCCAAAAGAGACTAGCCCAAAAAATTTAATAAACAAAAGCTCATCCACCTATACGAATTCCACATATTCTAGCATGAACCTCCTTCATGATGTGGTTTGCTTGTTCAATTTCCACACATTTTAATAATGACGATGAGAACCACTTTCGATATAAGGATGAGCAGATGATGACATAACATGTTGAATTTCTCGAAATAGTTTCGACCTGCTAAGCAAAAGATAATGGCCTAATGTTTTAATGATTGCTAGATGTGAAAGGAGATCAACCCTTGCATTTTGATCCCTATGAATAAAAACAAAAGACAATTGCTTAAAAAGTTCTTTCATTTCTCTTACCTTTTGTAAGTACTTTTGCTAGATGAGAGTCATGATAAGTGTCTTGAATACATAAAATTCCCATATAAACTTGACACTTATCGTGCTTTAATTGATCATATTTTGTAAGTGAACAACTTCTTTTAGCTTATAATTACAAAATGAGGTACTAAGAAGAAGAAAATAGGAAATTGATGAATTTTTAACGATTTTGCAACAATTTCTCAAAGAATTAAAAATGATGCAGTTGAGCCCTAAAATTTGTGGTTGAGCTCTAGTAAGGCAGTCAAGTAAGTATTCAGAATGTGACTTTTGGAGCTGAGCCACAAGAGGATGTGCTTAGCACTTAAGGCGGTGCATGGTTAAGCGCCAAAAGTTGGGTTGTGCGCCGTAAAAATATTTCTATAAATAAAGACCCTAAGTTCTCATTAGTAGCATTGAGTAGAGGCTAAAAAATGTAGCAGTATGATAGAATAGGGTTTGTGAGGCACGAGGAAGATGCTCTTAATGTAAATCTTATGTGTAGATGCTACTAGAATTGTATTGTAATATTCTATGAGTAGTTTACCTCCCTCATGTCTTGGTTTGTTATAATCAATTATGATTCTATATATGCTTCTACTTTTTAGGTATTTATCTTTTCTTTCATTCAATTGTTTGTGGTTTGATTTATGTTTAATGAAGACTTGATCACTCATCTTATTTCACCGGTTTGATTTGAGTTGGAAGACTACTCCCAACTTGCGTGGATGAATTGACGACTTATCATATTTCACTAGTTTGGATTGATTTGAAAGACTGATCTCAAACTAAGGTCCAATCATTCATCTTACTTGTACTAGTTCTTATTTAGGAGCCAGACGGGATGCTGGAGGAGAGAGTTTTGCACATTAAAGCAAGGATTCATGCTACAAGGAGTTGAGAAATCACACTGGATTTGAAGTCCTTAGGTTCTAGTGATTTAAGGATGAACCTAGATCTACATAGAAAGAGTACTCCTAGGACATTGAATGATTTGCATATTAAGTAAACAAGATGGTAGTGGTCACTAACACAAAAAAGTCTTTTAACATCCGATATTTTTGACCTTTGATGTATGTCCAAACACCGACGTCGTACTGGGTGACGTCAAAATAACGTCGAAAAACAGAACAAATGTCACTTAACATCGGGGCAATAGGGGTCCAACGTTATCCAACGTCGGGGCCAAAAGTAGCAGACGTCAATTTTACAGTAAATGGACCCAAAAAACAGAGCAATTTAACTTCTGTTGGGCTCTGACAGACGTTAAATAACGTCGGCCATAGTAAGCTCAGACATTAAATAACGTCTATCAAAGCACCACCAAATGTCAAACTGCTTTGGTTTTTTTTTTAAATTTGGTTGTTTTTACAACATTCCCACATCTGAAAATCAACAAATTCCCAAAACAGTTTCATAATAATTTCAACACAATTATGGAGTTACAGTTATATCTAATAACACTTAAGTTTCAACATATATTCTAAACTAATATACACAATTCCCTTGATTGTTCTTGCTTGTTACACTAAACATTACAAATAAAATAAACACATATGAAAGTCATAAGTTGACATACAGAAATTAATAACTTTAAACTAAATGAGTTCTAACCTTTGGATATAATACTTTAAGTTGTTGGCCTCTAGGCTTACTCACAATTCTAATGAAATTTTGGAAACATAAAACATATGTTAGTTTTTATAACTAAGTAGATACATAGGTTAGGATTGAAAAAAAATAATACTTACTCTTGTAACATGTTTTTCAAAGCAGGTGAAATCTTCCTATGGCATAAATGAAACCATACAATCGTGCATTGTCTTGGAATGATGACACATAGTTGTCAGTGATACCTACCATCAATCACAAGTACTTAGCAGAAATAATTAATAATACTTCATAAAATATTACTAGCAAAAACACATACGCATCAATGTATGACGCAAAGTAGATCTCTCTATTTGACTCAACCATCCATGTTTGCAAATAAAGTTTGATGTGGTCATGTGAGTTTCCAAAGGTTGAATGGTTTGAGGTTCAATGAATCCATAGATGGAAGATCGACCTTGGTCCACAATGAATCCATAATAAATATACATACATAAAATAAAAATTAATGCAACAATAATATTAACAAAATCAAATACAATTAGTCCAATTTTACAAATAACAATAAATATAATTTTATTTCGTAATTTTACAAATATTATTATAAAAATTCAATTAAAAAAAAGAAATAGGCCAAAAAAAACTAAAAAGAAAAATAGTCTAAGATAAAAATTATAATTGCAAATAAAAAAATACAAGCAATTATATACATACAATGAAAAAGAGATAACAAGAAAAATAATCTCAAAACGATGCAAAATGGGGATGAAAACACATAATATTCGGTTGAAAACGCTTAAAATTAATCCACAATCAAATCCCAACCAATTTGGTGGTGAAAAATGTTCGAAACTCACCTAGAGGAGGTCGGAATAATGGTTACTGATGGGAAGGATCGCGAAACACTGCAAATAGGGATGAAAACGGAAATATTCAGTTCAAAACGCCTAAAATAAATCCATAATCAAATCCCAACAAGTTTGGTGGTGAAAAACGTTCGAAAATTACCTGGAGGAGCTCAGAATGGTGGTCGCCGATGGAGAAGCTTCACGAAAAATTGGTGGCGCGACGAAACAGTTAGGGTTTCTGCGTTTCGCGTAGAGAAAACCCAAAAATTGATGTCGGGGCTACGTGGTCAGACGTTACTTAACGTCGGTGCAGAGGGGGTCAAACGTTAAATTAAGTCGGGGCAAAGTGGGTCAGACGTTAAATTAAGTCGGGGGCAGAAAGCTCAGACGTTAATTTTTACATAACGTCAGGATACTGTGGGTCAGACCTTAAATTACGTCTGTGTTGGAATGGGCAGACGCTAAAAAAATCAAATAATTTACAAAAATGTCACCGGTCATTTTTAACGTGGGACTTTTTCTAGACAAACGTTATATGAGTGACGTTATAGGCCTTTTTTGTGTTAGTGGACGTAGTGGAAGAAGATGAGTGGTTAAATTGGAGTGAGTGGAGAATCAGAATTGATCTAGGTATATATATATATATATATATATATATATATATATATATATATATATATATATATATATATATATATATATATATATATATATATGCTGTAAATAATTTTTGTATTGAATCTCAAATAGGAAACTATGTGTAACTCAATGCAACAATGATCTCAAATCAAACAAAATAAATCAATATATTTAAGCATATAATTAGTCACATATCTAACATACAAAAAATAAACAACATACTAGAAAATTATAGGCTCATATTAAAAATAAATTTCAAAGATAATAATAGGAATCTAGGAGCGTGAAAT
The DNA here is from genome assembly GCF_037176805.1 of Vigna unguiculata. NCBI lineage: Eukaryota > Viridiplantae > Streptophyta > Magnoliopsida > Fabales > Fabaceae > Vigna > Vigna unguiculata. The sequence goes on along the minus strand of NC_140793.1, from coordinate 7,823,401 downwards.
GCGAGAAAGAATGAAGGAGGATGCAACCTTAGATGCGTTTTTAAAAACTAAATAATCTCATCACAATGGGATAGTACCTGAACACGAATGGCAGCAAAAAATGCAAACTTTACCAATAACGAACCAAAGGAAGAAACAAACTCAACAAAAAATGCAAAATAAAAAATGAAAGGATCACTCACTTGTTCAATGTTTAGCCACAAAGAGTGAAGGTCCTTTAGAACTTTTGTGCAATATGACGACAAACAGTGGAGACCTCTTGGAAATCATGACGACAGAGGGATGAAGGCGAAGGAATGGTGTTTAGTTAAAAAAGTAGAAGATATGCTATGGAGGGTGTGGGTAATGGATACACAATGGAGAGAAAACTACAAAAATAAACTTAGGGCCTTTGAAATTTTCGTAAAATTTAACCCTAGACAGAAACCTAAATTGTAATAGGCTTAAATTTATTAATAATTAAAGCCTAGAGCTTTTCACTCAATAATAATTTTGAAATTTTATTAAATATTTAGGCTTCAGTTCCCTCAAAATCGAAGCATATAGATTGTATAGGCTTCGGTTTCCAAAAAAACTGAATACTTCTCGCTCAAATAAAATAATTTTAAAAAGTGACAATTTTGAAATTTTCATAGCAATCGAATCATATAGAAGAATAGGTTTCGGTTCTCCCAACGATCGAAGCCTATGAGTTCGCGAAAATTTTCGAAAAGGCCATCACATTTTCATATGCTTTGTACCATTTATAATTTCTTTTAAATTTAATGAAATCACTCACAAAATTTCCACTATTTTTTTTATAAATCAAAACAACTTCATTTTCTTTATTTTCCCTTTAGTTTTACTTCATCAAACTAATCCTTCAATCTAAACAATTGATTCCCATTCAAGTGATAATTCATCTTTATGATGCTCATCTTGGAGAAGGGAATATCTATCAAGTTGCTTATCATTGCTTCCCTCTCCCAAGTCATCCATTTTTCTCTTTTGAATCTTGTTCTTGTACTTTTATTGTGTTTAAATTGTTGGATTATATGGTTTCAATGTCATTTTATTCTTGTTCTTATGACAATGTTGTTCATAGTTTCCTTTATCACATATCCTATTCTATATTTGATTCTAATATTCTTGAAAATTTGTTGTTGGAACTGGAGTTTTTCTTGAGTTTTCATGATTTGAAACAACTGGGAACATAATCTCTATCTAAATTTTATGTTTCGTATATTAAATGCTTTTTCTATTTATATGACTCTTATAACTATCTTTGATTGTGAATACTAGATTGCTTAAATCATGAAAAAGAAGTTAAAGACTTTAAAAGGTGCGTGAAGAAACTAATGAAACTAAATCGAGTTTACGATCAATAGACTCTGGAAACAGCCATGCACAGAATCTCATATCAAAAAATCGAATCACTTACACCTCTTTGATTTCCCCGAAAGAAGGTGATGAACAAAAAACATGAAAAAACAACTAAGGAAACACGCGCACCCACCTAAACGCATCTAACCACGTTGATTTGTCGAGGGAAAAACGAAAGAAGCTAAAGAACAAAAGACAAAATTTTGAGACCAAAAATTTTGAATTAAAAAAAAAAGAACCTTTTTTGATTCGATGGGTCGACATGTTTATTCATTTATGTGTTCCCTGTCATCATGATCTTAAACTCCTCGAAATTAATCATGCCGTTACCGTCACCGTCGACGCCGGCGATCATTCTCCGGCACTCGTCGATGGAGCACGCGTCGCCGAGGCTGGCCATGACCATGTGCAGCTCCTCGGCGGTGATGGAGCCGTTGCCGTCGATGTCGAAAATGGAAAATGCTTCTTTCAGATTCTCAAGGACCTCGTCGGGGTCTACACCCTTGGTGTTTAACTCGATGAACTCCTGCAAATTGATGTGCCCATCGCCGTCGCAATCAACGTCTTGAATCATTCTGAAAACCTCCTCTTCGGTGGCGTGTTGGCCGAGGCACTTCATCATGGACCCCAGTTCCGACGACGAGATTCTCCCGTCGCCGTTTGCATCGAACTTTCTGAAGACATATTCCAACTCCTCCGTTATGGCGGCACGTGAATGATTTTGTCGCAATGACAGTGATGACGGTGGTGGCGGTGGTGGCGATGAAAGCAGTGACATGGGTAACGATGATGATTTGGACGATGACGATGACGACTTTGACAAGGTTGTCTTGGGCAGTTTTTTCTTCTTGCCGAAGAAAGATCTGAGGCCCATGATGTTTTCTTTTTGCGGACGCTGGTGGAAACAAACGTCGAAGAAAATCAGAGAAAGAACTCCTTCTTGTGCACACAGGAGAATCTGTGAAAGTTATTATTGGAAAGCTAAGAGTAGTGGCTAGTGTTTGTTTTTCTATATTAACAACCATTTTTGCGTGATAACAGCACTTTCAGGAACAGGGTTGTTAGGTCAACACTACGTTAATTATCATAATTTCTCTCTTCCATCTACCATCATACATTTTTAACATTCATTGTTTGAAAAATATTATACATATTCATTTCAAAAATTAGTTTTCTTAATGTTGATAATACCTTGAAATAGATTGTCAGGTGGGTAGCAGTTAGGAGAGTGTCAAAGTATATCATTTCTGTTTATTCATTCATCACTCTAATTTTAGTATCTCAAGTGGAAACTAATTATAAGTTTGCTTCTCATTTTTGTTTAGCTTTAATTAAGTATGCTATATATATTTTATAAATTTTATTTTTAAACTTATTTTTCATTTAAGAAAAAGACAATGATAAAAAACATTGAATATTCAATAGAAAAGATGTTAATATAAATTTGATTTAGAGCACGTAAATTTATCAAGTATATAAAGCATAATTAAGTCTTTTTCTAGAAATACAACATTAAATTCTTTCTTTTATATAATAAGGCTTCCTTTGGGTTACAATGAAATTGGAGTTGCATTATCTGGTAAATTCTTTACGTCTTACTTTTAAATGCTGTTAGATGATTAGTTGTAAAATTTTTAATTTTAGTTTCAATCAATAAAATTACAGCTAAAAGAATTAATGTAATTTTAAATGTAATGACTGAAAACATAAAAAAAAAAGTTAAAAAATAAGCGTAAAATAATAAACTACTCTTTTAAATTTTTTTTTTCTTTTGTCAATCGTATTACTAATGTACGGACGTGCTTGATAAAATTTGGTGACGAAAAACTACGTTATTTGAATTAAAACAAATTAAATTTTATTTGGGTTTTTTTGGTTGAACCAGTAATTCAAGAGATTTTCAATTTAAATGTATTAAATAAAAGTTAAATATAGAAAAAATATCTTAAAAATATTTTAATAAAAAAGGTTTTTATTTTTGAAATATATAATAATGAAAATTCTACTAATTTGGAAAGATTTAACTCCTTTATCTAAACCCTCCATGAGGTGTCCAACATAGCTTGACTAGGATAAAAGACATCAAAAGAAGCTAAATTGAATTAGAAAAACACCGAGAGAAGAGCAATTGAATTAGAAAAACTACTACAAAACGTGGAATCAACGAGGATATTAGACACTACGTGAGCAGTTTAAGACAATTACTTCAAATTATGTATTTTCTCTTTATGTGGAGTAACAGTTAGAATCAGTGGAAAAATATGAATTGATCGATCAAATATAAATAAGGGATGAAAAATTGTAGATACATTTTCAAACATTATAAGAATATCGTAAAGAGGAAGAAATGGCAAATCTAGTGTTGATTGTAGCTTTCATTGATTTTCCTTACCAGTTTTTATTCTATCCTTAGTAATTTATTTTCCTGCAATTTACATTTATGCAAATCCTTCATCTCCATTCTCTTATTCTTCTCCACTCTTCATTTTTATCTTTTTCTTTCATCCAGCATCCCACTTGTTGAAAAGTAAGAAAAAACCAAAAATATGATTATTGGAAAAAAAATGCACAAATTGTTGATTGAAGTCCAAATTAAATGAAAATTTAACAATTTAAGTATTATGGTGACTTTGATTTATAATATAACATAAGTGAATTTTTGTCACATTCACTTTAACAATAGATGCATAAATACCTATGCACTTGTAAACAAATCGAAAAACTCATTAGTTTGCTAGCTCACTATGCATGAATCCGCGTGGAGTAATTGGATTCATGGAATTGTAAAAGCATCGAATCCAAATCCTCGAGAAACACATCAACAATACTTCTAAACAAAATTTGGATTAAACCATTTCAAAATTCAACAACAAAAAGAATCCAATATCACTAACCAAATTATCTTATTACCCTTTGTTTACACCTACTAGAAAACCTTCTCTCTTCTTAGTTAATTCATTCAAAATTTTCCATTTTAATTCACATAATTGAAATATAGTTCACGAAGTTCTTAATTTATTTATTTTTCTTCATTTTATATTGTTAATTATTTTAACTCAAGACTATTTCTTAACTATAAAAGCATAATGAAGCAGCTACAACTCCAAAAAAAAAAAAGCCTTTGTTGTCATTTTCATAAAAATGTCGCACTATAAGTAAGAAGTTTATTTAATTATCTTCTCTTCCGGTCAAAAAAGGTGTAAATTAACCTTAGACCAAAGACAAAAATAAAGAAGTATTTTAATCTTAGCTAATTACTCACTTAGGCCAAAATAATTTCCTCATTTAACCATGGGAGTAACACTCTTATTTATAAGCAAGTCGGGTACAATTTTTAGATATACATAATTAAATATTCTCAAATAATCTAATCAAAAGATAATTAGTAAATAACAACAATAATATATCCTAATATGTTTTATATTCATCAAATGTAGATGAAATTTTTCTCCAAGATTCTCCTTTATATTATCAAATATTGTCCTCTCAATCTTAGCTTCCTATAGGGAGGTCGATCCTAGGGTGACATCCTTGCAAATCTTGAACCATCAACAGCTACCCTTAGTGATGTCTGTCCTAGGGAGACATCCTTCTAGATTCTTGCAATGACCTTGGCTTTGTGGAAACGTGTTTTTTGACTTGAATTTTCTCCTGATTCCTTGGCCTATTGAATACCTCAGTTTATTGGAGATCTTCTCCATCCAGAAGGGCACATCTTCTATTTTTAATTTTAATGAACTTTTCTTATTTGCATCTTGAGATCCATTTAACTATTTAAGTTTTTTCGTCGTAAAATTTCTATCAAGAAAGGAAAACGAATTCAATGCCTTCCTTCATCACCAAGAAAACTACAAAAAACCTTCAATCATTTGACTAACACCAATTCATTCAACATTGAGGCAATTGGCATCAACACTTGCGAGTGTTAATATTCCTAATATTGAAGTGATTTCCACTTTTATCCTTAATGAAGAAACAAGAATACCTTTAAATCTAATAAGTAAAATTTACTTAAAAGCTGAATATTGTTTTATCCTCGATTAATAACTTCATGTTCCATTCTTTATGTAACAGTTAATTAGGGAAAAGATCCAATAACCAATTTCGAGGTCACCAACCTTAATGATTAGTATCAAAAAGCGAGGATATTATTCCTTTAATTAGGAAGTCTAAAAACCCTCTACTCGAACAAGTATGTTTCTATCATGTATAAGTTATCCATTATTCTAATTTTTTTACAATGAGTTACTTATATGTATATATAACCTTATCATTTATGTTTTCAAGACGTTATCAACGAAACACTTAACATTTCTCATTTTGATGCCTTCTCTATTATGAATCAAAACCTAATCTAGTTGAACTCTTTTTATAATTTAGTGACTTACTTCACTAAGTTCCATTTGTAGTAAATGAAGTTCTTTCAATAATCTTCTTATCCAAATCACGTAACAGGTTCATGAAGTTATTGTCAGATATTTTGACTCGCATGTTAAAAGTGTGACAATGGTTACTTCTTTGAACTCCAAGAAAAAGCACATCCTCCCATTAACGGAGTAAACTTTGGTTGAGAAGTTTACGTCTATTGAGCTTAAGCCACAAAAGCCATAACATCACATAATATCAAGTTTTAAAACAGTAATCTAGTTGTGACCTATTGGCAAGTGAACAAAGTCAGTGTTAGTACAACCGAATGGAAATTATTGTATCTACAAGAATTTAGCAACTATATTGGTAGTTTGTTATTAGATTTTTTGTATGAAAATATTGATAATAGTATATATTATATAGATTGAGTGAAATGGAGGCTATGATTGGATTTCATCTCATCCTTTTCTATTGATCTTGTCTATTTACTATATAAATCATTCAATGTCCAAAGAGTATTCTAAGGTAGATTTAGGTCCATTCTTGCAGCCTAGAACCTAAAAACTTCATACCTAATGTGATTCATCCACTCTTGCATAATGAATTCTTGCCTTAAGTGCATGACTCTTTTATCTAGCCCACCTTCTAGATCATGTGAAAGACAAGAATGTCATGATTTGATTGGACCACAATTTAAGACTAGTCTTTCATCTCAATCCAAACTAGTGAAATAAGTTGAGTTGTCAATTCATCCAAGAAATTATCACAAATCAAACCACAAACATTTGAATCAAAGTATAGATAAATATCCAAGAAGTAGGAGTACTAAGAATTATAATTGATCACATCCAACCTCAATACGAGAGAGTTTAGCTACTCATAGAATATTGCAATGCAATTCCAACAACATTTATACATAGAACTTACAATAAAAGCATATTTCTCTCAAGCCTCCAACTATATTTCTACTCTATTACTACATTTTTAATCCTTAACTAAATGCTTAAAACAAAGATATGAGGTCTTCATTTATAGAAATTTTCACCAGCGGTTAGCTTTAGCCTTTGGCGCTCAACCACAAACGTTCTCTTCTGTAGAGGGTTTTATTCTTTCTTTGCTGCATTAAGTTCTCAATGCCACTTTCTTGCTGCTTAAGTTGTGTACCACCTTTTATTAACCTCCTTTAGTGCTCAAAGCAAGTTTCTTGTAGCTTAGCTGCAAAAGCCACATTTTAGATCTTTCCTAACTGTCTTACCAGCGCTCAACACTATTTTTGTGGCTTAACTGCAAAAGGCACATTATGGATCTTTCCTTGGCTGTCTTACTAGCTCTCAACTGTGAATTTTTGGGCTCAGCTGAAAAATCCTTTAACTCCTTGAGAAATTGTTGCAAATCATCATAAATTCATCAATTTCCTATTTTTCTACTTCTCAATACTTCATTCTATAATTATAAGCTAAAAGGGGTTGTTTACTTACAAAATATGATGAATTAAGGCATGATAAGTGTTAGATTTATATGGCAAATTAACGTATTCTAGACACTTATAACCCATAAAAAATATAAATTCATTGGTGTTCTTTCTATCACTGATATATCCCATATAATCACTATCATAAAATCCCTGAAGTTTGAAATCATTAGAAAATTAATAAAATAACCCATAATCAAGAGTACATTTTAGATAATAGAGTATTCTTTTAGCTACTTTCATATGAGTAAAAGTAAGAGTCTTAATGAATCAAATCACTACTTCAACAACTTAAAAAACCATCGGGCATTCCCAAATGATGGGATAAGCACCTCCAAGCTATATGACTCAAGCAAGGTGAAGACTTCCCAAATGGGAGGTGGTTTGTGAAAGCTTGATGCTTGGTGCAAATATGGTGGTTTTGATGTGATGAGATGATGGCTTCTTGATGAGCAATACTTCACAAAGAATCTCCAGATCTAAGGTCTATTCGGTGGAAACTCCTTGCAAGGTCGTCAATCGTCGATCCTTCGGTAGAGATCGACTAAACACGCATAGCGAAAAAATTAAAACAACCAAGTTCCGTTTATGGAACTTGGAATCTCACTAGCGAGGAAAATCTAGGGTTTACTCTCGGTGAAGGTGAGCTATGAAAAAAGGGGGATAAACCACACTCTCATTTATCAAAGCTAAACAATACAAAAGGTTGGTCTGCCTTTATATAGGTGAAGGCAATTGGAAAAACGAAAGAAACGAAGGAACATCGTCTAACAACATCCTAACGGCGAGAAGAGGAAAACCCTTTAGGCTAGGGCTTTACAAAAAAAAAAGCAAAACAAACCTTAACGGAGTAAACTTGGCAAGTGAGCAGAGGAGCCCTAACACTAAGGGTTGAGACACATGAAGGGGTCAAGAAGAAACCCTGGTAGAAGGCGCATTTTCAGGAAAATGGAAGTTAGCATATGTGTGGTTGTTTCAGGTTTGTATGTTGGTGGTAGTGGGCTGATTTGAAATGAAGCCTAATTGATACGCATGACTACTCCACATTCCAACACATGTTGCATGATGTGCTGAAGTTAGATAAGAAAAGATGGGGACGTTGATGGTTGATTGGGTTATGTAACACCTGTGAAATTTAATTAATTAATAAATGTGGGTAGTGGGAGCCTTTATGGAAATTAATGTTAACTTGTATAATGTGGAAAAGTATTAGCTCAAGTGGTTGATAGTACTTGATCGTGTTAAGAGGACTTGGGTTCAAGTCTTTTGTGTGTCATTTAATTTATTATTATTTTAATAACATGTTGGATTATGATGAGTGATAATAAAATCCTAGATTTATAGAAATTATCATGAAACATGAATTGGTTGAATGGTTATGCATTGATTTGATATTAGATGGTTGTGTGTTCAAACCTTGATAGACACGAATTAAGCTTTATTTTTGCTAAAATTACTTTTGGCATGAATGAGGGATTAGAAACCCTAGTCATCCCAGAGAAGAATTGGAAGGGTTGAGTGACTGGTTGTGGCATTTGATGGCCATTAACGAGGCAACCAGAGAAATTAATTGGAAAATTTAGAGAGCATTGGAACTTCAAAACAGAGGAGGGTTGAGAGCTGAATTGAGAGGCCATTGTGGATCAAGGAAGAAGCCAAGAACCATCAAATTTTAAGTAAGGAAACCAAGTTAGGGGAGTTTAACCCGTAAATTTCATGCTATTGTGGTATGTTATAAAAGTACATGTTTTCCTCTGAATAAACTCGTAATTCTAGATTTTTGGAAATTTTCCAAAAACCGCCTGGCGGGCCTTCAAGGTCGCCAAGCAACTCATGTGTTTTACAATGTGTTTTTGGGTTCCTATGAGGAACCGCCTGGCGGCGTGATCGTGCCGCCAAGTGACGCAAGTTGTGCAACCTAGTTTTTGGATTTTTAATGAATGGTCTAGTGGTGATGAACACCCGCCAGGTGACGCGAGCCAAATTTGACTTGTTTTGGCTGTTTGGGATTTTCTCGGTGGATTTTGAATGGGGTAAAAGGGAGTTTCATCAGTTGTTTGATTATTAGAGGTCTGTGATTATTGAATTACGTGTTGATTGGAAATTAATTGTGGAAAATATGAACAATACATATAGGGTTTAACAATTTGGGGGTTTTGATGGTCTGAGATTAACTGCTGTGTAATTATACTCTATAGTGTTACTGGATATAGTTTGAGTGAAGTAATTGTACAACTAGGATCATGGTGAATTGCGGAATTGCGAAAATAGGCCAAATAAAGAATTTGGCAAAATGGGAGGATCTTCATAGGTGCTGGGAAATTCTAGAATTTTTCTAGAATGGTATGCACCGCCTAGCGACATAAGGCCTGCCGCCAGGTGCCAGCGTAGTGTAATACAACTATGCATGGTTGTGAGGGAAATTAAAGGTTTGGGGTTTTTCATGGTTATTTGTTTTAGGTTGGTGAATTATGGGGCAACTTGATCAAGGGTGAGTGAATTGAAAACACCTAAGTTATATGTAAATTATGATTTGTTAAGTATATTGGAATAGGGGGAATTATGATGATAGAAATGTTGTGTTAGAGCTTGAGATACCAGTTGTAATGCATAATTTAGTTGCATTGGGATATAGGAATCTGATATTCTCTGTTTGAATACCTTAGTTGTGTTTGATGGTATCTTGGGGTGAAGTTGAGGCTAGAAGTGTAGTAGGTTAATTCATCATTGGAAATTATTATGGTATTATGAGGGGAATTGTGCTTAAAATACATGTTAATAATAAATGAGAGTGTTCCTATGATTAGATTGCACTTGGGAATAGGTTAAAGTGTGAGAATAACTCCTAATGGAAAAAAATCATAAGCGTATTATCACCGTTAGGCAATAGAATTGTGGATTCTACAGTATGGACCACAGATATGGTTGTATCAACCAACTTCGACTAGAAGATGCGACTACCATAATGGAGCAATGAGTGGAAGCGTTCTGCAAGAGACTCAAACCAGTACTACGTGAGTACTGATATAGCACCTAGCGGTGGGGATTGAACCGCCAGGCGACAGTACACTATCAGAGGGTCACTGTGTGCATGGCGCCTGGCGGCGTACGTGGCTCCGTAAGGTGATAATCGTAAGGACAGTGGCATCAGATTTTGTATACCCAACGAGATCCAATAGGACATTTTCCTGGTGGCAATGGAACTAGATGTCATGTATGAGTCTAATGTAGAGCAGTAAGTTCCTCAACTATAACATTCAGCCAAAGTGGATCACAAACAACCTCTCTATTTGATGAAGGCTCGTGAAGACGATTAATAAAGGCAATAAAAATAGCAAATGAACCAGAATAAGAGGAATAAACAAAATCAGATAGTTGAGTAGACTTACGATTACGACTAGGTTGAACAGGTGGTAGAGGAACCATAACCTTAAGAAATGATTGAGCTTGCGTAGTAGGAGAATTAACAAGTACAACCTCTGGTGTGGTGTTTGTAATTGGTACTAAGGCAGTTTCTGCAATTTGTAGATGTAGTGTCATTAATATCAAAAAGATCAATTTTAATGACATCATATGTAGTCAAATAATGTGAGCTAGCTGGAATAAAAAAGAATCAAATATGTTCTAAAAACACAACATGATGTGAGACATATAATTTTTGACTAACTGGACCAAAGCAACGATATCCCTTCTAAACAAGACTATATCCCAAAAAGACACACAAAGCAGACTTAGTTGATAATTTAGTACGCTCAACATGTGGTTTTAGAACAAAACAGGTACATCCAAAAACATGCAAAACAAAGTAATCAGGTGTAAGACCATATAATTTTTCAAAAGGAGACAAACGAGAATTATGTGAAGTTGGGATTTGATTCACAACATGAATTGCTATAAGAATATTTCCCCCTAGAAGACACTTGGAACATCTATATATAACAAGAATGAGCTTGCAGTCTTAAAAGGATGACGATGTTTTCTTTCAGAATGCCATTTTGTTAAGGAGTGTCAGTGCAAGAGGTTTGATGTATAGTTCCATTAGAGGCAAGTAAAGTGGTAAAATCATTATAAGTGTAATCACCCCAAAGTCACAACGAAAGGTTTTTATGGTAGTAGAGTGTTGGGTCTTTACAAGAACATTGAAATTTATGAAAATTGTGAGATAATCAGATTGACGTTTCATAAAATAGATCCAAATGAAATGATTAAAATCATTAATGAAAAAGACATAATATCTAGAACCTCCTTTAGTGGATATAGGAGAAGGTCCTCACACATCAGAATGCACAAGATCAAAAGGAGAAAGAGGAGAATAAATACTTTTATTAAAAGGTAAAGCAGAAAATTTTGCTAGTCTACAACTACTACAATCAGAAATATCATCATTGTCCACAATACCCAAGACTCCCATAGACGGTAAAAACTTTAAACCAGATGTTGAAACATGACCCAAACGGGAATGCTATAAATAAAGAGGCGAAGAAGAAGAAGATAAACGAAATGAAGATAAAAATTCCACCTTGCTTACGACCTATCCCAATCACCTTCTAAGATGTGTGGTCTTGTACAAAAAATTTAGATGGAGAGAAATACACATTATATCCAGAATCACAGATTTTCCCAATAGAAGCAAGATTCATAGCAAGACCAGGTATGTAGTAAATATCAAACAAAGACAAAGATGGTGTAAAAATGGTACCAATACCAGATAATGGAACATAATCACCATTAACAATTGCAATTGACATGGATGAGTTAAGTGATAATGAAATAAAAGAAGCCAAATGATGTGACATATGACTAGTTGCACCTAAGTCAATGATCCATTTGTTAGAAGATATAATTGGTGATAATGTACCTTGAGATTACAAGGCTATATTGGCCTGCAGCTGGTAAGCAAGTCTAATTTTCTCTACTAATAATTCATTAACATCATCAATAAAAAAGGCTGAGGGCTATGATGCAAAATTGAACCACACAAACTTTCAAAATCACTATGCAAGGCCATAAGAAATTGAACCAAACATTGTGATTCCTTATGGGTAATATACAATGCAAAAAATACTTAATTATGCATGCTCAATCAAGGTAAGTTGATCCCATAGGGTTGTCATGAAAAAATAAAAGTCCTAAAGCTCATATCATTTTGCTTAAGTGCACAAATATCTGTCTCAAGTTAATATTGTTTGGCAAAATTAGACTATGTATACAATCGAGATAATTGATCCCATACCTCCTTTGCAGTATCATGTTTTTCTTATTGAACACCAATCTTGTGACAGAATTATTGACCCAAGTTATAATTTTAGAGTTAACAACTTCCCATACCTCTAAAGCAATAGCATAATCATCGACTTTGGTTTCAATCGATTTTGCCTTAATACCTAAAATATAATCCCAAATGGACTTTCCATGAAGAAATTTTTTCATAACATAACTCTAGTAGGAATAATTTTTACCATCCAATTGCACACTAATAGACTAAAGAGAATCATCTTTACAAGTCGCCATAAAAAATAGAATACAAAACAAAAATTCGAACCACATAGTGGAAGCAACGAAAAAAACATAATACAAACTCAATATTAGACAATTGCAAATACCTTAAAATGACATAACGAACATGATGCAGAACCTTCAAAAATGCCTTAAAGTAGAAAACAAAATTGCGATCTGGTGAAACTTAAATTGTGAAAGAGGCTCAAGGCTTAGGATTTAGGAAAGAGTATATTCTCAATCATAAACTTTGTGCAAGAGGATAAGGTCTTAGGGCTTAGGAAAGAGAAAATACTACAATAATCTCTTCTCAATCATAGATCGTTTAGGGTTCTTGATACCATGTTGAAAACAAAGAAATATATGAAGAAGGGGATTGTGTAGTATTGATTGTGTATAAAATATTACAAGAGGTGTGTTATATATACACACAAAGCTAACCCTAGAAACCACTAGTAAATGGACGTATACTAACAACATATTCTTGGATTTACCCCCTAGAAAATTGTATGTATGCAATTTGTTTATTAGCAAGACATAAAGCAATGCCAATACCCATCTCTTCGAAGGTTTGTCCTCTAGTTCTTCAACATTGAACTCTTTCCCATTTAGTTCTTCCCAAGTTTCAATTAGTGGAATCTCCACAACACACAAGCTACCATTTGAAAGAAATGTTGCCAACTGGTCCTTCGTGTTTTTACAATATACTACCATACTCGAACATGAGAAGAGAATTTCAGGCTAAATAAGGTAACAGTAAGGAGTGGAGGTAAATGTAGCCCCAATGCGTGCATGAAGAAAAAAAAGGAGAGTGGCATACTTACGATGCTGGCAAGGGCTCTAGATGCGATAGGTGTAGTCATCGGTGGTTGGATTAAAGAGGTGTAGGGGTAAAGATGAATAAGGGATAGAAAGAGAGAAATAAGAAAGGGAAAAAAGAAAAAAAAATGTAAAAGAAAACTAAAAAAAAAATTACACTTGTTAGTCATTTATCAACTAGCCACGTGTTAGCCAAGTGTCCACATCATCTTCGTCGCTACATAACTCATCAAAAAATTAACTTTGTTCAAAATGAAGGATGTATTCCATGCATCTAAAAGATATAAGGATGAATTTCATACGAGTTTTGAAATATGGACAAATTTCAATTTCACCTATAAGTAGAGGGTCCAAAAACATATTTAACTCTTTAAAATACAATTTGCGTGTAAATTCAACAATGGTTTTAGTGAGAACCATTGATATATGTGATTTTTTTTTAAATTTGATTTGTTTTTTTTTTCTCAAACTTTAAACTTTGAAGAATTTAATTCAAACATAGATATATAGGCACAATTTCTTATGAATTACCATACTGCAAACATAAATGCATAATTAAACACTAAAAGAAATTTCATTGAAGTATGTAAATCATTATAGATATAACAAAGTGTTAAGTAAAAATTAAAAGTTTTATAAAGATATAACTATAAAAAATATACTATCTTGTCATCTAATCTAATGTGTGATGAAAAATTACATGTGAGACAAAGAGAGTTCATTGTTCGAAAGATAGAAGAAGATATTTTAGAGTGTTTACTACTAATATATCTAATTATCGTTGTAATAATTAATTTATAATCACACCTCAATTAACTTAAAAAAACTAAATTATTGTGAAAAGTTTTGTGGAAAGTTGTATTTGCGAAAATTGAAAGTTACATGTCCCTTCTACTATATATCTAAGAAAATGTTAGGATAATGAAGTTACTGAAGTAGACATTCTCCTTCATTGACACGTGCGCTAGAGTAATGGTATTTTGGTCATTTTTCTGTTGTAGTGTTTTTGGCGGTGCAGTGTGTTAAATGGTCTGATAGACATTTGCTGTCAGATTTCAAGATCCTTCTTCTCTAAGCCAAGTTAGTTGTGTCCTTCTTCTCCAGGCAACTTTCTTCTTCGTTCCTCCTTCTTCTCTATTTCTCCTTCTTCTTCATTCCTTTCTTATTCTCCGTAAGTTCATTTTCTTAACTTCTTCACTACTTTTGATCTGTTGATCGTTGTTGTTGATATTTTATTTTATTTTTATTTAAAGTTAAATATTTTGTATTTATTGTTTTTTGTTCTTCATGCATTTTTCCTCTTTATCCATTGTTTTTGTACTTCATCATTGTGTTGTAGTATCTTTTAAAAGACGTTTATAGAAGTTTCCTTTTGTTTCAGATATTATTTGTTCATCGTTTTTAGAAGACGTTATGATGTTTTTGTTGAAAAGAAGTTTTTTTATGCTTTTTGTAGGATTTTTTTTTGTTCATTATTGTGTTCTTTTTGTTTAGAACTTATTGAAAGTCTTTTTTAGTTGTATGCACATTATTTGTTGACGAAAGTTTTTATTTATTTATTTATTTTGCGCTTTATTTTGTTGTTATTTTGTTGAAGATGATTCGTACCTTGATATTTTGTTTTGTTTATTTTTAGTTTATTTATTTGAAGTCGTTGTGTCGTTGGTTGAAACTTAACACCTAATTTATTATCATGTATTAGATGGCAAAAAAAATTGATATGATCAAGGATATTGATGGAAGAAGGGAAATATTGAAACTTGTTGTCAGAATCATAGATTTGTGGTATGTTGAGTCATGGGATTCCAAACGAAGTATGGAAATGGTTCTGACGGCTCAAAAGGTAATGTAAAGTACCATATTTTAGCATGTTGTATATTTTATTTTATAAGATGACAACTATATTTAACCATATGTGTTAATTTGTTCTTCATGGTGATCTTATTGTTGCAATGATTAAGAAGGAAGATATGGGTGTTTGGGAAGATAAGCTAAAAGAGGGTGAAACTTAAATAATGCATAACTTTAAACTGTTGAAGAACATAGCTCAATATAGAGTTTGGGAGCATCCATTTAAGCTGTTGTTTATAGGAGCAACGTCTATACGACCACAACCCATTGCAAGCATACCTAGAAAGCTTTGGAAGTTCAAAAGTATAAGGGATATCATTGATGGAAAGTATTGTGCTGATTTGTTGGTTGGTAAGTTTATTGTTGTATCCTAATGTATGTGTCCTATATTTAGTTTTTTTGTTGATTTTTTTCTTTTTTTACATGTTAGATGTGATTGGTGTGCTGGACAATGTAGAGGAGAAAGTCCATTCGAAAAATGTTGTGTTTGACCTCAGATTTGAGGTTGGTTTCATTATGTATGGTGTTTTATATTTACAGTAGTTTTTTAATTATTTGATAACTATTTTGTAATGTGGTGTTGTTATGTCATTAATGCAGTGGTGTTATAATCTGTTGCACATTGTGGGATTCATATTGTGAGAAATTATTGAGTTATTGGAGGACACGTCAAACATTTAATCTTGCTATTATTCTTACTCAGCCCAACATAAAGGTTGCATCAGGTATGAATAAAGTCATTACTATATTTAGATTATCATTATTATTTAATCTAATTTAATTAGTTTGTATAGGTCCATGGCCAGTGTCACTGTCTAATTCTTGGAATGGTTCGAAACTTATAATGGGCGATGACATACCTGAGCTGATTGATTTTAAGAAGCAATTTGCATAGTATGTTTATATGTTAGCCATCTATTCTTCATTAAAAGTTGTTTTCATAAACACTAACTAATGTGTACTGTGTAGAACCTCTGGCAGTGAAACTTTTGAGGAGGGGAGTCAATATAGTGGCTCTTCGCAGATTAGTCATGTTTATAGGTTTATGTATAAAACTGTTGTTAAAAGTGTTTCAGAGATTATCATTGTATTAGAGGTAGTTCTCATGTTTGTAAATTTCTTTTAAGTCCATTTTCTAATTGTTCATCATATTATTGACCTTTTTTGTATTGATATAGGAAATTTCTTGTGTTACTGTTGCACGTATACTTAAATTTAACTTAGGAAATGATGGATGGAATTATTTGGTGTGTAACGTATGTACGAAAAGAACTCATGAAGTTTGTTCTTTTAAGTGTCTTAGTTGTGATGCTTTTAACGATTCTCCAAGAATACAGTTATTAAATGTTAAATTTATATGTTATACCTTATGTCATAGTGTTAATTCTAATATAAATTTTTGTAGATACAAGCTGGAAATTCAAGTCACTAATGGGAAAAAGGTGGCCAATTTCATGCTTTGGGACCAAGATTGCATGAATTTAATTGGTGTATCTGCTGCTGATTTGAGAAAGAAAATGATCAAGGTAGAAGAAATGCAGTCTGTTTTAGAACTTAACTTATTTTACAAGAAACATTTTTGTAAACAACTTAGTAATAATTTATTTTGTTGTACTTGGTTTATATTAGCATGGTGAAGACGATCCTAAGTGTTTCCCAGAGGATCTAGATGTTATTTTAGGATGTACTTGGGCTTTTAAGGTTAAGCTACAAGGAAAGAACCAACCTGCCTCAGTTATGAGAGTTTCTACTAACGTGGAAATTATTGATCACGTTAAAGCACTACTTGGACAAGAGGAGGTAGTATTGCAATATTTTGTAGTCATAACCTGAAATATGAATCATAGTTTTATTACTAATTGATTTTGTTTATAACACTTTGCAGGCAAGCCAAGTTGGTGAATGTATGGTTAGTTGTCCATCTAACATAGTTCTTGATATTTGCAATTCCTCGGTAAGTATAGTTGAATTTAATTTTGTTTCTTAATGACAACAATGATAGTTTGTGTTTTTAAATTCTAATTGCAAATGAATTATGCAGGCAATGGTTATTGGTAAATGTAGCAATGCCAGTGTTTCTGATGTACCAACTTCTAGCGGGACTTCTTTAGTAAGTATTTCAAATATGGTCATTTTGGTTGTAAGATAAATTGTTATACAATGTTTGAAATTAATTAATTATATATATATATATATATATATATGTTGTCAGGCAATTGAACTTGCTGAATGTATTGGTAATGCTGCATGTGACTTAACAGCTGATACTGATAGTTCATTGGTAAGTATAATTTTAGTTCAGTTAGCATAGTAATATAACTGATGCCTTGAATCTGTAACATGATTATGTTCTCATTGAAGATGTGCCTTTCTTCCACCGTTGATGATGAACCTGATATAGTTTTCTGTATGACGCCTACTGAAGATGTTTGTGCTCCCATTGATGATGTTCAAGACATTCCATCAAGTATCATGGAGTTTGATTTTCTGGAGGACATTCCTTTAGCTCAGTTATCAGCTACAAAGACTACAAAGCCAATCAAGAGTATCAAAAAGGAGAAATTATAAATGTATTAATATGGCCAGGAAAGTTTGTTAAAATGTTTTTGAAAACCTTTTTATCTTTGTATACCATATTGTAATTTCTATCGTAACTCATTCTCGGTCCTGTTTTGATGAATTCTAATTTTGAATTTAATGAATCACCTTTAATAGTTTTAAGGGTGCAAAATTGTAGAAGACAATTTCGAAGAATGCTATTATAACGTGATTGTTATTATTATATTTTAGATCTTTTTTTTTACAAGTAACTATATTGTTAAATTATGAAATTACTGCTATCTGTTTTGAAGTATTATTTAGTAATGACTTTAGATAAAAAATAAGTATAATGACTACTACACTTTTCGTTTATGGCTTATAATCAAGATTTTCTTTATTAAACTTCAATATTAATGAATACTACCATTAATTGACATTACTATGCAACATAATAATGATACTATCACAATATTGATAATGAATAAGCGCCCCAAAATAGATTTGTTGATTACAACTATAATAATACATTGTTATTTATAATTGATTAAATTGTGTGAATAAAGAAGTCATCCATGAAATATAATAATACAACACACAGGCAAAAATTGTAATAGTTAGAACTTAAGACACTTTTTGGTTTCGATGGGATGTTTTAGGATTCTTGAAAGGACATTCATATTGATTGAGAGGACATGCATTTAAAACTAATACTATTGTTGAACATTTAAATTTGGCATAAAAGTATGGAATGTACTATTACGGAGAAGTTGTTGATGGGTTTCCCTCATCAGAAAAGTATTGAACCTAATATTTCATTGTGGTATTAACAAGGTCATCTATAAATAAGCTACATTGAAAATGCAGGATAAGTGAAAGATAAGACATGTTAAGGTGAAAAGACCTCCATTTAATAACCCTAATTATATCGTGCGTACTAATATTAGTTTATACAAGTTTTATTTTTGGCGGTAAAAATTGATGGATTGTTCCATCCAGTAACATATACACCAAAAATTTGAGTAATGGTAATCTAATGAAGAATTTTGTAAAGCAAGTAGCAAAATATGGTAGAACACCAGATTTGTGAGGTTAGTAATGACTTAGAGCAGACAAATTTTATACTTGAGCAATGAAGAGTATTATTTGGCTAGTGGGTGATTTTTTAATTTCATCTACAATTGTTTTCTAGGAAGTTCGTCTTAAAGCTTTAATACCTATTACAAAACCTCTACATAACATTTACAGATTATTGGAAATGTTATATTGTTGTGTTAATGTTTTTCATGTACTGTTTTATCTATTAGGATGGATAATGAAAATACCAAGTTCAGTACAAGTGCAAGACTAAAAAGGAAACAAATAATCCAACAGAAGAGGATGAATGCTACGTGCATACAACAAAAGCACCCTGAAAAGAAAAGAAGAAATTGTACACCATTAGCTGATGTAACAAGTTGTTTTCTGAATGAAGAAAGGTCTCATAAAGAATTACCAATAAAAGGTCCACAACCTACTTTCGTGAATGAGCAAAGAGATATTGCTGGAAGCAGAAGAAAGCAACAAAATCTTCTTCGGAGGTTTGAAGCCACTGTTAATATGGTCACAATAACCAATGATTCCAACATGCCAACTTAATCAGTGCAGTTAGAAGATATTGATGAACTAGAGTTAGACCGAGATAATTCAGATTCATCTAATTTCCATGTACAAGGTAAAAGTAAGTTATAATAAGGAAATGAATATTGATATACTTTGTCAAACACTAAAATTATATCAGTATGATTACAATTGTATTAGATGAATACTTATTTTGCAAACAATCATGCAAAGTATGATATGAACTACGAATTCCTCAATCACAAAGAAAGATAAGGCTTCTAAAAACAATTATTGTAATATATTTTTACAATCATCTATGATAATATAAACTCACTAAGGTATTCATTTACGAGTTGTATGCAGATATAGGGGATCCAATCTATATTTGTCAGCATTGTAAAGGTCATATGTGGTATAAAGAACGTATTGACAAAACTCATCGAAGTATTAATCCCAACTTTCAACTGTGTTGTGGTAATGGAAAAGTGCAATTGCCAATGTTAAAGACCCCCTTGATGAGCTTCAACAACTTCTATTTCAATCTGATTCTAAACAAAGTCGAAGTTATCAACAACACATTAGAACATACAACATGATGTTTACATTCACATCTCCTGGAGCAAAAATTGACAATAAATATAACAATGGACGTGGACCACCAAATTTAAGAGTTCATGGCCAGTCATGTCATCGAATTTGTAGTCTTCTGCCACCACTTGGAAAACAGCCAAAGTTTGCTCAGCTATACATATATGATATTGATAACGAGATACACAATAGAATTCAATCTTTGAGGTAAACTACTATTATGGTTCCAGATTTTATTATATGATGAGGATATTGTTTTGATTTGAAATTCAATGTCGGTGTAGGAACCATAATGATATTGATGCTGAAATTGTAAGAACACTAACTGAGATGCTGGATAAGTACAATGTGCATGCCAAATCTTTCAGAATGGCTAGGGATCAATATGTAGAACAACCATTGTTAAAAATAAATTTGTCTAATAGCTCAACTCAGAAAGGGATCAGAATTGATTAATGAGTCTTTCACTTGGTTAAGTGGAATCTTGAAAGAATCTTTAAGTCTTATAACCCAATTAATCAATTCTGATCCCTTTCTGGGTTGAGCTATTAGACAGATATGTTTTTAACAATTGGTATCAGAGCTTCTTTATCTTCTCTTACAATCTTTCTTGATTACTTTAAACAGTCCATTAACACAAAACTGCGAAATTGATTAATTGGGTTATAAGACCTAAAGACTCTTTCAAGATTCATCTTAAACAAGTGAAAGGCTCATTAATCAATTCAGATCCCTTTCTGGGTTGAGCTATTAGACATATCTGATTTAACAACCATTTCATGATCTCAAGTTAAGGCTTATAGTAGATAGGCAAAAAGATGGACGAATATACAACATGCCAATGGTTTCAGAAGTAGCTGCATTAGTCATTGGTGATGTTGATAGCACTTCTCCTAAAGATATTATTATGGAAAGCAGAACAGGAAAGCTGCAAAGAATAAACGAGTTGCACACCAGTTATTTGGGTTATCAATATCCTCTATTGTTTCCATATGGTGAAGATGGTTATAGGCATGATATTAGTCATCGCGATTCTTTGGCATCAAAACGTAATCGGTTAACAATCAGGGAATGGTTTTGTTTTAGAATTCAGACTCGAGATTGTGAGGCAATGACTATTCTTAGATCTAGAAGATTGTTCCAACAATTTGTTGATGAGGGATACACAATGATTGAGTTAGAAAGGTTATCATTCATCAGAAACAATCAATCCAAGTTGAGGGTTGATAAGTATAATAACCTTTGTCAACCAAGTAATGAAAGCCAAATTGATGCCTCTAAAAAAGGAAAACGATTTGTGCTTCCATCAAGCTTTGTTGGTGGCAGAAGATTTATGGTTCAATTATATTTTGATGGAATGGCAATATGTGGTCATGTAGGATTCCCATATCTATTTGTAACTTTTACCTGCAGCCCGAAATGGCCAGAGATATCTCGAATATTAAAGACTTTAAAGTTAAGTCCTTTAGACCGGCCAGATATTATTGCAAGAGTATTTAGAATCAAATTTGATGAGTTGCTATCAAATTTAACAAAAAAGCATGTATTGGGCAGAGTAATAACATGTAAGTATTAATATTTTTATGATTGAATGTCAAAATTTCAATTACTATTTTTTTCTAATAACATAATTCTTAATTTATTTTTGACAGTCATGTATAGTATTGAATTCCAGAAACGTGGTTTACCACATGCTCATTTGCTAATATTCTTGCATCCTTCTAGCAAATATCCAACAGCATTGGATATAGATAAGGTCATTTCAGCTGAAATACCATGTGCCAAAAAGGAGCCACAATTGTATGCCTGTGTCAAAGAACATATGATACATGAACCATGTGGATTAGCTAATATATCATCTCCATGCATGAAGAATGGATCATGTTCCAGATTTTATCCGAAGAAATTCCAAAATACTACCACAATTGCAGAAGATGGTTTTCCTCATTATCGTCAAAGAAGCAACGAAATCACTGTTGTCAAGAATGACATAGAACTAGATAATCGTTTTGTTGTCCCTTACAATCCTACAATATTGGTCAAATATCAAGCTCATGTCAATGTTGAATGGTGTAATCGTTCCAATTCTATCAAGTACTTATTTAAGTACATCAATAAAGGATATGATAGAATTACAACTGCTATAGTTTCCAATGGAAATGATGAGAATGTACCTCAACTTGCAACAGATGAAATCAAACAGTATATTGATTGTAGATATATTTCCCCATGTGAATCATGTTGGAGAATATTTTTATTTCCTATTCAGGGAAGAAATCCAGTTGTTGAACGACTACTTTTTCATTTGCTTGGTGAGCAGTCAGTGTACTTCAAGGATGATGATGATATTGATGAAATCATGGCAAAACCAACAGTTAAGGAGTCAATGTTTACAACCTGGATGGAGTGCAACAAAAATAATTCTGATGCAAGGAATTTAACATATCCCCAATTTGTATCTAAGTATGTTTATAACAAGAATCATAGATGTTGGAAACCAAGACAAAAGGGAAACACCATTGGCAGACTTATCTGGGTTCTCCCAGCAACTGGTGAACTATTCTAGTTAAGGAGGATGCTAACAGTAGTAAAAGGTCCACAATCATATGTAGATCTTCGAACTGTTGACAACATAATATATGCTACATTTAGAGAAGCGTGTGAAGCTTGTGGATTTTTAGCAGAGGATACCGAATATGTCGATGTTATTAAGGAAGCTAAAGATTGGGGATCGAGACACTTCTTAAGGAAATTATTTGTAGTCATCCTCATGTCAAATAGTGTCTTAAAACCTGAAGAGTTGTGGAGTAAAACATGGGAATGGCTGTTTGATGGAATATTATACAACAAAAGGATTATTGCTACAAATCAAGGTAGAATCAATTAAAGCATATAAAATCTATGTTTCATGTTTCAAGTATGTTAACTAAATTTTTCTGTTGCAGAACTCAATCTCAATATTGAAACTCTTCAAAATTTGACCTTGATAGAGATTGAGAAGCTCTTGCAGAATAACAGGAGAACATTAAAGGAATGGTCATCTATGCCTTATCCCAATGATTTTGTGGTAGATTATTGTGGAAATAGATTGGTATATGCAGAACTTGATTACAACAACGATGATAAGCTACATATATTTGAATCTAACTTTAACCGTATGGCAAGTTTGTGTTCTTTTATACATGCATTATTCATCAAGACATTAAAATATAACTTAATAAATTCTGACCAATTGCAGATGAGCAAAGACATATTTTTGAATAGATAGATGTTGTCCATCATGAACAAGGGGGATGTTCTTTGTACGGTTATGGAGGAACCGGGAAAACTTTTATGTGGACAACCTTATCTTTTGCTCTTCGATCTGAAGGAAAAATAGTCTTAACAGTTGCATCAAGTAGCATAGCTTCTTTGTTATTGCCTAGAGGTAGGAAAGCTCATTCTAAATTCAAGATTCCAGTTCCTACACTAGAGCACTCTGTTTGCAACATTACAAAAGGTAGTGAACTATCAGACCTGATGAAATTGGCAAACCTTATAATTTGGGATGAAGCACCAATGGCACACAAGTATTGTTTTGAAGCATTGGATCAAACTTTAAAAGACATCATGAGAGAAAAGAACAAATCTGATTTAGTTTTTGGTGGTAAAGTAGTAGTTTTTGGAGGAGATTTTAGACAAATACTTCATGTTATTCCACGTGAAAGCAGGTCTGATATTGTTCATGCTACTATTAACTCATCATATCTCTGGATCATTGCTAGATTATGAATTTGACAAAGAACATGCGACTGTGGCAAAATGGATTACAGCAGTCTACTATAACTGAAATTGAAGAGTTTTCTTCCTGGATAATAAAAATTGGCAATGGTTCATTGAATGAACCAAACGATGGATTAGTTGATATAGAAATCCCATCAGAATTACTAATACCAAAATATAATGATCCTATCCAAGCCATTGTCAATAGCACATATCCAGGATTAATGCAAAAATACAAAGATGAAGGATTCCTCATATCAAGAGCTATTCTAGCCAGTCGAATTGAAACAATTGATGAAATTAATCAATCTGTTTTGGAATCAATTCCAGATGAGCCATTATTCCTAATTAACAATTTACTAAATCATCACTGAGATCTCTCAACTTAATCTGATCCATGTATTTCTGGAGAAATTAAATAATACCCAAGCTCTAACTGCATAGATACCTCTGAGCCAACAGAAGTTGAAGCATACGATGGTATTACACCAGAATTTGTAAATTCTTTAAGAACATCTGGACTACCAAACCATAGTATCAAGCTAAAGGTTGGTGCTCCAATTATGCTTTTAAGAAATTTGGATCAATCTCAAGGTTTGTGTAATGGTAGCCGATTAATAGCGACTAAACTTGCAAACCATGTAATCGGTGCAAAGATTATTACTGGAAAATCAAAAGGGACACAGATTTACATTCCACATATGTCCATGTCACCATCCCAGTCCCCTTGGCCATTCAAGCTAATTAGAAGACAATTCCCGATCATGTTGTCTTATGCTATGACCATTAACAAATCTGAAGGACAATCTTTATATTGTGTTGGGTTGTATTTGCCAACACCAGTTTTTAGTCATGGTCAATTATAGGTTGTAGCTTCTAGAGTTAAAATCAAGTCAGGATTAAAGATTTTAATCCATGACAATGAAAACAAACCTTTGACTACTACCACAAATGTAGTTTTCAATTAAGTTTTTAACAATGTATGACTGCACTGTATGTTAACATACCTGTGTGCTTGTATTTTGTGAAAAATACCTGTCAGAGACTACTTATGAAGATATCAATGGTTCATTGTGTTGCATTCATATGCTAACTTGGTGTCCTGTTTTGAGCTTTTGTTTCAATGCATTGCAGGAAAAGATGGAGATCCAAGTAAATGGGTTCCTACTGTCATCATATACGTTGGTTTATCATATCTTGAATTTACCATTTTATTGCTTGAAGAGATGCTTATTTGGCCAGATGCATTAAAATTCTAATCTACCATACACCAAAATAACAAAACAACATTTAATAAATGCATAGATTCAACAAACTGATGTTATTACTTATTATTCACACCAACATAATTATTTGGCACACCTAGCACAATCAGGTCAAAATGGTGTTCATGTACGTTCGTATAATAATTAGTTATCAAAATAATTATTTTTGAAACCTATATTTAGCCCAATTGATACTAAATATAGTTACTAAACACACCACCATAATTATGCCATGGACCTTGCACAACTGTGACGTTATTAATTTTTTCAGGTAAACCAAGACTCTAAAACCTATAACTAGCCCAATTAATAATGAGTATTTACTAACCAAACCACCATCATTCTCTAGCGCACCTCCCACATATTTGACATTATTATTGTTATAAGCTCTACAAATGGTGATCCATTTTCATATATCAAATATGAATTGTAATTATGACTATCCTAACCTATATTAACTACATCAAATCACGACCTTTCGAATTAGTTTTTCAATTCAGTTTTGTATAATAATTGTAACAAATATTATTATCTTTAACTTATTATAGTTTTTATAAATATTTAACATTATACTCAACCTTAATCGTAGACATTCAATTATTAATTTTCATGGTACACATTATTAAATTAATTTAATTTTTTTTAGTAAATAATATTTCGAACTGGAATACTTATATTCAATGAACTTGGATGGATTTTTACGTAATAATAGTTATATAAATTTCCAATTTTATTTAGAAATTGCTATTAAGAATAGTTGATTAACTTTTAATTTTTCTTCCTCTACGTTTCATATAATGCAAAATTTGATAATATATTATTTTAATTTATTCAAACTTATTTGATATTCAAATAATCTATCCATTCAGAATTTTAATTTGATAATATATATTTTTTTTTATTCAAATATTTTCTTTACTCTAATAATCTACTTAAAAAAATATAAAGTACTAAAATGAAATTATTTAACATAGACCAATCAAAAATACTACATATAATTACAATACATACTCTATTTAATATTATATATT
This sequence comes from Vigna unguiculata, assembly GCF_037176805.1. Lineage (NCBI taxonomy): Eukaryota > Viridiplantae > Streptophyta > Magnoliopsida > Fabales > Fabaceae > Vigna > Vigna unguiculata. Next base: position 7,797,248 of record NC_140793.1, on the reverse strand, counting down.
CAGGTCTTCATAAACAAAGATGCAAACATAACAAAAAACATTAATATTCACATACAAAATATTAGACAAACATTAATGCCAACATACCAAAAAATTTTAATGTTGACATACAAAATATTAGACATGTTGAAATAAAGAAAACCAAATACAAAGACATTGTTCATAGGTCCCATACATTCGTTTTACAACCAAAATAACAACAAACATTTATACATGCTAAATCTTCAGAATTTGGATGACGTTGGTTTGGTCAGTCTGCACCATAAATCGAACACGATCTCCAGCAACCAACCCATTCTTCTTACAGTATTTCTTCCAACCACATGTTAGATAACACTCAAATGAACTTCTGCCTGTCCATCGAATCTTGCAGTTCCAGTATTGTGAATGGCCATTTGTTAGAACATAATTGTTTCTCCCCTTCACCAAGCCTTCTTTCACAAACTTCACATCCAGATACTACATTGAAAGAAAATGTGTTAACAACATAAATATAAACCAAAATTATAAACTCATAACTACAACTATCAACCATACCAAAGAAGATGATCGAACATCATAAGGATTTAATATTTTCTCACAATCAACATAACCAACTTCAACTTTGTTGCTACAACCATTGTCAAAATCTCTCTTATAATCAATTTCAACTCCTTCTACCGAGAAGATCCTGTGAACAAATACATTGTTTCCTACATAATTTAAATGTAGGAAACAAGGAGAAATGAACCCACAGTATGCAACATACTGACAAAAACCAAATAATACCATCCTTCCACCCTCATTTGTGTCCACATATATTTCAAAAAATTTTGTCAAAGGATCGTACAACTTCACCAGATCGTTAAATGAAATTTTTTGCTGACAGAACATTTGGAAGTAATCGGGCAAGATTATCAACAGCTACCAGAACAATCAATAGAAACCCTATATTAGTAAAAATAACTCCAAATGTACACTAAAAATTAAAAAAAATGACTAAAGTTCCATACCGTGTTTGGAATGAATTGCACTCTAAATACTTGGAAAAATCTGACTGAGGACAAAAGGTCACATGCTAGACCATTGTTTCTTCTACCAGGATACACAACTTCATTCTCGTCCAGATCAAACAACCTTATGCAAAAGTATTGATTTCCACAATAAAGGCTACAGACGTAATATACATCGTTTAGCTCATAAAACCACATCAACTGCTCTACCGCACAGAACTATCTCTGAGGAAGAAGAGTTTGTTCAAACTCTATGTTGATTGTAACATCCTGGTCGGATATTATTACTTTAAATAATTAAAATAGGGATATAAGTATAAAAGCGCATTTATGATAATTCATTTTCCCAAACGCAGGAAAATTTAAAACTTTTATTTCAACGCGCCAAACTAAAATAAACTCGCGGCGTTCAAGTATTACAACTATAAAATGTTTATAAAACTAATACAAATAATTCATAATCTGCCCATAGAAAACCAGTGAAAATCCCCAAGTGTTTCCCACTCCGTCTCTACGTATCCACCTGCTCACCTGCATCAATCCCTACTCCCATGTAACAAGTTACATGATCATCGCCAAGCACACATAGATAGGGTGAGCTCATGTAAATAAACAAATAAAACATTACATTAAGTAAAGCATCTCAAAACTATAAAACGTGTTAGCAAATTTCCCTTTTTCTCAGTTCCCCGACTTTCAACTCTTTCGTTAGACGTCTATTAATTCTACTCCCTTTGGTGAGTCCATTGATTGATCTTTGCTGCACGAGTGTCTACTCGTCCCTCCGACTACAGGCCACCACCTAATAGTCCACACGCGGGAATAAATTTGCCACGACCTCACACCGCGACACCAAGTGGAGTTCCCCAAAACGAACAGGAGTTCGTAGTTGTCTTTAGACTACCAAACTCAATTAGATGCACTAAAGAGGGCAATCATCTGAAACCTCGTCGTACGAGCCACGATCTCGCACACTCCACTGGACTTCCTAAACTACCAGGCTACAACCTAGAGTGGCCACGTGTTACCCCAATACAAGATACACTTGTAACTAGGCCCCCAACCAAAGCATCACATCATGAACATCACCTAAAGTTGTGTAGAAATCCTCCTCGCGTACCAACTCTGCACCAAAATCGTCTAGCGCACCTCTCGCGTCGCTAGGCAGAACCTGGTTCCAGACCGCCTGGCGGGCATCTCACACCGCCAAGCGCAACGTGCCATACCAAAGCCTTGTCGCACCTCACACCACTAGGCGCCATAGCTCTCCAGAGCCTTTACCAGATCTTTTTCGCTTGGCGGGATCACATTTTTCGCCAAGTGTCATGCGTTCCAAGCTTCTCTAGTTTTCCCTTATCATCTGGCAACACACCCCAAGCTGCCAAGCAGCACACCCCAAGCCACCAGGCAACACACTCCAAGCCGCCAGGCAGCACACCCCAAGTCGTTAGGCACCACACTAGTAGCGTCACTACTACTGGTTTTTGGCACTTTGAAACAAGTTCCAAAGAACCCCAAGCACTATACATACAATCCATAACATGAGATATGTTTATTCAGTCATAATCACATGACTGGATCATAGTCCAACACAATCCTGAACAACCAAACAATATACAAAAGCACGAAGAATACATAACCATTGCCTCAAAATATCGCAAGGGCAATAAAACAATAATAATGATAATAAAAAAACAACAACAACAATAATAATAATAAAACAAAATAATACAAATAATAATAATAAAATAAAGTGAGACAATAATAGTAAAACAATAATACTAATAAGATAAAATAATAAGATAAAACAATAATAATAAAATAATACAATAATATAAAAAAATAAGGCAATAATAATAAATAATAATGATAATAAAATCATAAATAAAATAAAACACTGATAATAATAAAAATAATAATAAAATAGTAATAAATAAAATAAAATAATAATAATAATAATAATAACAAAAAAGATAAAGATAATTATAAAATAAAATGAAATGAAAAATTTAATAATAATAATAATAAAATAATAATAAAAATAATAACAAAATAATAATAATAATAGTATAAATAATAATTATTATTATTATAATACTAATAATAATAATAAAACGAAATTTTAAAAATAAAAATAATAATAATGAAAATAATAATAAAATAAAATAAAACAATAATAATAAAACAGTAATGTTAGTAAAATAAAATAATAAAAAAAATAATAATAATGATAAAATAAAGAAATAATAATAAAACAATAATAATGATAATAAAATCATCAATAAAACAAATTAATGATAATAATAGCAATAATAATAACATAATAGTAAAATAAAATAAATAAAATAATAATAATAATAATAATAATAAAGATAATTATAAAATAAAATTAAAATGAGAATAATAGTAATAATAATAAAAAAATAGTAATAAATAATACTAATGTAAATAATAATAATTATAATAATAATAATAAAAAAAAACAAAATTTGAAAATTAAAAATAATAATGATTGGGTCACAAAAGCCAAAAAGAAGAATCATGATAATCATAGCAATGATTGAGTCACAAAGAGAACTCAATACAACGAAAACCACAAGCACACACATACTCTCTAAAATCACTTACTACAAACATCAAAACATTAAACGATACAAGAATTTGATTCAGGAGAAAGCTTTCATGCATCAATATATAACACAATTGCATATAATATCATTAAAATAAGAAATTGCATATAACCTAGTTTCCTTAGCTTTTTTTGGACTTGTTGTGAGTTCCCTCAATCCTCACCTTACACTCTCAATTTTCGTATACCTATGGCTATGCAACAATAAAAGTCCCTAAACCACTATTTATTTCTCTTAATTGGCCACTAATTGTGGTCTTAATGAGAGGTAAATGGTATAAAACGAAAATACCATTAAACTTGAGTTTAATTGTCAATTCATTGGCAATTCTATGATGGTTTTTCAAGCCCCCATCAATCAATATTAAATGTCATAAAGACTCTCACTACCCGCATTTATTAATTATTTATTTATTTAATTAATTAAATTTCACGGATCTTACATTGATCACGTTTCCTCTTGGATCACTGAAAAAATGTGTCCCCATTAGTAGAGATTTATCCCATTGTTCATAAAATCCTTCTTCAAACTCCAGACACTCTTGTCATACAAAAAACCACAACGATCCTTAAAAATAAGAAGTGTATAAAATATAATGGACATGGTTGAAGCAAAGGATGACAGAAAAATTAAAACTTTTGTCCAAAAACTAACTGTATACATCAAACACACAAAACATAAACAAAATCAAACATGCAAACGGACTAACCTCTAAGGGTTCCATCACCATGATAGAGTTCTGGTAGAAATTGGTGAAGCTGAAAGCCTTGGAGGTAGATATTGATCGTCAGACGCTTCTGTAACTCGTGAGGAAGATTGATGTTCTTCTTCGTTTCTGAACAAAATAACCTACAGTCTTCAAATCTCCTTTTAACTAAACTAAAGGAAACGTCTCTTACAACTCCAAACGTCCTGACCTTTAGAATAATAAGCTGGAGAATATCAATCTGAACACGTTGATAAGACAAACCATAATTCCTTTTGCTGCCATCTCTTCGTATTCCCGTCAATATCTTATTTGGAATTTAATGATATTATTAATTTAAACCAAAAAATACAATTTCAAATATCTACTAATAGGTTCAATCACCAATTAAAATATTAATGACATTATATATCAAATTTAATAGTAATGACATCAAATTTAAATTTAGCAACAATTAATAAACTTTTAAATCAATAACATTACAAATATAACCAAAATTAAAAAAATTTGAATATAGTACATCAAATTAATTAATTCTTCGTAGTTATAGTAGATTATATTTACTTAATAATTGTAATAATTTCATATACTCAAATTAACAAATCAATCATTTAAAATCATTTAAATCGAAATAAATCATTTATATACAATAACATTAACTAACAATATGTATTACAACGAATCAAATTACATATTACAGCTATACTTAAACCTACCTTACAACTAATTCATCATGAAATATACTAAAAAACATAACATAAAATAATAATTAATTTCAGCTAATTATATTAATAATATATCCTTAAATCAATCTAATCGGTGTATATAATTAAATTAAGTATTGAACTTTTCAAAATATTTTTTTTTTCTAATCATTTATTTATACATAAAAATATAAAAATCATTTTTTCAAGATAACCAAAAGCAAAACGACACACGGGTCTCCTACTGGTTGTTTATTGAAACATTAGACATTTGGAGACCATCCATTAAATAGAATTCTATAATATTGTACTATATGTCTAGCTCACTCTTCTTTGTCCAACATGGGTGCTCTTCTTTTACTCCTACAATTTGAACAAAGTAGGGTTTAAAATTAAAGAATTAAAATCAAATTAATGAAAATGAATTATTTGGTGGAAGAAAACATATATATCTCTTTATTGTGATTTGTTTCTTCATTATTATATGGATATTTATCCTTACCATAATGAAGAAAAACACTTTCGAATTCATGATGTGTTCGTCTTTCTTTATTTATTTTTTTATTAACTATAGTTCATTTAATATTCAAAATGGAAAATATCAACTAATATAATTAAGGTAACAATAAATATTTAAAATAAGAATTAGAATATATTTAGATGAATAATTAAATTAAGTAATGTATTCATTATTTTCTATAAACAAGATAATTATACGTAATATACTTAAATTTTTAGCATGTTACGAAAAATCAATTTTTAATATTCTTGTTTAATATCACTACTTTTTTCTTCATAAAATACTTGTTTAAAAAGGGTAATTACATATAGTTTTTTATTTTTTATTATAATTAATTATATATGTATATTCATAGACAATGATAATTAGAAAAACATATCACAAAAAATATTTTGTTTATTAACTTTGAATTCTTAATGGTAAAAGAAATTAATTATTTTTGTTCTTTAATATATTACAATCAACAATCCTACTAAATATAAAATACACTGTGATTGGAGAGAAACTTTTGTGCTTATATTAAAAATAATTGTAAATTAATCATTTACAATTATAATATAAAGCTAACGTAATAAACATTAAACACCAAATACATTTAATATATAAGACATATTTATTTAATGGTAAAATATTTATAATAAAGTGAAATTCTAAACATGATAAAACAACAAGACAATAGTCAAGTACGATAAAGTTGGTGCAATAGAGTGAGTATCAGTTAGATCGTATTCAGAATTAATTTGATGGATCAAATATAATTCGAATTAAAAATTTTGAAAGTTATATCTGATTATTTAATTTATAAGAATTATCAGATTCAGATAGTTCGAGTTATAAGCTAATTTGGTCAGATTTTTTAGATTACATATTTATATTAAATTAGTTTATTTTAGTAAAATAAATTATTTTTATTTTAAATAAATGACTTAAATATAATGAATCTTTAACATAAAAAAAAAGCATGTATAATTTTATTAAGAATTATTATAATAAATTATAATTTTATATAACATACTGTTAAATTTTAACAAAATAATATCATTTAAAATATAATGTAAAATATAAAATATATTTATAAATTATGAATATTAAAATATAAATTCAAATTGAATGTGATGTCATAAAATTTTAATTCATTATTTCAACTTGACCACAATTATTTATTTTTTCTAAATTTTATTTATTCAACATTATCTATTTATCATCGATTATTTATTTATGTTCAAATGTCTGATGCATTGGGTGGGTTGTGGTGGGTTTTGACGAAAACGGATAGTGAAAGCAGCTTAGTGAAGAAGCAAATGCAATTTTGATGAAGAGAATAGACAGAAGAGGACAAGGAAGAGGCACTGTAGATGATGACAATGGAGGAGGAATCTGCTTACTATATAAACAAAAAAACACTCACACTCACATGCATTCTCTGTGCAACACGACCCCACCATTCCAACACCAAACAAATAAATACCAAATACTAAAAACGCGTGTCTTTGCCAACTTCTCATCTCTTCGAAACTTAGATACTGCCTCTTCTCTTCTCTTCATTTCTTCATTCAAGTTTGCTTCTTTATCTATCTCTATCTATTTTGGTTCACACCATAAAGTGCAACACATCACAACGCAACGAGGTTGAGAAGAAGTGAAAGTTGAATCCTGGGTGGTGCAGGTGGTGGTGGTGGTGGTGGTGGTGGAGGAGGAGGATATTATGGACTCCAAGGCGATGACTTTCATAACCCACCAATCCATTTTCAACTCTGTTCGATGTGGGGACCTTGAAGGGCTGAAGGAGCAGATGAAGAATTGCACGGGTGAGGGATCGTCAGAAGGGGTGATTTCGGAGGTGATGTCTATGCAGAACGATGCAGGGGGAACTTTGTTGTATATAGCTGCTGAGATTGGTCATCGTGAGGTGTTCAGCTTCTTGCTTCGTTTGTGTGACTTGGAGGTGCTCAAGATCAGGGCCAACTCTGATATGAACGCCTTTCACGTCGCAGCCAAACGTGGCCATCTGGGTTGGTTTTTCCTTCTGCTTCTTTAGTTTCTTTTTCTACTTTTTCGACTCTTAAATTGGGTGTGTCATTTCTTGGAGTTGGTTATGGATTTTGCTGTTGAAGGATTGTTGAATCAATTCACAATAAACCCATTTGAAAAAAAAAAATGAGATTGGTTGTTTTGCTTGATGGTATGGATGCATTTAGCTCTCTTGGTTCGCTGCTTTTGATGTTAGAGGAAATTCAAAAGGGTGGAAATCTATAGTCTGTATTTTGATAAATCTGTGAACAGCACCCTAATCACAATATGATAGCACTTATTCCCAATAATCAATTTTGATTGGGGAATTTTCTGAACAAACATGTTAATGACAGCCTTCTAAAGTCCCAGGGATGAAAAATCAGTACATCACTAGCATCAGCCAAGGGCTTCATAAAGGTTTTGTTAGACTTACTTATCCAAAATGAGGCAAACCATTCTCAGATGTTGCGAAATGGAGTGTTTAAGAATTGCCTTTTCAGCCTCCATACCTCATATTCCACCTTCTAGGATCCATTTTTCCTTTCTTTCCTTTTTCAACATATTACAACTTGAAAGATCAAATATTATACTAGAACCATGAATTGCTACATATATGCCTTATTCGATATTGATTTTATTTTCTCTTTTGTTATGCTTTTAAATTGATCAAGTTCACCACGGGTGTCATATGTCAAATTATAGCACATCCTCTAGAATTTCAGGATAGTATCTGTAGTGTGATTACTGAGCATTTACCACTATCAAATTCCTCGCTACAATTTCTGTTATAGTATTTATAGGTCCTGAAATGGAAAGAAAATATATGTTGGGAGGTCTCCCTCTTTGACACTGAGATTAGTCTCTCATTTATGAGTAAATTGTACTGAGGGAAACAAAAGTAAGTGCAAAAATTGAGACAAAGGGAGAATTATCACATTACAATTTTCTTCACTGCTATGTTGATGATAATAAGGATTTCAATTCTGATATATTGACTGTGAATCTTTGTCCAGATATCGTAAAGGACATTTTGAGTACCTGGCCTGAGGCTTGCAACATATGCAACTCCTCTAACAGTAGTGCCCTATATTTCGCCGCCGTTCAAGATCATTTGGATGTAGTAAATGCAATACTGGATGTTGATGTGAGTTCAATGATGATAGTAAGGAAAAATGGGAAAACTGCACTGCATAATGCTGCTAGGTATGGCATCCTTCGCATTGTAAACGCACTGATTGCCCGTGATTCTAGAATAATCTGCATCAAAGATAAAAAGGGTCAAACTGCACTGCATATGGCTGTGAAAGGACAAAGTACTTCGGTGGTGGAAGAGATATTACAAGCTGACCTTACGATATTGAATGAACGAGATAAGAAGGGAAACACTGCTCTTCACATGGCTACCAGGAAAGCGCGTTCACAGGTCAGTTGAACCATAGTTGATTTCCATTATTCCAAGCTTTCTTCAGTTTTATTATAAATTGGTCCATCCAATCTTGCATGATGTTGTGATTATGATAGCTTCTTTGTTTTGTTGACCATAAACAATATGAGGACGCAGTTCTGTCTTGCACAGTATCCTGTATCAGCATGTATTCTTGCATTTGCTCATTATTCTTGAGCATAAATGCTCAGTTTGATGTTCATGCTGTTATTTGTCTGTATCAAGCATTTTTCAAACCGTAAACTACCTGATACTTGTATTCAAAATTTGTTTATACCCTTTAAAGAGATTGTTGGTGCTTCAGCTAGCAATAGCAGGACATATTCTGGATGCCCTGGGATCAGGTGTGTTAACAATGATATGCTGCAAAATCTACTTCAAGGAGAAGCAATTCAAACATCTATTGATAAGCTCTAGTCATAGATGACCCGGCAAGGGATTTTAACCCTGTGATGTTGCATGCTAGTAAAACAGTAACAACAAAATAGCACCACGCGGCCAATCTTGGATTTTCAGGAATGGCCTAGGCAACCTTAACCGTTGGTCTATCTCCATATTGTTTTTGTGCATGTTTTGTTCAGTGTTCAAGGCTTTTGGACCCAACTCAAACAGAAATCTGTAGCTTCTACATCATTTATTTGTATTTGACAACTGTGTGTACATAACACAAAACCAAACACGCAGTTCATGTTATACAAAATGAGATTCATTTGCTCTAGTACTTTACATCCTGGTATAATAGGCAAAATACATGTACAGTTGTTTTTCCTCTCAAAGTTGCACCCTGCATCTCTTGCAATGAATTTGTGCTGTCTCCACTGACACATGGTTGTTATTATTTCAGATTGTGAGCTTTTTGTTAACCTACACAGCTATAGATGTCAATGCCATCAATAATCAGAAGGAAACAGCCTTGGATTTGGCAGATAAACTGCCATATGGAGATTCAGCTTTGGAAATCAAGGAGGCCCTTACCGAATGTGGTGCCAAGCATGCGAGGCATATTGGGAAAGTGAATGAAGCCATGGAACTAAAAAGAGCTGTGAGTGATATCAAACATGAGGTGCAATCACAGCTTATACAGAATGAAAAGACTCGCAGACGAGTTTCCGGTATTGCCAAGGAATTGAAGAAAATTCATAGAGAGGCAGTTCAGAACACCATCAATTCTGTCACAGTAGTATCTGTCCTCTTTGGCTCAATAGCATTCATGGCCTTATTCAGCTTACCCGGTCAATACCGAAAGAAGCAACCGGAGGCAGGAGAGGCAAACATAGCCCATGATGTTGCCTTCAGTGCTTTCTGCCTTTTGAATGCAACAGCTCTTTTCATTTCTCTTGCAGTTGTTGTTGTTCAAATCACTTTGGTGGCTTGGGACACAAGGGCTCAAAGGCAGGTTGTGTCCGTGATTAATAAGCTAATGTGGGCTGCATGTGCTTGCACTTGTGGGGCATTTCTTGCTATATGCTTTGTGGTGGTTGGAGATGAAACATGGTTGGCTATTAGTGTCACCCTTTTGGGAGCACCAATTCTACTTGGCACTCTAGCGTATTTGTGCTACTTTGTTTTTAGGCGACGTTTTGGACTCCGTGGTGATTCTCAGAGACTAGTCAAGAGACCAAGTGGAAGCAAATCTTTCTCATGGTCTTACTCAGTGAACATATCAGATGCAGAGGATTATGATTCTGATCATGAGAAGATATATGCTCTGTGAGTGAGTTTGATAACTTAGTTGATATCCTTCCACCCATGTGGAAAGTGAAATGTTAACTCACTAGGATTCAGCTAGTAAGCCTTACACAAGAAAATTGGTTGGATATGCTAATACATGAGACTGATTATCAGAAGTCCGGTGTAGATTTATGTACATGGAAATAAAAATATAGAAAGCAAGTCCTGTTTAAGGCTTATTATATCCAGCTCTGGATTTTTTATCATGGTTCTGCTCCATAATTTGGTTTGTGTTAGACTCTAATTCGTTGACTTATGACGCATTATGCATAATTGTGTGACGTTTCTCTGCTGTGAAGTTGATAGGGAAAGAAAGTTGTCTAGAACCTTAATCTGGTTATTCTGTCTTAAAATGATGTCATCCAGATATAAGGACACTTTGGGGATGCACAACTTTTAAAATGGCATTCTTCATATTTCAACTTAAAGTAGAAATTTACTAACCAAAAGTCAAGTTTTACAAAAATTGGATACTAAATTACATTCCTCTTTAAACCTTGATTTCCATTCTACAAAATCCTCGTAATTATATCAAATTTGTACTAAATATCTAGCTTATAAACTTTCAAATTATTTTATATCCCAAGTCCATAAACCCCTCAAGTTAGAATAAAAGTTAGAAGGGGCAAATTAAAATGAAAAACAGACATTAGGTTGGCTCGAAATTGCTTTGGACAAATCAAATATAAGCCTAAAAGTGGAACTAAAATTGTAATTAATTATTCTTTAAAGAGGAAACCGGATATAGAAAATTTGCGGATGAGTCACTTCAAATCGAAATCCAATATTTAACCATTACGTTAACCTTTTTGCATGACTATTATTATTAAAAAGATGACATAACTTAGGACCCAAACACTATTTATTCGTCATATTTGTTGCTATACTCAGGCCAGCTCAAAAAGTCAAGTCACCGCCGAAAGTAAATCAGTGAACAGTCATCATCTAAACAATCATGCAAGTTGGATGATAGAGAAAATGCTTTTACATGTGTCCCACTTCAATTGTTGGGGAATGAATTACTTTAAAGCCAAATCAATATAGGTAAAAATTAGAGTTACTTAAAGCAAAGAGGAAATTCATAAAAACGTTAGGCAATGAATTTACCTAAAGAATTGCTATAAAAGTCATGGTTTAATTACATCTTTCCTACTGCAGCTATAAAAAATCAAATTATAGTATAATAAATACAAATTTTATCTCATGAATCAATTTTATAAAATTTAATTAAACTTAAAACTTCCTGTTGCTAAGAGTTTCGAGTACAAAATTGTATTTGTTCACCCAGATCACAGACTTGATGTCATGAAATTAAACAAAAGTATATGACTGACTATATACAACTGTTGCAGTACACTTTACCTAATTGTGCAGTTTCTTAAAGAAAGTAGCTAATTCCTTATTATGTTTGAAATGGAGGTAGACAAGATATTTTACTATATAAATTATCTACCTCTAGCCCACATGGTTATAATTAAAAAAAATAACAGAACCATGCGGGTATCACGTTGTACAAAAGTCAAAAGAATGGCCAAGGAAAAGCCCAGGCTTATCTTGAATCATAAACACCCATCCCAGCTTCTATAACAGTTTTACTATGATTTACAATTTTACAGATCATAACCGAACCCCGAACCCCTTCAAAGTTCACATACTCTCTAGACAAGACTAAATGAGCAGAAGCAAAATATTAAAATTATAAGCGTAGCTTCCCTAGACCTCTCTTAGATGATCTTGAAGGAGTAACATTACGTTCAACAGACTGGGGTTTTATTGGTTCTTCCTCTCTTTTTGGTTCCTGCATAACAGCTCAAATAATGACAAACATGATACACCAAGGAAAATATACTACGTCAAGAGATTATAAATCAGGCACCATCTCCTCTTCCCCTCCATTTCAAATATTCTCTTTCTTCTATGAATTTTTACACAATAACTTACGTGAAACACGAAAACAAAAAGAGCAAAATCAACATGCAGAATGAAGAGGTCAGCAACCTTTGTCGATGAACTGGAAATATTGCGTGACTTTGCCTGTGTTTTGGCAAGCACCCGATGCTGGTGCTGCATTTGCTGAAATTGTTGTAGTCTTGCAGCAAAATTTATTCCATTACGTGAGCTCCCACCATCTTCGGCTATAACACCATCCTCAATGGTTTGAGATCCATCAGGCACGTTATGAAATTGGTAGAGATCCCCAGAAGGTGTTCTCTTCCATTGCTCACCACTATTTGAATAAGAAGGCACAGCTTTTAAACGAGTTTTTAGTATCTTAAAGGCGGCACTTTGCTGCATAATAGTATTGAAAGAGTTAATATATAAACATCAAAGCATGTACTCACGAAAATCATCTACTCTAAGAGACAATACGATATCATCAACAATAGTAGTCATCACAAAAATCACAATTCTTACCGACCAGACAAACATCTCGATGAAAAAATGTTGCTGACACAATGTTGAGAAATTCTCGAAAGATACTACCAATATTAATTTACATTTTCTCAGACATTAAAATATGGAATGGGGAAATTTGAAAAGAAGGAAATAAAGTACAATATCTTCAATCTCCTCTGATATTTTAGCATTAAGGACACTCTCAAGTTGGTTAATGAATATCAATCCCTCTTGTTGACAACAAGTTTCTAAGTGAGTAATTCTGATTCACGTCTTGTGTATTATCCATGAAAACATCATTACAATATATAGACTCCAGATTGCCTTTTCATCTCCAAGCTTTAATCTATGCTATCAAGACACAATTATTACAAAAACATAACACACTAATGACAATAAAACTCAACTTATTACCCATAAAACAGCCCATTTAAGTTTATTCCAATACCTCTCAGATTGTCTATAAGTTCCTGGAATATAACAGTAGGAAGCCCCTTAGTCGAATATCAATCACTTGGAATCTGACAGGAACATGACTTTTAACAATAAAAGACCACTTGTCTAGCTTCTTTCTAATGAAGTGTTCAATGTTACGTGTTTTGCTGCATTATGTTGAACTAGATTGTGTGCAATGACTGACTTGTCATCACAAAATAACTTAACAGGGATCTCAAATTTAATTGAGATCACCAAGAATGATCCCCATCCACAGCCTTTCACGTCTTATGCCATAGGTTGAAACCCAACTTCTACACAAGATCAACTTCTACACAAGATCAAGTGATTATCTTTTGCACTCCTCCAAGTCACAAAATTTTCTGCCAAAAACATTTCCTAGCTGCGATTAACCGACATATGTCTTAAGAAAGTAGAATTTAAGGCCTAACTCAACCTCACAAAACCGATTTGTTAAGGTGAGATTTGCAACCACCTATATATCATTATTTGATCATATCTCTAGTCGGTGTAGAATTTCCAACATGCCCCCTCATGACAAAGACTAAACATCTCAAGTGTGGGTCTATGGGAGGACCCAATAGCAGATGACACAATAAGCCAACAAACATGATTAGGATAGGCTTGTAGCACACAATAATAGACCACTTGTCTAGTAGACACTCATCTAATAGGCTAGATACTCTCTGCTAGATGCATGGGGTTGAGACTCGTCTATGAGCTACAAGGGGTCGTCTAAAGCCCTTTTTTAGCCTCCAATCCAGCTCCAAAAATCATACATTCTAAGGCTTCCTTGCATCTAACCTTTTCAACTCACACTAAACCAAAGCACACAAATTTCCTGGGTCTTGCAGAACATCCATCATAACACAAATATTATCATAATTAATCACCACTGGCTCATGCTGCGATTGAACAATAGACTGTACCACAACAGGTTCCACCTTCCACCATAAAAGGTGGAACCAAAGGCTCCACCACAAGTTTCCCCATAGGTTCCCCCATAGGCACAGGCTCCACCTTAGGCTAAGCTAGAGAGTCTTAGTCCCATCGTGTGCACCATCACCTTAGGACGATAATGATATTGTATTTTTACGCCAACTGTTTTCTCCGCACCAGTGATAACATTCACATCTTGTTCTAACCGTCCATAATTAGATAGATCACGACCAATCATTTTACAATTTGAACAAAATAGAGGCAATTTTTCATACTCCACATCAACAATAAAAGCAAATGTTGACCTTTCCACAATTTGATTAGGCAAATCATAAAACAAATCAACATCAACCAAAACACATGCAAAGAAACCTTAAGACTTATTCTTGGTATAATCATCTAAAGATAAACGTGTATCAATGTCACGTGCTACTGAAAAAATCGCAAAAATCGCTTTCGACTGCCAATACTCCAAAGGAAGGACAAGAATACGAATCCAACATTGAGTTTTCGTGAGTTTCATGGAAAATGGGAAAAAATCTCTTGTCCAAGCAAAAACACGAATAATACAAAGAGATAAATTCCAAGTTCCAACAGTCAAAACCATGCACATGTCTTAAAAAGCAAATTCATAGAAACCTTTACCACCAAACAGAATAGCCTTCCATTGACCCAAATGTTTATAAGTCACATCAAGTTTTTTACGAGGATCCATATGTGTAAGGTTTATCTCCTTTTGTCAATAAATTGCACCCATTCAAATGACTTTTACATTGCTCCAAAACAACAAGATAAACTACCTCAGCAATCTACACAGAAACCATATCTCCCTCTATAAAAGGAGAAAGCAATTAGAGAAAAGTAATATTACACGCATTATTAAAGACCTAGGCAAAGGTATATTTTTGTGCCCACACATTTGAAGAGGATTTAGGGCATAGATTGTTTTCCCTTATCTTGATCGTGTAAGCAACCCCCAAGGCATTTGATAGGCTAAAGAAGTCATACATATGCTATGCCAGAGGCAGCTTCCCCTTCCTCCAACCAGCAACCCATACACGAACAGTCATATCTCCAAACCAGGACCGCATGAAACTACCTGCACTGTAATGCCAATCTGCTGCAGCAAGAAGATCTGCACTGTGTTATGCTCCTGCTCCAAGAATCAGCACGTGACTCAGATCTGCACTTTAAACAATCGCTCATGCAAGAACCCACATACTAACACTCCACACAACACCCAATAAGCACCTCTCCACGTAATCAAAGATCCACATGTGAAACCTCAATTCTATACTTGAATCCTGTAATCCACGTGCTGCAAAACCAAATGCCCCAGGTAGCACCCAGCATGTTGCGCTCCACATGATGAAAGCACTCCCAATGCGTGAAACCTATATGAAAATGTTGTTCCAAACAAAAGCCATGTGTTGATCCCGCCAACAACCACGTGAACACGGAAAAAAGCGTGGGTCCTCCAAGGATGACATGAAATGGTTGATCATGAATCGAACAAGTGGGAGGGCCACCTGTAGAAGATTTTCCGACGCTCAAGGCACTAAGAGCAAAATATATGAATATATAACGTATGAGTCTAAGGTGGAAAAATTTAGAATTGAAGTTCACAATGAAGTGTTAGGGTTTCTCTTTCTCTAGCAATGGTGATCTCTTGTGGTGATGCTTGGTGGATTGGTATCTCCTGTTTACTTGTGACTAGTCATCTAATTGATTCATGAGTGAGCTAGGTGCATGTACATTGTTGGCATTTGTGGTTTCAACGTTTTCACCTGATTGGGTTGTTTGAGTGCTTGACAATTTACCACATGGCCCAGATGCAGATACTTTTGTGCTTGCAACGATTTATGGCTTGTTTATTGGATGCGCTAGTGGTTCTGGCCTTCGTCTCCTATTTGTTGTTGATAGGAACAATGCAAGGATTGTTGGTTGCGGAGTAGCAGTTGTTGCGCTTGTGGTCGTTGTGTTGGACGTGTTGTTGGTTGGATCGTGGCAGGTGCTTTTCTACTCACGTGGCTGAAAACATATTTACATTTCAGATTATTGTTGGAAAGGGGTTGGTGCGGTGCTTTCTTGTGTGCTAGAAGCAATGTGTTGGCTGGACAGAAGTGGTGTGCAAGTTGGCTTTGCAGGATTTTGTGGCTGGAGCAATTTGGATTCAAAGACAGTTGGTTTAACGGTTGGTGGGGGTGGCTCATCGGAGGGAGGTATGTTGCATGGTGAGGTGTAGGTCTAGCTTCTTCTTCGAGTATACCTTGGGATTGGTTACAGGGTCCAAATCAGGGAAAATTATTTTCCCCTAAATCCTCTTCAAATGTGTGGGCACAAAAACGTATTTTGCCTAGATCCTTAATAATACGTGTGATACTTCTTTGTCACAATTACCTTCTCCTTATATAAAGGGAAATAAGACCTTTGTACAAATTGCCAAAAAGGTTTATCTTGTTGGCCTGGAGGAGTGCAAAAATCATTTGCATGGGTGTATTTTGTTAGCAAAAGGGGATAAACCGTACACATTTGGAACTATGTAAAAAACTTAAAGTCACTTGGAAGCATTTGGGTCAATGGAAGGCAATTCCATCTGCCAAAGGGGTTTGTGAATTTGCTTTTTCTTCTTTGAAAAGACATGAAAAGGGTTTCAGCTATTGGAACTTCAAATTTATCTCCTGACATTCGTCATGTTTTTGCTTAGACAAAAGATTTTATCTTGGATTCTATCAAACTCACGAAAACTCAATCTTTGGAATATTGGCAATCGAAAGCGATTTTCTCAATAACACGCGGGATTGATACATATTTATCTTTTGATGATTATACCATGAATAAATTTCAAGATTTCTTTACACGTGCCTTGGTTGATGTTAATTTGCTATTTGATTTCCTAATCAAAGGAAAGGACGGGATTTGAATTTATTGCTGATGTGGAATTTGAGAAATTGCCTCTATTTTATACAAATTGTAAAATGATTGGTCATGATCTATCTAATTCTAGACAGTTACGACAAGATGCCAATGTTATTTTTGGTAGGGAGAAAACAGTTGGCATAAAAATAAAGCAACAATATCATCCTAAGATGGTTGTGCATAAGGTGGGACTAAAGGCTCTCTAGTTCAGCCTGTGAAGTTTGTGGTGGAGCCTATGGTGGAACTTTTGGTGTTGCCTATAATCGAGCCTATGGTTGAGCCTATTGTAGTACTACCTCTTGCTCAGTTACATCCTGAGCCAATGGTAGTGGTGATTAATCAAGATAATACTTGTGTTTTGAATAGATCTTCTCTTGTCAAGAATTTGGATATTTCTACTGGTGGTGTGTCAGTAGAGTCTAATTCCTTGGCTGATATGCCTTCTTTGGAGGATGTCACTCCCAATTTTACAAGTTACTTTTCTTCAAAGGTCGATCTCTTCAAAAAGCTAACACTAAGTAGTATCTCTTCCTTTGAACCTATGTTGGAGCTTCCTCCACCAACCATGAATAATATTTGACACTTCAAGTAGAGAGGGAAGCTTCTCCTTCCCTAGGATGGTAATACCCAAATAGGATTGAGTTTAGGCCAAGGAGGAATTTACAGAATTTTCCTCTTTCCACAACCTCAACATGCACAATGGCCATCATAATCCATTAAGGATTCCATGGTACTTTGATAGGCAGAGACAAATAAATACCAAGCACTTAGGCCCACCCTCAAAGGCTAGCAATTAAGAGAGGAAAACCAACCACTTAAATACTCCAGCAAGTATCTCATACTACTCAATGTGACACTTAGACACCCCGTAATACCAAAATTCCTATCCAGTACCTTGTGTTCTACGAAAATTCCTTCTAGCATGCAGCAAAATCCTTTTTTCAAAAATGTTAAAATAAGAGAGGGGCATAGGCCAAATCTCTAATGTGTGTAAAGCACATAGGGTTATGCATTTATAAATAAGAAAAACAAAGAAATGGGCGTAAGCTCATTATATCTAACAAAAACGAAGGTTGCACTCAATCCCACTTCTCTTTGCGCAAAAGGATAAAACATTTAGTTATTGCTTATTTTCAAAACCAAAGAATGCCACACCCAGGTCATTATGGTTGAATCTTCACTGTCCCACCCCTTGGGTGATTTAGGAAAGAACCCCCTCCATCAATATGATCAAACCTCAAACGTCCTTTAAGAATTTTTTTAATGTATTAGCCTTTGCTCCATCATAGATAATTACAAACATATGGACCCACCACATAGATAAAACCATTAGGACGCAACAGTCAACCATAACTGAAAACCATAGCATACCCAAAAACACAACTCAAAACAAAGTCGCAAAAGTTGTAGATCCAGGACAGAATGGAACTGAACTACTTGACACCATCCCTTTGAATGGAATAGATGGTGTCTGACAACCCTACCAATGTGTTCAATGGCAAGTGGGTCTCGCAAGAAGTAGGCACATACACTGGGAGTAGAAGTAGGCGCACAGGCCGTCCCATTCATTTAAGTCCATACGCAGAAAACAAATCTGCACTGAAACAGTCTGCTCATATAGCCCATCTTAAAAAGTCTCATTTTTTGCAAACTGAAACCACAAAGTGCAAATCTTCTTTCCCAATTAAAATGTAATTACTAAACATATTCAAGTGTCCAAAAGATTACGTTTCAATCCAACCAACATCCAGGATATAATAAAGCTCTCCAAGATCGAGAGCTTTGCTACCAAGTTGAAAAAAGATACTGTCGTTATTAATTTACATCACTAGAATTACATTTTTTTTCAGTCATCCTATTACCAAGGAACAAAATCCCTATTATTGGAAAAAAAGAGACCGAAATAAGCAAAAAATTACAGTATCTTTTTGGATCATCCAAGATACTATGTTTAGAAGGATATTTTAATACATCCTATTACAAGGAAACTACAACTTCTCAACAGGTAAAAGAAATGTTGCAGATACCTGAGGAAGCAACATCAGAAGACCATACAATGCCTTGAATAACCACATATATCTTCCAGGTTCAAGAAGCTGCAAAAACAATGACGTCAGAGCATTAGAGAAACCATTTAAACATAATTATCCCTTACCAGAATCTCATGCAAGAGAAAATTAATCATATCAAACATGGAGGAAATGGAAAACTCTTACACGAGGAAGAGCACATGAATAGTATAAGGTGCCTGTGTCAATAAAGGACACTTCAAAGGGATTGAGAACCATATTAAAAATTCCTATATATGATTTTATGTTTATAGAAACAACCAGGCTTTCAAATTACAAAACTGATGTATTACATTTTTCCTTCCCTTAAAGGGGAACCAAACACTCAGTCAAAGGGTTCCACATCACAAAAAGTGCTATATGGACAACGTTACAATTGCCATTGTGATAAGTTATTAGAGTGGGGTACAGCATGGTAAATCAACTCCAAAAATGGGATCTGTAATTAAAATTTGATACATAAAACAGCAAGGCTCTTTTTGAGTATGCACCCTTTGGTATGCAACCCATAATATTTAGGAGTTACAATCACTGTATTTTATACTGAATGCTCAACATACATGATAAACAGTGTGAGATAAATTATGAGTACTGCCTATTAGAGAACTCATCCTAATAATATGTTAACTTTCACCTTTCAAGTTAAAAACAAAAACTTACCGCATCAGATGTAATATTTTGGATGATAAATGCCAACAGGAGGTTTGATACAAACAAAAACCATTTAGTATTTGGAGTGTCGTAAGATAAATGAAACCTAAAGAAAAACTATCAGGTATTGGAATAACATAATTGTTTATATTTTAACGAAAAAAATAATAATAAACATAATCCACCATTCAACAACTCCATGTTATTAGAGATATAGAATTTATCCTTTAGATAAGTTTAGTCAGTTGTTCAGTTTGTCAGCCAGTTGTTCTGTCTGTTATGTTATACTCTGTAACTGATACTTGTACTCTCAGTTTACCAATGTGATGAACAATTGATCCTATGTCTGCATTCTCTCCTCCTCTATCTGAAACTTTTCTCTGTTTCTATTAGATATCTATCATATTTTACCAGATTAAGTAAAATATATGTTATTCCAAGAATTAAAAGATACAAAATACACGAAACATGTTTTAATTATGCACCTGCAATCGAAGATACGCAAAGATTGGAGTTTCCATCAAGCGGATCAATTTATCCAGTTGGACCAATAGTTTGACATTAATATCCTCCTCCACCAGTGACTGAATCACAGTACTGGCATGTTGGTAAGTCTGTCAGGAAGACAACTTTTATTTTACTAAAATGTTGTATACTATCAACAAAAAGAAACTGTTTACAATGAGTGTGTGAGGCACTTGTGCACTTGCTAGAGAAAGAAAGAAACTTGGAGAGCAACATATAATCAGAATCTCATTAGAGAGACCTACCTGAGCTAAAAAGCATAGACTTATAATTGCCATTGGAGAATGACACCAAGAGGCATACAAAGAATCATATAGGTCCTTCCCGGAAGGAGTTACAAGTGATTGCTTCAAAAGATCTCGAATCTCAGATAATTCTGATGATGTAAGTAAGATCAAATTCAAAGCCTGAAATATTTTAGAAAGGGGAAAAATAAATGCAGATGAATACTGCTTCATTACATGGGACAGTGTACCTTCAGACTAAAGAAAAGGAAAAAGAAATACAATGGAACAAAAAAAGAAACAAGCAACAAAATATAATATTGAAAATAGTATCCAAAACCTGGTCATCCCAACACCATCCAGGAAGTTATTAATTTCAATTCCATAAAATAGATTGAAGCCTACATTGCACATTTTTGGAAAAAAAAAAAAAAACATTTTCCTACCAAATAGCATAAGCTTTGATCTTTGAAATCTCAAGATTAAAATTCCATTACAGAACAATGTTGTTTTAAAAAGTTAAATCCATCAATTTAGTACTCCAAAGTTATGAGTCACCATATGGTTTTTTTAAAATTTCGGTCAGTAGTCACTCAAAATCAAAATTACCAAAATATTAGACCTCAAAAGATCTTGTCAATTTAGAGCTTCAAAGGTTTAATCTGTCACCCAACTAATCCCATGATATCTAAAATGTCATCATATTGGTCACTATGGAGGACTAGTGGTTCAAAACAAGAATATTTGAAGGTGTAATCTAATGACAGATTAAAGGAAAAAACTAAAACGTCACCACATCAGTCTTTATGGATGATTAAAGCAGGATTAAAAAAATATCTGAGGGATTTAGTAACAACTTTAAGTTTTAGGGACTAATTTTGCAACCAACAAAATCCTTTTAGAAACTAATATGACTTGTTGAAGGTTTACTATGGTGACATAGACAACTTTGGAGGATCAAATTAAGTATATTGTCTATTAAGCATGAACGCTCAGTAAATCCACATTTTCCATCAGTGAGATGTGTAAGACTGCATAAAACCAAACAAATTTCCCAATAAAAACAAAGAAAATACACTGCAGGCAGTGTTTAGCACTTGGAAAAGTCACAAACCTGAACCATAATTGATGCAAAGTCCAAATCAGATTCTCCTTCTAATATTGCAGAAAGTTCCCGGTATACTCTCTCAGCATTCAAAAGAACACAAAGGCGACGAATTATCAAAGCACCACGCCTGGAATTTATAATATAAAATTACAAAATTTAATGAATGAAAAAGTGGATATTAGTAGTAAGAACATATTTTAAGAAATTATAACTATAATTCATAGGATAAAAGAAAATAGCTTACTTCTCCAAAAGAGAATTATCTAGTTGGAAACTGTGCACTAGAAAAGCAACAAGCTGCCGGAAGTGGAGGGGATCCCTTGCAATGCATGCATGAACATCAAGAACTAGAAGCACAACCTATTTAACATTACCGAAGTGAAATGAATCAAGGACAATTCAAGTGAATTAATAATTTCCCAAATTACACAAATAACATACCAGGTAAAGTCCAAAGTTACAACTTTTTTTATCCAGTCAACTCAAGCAATCTTTTAAAGATCAAAGAAGAGATGGAAAGAACTAGATAATGTTCAAAATATTGGTCAGATCAACCCCAATTAATTACTCAATTTGTTTAACCACAAATTTGTGGTTAAATCATGATCAAACTATGGTTTAACTAGATAATATTCAAACCATAGACATAGCTGATTCATGATCTCAACCAGTTTAACTGGATGATTTGATAAAAAATTTAAACTATTGTTTAACAATCAAGAGAGCATATGCAAGATATCTATATATATGGCCTTCTTAGGAAAACCAAGTATACACTTTATTTTCAGGCACAATTCTTTCAATAAAAAGAAAAACATCACTTCAAAGTATTTGTAAGGACATATTGTTAGAAGTTACTGTTCCTAATCAGCAATTATGCGGCAGAGTTGTAACTAACATGCTTCCCAAATGAAAAAGTGAAAAATAAAATTTGAACTTTAAAGCATCAGTGTTGTGCACTCATCTTTCTGATGTTCTCCAATTTTATTTTATAATCTTCCACATTCTCTCTTTCTAGAAAAATGCATATCTTAGACACACAATGGCCTAGTACTAGACATGAGAACCATTGGAGGATGGAAAGGGAAAGGGCAACAGCCAGCTTTTAATCATTATCTAGGCAACTGAAGCATTACCAAACATCATGTTTTCCCAGTACAATATTACTTGCAGTGCCATATGATAATTTACCCCTTCCTCCAGTAGGGTATGAGCTGAATGGTCATGTTCATTTTGTCTGAGAATGTATTGTAAGAGGCTAAAAGGGAATTTGAAGTCTCCCTGACCAAAAAAGAAAAAACTGCCCAATCTCTTTTGTCTGAGTAAAATACAATGAACCCCGTGATTTTCTCAAATTACACTTTCACCTCCTGCTTTTTTCACCATTACAATGACCTCCCTTATTAGGGGGTGCAACAGTATGATTCTAAAACTTAAGGAGGTGCATGTATAATGTAAAAGGGAGAGAAATGTAATTATTTAAAACAAAGGGGATATTTGTGTAGAATTAAAAAAAAACTAGGGTCTCAGTTTAATTTGAGAAAATCTCAAAGGATGCCAATATAATTTACTCTAGAACAAATTGTAATTTTTAATGTTTTGACCTGTAAATAATACTCTCCCCAGCCCTCAATATGAAAAAAAAAATACTTAATCCATCAAGAATAACAAAATTGGTTTAGATAATTTTACTCCAAAAAATGCACACAACTAAATAGTTTTAGTTGTCATATATACTAACACTATACATAACTTGATTGAGAGATAATTTCTCCACCAATGAATACACCCACTTGCATAGGGTTAGGGTTTAGGGAAAGACTGGGTGTTTCCCTAATAGAGCTCCCGATAAATTAGGGATATAAAAGGAGTTAAGCTATTAATACACCTGAAAGTGAGTCTATTTCTCTTACAATTGGGACCAAAATAAAGGGCTTGAGAGAGCATTAGAGAACCACACATCTGAGTTAGGGTCGTCAGCAACTTAGCATCTCAACTAATTGTGATTGTCCAAGTTGAAATGATATACATACACACTATAACTTATCTATGTTGGTTAACACTATAATGGTACAAAAAAGTTATCACCAGGACGCTACCTTATCAGAAGAATCTGAAAGTGCTTTGAGTAGGGTATCAAATATGTCATTCAGAAATATCAAAACCTGATTCAGACAACAGATGCAAATAGTGAGCACAGACATAACAGAATAACACAATTAAAAAACATTTCACACAAATTGAAAAAGTAATAATTCAAAAGGGCAGATGTCATGTCAATGGGGAAAATTTTACGCGAAAAGGAAAAGATTGCGAAACTAGAAGGCTCAGGTACTGCAAGGGACATACATGGACAAGGATACAACATAAAATGGAGAAAAAAAAAATTAAAAATGCAGGTCATGGCACTGTATAATATGCGTAAAATTAGCAGTTTTTGTTGGCATCAGTCGTTATAGCTGATTTCAGGAACTAAAGGTGGATGCTTTCACTTCAGAGGAAAATCATTTTTAATTTAGTACATCCACTATCAAAAATATTTTATTTCCCAACAAACAACTTTCCAACTGCAATTGCTTCAAATTAGCACAAAGGGATAAGGTTAACAAAACCATAAACGTAATTAAAATGAACATAAAATAAAATTCTTAACACAAGAGGATTTATTCTAAACATAATTAACTGTTACAGTATATCTTAATATTGTAGTATTTCAATTTCTATTGGTATAAAAGTTGTAAAAACAAAAAGTGATAAGAGTTGTAAAATGCAGGTAAAGATGTTGAGTGTCCATGCCATGCTCAACATGATTACATGTTTGACAACTGGACAATATATCATGGCCAATATTTAGATGTATAGAGCTGTCTTGACACCAAACAATAAGTTTGCACTCATGTATTTGTGTGTTTTTGTGCGATAAGAATAAAATGTCAAGTGTCCAACATGAATACATGTTTGACACACGGACAACACAACATGGCTACTATTTAGAACTATCATGCTTTCTCAGCCCAAAAAATAAGTTGATACAAACTGTATTTATGTGTTTTTTGTGTGATTGCTGTAGTTATAAAAATACGAAATTGATCCAATTTATACATGTATTATTAGGAATTTTTTATTTATTCTTGTATCATATATTTGTTATTAGAGGATATCAAATCCTTTTTATCAAATATAAATAAAGCACCCGTGCTATCTTATAATACAGTCTTAGCTCTACGTTTCTCTCTTTCTTAGAGTTTAAGAGTGATAAACAAAGAAAAGTGAGAGTGCCATTAATGGGATGTTAAGATGTGTGGCAAGGCTACCCTTACACAAGAAAGGACAGGATATTAAATGATTAAATAAGAGGAGATATTAGTGTGGTACTCATTGAGAATAAGATGACAAAAAATTGACTACGATGGTTTGGATATCTGCAAAGAAGGCCAATGAAGGCACTTGTGAAAAAAGTAAATCGCATGCCCTTTAGCCCTGTAAAAAAAGGAGACCAAAAATGGAAACAAAGGGAATTATTATTAAAAGAAATCTCAGTGTATATATCCCAGATAATTTGGTTTTTAACTTAACGGTGTCATGTGATCAACATAGACGACCTCATCCAATAGGATAAAACTATAGCTGTTCTTCATAATAAAGAAAGTTATTTTGTTCAGTTGGACTGTCACGACAACATCAAAATGATTTGCAGAATTGAAAAGGCCTGGCTGTTAAAGCTTAGAAAACTAAAGAATCCATGGCTCGGTGTTTTTAAGGGTTCCTTTTCCCAAGAGCTATTTTCAACTTCTGATGAACGCAGTAAACAGATTTTTAATTTTTAACAGATTTTCTAATTCTCTAATTTAAAAAATAAAAAAGAGCTATCTCTGGAAAAAGCACAAACAAGTATGTCCTTAGTGGCTAAGATATTTTTTACCATAATAAATTAAATCACGTCAAAAAGTTAAAGTGGATCCCTTATTTGTGGAATAACAAAAAGGAAAGCATAATATTATTTGATATTCAAGCATAGGGTAAAATTATAAAAGGAAAAAAATAGCATTAGTTACTGATTTCAGCCAAATAACTTCTATTATAATTCAATGAAATAAATCTCTGGGCAAACGTATAATCAAAGGCTAATAATGGTACAAGACATAAACAACACAAAGTTTCTAAAGATTCCTGAAATATCCAAATAGGTGTGGAATTTAGATCTAAGACAAAGATTCCAAATAAGCATATTAAGAGACTAGATTCATTCCATATAACAATAGAATCCTCAAAATATAACAATAAAAGCTGAATTCAATCAAATCACCTCACTACGATGTCTGGATAAAAGGGTCGACATCCAGTGCAAAGCTTCAATTCGAGTAGCCTCCCATTCACTAGATAGTTGCCTAACCAGTCAAATCATTTGAAAAATCATTCTCCGGAATAAACAGAGAAAAATAGAGTCAGCTAAACTAAACAGGCCCTCAATCATAATTGAAAAGCAGCAATTTTCAGAAAAAACTACACCTCCTAGCAATGGACAGGATTGCTCCTACATCAAATGCGTCAGCTGGATCGGCCTTGATTGCACGTAGCTCTTCATTGGTTTCACAAGCAACCTAATACATAAGCCACAAAAGAGTTCTAAGCCACTGCTTTCCAATGCAGGCAACACCAAACCAAACAAATTTACCGGGAATAAAAAAAGGTAAATTACCAAAAAACAGGGTAAAGACAGGGAAAGAGTGAAAACACCAGTAAGCCTACCACTCTAATTTTATCTTCTTTATCAGATATACACGGCAAAATGGCTCCAAGAATGTCAGCATAATATGGAACAAGCTGATCTCCACCAAGTTTAACAAACTCATTTATCTGTTAAAACAAGAAAGCACAGATACTATTTAAGGAAAATAATAATGAACAACAATTCATAATAACTTTGACAAGATGCCAACACTAAACAAAAGTTTGATTACGATAAAAACTTGTTAAACAAGCCAAAACATTGCAACACAACTCACCCACGTGATAGCTGTTAACCTAGTAAATTCATCTGGAGAACCTGCCCTTTGTACCAGTATTTCAGCCATTCGACCATAATCTACAGACTTCAAGAGTAGCACTGCTTGAGTCAGAAAATGACAAATGAACAAAACATATTGCTTTTGTTTCAGTATATTAGGTGAAAATGGTGCACAGTTGTACAGCACAAGAAGAAGTGAGCAAAAAGATGAAACCTAAAAAATGCAAGGATGGGGAAAGACAATCAACATGAATGAAACCTAAACAATGGAAAACATATAAAAGCAGAAAATGGCAGTAGTAAACCCTAACTGGGAAACTAAAGCAGAAAAACAAGGCCAAAAAAGAAGAATTGCGATCTGAATATATTCAAATGAAAAGGAAAAAAGATACATTGTCAGAAGCCTTACTGGTGAATTTTTAATCTCCTGAAGAAACTCCGAAAGAGCTGAATCAGCCTGTTGACGTATTTCATGACTTGAATCACTCAGCATATTAAACAAACCTGAGATGTTCATGAAGATTAACTGTTTTACATAGATTTTCTCAAGAGAATATAAATGTAAAAAATGACTCTTCAACTAATACACTTACCATCAAGAAAATCAGGAAGAAAGCCCAGCATGTCAATATCTGGGACACTGTCCAGGACAGTAATCCATCCAACCAAAAACTGACGAACATATGGATTCAAAACATTCATGCGCTCCCTCAGCAATGGTATAAATTCTTCAATACTGATGATCAAGAGATTAAAACGGGGGAGGAGCATGAAGCATTACAAATTGCCTCTTTCGAAATTTAAAACACAACAGGATACAGTCGTGCAGAAAAACATACAGCACAGAAGTAAGATGTGCACCTGAACTGATCACTTTCAGTCACAATATCCTGTTTGAATAAAGTAACATTTAATCATTAGTTAATCAAAAGGAACAGTAAACCTGCCAAAGGATTGTTGGAGTTCAGGAGAAATTTATTATACCTTCACAAGTCGGTCTAAGAGATGTGCAGCACTTTGTACATTGGCATCTGAGTCTGCAGAAAGCTTGCATAAGGCATCAAAGATCTGGTTGAAGAATATAATAAAATCTCCTCTCACAACCTAGCATCAAAACGTGATGACATTGGAGAATTGTACATTAGAGTATTAATAGTTTATATAGGTAAGCAGAATTGATCCTCACCTTTGCTATGTTGTATAATGCTTCACAAGCATAATAACGTACTCTGCTATCTTGATCAGCAAAGGAATTTAATACAGGAGGTACAATTAGCTGTCAAAAATGTATACACACATCAATTTCATCCTTATAGTTTAAATAATAACTTTTGGTTTATTAAACCTCATCCTAAAATTTTGACCCATGGGAAGATCAGCTTAACCATAAAAAAGAGAACTAGCATTCAAAAGTAATTAGCATGTTTCATGTCAATGACTAAAGTGAAGCTACACCTATTATATTTCATTCATTGATATGCTTGAAATTGCAGTTTCATAATGCTGTGGTTTTCAAAGTGCCTAGTGCTACAGATGCTAGAAAAATGCCGACTAAAGAATGTTTAAAACTACTGCAAAAGGTCATCATATCTGCTTATGAATTACAGGACAAATAGTTTTGCTGAATATTACTGCATATCCAAAATTACTCATATAGATATACATCTAAATATGAACTTTGAAGTTGAAAAGTCACTAATTTATGTATAGGAAATTTGAAAACCGTATCCCCCAGAGAGCTTCTGATTCATAGGTCTGAACAGATGAAAATACATACAGTTCTGACATAACTTATCAAGTCAAAGTAAGTAACAAGTATCTTATTTTTATTTTAACCATATTAAAGAGCATTAAAAGGTTATTTGAGAAATCCTTAATCCCATGCAATAGGAAATTAATCCAACCAGTGAACACTACCAAGCTTCTAAGGTACACCACCCAAAATGAAATTTGAGTAATTTAATATGACAAAAATAGCAAGTGATTGCCATCCCCTTACCTCGAGATGCTGAGCAGCTTCAGTTGTCAACCCAACAGTGGCAGCAGCTAAGCTTATCAACCCTCCCTTCAATAAATTAAATTTAAAAAAAAAATGCTCAAATTATTAAATTCAAGATAGAATTAACCCAAATTAAAGATTAAAAAAACATAATTAGCACTACCTTACGGTGATTTGCTTGTGGCGAATAAGTGAATTCGGTAGTCAACAAACTGATCACAGCAACTATCCTATCATGATCCCCAGCAAAAGCAAGCTGCTTCACTATCCCCTCGACCTATAATAATAATAGTTATAACACAAAACCCTTTAAAATCATCAATGTACTCAAAACACACCAAATTGGAAACAGGAGAAAAAAAGGAACAAAAGTCACAATTTTTTATAATAGAAAGCAACCTCCAGTGCTGCATTCTTGCGCTTCTCGTAGAGCTTGTCGGCGAGGTTGCGAAGCACGGCGGGCGGAATCACCGAGAGAGCTTCGGCCATGGCAACAACTTCGCAATCGAAATTCGAAGAACGAATCGAGAATCAAATTCATTTGCGGATCTTCTCCTGCTCCAATCTGAACATCCTCGCTTCTTTTTCCTTACGAAACGGAAATCAAAAAGTGCAAATAAAAAATGGCGAGTTTTTCAAGGAGTTTCATTGGCGTGGAAATGCGGTTGAGTGGGAAAACTGAAAATCGGATCTGAGGAAAACGTAAATGGAAATTGAAATTGTAATTGAAACTGAAACCTATAATTCTCTTTCACTTTCCTTCGGTAGTTTTCGGTAACCTTTTTTGCATAGTTCACGTTTTTGTGAGATTGAAATTAATGAGCAGTGAGTAACTTAGAGGGGTTGTTCGTGATTGTTGAATTTGATGAAAGAGGAAAAATCACGGAAATATCCTTAATTTGTGGGTATTGGTATAGTCACTCTTTTTTGTTTTCGCAACATAAAATCTTTAAGAAACAAGTTAAATTCTATTTTAATTTTTCATCTGATGCATGTATTTTTTCAGTTTGTTCATTTAAAATTTCAGTTTATTCATTTATATTTTTTAAGTGATTTCTAAACTTTATCACTTTAAATTTTTGGTGGAGAAAGATATGTAAATTTTTGTAAACTCCTCTCCTCACAGTCATTCTTGCGGAATAAAAACCTTCGGGTTTTTATTTGATTCAATATTTTAAATATATTAACAACATTAAATTTAAACTGGAAATTAATATTTTAAATCACTCTAAGAGGCCAAAAAAACTAACTTATTTTAAAATTAAAGAACAAACTGATTACAAAAAAAAAAATATGAACAAAGGTAAGATTTTGCTTAAAATGTATAGTTTACATTTTACAATAAATAAATATGATACAAACAATCTGATTCTATGTCTTGAAAAATTCTATAAAATCCTCTTTTTTTTCATATAAAACTTTTTCATCTAAAAATTAAAACCTTTTCTACTGATTACTCAAACTTATGTATTAGATTTAGTACTTCTAAACAAAGTTTTAGTCATAGATAAAAAAGAATAATATAAATGCAAAGAAATACTTCCTTAAATGTGGACAGTTAAAGTTTCTAAAGAAATTTCGTTATCCAGAAAATTGAAATTTCATACCTATTACATAATTACCCTAAATAAATTAATTTAAATTCTAAAATTTTACATGCATATATTTTTTATATTATTTGTAAGATCCAATTATTTATGTCCAATGTTTGATGGCTATCATAATCTGTTGGGCCTAAGACTGATCCATAGGGATGTCCAAAACTCCTAAACAGTCCTAACACTCTCATTATGCTCATTTTCAGAAAAACCTTCTCCTTCCTCTCTTAGAGATGTAACGGTACTCTACTAGGATTTGATCTCCACCTCTATCAAGTTCACTCAAGCTCATTCTACTCCACGTAAGTCGACCTCCAGCCCCTTATACTCTTCCCTTTAGCTCTATTTTTTGGTGGAGCAACTGAGGTTCATAGGTATAACCTCGTTTCCTGTCCAGGTCAGTGTTTCCAGCTCTTGAACCTGCTTTTGGAGCTACTATGTTTCTTTAATGAGCACCACTGTCTTCCTCTAACCTTTGTTCGGGTAAAGGAAGTTAGGGTCTTTCATTCTTTCCGTAAATCTGCCTATTTTCAGCTTTGTTTCATATTTGTATGGCTTGTGTGCTACTGTGAACGTATGGAATGCCTTGTTGTGTTGTTTAGATGTGTATGTATGGCTGATGCAGGGAGAACAGTGGCGAGTACTGATACTCTCGCCCAAGCGAGCCTGTCTTGCCTAGGCGAGAATAGCAAAAATAGACCCAGGTTCCTACTAGAGCTCTCGCTCAGGCGGAGAGCTCTCGTTTTGAGCGAGGTACTATCTCGCTCATGCGAGAGGGGCTCACCTAAGCAAGAACTCGTGGGAGCTTGATGTGTGTCACTGTAGTTGTAGCCCAAGCGAGGAACCTCACCTTTGGGCAAGGGGTGGTCTCGCTCAGGCGATGAGGACGCGAGAACTCGCGAAATTAGCAGAACTCTCTGTTGGCAGTCTCGCCTAAGCGAGGGCCTGTAGCTTAAGCGAAAGACCCTTTTCACCTGAGCGAGGGTCCATGGCTTGAGCAAGACTGGTGCAGGGATTTGCTCTATGCTTGTTCTTCCCTCTATTTTTGGTTGGTGATCACTTGTATGATTGTATTACTCTGTTAAGGCATGAATTGGTTCGGTATGCATGCGTTAAGTGGTTTATGGACTGGAAATAATCAGTTTGGTATGATCTTGGTGTGGAACATGAATCAATGTTTGGTTATAAATGTTGGCATGGGATTGGTATGCATGATAACTATATGATGGGTTGGTGAGACATGATTTTTATGTGGTTTAGGACGTAATTCCATGAATCTCTAGGTGAGATCTCATAGTGGTGCCTCATTGGTCAGGACGTAATTCCATGATGGTTTCATGGTGGTGCCTCATTGGTCAGGAAGTAATTCTATGATGGTTGTGTGGTGGTGCCTCATGGTCAGGATGTAATTCCATGACCCCTGTTAGTGGGAGCTCATGGTGGTGCCTCATGCTTAGGACGTAATTCCACGAAGTTCGTGGTGGTGTCTCATTATATAATTTAGTAAGGATTCAAGTAAGGATTGCATCCTGATGTAAAACCCACTAAATTTAAATAATTAAATAAATAATTATTTAATAAATACGGGTAGGAGAAGCCTTTATGGCATTAAATATTAACCTTCATGACGTGGAAAAGCACTAGCTCAAGTGGTTGAGAGTACTTTGATTGTGTGAGAGAACTTGAATGCCATTAAATGTATGCCATTTATGTTATTTTATTTTATAATGTGATTGGAGCATGATAACTAGGATATAATCTTTGAAGTATGAATTTTATCATGAAAGATGACTTAGTTGAAATGGTTGTGCACTTGAATTGCAATTGTGTGGTGATGGGTTCAAACCTTGGCTTGGACAAGACAATAAACGTTCTTTTTTATCAATTCTAGTTTTGGTAAGAATGTGAAGGGGCAAGAGAAACCCTGGCTAGAGGAGTAGCCAAGGGTGCTGGAAAATCAAATAGAATAGCAAATTGAATGGCAATTAAAACTAAGCTTAAGGTCATTTTCGTTTTTTTTTATTAATCACCATTAAAGCATCATTAAGGGGAAGAATTGAGGGAGAAAGAGAGCACCCTTGAGTCTGATAGTTTGAGGGTAGTGAGGAAGGTTTTGACAGAGGAAAAAACGTGAGTTGTGAAGAAAAAAAGAGTACTGGTTTGGAGGAGAATCAAGGGGAGTTCATCAGTGATCCAAGGAAAAGCCTCAATTTCCAAGTTTAAGCGAGGGAACCAGGTTAGGGGAGTTCTTACTGCATGCTTTATTTATGATTCATGTGAAAATGTGTTCTGGGGCATGTTGGAACTGTTAAATATTTGAATTTTGGTTTGGTTTGCATTTTCTGGATTTTTCCAGAAACCGCCTGACGGCGCATGAACTGCCTCCAGGCGGCACATGTAGTTGCGCCAGTTTTCTAGGTTTATGGATGAATTGCCTGGCGGCCGGGAGTGAAATGCCAGGCACTGTAGATGCTGCTATTGTTTTTCTCAATTTTGGTTGGATTGTCAGTGACATGAGGAGGTCTGTATCGAATTGTTATCTATATGTATGTTTGGCTTAATGTGATTGGTTCTTAATGTTTCAATTGGTGGAATTTTGTGGCCTTATATGATATTGGGGTTATGGTTCATGCTGGGAAAATTGGGAATATTTATGTTGAAGCATGCCTATGGAGAATGCACTATTTATTAAGATTTAAGTTAATATGATCAAGTATGAACTCTTTACAATGTGTGCAGTTGAAATTATATATGAACGATGTTGTATGGTGTGTATGGGATTAGATAGGGTCACGATGAGTTTGGGAAACCTGGACAACCTTGGAATTGGTGTGCGCTGCCTGGCGGTATCGTGATTACCGCCAAGCGACATCGCAGAGGTAGGAACCACATGTCTTTATTCCGAGTAGGACTTTAGTATGTAGTTAATTGCACCTATGGTATGTAAAATTGTGTAAGTAGATATGGAGCGTGAGAATAAAACTTGATAGATGAGGGAATTGACTATAACTATTGAAGGGGTAAACTGATTTGGGTACAATTATGTGATAATGGGGATATAAGCATTAAACTCTATATGAATTGTATGCTGGAATATGGTAAGGGATGCATGTACAGGAGAATCGGTGATTTGGACACTATAAGAGGGAATTGGATGATTATAGATTTGGGTCAAATAGTAAAATGACTTATAGGAAAGGTAAAGTGTAAATTCAGTTCAATAAACAGGTCTGGATGCATGAAAATTATGTTTATTGGGGGTATGGCTAATATGCTACATTGTTTGTGTTATTTTAAGAAGTGTGTGTAACATTGGTAGTTATATTATTTGCATGATTAGATGGTGTGGATGATAATATGGTATTGAATCATGCTTGGTGTGACATATTTGTGCGATACATTGGTGTGTGGTATGAATTGGGATCTTGATGAGATGCCTCGAGCCAAGGGACCTACAACAAGAGCCATGGCTAGGAGAATACAAGAGGAATAGGCCTTAAATGCGCATGCAAGGCCCAAGATGAACTTCACATGGGCCAAGGAAGATGTGAAGACCTAGCCTAGGACATTTTGCTTGTAAATACTAGATTAGGATTTTATTTTGGGCTTTGTATTTTGGGCCCAGTAGAATAGGGTTTTCTTTGGGCCATGTATTGGGCCTTAGAGGAAATTGGGCTTTAGAAGTAATTTTGGACCAAAAAGGGGAATTGGGCCAAATGGGCCAAGAGTAGTGTGTCTACTCTAGAAAAGCCTAGAAGCTTCTCAAACTTGCTCTCCAAGGATGAGAGTTAGTTTCCCATGGCAAGACAAGTGTGACTTGCTTAGGTGGCAAATCACACCTCCCACATGCTCCTTTTTAGCTCCAAAATTCAACTTTCTAAATTCCTTTTTCCCTCCACTTTTTGGAGACCCCTTGGTCTCATTTTAGCCTATAAATAGAAGGCTTAGGAGATGTATTTTTCAGCTTGAAATTGAGTAATGAATTGCTGTCCAAATTTATGCACAAATCTCTTTTGAGCTCACCTTAGAGTAAACTCTTCTCTAGTTTACTCTAGTCTTCTTCATTAGGAGTTGGCCTCACCTCTCTTAAGAATCCTTTCACCTACACCAAACCAAACACCTTAAGCTTCTTTCCTTCATGCTTCCGCATCCAACACCATCCATGGAGCCTCCATTCTTCATGCAAGCTTCAATGGAGACAAGAAGAAGCCATCATGTGGTATCATGAGCCTTGGTTTTAGTGAGTTAAGTGCTTCTTCTCCATTTTTTTTTCAATTCCGTGTTGTTCATCACTTCTCCTACTTGTCTTGCTGTTTTTGTTCATTTTATTTTGAGTATTAATGTCTTTTTACTTTGGTTCATCTTCATTTGCTTCATCTTGAACCATCCTTGTGTGCTTTAGGTGTTCTATTTGGTTTCTACCATTTACTTTTCATTTTAATTCAGTATTTGTTTTTTTTTTTGTTCAGTTCATTCTCTTGATTCTTGAGTTTATTTTGATTTTAAGATCCATATGTTTTGTCTAGAGTTATGTTTAGTCCATATATGTCATTAATTCCTTGTTTAGCTTTTAATTTTCTTTGAATTTGTTGGTGATGTTGCTGAATTTTTTTTTTCAGATTTGAGTGCAGTTTTTAATCCTTAAAAATTAACACTCTCTTCTCTCTTTGAGCCTTGAAAATGAACCTTCACATCTAGATAACCTTAGTTATCTTAATGTTCAGTGGGAATTTTCCTTGTGCTTGCTTAAAATCACCATAAACCACACTAAATTTCCTTTCAATTAATTGTGCTTTGGTGCTTTTTCATTTCTGTTTTTGAGTTCAGATTGCTATTTAGATCTTAGCAATGTCTTAGAGTCAATTTCCATTGTGTTTCATTGTGTTTCATGATCTTCTTTTGATTTCTTTAAGTTTCCTTCTCCTTTGTGTTTTTTGTTTCCATTAAAATGCAAATGATCAAGCATAGTGTGGTGGTGATTCTGTTTTGTGGTGGAAACTAGCTGTTGTAAGAGCTATAAAAAGAAAGAAAAAGAGCACAAAAAGAATACAAACAAGTGCCAAAAAGAATCAAAAGAAAAGATCAAAAGAAAGTTGCAAAAGAAGTACACTAGAATCACTACCATCACTTGAGTTTGAGAGCATTATTTTGTTGCATTTTACTGCTGTTCCAGTTTCTGTCTGACTGCACACTGTTTGTATTTGATTTATCATAAAAAATTGGCCAGTGCAAATCCAAATCTAATTTTTGCCACTTTTAGCTAAGACATAGACGAAAAAGTGAAAAAAAGAATCATTAAAAAATGTTGAGAAATGAAAAAATGAAAAATATCTGAAGCAGAGGCCTGAATTCACGTTTTTGGACTGGCAGTGAGTGAAAAATCAAATTTCAGTGCAGTTTTCTAGCTTATTTTGTTTGTTTTTCATCCATTCTAGTGCCATTCATTAGGTAATTCATTTGAGTGCTTATCTTGTTTCTTTACCTTATTTCTAGTTTGTCATTTCTTTGGTGATCCTTTGAGTTTGTCATGGCATTATTCACTTTTGGTTTAGCAATTATAATTTTGTGCTTTTCTTGCTTTATTTCTTAACCTCTTTTGGTTTGGTTTCTATATTTGGTGCATACTTCTTTTTGGAGGTGATCTAATTTTCCTAAGGTAGCATCCTAGGAGGTGGAGTACCTAGTCCCGAAAGAGAATCCTCTTTGGTGAGATCAAGAGTAAGTGCAAGAGTGAAACACTTGTGAGGACCAAGCCAAGAAGACAAAGCCAAGAAGACCTTTTACATTTTGTGCACTTTGATTGTATTCAAATTGAGTTGTAAAATTGTAATGCTTTCCTTCTTGTGTTCATGGCCTAGTTAGGTGTCTTGGGGGAGTCTTAGGTACTCAATCTCATCTCCTAACTAGAACCTCGTCCATACATTAGTGAAGCGCTTTTGGTGGTGAAGTTTGAAAGTTCCAAGTGCCTTCTACTTCTACCAAAACTTAGGCCGCATATAGCTTATAATCTTTCTTGTTTTTAATTTTCTTGTTTGATAGTTTAGTGTGTGTCAACTTAGTCTTTGAATTAATTTCATTTAAGAAGTTTTGTACAAAAGTTTCAAGTTCCCTTGGCTAGGAAAGACTTGGTATGTAAGCAATCCAAGTGATTCACCTCTTTTTCCTGGAGGAGAACTAAAAGCTTTTGCTATCTACTTCTTCTTTGAAATTTTCTTTTAAAGACCAAAGTCTTCTAAAAAAAATGTCTCAACCTCCTTCTCAATGTATGAGTGCTTCAAATGAAGAAGAAATAAGTTTGAAACAAATTGCCTTTGATTTGAGAGCACTACTACGTTGGAAGGAAGATGAAATAATTGCAAGGGAAAGGAAAAAACAAGAAAGAGATAGGTTTCATCAACTTTTAGATGAAGAGAGGAGGGGAACAAGAAATATGGAAAGGTTGCATGAGAGGATGAGTAATAGGAGTCAACATTTGTACTCCCACACTCCAACACTAGTCACACACTATGAAGAAGATAGTAGACTAGTTGACAACTTCTATCAACCTCCTCCTCCTCTAAGAAAAGAAAGAAGAGATCCTAGGGAACCAAGAGCCATTAGAATAGACCTCCCTCACTTTTATGGGAAAGATGATGTTGAAGCTTATCTTGATTGGGAAATGAAGGTTGAGCAACTCTTTGCTTGCCATCAAATAAGTGAGGAGAGGAAAGTACCCTTAGCTACCCTTAGCTTCCAGGGCAATGCTATGTATTGGTGGACTGCCCTCGAAAGAGATAGGAGAATCAATCAAAGTCCCGAGGTTAAATATTGGAATGACCTCAAAGGAGCCTTTAGGAGAAGACATATTCCCTCCTATTATCATAGAGAGCTAATGGATAGGCTCCAAAGACTCCATCAAAATAAAATGAAAGTGGAAGAATATAGACAAAAGATGGAGTTATATATGATGAGGGCTGGGATTAAGGAGTCCAAGGATACCACCATTACAAGGTTTCTTAGTGGCTTAAGTCTTGAGATAAGAGATAGAGTAGAATTGTTGCCCTACCAAGACTTAAATGACTTGGTTCAACTTTGCATAAAGGTAGAGCAACAAATTCTAAGGAAAAATTTTCGAAATGACTACTCTAACTCTTATACCAAGAAAGAATTCAAGAGGGAGGGTAAACAAGTCAAAGAGGAACCCTCCAAAAGTTTCAAGGAAAAGGAGAAACCAAAGGAAGGCACATCTTCACACACTCGCACTAGTGAAATCAAATGTTTCAAGTGTCTTGGTAGAGGTCATGTTGCATCTCAATGCCCCACCAAAAAGACCATGATCTTAAGGGGTGTTGACCATTATAGTAGCCAAGATGAGCAAGAAAGTGAGAGTGAGACTTCTAGTGAGGAGTCTAATGATGAGGCTAAGAAAATTGCCTATCCTTGTGAAGGAGACCTTCTAATGATTAGAAGACTTCTTAGCAACCAACCCATTCCAAAAGAGCCAACACAAAGAGAGAACATCTTTCATACAAGATGTAAAATTTTAGAAAACACTTGTTCTCTCATTGTTGATAGTGGTTCATGTTGCAATTGTTGTAGTACAAGGCTGGTTGATAAGTTGGCTTTGACTATCATTCCCCATCCAAAACCTTACAAATTGCATTGGCTTAATGAAAGTGGGGATTTGACAGTCCAACATCAAGTGAAGGTCAAGTTATCCATAGGGAAATATGAAGATAGTGTGCTATGTGATGTAGTACCTATGAAAGCTTGCCATGTTTTATTGGGAAGACCTTGGCAATTTGACAAGAAAACCATGCATAATGGTCTTACCAATGAAATCACCTTCATTCACAAGGATAGAAAATTTGTCTTGCATCCTTTATCACCATCCCAAGTGGTAGAGGATCAAATCCAAATGAGAAAGAAGTTGGAAAAGGAGAGAAAAGAGGATAAAAAAAAAGTCCTCCCTCTCTCCCAAAAAAAGTAACTAAAGATGAATCTGAGGTGGGAGAGATTGGTGTTCCTTCTCCCAAGGTCATTCAACATGAGAACATTTTGACTATAAAATCTTTGAACCAAGTTCTCAATGATGAACAACCTTCATGCCTCTTGTTGTGTAAAGGAACACTCACATGTACTGCCACAGCTCTTGAACTTAAGAATCTACCTCCTAAAATTGAAAATCTTTTGAAAGAGTTTGAGGATATATTCCCTAAGGAAGGGCCTATTGGGCTTCCTCCCTTTAGAGGAATTGAACATCAAATAGATTTAGTGCCTGGGGCTAGTCTACCAAATAGACCAGCCTATAGGACAAATCCTCAAGAAACAAAGGAGATAGAGTCTCAAGTCCAAGAGTTGTTGGAGAAGGGTTGGGTTCAAAAGAGCCTTAGCCCTTGTGCTGTGCCTGTTTTGTTAGTACCTAAAAAGGATGGGAAATGGAGAATGTGCTGTGATTGTAGAGCCATAAATAACATCACCATTAAATATAGGCATCCAATCCCTAGGCTTGATGACATGCTTGATGAGTTGCATGGGTCCCTCATGTTTTCTAAAATTGATCTAAAGAGTGGTTATCACCAAATAAGAATCAAAGAAGGTGATAAGTGGAAAACCGCTTTTAAGACCAAATTAGGACTATATGAGTGGTTGGTGATGCCCTTTGGGCTTACTAATGCACCTAGCACATTCATGAGGCTAATGAACCATGTCCTTAGAGAGTGCATAAGAAAGTTTGTGGTTGTCTATTTTGATGATATCTTGATTTATAGCAAGAGCTTGCATGAGTACATAGACCATCTGAGGTCTGTCCTTACCATCCTTAGGGTAA
Organism: Vigna unguiculata; assembly: GCF_037176805.1. Classification (NCBI taxonomy): domain Eukaryota; kingdom Viridiplantae; phylum Streptophyta; class Magnoliopsida; order Fabales; family Fabaceae; genus Vigna; species Vigna unguiculata. The sequence continues at coordinate 7,757,806 of NC_140793.1, read as the reverse complement.
ATAGTTTGTTTGCTAATAAAGAGAAATGTACTTTCTGTGTAGATAGTGTAGTTTTCTTAGGTTTTGTTGTGAACAAAAATGGGGTCCATGTTGACCCTACAAAAAATAAAGGCCATCCAAGAATGGCCTACTCCTAAAAATATTGGAGAGGTTAGGAGCTTCCATGGTTTGGCAAGCTTTTATAGGAGGTTTGTTCTTAATATCTCTACTTTGGCTTCACCCCTCAATGAACTTGTCAAGAAAGATGTATCTTTTAATTGGGGTGAAAAACAAGAGTCTGCTTTTCAACAACTCAAGGAAAATCTCACCAATGCACCCATTCTAGCTTTACCAAACTTTTCAAAAACCTTTGAGCTAGAGTGTGATGCATCCGGTGTAGGAATAGGTGCTGTGTTGTTGCAAGGAGGGCACCCAATTGCTTATTTCAGTGAAAAATTTCATGGTGCCTCCCTCAACTATCCCACCTATGATAAGGAATTGTATGCCTTAGTTAGGGCCCTTCAAACTTGGGAACACTACCTTGTGTCCAAAGAGTTTGTCATTCATAGTGACCATGAGTCGCTAAAATATTTGAAGGGCCAACATAAGCTGAATAAAAGACATGCTAAGTGGATGGAATTCTTGGAACAATTTCCTTATGTGATAAAGTACAAGAAGGGCAAAAGTAATGTGGTGGTTGATGCCTTGTCTAGAAGGCACACCTTGTTTTCAAAATTGGGAGCCCAAATTCTTGGATTTGATCACATTCCAGAAATGTATAATCAAGATTCTGAGTTTTCCTCTACTTATGCTGAATGTATGGAAAGACCTCAAGGAGGTTTCTATGTGAATGAGGGGTATTTGTTTAAAGAAGGAAAAATTTGTATTCCCCAAGGTTCACAAAGAAAACTCCTTGTTCAAGAAACACATGAAGGGAGATTAATGGGTCATTTTGGGGTAGAAAAAACCCTAGATCTTTTAAAAGAGAAATTCTTTTGGCCCTATATGAGGAAGGATGTCCAAAGGCATTGTAATAAATGTATTTCATGCTTACAATCTAAGTCTAAAACAATGCCTCATGGATTATACACCCCCTTGCATATTGCTTCAGCCCCTTGGGAAGATATAAGTATGGATTTTGTCTTAGGACTCCCAAGAACACAAAGGGGTTTTGATTCCATTTTTGTGGTGGTAGATTGTTTTAGCAAAATGACACAATTTATACCCTGCCACAAAGTGGATGATGCTAGCAACATTGCTAGGCTTTTCTTTAGAGATGTGGTCAAGCTTCATGGTATACCCCGCACCATAGTTTCTGATAAAGACACCAAGTTCCTTAGCCACTTTTGGAAAACACTTTGGTCAAGGTTAGGAACTAAGCTTAATTTCTCTACTTCATGTCACCCACAAACTGATGGGCAAACTGAAGTTGTTAATAGGTCTTTGTCTACTATGTTAAGAGCAATTTTGAAAGGGAACCACAAATCTTGGGATGAATGCCTTCCCCATATTGAGTTTGCCTACAATAGAGTAGTTCATAGGACTACTAAAATCTCTCCATTTGAAGCTGTTTATGGCTTTAATCCTCTCACTCCCATGGACTTGTTACCACTTCCTACATCTTTTGATTTTATTCATAAAGAAGGGGTGGCAAAATCTGATTTTGTTAAAAAAAATGCATGAAAAGATTAAAAGCCAAATTCAGCAACAAATAGAGATGTATGCTAAGTACAACAATAAGGGGAAGAGGGAAATGATTTTTGAAGAAGGGGATTGGGTGTGGCTACACCTTAGAAAAGATAGATTTCCTAAACAAAGGAAGTCTAAACTTAGTCCTCGAGGTGATGGTCCCTTTAAAGTGCTGAAAAGAGTAAATGATAATGCGTATAGGCTAGAGTTGCCTGAAGGCTATGATGTGCATGCCACCTTTAATGTTGCTGACTTAATACCTTTTGCAGGTGGTACAGATGATGAGGCAGAGACTACAGATTTGAGGACAAATCCTTCTCAAGAGGGAGGGGATGATGAGATGCCTCGAGCCAAGGGACCTACAACAAGAGCCATGGCTAGGAGAATACAAGAGGAATAGGCCTTAAATACGTATGCAAGACCCAAGATGAACTTCACATGGGCCAAGGAAGATGTAAAGACCTAGCCTAGGACATTTTGCTTGTAAATACTAGATTAGGAATTTATTTTGGGCTTTGTATTTTGGACCCAGTAGAATAGGGTTTTCTTTGGGCCATGTATTGGGCCTTAGAGGAAATTGGGCTTTAGAAGTAATTTTGGACCAAAAAGGGGAATTGGGCCAAATGGGCCAAGAGTAGTGTGTCTACTCTAGAAAAGCCTAGAAGCATCTCAAACTTGCTCTCCAAGGATGAGAGTTAGCTTCCTATGGCAAGACAAGTGTGACTTGCTTAGGTGGCAAGTCACACCTCCCACATGCTCCTTTTTAGCTCCAAAATTCAACTTTCTAGACTCCTTTTTCCCTCCACTTTTTGGAGACCCATTGGTCTCATTTTAGCCTATAAATAGAAGGCTTAGGAGATGTATTTTTCAGCTTGAAATTGAGTAATGAATTGCTGCCCAAATTTGTGCACAAATCTCTTTTGAGCTCACCTTAGAGTAAACTCTTCTCTAGTTTACTCTAGTCTTCTTCATTAGGAGTTGGCCTCACCTCTCTTAAGAATCTTTTCACCTACACCAAACCAAACACCTTAAGCTTCTTTCCTTCATGCTTTCGCATCCAACACCATCCATGGAGCCTCCATTCTTCATGCAAGCTTCAATGGAGACAAGAAAAAGCCATCAGATCTTTGATATCTGTTGAAAGTTCCAAAATCAGTAGTCTTGCGCTACTGGTATGACGCCTGGCGGTGTAGAGCGAGCCGCCAGGCGGTGTAGAGCGAGCCGCCAGGCGGTAGAGTCTCGAACAGTTACAATGGTCATTGGGCGCGCAGGGCGCTTGGCGGTAGAGTGGGTTCCGCTAGACAGGGCAAGGAAGCAGGAGGCCTGGAAGGCGATGGGCGCTTGGCGGCGCGAGTTGGAAGCGCCAGGCGGTGATGGAACAGTGTGGCATTGTGCTAGCGCTTGGCGCCTGACGGTCTGGAGCTAAATTCCGCCTAGCGGCGTGAGATGCGCACCAGGCGGTTTTGGTCCAGTGATGGTGCGCGAGGAAAGTTTTCTACACCGCTTTAAGGTATGATCATGATGCGATGCTTTGGCTAGGGGCCCAGTTACGAGTGCATCTCGTATTTGGGTAACACGTGACCACTCTAGGTAGTAGCCTAGTGGTTTAGGAAGTCCAGTGGAGTGTGCAGGTTGTGGCTCGTACAGTGAGGTTTCGGATGATTGCCCTCTTCAGAGGATTCTGATAGAGATTTGGTAGTCTGGGAACAACTACAGACTTATGTTTGTTTTGGGGAACTCCACTTGGTGTCACGGTGAGATGTTGTGGCAAAGTTATTCCCACGTGTGGACTATCAGGTGGTGGCATGTAGTCGGAGGGGCGAGTAGACACTCGTGCAGCAAAGATTGATCATTGATCTCTCTTAAAGGGTAGAAAGGATAGACGTCTAATGCAAGTGTTGGAAATGGAGAAGTCAGGGATAAAGAGAGAAGTACACTAACCCGGGTTTAAAATGTTTAGATGTTGTATTTAATTGTTTATTGTTGTTAGTTTGGTTTATTTTAAAATGAGTTCACCCTACCTGTATGTGTATGGCGATGATCATGTAACTTGTTACATGGGAGCAGATGTTGATGCAGGTGGGCAGACTGAGACATAGAGACGGAGAGGGGACCCCTTTGGGAGTTTTACTGATTTTTATTTTTGTCATTTTATGGATTTAATGTAATAATTTTTAGAGACACCTATATTACATTTCGGTTTTGCCGCGCTTTATGATTAATTGATTTGGCGCGTTGGACTTTAAGTTTAAATTTCTTCCCGCGTTTGGGAATTTGTTCCTAATAAATGAGGTTATTCAGTTAAATTTTATTTTTATTTATTTTATAAGTAATTTCCGGCTAGGATGTTACACCTGACACTCTAAAGAGTCAGTTAGTCTCACGTAGAGCGTACTGACTCAAGTGGTGTGAGTAGCAGGAAGCCCTAGTCTTTGGCAGGAAAATTGCCTTAGATGTTTGAAGGCTAACCTTGTGAGTGGTATGGTGAAACCCATTGGCAATTGGCTCTGCAGAGCAGTAGAGGCCACCACAAGTGCAAGCATCCGATGAATCCGACTAATTATATATATCTAGATAATCGTGTCTTGAGTCGTAGTGTTTTGTTTGCGAGTCTTCACATGCTTGGTTGATGTATGTATCTTTGGTTGTAAAATTGTATGGTATGATAAAACGTTTTTCTACTTTAGCTTACCCTTTCTGCCTGTTTGTATGTTCTATGTGTGGTTTTCTCCTTTTACGATGATCATCAATTTATTGATGGGAGCAGATGCGAGAACTCCTCGTGATCAATAGGATGATGGAGATTTCGCTGCATAGCTTATCATGGGTCGGACCCCACCTTTTTTGAGTTCCCTTTTAGGGTTGTAGCCCATGTATTTCCTTGCTCTTGGAGCACTTACTTTAATACTGTTAAATCTCTTTCTCTGTGTTGTTATTGGCATCGTGGTGTGTCTTAGTTTTCCTGAATAACTATAAGGAGTAGCGTTTTTCCTCCATGACTTTGCCCTCTTATTATTCATCGTAATGTTTCATTTAATTACGTTATTATTTAAATGGAACGTTACATAATTTATCACCTTCTTTTAATACCTCATTAAACTATATAATTTACTATACCTCATTATTTGTTTTGATAACTATTGTGATCAAAGAGGTTCTTTTACCATTAAAGTATAATTTATACTTAATAATCAATGAAATAGGTAATTTTTGAAAAAAATTACCAATATGGAAGTCATATTAGATTTAGACGATTTAAAAAAAAACTGAGTAGTATATTACGAATTCAAAATAATATAATATAATAACAAAATAACATAAAATATTATGATTTAAATAATAATTATAATAATAATAATAATAAATAGTAATGGAAGTAATAATACTATAAATAATAATACTTTTTTATTATAAAGGTAATTTGATTATTTTATGATTTTATGGCTTAATTATGTTTTAATCCTTAATAAATTTAAAAATTTTCAATTGATTCTTTAATAAATTTTTATAATTTATTAAGTACTTAATAAAATTATAAAGTTATAGAATTATAAAATTATATAATTACAAAATTATAGAACTATAGAATTATAAAATTATGGAATCATATAATCATAGAATTATAGAATCATAAAATTATAAAATTCTAAAATCATAAAACAGTAAAATTCTAAAATCATAAAACTCTAAAATTTTAAAATAATAAAATCATAAATTGTAAAATTATAAAATTTTAAATTATAAAAATTTTAAATTATAAAATAAATTTTCAAAGTGATATTATAAGATAACAACTACATCAGTCTCTTAGAATGTGTTTGTTTTAGGTAGAAATGACAAATAAACTCGTCTCCATGGGTTTTGTTTGAACTCGTATCCGTTTTGACGGAAAATTCTCGCATTGACTGGGTATGGGTATGGGTATGGGTATGGGTATGAGGATGTACATATCCTGCCATAATATTCATCCCTGTTTAAATTATTAAAATATTCACAATTAATTAAAATATACATTTTCTATTTTTTTATCTCTTCTAATTATTTGGTTTGCCATGAAATGCATTCATATCTCTAATATATTTTTCATCTTACCATAACATTTATGTAATTATGTTAAAATGATGTGTGTGAATTAAAAAAAATTATGTCTCACATTTGAATATTTATATTAATTTTTAATATTTTTCTTTATTGTATATTTTTCTTTCACATAAGAATGTTTAATACTCTCGATTTAAGTGTTTAATAACATAAACCTTTCATTTACTAGGTAATATAAAAAAATATTTACTTATTATTATTCATTTTTGTTTCATTTGGAGAACTCTTTTGTTTTGCTATAACGACTTTCGTTATTTCTCAATCATTGAGTATATATGTTGATATTTGAAAAGTTTTCTTAAATCTCTAAGTTATTTTTCATCTTATCATACCCTTAATTATACATTTATTTTTCTTTGTGCGATTTCTTTCAATAGTCTCTCAAATTATTTCTAAGACACACATTTGTTAATTTATTAATATTTTTATTTGTTGTTTATTTTCATCATGTAGAATATTATTTCGATATATTTTATATAATTATTTTTTATTTTCTAACTCATTATCAATCATACTGTAATTTTTTCACTATAATTGTATACATAACTTTTATTTACTACAATATAAAAATTTAATGTAATTGCCATGAATATTTTTTTATATACAAAATCTATGTCAATTTTTTATTATTATGTTTATTATTTGTTCTTTGCGTCATTTTGATCAAGTGATATATTATAACTTTTATTAGTGTATAAAAAATAGATTCATTATAATTTAAAAATTTGAAGTAAACAAACATTTAAAATATATTTTAATTTGAATATTTTTTTCCTTTTATATTTTTTAAAAAATATTTTTCAATTTTATCAACTAGGTTTTATTAATGTTTACAAATTTAATAAATGTTTTGGTTCTCATGAAATTTTATTTGGTATTTGAATCTAAAAGGTAAACAATTATAACTTATTTCAAAGTATTTGATATCGAGAAACAACCATCTTCCTAGTATTGAATATTTGATGATATTATATTTCCTTTACCATAATTTTTTATTATTTAATAAAAAATAATTGAAATTAATATCGAAGTAGTAAGAAAACGGGTACAAGTATGGATATGAGATTATACCCGTTACCCGGTGAGGATGTGGATAGGATAAAAGTTTGATACCCGTTCGATTTGGGTATGGGGACGGGGATGAATTTTTTCTAGGGAGATGGATATGAGATAGCGAAATTCGTTCCCACCCCACCCCATTTCCATCCTTAGTTTTAGGATGTTGCCTTGTTCACGCATGTGTTTGTCGATGGACTTGCACTTGAATTGGGTGTTTGTTTAAGTGGTTGTGAATGAATTTGTGAGTGATGATGTCCGTGAGAACGATCAGCGCACCATGGTGAGATTTGTGAGTTATTATTGTTCATAAAGTGGGAAAAGTCAAAATTGCCCTTACTTTAATTTAAAATAAGAGAGTTATTTGTGTTTCGAGAGATAGTGGAATCGATTCCATAGGTGTTGGAATCGATTATGTTGTGTGAAGAAAGCAATTTTCACATTCTAGATGGGTTGGTCTTATTCAAAAGCCAACACAATCAATTTCGCCGAGTTTGGAATTGATTTTTTGTGGTTGTGTGGATTCTATAATTGATTCCACTAGTATTTTTTTTCATTGCAAAATCGATTCCATTGTTTCAAAAATTATTTTCTTTGGTTTGTTTCATATGTATTTTAATTTTTTACAGTTTTCATATTTTTAGTAAATTGTAGGAATTTAATTTAATTTATGTTTAATAATTGATTATGATTTAGTTAAAATTGACTTAAATAAAAGGAAAAAGTAAAATTTCATATTAAGCTTTTATAACCTTTGTATTTTATTAGTATTAAATTGAAGTATTTTATTATATGTAATATGAATTTTAGTGGAGTGGTTGTATAAGATCAAGGAAATGATTTTTTGACAAAGAAAATTTGACAGACTTTTGACAAAGTATACGTGTCTCCTATGTGTCACAATGTTTTGTTTTTTTTTTTTTTATCTTTTAATTTCCAATGTGGCAGGGAATAGAGAAATCATGGTTTTCACTCTATTTTCATTTGGCACTCCTTCTCCTTTATATGTCTCTCTCACTTTCCTCCATATGCTCTCTTCGTGTTCTTCCTCCTTTCTCTGTCTTTCCTTCCTCCTTCCTGCTCCACTACTCTCGCGCATTGCGTTTGTCCTCACTCTTCCATGAACGAGTAAGTTTGTGTTCTTCTTGCGTAGTTTATGGGTTTAGAGTTTTCACAACCCTTTTTTTAACCTTTGTTTTTGCTCTTTCTGTTTCGATGTGTTTTCTTTTGTGGTTGAACCATCCAAGTTTCTTTCATTATACCCATTCATCATTGTTTCATGTATTGCTTATAAATACTTTTATAGATATCAAGACCTGAGGTGGCAACAAATAAATTTTAACATATTGTTGAAACATAAAGTGGTTAAACTCATTCAAGGATATTTAGAAGATGTTCATGGTTTTTTGGAGGTATTGTCCTATGAGTTCATCACTCAAATTATTTTCTCTCTCCGTTGTGTAATTGTATTTCTCGCCCCATGGTTCTTTGTACTTATGTGTTTGAATGTGTCAATCTAGTAGAACTCGGCCCGCCTGACCTGCTAGCCTGCAGGGTCAAAAGGCGGGCCAACCCTCTAAACCCGTGACCCATTATGGTTTTTATATTTCCCTTCACCAACCTGTTTCAACTCTTTATTTTCGTTTCCTTCATTTCTTTTCTCAATTCAAGCACAACACAAACTTACCCACCACCATCTTCTTCTATGTGTGAGGTCGTGACAACACCACCTGCACTCACCACTGTAACCTCCTTGCCATCGGAGACAAAACCTTCCACACCCACCTCCATCTTCTTCTATGCTTGAGGCCACGATAGCACCACATGCACCGACGTTACTTCGGTCCTTCTTCTCCGTTATTGTTCAATGTTCTTCCTCCTCTTTAAATGGATTTTTTTTGTTGTAGGTATTTGAGGTGAAGACCACGATGGATTGATGGTTGCCGAAATGTTGGGAGAGAGTTAAGGTTTTTTGTGAATGCAAATTTGGAATTAAGGTTTCTGATTTGGGAATTGCTTACAATTGGAGTTTCTGATTTTGGGCTTTGCAGTTAGGGTTTATGATTTTCTCATGATTTTTGTAATTACGAATTGAAGATTTTGATTATGCGAGAATCGTGGTTTTTTATTTTATTGATGATGATTGTGAATTGGGTTTCTGTTTGTTGGTTGTAGCCTATCTCATCTCCAATGAATGATTTCATTGATTGTGTTCATCTCTTTTTTTTCTTCTAGGTTCATATTCACAAAACGCTGATTTTTTTTTCTTCTCAAGAACACAAACGCATCTGTGAAGGAGAAGGGGTGAAGGGGGCGGGTCAGCCCGCCAACCGCTAACCCGTCTTTTGGCGACACAGGTTCAAATTTCCAACCCATTTTCCAATGGCGGGCTGACCCACCCCCGATTTCTGCGGGTCAAAAATGGGTCAAGCTTAAATGGGTCGGGTCAACCCATTTTGACATCCATATCCATATAGTACAACATTCCACAAACTACCTATTGATCTCTCACACTTCACTGCATTGTTTTCTCATTTGTGTTATGTTCCCTTTTGCAAGACTAATTAAGTAACAAAACATATCAAATTTCAACAACCAAAATTTCCTTTTAAGCTTGAGATTCAACAAGGCCTTAATTAGTACCTGAAAGGATAAAAACAAATATTATGAAGTTAACAGGCAAAGCAGAAGGCTCCAAACAAGTGAAAGCACTAGCAGTGTTAGTAATATAGGTAGGATTTGTAATGAATTGCAGGATTAGTAAGTCCATTACCAATCTCAAATCCCTATTCAAACAATAATAGTAAGATGAGAAATGATTCTCTTTAAATGGCATTCTATCACAAAGAAAGTTAGATCATGATGTTACAAACCTTCAGGTTTATATGGTTGACTTGTTGTTAAGAACCTTCTTGCAACTAATGTCTTGCATCAAAAGAAACAAAATCTAGCACAGTCTCAATACAAAAGGTTTTTGCAAGAATGAGAAAGGAATTTGGAAAAACAAGAATGCAAAAGGAATATCGAGGTTTCAAGAACTCTAAATCAACAACAACGCTTGACTCAAACACTATTACACTGAAAAACAAAACACAATCCCAGAACTAGGGTTACGAAATCTTAAAAAACCCTAAAGCTAAAAAGAGGGTAAAACCACATAGGAGACATATACTTTGTCAAAAGTTTGTCAATTTTTCTTTTGTCAAAATATCATGTTCCATAAGGTTGGGTAAAAAATATCGAAAAGTTGTGATAACTTTCATACGTGTGGTTAAATTATTATAATTTAATTTAATTTTCAAATAATTTCCCCCTATATAATTTATAATTATACCATATTTATTTTGAAGGGTAAAATATTAATAAGATACTTTTATTTATTAAAAAAAAATCTATCATATCCATCATATTATACATAAACTTTAACAAACCTTCATCTTAAATATACTCAAATCATACCATCTCTCCATTAATCTAAAGAAAAATAAATTCTTCTATTTATCCCCTCCAATCCATCCACCCTGTGTGTTTGGATTACCTTAACAAGATAAATTTGGTTGAATGACACTTAAACTACATCCAATACAAAAGTATCGAAAGTGTTGCTTTAAATGCAACCACAATTTGGATCTCTTTAATACTAAATGAAACAAAAAAGAAAAAAGAAAATTATCAAAAAGTAAGTATGACTTTCAAAATTTTTCAACTGACTTTTAAGTGTTAAAATAGTAATCCAAACACATACTTAACCGTTACATTACCGATTAATAGAAAATTTTAACAAGAGGATTTAATTGAAAATTTTGAATTTAGTAAATACCTAATAAATCATAAAAATTTATTAAAAATTCAATTAAAAATTCTTAAATTTATGAAGATTTAAAACATAATTAAGCCTAATTTTATTCATTAAAACATTTTTTTTATTTTTATCAATTAAATCATTCAATAACTTTTATAAGTTTTCCTCTAATTTATTCCAAAAACCTCACTTTCATCTCTATTTTTTTTCTTCCTCAAATCAACTCATTTCCACTCTCCCAAATCCATCCTCTTATCCAAACAAGTAGGTTAACTTCAAATTATGCAGTCTGATACTTCAAACCAGATTATACTTTTTTTAAGTTGTCTATCTAAAATACGTAATCTGAAAACATGTTCACACATGCTAAACAGTGTTTTTCGGAAAGTGTTTTTTGTCATTTCACTGTAACTAATAATTGCACCAAGCAATTGCCATTAAATAATTCAATCAGAATCCCTAAGACAGTAAGTTGTCATGTTCTGCTCGTTTTACTTAAGTATATCAAAAAGAACATGAAGGTATCAAGCTAACAAAAATATTGACGCCAGCGATAAATGCAAAACAAGAGAATGAAATAAACATTTCAAAATCAATTTGAAGATCTAGCTAATAGCAAATGATTTTCAGGAGAAATGCTAGATGGAACAAATTTGACAAGCTTTGCATCTAATCCATGCTCTCTTAACCACATCAACCTGCCCATGTCAATAATCCACTTGCACTTAAATCCCAATGCTGCTCGTCTATCTGCTTGCATGTCTGAAAGAATTTTTTCAACTCCGTCTGCATATCCATCACCTTGCTCCTTTCTGCAGCCAAAACACAACTTTTGATATACCAGCTTCTATAACTGTTTTAAGAAAATTTTATTGGTAACAAGAAATTAATGCTCAATTTAATGACTAAAGAATTGGATTTGGAAGGATTACATGAATTGCAAATGTGATATACAATTGGTTGTATCAGGAAGATCGGAATCATGATTAGCATCTACTGCCCAGCTGGTAAACCATGTAATGGCATGGAATTCTTCTTTTGTCAACCCCAGATCCAGAAAAAACCTTTTATCTGCAAGGTTACAATTTCATTCAGCAAGTAACCAAAACTTATAATCACATCCACAAAGAGGTTTAAATATACAAACTACAGTATTCAATAGCAAGCCAGAATAAAGTGATTACTTGTATAGTGTTTCCATTGGCAAAGGTGGTGACAACATGTTGCTATAGCTAAACCTCCAAACTTACTGTTAGCAGGGTGCTGTTCACTACTATCTTTTCTATACTCAGGAAAGCAGCATCTCAAAGTTAAATCTGAAAAAAAGTTGCATAACCGTTTATGTTTTCTTCAATTAAACAATCACCTAAAATTTTAGGGCCGGGGCAACACTTATCTAACTAAATTGCCAAAAAGTCACCTGTTGCAGCTCCACATAGATGTTTACCAATGGCCAGAAATGGAACTCCTTGCAAGGACTCAACGGCATTCAAATCTAGATCTTCAACTGTAAAAGTTGGGTGTTATAATTTTCTTGGGTACAAAATTATAGATAAAAAATAGCTGCAATATAGAATTATGAATAAGCCGAAGAAGATATATGAATACAGAAATTTCTATCAGGAGATTAGAAAACCTTTAAAATGATTACAACTTAAAAATGACAAAACCTAATAAGAGAGTTAACAGAACAAAATCTAAATAACTCAACAATATGCACATGCCATGGTGATAATAAAATATAAAGTGCATGGAAATTCAGTATAGTACACGACAATTGTATATTGTTTACTGATCTGATGAAAAGCATGAGGTGAAATAAAATTATGAAGAGCATAGATTAACATATTACCACTGAGAATGCACAAAAGTCTTCAGAAGAAATGCTGGCTGCAAAGTTATTTTGCCAGAAAAATATGAAAGGAGCTAAATTATCATATGCTCATAACATGGTCTGATATGCCCTTGGCCTAAAATTATATTAGTAGGAGCAAAATGAGAAAACTTTTTAAATGGAGCAGCTCTTGGGTATTTGTATATGAAAAGGGGTTCCTAGTGACTTACAAGAAAAGGGGAACAAAGAAAAAACGGCACTTCTTGTTATGCCAGACCATTCTTAAAGTACCCCAATACAGAGGACAGCAAGACTTTACATGCTTAGGCTATGAAAACGAATATGCTTACTTCATTTCCTTAAATAATAGCATCTTCTGCATTGTTTTTTATCAAGAGTTTTTAAACATGAATGCATAAGAATCGTGTGGTGCAGGGGAGAAACAGAGTAATAGAGTTCATTTTGAAACATTTGTTTATACTTAATTAAGATTAAATTTAAAAATCCAAATCCTGTAATTCACAAATTTTTCATATTTAGTTGAAATATGCAATATGATTTCTTCAGTAAAGATATCTAAGCAGGCAAACTAAACCACTATAGGTACAACTTCAGAAAATATCTTCTATAACCAGAGTTTTGAGACTCTTACTGTCTATTCTCAAGCGCTCTAACATCAAACTCTCATTCTGCCGCAGTGATCGATCAGCCTGACAATGGCATTGGCGTGATGTAAATAAACAAGTCAAAGATCACTATAAATGCAAACATCTCCAAAAATTGCCATGCTTTAGAACTTGTTGGAAATAGGAGGCATTTAATGATTATCACTTTTCCAAGTAGCTTAAGCCTACCTTCAACTTGTATGCCTTTCGCTCAACTAGAAAGACTCGTTGGATTCCATAACAATCTGCGAGCATTTGTGTCAAATACCCTCTACCAGCACCAAACTCAATCACTGCAGGGACATCCTCGTCCTTCTTCTCAACTGGTTCCACACACTCAGAAGGTTTCCTTCCATGAGAATTCTTCAGTAACCCAAAGTTTTCCAAATTTCCCACAATAGATGCCTGCTGCATTATATGTTTCTCTTGAAATGGCAATTTCCTGCAACAACTCAAATTATTCAATTTTCTCCCTTCTAGTTTGGGTTGAAATCAACGTCCCCCCACTTGTGATTTGACTTTGTAACCTCAAATATTCAGTTTCATCAGCAGGACTGATGGATAGAAGTAAGCTTTATAATAAAGGAAGTACAGATGAGGAGCTTTCGTGATGAAGAAACTAACCTCGGGGAAAAGTAACAAATAGGAGTCCCCGAGAAAATTATTTTACAACTCATAAGGTAATCAGATTTTGACATCAAATAAATTCAGGGGATTCACTAATAGCTACCTCTCTTCGACTCCTCTTTTAATCCATAGGCTGCAGACCTCTGGCATTTGAACTGAGTCCTGAATATCTTTACACAACGACTCATGAAGAAATTCAATCTTTTCAATCAACTTGCAAAATTCAGGCACACTCATTTCATGAAGAGCATTCCTCTTCATTTCGGAAGAAATTGTCTTTATTGGCAACCTTGAACCATCAACCCCAGATGCCTCCTCCTCTCCATCAGAACCAGTATTGATACCCTTTTGATAGAAAGGTTGGACAGACAAGGACTGAGCCTGTTTCAGCAATGGACACCGCTTAACATGCCCTTTGAGATTTTCCTCAAGCACCGAGCTGCCAAATGTTGAAAAAGAGCTCAAAAATTAGAAGCCTCAACATAAGTTGATACACAGAAGAAAACATGAGAGAGAGAGAGAGAGAGAGAGAGCAAATACTGGGATGGATCTATGGGGCATGGGATCCACTGGCCTTCGGACCTTGAGTTATGATTTCCACAGAATCTGAGCTCATAGAATTAAAGGGTGAGTGAGTTAAATGAATCAAATTCCATAGAAACAAGGAGAGTGACACTTACAAGGAACCATTGAGAGGACAGTTTGCACAAAATCTGTTCTTGTTAGGAAGCCAGAAGTTGCAGCGCTTGGTCCTCATAGTACCTTGCTTTAACTTAATTCAATCAAAAACCTTAAAGAAAGGCTTCAATTACGGTTTTTAGAAGCACTGCTCATATCTTAGGAGATTGCATCACCTGCATAACGAAGAAAAGAACCACAAATAAAAATTAAAAAAAAGTATGCATTCAATAATACACATATCCAATGCCACCTTCACTTGCATATACCCAACTACAACACATATAACTATGAATTTGTTTGGGTCAACTTTTTCACAAGAACTCTTGAAAGAAAAAGGTTAAGAAGAAAATTAAAATAATATAAAAATAAGTTTTCACATAAACTAAAATTAATTCACATACAAATTAAGATTATAAATTTAGAGAAATTATAACATAGAGTTTTATTTTACTAAGCTAATTTCAAATTTTCTTCTTACCCTAACAAGGATTCTACACGAGATGAAATCCATCTTTGCTGCAAAAACTGTTTCTATTGCGGGGCGGTTATTTTCAAAATTTTCATACTTAATGTGGTACTTGAAGAAATGTAATGTAATACATGAAGAAAAAACTCATTAATCATACATAACCGAACCAATGAACCAATTCATTTGAAGTTTTCAATTTACAAAGAAGTAAAACGAGATAAGAGAGAATCGAAGCTTCGATCACACACCGGAAACACTGAAGCCATCGACGACAGGAGCTATGCTTCGACTCTGTTTCTTCTTTCCCTATTCCGAACAACAAAGAAAGCTCTGGGTAAATTCGCTGTTAGAGGAGACGACGCCGTTTCTAACAAAAAGTTATGACGTCTGGTTAACCTCCGTATAGGAAAAAAGACGGTGTGTTTGTTTCGCTATTCAAAGGCTTAAATTATTTTTTTATTTTCATTTTTTTAATCTCTTCCTTTCCCTACTTTTATAACCATTTTTAGGAATTCTTTTTAAACTGTTTTTTACGTCTTTTTTTTATCTTTCTTGGTTTTTACACACACTAGTCTTACACCGTGTCTTTCGTTTTGTTTTATTTTTTTTTTCAATTTGAATTAAGAAAATTAATAGAATTGTTATTATTTTTAAATAAATAATTTATTTACATAATTATATATAATATTTAAAGAATGAATTTGATGATATGAAAAAACACTAAATAATAATATTATTGTTTTTATAACGAATTAATCAAAAATAAATAGCACTATTTTAATATTAATTTGTTTATGTTAAAGTAATACATTATAGAAAACACAACTAATAATATTAATACTAATAATAATACTACGATAAAGACTTATAAGGTGATATTTTAGATCTAATATTGATTTAAAAATATTGAGACTCAATTACTTTAATATTAAAATGTTTTAACATAAATAAATTTGTTATAATCGAATTTCATTATCTTAAAAAACATATTATCTTTTTATAAACAATTTTTCTAGAGTTATCTATCTTCTTTTTAAGGGTTTTTCCTCTCTGCTCGTTTAATTGAAGAACCGAGACAGTAGAATTGGTTATCTCACTGAACTTTTCAAATTGGATCAATCAGTTACTTTGTTCACGTAAGTTAAGTTTCAGTCCATTTCTTAGTCTATTTATGTATTTTGTTTTTGCATGTGAGTTTTCTTCCACTTGCATGCATCTTTTTAATCTTCTATATGAGTCTCTGTTGATCAATGATCATAACGGTATGTCTTTTGTGATGTTTTTATGTGTAGATAGAGCATCTTGTGGAGTTAAAGGGGATTTGATTGTATTAGAGTTGTTTGAGTCGTTGTGTTAAGGGAAGCTAAATTTTTACTTTGATGATGTGCTTATTTTATGATTATTGTTGATTTAAGTGGATAGTTGTGAAATCTTGAGTTAGAATTTCTACTTGGTTAGGTTGGTACTGATTTTAGTTTTTGTTGTATATGTGAAATTGTTGCTTATGTGCTTTTAATATGTGATGTTGTGGTAGAACATGTATGGAATGATAAAAATATGTAATTGATGTTTAGAGTGGTTTATCTGTGATGTTAGCTGGTTTTGTGGATTTCATGTGTGATATTTCAATTGGATAATATGACATTTGTTGAGTCAAGAATAACGAATCTTATAATCATATAAATATTTAACATTGAGCATTGACTTAAGGAATGTCAAATTACACAAATCAAGATCAAAAGGAGAAGTTGGAGTTTTATGATACTGTCGAGTGCTACAGATAGCGCTGGGCGCCTCTAAGATAGTGGCTTCTCTGTGTTGGTTGTTTTTGGCGACGGTTCTTCTCGCTGGACGACACTAAAGTCAGAAATCTCATTAACTTGGTTCCAAAAAATTAGGACCACTGGCAATTAGGATGTTTTTTGGCGTATGATGGTCCTAAGTGGCGTATGATGGCGCCACTTAGGACCATCATACGCCAAAAAATTAATAAAGAACCCGAGAGTTCCAAAGATCCCCTCATTGGGTGACCACTAGACTTGTTGGGCGCCTAGGCTAGAGTTGGGCACCACTTAGTTGGCATTGGGCCCTACTCTTCCAGGGACTTCTCTATTTGAGTGACATTGGGCAGTAGTAAATGGCGATAGGCGGTGGCTGGGTGACTTTGACGATATTTTCTACACTTCATAATGGTTTGTTTGATGTGTGTGTCTGTGTCTATATAAATACACACACACACACACACACACACACACACACACACACATATATATATATATATATATGTTTGTGGTATTGATGTTATGAATGTCTGAAATCTATTAAGTTATGGTTTGTGTAAATTAGTGGATTCTGTATAAGTTAATGATTAATAAGGATGAAGTAAAGTGTGATTTATTGTGGGGAAAGGAATTCCATGAGGAAGATCCATTTGTTGTGAGTGAATGCATTGATATAGGAGTTCAAGGTTGGAATTATCCTAATACTTTACTAATCATTAAACTCATATAGAGAATAATGGTTGAGGGCTTGAGAGTGGAAGAAGGTCCTAGTAACCGGTGGCGATCCTGTGTTATGGCCTGGTGATACTAGTAACCGGTGTGAGTGTGTGAGTTTTGGCTCTTACGAATGGTCTCCACTTGATTAGGCAATCATAGGTTGTGGCTAGTGATGTTGCTAATCATGTGTCGAGACAACGAATTATGGTTCGTATTGGGAACTCCACCTGGCGTTACAGATGGTGGTTTGTAACAAGATACTTCTGCATGTGTATTTATGAGTTGTGGCTTGTAGATGGTGGAACCACGAGTTATGGCTTAAGACAACAAAGGATATCTTAAGGTCATCATCTGAGGATGTAGAACGTGGATGAACATGATGGTGATCATGTTTTTCTGGGGTTGGATGATGGTGGTTCTCCGACGGGTGTGTGTGCACACTTTACATTGGTTATATAATTGTTTATGTTATTAGCTCACCCTATCTGTTTGTATTTGACATTGATCGTGTAATTCGTTACACGGGAGCATATGATATTGCAGGTGGAGCTGGTGGGGTGAAGTGCCATAGAGGGGCAAGATGGGAATTTTATAGTTTATTTCTACTATTTTGTAACTCGGATTTATTATTAGTTTTGGAATATGTAAACGTTGAAACGAAATATGGATTTTGGTTTTTAGCGCTCTTAATAAAGATGAAAATTTTCGCGCATTTTGGGAAAGAGTATGAATATTAATTACGAATTTTATCATCATATTATTTTATTCTATTTAAATTAGTAATATCCGGCCAGGATGTTACAATCAACACCTCATTACTATATTTCCCTAGAATCTCAAGAATATTGAATCCCTATACGAACTTGTCCGCTCGTAGTCCAACATCTGTGAACCTCCCCACTCGTAGTCCAACACGCATGAAGTGTAACCATTTATGAACCTTCCCGTTCGTATGTATCACGCCTCTAACCTCACTTATGAACCTCCCTGCTCGTAAGACATTCAAGCATAACATATGAAGAACCCATATGATTCTTATCTCATCACCTCCACAAATAGTTATATATAGCATATAATAACCCTAAGTTCTTAGTGGAAACAAATCACCAAACCATCACACTCACGCATGCAAAACACACAAAAACCCGTAACCTGCCCCTAGACTATCACCTGGCGGAGCATAAACGTCGCTTGACAATTTTTCGTTGTAGACCGCTTAGTAGTCCAATAGCGCCCCTAGGCGCTATACCAATAGTGTCAAAACAAACCGGTTTTACACCACAAAACAGATCTCTTATGCACCAACCATCCAATGTATACTTCCAGAACACAAAAACACATATTCATGAGGCTCAACATGACTCAAAGTACACAATCACACATCACATGCATCCATCTTATATCCCCACATGCATTTCTCACTTTGTCTCATATCCACACATGAAACTTACCAAGCAACCATTCATGCTCATAGGATAACTCAACAACAACAATCCAGGCAATTCAGACAACACATTCAAAATCATAATTTAATCCAGCCCCCATACCAACCCCAAGTTTAATACCGACTAGGAGCCCCAACCTAGCATGTACTGATTATAGCCCGATCAAAGGCTGAATTCTAGGGGCCCAATTTCAAGATGAGATTAACTTGTTAGCCTTGTACTGCCATGCGAGAGAGAGGACGCCTCAATAGTCACAATTGCCCTAAAAGATTGCAACCACCTCAATTATAAAACCTAACAAGTCCGCAACTCCAGGGTAGTTGACAATAACTAATAGTAGTCTGAGTATAAAAGGGGGATAATAGGCACAAATGGGGGACGGCGGAAGGTGAGCACTTCTTTTAGGCATTTTTCTTAAGATTAGCACAAAAAACACACTTGGTTTTGTTAGACGTAATTCGGTCGAGTGTCGACAAGACAATTGGCGCCCACCGAGGACCTCGATAAAACAAATTCCTAGGTCCTATAAGCAAACAAAGTGACCACACATGGTAATAAGCCTTGATTCATAAGCAGAAAATCACGCCAATCACACTCGAGAGGACACTCCTCTCGAACCCACCACTAGGGAATTTTTGCACCATATACTTGACCTAAGGCGTGAAAACGAGCTTATTCGGTAGAGGGCTGAAGAAGCCCACCTTTGTACTAATGAGGCAAGTGAGGAGCACACAATGGCACATTCAGAGGCAGAAGCAACTCAGCGTCGGATGGACGAAAGAGAGTATGGACGCCGAATCGATCTCGAGATGCCTGAGGATGACTATCCCTTTTTCTCTGCCATTATGACTGAGGTAGTCCCACAACAATTCATCATACCGAAATTGCCCCCGTTTTCAGGGAATTCAAATCTGGAGAGTCATCTGAAGGCGTTTAATGCCCAGATGCTGATATCCGGGGGAAGTGATACGATGCGCTGCAAGGTATTCGTGGGAACTTTGGTAAGCACAACCCTAAAGTGGTTAGGAAATTTGCCCCATTCAACAATAACTTCTTTCGTGGTTTTTGCTCGTACATTTGTAGAAAGGTTCGCCGCCAACAGGGCGAAGGCACCGAAAATGATCGACCTTTTCGATAGAAGGCAAGGAGGGGACTGTTAGAAAATGATTACTCAAATAATACTATTAATAATAAAAATATGAAAATAATATAATAATAATTATTAAATCAATAATAATACTAAGACAATATATAAAACAATGAATATTTAATTAGAGATCAACAATTATAATAACAATAATAAATAAAAGGCAAGGAGTAGAAATATCCTGGGTTGAGGCACGCTTAATGCTATCCTTAGAGAGAAAACGCCCCTACTGCACAGGGCTAAACAAATATATCAATACACAATCATATGTGTGTTTCTTATCATATGCGTTTCTCTCCTAAGATACAACAACCCGTCAGATCGATCGAGTGTAGCGAAGGATCTCCGAACCTTACGAACACCACTATCTTAAAGATAATATAGAGAAGAAAAGAAGAACACTTTTTAGAGAACTCTATTATTGTTTATTGGTTTTGTTGTTTTCTTTCCCATGCACCTAGGTGGTATTTATAGGTAGCAAAAGGAGACAAAAGAGTAAAGAGTAATAAGAATATAGTCGTTAGCCATAAATGACATTAACCCATAAAATTAAAAGTCTATAAAAACATGAGTAACATTAAATTTTTTTATTTTAATTATTTATTTTTTAAATTATAATAAAATATTTCTAACAATCCCCACATGATTTTAAAAAAGTAAAACAAAATATATTATCTTTTAAAACAAAATATTGTAGTTCAGTGTAAGGAACCTTCCGGGTCTGACCCTTACACCTAGTGCTTATAAACTTCCACCCGAGAAAATGCAGAGACTTAATTGTCTTGAACTACATCCCCTGTGACCAAGTTTTAGTAAATAACACATACAATATCGGTGTTCATTATAGGTTCTAATCAGTGGGTGCACGTTACGGCCTTGCGCATGTATCTTGTTTCATGAGTGTCACTTAGAGACTTGCCCATGTCTCATAATGGCGGCCCCACCATCACACTCACTAGGTAAACCTTCAAAGGGTGGTTTGTGACTCACACCCCTAAAATAATTGTCATTGGGTTTATTAAGAGGTATTTTATAAAATAATGCACATACCTCAACCATTAGGTTTATTAAGAGGTATTTTATACAATAAGCATAATAATGCACATACCTCAACCTTATTATTGTCACAATTTATAGTACACTTCGCCATAGGAATGAGACATAAAATTTAATCAAATTATTTGGTGTACTTTAGTCAACAACAACTTCGTTGTTACCCATTGAACTTCATTCCATGGGATCGCCATTCATGTGGAGATGGGTGTCCATTGTTGCAACTAATTTATGGGCCATAGTCTCATTCCCCTCAACGACTCAAATATTTGTTGTTGATGCATCAACCCTTTGATAAGCAGATCTGCAATATTTCTTTTTCCGACCTTACAAAGTCAAGAGAGACAGTACCATGAGTAATTTAGTTTCTAATATATTTGTCTCTCATTCTCATATGTCAATTTCATTGACATTTTTACTAAAAAGTTTAAATATAACAATTTAATTGTCAGGATGCATTAAAAAAAAGAATAATTTATGCTTGCATGGTAAATCATGACAACAATTTTTTAACATATTTTCATGATAGTACACCTTCATCCAAGGTTAAAACATAGCCATAACCAATAGGTGATTTTGCGTCACCAAAATCAATATCCAATTTACATTAAAAATATCATTCAATAATCTCAAGAAATTGGACATATTGTCATAATATAAGAAGCACAAATAATATTACACTAGATGGCAAAATAGTTCTCGAGGTATCATAAACAAATTTAGTCAATTTATTATTTGAAGGAAACATCTCTAAATATTTATCGGTATAACCAAAGATTTTTTTTTTCTCATTAAAAGGTATATTAACCTTTACAAGACACCCCCACACTTTGAAATATTTTAAATGTGGTTCTTTTTTCTTTCATAACTCATAAAAAGTTTTATCACAATCTTTGTGTTCAAAATATGGTAAGCATGATATAAAATTTCACTAATATAATATTAGGCAAGCTAGAACTTGTAAAATAACATTTACCATATCAAAGCATTTTTTTCTCTTTCGCTGCACCTTTAGATTAACACTATATGAAGATATTACTTAATGAATAAGACCATGAGTTTTACACAAAACACTCATTTATAAAGACATGTATCATAACTTCTCTATTTAATTAATTTTGCACCTCAAAATTTTATAATTTGAATGGTCTCTAACCAAAATTTCTCAACTTCTCAACAATTGTAATAATAGCATGTCATATATGACAACTTTCAACATTTTGTAATAATTAAAGAAAACTTATAAAAGTTTTATTACAAGATAAGGTGTTTAACTCAAACAAATCATCACAAATATATCATTTACCAACCAAGTAACAAAGTCTAGAAATAATAATCATATTGCACTCAAAAACCACTCCATAACCTTGTTGGACAAAAAGGAAGTTTCTGGAAGACAATTTTAGTTTTTACTTGACCATCCCTTCAATTTATCATATGGAGATTTCTTCTTTTATCAGCATTTACATGATCTTAAACATGATATCAATTAAAATAATTCATTTTAATTTCATGTCATAAACAATAATTTTGAATTCATAAATTTGATAAGGATTATATTTATTATCAGTCATATTTTTTTTCATATAAATATCAAGTTAATTTTCTCCATAACACAATAGTAATTTTAGTATGACAAATTATTTTATAATTGTTTTCATACAAAATACTTAAAATATATACATGATATAGAATATCTTTATCAATGGTAAGAATAGACAATATTAAAGCATAAATTAATATAACAACCAAAATATTAGCTATAAACATCACAAAAGAAAATTATTCAATGAGCATGAAATTTCATTTATTGTTATCAATAGAAATAGAAACAATTATACACATCCATTTTTAGGCTTTGTTGAAACTAATTAAATTATAACCATAAGAAACACATTAGTTCATAAAATGTGTTTTCAGTCTTCAACTCTATATTGTTTTTAATTGTAGAAATGAATACAGATGAGTAATCAAAAAAATATAAATAACAAGATAATATTTTTCTCTCTAAGAATGTTAGAAAATGATTACTCAAATAATACTATTAATAATAAAAATATGAAAATAATATAATAATAATTATTAAATCAATAATAATACTAAGACAATATATAAAACAATGAATATTTAACCAGAGATCAACAATTATAATAACAATAATAAATAAAAGGTAAGGAGTAGAAATATCTTGGGTTGAGACAGGCTTAACGCTATCCTTAGAGAGAAAACGCCCCTACTGCACAAGGCTAAACAAATATATCAATACACAATCATATATGTGTTTCTTATCATATGCGTTTCTCTCCCAAGATACAACAATCCGTCAGATCGATCGAGTGCAGCGAAGGATCTCCGAACCTTATGAACACCACTGTCTTAAAGATAATATAGAGAAGAAAAGAAGAACACTTTTTAGAGAACTCTATTATTGTTTATTGGTTTTGTTGTTTTCTTCCCCATGCACCTAGGTGGTATTTATAGGTAGCAAAAGGAGACAAAGGAGTAAAGAGTAATAAGAATATAGCAGTTAGCCATAAATGACATTAACCCATAAAAGTAGAAGTCTATAAAAACATGAGTAATAGTAAATTTTTTTATTTTAATTATTTATTTTTTAAATTATAATAAAATATTTGTAACAGGGACTTGTGCCTTAGAGAATATCCTAACCACTTCTCAATAAGAGTACCAATATCTCGAGTCCCAACAAAGAGATCCTGGTATATACGTTTGTGAAAGGGTTACGAGCTAACTCATTTAGTGAGTTCCTTGTTAGAAACCTCGCGCTGTTGTTGGCGAAGATCAGGCTTAGAGCCTCAACCCATATTGAGGTTGAAGACGAGATATAAGCGACGACAGGAAAAGCGTGCCACAAACGTTGTATGATCCCGAGACGCCCGTCGTCCGTGGGAAGACGTTGTCCAAGGCGCATTGATAGAAGGTTCGCACCCTACGTCACCCAAGCTTCCACTGCAAGGTGGGAATGTAGGGCGGAGGACATTAAAGATTGTGCACTATCTGGGACCAGAATACAGGCTGAAAGTCTAGCTGATAAAGAAATCGTAAAACATCTTAGGTGGCCTGAACCGACCAACCGAGTTTTGGGCGACCATCGATCATTCTATTCTCATTAAAAAAAATATTCCCCTTCGTTAAATATGACATCTATGTTTGAAAATAATAAAAAAACTAAAATTAGAAAATATTCTTAAAATATATTTTTGAAGAAAGAATTTATGTAAAAATACAGTATAAGCATTTATGTATTTTTGATTCTAATTATGTTTTCAGGTTTTGGTAGAGGTAGTTTTATAGTAAAAAGTTTATATAAAAAAAAAATGAAATAGTGCATTAGGTGAAAAAGGGTGGTCAGCCATGTCATCACCGACAGGCGCGGAGGCGCCGCTGTTCCACAACCGCCACGACGCCGCCCGAGCGCCCGCGCTAGCGGTCCTCCTCGGTCGAGCCGGCGGCCGCCCAGACCCCTCCATGCTGGTGACCGCGGTGTGCGATTTCATCTCGGACTTGATCCACTCTAAGCCGGTGTTGGCCCTCGAGATGTCGTGGAACATGGCCTTCGTGTTTGTCTCGGCCGCGATGCTTGCATGCACCACCAGCGAGCGGCCGAACTCGCCGATCCGTTTGTGGATCGTCGGGTACGTTCTGCTGCGCTTTATGCATGTGGTGCTCCTCTGGCTCACGTACCGGCATCATCGTAGCCGGTGGGAGTCGCACCGTGGCCAGGGGACGCAGGACGTTGAGAGCCAAACCGGCAGCGACGATGATGAGGGTGGCAACGATAGCGACAGCGTCGTGGATGGGAGCTCTGGCAATTCGTCTTGCCGGTGCGTTCAATTCAATTCAATTTTGTTATGTTGAGCTGAGATATTCTGTTTTTGTCGAATTGTTCCTTTTTTTGGATGTTATGTGTTTGATTTTGAATTTTTTAATTTGACATGAGTGGGTTCAGTTCAGTTTTATTAGATTTTAGAGGTTTGATTTTGGTGTTCCTTTTCAATCTATGCATTTTTTTCATTTATTTTTAACTGTTTGGATTCTAGGCTTTTGAGTTTTGACTTTCGAACTCTGAAAAAAAATCATGAATTATGGGGAGCTTTGGGGAATTTAGTGGTGTTATGTTGTGGAGGTAAAGGTAGTTGTTTATGTGCCGGTTTGGTTCAGTAGATATGAAGTTATTCAAGGTACAGTTGGTCAGATGAACATTGAGTTTGTTGTGCATTTGTCATATTTATATACTGCAATTTAAGGTAGTCTAGCAAAGTTATTCTAAGAAATTTTCAAATGTTATGCTTTGGATTATGATTAAGGGTTATGTAATTTTTATGATTGGACTTGATAGAACTGGCATAGTGTCGTGAAGAGGCTCTTCATAACGAAATATGGTTTGCTAGAGGTTGTGAACTGGAAATGTTAAAATGTTTTATTGATTAGTTAGGTTGCCACTCCTCTCAACACCTCTTCCTATTGATCTGATGAGTGAAGGGTCATGAAGGGGGTATGTGCTTGTTTAATATCATAACATGGACAATAGTAGTGATAAAAACTGGTTCAGGTTGAGTGGGCTTGAACATTGTTTATTGATGAAAAGAAAGAACACACAATTTCTTTCCTTAGGAAAACATCCCAAGGTCTTTTTCTATTTTTTCCTTTTGATTTATTGCTTAAGAGAAGAATTAAAAGAGAAGGTTAGTTTCTCCTTTAAGGTTCTCCTTGTATTCATTTTTCTTATTTCCAAGATAGAGGATGTCATTGTTTTCTCCTTAGGACCAGAGAAAATGGTATGTAATTTTTCTTTCTTTAATAAAATGACATTCTTTGCCTATTGTTTGTTTTTCTTCTTTTGTTTTCATATTTTATTTTAGTTGAGTACTTGTGCTAGTAATCCGATTCCGGCATTTCTTGTCCCAAAAATAGTGCTCTGCATTGATGTCCACCAGTAAGCATAACTTGATCAAATCTTGGAATTAATCTTGAAGTCATTTTCTTGATAATTCACCCACAACTCCTGGATCCATCATGCTCTAATACCCTTTGATAGGAACTCGTTTAGCATTTATGCTTTCCAAGCTCTAGGACTTTCTTAGGCACAATACTAACTCTTCAATTGACGAGCCATTCCTCTCGATATCTCTTCTTATTTATAGGCAGCATGCCTTATTTCCTTAATTATTCCAGCTCTCAACTAACTAACTAACTAACTATAATTACTCTGCTAATTAATTTAACTAACTAAAGGGATTGCCTATCAAGTAGGTATGTAGCTGGCCATCTTTTACTACCTAAGCATGGGTTGTAAACTATTTAGAACGTGTATATTATGGATTTAGCATGTATTATTTTATTGATAGTAAATATAGTTTTGTCCCTAACATGGTGTTGAAATGAAAAAGCTTGTCATACCTGTACTGTAGGAATTTGAATATGATATGGCAGTATCCATATGTTTGAAAACATACATATTTTATTGTCTATTTTGGATTGGCTAGAGCTTGCACATGCCAGTACTAGCTTGAGCATCCTCAGCATGAACAAATTACATAGCTATTGAGGACTGTTATGACTTTATATGCTTCTTTAGTGCTAAGGAAGGGTTATTCAGCTGTCTTTCTGATTTGAATTTGATGATGCAAACCCTTTTGTTTAAACTATTAGCCATTGGCAGTATTTGGATTGAATATATATTTTAATTGCTTCATTTTATTTCTACCTAATTTACAAGTTGAATAAAACATAACATGTCTTTCCATTTCCTATTGTTTCAATTTTTTAGTATGCATATTGTATCAGGTACTTGTACCTGTACATTTGAAAAAACTCAGAACTTAATATTTAATGGACTTGGTTTACTGAGGTAAAAGAATCTCTTTGATTCAGAAGAGTAGTGTTCAGTCCTTATTGCCACATTTCATTCATTAATTCACTTTTCGCTCATGTTTGGATGGATTGGTATTTTGTAAAACATAAGATTATTTATGGGCTTGTACATGATAACAAGTTTATTATAGAGTTGTTTTCCTGAAGGAGGTTTTATGTCATGGACTTCTTGAAGATATTGGAGTATGCTATATTTATATAAATTAAGTTCTTTCAACATTAATTGATACAGGAGTGACCAAGACAGCCAATAAAATGTTGATTTCCTTCGTAGTGTGTGAGGATATATAGGCAGTGAACTTTTCACTACTTTACATTGTGGGTATAATTAGCTGTGGGTTTTCATTTATCATGCTGTTCCCCACTCCTCAGGTTAACTGTAGGTTTTCACATGCAATTGCAATTAATTTTCACTATTTCACCCTTTATATCAGCTTTCTGGAATAAAAAAATATGTATTATTGCAATTGTTTATTCTTTTTATTAACTGTGATAGGTTCATCCTTGGGCCTAATTAATATGTGCTAGAGGACTAATTGTTCTTTTTCTGCTGAAAGCTTGAGTACTACTGAGCCTCCAAGCATGGGTAGTTAAAAAATTGTATAAATTTCTTTCACTATTATGTTGTATACTAAACGAGGATTAGTCACAATAGTTGGTAAAAAAATTGTGGTACTAGTAATATCGAAAGAATTTATGGTTTTCATATAGGTTTCAGCAAATGGACCTTCCGTTGATATTTGGCTAGAACTTTTGCCAGAAATGGTGCACTGTGAGGACTAACCACGGCCCACAGGATAGAATTATCATTAACTTTAGGAAAAGGAAATAAGATGTCTGTTCTTATGTTAAATACCCTGGCTGATGAAATATGTTAATCTACTATAGTCTTATATGTTGTACTATATTGTACTTGATACTTCTTTGGATTGTGTTATACAATTAATTAATATTTGATGATACTAATTTTTGAATATTTGCAATACAGGTTCTTAAAACGATGTGAATCATTAATTTCTAGGGTTTCACTCCTTTGGTGGTTAGTGGGCTTTTACTGGGTTGTCTCTGGTGGCGATATACTTCTGCAAGATGCCCCACGATTGTACTGGTGAGCCTTTATTTCAACTTCTAAAGTAATGTTTGTATATTAATTTTGATATTCTGATATCTGTCTATGCATGTTGACTCACATACGGATGACTATATGTTTGGGTACCTGAACAATGCATACACGTGAGATCATTCACCTTTCTGCTTTTGTTTATTGGGTTGGCCGGGGAGGGGAAAGGATGGTGGTGAAGACATGTTCCTTTTTTGAATAACAAAAGGATGGAGATTCCTTTAGAACCTATTGTTTTTAAGAGTCTACTAGCTCCCTTAGCATCTAGTGGCTAATCTTTAGCCATGTGTTCCATTTGATTAATTATACAAGAAGGCAACCTAATGCTACAAAACTCTTGCTCTGGTGGGATTGCACGAAAGGGTCCGACCTTGGTTCTAAATTGAGATTGTGGTCATAGTTGTGGTTATTGCCAACTGTGGCCGAGGCAGTGTAAAATTATTTTTTTGCGAGCATGAAAGCAAAATATAATAATTTTGCAATTACTCTACTTATTTATATATCCTTTATCTGTTGCTGTTGCGGGAGAAACTGTTCAAATGCAGCTGCAGTTGTGAACTGCAATTTATAACCATGGTTCCAATCCATTATTGGGTTGTAGCTGTTAATTAACGAAATTAGAATATAGTATAATTGCAAGTGTGAGAAAATGGAGAGGGTAGTTTATTATCTCGGATGGATAATGAGGTAGGAGTGGCAGGCCTCTTAAAGATCCTCTGACTAAGTTGTATTCTTAGTTTCAACACCCAAGTTGAGCCGCACTCTTAGAGTGGTGAATTGAAATCGAAGCAAATAAGATTTCCATTGACTTTGTTTTTCCTTATTGTTTGTATGATTTAGTCCTCTATTTTCCTTTATTATATAAAATAGAAATATTGAATTAATATTGATTTAAGAGTATTATGTTATAATGTTGCGCATACATGTCTTTAATAGAATTTGCAATATTATTACAAGTCTATTAGTTGTGTATACGAAAGCTCCACGAGTTTATACTGGCTTTCAACAACCTTGGTTATGACAAGGCATCGATATAGGGATACACGGAATTGTCTAAAATTCTAGGTATGGTGTGACCAAGTTAGAAGCCTATGAGATGGAGTAATCCTTTTTGGTGAAAGCAAGAAATAGACTCTTCCTTGACAGAGCCTCTCCTGGATATTAACACAAGTTATTCTGAAAATTATTTCTTATTGATAAAATTTTTAAATCAAACCCTTTAAAAAGATATTCCTAACACTTGTGATAAAATAAAAATAGGGGTAAATTGCACTTACACTTCCGTGATGTCATACTTTTAATAAAGTAACAATTGTACTCCTTATTTTATTTATCTGAAAATCATATAACAATAAGTTAATAAATTTAATCATATATTTTATAGTCATCTATTTACTTTATATTAAAATAATGTTTTCTAAAAACTATAACTTTTATATTTTTACAAGACAATTTATAATTTAGTGACCGTAAATATATATGATAATTTTAATATATATACTATTCAATTTTTTGTTTATAAAAAATTCTTCATTTTTATACTTCAAAACTTCAATTTTTAAATTTCATATTTTTTTTAGGAAAGGGAACTGCAATTTCTCCTAAAAATAAAGAGTTTCCTAACTAATAGGGCCATGCGAAACATGTATTCTAGTTGGTCCTAATTTAAGACCTACTTGATAAAATAAAAATAAAAATTAATGGTTCCTAATTATTAGGGTCTTATCTACAAAATTTCCTAGTTAACAAGATATGGATCTAAAATCAGCATTCTGATATCCAGATCTAGGATAGGTAAAAGGGATACACTGAATTAAATCAAAATTTAAATTTAAAGATATGATAACCCTATTTAGTGGCCCACATCACTGTGATATGTTAGCTTATGTACAATAGGTATTTGTCATTTTTAGTTCATACATGATTATACCAATGGTTGATGATCAAACTTGAAGGAAATAAAGAAAAGAAAAACTGTATTCATATATGTATCCTTTGCCCATATCGGGTAGAATGACTGAATCCATTTTCTCTGCTGAGTTTTTTTGTACTATTTCCTGTTATGCCTTCAAAATACACTATTTTTAGTATATTAAATTTTTTTAATATATGTTAAAATATAAATTCTAGAATGACCATGTCACATAAAGTACATATTTTCTCAGCCCATGTTAGAATGTTGCGAAAAGCATCATTAGTCCTATTAAAAACAATTATTGGCTCTATATGCTTGACTTCTATTTTCATCCACTTTAGGGATATTAAGGAAAATAGAGCTGTATGTAATTATAGTCCTGTTCACTTATAGGTACCAGATGAATCAGTCAATAAAATTTTAATAAAATAAGAGACATTTGGAGGATATCCCTTGGATATATGTATTTAGAAATATGTTATCCAAGGCTTATCATAAATGTATTGGTTTATGGGGTTGTGCCTCATAGCTTGCGAGCATTGTTCAATTCAAATACTTGTATCCGAAATGTATCAATCAATAAATTTTAGTAACTTAAAAGAAAATCACAGGGTACTTCTTGGATATGTATTTAGGAGCCTCATAAGTTTGATATGAATGTGATTCCAATACTTTGCCACTATAAGTATGTGTGCTTGGGGATTCCACATTCAAGACCAAAAAGAATTAAGCGTTACAAATTTTTTTGAATCCCCATCAATCCTAATTTTAAATATTTTTCAATTTAAAAGTTTCAAACACATTTTTATATTGTATTCTTATATTTTATTTCCTATAAAATAATCTTTCAATTAAACCAATATTTTCTTAAAATATTTTTAATTTATACTTTCTTTTACATATATATTCATGAGTATTCGAATTGCTAATTCTTTTTGACACTTTGTTCGCCAAATTTTGTGAATCTTGCTAGCATCAATGACAAAAATCTGTTTTTATAATTCTACAGGTTATCTGTTGTCATTCTGGCATTTGATGTCTGTTTTGTTATCTTTAATGTTGTCATGATGTGCTTGGTTGGTATTGCTCTGTGTTGTTGTTTGCCCGGCATCATTGCTATTCTGTATGGGGTTGCAGGACAGGTATGAATAAAAATACTTTAGACCGACTAAAATATTTTGAAGTTATGAACCTTATGTTTCTCCTATTGTTCTGGAATAACACAGGAAGGTGCGTCAGAAGCAGATCTTAGCATACTTCCAAAATACAGATTTCGAATACTAAGCAATGAGGATAAGCCCAGTGGTGGAGCTGGATCAATGGTTCCCATAGAAACCAGCAGTGCTTACTTGGCAAATGAACGACTGCTTTTACCAGAGGATACGGTACGCTCTTCTCAAATGCTATTTATTTTTGTCTCATATTCCATCACTTCTGTGAAATAGAAATTGCTGGTTATTTGATTTTCTATTTCGGTCAATGCACAAAGATTTGTACCGTGTGGCTCCTTGTACTCGTGTGTGAATCTGGTTAACCAGGGGAAAAAATAATAAATGCAATTCCTACATCTAAGCACTGAAATTGACATTCACAACTTCAAATAGTAGTTCCATGGTTGCGTACTTTGGTCCCTATTTGTGTGCTAATTCCTAAAGTCCATGATATTTTAGAAATTTGGGAATGATGTAGGTTCAAAATTTGAGTTCAAATAGCACCTGAACTCATGGAATGATTATATCTTTTTACCAGAATTTAATGTGTTCAGTTTAGAAAGTACAAAGAGGTTGGGGTAAAAAAATATTTATATGAAAGAAAATAATATACTCATCATGGACTGCTATGAACGAAGTCCAAAAAAATTGAAAACAACTATATTTGAATTTTGCGTAAGAAGTATGTATGAAGCTAAAAAGGAAAAAGGTTGTTAGGAAGTCGTTGTAAGTTTTCGTATGTACGAAGATAACTTATATATAGAGAAAAGCTTTTTACGATTTCAGTTATTTTTCCAAACAACTTATTCTCTAAAAAGATCGCGGAAAAATTTCAGCTTTCCTAAACGTGCTCCAAATAAATATATGCACTCTTATGAGTAAAGGAGGAAGTGTAGAATTTGACATTTATCAAAGATGAAGTCAACAAGGAAATAATAGTAGTTAAGCAAGAGTGCAAAGGAGTTTGTCATTAGGTGCAATTTTTTTGCATATATGGTTTTAGTGAAGATTTTGCTAAACTATTCTTGAAAGAGGGGAATCTAGTTGAAGATGTATGAAGGCTTGAACTCTTCTAGGATGTTGCTTAGCGTCTTTTTGTTATATTATTCAATATTCCTTCTTGTCTATTCCTTACAGAATAAATTTCCTTCATTAGATAAAAGTAATTTACCTTAAAATAGAAAACTTCGTCCGTAGACTGTAAAACTTGGTCTGCTAAGATTCGACTTTCAATTTTCAGGAGACAATTTTATTAATATTTGCTGTTGCTTTTCAGGAATGTTGTATATGCCTCTATTCATACGAAGATGAAGCGGAGCTCCATGCTCTTCCTTGCAATCATCATTTTCATTCTTCATGCATAGTGAAATGGTTGAAAATGAATGCCACTTGTCCTCTTTGCAAATACAATATTCTCAAGGGAAACGAACAAGTGTGACAGAAAGTGAAGGAAGAACTTACCAAGTGCTCACCGGTTATTTTAACAGCTATTGTTTAATATGTATATATACTTTTAAATAGGGGTATCAAAAAGGCTAGTCTGGCTCGATTTGAATTGTCCAAGGTCCGATCTGTCTTTGACCCATAAAAAAGGGGTCAAAGCTGACTGACCTACTAGACAAAAATGGGTAAGAAGTTGTAACCCGTCCCTCTACAAGACAGACTTGCAGGCTGGCCTGTCGGCTCTTTTAATATTTTTAAAATTTTGTAATTATTTTTTTCAATTTATTTTAATTTTTTCAATTTCATTTTTAAAAGTTATTTATATGCATACACATATAAATAAATATTAAAAATATATTTAATCATATAAATATTTTCTATGTTTTTAATTGATTAATTAATATATTTTAATTATATAAATTACAATAATTATTATATTTTAATATTGAATTACTATATTATAATTAACAGTTAAAATTTAATTTATAAGCGATAATTACATATTTTAAAAACATATATTACAAAAAAGTTGGTCTTTTAAATTTTTTTCTATTTTAAATTAGAGAAAAGGTTAACAGGTTAGGACTAACTGATCCTATTTTGTCTGTCAATTTGGCTGAGTTAAGTGGATCAAGTTAGAACAAGTTAGTAAGGTTGATCAAGTTAGAACAAGTTAGTAAGTTATTTTAATATGAGCTACTTTGTCTGAGTTAGGTGGATCAAGTTAAAACAAGTTAGTAAGGTTGATCAAGTTAGAACAAGTTAGTAAGTTATTTTAATATGAGCTACTTTGTCTATTAATTTGGCGAGTTAGGTGGATCAAATTAGAACAAGTTAGTAAGTTATTTTAATATGAGCTACTGCATTGAAAATTTTAATTTGACCTATTGCATTTTGGGCAAGTTGGCTTGTGGGTTGTTGCATGTGGTTTTAAAAAAAACTAGTATGAGACTTGTGCATATGCATTGATTATGATTTTTTTTGTCCTTTTTAATCTATAACCATATATAAGGATGATATATATTTTTGGTGATCTTTTCTTTTTCAATTTTATCCTTTTAATTACTATTTTTAAAAAGTTTTTATTTTATTATAAATTAGAAAAAAGGTTAGCGGGTCAGGGCAAATTGATCCTTTTTTGTCCTACCAATTTGGTGGGTTAGGTGGGTGAGGTCAAAACAAGTCGGTAGGTTGAAAATTTTAATTTGGCCTACTCTATTTTGGGTGACCTAGCCTGTGAGTTGTGGCTTACTTTCACACGTGACTTTAAATTAAAACTAGTATGAGATTCGTGCATATGTGTATATGATTTTTTTGTACTTTTTATCTATAATAATATTTAAGGAGGATATATTTTTTGGTAATCTTTTAAATTATTTTTCATTTTAAATTAGAAAAAAGGCTAGCGTGTCAAGGCAAACTGATCCTCTTTTGGCCTGTCAATTTGGTGGATTAGGCGGATGTGGTCAAAACGATTTAGTAGGTTGAAAATTTTCAATTTGGCCTACTCCATTTTGGGTGAGCTAGCCTTTGGGTTGTGGCTTACTTTCACACGTGTAGTTTTAAAACAAAACTAGTACGAGATTCATGTGTAGATGATAATTTTTGTTGTACTTTTTATCTATACAATATAAAGAGGATATATTTTTTGGTGATATTTTTCTTTTTCAATTTTATCCTTTTAATTACTACTTTTTAAATTTAAATAATTATTCATAATTAAAAAAATCATTTTTATATTTTAGTAACTATTTTTTTGAATTTTCAAATAATTATTCATTATCAAAGAATTATTTACTCTTTTATCATTTTAGTAACTATTTTTCAAGTTTAAATAATTACTTATAATATTATTTACACAATATTATTTATAATATTTTTACCTTAATAAATAAAATTTATTTTTTCTAAAGCTATATTTGTTATTATATATTTATAAACCTTAATAACTGAAATTTATTTTTTCTAATGCTATATTTGTAATTATCTATCTATAAGTATATATATCTTGTTGTATGCTTAATTTTATTCTTTTAATTACTATTTTTAAATTTGAATAATTTATAGATATTTAAATAATTTATTTTATTTAGTGTTTATGCTAGTATATATTTATTAAGAAAATTAATATGATTATAATTTTTTTTGAATAAATAATTTACTTATATATATATATATATATATGTTTAAGTGTTAGAATTATATATAGTTATAATATATTATTCTAAAGAACTTGATAATATGAAAAAAAAATTATGAGTATTTTTTTTCTTATATAACAATTTAATTAAAAATAAATAATATTATTTTAATATTGATTTTATGTTAAAATATGAATTACAGAAATAATAATAATAATAATGGATTATACTAAAAGTAATACTAATAATAATAATAATATCAATACAAATAATAACAATAATAGTATAAAAAATAACAATAATAAAATTAAAATATAATATTTGAATATTATTTTGTTTGTTTTAAATTATAAAATTAACATAATAATTGATTAGTGATTACAATTTATAGTTAAATGTTTTAGTTATATATTATAATAAAATAAGATTTGTATATCCAATGTGTTATTAAAGTAAAATGTTGATATATGATGCAAGATCCCTAATAAAATAAATACAATATGAAGTTGAAGTTAAAAACTTTAAATAGAAACATTGTAGATATAAACCATTTAAAACCTTAAAGAATATTGAAAAGGTGTTGGCCACATGGAATTAGAGAAAAAAATAAGTTAAACTTAACAAGTTTTAAACAAATGTAACATGTATATAGGAATAAAATGCAACATATAATGAAATGTAATCCTTATTAAAAAAAAGTTGGAGTAACATAAATCTAAGATTAAAATTTTGAAACAGAAATGAATGTAAATATTGTTATTAATGTAGATATTAATGTAGACATTGACATTATTTAAATTAAATATAACTAATTATGGATGTGTATGCACGACTTTTTTTTGTTTGGAATGAGGTGGATATCAATTTCTTTGTGTTAAATTATAAAATTAACATAATAATTGATTATAATTTAAGGGATTTAATTTGTTTTAAAATATTTTCTAAGAAATTAGATTTGGAGATGTTTATTTGGATATGTTAAACTGTGCCCATATGCATGATTTCATATTTATAGAAACCATCTGGCGAGCCTTCAAAGCCGTCAGGAGACTCATTCTTTTCTGCGTGATTATGGGTTTCTAAAGAGGAATCGCCTGGCAATATGATCTGGCTGTCAAGCGATGCGTGTTTCCCAAACCAGATTTTTGGGTTTTGATGAATGGCCTAGCGGTGATGAACACCCACCAGGCAACAACCGGAAGATTTTCAGAAATCGCCTGGCGGACCTTCAAAGTCGCTAGGAGACTCATCCTTTTCTGCGTGATTATGGGTTCCTAAAGAGGAATCGCCTGATAGCATGATATGGCTGCCAAGCGTCGCGTGTTTCCCAAACCAAATTTCCGGGTTTTTGATGAATGGACTGGCGGTGATGAACACCCGCCAGGTGACACGAGCAACAATGACTCAATTTAGGTGTTTTGGGATTTCTAGGATGTTTATGATAAGTGGAGAACGTGGTTTTAATCATGGATTGATTGAGGGAGGGAAATTATTGTGAAATTACAGTGTGGCGAGGGAATTGAATGGAAGTGGTCAAATGTAAATTTTGGGGTTTGAGAAATTGGGGATTTTAGATTCTAGATCAAATTAATGGGGGAATTTAATAGGATTTCATGTGTTGGAAGTTTAGTGAATGAACTATGAACTTAACCATGGGAATGTAGCCTATTAAGTTGAAAATTCAGAGAAGATGGAATTCAGAACTTGTTAAGGTTTGCAGAGGCAGGGAAAATTCTGGGTTTTCCAGAACTACATGAACCACCTGGCGGCACCAGACCAGAACAATGGGACAATGTGTGCTTGGACACGTAGTGTGGGTTGGGGAGTTTAATCTAGGTTTATTGGAATATTATATAGAGATTGAAAAATGCTAAATACGGGTTTAAAAAGGATAAGTAATTCATAAGGTGGGTCTATGAGAGAATGTTAGGTTATGACTTGGTGTTAATAGATTTGGATGTTATAATAGTGTCTCGGAAGTTAATTACACCAGGATTCTGGGTGATGATGAGGCAGAAGATAATTTTAGGAGTTGGGGATATTATGTGGATTCGCTTAAGTTGAAAGTGCGGTGTAAATATTGGTTAAGGTATAATAGTTATGCTATTTGAAATGGAGTGGAGAATGAGGTAGTATTGCGGGTATAAGAGGTATGAATTTAACAATGGCTTACTGTGATTTAGCAATGATGAACATAAGAAAGTCTAATTATTGGTAAACTTGGGTTGGTGAACCTAAATGGAATAAGGACATTGGTAACAAGTTGAACACATGAGAATTGATGTAATAAACTTGGTTAAGTTCACTGTGGGTTTTGGTACCTAGTTTAGAGTGTGCAATCTACCCTGTGTGCCTGAAAAACCAGTACTGTGCGAGTTACTAGTGTAGCGTTTGGCGGCAATTCTGAACCGCCAGACGATAGCTTTTATTGCAGTGGCTCTGGAAGTGCGTGGTGCCTGGCAGTGAAGGTCGTCCTGCCAGGTGACACATGCAGAAAGTGGCATCACAGGCACTCGGCGCCTGGCGGCACGTGTCCCCCGCTAGGCGGTCTGGAAGCGAGTTTCACTTGGCATATTTGGTGATACCTTAAAGGTTGACTTGCTGGATGTTCCTTAAGTTATGGATCATAACGTATCCCTTGAGTTGTGGCTCGGGATAGGGGTTAAACACGTGACATTCCTTGAGTTGTGGCTCAGAATAACATATCTTGAGTTGTAACTCAAGATGGCGGATGAACACGAGGAACTCTTGAGTTGTGCCTCGTGTTAGCGAGTGTTTCCGGTGTGAGTGTGCAAGTTGTGGCTTGTATGGATGGGTCCAGATAGATTGCCCTCCTTAGTATATGGCTGACGAGTTTGGTAGTCTTGGGACGTTACAAACTATGTTCGTATTGGGAACTCCACTTGGCGTTACAGAGTATGGTTCGTAGCAGGTTTCTCGCACGTGTTCTACAAGTTGTGGCTTGTAGGTGTGGTAGCAAAACATCTTGAGGTATTCATCTAAAGACATAGAGCACGGGAACATGGTGGTGGCCATGTAGTATGGGATCAAAGGATAGAAATCCTTTGATGTGTGTATGTGCTTATATATTTGTTTTATATATATGTTTTATATGCTGTTAGCTCTCCCTATCTACTTGTGTTTGACGATGATCGTGTATGCATTACACGTGAACATATGATGTTGCAGGTGGATCTGGTGAGGCATAGAGCCGGAGCGTGGGCTAGCTTGGGAACAATATATTTCAAAGTTTTATTATTTTGTGAATTTTAAGGATTTTGTAATCGTTTGGATTATTGAACTTGGCTTTTATATTTGGGTTTACAAATTAAGGATTTGAGATACTTTATGATGTCATAAAGTTTTAAAATTCTCGCATTTTTGGGAATTATAGTTATATTAAATGAGGTATTATTATTATTATGTCTTTATTTTATTATTTAAAATCCGTAATATCCGGACGAGATGTTACAAGTGACATGTATACTTCGTCAAGGCTTCCAAGGAGAGTAATGGAAAGTATTGCCATTGGTAAGTTGCTTGTGAGAGTTACAACTCAATTTTCTAAGGTTGAGATCACTAATAATTGTACTATTGTGTGCGATAATAGGTTTTATGTGTATTTGTTTGAGTTTATGGTTTTTTTTAAAGTTATATATATATATATATATATATATATATATATATATATATATATATATATATATATATTGAAATCTAAGGTTGAGATCACTAATAATTGTACTATTGTGTGCGATAATAGATTTTATGTGTATTTGTTTGAGTTTATGGTTTTTTTTAAAGTTATATATATATATATATATATATATATATATATATATATATATATATATATATATATATATATTTTGAAATCTAAGGTTTTTATTTGTTTGATGTTACTCACCCACCTTTGTGGTTATAGTTTCCACATATGGTGATTGTATTTTATACGGGAGTAGATGATAATACAGGTGTTGAGGAAGATGCATGACATTAGAGAGAGTGGTCAATATCGAGAGACATTTGGGATAATATTGTAGTTTTAGGTTTTTCCTTTTCAACATAGCTTATGTTTGTAAAGCAATATTTTTTTTGTTTATTGAAATTTTCAATAAAATATAAATAAACTTTTATTTTAAATTGTGGAATTTGTATTAATTATAGATTTTAGAAAGTGAAAAATTAGGATGTTATGCCATATGAAATCAGAGAAAAAACAAAGTCAATACAACTACCAGTAATAATAGTAGTAATAATAATAGTGACAATAATAATAACAATAATAATACGAATAATAATAACATTGTTAGAATTTTTGGGTCATATATATATATATATATATATATATATATATATATATATATATATATATATTCTTTAAATATGTTAGGACCATTATGTGGTTACTTAAAATTATAAAGTGGTATGTTAATTTTAAAGTTTATAACTAAGGTCATAATTGTTATGAAAGTAATATGCTAATTTGATGAGGGTCATATTGAGAAAGTAAAGCAGTATATAAGGATGAAGATGTAAGACTCGGGAACATAAAATAAAAAAATAAATATTTATTTAATAAATGCAAGGGCAAGAATCCCTAAGTTAATAAATGTGGAAAGAGAAGCAAGGATTAATGGTGGCTCAAGTGGTTGAGCGTGTGGAGTGGTGTTGAGAGGATGTGAGTTGAAGTCTTTTGTATGCCAATTGTTTGTCAATTTAGTTTGTTTTATTGTTTTATGTGTATGCTTGAGACTAGACTAGAGTAGTATGATAAAATCATAAATAAGTATGAATTACCAAGAAACACGAATTGGCTTGATGGTTGTTTATGTACTTGGTAATCAGGAGGTTGTAGGTTTTTATCTTGGCTTTGTAAAATCATAGCATCTTATTTTTCTATGCTTTGGGGCGACTTGAGTAGATGAAGAGGTTAATTGAACTTAATTAGGTATTAAGGACCAAATTAAATAGGATATTTAATTTAATTTAATTCGTTTTTAATTTAGTTTAGTTAGTTTCAGGGTTGCAAAAAGAGGGAGAATAAGAGAATTTCGTGTGGCTACTAATCAGAGGATTTTAATATCCTAAAAATAGAACTTAGGAGAGTGTTAGAAGACTGGAAGGAGTGCTCAAGGGTGGAGATCAAAGGGGAGATCATTTGTGGTGCAAGGAAGGATTCTAAGAGCACTTTTGGAGCTGAAATTCTAAGTTAGGGGAGCTGTCATTTCTTGTTTTAATGATATTATATGCAATTGCGTTATATAATAATGCATGAAAGCCTTCTTCTAAACCAAATTCTTGTATGGTTTAACTTCTTGATGTTTGTTGTATGTGATTTTAGAGAGAGTATGTGTGTGTTTGTGGTTTCCATTGTATTGAATTGTCTTTGTGAATCCATCACTAGTATGATTATTATGATTCTTCTTTTTGGCTTGGCATGATCTTTAGAGCTTTCTTCTATATTAAACACACTGATGATGATGATTATTTATTATTATTATTATTGTTATTATTATTATTATTATTATTATTATTATTACTATTATTATTATTTATTATTATTATTATTTTTATTATAATAATTATTTTTATTATAATAATTATTTTAATTATTTATATTATTATTATTTTAATTATTATTATTATTATTATTATTAATTTCATTTTATTTTATAATTATAATTATAATTTTTTATTT
Source organism: Vigna unguiculata (assembly GCF_037176805.1). Taxonomy (NCBI): domain Eukaryota; kingdom Viridiplantae; phylum Streptophyta; class Magnoliopsida; order Fabales; family Fabaceae; genus Vigna; species Vigna unguiculata. The sequence goes on along the minus strand of NC_140793.1, from coordinate 7,717,334 downwards.
TATTATTATTGTTATTATTATTGTTATTATTATCATTGTTTTGTTTTATTGATGATTTTATTATGATTATTATTGTTTTATTATGAATGCTTTATTTTATCAATATTATTATTTTATTATTATTGTTTTATCTTATTAGTATTACTGTTTTATTTTTATTATTATTATTTTATTTTATTTTATTATTGTTTTTATTTTTAAAATTTCATTTTATTATTATTATTATTATTATTTATATTATTATTTTTATTTATACTACTATTATTATTATTATTATTATTATTATTCTTATTATTATTATTATTTTCATTTTATTTTATTTTATAATTAATTTTATTATTATTATTATTATTATTTTATTTTACTATTATTTTATTATTATTGTTATTATTATCATTGTTTTATTTTATTTACAATTTTATTATATTATTATTGTTTTATTATTATTGCTTATTTTATTATTATTTTATCTTATTAGTATTATTGTCTTATTATTATTGTTTCATTTTATTATTATTATTATTTGTTTTTTTTTTTGTTTTATTATTATTATTATTATTGTTATTGTTTTTGTTATTTTATTATTATCATTATTACTATTTTATTGTTTGTGCAATATTTTGGAGCAATTGTTATGTGTTCTTCTTGGTTTGTATATTGTTTGGTTGTCCAGGATTGTGTGTTGAGTATAACACTTTGTTTTGATGGTTTTATGTGAATTTATTGTGTTTCTTTAGGATATATGGAAGCAATGATATGGTTGTGTTTTATGTATGACCATGTGATATTGTGTACTTGAGTTCAAATTAAATATATGAAAGTGTATTTACATGTCATGGATTCATGTTTTGTGTCAATTGAGTGTCTTATGTAAATAGATTCATTGGAACCTATTCTAGAGTGCCAAAAACTAGTAAATTACTAGTTACTGGTGTGGCGTCTAGCAGAACGGTGTAAACCGCTAGGAGATAGGCCAGAAAGTGAACTTTGGAGCAAAACCCAAGAGTTGGAGCTTGGCGACGTAACTGGTCCCGCTAGGCGGGGTGTCGTAGAACTGGGCCTGGACCAAAATCCAGTGGGCTGGTGCCCGGCGCGTCAAATGTCTTGCCAAGTGATCTAGAACCAATTTTCACCAAGCAATGCGAACGAGGTGCCAAGCGGTTCTAGGTGCTGAATTGGACTATGAGGAGGATTCTACACAGCTTTGGATGGAGGTTTTGATGCGATGCTTTGTTGGGGGCCCATTTACGAGTGTAACTTGTATTGGGGTAACACGTGGCCACTCGAGGTTGTAACTTGGTGGTTTTGGAAGCCCCGTGGAGTGTGCGAGGTCGTGGCTCGTATGGATGGGTTTCGGAAGATTTCCCTCCTCGGTGTTATCCGACGAGTTTGGTAGTCTTGGGACAAATACGAACTGCGGTTCGTATTAGGGAACTCCACTTGGTGTTATGGATTGTGGCCGTGACAAATTTATTCCTACGTGCGGACTATTAGGTGGTGGCCTGTAGTTGGAGGAGCGAGTAGACACTCGTGGCAACAAAGATCGATCAATGTAATCATCAAAGGGTGTAGAGTCAAGAGGCGTCTAGAGGAAGATTTGAAGGTCAAGGATTAATGGTTGTGGCTTATGAGTCTTAGGAAAAGCAATGCTCTTACCGAGTTTTGGTGAACAGGTAAGGGGTTGCTCTTGCCAGGTTTTGGTGAGCGTGCAAGGGTGGTTGCTTGTAAGTCCTAAGAAAAGTAATGCTCTTATCGGGTTTTGGTGAACAGGTAAGGGTTGCTGCTTGTTCTTCCCAAGAGGCGTTGGGGCGTAGGAAAGAAAATTAGTTGGTTATGAGAGAATAGTATACTATGTGATGAGACTTGGGAGTATTAGAAGTGTTGGAATATTGAATGGTTATTTATTATTTTTTGTAGTGCACTTTTATTCTGTTGAGCTCACCCTATCTGCTTATGTTTGGCGATGATCGTGTAATGCGTTATACATGAGCATATGATGTTGTAAGTGTTGTTGGTGAAGCATAGTTTCGAATAGGGGCTATCTTGAGGAAAAACCTTTATGATGTTTTCTTGTTTTATGGATTGTAAACATTTATCTTACCAGACTCAGAGTTTGTAATCGAAAATTAAAGTTTATGGATTTTGGTTTATTGTGGTATAATAAATGTTTTAAATTTTCCCGCGTTTTGGGAAAATGAATGATCATAAATGTGATTTTATACTTATTCCCTTTTTAATTATTTGAATTAGTAATATCTGGGCGGGATGTTAGAGAAGAATTAGTAAAAGCAGCAGGAGCTTTGGTCCAAAGCAACAATAACTTTGGTCAAAGGCAGCAGAAGCTTTCTTTAAAAGTAGTAGAAGTAATGGCATTGGAAGAAGGGAAGGTGAGGATTGAGAAGTTGGATGGAAATGACTTCAGGTTCTTAAAGATGCAGATAGAGGACTACCTGTATCAAAAGAAGTTGTATCTACCCTTAACAGGGCAGAAGCCGACCGACATGGAGTAGTTACAATGGGAGTTGTTAGATCGGCAGACATTCGGTGTGATCCGGCTGTCATTAGCCAAGACTGTTGCATTCAACATCATGAACGAGAAAACAATCGTAGATTTGATGCAGACGCTATCAAATATGTATGAGAATCCATCTGTAGCCAATAAAGTGTATTTGATTCGTAGGTTAATCAACCTAAAAATGGGTGAAGGTAACTCGGTTACTAATCATATTAGTGAATTTAATACAATTATTGCACAGTTGACATCAGTGCATATAACATTTGATGATGAGGTGAAAGCATTAGTTTTATTATCATCTCTTCTAAAAAGTTGGAGTGTAACTGTTACTGCAGTTAGTAATTCCACAAGTAATAATAAGTTGAAGCTTGATAACATTCGCAACTTGATCTTAAGTGAAGATGTTCACAGGTGTCGTAACCGAGATCGCGGCAGGACAGCGAGAAAAAAAAAGTACAGAGGAGTCGCCACCATAGTTTATTATGGAAAACTATAGAAAAACCTTAAAAGAATGGTCTTCAAAACCAAATTTGGATTCGAGAGTCGGTTGCGTGTGGGAAGGTATTAGCACCCCACAACGCCCGTCTTAAGACGGTTCCTCTTTAATTAAGTGTGCAAAGTAGAATTTGATGCTTAAAATATTTGTTATTCCCCAAAAAATAAAACAAAATAAAAAAACACATACAAAATATTAAAGATTAAAACAAAATTATTTTTTTATTTTTTGGGCCCGACGAGGATTGTACCTCGCTCCTATGTATTTCCATTTGAAAAATCAGGAATAACGTAGTTCTTTGTACAAATATTTGTTGTTTGATATTATTATTTTTTTTAATTTTAAATTTTTCTATATATATATATATATATATATTATTAATATCAAGAGAATCCGAGATTCTACATGATAAAAGATTTAGTTACCCAACAAATCCGAGATTTGACATGATATTAAAAATAATTTTATAATTTTTTTATTGTTATTAATTTTCTTTTAAGAACAAAAAAGCCTATGAAGAAGTGTTTTGATTACCAAGGAAGTCGCAGACTTGACGTGGTATGCAATACTTATATCAAAGAAATAATATAATTTTTTTTAATTTTATTTATTATTTTTTTGTTTAGAGAGAATTAAAGCCTACGAAAGAAACCTTTTTATTTATCAAGATTAAAATAGAGGGAAAGAGAAAGGTTGAGCACATCAACGACAAACCCAAAATTATCTAACATGAGAACCCCTAACACATTTAATCATACAACCGTTCAAAACGATCATACATTTGATATTATAAGAGAATCATACATAACATTAGGAGCAAAGAGAATTTACGTTAAGGTGACCCCTTTTGCGCGTGCTCTGGTAATAAAAGAAGATAGGGGTTTTTACAATTTTTTTTTTCTGTGTGTCTTGCATTGAAGAAATTTTGTGCTTATATAGGCCCTTTGGGGTACCACTGAGATCCTAGTCTTTAATTATAATAAAATATATGGGGAAAGGAATTGGTCTTATTAAATCGTTGCATAATACAAGATATTGATTGTAATTATTAACAAAATATTCATATTTTCTGTCACATAAAGATTGATTGTGATCAAATCATAACATATTATTCATATAATTGATTCTAATTATTACCAGGAATATTTTTTACTAAATATTAAAATAGTACCATTCTCTAAAAGCATTATTATCGGAAATATTTGTTTCTAATTAAAATAATACCTTCCCAGGTTGACAACGCAAAAAGACATAAGTGGAAATGCAAGATATTTATTCAAATTATTATAAAAAAATATTGCTCCTAATATTATACCCTTCTCTAAAAACAGAAATTATGAAACGTCTTTTTTTGACATGTCATGTGGAGAGTGTAAATAGCAAATAGTGGAGGTGAAAATATGTAAAACATTTGGGCTCATGAAAGGAGTGTGATAATTAAAAATAAATTAGATTCTCCTTCTTTTGGTTTTTTCTTTTTTCCTTTTTTTTTCTTTTTTCCCATGGTAGAATTAAAGTTAAAAAAACTTACCATCAATCAAAACATATTTTTTTATTATATTATTTATTATTATTATTATATTATATATTACTTTTATTATTATTATTTGTTTTTACCAAACAAATGCATTTACCCGGACAAAATTGGGTGTTGACAACAGGAAAAGTTCAGGGGAATCTCCCAGTTCTAATTTTGGTTCAACATTGAGTACTGAAACTAGAGGAAGAAGTAGCTAGAAAAGTCGTAATCAAAGCCGAGACAGATCAAAGTCTAGAGGGAGATCACAACCAAAATTCCAGAATGATATCACTTGTTGGAATTGTCAGAAAAGGGGTTACTTTAGAAATCAACGTAGGGCTCCAAGAAAGCACAACAATAACAACAACAAGAAGCAAGATGATGATCAATCGACAAATGCAGCAACTGATGAAATTGAAGATGCATTATTATTTAGTTTAGATAATTCTATTGACTCATGGATTTTGGACTCAGGTGTGTCATTTCATACTACACCTTCCTTAGAACTATTATCTAACTATGTTTCAGGAAAGTTTGGGAAGGTCTACCTTGCACATGGAAAATCTCTTGATATTATAGGAAGAAGTGATATTAACATCAAAAACTCTAATGGAAGTGTGTGGACTTTGAATCATGTCAGGCATATTCCTGCCTTAGAAGAGAAACTTAATATCTATAGGGCAGTTGGATGATAAAGGGCATTGCACCCCTTTTGGAGATGGACATTGGAAGGTAATGAAAGGTAATCTTGTTGTTGCTCGTGGAAAGAAGCAATGATCTCTTTACATGATTACAAATGAGGATATGATATCAGTTGCAGAAGTTGGCAACAATTCATCTTTGTGGCATCAGAGGCTTGGACATATGAGTGAGAAAGGAATGATGTAAGGCCCACAAAATTTAATTAATTAAATAAATAATCAATTAATAAATGCGGGTAGTGGGAGCCTTTATGACATTTAATTTTAATTGATATGACGTAGAAAAGTACTAGCTCAAGTGGTTGAAAGTACTTGATTGTGTTGAGAGGACTTGAGTTTGAGTCTTGTGTATGCCAATTGTGTATTATTTAATTGATTATTATTTAATAACATGCTTGAGCATGATCAGTGATAATATAATCCTAGATTTGTAGGAATTATCATGAAACATGAATTGGTTGAATTGGCTTGCATTTGCATTGAGATTGTATGGTTGTAAGTTCGAACCTTGGTAGACTCAAATTAAGCTTTCTTTTTGCTATAATTAGTTTTGGCATGAATGTGAAAAGGCATTAAATGAAATTCGTTTTGAAACATTAACCTACCATTAAGATACAATTAAAAAGCCAATTGAGGGTGAGAAGGAAGGTTTTTGAGTCTGTCATTGTTGAGCAAGGTGAGGAGAGGAATTTGAGAGCTATCACTGTGTTTAGAGTGAGAAAGTGAGTGTGGTTCGTGAGAGGAGCAAAAAGGGGCAGTCATTGTTGATGAAGGAGGAACTTTAGACTCATCAATTTTAAGCAAGGAATCCAAGTTAGGAGAGCTGGATTCGTTTATATTATATTTTCACGTGTTCTTATAAATGCATGAACTGTTAATATTGAATTTGAATTTCTGTATTGAATTTCTGGGTTCTGGAAAATTTCCAAAAACTGCCTGGGGGGTACTCAAAGCCGCCAGTCAACTCGTCCCTTTTTCTTTGCAACTTCTAGGTTCCTGAGAGTAACCGCCTGGTGACACGAACTGTGTGCCAACCCAGTGTTCTGGGTTTCTAGATGATATGCAAAGCAGTGATGAACACCCGTTAGGCGACGCGAGTGATTTTGGCTTGACTTGGGTTGTTTGTGCGTTCTTAGTTGTTTTTGATCGGTGGAAAAGGTGTTTCAATTATGTATTTATGAAAGGGAAGGGGTTAATTGTTAAATTATGAGGTAATACAAGGGAATGAGATGATTATGGTATATTCTAGAACTAGGGTTTGAATAATTAGGGATTCTTGGGTTTTGGAATCAATTGCATCGTGAATTGGACTTAGAGTGATTCGTTTTATGTTAATTTAACACATGAGTGCAGTTAATTGTGTTAAGAGAGGATGAATTAGGAAAATGAGGATGATGATGATGATTAGTGGCGCACTGCATTTTGAGTGAGTAGTGAGTAGGGAATTCCGTGTGAAGTCAATTTTGAGTATGAAAAAGTATAACTGTGGTACGCTGAATATGGTGTTAAAATAGTAAGTAATGCAAGGGGGTGAGATTAAGTGAGAATACCAAATTATGTTAATGTGCTGAAATAAGAGAATATGGCAGTGCAATAGAGGTTTAAAGGTATAAAAGGGACTGAAAGGATAGAGAGGAAGAACCTAATTTAGGAGTTGGATTGTTATGCAGAGTGGCTCAAGATGTACATGAGACATAATTATAGCCTAAGGTAGAGTGGTCATCTTACTTGTATTGTGGTGAATATGGAGGTAATATGTGGCGAATTTTTCCTGGCAACTCTAAAAGACATCTTGAGGTATTCATCTAAAGACGTAGATCATGGATGACATGGTGGTGGCCATGTGGTGTGAAATCAAAGGATAATGTTCCTTTGATGTGTTTGTGTTGATATATTTGAATTATATATGTGTTTTATAATGTTAGCTCACCATATCTGCTTGTGTTTGGCGATGATCGTGTATTATGGTACATGTGAGCAGATGATGTTGCAGGTAGGGGTGTCAAAACGGGCAAGCCCGGCCCGTTTTGGCCCGACCCGTTTTTGGCCCGTATTAAACGGGCCGGGCCGGGCTGGCCCGACATGGTAAAATGGGTTGCATTTCTGAGGCCAGTTTTTTCTCATCTGTATAATTTACGGCCCAATCAAATTTTAATTTTTTTTCATTTCAAATTTAGTTGACTGAATAATGTCCCAATTTTATATTACCAAAAGAAATTCTCCTACAATTAAGAATACAACAACAATGATCTATTAAACAAGAAAATTATCACAACACAAACAGCCCTGCAATGGAACCAGAACGCTACGAAGTTGAAATGGAACCAGAACGCCGTGGGTGGAGGAGAAGTGAGCGCAGAGAAGAGTCGAGAAGAAGAGACGCAATCGCAGAGTGTGTGAGGTGTCTGGGCGCAGAGTGTGTGTGAGGGAGGGATACTGAAAAAATGTGCACGTGCTGTTTTTTTTATTAAGTGATACGGGCCGCGGGCCGGCCTGTTTTGGCCCGCGGGTTGGCCCGACGGGCCAGCGGGCTTGACGGGCCTGACTGTCTCGGGTTGACGGGCTGAATTTCTGGACCCGGCCCATGTATTTACTGACAGGCTAGTGGGCTGGCCCGTCGGGCCCAGCCCATTTTGCCATCCCTAGTTGCAGGTGGATCTGGTGAGGCATAGAGCTGGAGTGTGGGCTATCTTAGGGTTTTCTACAGAGTTTATTATTTATGAAATTTAAAGGATTTTGTAATCATTTCGATTATTGAACTTGGTTTTCTTCATTTGAGTTAATAAATTATGGATTTGAGTTACTCTATAAGGTAATAAAGTTTTAAATTTCTCGCGTTTTTGGGAAATGAATTTATAATAAATGAGGTTTAATTATTATTTCTATTTTATTTCATTTAAATTTGTAATATCCGGCCGGGGTGTTACAAATGAAGCTCATGGTCTCAAAAGGTAAATTACCTAACTTGAAGAATGTTGACATTGGACCTTGCGAACATTATATCTTAGGAAAGCAGAAAAAGGTTAGCTTCTCCAAAACAAGACGTATAAAGTTGAAAGATTACAAATAGTGCATACAAATGTTTGGGGGCCAACTCTAGTGAAATCCCTTGGAGGTTCACAATATTACGTAACCTTCATTAATGACTCTACAAGAAAGGTATCAGTTTATTTTCTTAAAATAAATCTGATGTGTTTTCTGTGTTTAAAAAGTGGAAAAAGGAGGCTGAGACTCAAACATGTTTAAAGATTAAATGTTTGAAGTTTGACAATGGTGGAGAATATGACAATAGTCAATTCAAGGAGTTGTGTTCAGAAAATGGGATCAGAATGATTAATACGGTTCCAGGAACACCAGAACAAAATGGTGTGGCAGAAAGAATAAACAGAACCTTAAATGAAAGAGCAAGATGTATGAGAATCCGGTTAGGATTACCCAAGGTATTTTGGGCAAACACAATAAGCACAACAACCTATCTCGTAAACAAAGGACCATCAGTTCCTTTAGACTATCAGTTACCTAAAGAAGTATGGTCTAGAAATGAGGTAAACCTTCCACATCTAAAAGTTTTTGGTTGTGCTTCATATATTTTGTTAGATTCTAATAGTAGAGATCAACTGGACCCTAAGGCAAAGTGAAGTTATTGGTTATGGATTTGACATGTATGGCTACAGGTTTTGGGATGATCAAAACAAGAAAACTATCAGAAGTAGAAATGTTACTTTTAATGAAAACATGTTCTATAACAACATGACTGCAGAATTTGCAAATGCAAATAAACAGCCAAAGCATGTATCATTAGAAGAAATTTTAGAAAGTGATGTAGTCAACAGAAGATAGAATACAGATGTAGAGCCTGAGTCATAGCCTAAGTCAGAACTTGAACAAATAGTAGAGATAACAACTCCTAAAGTCCTAATTAGAAGATCTAGCACAACAATTGTAGTACCACAAAGGTATTCTCATTCATTGCATTACTTGTTGTAAAGCATTTTGTTGATGCTATGTAGGGAGATGAATCTATTAAGTGGGAACTTGCAATGGAAAATGAGATAAAGTTTATTCAGAAAAATAAAACATTGTCTTTAACAAAGCTATCAGAAGGAAAGAAGGTTTTGCAAAACAGGTGGGTCTATCGGTTAAAAGAAGAACTAGATGGCAACAAAAGATATAAGGCTAGACTCGTAGTGAAAGGGTTTCAACAGAGATGGGGAATTAACTTCACCTAAATTTTCTCTCCTATTGTCAAGATAACATACCATTAGAGTTATCTTGAGTATAGTAGCTGCAAAAAATCTTCATCTAGAGCAGTTAAATGTGAAAACTGCATTCCTACATGGGGATATTGTGGAAGAAATCTTTATGGCATAACCAAAAGGATTTGAAGTACAAGGCAAAGAAAATCTTGTATGAAAGCTTCATAAAAGTTTGTATGGATTGAAAAAAACACTGAGACAATGGTACAAGAAGTTTAATGAGTTTATGAGAAACTCATGATTTCACATATGGGAAGAAGATCATTGTTGTTACTTTAAGAAATATGTTGACAACTATAACATTCTTGCCTTGTATGTTGATGCCATGTTGATTGTTGGTGCTAATATGACAGAAATTGACATGTTGAAGAAACAATTGTCAGAAAATTTTGAAATGAAGGATGTTGGTCTAGCCAAGCAAATTCTTTGTATGGGAATATTCAAGAATAGATTTGAAGGTATTCTAAACTTATCTCAAGAAAATTATATAGAAAAATTACTTAGTAGCTTTAATGTTTGAAATGTCAAAACTAGGAACACACCTTTGGGAACTCACTTAAAGTTTTCAGAAAGGCAATCTTCTCAGACAGAGGAAGAAGAAAGTCACATGTCTAAAGTGTCATATGCATCTGTAGTAGGGAGCTTGATGTATGCTATGATTTACACCAAACCTGACATAGCACATGCAGTGGGAGTTGTGAGTAAGTTTTTATCAAATCCTGGAAAGTAGCATTGGGAAGGCGTGAAGTGGATATTGAGATATTTGAAGGGCACTTCAAAGATGCATTTGTCTTTTAGAAGAAGTAATCTCACTTTACAGGGGTTTTCTGATGTAGATTTGAAGGTGATTTGGATGGTAGAAAGAGCACAACAGGTTACATTTTTACGTTGGGTGGTATAACTATTAGTTAGAAGTCCAAAATTCAAGGAATAGTCTCCCTCTCAACCATTGAAGTTGAGTATGTAGCTATCTCAAAAGCACCAAAAAGAGATGATATGGTTGAAGAACCTTCTAAAAGAATTAGGAAAACAACAAGATGACTCTTCGTTGTTCAGCGATAGTCAAAATGCTATTTGTCTTACTAAAAATTCAATTCTTCATTCTAGATGCAAGCACATTGAATTAAAGTATCATTTTATCATAAACTTGATAAATGATGGAGACTTGTTTTTGTTGAAGATTCCAGGTGCAGAGAATCCAGCTGATATGTTGACTAAGACTGTCACAAAAACTAGTTTAGGCTTTGCATTGCCTCAACTGGCCTTCAAGAAAGTTGATGGTGAAGGCACTACATTGGGTGGTAATGTAAATCAAACCCTAAGTGAGAGAATTGTTAGTATTACGGTGCTTGATTTAGTCCTACATCGCTTAGGATTGTGAGATATGGTTCTCTATTTTGCTATATAAACAACCCTTTGTAAAGTTTGATACGCACCAAAATAAAAATACTTTCTAGTGTAGTCGTGGACGTAGGCATACACATTGTACGTTGAACCATGTTAAATTCTTGTATCGTTTCATTTTCTCTCCTTTATTCTTTACTTTATTGCCTTGTTCCTAACATGTTGGATCATGAGATTTCAAACGAAATATGGGATTTCAAACGAAAGAGCATTTTAAACCGACATGATTTTAAAATAGTGCAAATTTTTATGTCTTCCCTAGAATCTTTCATCTCTTAGTTTGATAATGCTTTAGTCATCAATCTTAGCAGGGACACTTGAGAGAAATGATCCTTTCAACTTAATCTATCATATACTAAATTCCTACTTTGTTTGGATACTTTGCACTAGGTCTCTAGTTAAGAGTGGCCCAATCTTTTGAATTATGGAGATTTACCTTCGGGAAAATCTATCTAACGTAAGGTAAGCTAGTAAAGATTATGAGTTACTATTGTTTTAAGATTATATTAACATTGAAATGCTTGTGATAACAATTTTTGGAGTTTGATTAATTTGTTTGGTTTCTGTTTCGAATGTTGTTCTATGCTTATTCATGTTAGAATGAATGAGAGTTATAACGTGACTTAGTGGTAAAACTGGAAGGGAGGGTGAGAGAGTTGGATTTATCCCTACCCTTTAACAAAATACTAACAATTAACTTGATAAAAAAAAGTTAGAATGGATGATTTGATCTCTTGTGCTAATTTTCCTTTTGATGCATTGAGTATTTAGAATGGGATACATGTCTAGTTTACTTGATATTACATATGATTTTGACATAATTATTAATGAAACAAACCCTTTTACTTTAGATTACAAAATGAGGAGTAGAGAAGTAAGAAAATAAGGAATTTGATGTGTTTGTAATGTTTTTGCAAGTAAATCCAAGGAATTCAAGCATATGATGCTGAGCTCCAAAGTTGATTTGAGCACCATAAGATGTTTTCTAAAGATTCAAATATGAGCCTTACAATTGGAGTTAAGCCTCAGAGAGGAAACATTCATTGCAAGAAAGCTCAAGCTCCATAATTGACAACTAAGGTTCAGAGAAAACCTTCATAGGAAGGAAAACTCTATTACTGGCTACTAGACCAGAAGCTCAAGCGCAAGTTGTAACATCCAAAACTTTTACGATGTAATATTTTTAATATAAAATATGTCATGGTCACATTATTTAAAAATATTTTATTGTTTAATATATAACAAAATATTATTATTATTAGAACAAATAGTGGACGTAATAAATAAGAGAATAAATTATAAATGGTAAAAATGATAGTAGTAATAATAAATAATAAGTACAGGTGCAACAATAATAACAAATGTTTAAATAGAAAATAGAATAATGTAAATAAGTTAACAAAATAATATAAATGTTTAGAATATTATATAATGTATTTATTATAATAAATTATGAATATATAAATATAACAATTATAAATAAAAAAAATACTAAAACTAATTAACTAATAACAATATAATAATGTGTTATAAAATATGCATGTATTCTAAATATATTATAAATATACATATATAAATTATAAATATATATATATATATATATATATATATATATATATATATTATAATTACATTGTCATTAAAGAAAATGAGATAAATACACTTTGTACAAATTAGATAAGATTTTAAATGCCACAAAATAAGATGCTAATCTAATGTATCAGTAAAGACTAAAATAAAACAAAAAGAAAATTTGCAAAACTTAAAGTTATAATTATATTATATATAAATAATAATAATAATAATGACCAACTTTATCTTTACTTATGAAGAGATAAGGTGTATTAATATTTTGTACTTAATTTTAGAACTTAACATTCTAAAAGGAAGGTGAAGTTTCTATTATTGGAGGGAGAGTGAATCTTTCTTATAGATAGAAGAAGAATTAGTAATAGAAGAGAATAAGAAAGGGAGAGAGGAAGAAATAAAATTTTACGCTGCAAGTTTTACATTTTCTCTCTATGGGTTGAGGTAAGGGAAGCATGCGTGTGTATCGTTTTATTTTTTATTATTTATTATCTATTTATAATTATTTTTATTTATATATTTATGTTATTTTTATATTTATATTAAGTGAAGTATTCTTAACTTTATTCTGTATATTTATCTCTAGTAATTGAAATTTATTATTCAATTTATATTTATTATATTGGTCTTCTTATTTTATTTATATTTAAATTTAATTACGCATTGATCTTATTTATTTATTTTTTATTTATATTTATACATCAATTCTATTTATTTACTTTATATTTATATCTAGTTATTTTTACTCAAATAACTTTATTTTTATTTAAAACTATGTAATCTCTGAATGAAAATATCTAGGAGTGAGGTTAATCCTTGTTAGATCTAAAACAAATTATTTTGTAGAATCTCTTATTTTTATTTTAAGGACAATCATCTCTTATTCTTTTATTATGCACATATCCAATTTATTTATTTCTACATCATATGGTTTAATATCAAAATAAAATTTATGACAAATAAAGATTTGATATAGTGGTTGGAAGTATGACCTTGGAGATTTAAATGGGTGGATATTACTCAAGATGAGATGTTTTTGAGTTACTTTGTTGGTCGTGTTGAGACTCATTTATTCTTGAGTTACTTTGTTGGCCATGTTGACACTCATTTATCCTTGGGATACTTTGTTGGCCATGTTGAGACTCATTTATCCTTGGGCTACTTTGTTGGCCATGTTAAGACTCATTTATCCTTGAGTTACTTTGTTGGCCATGTTGAGACTCATTTATCCTTGGAATACTTTGTTGGCCATATTGAGACTCATGTATCCTTGGGTTACTTTGTTGGTCATGTCAAGACTCATTTATCCTGACTAACCACTACAAAATATAATAAATATAATATGTTTATTATAGTTGGAGGTGTAAACCATGGTGATTTAAATGAGTTGTTAGCTCATTTATCCTAACTAGCCACCGCAAAATATAATCATTTGAGTTTACATAAATTCTGGTAAAATAATTACAGAAGATTAATTATAAATGATTTACTTTATAGAATTTGTATGTGACATGATTTGAGTATGATTTGTGTTAATACTATGTGAAGAAATTTTATTTGCTTTATTTGTTTTGTTATAGTAAATTATAATTTCACTAGCTTACCCTCACATATTTGTGGATGTGGTTTCCACCTACGATGATCATATATTTATGTTGATATGCGTGAGAGGTATATATGTATATACCTATATATCTAGTATCAGTAATGCCTCATTGATATTAAATATCTTATCTTTGAAAACATCAACTAATAATTTTGGAGGGCTGTGAATACCCGGTATATAGATTTACATTTATGTGTTGTTGATTATTACTTATGTAATGAATTAAATTGGTATAATTATGTATTAATTTGGGTCGTTACACCAATATATTTTCCTCTTTCTGAAAAAAGATATTTTAAAACAATTACTTTTTTTTCTTCTAAAGACTAATTTAAATTAATTAATATTAAAATAAGAAAAAATATTAAGATTTAAAGATTTATTTATAATTTGAAATTTAGGAAATTAGGATTAAGATACTATTTGAAATCATGTTAATAAAATAAATCACAAGTTTATTCATATATAAGATTTCTTTACAAAATGTTAGATCATTGGTCATAAAAATAAAAATATATTGCATTAATACATATGGAAACTCTTACATTAAAGTAAAAACGGTAAAAGGTCTTAAAAATAAATTGTCCGACAAGATTCATATTATATGACTTTTGTAAGATAAATCACAAATAGTTAAAGTCATAAATCACAAATTTCTTGATATGTATATATAAGATTTTCTTATTGGTCTAAAATAAGATCATTGGTCATAAAAATAAAAATATATTTACATTAATAAATATGGAAACCCTTCCCTTAAAGTAAAAATCGTAAAAAATCTTAAAAAACTGAGTGAAAAAAAATTAAGATCGATTTTTGTAATGTTAAAAAAGTTCATTTTCTCCTATAAATAGTTAAAGGATTTAAAATTTTCATTAACAAATTTTGAGATTTAAAATTTTGACATTGTGTCTTGAAATTGTTGCTCGGAAAAGATGTAGAAAAATTCATTGATATTGTCATTTTTGTTTGCAATTGTTGCTATGGAAGTTTGTTATGGTATGTGTTTTCTGTTATTTCCTTCTCCATTGAATTGAATGTTATTATTATTTGCATTTGTATTAAAAACATAGAATCATGTCTGTATGTAGGGCATTCACTTTCAAAGGAAAGTGATACAGTTGTGATTGCATGTCAAAACGTGGGACATTGTCATGTACACTCAAGCGCTCTACCTTGTGATCCTGAATACATTTCTTGCTACGAGGGATATTGTGTTTGCAATCATAAGAATTTCAAACCAGGTATTCAAATTTAATGCTATTCTTATTTTTAACTAATTTTAATTTTTGGTATGTAATACTTTATCCAATGTACTTAATTTCACTGTTAATTTCACTGTCTTATCGATGTTCAAATCATAGTTATCATTTTAAGAAGCACATAATTCCACATCTGAACATTTCAAATTATAAAAATTATCAAAGTATAAATTCAAAATGTTGTTTTTTTTGTCATTCTTGTTACAAAAGCGTGTTTTTTCAAATATTTTTTGAATTTGGATTCATTGAAATTGTAGTACTGATTATTTGTTAACCTTTTAAAATATACTTTGATTTTAATATTTTAAAATATATCAAAAAATTTCTATCTATTTTAAAGATTCGGCAAGGAAACAATATCAAAAACTTTTTTAATATTTTTCACTTATATGTTCCTTATTATTTTTGTGGGTTAAATATGTTTTTTGTTAGTAAATATTGAAATCAGTCTATCATGAAAACTTTGAACTAATTTAGTCCTTCAACTCTGTAAATGTATAGATTTAATCATCTTAATCAACTTTTATTAAGTTTATTTGACTTTTCAAACACATTTTTTTATAATATTTTAGTTTGTTTGTGTCGTTTGACACATTTTAGCTTCAATATTAGTTGAGAAATACGTTTCACAAGTTAAATAAAATTAAAAAAATTTGGTCTAAAAGATTATATCCATGTATTTCTAAAAATAAATGACTAAATTGGTTTAAAATTTCTAAAAAAAACTAATTTTAATTTTGACTAAAAATAGAAGAACAAAATCATATTTAATCCTATTTTTATTACAATTAATTTTTTTCTTTTTAATTTTGTAGGTAATTTGTTTTGAAGGAACCGATACGACAGAGAGCCACGAGGGAATGATTCTACTATGAAACTTTTGGAATACATATATTTTAGGATTGCATTATTCAAAAATAGGTTATTTTAAGAATGTGAACCCATTTTAAATAACTTTTCTACTCATGGGATATTTTTATATTTTAAGAATGTTTTTTAGGTTATGTTCCAAAGAATTATGTGAAATTTTTTACCTATAATTTTTTTAATCTTGAAGATGAAGACATTATTACTAAAGAGAAATGTATAATAATTAAACAACAAGTAAAAGTTGATTATAAAAAAGCACGTAATAGTCAACTTTTTTTTATGTTTTTAAAAATAATTATAAAAAAACTCTAGAGATAAAGAAATATTATACTATAAAACTAATGTTTCATATCAAGTAAGCCAAGAAAAATCTTAATACATTTTTTTATTATTTACTATATTTAATTTTATGTTTTATTATTTACATTTTTATTACTTATTTACATTACATGATATTTCATACAAAAATTATACAAAAAATCTAATTTAATTATACACAGAAGTTTATGAGTTGGAGCATGCCATGCCATCCCCCATAAGAAGAAAGAATAAAAAAAATAATAAAAGAAAGAAAAAGAAAGAGATAATAAGAAGTAATAAGGATTATCTGTTTTTTATTATATATATAATGTTTTTTTAATTAATTATTTTTTATTTGTTTTATTTTTTCTTTTTAATTACTTATTATTATTATTATTATTAACCTACTTAATCACAATATTTTCTAAAATGTTCTTCTTATTTTTCAATATACAAACTTTATCCAGATAGAATTTGAAACATTTTTCTAATATATGAATTTTATCCTAGGAGTTAAAGCGTAAGTTTGCCTAACACTTATTTTTTTTAAAGTGAGGATAAAATAAATAATATAATTATGGGATGTTATAATTTGAATATTTAATTGATATGTAATTTTTTTTAAATAAATTATGTTGTATGATAATAATTATCGAAAATGATAATACTTGTACGGATTTAAGATCACAAATTTGGAATAACATGTAGATCATTGTTTGATTTATGTATTAGGTAATGTCTAAGTCATAGATTAAGATACCATGTGATTCATAGAGTTTTTACATCATGTGACATGTAAATATACAAACTTGGATCATAATAAATTTACCTTTTCATTATTTTTAGGTTTATTTGTAAATTTAAATATTGACACTCTATCAGAACATACTTAATACGAATATTTGAAAATACATAAGTCAATACTATTTTGAATTGTTTATAGATTGCTAATTATACTTTTTTTCTTTACAAATATTTTGTTTTTATGTTGGAAATTTATTATAATACTTTAAGTAGTCAATTAGACAAACATATCACTATGGTAAAAAGTCGATCAAGGTTTAATAAACTAAATTGAAAGTTATCACTATTCAATTAAAAATGTAAAAAATATATTGTTATAAGAGGCTATTTAGTGGGATCTACATAAATGCGAATGGGTGTGTTGTTAAACTCTCTTTTTATTAAATTAAGAAAATGACAAAAATGTTTTAATAATTTAAATGACATATTAAATATAATATTATAGTTACTATCAGGCTTAATTAATCTTTTAGTCATTTTATTTGTGTGGTTCAATTAAGTCGTCATTTTCCTAAAAATGATTCAATGTGATCCTTTTATTGGATTGAAGTTAATGTCGTGTCTATATATGTCATAAATCAATTCATAGTATTTTAAATGTAAATTTTTTTTGAAATTCCACATGTCATATTATTATTATGTCATTTGATAGTGATAGTGTTACGTGACAGTGATAATGTCACGTGTCAGTGTCATTTCCACATGTCAATGCTTATATTCAATTTAGTCTCTATGTTTGAAATATTGTCTTATTTGAGTCTTAATTTTATTTTTTATTTAAATTAAAAAAATACCTAATTTAAAAAATGTAAACTGAAACTTGTATTTTTTTTATGTGACAAATATAAAAATTTTAAAAATACAAGTGTCATTATACATTTACGTTTTTAATATTTAAAAAAATTATAAGTTTAAAATAGGATTTTTTTTATTGAAAATAAATATGTAAAAAATAAAAGTAATTTAAATATTTATTTAGTAGAGTGATTTGATGTATAAATTCTAAAAAATTATTTTAACATGTATACATAAGTTGTAATTAAGCTTAGTTATTAATTTGATCTCACCTAGAAGAGGAACACAATACTTCCATCTTTAAAAAAAATGGGACTTAATTGAAATATAAAGACTAAATTAGTACAAAACACTGATATGTGATATTGACACTGACATGTAACACTATTAGTGCAAAATGACATTACAATATAACACATGGCAATTTTTTTTTTTTGATTAAAAAAATAAATAAATAAAATAAAAATACTACAAACTAAAACATGACATACACAAACCAAATTATATCATTTTTTTAAAAGGATTTAATTGAAAAAAAAAACACACATTAGAGGATCGAGTTGAACAAAATAAAAAAACACAAGAAAAGAGCCTTTACTATTATTTATTAAAAATTGATATATTATTAAAAAATGTTTGATTCTTTTTTTGTCAGATATATATAATATATTGTTATTGGATTTTATTCATACCCACCTCCTCATTCTTGCACCGAATTAGCTTTCTCTCCTTTCTACCCATTCTTTGATGTGTCTTCATGCCAACATTCAAAAGAATAATGCTCATATTTGATACAATTATAGCACTGCTTTTCTTTTATCATATGGCCTCTTGTCACTTCTTCCTTTACCTCTTTTCTGAATTTCTCTTCTATCTTTAGACCCATTGTTTCCAGAATTTTCTTGGGCCAATGATTCACTATTTTTGCCACCATTTCTATTTCCAGATCTTCCTCTGAATCTGCCTCTACCTCTTCCTCTCCAACCACTTTGACCTCTTCCAATGTGACCCACCTTGGCTTGTAAGGCCTCTTCTACCACTTTCTCACCATTATTTCTCTCGTTCACCCTCTGTTTATATGCTTCAAGGGAGTTTTGCAATTCCTCTATTGTCATAACATCAAGATCCTTTGATTCCTATATGGCAACCATAATGTGGTCGAACCATGGGGTTAGAGTCCTCAAAACTTTCTCCACAATTTTGCAATCTTCTATGTTCTCATCACATGCTCTCATGACATTGGTGATCTCCTGCAATCTGCCCAAATATTCTGCCATTGTCTCCTTTTTTGTCATAGAGAGGAGTTCATATTGCCTCCTTAAAGATTGCAGTTTCACCTTCTTGATTTTCCCAAAATTTCCATACCCATTATGTAAGATCTCCCAAACCTCTTTTGCTATGACAACTTTAAAGATTTTCTGAAAAATATTGGCGGCAACGCATTGATGCAGCAACACACGAGCCTTGCAATCCAACTTCTTCATCTCCTTGTATGTTTTCTTGGCCGCTTCATCAACATTCTTGGGTAGTTCTTTGAAACCCACCTTCATGATTTCATCTATTTTTTGAAAACCAAGAATCGCTTCCATCTTCACGCACCAATCATTATAACCCTTTCCATCAAATATGGGTAAGCTTCCCAGTATAAAACCCCCACCAACCATGAGTAGAACACACAACAATACTCCCAAGATTCCTCTTCTTGAACCTTGCTCTTGATATCAATCTGTTGGGCCTTAAGTAAAGCCCAAACCCATCTCCCATTACTATAATAGATTTTTATCTCCCTCTCTCTGTGCTTCTAGAACCACCCACATACACCACTCCACCTACAACGTTCTTCTCTTCTTTTCTCCTTTCTCTCACTTCTTCTCTACTCCACCACCGTCAAGCTAAGACTTGATTTCCCTTCGAATCTCTTTGCTAGCCACGTCCCTTTACTGCTCACTCACCAACTCTTTTCTTTGTTTGTAGGACACGTACCAATTTTCACACAAGCTGGAATAATGAAGGGAGAAAGAAGATAGCAAAAGAGTTGTAGAAAAGGTAATCTTTGTTTTCATTATTGAATATGTGTTATGTGAAAAATTGCAAATGCACCAGTCACACGTAACAAGTAATAAAAATATCGTTCTCTTCACAAAGACTTGTGCAACACATGACAAATCTTACAATTCACAACTCAAATAGACAACAAACCTCACAAAAATACAAAGAAACTCTTTTTGGTATTTTATCAAACAGTTGGTGTGCAACAAAAATTTAACATAGATTATATACAATTGTCAAGACTATATTTCATTCACTTTATTCTCATGCATTCACAAACATCTCAATTTCAATTTCATGTCAAAATCAACTCATTAGAATACTCAAATCCTATTCCTAGTGACTTTGAGCCTATAATAACTCATCAAGTTCCAATTCCTTGAATCCTCAACAAGTGAAATCATGCATTAAGATCAAGAGTCTTAAGCTTACTAATAAATTATGTTCTATCCCTAGATATAAGTTCCATTAGACATTCAATTTCAGTTCTAGGTTAAAAAGACATTTTTCAACACCTCAAGAACCACAAATCATGCATGGGTGGCCAAACCAAAGCAAGCATTAAGCATGGAAATCAAATACTAACATAAAAATGGAAAAGCATATGGATTAACATCACATAATACACAAAAATTTAGTTCATTACATCTAATCTCAACAAATAGGTTTAGCTCTCCATGGTGGAGAACCTAGGTTTTACAAATTGAAGAGATAGGGAAGAAATGAAAACCAAAGAGAAGATGCAAGCCTTCTCGCAAGGTTCTTGGCAACTGCTCCATGCTCCAATTGCCCCTCCCATTCGCATCTTCATCTCCAATTCGCAACCCATCTCCTCTCCAACTCCAAAAAGGAGGAAAACCCACCATGAATGGAGGAGAAGACCCAAGGAGGAGTGTGAGAGTTTTCCAACACCCCTAGCAACCTCCAAGAGGCTCTCCAAGCACCCCAAAAGTGTTTCTCTATCTTGCAAAATGAGGAATGGTCCAAACCCTCACGATAAACAAGATTAAAAACCCTTTTTGACATGTCAGCGACGCCACCGCTCAGCCTTGTCTCAGCAGCGCTGAGCGACAAGTTTTACGAATTGAATGATGTTCAGCTCCACTTTCCACTGCTCAGCCTTATGGCGCTCAGCCCCAATTTTCCACCGCTCAGCCTTGGACAGTTTGACAACATTCTGTATTTAAAGCACTGATGTTATTCTGGTGGCGCCCGACAAAGGTATTTGCTTCAAAATCAATCTTTTCTTGTCCAATCATGTTTCCTTGAGTTCTTGCTTGTTTCCTCCACCACAAATGCTTCCTATTAACTTATTTAAGACACTTAGAAAATAGATTAGAGACAAAACAAACATAAAACAACTAAAAAACAAAATAATACAAAATACACTAAACTTGAAGATATAACACAATAAAAGTTCGAAAAGAATTGATTTATTCATAACAATAAACACACAAAAAGATAAAAATAAACATTATCAATGTACATATATTGTAAAAGTTGTACATGAAACCGAAGCAAATATTTATACAATGTTAATTGACTCCGATTCTAACGGAAACGGAGCTCGGAGCTCAAAACTTATTTTTGGTTACAACTACATATACTGGAACACCAAATTGTCCTCATATATAGTGCATAGTCTTCCTCTTTCATCAACGACCGCATAACGATGTAACTAACTGATAAGCATTAAATGCTAGCCATCGAACTTCACCCAACCTATACCACAAATATAGAAACACAAATGGACTTTCAGGAGTGCACCTTGCTAATTTCTGTTTACACCCTTTCTACACCAAATAACTAAATTCATCTCTATTTCCACGACCATTTTATTGAATAAAAATATTATTATGACAAATACTTATCTCAACCACATGTATATGGAATACATATAAACATATTAGTTAATAAATTTCTCAAAATCACTATTTCAAATTATACATATAAATTTCTTCTACTAAGATATGATAGTTGATTACTTATAATAATTATTACA
This sequence comes from Vigna unguiculata, assembly GCF_037176805.1. Taxonomy (NCBI): domain Eukaryota; kingdom Viridiplantae; phylum Streptophyta; class Magnoliopsida; order Fabales; family Fabaceae; genus Vigna; species Vigna unguiculata. The sequence continues at coordinate 7,695,168 of NC_140793.1, read as the reverse complement.
TTAATTTGTTGGTTACAAAGTAAAGAGATATAAAACAATATTATAATGATTTGATGTAACTACATTTCGTCTGTATACACTAATTTAGTGGAAAAACTTTAACTAACCTACTACATTACTAAATATAACCATTATTTTTTATTTTGAATGTTATACTCAAAATATAATAATAATTTCCTTTAACCTTTTATTCCACAATTTTAATTATTATAGAATTTACTATTCACAAATCTATTTAAAATTAAATATTTTAACATATACTTAACATAAAACTCATTCATTAATTAACTTAACTTTTATATTATGAATCTCTTCAAAAGTGCATTTGTTTTAATAGAGACATGTTTATATAATTAACTAGACATACATATATTGTATAAATAAAATAGATAATATATTACAAAAAATTAAATTGATTAATTAATAATTATTTTATATTTAAAATTCTTCATTTAAATAATATATCTATTTTATATTATTCATTAAAATAAAATAATATAATAATCATCTTACTATAAATATAACAAAAAACGAAAAACAACGTCAGCAGACAGGCCTCAAATTAGTTAAACCAGTTCTCTGGCAACGTGAAGACAAATTGGGAGTTATCGGTGACAGTTTGAAATGTTAGTCTCCAACGCACTCAGGTCAACAAAACTTGTGTCATGGAAACCTGTTCGTGTTAATTTTTCTGTCTCTCTTTGTTCTTCATCTATACGTATGCACTGTCTGGTACGCTTACACTAACCTCTTCGACGCGCTTTTGCAGACGGGGCGGCTTCAGCAAACCCTAGCGGGATGCGTGGAGAGGAACGGCGTGGGTTTGCATTCGGGGAGGGTTTGGTCGGTGAGGATGTGGCCGGAGCTCGCTTCCCGAGGCAGGTACTTCGAATTTCGTTGCCGTTCAATTCCCGCCGCCGTCGAGTTCGCTCAGGTCTCGCCGCTGTGCACCACTCTGAGCAAGGACGGGTTCCGAATTCGAACCGTGGAGCATTTGCTTTCGGCTTTGGAGGCTTTGGGTGTTGATAACTGCAGGATTGAGATTGAGGGTTTTGATGATAAAGAGAACGACGCTGAGGTAACGTTGTTGAAGCATTGTTTGGTTCATGGAAAGAAGATGAATAGCCTGTTAAGTTCGTTATTTATTAAAGAATCGTTCAAATGAATCCAAAAAAGATATAAAGTTGGCTCACTAGAAAAAGTGAATCAGAGGGAGGGATAGGTGTCGGTTTGAGGCTCACTAGTAAAATTAACTCATTAAACGTTTCTTTCTACATTCAAAAGACAAATTAATCCCCAAAATAAATATTAATGAAATATTTCAAGGTGAGTATGACACTAATGGATTAACTCATTTTAGGTTTCTTTAATATTCTCCTTTGCTCTGCTTCATCATAAAATTGTTCTAGTATTTCGTGCAAAATATTTGTGAATTAATTTTCTTTACTCCCTTCCGTTCCTGTTTACTGATTTCTTGTATTGTAATGAATAGTTTGTATTACAAAATTATTAGTTTCAGTGGTTTCTCATACAGATTCCTATATTTGATGGGTCAGCAAGGGAATGGGTGGAAGCAGTGGAAGAAGTTGGTTTAGCGGTGGCCACTGATCTTGATGGCAATAGTGTTGAGAAAATGGCACCACATGTGAATGAACCCGTGTGTGCTTGGAGTAATGATTCTTTTGTCGCTGCATTTCCTTCTACAGCGGTTCAAATAACTTATGGCATCAACTTTCCGCAGGTAAATATAGGATAACGATACATTGGGTTGAGATCATACAAAATTTCTTGGCATGCCATTTAGAGATTTCTCTCCTATAAGTTAAATCAGTTTATCCACCTCTACTTTTAAGAATCTCTCTCATCTAACTTTTCCAAAGGTAGGGGTGTATGAATTGATTTTAACTCTTTGGTTCATTTTACCTCCATATTCTTCTCCAACAAATACTTTTCAATGAGTTTACCGAGATTGTGGCTGTGTGCTTTATGTGCTGTCAATTGTATATCCACAAAAAATTAAAGTAATTGCATGTATCTTGTTCCCAAATATTGGTAGGTTTGGCATTGAATAATGGACAAACACACCTTCCTTTTGCAGGCACCTGCTATTGGCTGCCAGTGGTTTTCTACTTCCCCATTGGATAATTTGGTTTATTCCACACAGATAGCTCTGTCAAGAACCTTCTGCATTTATGAGGAGGTTAGTTCTGCAGTTCTTCCATTTATAATATAGTTATTAACATGTTGGCTTCTTTCTACTACCATATATATAGTGGACAACCTGCTTGAGGTGTAAGATGTTACTTGTACGTGGAACTTGAACATTTGATATTAAGTTGAACTGGATATTGAACAACCATGATTAATCCACATAACTGGCATCAACTATAACCAAATGACACCAACATGTTCGATCAAAAGCTGAATTTTCAGTAAATCCACTTAGACAGTTTATTTTTGGTTGGTCTCTTCTAAACTTTTCTTATTATGATTATAATTGAATCGGATCCATACCTTTTAGATTTCAAAAGTTATGTTGGTTTTTTATTGCTTACCTCAAGCCTGTTCATCTTTTAAAAGTAAAGATAAGAATGCTATTCCAATCATTAAACATGCCATAATCCTAACTAAGTTAGCACTAAAATATGTACAATCATATGCATCATTCCTAGTATTATTAATGAAAGAAAGGAAAATATAAAAGTGGGGGTCAAACCAAATCCACTATGGAAACTGAGAATGCCTTCTTCGTCCCTTGGTAAATAAAGTTCCTAATTCCATTCTGATTCCAAATGAACCTCTATTTCATGTTGCTCCTTGTGTCTTTGATTGCGTGTGTATTTGTGCACAACTTATATCCAGATTTGGACAAACTATCCGCTAGAGCCATGAAACGTATCTTCTTAGGATATTCTTCTCTCCAAAAAGGGTATCGTTCTCCTAAAACAAGAAAGTACCGCATGTCTGCAAATGTTACCTTTTTTGAAGAAATATTTTTCTTCTCTTCTTTCTGTCACAAAGTCAACTCTCTATCCAACTAGTCTTACCCATTCAAGTAGTTGAATCCTTGGCTTACTCTACTCTTGACAACCCTCTAGGTTCCTCCCCTATTTCACCCTAAAAACTCATTGTTGTCTATTATCAATTACCAACATTGGCTACGAGTGATCGGTCCCATATTACTTGGTGAGTCCTTTTCATCGAGTCCTTTGCCATTGCCACTCAATACAATAATGAAGATTTTGGTTGACCTGTTTTCTCTGAAAAGGCACTTGTTCTACTTGTAATCTTCATCTTATTTACAATTTTCTAAACAATCATTGGTTATCCCCTTCCTATTTCTCATTTATTTCCTATCTCTCCTTTTACCATTCCAAAAGTGTGATTGAAGCACTCGATCATTCTGGATGGCAACAAGTCAGGATTGTTGAAATATAGGCTCTTAAACATAACGCATGGGACTTAGTTCCTTAGCTACCTTGGCAGAATAAAGTTGGTTGTAGATATTTGTATGCCATTAAAGATGGGGCAAATGGTGAGGTTGATTGCCTTAAAGCTCGGTTGGTGACCAATGTTATGTTAAGATATATGGTTTGTATCACAGTGATAATTTTCTCTTGTAGCCTATGCCTATACATCTCTTCTTTGCTGTGGTAGCTCTTTGCCATTGGCCTCTTGTTAAGAATGCTTATTTTCATGGCGATTTGGAGGAGGACATCTACATGGAGCAATCTCCTAGTTTTGTTGCTTAGAAGGAGTTAGGATTGGTTTGTAAATTGAAATGGTCCTTCTATGGTCTCAAGCAATTTCCACTACTTGGTTAGGAAATCATAGTCATATTGTTCAAATCTTTGGGTTGAAATGCAATCATTTGCTCTTTTACCGCATACATCTCTTGGAAAATGTGTTTATCTAATTGTGTATGTTGGTGATATAGTTATTAAAGGAAATGATGCTATCAAAAATAACTCAGCTGAAGCTACATTTTTGCAAACACTTTCAAACCAAAGATCTTAGGAGTCTGAAATACTTCCTAGGCATGGAAGTACCTCAATCAAATGAAAGTGTTTTGATTTTTCAAAGGAAGTATGTGTTGGATATGTCGATAGAAACATGACTGTTTGATCGTAAACATGTGGATAGTCCTACGGAACCAAATAAAAAATAAATAGCTGAATAAAGTGTGACCCTCTCAAATCCAGAGAGATACAAAAGACTTGTGGAGAAACTTGTTTTTCTTACTATTAATTGGCCTTACCTATCTTTTGCTACTAGTGTGGTGAGCCAATTTATGTAGGCTCCTTGCATTGATCGTTGGAATGTTGTTCTTCACATTCTTAGGTACCTCAAAAGGGGTCCGGGACAAAGTCTACTATATGAAGATAAAGGAAGTACCTAAATATTTGAATGTTGTGATGCTGATTTAGTTGGGAAAAGCAAGAACAAAATGCTGTTGCTTGATCGAGTGTTGAAGTTGAATATAGGGTAATGGCATTACTGACTTGTGAACTGGTGTAGATAAAACAATTTGTCCAAGAACTGAAGTTTTGTGAAACTCAGCAAATGATAAACAATTGTGATAATCAAAGCTTGGGAAATATAAATTGTATGCTCCAGCTTGAAGGAGAGTGCTAGAGTAGTTTATATTATCTTCTAAAATGCCATTTTTGTGTTATATCTATAGGTAACCTAGTATCCTATGGGTTCCTTTTTTTCTTTCACTTTTTCCTTAAGCTTCACATCCTTTGTTGTTAGTTGAATATTAAATGCAATAGTAAAAGCTGTTGGTAGTATATTAAATGTATTATTAGAAGTTATTAGAAGTTATTAGAAGCTCTTAGAAGATTCTAGAGATCTCTTGTAATTATTACTTTAAGGTTTGAGATCTCTATAAATAGAGAAATTGATGTACTGTTTTTAGTGAATTAACAATACAGTAAAATCCTCTTTCTTTCAAATTATTCCTTTCAAGTTGGTATCAGAGCTCCCGATCTAGGGAGCCTTGCATCTGCATTTCTTCTTTTCCGTCTTAGTTACGGTTCTCATTAGTGCTGTCCGAAGTGCAGCCATTTCTTTTATTATTGGGTTGCCTGAAGTGTCCCAAGTTGTGGTTTTGTCATTGTTGCTACTGCATCACTGTTGTTGTTGTCGCTGCTGCATCCTCTGTTGCATCATTACTGTTGTTGTCTGCATCACTGCTCTAGTGCCCACGAAATTTGGGATCCATGACTACAGAAATAAGTAAAAATTATATGTTCTACTCTAGTGCCCGCGAAATTTGGGAGGACCTTGCAACTACCTATTCTATGCGACAGGACATCTCTACGTGCTATGAGTTAGAAAGCAAGATCTTTGGTGCCAGGCAAGGAACTCTCTCTGTTTCAGAATATTATGGAAAGTTGAAGTTTTTGTGGATTGAGTTGGACCAGTATCAAAACTTGAAGCTTGAGAATAGCAAAAATGCTATCACTCTTGCTTAGTTTGTTGAACGATCTCGAATATTTAAGTTCTTATCAGGATTGAATCCTGAATATGACCATGTTAGGGCTCAAATTCTTGGGAAGGAAAGACTTCCCTCTCTTTCTGAAGTCTTCTTCATTGTCCAAGGTGAGGAGGCTCGTCGAATGGTCATGATGAATGAGACCTCCACCGAAGGTGCTGCTATGTTTTCTGGAAAGACTTCCAAACATGGGAATTCAAATCTTGCAAATATTAAACTTAGCTTAAAAGGTAAGGAAGAGCGTTGGTGCTCTCATTGTAAGAAATCTGGTCACACCAAGGACACTTGCTTCAAGCTACATGGAAAGGAGAAAGCTCTCAATCGTCTAGCAGAATTAAAAGGACAACCCTCAAGGAAAGCTTATTAGGCCTCTTTAGATTCTGAAAATCTTGACAAGACACCATCTTCCTCTTCAACTAAGGAAGGAATGCCTACACTACATGCTGAGATTGAACGTCTAAAAACTCTGGAGTCAATAAGTAAGCCACCTTCTGGTACTTGCTCTCTAACCATGACTGGTAAGAACTCTAATTCTTCTTTTAATGTTTCTAGAACTTTATGTAAGGACTCTTGGGTTTTTGACTCTGGTGCAACAAACCATATGACCCCTCATTCATCTCTTTTAACGTCATTTGTTACTCTTTCTAATAACCACATTACTATTGCCAATGGGACCCATATCCCAATACATGGACGTGGAAATGTTTCTCTTTTGCCATCCCTTAGTCTTAAAGATGTCCTTTATGTTCCAAAACTATCTAATAACCTTATTTCTATTCGAAAACTTACTCATGACCTAAATTGTTCCATAACCTTCTTTCCACTCATTGTACTTTTCAAGATCTTGCCACGGGGAAGTTGATTGGAGTTGTTAAGGAATAGGGAGGGTTGTATTGCTTTAACAACTTGGAAACTAAGAGTAGTATTGGTAGGCAAACAACTACCTCTTGTCTCCAGTCTTGCACTTCTTTTGAGTCTTCTCAAATTTGGCTTCTCCACCGTCGTCTAGGACATCCGTCATTTTTTGTTTTAAAGTCTATGTTCCCTTCCTTGTTCACCAAAGAGTCCGTTGAGTCATTCAAATGTGATGTATGTCAAATTGCAAAGCACCATCGTGCTACATATCCTTCTAGTAATACAAAGAGTGTTAATCCTTTTGATTTGGTTCATTCTGATGTTTGGGGGCCTGCATCAAGCTCTAGTATATCTGGTGCTAAATGGTTTGTCACTTTTATTGATGATTGTACCCGAGTTACATGGATTTTTCTTATGAAAGAAAAATCTGAAGTTTTTAACTTATTTGTTAGATTCTTTCATATGATAAAAACACAATTTGGAAAGTCAATTAAACATTTGTGTTTTGGTAATGGAAGGGAATATATAAACCGTGACATGTCTAAATTCTTTTCCGAGAATGGTGTTCATGAATTCACATGTGTGGACACACCACAACAAAATGGCGTTGCTGAGAGAAAAAATAGACATCTTCTTGAGGTAACACGGACACTTCTTTTCCAAATGTACCTAAATCTTATTGGGGAGAGGCTGTCCTTACTACTGCCTATCTTATCAACCGATTACCCTCTCGGGTTCTAGATGGTTTGAGTCCCATTGAGTCCATATCTTCCTTCTATCCATCTGTTCCTTTTCTTTCTAGTCTTCATAGTCAAGTGTTTGGATGTGTTGTGTTTGTCCATATTCATTGTCAATTCCGTGGAAAGTTAGATCCTAGAGCTATTAAATGCATCTTCATTGGTTATGCATCTAATAAAAAGGGATATCGGTGTTACCATCCTCCAAGTCGAAAGTTTTTTACCTCCATGGATGTTACTTTTGATGAAACTAAATCTTTACATGCGTCCTCAACTTCAAGGGGAGAGTTCTTTTGAAGTTGGGTCTTTTGAATCTCTTGAGTCATCTTTTGTACCTTCCATAGAGAAACTATCTCATTCTGATAATACTCTTGGTTCTCCTAATACTTCTCCAGAAACATCTTCTATGGATGTCTCTAAAATTGCTCCGAACAATACAGAGTCAGGGTCATCTACAGACTCTAGTCGTCCAGAGAGTTTTTTCCGTATACAATACCAAAGGCGACAAAGACAACCTAACTCTATCCAAGAACAACTTCAATCGTTTGAACCGAGGGTAAGTAGTCCTTCTATTGATACCTTTAAACCTTTGGAAAAGTCTTTGAATAGTAATTGTGAAACTGACCTTGATGACTTGCCCATTGCTTTGAGAAAAGGAACTCGGTCTTGTACCAAGTATCCTATCTCCCATTTTGTGACCACTAAACACCTTTCTATGCAACACCAAAGTTTTCTCTTTGCCATTGATGCAATTAGATTCCCTACATCAGTTCAAGAAGCATTGAAAGATGAGAATTGGATTCAAGCCATGAATGAAGAGATGAGTGCCTTAGAAAAGAACCAAACATGGGAAATTGTTGATAGGCCACTAGATAAAAAGTCAGTGGGATGCAAATGGGTTTTTAGTCTAAAGTATAAATCAGATGGCACATTAGACTGTTACAAAGCAAGGTTAGTTGCCAAAGGATATACTCAGACTTATGGTGTTGATTATGAGGAAACATTTGCTCCGGTGGCAAAGATGAATACAGTTAGAATCATTCTCTCATTGGCAACTTATTTTGGTTGGGAATTGCAACAATTTGATGTAAAAAATGCTTTCCTGCATGGAAATTTAGAGGCAGAAATATACATGGAAATTCCTCCAGGTTTTGAATCTAGTAAAGGTGGGAATAAAGTGTGCATGTTGAAGAAAGCTTTGTATGGGCTTAAGCAGTCCCCTCGTGCTTGGTTTGGTAGACTCACACAGGTTATGATCTCCATGGGGTATTGACAGAGTCAAGGTGACCATACCCTATTCATCAAACATTCCCAAGAAGGTAAACTTACACTACTCTTGGTCTATGTTGATGATATGATTGTTGCAGGAGATGATGAACATGAGAAACAAATCTTGAAAGAAAAGCTTGCTGCCCAATTTGAAATGAAGGATCTAGGAAAATTGAAGTACTTTCTTGGGATAGAAGTAGCTTACTCAAAGAAAGGCATATTTATTTTCCAACGAAAGTATGTTATTGATCTTCTCAAAGAAACATGTATGATTAATTGCAAGACTACTGGAGTTCCTATAGAACAAAGCCATAGAATTGGGAGTGAAGCCAGTTCTACAATAAATAAAGGCCAATATCAAAGACTAGTTGGGAAGCTCATCTACTTAGCTCACACTAGACTAGACATAGTCTATGTTGTGAGTGTTGTAAGTCAATTCATGCATGATCCAAGGGAGAGACATTTACAGGTTGTAAACAAGATCTTTCAATATTTGAAGAAAAGTCCAGGAAGGGGATTATTGTTTAAGAGAAATGAAAAATTAATAATGGAAGTGTATACTGATGCGGATTATGAAGGGTCTATCATAGATAGAAAATCCACTTCAGGATACTGCATGTTCTTGGGTGGAAATTTGGTGACTTGGAAAAGTAAGAAACAAAATGTTGTTGCAAGGTCTAGTGTAGAAGCTGAATTCCGAGCTATGGCACAAGGGGTGTGTGAATTGCTATGGATGAGAATTATCCTAAATGATCTTAAAGTGGCATGTGAAGAACCTATGATCCTTTATTGTGATAATAAGTCAGTCATTAGCATTGCTCACAACCCAGTTCAGCATGATAGGACTAAATACATAGAGATAGATCGACACTTTATTAAAGAGAAACTGGATAGTGGTCTTATCACTACTTACTACATCCCATCTGGACTTCAGTTAGCAGATCTGTTCACGAAAGGTCTTCCCACTGAGCGATTTCATAATCTCACATGCAAGCTGAGAATGATAGATATTCATTCACCAGCTTGAGGAGGAGTGTTATTAGTTGAATATTAAATGCAATATTAAAAGCTGTTGGTAGTATATTAAATGTATTATTAGAAGTTATTAGAAGTTATTAGAAGCTCTTAGAAGATTCTAGAGATCTCTTGTAATTATTACTTTAAGGTTTGAGATCTCTATAAATAGAGAAGTTGATGTACTGTTTTTAGTGAATTAACAATACAGTAAAATCATCTTTCTTCCAAATTATTCCTTTCAAGTTCCTTATATGTGTGAGGGTGTTTGTGTTTGTATAATGGACATAACTAAACAGTTAGATCCACGTTAAGAACTCTTAAACACCTTTTCTCTTTAAGTACTTATTTTCTTTAATGACTAGTAGTTGTATATGTTTGATAGTATGCCATTGTATGCAGGTATATATGTTTGACTAGTATGCCATTCTTTAATAACTAACATTGGATACCCTTGATTAAAATTTCTTGCAGATTGAGCCTATGCGCAATGCTGGACTTATCAAAGGAGGTTCTCTAGAGAATGCCATTGTATGCAGGTATATACTTTGCTTCAAGCATGCATTATAACTGATCGAAGCTCAGCTACATGCTGATAAAAAAAAATGCTAGATAGTGAATTAATTTGATAGCCTATTTTACTATAGCAGATAAGTTCACGCAGCATTATTTTAAGAGTAGTTTGAAACAACATGAATATTTTAATGGAAATCCCAGAAATGGTTGTTGTAGTCAACTATGTATGTGTAACCTTAAAGACGTTGCTTTAAGATGAAGTTAATACTGTTGCATATGTAGAATAGGCTGGGCTACACATAAAACTTCGATTCAGTTATATTCTGGCCGTATTAAATTACGTTAGTACAAAGGTGCAAATTGTGTTCGATAGTTCAATGAGATCCGGGAACACATGAGAAAGTTATGCATGGATGATTTCCATGTTGCCAATTGTGCTTCTTAGCTTCTGTGTTATTCATTTATAATTGGTACCCTTATTTTTTGCAGTGGCAATAAAGGTTGGTTGAATCCACCTCTGCATTTCAGTGATGAACCATGTCGTCACAAGATCTTAGACCTCATTGGTGATCTCTCGATGGTTGCTCAATCTGGGAATCAAGGACTTCCAGTAGCACACATCATAGCTTACAAGGCGCGTGCCTTTGGTTCTCTCTTCCATATCTTAAATATTCTTCTTCTCATTTATCTGTTTTACTCTCACTTTCACAATCGATGACGTTGAAATATTTATAAGTGTTTTTTGTTGATTATGTGCAAAACAAAGTATGCTATTAGTGATTTGAATTATGCTCGAGATCTGTGTTGTGAATAATTTTTAATGCGATTGATGTATGTTTGATGCAGGGTGGCCATGCATTGCATGCTGATTTGGCACGCCGGCTGATAGGAATGAGTTGAAAGGCCAACATGATGACAATGGTTACTGAGAAGCTGTTCTTTTAGGTCACTTCTGAGCTTCTATGCAGAACAAGCTGAAATTGTTATCTTTGGATGAGTAAATTTTGGTAAATAACTATTTTTTATAGAAATTGTAAATGTTTTGTAGTAAACTATATTTTGTTTGGCTATTTTTTTTATAAGAAATTGAAACAGGCTCAAACAACCTGAACCAGTTTTCTTTTTCTCTAATTTTTGTTTGTATTTTAATATATTTATTATTTTTATTATCTTGTGTATCTAACAAATTATAGAAACAATGGGCACTGGTCGTTCAATTCAAAATGTATAAACATTGGAAAAAAAAAAATCAGTAATGTACCTCTGTTGCAACTTCAGTTTATGGTTTTGTTCTTACTCTCTGAAAAGTGATTCTGTGCTTCCTGTGATGAATTTTGTGAGTTCTTGCTCTCTGAAAAGTGATTTTTTGCTTCCTGTGATGAAGTTTGAGTATCGGATTTGAATGGCTGTGTTGTTTGCCTTTTTGCTCTGCTGTGTATTATGATTCTGAATTCAGTAGAAATTTGATATTGTGGAGATGAGTGATACCCATGTGGGAGTGGGTTGAAGATGATGGATTAAAATAATCCTAGATGTTGTAATGGTGAAGGGGAATGAAATGGAAAGGATGGAGAGTGGTTTGGGTGTGGAGGAAGATGGAGGATGTGATTGGTTGATAATGAAGATTGGAGTGTACCAGTGCAGGGAATGCTCGGTGATTATGATGACCAAGCGAGAAAAAATGTGGGGGATAAGATCAAAACCGTATGAGAAAAGAAAAACCTCCCTGTGATGAAAAGGCTACGGTGGTTATCAAGCGTCCCTACCAAAACTGGGTTTTTTTTTTTTTAACTTTTAATTTAATTAATTAATTAATGAAAAAACATTTTTTACTTAATAATAATTTATTTCTTATTTTGATCATTTCTCTAATTTTATAATACATTTTTTAATATTAAAAACAAAAATCCCATTTTATTAACAATTTTATCTTTACCTCTTTATTTAATATATTTAATATATATTTTTTAAAACAATTGTTTATTTATCATGACCAAATTGGGTGTTGATATTTTTATGTATCACAAATCATTTAATTTAATTTTATTGAAATTGTAATATATTTTTAATCTTCTTTCAGATAAATATTATGTCATTTCACTAAATAAAATAATAATGTTACCAAGTAACATGAATGACAAAATAAACATAAAATCTATAATAGAAATTATAAAGGTAAAACAATACAAGCATTACAATCATAATATATAAAATTTCATCATTAACAAGAATTTATCCATTATATTTATTCTTTCGACATGAGCTATGAATATTTTGGGTGGTAAATCTGTAGTTAACAGATGTTATAATTAAGTTTGTACCAATATGCTTAATTGATGTTCTTTTCTTTTGTACTTCCTCTTTAATTGATAAATACTTTAAATTTATATATTTTGCACCTTTTGAGTACTAATCATTCTTTGGAAAGAAAATAACTACAACACTGTCATAATAAATCCTTAAAGGCCTAGCAATATTGTTAAGCATTGAGACAAGATTTAGCAACCACGAAACATGAACAATAGCCTCAAAGCATGCTACAAATTCAACCCTCATAGTAGAAGTAAAATTAACATATTGTTTTGTACTTTTTCAAAAAATTACTCTTCCAACCAATATATAAACACATCCAAATGTGGACTTTCTTGAATCCAGACATCTAACATAATCTACATTGGAGTAACCAAGATCTAACTTTCTATAGGTGAACTTATAATTCTTGGTGCCTTGTAAGTACCTAAGAACTTTCTTTCATATTAGAATTACTTTGATATCGACCTAACATTTTTACAAAAAAATTGATATATGGGTAAGTAATGAAATTGTTGGTTTAGCAAAGAAGAGGGGTTGAATTGGTTTTATAATTTTTTTTTGAAATCTTAAAAACCATTTTCCTTGAATCAGATTGACCACGTAATCAGAAAACGAAAGTTGCTGAACAATATACTTTCAACTTATTAAAATAAAAGTTAACAGGTTAATCTGTTCTTACACTATGAATCAACAAATTATAATATGAAAACAATCGGCTAAAATTTTGGGAAATTATGTAGAAATGCAAAATGTAGGAAACTCACTCAAACAACATGCTTTCTTAATCAATATACATCCTAATCAATATATATAACTTGATTACACTACCAGGCAATGTAAAAACATGTGCACAACTAACAAAGATTGATTTGCTTGGTTTTCTTGAGATTTAAGTGATGAGCAAGATGAGAGAGAAGATCACACACTTATTTTTATATTGGTTCACTCAATCACAGAGTTACATCTAGATTACTAAAAGTTTTACAAAATCACACAAGATTGCATTTTTGAATAAATCACAAACACTAAGATTTTTGAATCCCACAAAAATCTTATCCCCAACACTATAAGAATCTCATTTACAGTCCTGGAATCACACTAGCAACACTACAAAGACACAAGAACAACAAAAATTGATGGAGGCTTTCCGTAGCTAACCAAACATGTGTTCTGCAAGCTTCAACCAAGCAAAAATGTCTCCAAGATCAACTAAGATCTTCAATCTACAGCTACAACTATGTGATTCAGAGAGAGAGTTTTCCAAAAGTGTATGATTGTTTTTCACGCTCAAAAACTCAAAATCATACCCCATTTATCTGAAAACTAACTTATATATCTTATTTGTAAGTGAATTCAACAAGTTGATTTGTCTATACAATTTGTTGATTTCACTTGACTTAAGTGGAATCAGTCGAGTCGATTGAATAACAATTGAACTAATTGAATACATTCATACCAAAACTATATGCAACAAGCCTTTTAACCTATTAAAGACCTTTTTAACAAATTGAAAAGGGCATACCAAGACTAAAAGGACATCTAACCTATGTCATATAGTCTACAAGTATAATACAACATATAAACAACATATAAACTTCATGATTTTCACTTCATTTCCAGATTTAGCAAATAAGAAACTTGATCATCAATGCATCTTCATCAATTCTTCATCAACTTCTTATAATCTCATGCACTTTGCTTCATCAAATCTGTGAACCAAGGTCACTTATGCTAACAATATGGTTGAGTACAAGTTTGAGCATACATCAAACTTTCAACCATTGGTTCATAAGGAATTGACTCCATGACCTTTCATTTCAAATCATTCTTAGGAAATTCCATTTGAATAAACTTATCCACTTTCTGAATTAAAACTATTCCAACAAAGTATTAATCCATTATGAATTTCTGTAACACTTTATTAATATATGCATTTTGAGACAAACTTGATAGTCATTGTGATCTATCACGAAATATTTCTATTCCTATCACATAAGATGCTTCATTTATATCTTTCATTTCGAAGTGACTAAAGAGAAACTTCTTTACCTCATGTAACAAACTGTTAGTAGTAAGTAAAATGTGATCAACATATAAGACTAGAATTACATCAGTCACCAATGTTTTTTAGAAAACCATATGACATAATAGTATCATTGAACTTATTATACCATTGTCTAGAAGCTTAGTTTAGTCCATATAGATTTCTTTAATTTACACACCCTATTTTCCTTTCCTGAGGAAATGAACCCTTCAGGTTGATACATATATACTTCTTCCTTTAAGTCACTGTTTAAAAAAATCAGTCTTTACATCCATTTGGTGAAGCTCTAAGTCATAATGAGCCATCACAGCCAAAATAATTCTCTAAGAGTATTTCTTAGAAACAGGAAACAAAATCTCTTTGTAATCAAGTCATCTTTTTTAGTAAAACTTTTGGCAACAAGTCTGACCTTATATTTGCAAATATTGCCTTCTGGGTCACATTTGGTCTTAAAGACCCATTTACAACCCATTTGTTTAGAACCTTTAGGCAATTTTACTAAATCCCAAACTTGAGTGTCATCCATTGGTTTTAACTCTTCTTTCATTGCATTGACCACTTTTTAGAATTATCACTTTCCATGACTTGTTTAAATGAGATTTTGTATTCATCAATGCTTAAGTCATATTCATGTTCAATAGAGTAAACCACATAGTCACTTGAAATAGTTGGTTTCTTTTTCCTTACAACCCTTCTTAGCATTTCTTCTTGTGGTTAGTAACTTACACATTGTAAATTGGTTCATTATCATTATGTTTATCTTGTGGTATTGGAACAGCAACTTGTTGTCTCTGCATGTTGGGTGATTGTGATACTACAAAAGGGATAACAAATTGAGAAAAGACAGGTGTAGAAACATTACTATTAGTCTCTTGATTGACCACTATACGTGATTTATCACTCCCACTGAATTAACCATTCTCAATGAACCTACCATTACCAGACTCAACTATTCTTGTATTATGGTTAGGATAATAAAACATGTATCCTTTTCACTTTTGAGGATAGCCGATGAAGTAACCAGTAATAGTCCTTGCATCAAGCTTCTTTTCATGTGGATTATACATCCTTACTTCTGTCGAACATCCCTAAACATGAAGATGTCTTAGATTAGGTTTCCTTCCAGTCCACAGTTCAAAAGTAGTCTTAGGAATTGCTTTACTAGGAACCTTGTTAAGAAGATAAACAATAGTCTTTAATAAATACATCCATTAAGTTTTGGGAACATTGTTATGACTCAACATACTCTTAACCATATCCATGAGAGTACGATTCCTCCTTTATGCTACACCATTTTGTTGTAGTGTACTAAAAATTGTATATTGTACAAAAATACCCTAACTTTCAAGAAACTTTGCAAATGAACCTGAACATTGTCCAATCTCATCAATTTTACCACATCACCTCCATCAGACCTCACTACCTTTACTTTTCTATCTATCTACCTTTCAACCTCCTTTATGAATACATCAAGGACATCCATTGATTGAGGCTTTTTGTGTAGTAGATATATATAACAATAATGTGAGAAGTCATCAATAAAAGAAATAAAATACTTTTCACCATTCCAAGATGGAATGTTAAACATACCACAAATATTAGTGTGTATTAATTTAGGAGTTTATTATTTCTTGTGGTAGAATTATTTGCTATGTGTTTTGTTTGTTTACCTTTAATACAATCCACACATACATCAAGTCACCAAAATCCAATTGAGGTAAGATTTCATTTTTCACCAACCTCATCAACCTTTCTTTAGATATGTGACCTAATCTTTAATGCCATAAGAAAGCAAAATTTTCATTTTGTACATTACAGTTACTATTAGAAACATGTTCAACATTAAAAAGGGAATCAGTAAAATTATCATGAAGATTCAAACGGTATAAACCATCACATAAAGTACTAGAATCATAATAGTATGTATGCGTATACAAATGGAAAACACCATTTTCAATCTTGAAATTAATGCCTAAATAATGCAACTTTGCAACATAAATCAAATTTCTAACATAACCAGAAACATATAGACACTTTTCAAGATTAAGACAATAACGAGTGTTTAGAATCAATCTATAAGTCCCTACTCCTTCTATTCGCATCATCATTTTGTTCCCCATATATAAATACTTTCCAGTTCCTTTTATGAGCTGAATTATAAGGAATCCAGACATAATATTATAAACATGAGTGATAGCTCCAGAATACAACCACCAAGTATTATTAGGTACTTCAATAATATTTGTTTCAAAAATTATTGAAACTTAAAATGTACATTTCTTTTCAAATCAAGATTTTCTTTTCAGAAAATCCTTCTTGAAGTGACTACCTTCTTGCAAAAGAAGCATTTTTGGTCGTTCTTGATCCTACTCTCATTAACTTTCATTGGGGCTTTATTCTTCTTATCTTTCTTTGCTGGATTAGCTTTACTGGAGCTAGAACCATCATGAGTCATGAGATGAATTGAATATAGGGTAATGGCATTACTGACTTGTGAACTGATGCAGATAAAACAATTTCTCCAAGAACTGAAGTTTTGTGAAACTCAGCAAATGATAAACAATTATGATAATCAAACTTGAAAATATAATTTGTATGCTCCAGCTTGAAGGAGAGTGCTAGAGTAGTTTATATTATCTTCTAAGAAGCCATTTTTGTGTTATATCTATAGGTAACCTAGTATCATATGGGTTCCTTTTTTTTTTCTTTCACTTTTTCCTTTAGCTTCACATCCTTCTATGTGTGAGAGTGTTTGTGTTTGTATAATGGACATAACTGAACAGTTAGATCCACGTTAAGAACTCTTAAACACCTTTTCTCTTTAAGTACTTCTTTTCTTTAATGACTAGTAGTTGTATATGTTTGATAGTTCTTGGAGTTCTTCTTAATTTAAATTCAAACAAATATCAATCCTATTCAAACAAGCAGACTAAAGTTCTACATAGTAATATCATATATATATAATACGACAGAAGTTAATGTAAGACCCGAGAAATTTAAATAATTAAATAGATAATTATTTAATAAATGCGGGTAGTAGGAGCCTTTAAGGCATTTAATGCGGATTGTTATGACATGGAAAAGTATTAGCTCAAGTGGTTAAGAGTACTTGGTTGTGTGTGAGGATTTGGGTTTAAGTCCTATGTATGCCAATTGTATGTATTTTAATTTGTGCATTATTTTAATGATAAATTTGAATGTGGTTAGTGATAATGTAATCCTAAAATTATACAAATTATCATGAAATATGAATTGGTTGAATTGGTTGTGTATTGGCTTTGCAATTGAGGGGTTATGTGTTCAAACCTTGTTGGGAACGAAATTAAACTTTCTTTTTGCCTAATTTTATTTTGGCATGGAATTGAAGAGTCAGAGTAGCCCTAGCTGCCAAGGGAGGTAGCCTAGGGGGCTGGGTGACACCAAGTAATGGTTATTGAATAACCATTAAGCCATTCTTTTTAATTAAAATTCGTTTTAGTAGATTAAAGGTTAATTAAGGGGGCATTAATCTTGGGAGAGAAGAGAGAAGGAGAAGAAATTAACCTAGAAAAGTGCAGAGAGTTTTGGGTGTTAGAGTGGAGAGGTTCGGGTTCATGGAGAAAGCAAAGAGGAGAAGAAGTGTTGTGTTTTTTTAGAAGAAGGTGTGAAAGAAGAGTGAGGATCTCAATTGGAGCAAGGATTCCAGGTAAGGGGAGCTGTTTATAATTATTTTGATTCGTGTATGATGAATTGCGTGTTGCCATGATCAATAGTATGATAATTCAACTCTTTTCGACGCTGATTTTTTTAGTTTTTGGGTTCCTACCCAAAAATCGCCTGGCGAGCACTACTATGCCGCCAAGCGACACATCTCTTTTTGCACAAAGTTCTTGATTTTGGTATGAACCGCCTGGCGACAATGAATATCCGCCAGGCGGTGCGACGCTGCTCGCAAAAGTTTTAGGTTGTTTAGGGTAGGAGTCCTTGCGACTTCTAGAATTTCATGCTTGTATATTGTGTAAATATGTAAATTCTATAAATTGAATGGAATTGGGGTTTATGATGAATCTTTCGAGCAAAGGTAAGTGAGTGATCATTGAATTATGAGGGAGCTTGGAAGAGAGGTATTAGGAACTTGATTTCAGTGTATCATTGGCTGTAATCATAGGAATGTCTTGTGTGTTGTACTATCTGGATGGCGTGTGAATTCAACATAATTGGATGAGTAGGCAATGTAGTTGACGTTTGGGGGCTTTTGCACAAAGGAGGAACTGGGAATTTTTCCCAGGGTTTGATACCTTGCCTGATGGTGTGTAATCTACCGCCAAGCGACAACGCGAGTTTCCTTGGCATGTGGTGGCTGAACGTGACGCGAGGGTTGGGGTTTTATGGTGTTTTTTTATAGATTCAAGGGGACGAGGATATGGCATTGAACCTTGGGGATTGAGAATAGAGGAATGCAGAAGAATATGATGGTAGGGATATTTAAATGTGTAATTTGGAAGGTATGAAGGGAGAGTAATGCAATAGGGTATGACTTATGCTAATTGAGAGTGCAATTTCTGGAAAAGTATGTAGTTGCCTTAAGTATGTACTGTAAACTGCAAAAAGAATACGAAATAGTGGATTAAGATATAAATTCATGATGTTGTATATGTATAAGTTAAAGCCGGGTGAGAGGAAGGTGTAGGGCTGTTGTAGTATATCAGAAGTATGTGTGTGATGACGAGATTAAGGCATAGAGTATCTATTTTATGAGATGACTAAGTCATGGCTATAGGGTAGAGTGTTTGATAAATCACATATCAAATGTGTGAATTGTGAATATGAGCTGTAAACAATTGAACTAATTAAGATGGGGATAATTAGACTTGGGTTCTAATAAGCAAGTATGAGTATGAGATTGTAGAACAAACCAATTTGGGTGCCAAAACCAGCAAAGGTGTGCTTCTGGTATGGCACATGGCGGCACGGGTATGTGCGCCAGGCGATAGGACTAACATGACGGGTCTTTACACTACGTGGCGCCTAGCGGTAAGGTGTGATCTGCCAGGCGATAGACCCTGCAATAGTGGGTCTATGAGAGGTTGGTGCCTTGCGGAGGGGGGAACTACGAGGCGGTCTGTGCAGTTTTAGCCTAGCGGTGCTTAGGGTTTGCCAGGCGATAACGCTGCTGTTAATGGTTTGCGTGTGTTGTTTTAAGCAATGATGCTATGCTTGGATCAGGAGATGTTGTGCCATGAACGGGTAGGTTCATGGATGGTGGTGAACACATGATGATATGAGCGGGGAAGTTCATATCCAGTTACTCTTGTGTGGGGATATGAGCGAGGTAGGTTTGTATGTTCCGTACTCACACTTGAGAGATGCTGTGTGCGGGGAGGTACGTAGTTGGTGGATCACGTGCGTTGGACTACGGGCGGGCAGGTGTAACATCCCGTCAGGATATTACGAATTTAAAAAATAAATAACAACAATAATTTATTATACGCGGTAGTTAATAATACCTCATTTTCCCAAAATGCGGGAAAATTTAAATTTTATTAATAACCAATAACTGTTCAAGTCCATAATCGCTAAACCATAGATTATATAAGAAAATTACGTAAGGGTTTACATTTTATTTCAAAAACCAAAGAAAATAATAAAAGCTTTTCCCCACATCTATCCCCTCTCCACAGCTAAGCTTCACTTGCGCCACCTGCATCAACAACATTTGCTCCCGTGTACCGCATACACGATCATCGCCAATCACAAGCAGATAGGGTGAGCTTAACAAATAAAATAGATAGAATCAATAAATCATATAAAAACACATTTATTATTTAATCATCCCCAAACAATCCTTAAAGTACCAAGTTTTATAATCAACCATAACTTTTGTGTTCTACATCTTCTAGTGATTACTTCAAGATGACTTGCTGCCATACCTATCGGCCACAACCGATAGAACACGTGTAGGAAACCATGTTATGGATCATACACCATAACGCCAGGTGGAGTTCCCAAATACGAACATAGTTCGCATCGTCCCAAGACTACCAAACTCGTCAGCCAACTACTGAGGAGGGCAATCTATCTGGTCCCGTCTGTACTGGCCACAACTAGCACACTCACACCGGCAACACTCACCAACCCGAGCCACAACTCAAGGGTTTCTCGTGTTCATCCACCATCCCGAGCCACAACTCAAGAGATGCTATTCCGAGCCACAACTCAAGGAATACCACGTGCTTAACCCCTATCCCGAGCCACAACTCAAGGGATATGTTCCGAGCCACAACTCAGGGAACCCAACAAACCCACCTTTAAAGTATCACTAGAAGCCTTGTAGATCACACATATGCACTCAAAGTTCCAAGCTGCAACAGTACAAATCGCCTGGCGGGGTACACAAGCCGCCAGGCGCTGCCAGCTCCTAGACCGCCTGGCGGGTGTCGCGTACTGCCAGGCGCACAGTGCCTCAAAATCCTTCTCGCTGTAGGTACTGCCTAGCGGGACTGCCCCCGCCGCCAGGCGCCCCAAGCCTCGAGACCCCCTTGTAATCTCAATTACGCCATAATATAGGAAAAACCTCTGAGGTCTAATAGCGCTACCTCCTAAGGTAGTTCCCACTCCTCTATTTCATACACAAAACTCCATCATCGGACTTCCACAAATATCACAAAAATCTTATCTACTAAACCCAACTCAAACGGAAACAAAATCCAACCTCAGCGCATAACATTACAACATTCAGCAGCACTGCCACTGCGCTGGTGCCTGGCGGCCAGCCCCGTGCCGCTAGGCAGTGCTTACCATCTGGACATTTTTCCAGATTTTTCCTGCACCCTTATCTGACCACTTTTCCTTCTTTGTGAATGCCCATTACACGCAATTCCAACCCAAGCACAACCAGAACCATTCAACATTTAATTACATTGGTCAACTATTCCTATCTCCAATTCACGGTAACCCATTTCGAATCGCAGATAAAGATGTCACACATTCAACCCTAAAGCTCATGTACACTGTTCCATTCGATTACGCCCTTAATTACGTGATTATACCCACCGTTGGTCATCAACATTACTCTTTAATAATTACCATTGACTTTTCCTCGATCAGATTCAACCCAGAATTCCAGAAAATCCAGAACGAGACAGTTTGCCTCGCGCCGTCTGGCGGTTCAACCAGTCCCGCCAGGCACTTCATCAATAGACCCAGAATTTGTTAAGACGCCATGCATCGCCTGACGATCGGCAGTGTGTCGTCCGACGGTTCCTCTTCCAAGAACCCAGTACACGAACAAATGCATGAGTCGCCTGGCGGTGGTTCATCACCCGCCAGGCGATTTTTGGAGAAATCCCAGAAACGCAGAATTTCGTGAAATTAACAATGTGCAGACATCCAATTTACCATACATCACACATTATTAACAATATGCATAAAATTACGGAGTCTAGCTCCCCTAACCTGGAATTCCTTCGCTTAAATTGAAATGCTTGAGAGCTCCCAACGATCACCAATGATCTTCCCCTTGACTTCCACTCAACCAGCCCCAAAACTCACTCCCACTCATTAATCTTAGCAATTTTCGTGCTTTGTTTCTGGTACCAACTCTAATATTGCCAAACCCTTTACAAAACTTCACCTTTTCCTTTTAAATGGAAACTTAAGGCTAGGGGAAGAGTTAAAAACGAGCTGCCACTTAATTTGAGTGTTAATGGCCATTCAATCCCCCATTATGGGGTGTTTTTACAGCCACCCTTGGCTGCTATTTTCTCTAGGGTTTACGGTAACCCTTCACCTTCATGCCAAAGCCAAAAATAGCAAAAAGAATGTTTAATTTGGGTTCTCCCAGAGTTGAACCCACAACTATGAAATGCCAGCTCAATGCCAAACCATCATGCCAATTCATAATTCTTGCTAACTATCATCATCCAATTATCATATTATTTCACAACATGATTAACATATATTAAAATAATAACGAATAATAACACAACATTGGCATACATAGGACTCGAACCCAAGTCCTCTCACACAATTAAAGTACTCTCAACCACTTGAGCTAGTACTTTTCCACATCATACCACCCATAATTTAATGTCATAATTAATTCTCCCACCCACATTTATTAATTAATTATTTATTTAATTAATTAAATTCTACGGGTCTTACAGCAGGTCCGTAGAGTAGGACTACGAGTGGGGAGGTTCGTAGAGCAGGACTACGAGCGGGGAGATTCGTAGAGGCAGGACCACGAGCGGGCAGGTTCGTGTGAGCATCATAAATCCTGAATCCGAGGCTAAATATTTGTGTGTTGTGAAGGTTGAAAACCCTTGGGGATAAGGTCTTGGTCAAGAACTAACTAGGATGAATAAGATGGGTGTATTGCTTCTATTATGATATATTGTATGTTATTTTTATTTTATAAGCTCACCATTTTTGTTTGTGCTTGGCGATGATCGTGTAATTCTTTACACAGGAGCAGATGATAATACAGATGATGTTGTGGATGCATAGATGACAAATAGAGGGCTAGCTTGGGGACTTGAGCTAGGGATTTTTACTATGTTTTTCTTTTACTATTGTATTGGATTTTGGGAATTGTAATAATTTTATTACTACTATTTCATAGTTTTTTTGGTGCGTTGAATAACATTTTAAATTTTCCCGGGTTTGGGAATAATAATATTGCAATCTTTGAATCTCAACTTTTATTTATTTTATTTAAATAAGTAATTTCCTTTAGGGATGTTACATTTGGTATCACAACAAACGTCTTAAAATATTTGGGGAATTTTGGGAGTGAGCTTGCTGCGTAATATATGTGAATATGTTTTTGGCCATTGATTGTTAGGAATTGCTTGTATAGTTTTAAGTTGACCTGTTTGATGTTAACAGTTGAAAAATGTGGCGTGCACAGGCGATGGCTAATCAGAGGCGTAGGAACACTGCTAGGGCTGACGAGATTGCTAATGCAATCCACAGGATGGTAGATGCGATGCAGCCTGTTGCAGCGCAACCGAGAGCCATGATTCCACTTCCCAGACCTGTGACAATGGAAGATTTTATGCGCGATAAGGCAGCAAAATTCACTAGGAAAGCCACCCTAGACGAGGCAGACTCATGGCTACGAGAATGCGAGAAGATATTCCGATTGATTGAGTGCACAAAGTCCTAGAAGCTTACATTTGCCACCTTCTTGTTGGTGACCGATGCAAAGTACTGATGGATGGGGATGCAACAACAAATGCAGACCCATGAGGAGGAGGTGACATGGGCCAACTTCAAGAAGAGGTTCTTGGAGAAGTATTTTCCTAATAGCGCTAAACATGAGCGCGAGGGTGAGTTCCTCACTCTACAATAGGGGAACTTATCAGTGCATGCCTATGTGGAGAGATTCGAGTATCGTGCGAGGTTCTACTCGCAGGCAGTCAAATAAAAGTGGCGTTGTAGGAAATTTGAAGGCGGCTTAAAACATGAGCTGAGACGGTTCATCGTGCCTTTGAGAGTCATGGAATTTCCTGTTTTGGTCGAGCAAGCCAAAAGTGTGGAGCAGTTGGAGATGGGACCCAGCAGGGTCAATCGAACCCTGAAGATCAATGCAGAAGGCAGACATCAGAAAAAGCCTTACAATAGACCTGCATCATCCTCGCAAAAACTACAGTGCTATAATTATGATGGGGAGCACCTTAGGAGGAACTGCACGAAGCCCGCAGGCAGCGGAGGAGGCAACACTAGCACTCACAAGTGCTATGCTTGTGATCAGCCGAGGCATTTCGCTAACTAGTGTCCTAATAAGAAGACTACTACAGGTGCACGACCTCAACCATCCTCGATAAAGAGGCCTAGAACAGCAAACCGGGTTTTTGCTATGACCAGTACAGAAGTCACCCAGTCAAGCAGCCTTATACTCTACTATTGTTTATTGTTTGGTAACAGTGTGTTAGTGCTGTTTGACTCAGGAGCTTCACACTCCTTCATATCGCACGATTGTGTGCAGAAACTGGGATTGTCGACTTGTGACCTGGGATACGAGTTAATAGTCTCGACACCAACAGCTGGACAGATTTCAACTAATTCTGCTGTCTTGGATGCTCGCTGGAGGTAGGGGGCCGAAGATTTAAGGTGAATCTTATATGTTTGCCTTTGGAGGGATTGGAAGTAATATTGGAAATGGACTGGCTGTCTATCAACCATGTCGTGATTGACTGTGGACGACGTAGAGTGGTATTCCCAGAGACACAAGGGGTAGAGTTGATATCGTCATAGGAGGCGGTGAAAGATATGAAGGGAGAAGCTACTTGTTTTATGATAATGGCTCAAGCTGAAATGAAAAGCACAGAAGAGCAGATCAGTAGAATACCAGTAGTAGATGAATATGCTAACGTATTTCCAAATGAGATACCCGAGTTACCACCCAGTAGGGATATATATTTCTCCATTAATTTAATCCCTGGGCAGGTCCAGTGTCGGCAGCACCTTACCAGATGGCATTTGCTAAGCTAGCAGAGTTGAAAAAGCAGCTCGAGGATTTGCTAGAGAAGAAGTTCATTAGACCGAGCGCGTCGCCATGGGGAGCTCCGGTGCTACTGGTGAAAAAGAAGGACATAAGTTCTCGATTATGTGTGGATTATCGACAGTTGAACAAATTGACAATAAAGAACAAGTACCCACTACCAAGGATCGATGATCTGCTAAATCAGCTAAGAGGGTCAGGTGTGTTATCTAAGATTGACTTAAGGTATGGATACCATCAGATCTTAGTCAAACTAGAGGACATCTAGAAGACAACATTCCGATCGAGATATGGGTATTACAAGTATGTAGTGATGCCATTTGGAGTGACTAATGCTCCAGTAGTGTTCATGGATTACATGAACCAAATTTTCTGCCCCTATTTGGATAGGTTTGTGGTGGTGTTCATAGATGACATCTTCATCTACTCCAAGAATAAGGAGGAGCATGTAGAACATCTGAGAATTGTATCGGAGGTACTCAGAGAATATCAGCTCTATGGCAAGCTGTCTAAATGCGAGTTCTGGTTAGAAGAGGTACAATTTCTGGGGCATCTTATCTCTGCACATAGTATTGCAGTAGATCCTAGCAAGATTGATACAGTGCTGAAGTGGAAAAGGCCACAGACGGTGACTGAGGTGCATAGTTTCTTAGTTTTGGCCGGGTACTACAAGAGGTTTGTGGAAGGGTTTTCTAAAATGGTGAGTCCTCTGACACAGCTCACTAGAAAAGATCAACCCTTCTCCTAGACAGATAAATGCGAAGAATGTTTTGAGGAGATGAAGAGGAGATTGACTATAGCTCTAGTACTTGCTAATTCCAAACACTAGTAAGAAGTTTGAGGTATATTATGATGCATTCTATCAGGGTTTGGGGTGTGTATTGATGCAAGAGAAGAGACTTAAGAAAAGAACTACCCCACCCATGATCTAGAGTTGGCTGCTGTAGTGTTTGCTCATAAGAGGTGGAGACACTATTTGTATGGCTCCTAGTTTTAGGTTTTCAGTGATCATAAAAGCCTAAAATACCTGTTTAATAAAAAAGAGTTAAATATGAGACAGCGACGATGGATGAAGTATCTCAAGGACTATGATTTCGAGTTACTTTACCATCCTAGTAAGGCAAACATAGTGGCAAATGCTTTGAGTCGGAAGAGGATGCATATGTCAGCATTGATGGTGAAAGAGCTGGAATTGATTGAAAAGCTGAGGGATATGAATCTGGGTATACAGTTGGGAGAAGATTCTATCAGGTGCAATGCACTGACATTGACCAACAACATCTTAGAGACTATCCGAGATGAACAAAAAAATGATGTTGAGCTACAACAGTTTGTGAGCTGGTTAGGTACTAAGAAAGGGAAGGATTACAGGATAGAGTCAGATGGTATCCTATGATTCATAGATAAAGTTTGTGTACCGGGAAATTGGAGGTTGAGGAAGCAGATGCTGAAAGAGGGTCATAAAAGTCGTCTTAGCATACATCCAGGTATGACTAAGATGTATAAGGACGTTATAGTTAACACGTCAAAACACCTTAATTTAGTTCACAAAATCATACATATGTTAGTGTGTATAAATATAATTTATTCTGTCTTTAATAGATTATTCTATACATGTAATACCTAGCTGTTAGGGATTCTCAATTACTTCATGTAAATAGGAAATCTCCTATAATCCCTCCCCCTTTATTGAATATTAATGTAAAGATATTCTACAGTGCCTATTTAAGAAAAGGGTGCTGCAGAATAAAAGCAAGTCATTCTAAAATACACTCTTGAGTATTGGACTAAAATATGTTTTCATATACCGTGATATTATGACATGGTATCAGAGCTAATACTCTGAACCGTGGGTCACTCCTGTTTTCCATCCCGCTTCTTCTTCGACCTGTTATCGAGCTCTGCTGCCATCCTGGTCTTCTTCTTCGATACGCAATTATCGAGCTCCGCTGCCTCAATCTTCGTCACGCTGTTCGGAATCCATTTTCTGCACGCTGTTCGTAGTCGCTGGTTTCGAACTTGTGATTGACGTTCGCAATCGGTGGGAGTTCTTCAACCTGTTCGCTTCTTGGTCGTTTGGGTTCGCGAGCAGTGGTGGTTCGTGAATCTATTCTTGTTCGCGATTTTGAGCTTCTTCGTCGTTTCGGTTCGCTGGCGGTGGTGGTTCGTGGATCTCGTTCTCGTTCGTATCACTGTGATTATCGTGTTCACTTTGATTCACGGTTCGTTCTTGGTGTTGCTCACTTACGCTCTTCGATTCATTCTAGTTTGACGTTCGTCACACCCCTGTCTTTTCTGGTTTTGATTTCGAAAACCCATTATCTGCATCCTTGTTCATCATGGCCTCAGATAAAGTCGACACTTTTCTGGTTCGATTTAAGGGAAAGAATTATGCTGCTTGGGAGTTCCACTTTAAGCTCTTTGTCAAAGGCAAAGAATTATGGGGTCATATTGATGGCAAAGTTCCCACACCGACGGCTGAAGCATATTTGGCGAAGTGGGAAACAAAAGATGCCCAACTCATGACCTGGATTCTTAGCTCTGTTGAGCCTCATTTTATCCTGAATCTTCGGCCTTACAACACTGCTAAAGATATGTGGGATTATTTGAAAAAGGTTTATCATTAAGCCAATGCAGCTCGAAGGTTTCAATTGGAGTATGAGATGACTAATTTCACACAAGGAAGTCTATCGATTGAGGAATATTATTCTGGTTTTCAAAATCTTTGGGCTGAATATTCAAATATTATTTACGCGGGTATTTCTGGTGAAGCCCTATCAGCTGTCCAAACGGTGCACGAGACTAGCAAGCGAGATTAATTTTTGATGAAGCTACGATCTGATTTTGATGCTACTCGATCCAATCTGATGAATCGTGACCCTGTGCCTACGTTGGATGCTTGCTTGAGTGAGCTTCTCCGAGAAGAACAACGAATCAAAACGCACACAGTTATGGAACAAAATATGAATTCTTCTGCTCCAGTTAGTGTGGCCTACGCTGCCTAAGGAAAGAATAAGCCTAGAGATATGCGTTTTGTCCAATGCTACAGTTGTAAGGGATTTGTCATCTTGCAAAGGATTGTTCACAAAAATTTTGTAACTATTGCAAGAAAAGGGGGCATATTATCTACGCTTGTCCTATTCGCCCTGCAAAGAAACAAGACACTGCTGATCATGTCTCTATTGGTGCTTCGAGTTCTACTGCTTTGCCTGCTCTAGCTTCTGTTCCTACACCTCCTGCCAACACTCTTACTCCAGAAATGGTACAACAAATGATTGTGTCAGCCTCTTCTGCCCTTGGTCTTTCAAGTAATACTCCTATTTCTTCTCAACCTTGGTATCTTGATTTTGGAGCGTCTAACCATATGACAAATTCTGTTGTGTCCCTATCCAATGTGAAACCTTATGATGGCAATCAAAAAATTTACACAGCTAATGGAACCTCCTTACCTTTTAGTGCTATTGGTGATATTTCTCCTTCTTTGCCTAATGTCTTTGTGTCTCCTAATCTTTCCACAAATCTCATATCCGTTGTCCAATTAGTTGATCATGATTATAATGTCCAATTTTCTCGTTTTGGTTGTGTTGTGCAGGATCAAGTGTTAGGGAAGATCATTCTGAAGGGACCTAAAGTAGGACGACTCTTTCAGCTATGCATCTCACCTTCCACATATTGTCCCGTTTTTTCTCTAGTTTGTGTTGATGATAGACAACTAAATAAAATGTGGCATAATCGTTTAGGCCATCCAAATTCTCATGTACTTAGTACCTTGTTTAAATCTGGTTCTTTGGGAAATAAAAACTCCCCTATTTCATTTGATTGTACTACCTGCAAACTTGGTAAAAGTAAAACTTTACCATTTCCTCATAATGCATCTTGGGCAAATCATTGTTTTGACATTATTCATAGCGATGTTTGGGGGATTTCTCCTATTGTATCTCATGCAGGTTATAAGTATTTTGTCACGTTCATAGATGACTACAACCGATTTACTTGGGTATATTTTCTTCGGTCTAAAGCAGAAGTTTTCTCTGATTTTCAACGTTTTGTTTCGTTCCTTAAGACTCAATTCTCTGCTCACATAAAAATTTTAAGATCAGATTCTGGAGGTGAATATATGTCTAACGCATTTCAAAGTTTTCTTCAAAATGAGGGAATTCTATCTCAGCGTTCTTGTCCTTCCACACCACAACAAAATGGTGTTGCTGAAAGAAAGAATTGTCATCTTCTTGATGTTGTTTGCACTCTTTTGCTAGAATCATCTGTTCCTCTTCGTTTTTGGTGTGAAGCTCTCTCCACTGCTGTTCATTTAATAAATCGGTTACCTTCTCCTACTCTCCATAATGTTTCTCCTTTCTATAAGTTGTTTGGGTATTCTCCTTCTTACTTTAATCTTCGTACTTTTGGTTGTGTTTGTTTTGTACATCTTGCTCCTCATGAACGTCACAAACTCACTAATTAATCTGTTCAGTGTGCTTTTCTAGGTTATGCTATTAATCAAAAAGGTTATGTTTGCTATGATCCGCAGCTTCGTCGCATTAGAGTTTCTAGGAATGCGGTCTTCTTTGAAAATCAATTTTTCTTTCCCTCTTATGTTGCACCATCATCTTCATCTTTTTCCTTTATGCCACAATTTTTAGACTCTTCTCACACTATGAAACGATTCAAGCCTGGTTTGGTGTATACAGGACGTCGTCTTCTTTCTGGTACCCTTCCTGATTCTGCTCCGACACTTGATTCTCTCCCTCTGCCGACACTTAATCCTGTCACATTTGTTCTACCTCTTCGTCGGTCCACTCGATCATCAAAACCTCCTTATTGGTATGGCTTCTTTACACCTATTTCTTTATCCACTACATTGCCGTCTATTTCTATTCCTTCTAGTTCTACCCAGGCTATGGAACATGACTATTGGAAAAAGGCAATGCAAGAAGAACTACAAGCACTTCAAGAAAATCACACATGGGATATTGTGTCTTGTCCTCCCACGGTAAAACCTATTGGAAGTAAATGGGTGTTCTCTATCAAACTTCGATCTGATGGCTCTTTAGATCGCTATAAAGCTCGACTGGTCACTCTTGGTAATAGACAAGAGTATGGGATTGATTATGAGGAGACATTTGCTCTTGTTGCTAAGATAACTACAATTCAGACTATCCTTGCTATTACTGCTTCTCAATCTTGGCCATTGCATCAAATGGATGTGAAGAATGCTTTTCTTCACAGTGATCTCAAAGAAGAAATCTATATGAAACTTCCTTCTGGTATGCTTCCTTCTTCCTCTTCTGATGTTTGTAAACTTCGACATTCCTTGTATGGGCTTAAACAGGCTCCTCGGACTTGGTTTGAGAAGTTTCGTACTACTCTGCTTAAGTTCTCCTTTACGCAGAGTCAATATGACTATTCTCTTTTCTTTCACAAGTCTCCCGTCGGTATCGTTCTCCTATTGGTTTATGTGGATGATCTCATTATTACGGGAACTGATCATGAGTTAATTACTAAGTTGCAAATTGAGCTCCATGCAACATTTCGCATGAAAGATCTTGGGCAACTCACATATTTTTTGGGATTGGAGGTTCATCATCGATCCAATGTCATCTTTTTAAACCAACAAAAGTATATTCAAGATTTAATCAAATTGGCGGGTTTAGTTGGAACTACTTCAGTTGATACTCCTATGGAAGTAAATGTCAAATACAGGAAATATGAAGGAGATCTCTTGCCTGATCCCACTCTCTATCGGCGTTTGGTAGGAAGTCTTATTTATCTCACCACTACTAGACCTGACATTTCGTATGCTGTTCACCAGGTCAGCCAATTTATGTCTTCTCCTCGTCATCTTCATTTTGCTGCGGTTCGTCGTATTATCCGCTATCTTAAAGGTTCATCTACACGTGGGTTATTCTTTCCCAAAGCCTCATCTTTACAGCTTATGGCATATAGTGATGCTGATTGGGCAGGATGTCCGGATACTCGTAGGTCTACTACCGGTTGGTGTATGTTTCTTGATGATGCCTTAATATCTTAGAAATGTAAGAAGCAAGATCGTGTTTCTAAATCTTCTACTGAGGCTGAATATCGTTCAATGTCAGCTGCTTGTGCTGAAGTTGTGTGGTTACGTAGTCTTTTGGACCAACTTGGGTTTTCCCAACCTACATCTACACCTCTTCATGCAGACAATACAAGTGCTATTCAGATTGCTGCAAATCCAGTGTTCCATGAACGTACCAAGCATATTGAAGTGGATTGTCATTATATTTGAGAGGCCTTGACCAACAATGTCATCTCTCTTCCTTACATCTCTACTGATCTTCAAGTTGCAGATATCTTTACCAAAGTTATGACTCGACAGCGCCATCAGTTTCTTGTTGGCAAATTGTTGCTGGTTGATTTACCAGCATCAATTTGAGGGGGGATGTTAGTGTGTATAAATATAATTTATTCTGTCTTTAATAGATTATTCTATACACGTAATACCTAGCTGTTAGGGATTCTCAATTACTCCATGTAAATAGGAAATCTCCTATAATCCCTCCCCCTTTATTGGATATTAATGTAAAGATATTCTACGGTGCCTATTTAAGAAAAGGGTGCTGCATAATAAAAGCAAGTCATTCTAAAATACACTCTTGAATATTGGATTGAAATATGTTTTCATATACCGTGATATTGTGACAACATATACCACCTAAAATTTCTCTTACATATGATCAACTAATCTCTCAAACTTTATAGATACAACAATAAACTCATAACCTAACCCTCTCAATACCTTTTAAGTCATACTTTAACACACTAATTAATTTAAACCAGAACAATGTTCTTTTCTCCTTTTCACGGTTTAAACGGTCTAATGGTATCTTTTCTTTAACTAATCAATCTCAAATCAGTTCATATATCACAGAGCAATTCAAATACACCCAACAATAAAATCCAACTTTTATGGAGAAATAGATTTTACCGTAACCCAACCCTTTCAATACCATTTATGCTTGTACAAAACACTCAATTCAGATATCACATAACAATTAAAATACAACCAACAACTTAAAACACTATCAAGTTTCTCTTTTTCATCCAACAATTTCACCAATGACCAATGTATTTTTTCTCCATTAAATAAAACTTTTAAAAATAGTTTTTACCCATCTCCATTTCATCCTCATAATCACAATTCAATCTCTTCTCAAGATTCAAATAATATTCTTTATAATTTCAATTCATGCAATTGTAATTAAATAAGATTAGAGATAATTGGTTAGCTTCCCTTACCCGTTTTGAAAATTGATTGGTCCAAAAGAGAAACTTCTCTTCTTCATCACTCACGCGTGGAGGAGCAGTTCTTCCTCCTCTTATTCACTCAAGCATCCTTTTGACCACCATGCACCCTTAGACTGCAATGGCTACCCGAACGAGCGACGAGGACGAACGATTGTGATGAGCAACAATATTGAGTCTTGGGTGAATCTCCATCTCCTCCTTCGAATGATATTAGGACTCCATTTTGTTCCTCCTTTTTGTGGGACTCCAACACCATCCGACGATCTCTCTCTCTTTTCTCTCGCTGGTGTCGTTGAAGCTAAAAATCCATGAACCCTTGTTCCAATTTCTATCCAGATTGCATGCAAACATTATTAGACCTTCTTAATGACATAGGGGAGCAACGACTCCCCTATCCTTTTTTCATATATATTTTAAAATTATATTCATATATTATTATATTATTTTTATTAATTTTTTTTAAAACTTCATCCATAGCCTTTTTTTTCTTTCATTTCTCTCTTTCATACTTCCATCTCTTTCTCACATCTCAAATTCTATCTCAATTTTTACTCTCAATCTCATCATTTCCAAAATAAAATTGCACCACGATGAAATTGAGGAGTTAAGGAACATTTTAGATCAATCAATATCTTATTTTGAATAAGTTCATTTTCTACCCCTTTTTAAGCAATCTATTTTCCTCTTGCATGTGATAAATTTTTCTATCGTGTACCATTCAATGATGATAAATTTATCTTTTTCTAAATAGGTGAGAGGAGATAAATTTATATTAGAAAATTTCTCACAAAAAAACAAAATAATTGATTCTTTTCTCGAGAGGAAGACATGTAATGAAGATGAAAAAAATGCATGTACAACTTAAGAAATTTTGCGAGAACCCAAGAATTAAAAACAATGAAAACCAACTCTCTAAAATTCTTAGAATTACATATAATGAATTAAAAAAAATATAATTTGATATTTCTAAATTTTGTGTTAAAGTTCTGCCGTTGCATTGCATGCAAAGGTGGGGTTTTGGCCGTGTCACGGTGGATTATGCTTGTTGTGCATTAACTGCTATAAAGATTGAAGGAGTGTTTATGATTGTTTTGCATGGTCCCCCATCAACGTGGAAAGAGATGAAGATGATTGGAGACTCAAATAGCGTAAAGAAGAATATTGCAAAGAAAGGAAGAAAATGAACCTAATGGAGTGCTGCTACCAAGCATTCTTTTGAAACTGTGTGAGCATTGGAAGAAGAGGAAAAATAATAGATAAAGGAAGTGGGTTCTTAGGTAAAGGGTTTTCCCTCCCACTATCACGAGTCTCACAATAAATACGATAAAAAATATAATATGTACATTAATAGAAATATTAAAAAATGTGTACAAGAAGACCGATTTACAAATAAATTATAAAAATTTCCAATTTTGATGCGTCATGTCTAAAATCAATAAACTTCACTTAACCATAACTTTTTCATTCATTGAAAATGTTTCCTCAATAAAAAAATATACTTAATCTTGATAGTTCACTAGTATAGTGTTAAGAGTATAATGTTATATATGTATTATTAAAAATAAATTTTCGATGTTTTTTAATGAAAAAAAGTCTAAGTAATCTTTATAGATCGATTATTTTGTTTATTTACCGATTATTACCCTTTTCTCATTTCCATCGTAATTCGTAATCAATTTTATACTTTTAAATTTCACAATGCAGATATGAAATATAATTCTAGATTATATAATTTAAAATATTTTAAATTATACAATTTTAGAATACTTAAATCATAATATTTTTTTATAAAAAAATACCTAAATATAACTTAAAAAGGACAACAGCTTCACATATTTGAAAACCATAAATCCAAATATATTGTCAAAAGTTTAAATAATAAAAACGATCTTATATGATGAGGAAAAAAAATGTATAAAGACAGAAGAAGAAGAAATGACAACCAAGCATTCGATTCTCACTACAAAAGATCATTCTCACTTCATCATGACAACTATCGTTTAAAATAATAAAAAACTAAATTTGGAAAATATTGTTAAAATATATTTTTGAAAAAAAAATAAAATAAAAATACAACATAAACATTTATGTTTTCCTGTTTCTAATTATGTTTTCAGTTTTTAGTTTTTAGCTGAGTTAGTTTTATAGGTAGTAGTATACTCATCTATACAAAATATATATATAAAAAAATGAAATAGTGCATTAGGTGAAAAAAGGGCATGTGTCCTTCACTCCATAGAATTGCACCACACCACACTCGTTCTTCTCCAACTCTTACCTCAAACCTTTCAACAACCATTCTCTGAATCTACCTTTCAAAGCAAAACTGAACAATTGCTTCCTTCTTCAAATTCTTCTCATTCTGTTATTCACCAAATCATTCTTCTCTTCAAAAATCTAATCACACAACAAACTCTTCAATTTCATCTTCAAAAGCCTCCTCAATTTTTTATTATTATATTTAATTCATTATTTTAATAACAATAATAGCAGTGTTTTCATTCCCACTTTGTTTCAAACCTTTTCAATTTCAATTTTAATTATTCAATCATGCATTGCCTTGTCTCTTCCTCTCTCTAGAGAGTTTGGCCAGCCATGTCATCACAGACAGCCGCAGCGGAGGCGCCGCTGCTCCGCAACCGCCACGACGCCGCCCGAGCACCGGCGCTAGCGCTCCTCCTCGGTCGAGCCGGCCGCCGAGGCCCCTCCATGCTGGTGCGGGAGACCGCGGCGCGCGAGCTCGAGGAGCGCCGCGCGGACTGGGGCTACTCCAAGCCGGTGGTGGCGCTCGACATGTCGTGGAACATGGCCTTCGTGGTCGTCTCGGCCGCGATGCTCGCATGCACCATCAGCGAGCGCCCGAACTCGCCGATCCGCGTGTGGATCGTCGGATACGCGCTGCAGTGCCTTGTGCATGTGGTGCTCGTCTGGCTCGAGTACCGGCGTCGTAGCCGGAGGGACTCGCGCCGCGGCCAGGGGACGCAGGACGTGGAGAGCCAGGCCGGCAGTGACAACGAAGAGGGCGGAAACGACAGCGACAGCGACGTGGATGGGAGCTCTGGCAATTCGTCTCGCTCCCGGTGCGTTCAATTCAATTCAATTGAATTCAATTTTGTTCTTGTTGAGCTGAGTTATTCTGTTTTTGTGGAATTGTTCATTGTTTTGGATGTTATGGGTTTGATTTTGAATTTCTTAATTTGACATCTGAGTGGGTTCAGCTCAGTTTTATTAGATTGTAGAGGTTTGATTTTGGTGAGGAGGGCTTTTCCTTTTCAAATCAATGCATTTTTTTCATTTATTTTCAACTGTTGGGATGCTAAGCTTTTGAGTTTGACTTTCGAACTCTGGAAAAAAATTATGAATTATGGGGAGCTTTGGGGAAGTTAGTGCTTGTGTTATGTTGTGGAGGTAAAGGTAATTGTTTGTGTGCCGGTCTGGTTCAGTAGATACGAACTTATTCAACGTAGAGTTGGTCAGATGAAAATTGAGTTTCTTGTGCTTTTGTCATGTTTATATTCTGCATTTTAAGGTAGTCTAGTAAAGTTATTCTAAGAAATTTTCAAATGTTATGCTTTGGATTTTGATTAAGGGTTATGTAATTTTTATGATTGGACTTGATAGAACTGACAGAGTGTCGTGAAGAGGCTCTTGATAACAAAAGTTGGTTTGCTAGAGGTTGTGAACTAGAAATGTGAATGTTTTATTGATTAGTTAGGTTGAACTGGATGAGTGAAGGGTCATGAAGGGGGTATGCGCTTGTCTAATATCATAACGTGGACAGTAGTAGAGATAAAAACTGGTTCAGGTTGAGCGCACAAGAACATTGTTTATTGATGAAAAGAAAGAACACAATTTTTCTGGATATTTGAGAGATCCAGGACACTCCTTTGCTGCAGTATCGACTCTCCAGTTGACTTGCCACTCCTCTCCACACCTCTTCCTATTGATAGGCAACACCGTTTATTTCTCTTAACTATTCTAGCTCTCAACTACACAAGCCTAATTACTCTAGGTGAATAGCCAAAGGCCGCTGACCAAGCTGATCCCACCCACCAAGCTAAACACAAATATTTGAATGCCTCAATGCTCCTACTGTACCAAACACAAATATTTGAATGCCCCCATGCTCCTCCAATGCTCTGTTTTCCGCAGCATTTTTGGCCATGAAAAAGGATATTGTGGCAAGCAGCTGCTAATGGAATCTATCATAGTCCCTTTTTCTGGTTCACTGATGTTTGCTTCTTCTTCAGAGATGTTATCCACCATCAAATGTTCATCTTCGTTTTTTCTTCAAGTTCTTGAGTCAGAATGTTTCTCTTGATTCTCTACCCTGTGTTCTCCCTTGCTCATCATTTTTTCGTTCTTCTAGATCATCCCTTCTCCACTTGTTTTTTGTTGGATATCTCCTTCTTGGGTTTCCTTTTCTGAGAATTCTGGTTTCTTCTGCAACAATTTCTGATTTCGTCATTTCTTGCCTTCAGTTGTTGGTTCCATTCTCTGTAATTATTCATCTTCTTTTATGTTTTGTAGCTGCACTTGTGTGAGCAGTTTCTACTTTTGCATCACGGGTTCTTGGCTTTTCTCTTGAACTTCATTCCCGCATACTTGCTCCTCATTCTCTGAATCTTGTATACAAATCCAAACTCCACCAAGTTGCAATTTGGTTGTTCCTTTCACATGAAACCCACCATTCAGGAGCTTTTCCTCTCAATGCAAATGCAACAACCATGATAGCGTAGTTTCTTGTCCCTGAAATAGTGCTCTGCATTGGTGTCCACCAGTAGGAATAACTTGATCAAATCTTGGAATTAATCTTGAAGTCATTTTCTTGACAATTCCCTACAGCTTCTTGATCCAAGCTCTAATACCCTTTGATAGAAACTCGTTTAGCACATATACATTCCAAGCTCTAGGACTCTCCCTAGGCACAATACTAACTCTTCAATTGACTAGCCATTCCTCTCAATATCTCTTTATAGGAAACATGCCTATTTCCTTTATTATTCTAGCTCTCAACTCACTAACTAACTAACTCTAATTACTCTGCTAATCAATTTAACTAACTAAAGGGGTTGCCTATCAAGTAGGTATGTAGCTGGCCATCTTTTACTACCTAAGCATGGGTTGTAAACTATTTAGAATGTGCATCATGGATTTAGCATGTATTATAGTATTGATACTAAATATAGTTTTGTCCCTAACATGGTGTTGAAATGAAAAAGCTTGTCATACCTGTACTGTAGGAATTTGTATATGATATGGTAGTATCCATATGTTTGAAAACATGCACATTTTATTGTGTATTTTGGATTGGCTAGAGCTTACACATGCTAGCACTAGCTAGAGGATCCTCAGCATGAACAAATTACATAGCTATTGAGGACTGTTATGACTTTATATGTTTCTAGGGTTATTCATTTGTATTCTGTGGTTTGAATTTGATGATGCAAACCTTTTGTTTAAACTATTAGCTATTTGGCAGTATTTGGATTGAATATATATTTTAATTATTTTATTTTATTTCTACCTAGTTTACAAGTTGAATAAAACGTAACCTATGTTTCCATTTCCTATTGTTTCAATCTTTTTTAGTGCGCATATTGTTTCAAGTACTTGACCTGTGCACTTTGAAACAACTCAACCTAATATTTAATGGTCTTGGTTTACTGAGGTGGTATAAGAATCTCTTTGATTCGTATTGTTCGATCCTTATTGCCACATTTCATTCATTAATTCACTTTTAGCTCAAGTTTTGGATTGATTGGTATTTTGTAAAACATAAGATCATTTATGGGCTTGTACTTGATAACCAATTAATAATAGTTGTTTCCCTGAAGTAGATTTTATGTCATGGACTTCTTGAAAATATTTGAGTATGCTATATTTTTATAAATTAAGTTCATTCAACATTAATTGATACATGAGTGACCAAGATAGCTAATAAAATGTTTCTTTCCTTCATAGTTTATGAGGATATATAGGCAGTGAACTTTTCACTACTTCACATTGTGGGTATAATTAGCTGTGGGTTTTCATTTATCATGCTGTTCCCCACTCCTCAGGTTAACCGTTAGGCACCCAAAACTGTGATGAGAATACAAGAAAGGAAAAAGAAGAAAAGACAAAGTCTTGCACTCTTTTATTCACTTTACACACGGTAAAAGCCAAAGCTTCCAAAGAAAAACGGCTTTCCTTTCACACAGGGTATTCCCTATCACAAATTCAAAAAACTGTCAATACCCAAGAATCCCCCAACATCCCACAAGATAGAATATATAGACTTTCATAGGAAGTCTTCCCCTGTACAACTACCCATTTTACTATTTTTATATCTAAATTTCTTCCTAACCCTCTCATTACTTCCATACCCAACATTACTCTCCTCTGCTGGAACAACCTTGTCCTCAAGGTTGAACTCTTGAAATTTAAGCTGCCTCAGCCCTCATGACTTTCTTCATCCATGCGCTCAACTAGATCTTGTACTCTAACCAAAGCGCCATTGTTGACATGTTCATCTTTGTTAATATCAGTTGAGAATAAAAAGATAATGTAAAATTGGAGGGCTTACAAGATCCCTCTTGTGATCTTCTATTTATAATGATAGAAATTGATACAATGAAGATGAAAGATCAAAAAGATTACCCTAGATTCCTAGGTACAACTCATAGAGTACACTAGACTCCTAGGTAGAAGACTAGGTACTAATCATGATTACAGCAGATAAATGGTTCCCAAATGCATTACTTATTACTTACTCCAACAATATCTTCTTTTTCACCATCCTGATTGCTGACTTGGTCATAAATCTTGCAAATAGTTATCATAAGAAGCAAACCAGCAATACCTTGATCCGTAACATCCAAAAATATATTATCAGATACCATATAAGCAATTTGTAAGCCAATAACCTCCATAATAACATCAATGGATGCTTTGACAAGAAAACTTTCTTGGTAGGCTCCAACACATTCCTTAACTTTAGTTTCCAGTTCTGAAACATCACAAGTTTCCTTCAAACCAGGTAACAACTCAAATCTTGCTTCAACTAATGCATTTGGTTCAGCCCCAAGCTCCAAGCAGTTGATTTTCCATGGTTCAACTTCATCTGAATCGTGTGGTTCAACCATCGCGTCGATTTCTGTCACAGAAGCCGATTTTACACTTGCTCCATAATCATGTGAGTGACCTTTGTATTCAATGTTTTGCTCATCGAACTTGAGAGTATTTTTGGAACCCACAGTCAAATCTATCTGAAGACTAGATCCTTTTTCAGTATTTTGCGAGTCTTCTACTCGGTGCAAAACATTACTCGTTTCTTGAAAAACATCAACAATCTTGACAAATCCAATTTCTTTAATGCCAATCAAACTCGTCTCGGACAAGCCATTCTCCCACAGTCTAACCACTACTTTTTTTATATGTTTTTTGTAATGAAATACTATTGGGGGGTCTCAATCTTGGTGGTGCAAACCGAATGACTATTAGGTCTTCTCCAACCAACAAAAGCTGCAACATCAACCCCAATTAGATTCACAATTTCATCCAATGCATCAACTTGATGTTGGTGGGAATGTTGTTCTTCTTGCATAGGGCTTGTTGCTTTGCAAGGAAATACTCCCTCAACTGATCTTATGAAGTTGTATTTACTTGTGATACCAATATCTTGAATTCATGGATTAAACTTTCCCACTCGTGTTATTGCTGCCAAACTTTCAAATAAAATTTTTACTCCTAGTCTATCACCCCGCCGAACTCTCAAATAACATGCTTCTCCTGTTGCCTCCAACTATCCTTGGTTGAGTTGTTGTGAGATCTTCCCAAGAAAGGTTCTTGGATTTTTATTGCTAGATTTTGAACCACTGGCCTGCGTTCCCTTCCATGCTAATGATGGTTGGGCACAACTTTTCTTTCGGAGCACTTTTCTAAATTTCAAAAAAAATTTCAGCCCTTGTTGTCCACCCCATTGGATCGTTCCCTTCAAAGGTTGGTAATTCCACCTTTTTCATCGAATGCCTTTGTACTTCTTCCTCTTCCTCCTCCTCTAAATTATCACTCCGTTCCTCTCTTTCTCCCCTCCTTCCTCGATTGATAGAATTGTCACTCTTCAGAACTTCTTTTGCATTTCTTGGAAATTCTAGCAATTCTTTGATTTCTTGCAAGCTATATTTCAATTCTGCAATCACCTTTTCTTGTTCACTGACCCACTTCTCCAAAGCACTGATTCAACTTTCCATGACTCCTCCTCAACGTATCTGGTAGGTCGGACCAAATTGTTAGGCACCCAAAACTATGACAAGGAAACAAGACAGAAAAAAGAAAAGACAAATTCTTGTACTCTATTATTCACTTTACACACCGTAAAAGCCAAAGCTTCCAAAGGAAAACTGCTTTCTTTTCACACAGGGTGTTCCCTGCTACGAAGTCCAAAGACTCCAAAGAATCCCCCAACATCCCACAAGAAAAGAATATATAGGCTTTCCTAGAAAGTCTCCTCCCGTTCAACTACCCATTTTACTATTTTTATCTACAAATTTCTTCCTAACCCTCTCATTACTTCCATGCCTAACATTAACTGTAGGTTTTTACATGCAATTGCAATTAATTTTCCCTATTTCCCCCTTTATATCAGACTTCTGGAATAAAAGGCTATGTATTCTTGCAATTGTTTACTCTTTTTATTAACTGTGATAGATTCATCCTTGGGCCTAATTCATATGTGACAGAGGACTAATTGTTCTTTTTCTGCTGAAAGCTTGAGTACTATTGAGCCTCCAAGCAGGGGTAGTTAAAAATGGTATAAATTTATAATGTTGTATACTAAACGAGGATTAGTCACAATTGTTGGTAAGAAAATTGTAGTGCATGTCTGGTAATATTGCAAGAACTTATGGTTTTCAAATAGGTCTCAGCAAATGGAATCATTCAGTTGATATTTTTTGCTAGAAGTTTTGCCTGACATGGTGCACTGTGAGGACTAACGACGGCCCACAGGATAGAACTATCATTAACTTTAGGAAAAGGGAATAAGATGTCTGTTCTTGTGTTCAATACCCTGGCTGATGAAGCATGTTGATCTACTATATACTTTGTTAGGCTTATTAATAGTATATTGTACTCGATACTTCTTTGGACTGTATTATATAATTAATAATTAATTAATATTTGATGACACCAATTTTTTATTATTTACAATACAGGTTCACAAAACGATGTGAATCAATAAATACAGGGGTTTCATTCCTTTGGTGGATAGTGGGGTTTTACTGGGTTGTCTCTGGTGGTGATGTACTTCTGCAAGATGCCCCACGATTGTACTGGTGAGCCTGTATTTCAACTTCTAAAATAATGTTTGTGTATTAATTTTGATATTCTGATATCTATCTATGCATGTTGACTTAGAGATACTGATGATATTCGCTATATGTTTGGCTTCCTGAACAATGCATACACGAGATTATGCTGGCTTTCAACAACCTTGGTTATGATAAGGCATCCATATAGGACAAGAAATAGACTCTTCCTTGACAGAGCCTCTCCTGGATATTAACACAAATTATTGTGAAAATTATTTCTTATTGATAATATTTTTTAATAAAATCTTTAAAAAGATATTCTTAACAATTATGATAAAATAAAAAATAAGGGTAAAGTGCACTTACACTTCCCTGATGTCATGGTTTTAATAAAGTAATTCTATTAACAGAGTAACAATTGTACTCCTTATTTTATTTATCTGAAATCATATAATAATAACTTAATAAATGTAATCATATATTTTATAGTTATTTCTTTACTTTATATTAAAATAGTGTTTTCTAAAACATATAAGTTTTATATTTTTACAAGAATTTATAATTTAGTGACAGTAAATATCTGATGCTTTTAATATATAATACTTATATTATTCAATTTTTGTTTATAAAATTTTCTTTATTTTTATACTTCCAAACTTCAGTTTTTAATTTTCATAATATTTTTAGGAAAGTGAAGTGCATTTTCCTAAAAGTAGAGTTTCCTAACTAATAGGGCCATAAGAAACATGTATTCTAGTTGGTCCTAATTTAGGACCTACTTGATAATCTAAATAAAAAAAAAAAATAAAGATTCCTAATTATTAGGGTCTTATCTACAAAATTTCCTAATTAACAAGATATGGATCTGAATCAGCATTCTGATATCCAGATCTAGGATAGGTAAAGGGATAAACTAAAATAAATCAAAATTTAAATTTAGATATGATAACTCTATTTAGTAGCCACCTTGACATGTTACATATGCACAATAGGTATTTTGTAATTTTTAGTTCATAGGTGATTATGCCAATGGTTGATGATCAAACTTAAAAGAAATAAAAAAAGAAAAGAAAAACTGTATTCATATATGTATCATTTGCCCTTATCAAGTAGAATGACTGAATCCATTTTCTGCACTTAGCTTTTTTGTGTTAGCCTCTGTTGTGTCTTCAAAATACATTACTTTTGGTATATTTACAAGATTTTTAATATATTCTAAAACATAAAAAATCAGTGTATTTTAAAGGTACGACCGAGGACAACACAAAAAAAATTCAGCAGAGAATCCAAATTCTAGAATGACCATGTCACAAGAAGTACATATTTTTCCCAACTCATGTTAGAATGTTGCAAAAAATCATCATTAGTCCTATTGAAAAGAATTCTTGGCTCTATATGCTTGTCTTCTATTGACAACCAGTTTAGGGATATCAAGGAAAATAGAGCTGTATGTAATTATATTCCTGTTCAGTTATAGGTACCAGATGCATCAGTCAGTAAAATTTTAATAAAATTAGAGACAATTGAAGGATAATCCTTGGATATATGTATTTAGAAGCATTGTATCAAAGGATTATCATATATGTATTGGTTTATGTGGTTGTGCCTCATAGCTTGCGACCTTTGTTCAATTCAAGTACTTGTATCCGAAATGTACCAATCAATAAATTTTAGTAACTTCGAAGAAAATTCCAGGGTACTTCTTGGATATGTATTTAGGAGCCTCATAAGTGTATCAGTGTTTGATATGGATGTGATCCCAATACTTTTCCAGTATAAGTATTTGTACTTGGGGATTCCACATTCAAGACTAAAAAGAATTAAGCGTTATGAATTATTTGAAATCCCCATCAATCCTAATTTGAAATATTTTTCAATTTAAAAGTTTCAGACACATTTTTATGTTGTTTTTTATTTTTTATTTCCCATAAAATAATCTATCAATTAAACCAATATTTTCATTTTCTTTTTCATATACTCATGAATATTCGAATGTTTGGACACTTGCTAATTCTTTTTGACAAATTGTTTGCTGAATTTTGTGAATCTTGCTAGCATCAATGACAAAAATCTGTTTTTGTAATTCTACAGGTTATCTGTTGTCTTTCTGGCATTTGATGTCTTTTTTGCCATCTTTTGT
Source organism: Vigna unguiculata (assembly GCF_037176805.1). Lineage (NCBI taxonomy): Eukaryota > Viridiplantae > Streptophyta > Magnoliopsida > Fabales > Fabaceae > Vigna > Vigna unguiculata. The sequence goes on along the minus strand of NC_140793.1, from coordinate 7,651,720 downwards.
GTTGTCTTGGCGTGCTTGATTGGTATTGCGCTTTGTTGTTGTTTGCCCTGCATCATTGCTATTCTCTATGCGGTTGCAGGACAGGTATGAATGAAAAACATTTTAGACCGACTAAAATATTTTGAAGTTATGAACCTTCTAATTTTTCTCCTATTGTTCTGGAATAACACAGGAAGGTGCGTCAGAAGCAGATCTTAGCATACTTCCAAAATATAGATTTCGAATACTAAGCAATGAGGATAAGCCCAGTGGTGGAGCTGGATCAATGGTTCCTATAGAAACCAGCAGTGCTTACTTGGCAAATGAACGACTGCTTTTACCAGAGGATGCGGTATGCTCTTCTCAAATGCTATTTATTTGTCTCACATTCCATCACTTCTATGAAATAGAAATTGCTGGTTATTTGATTTTCTATTTTAGTCAATGCACAAATATTTGTACCTTGTGGCTCCTTGTACTCGTGTGTGAATCTGGTTAACCAGGGGGGAAAGTAATAAATTTAATTTCTACAACTAAGCACTGAAATTGACATTCACAACTTCAAACAGTAGTTCCAAGGTTGCTTACTTTGGTCTCTATTTGTGTGCTAATTCCTAAAGTCCATGATATTTTAGAAATTTGGGGAGTAATTGATGTAGGTTCAAAATTTGAGTTCAAATTGCACCTGAACTTTTGGTATGATTATATTTTTTTCCCGAATTTAATGTGTTCAGTTTAGAAAGTACAAAGAGGTTGGGGTAAAAAAATATTTATATGAAAGAAAATAATTTACTCATCACGGACTACTATAAACGAAGTCCAAGAAAATTGAAAACAACTATATTTTAATTTTGGGACTACTGCAAACAAACAAGATTGTTTCAATAATGGTTTATATGTTAATCGTCGTTGTATTTCATTGTAATCGGTATTATTTTTTGTTTGAGTAAATTTGTTGAAAAAGTGGTTTTAAGGAGATTTATTATGTTTGGATGCAACAAATGAAATAGGTTTTACATAAGAAGTATGCTAAAATGGAAAAAGGTTGTTAGGAAGTCGTTGTAAGATACAAGTTTTCGTATGCACGAAGATAGCTTATATACAGAGAAAAGCTTTTTACGATTTCAGTTATTTTTCCAAACACAACTTATTCTCCAAAAACGTCAACTTTCCTAAACGTGCTCTAAATAAACATATGCACTGTTATTAGTAAAGGAGGAAGTGTAGACTTTGACACTTATCAAAGATGAAGTCACCAAGGAAATAATAGTAATTAAACAAGAGGATTAGCAAAGGATTTTGTTATTAGGTGCAATTTTTTTGCATAGATGGTTTTAGTGAAGATTTTACTAAACTATTCTTGAAAGAGGAAGCTAGTTGAAGATGTATGTGGCCTTGAACTCTTCTAGGATGTTGCTTAGTGTCTTTTCGTTATTATTATTCAAGATTCCAGCTTGTTTATCCCTTACAGAATAAATTTCCTTCATTAGATAAAAAATAATTTACTTTAAAATAGAAAACTTCATCCGGAGACTGTAAAATTTGGTCTTCTAAGATTCGAATTCAATTTTCAGGAGCCTATTTTATTAATATTTGTTGTTGTTTTTCAGGAATGCTGTATTTGCCTCTGTTCATACGAAGATGGGGCAGAGCTCCATGCTCTTCCCTGCAACCATCATTTCCATTCTTCATGCATAGTGAAATGGCTGAAGATGAATGCTACTTGTCCTCTCTGCAAGTACAATATTCTCAAGGGAAACGAACAAGTGTGACAGAAAGTGAAGAACCTACCAAGTACCAACTGGTTATTTTAACATCTGTTGTTTAATATGTATATATAGTTTCAAAACAAAACTCGCTGTGTTTTGATCGTTGGTTCGTTTTAGCTGTGTTTCTGTAGAGAAAAGATAGCATTTATTTATAAGATAGCAAATGTAGTCTACCTAGCATTATTTCGTCCTTTGTTAGTTTCACTTGAAAGTTGTCCACTTTATGAATTGTTTATTACTTTTCGGACGGAAACCAGATTGTTTTACTTGCTATTGGTTGAGTAATCATAGGTTTTATTCATTTTTGTTGTGTTAAACTAATCCTTTTATTTGTATAAATTCAGATCAGTTATCGCATATGAACTAGAAGATTTATCCATACTATTTAATGTAAAGTTTGTTCCATGTTTCTTTGTTACGCTATGAAAACTACTCAGAAAGAATTATATTTAATGAATTACATGATTCTCATATTGAGAATGAAAAGATTGAAAGTAAAAGTCTTATCTGATGGAAATATTTAGAAAAATGTAGGAGCTATACTATGCTATTTGTAGGATACTAATTGGTACCGCTTTGCTACCAACATTATGTTAAAAGGAGTAAAAATTAAAAACAAAATGATAAAATATCTAAAATTTGAAATTCTATTTTATTGAAGAAAGGTACCATTATCTTATAAAATATATAGAAGTGTCAATTTGAATCATGATATATGGATCCATCTCAACCCGTTTCTAAAAGAAACCCTTCTTTATTGCTATACCAAATCATTGAGTTGAAATATTCCTAATCCCAAAATGTCTCCACATAAAGTGTGTTAGGATTAGGGTTAAAGTGAGTTTCATTAACCATAAGATTTTAATTAAATTTTAAATAACTTAAAATTGCATGAGTTTTTAAAATATTTTTTTAAATTGTAGTAAATTGATGTATAACTATTTAGTCCTTGTTATGAATTATTGATCGTCCATTGATTTGATATAATTACTTATATGATTGATACTCATAGATTCATTACTCTTTATGTAATTTTTGTATTAACTATTTCATTTATATCTTTTCTAGGTTACCATGTTGTATCTATAAATATGACTCTTCCTATTAGTAATAAGACACACAAAAAAGTTCCTCCTCATTCTCTCATTCTATATTCTTCTTTCTATTCTCCTTTCTATTATTAGCTTTATTTTATAACATGTTATCAGCATGATACTTCAACCAACTGATGGCTAGTAGAAACTTTTTTTCTCTAAGGACAATGTTCTGAATATCTTAATCCAAACTCTTCCTAATCCTTTTCTTCATTTACAATTTTATTATAATGACGATTATTATTACTATTCTTTGTTATACTAATTCTAAACATGTCAAACCTTACAAATTTTGAATTTGTGAAATCTGTGACCCTTGATATTACAAGGAAAATTACTTATATTGGATATTAAATGTTGAAATACATTTAGATGCAATGGGTGTTGATGATACCATTAAAGAAAGAAATAAAGCATCTGAACAACTAATTTGCTTCTTAGAGAACAATACTGTGAAAAAAAATTCTCAATTATTATGAATTTATTTCATGCCTTGGTATGGCTAACAAAACAATGAAGTTTTTGATAAAAAATCATGAGATTTGCCAAGCTGGTTTTGCTCCATTCCCAGAAGTGAATGCAACAATAAATATTATGAATTTATTTCATGCCTTTATATGGTTGAATAAAGCAATGAGCCTTTGATAGAAAATCATGAAACTTGTCCAATTGGTTCTGCTCCATTCCCAGAAGTGAATGCAACAATATTTGATTTATATTTTCATGATCGCGATATTGATTATGGACATGGTTATAAAGGAAATTTTAAAGACACATTTTGTCACCAGAAATGGCACAAAATGTGAAAAAGGGAAAAAGAAAATGTGAAAATATTGATAAATAAGATGAAAGTATATATTATCATTACGATGGTAAATGTCATTTGAGTTGTACTTGTCGTACACCGAAGCATCTGACAAATAATTAGAAGAACATAGAAACACGCTTTACTATGATGATTATGATTATGGCCATATTGATGCTACTTATCTTGATATTATTATTTTCTTTGCCAAACCAAATGGAAGCATTGATCACCTCATTGGTTATGAGAGTGTTAAAAAAATCTCATATTGATATTTACGTTTATATGAAGAACGAATGTTGGCACTAGTACCAATGATGAGGATATGTGTCTTATTGATAGTGCAACAACTTATACAATTCTCAAGAGTAATAAATTTTTCTCTTGTTTGATAATGTGAGACATCAATGTTAGTATTATTTATAGTACTACAAATATATTTGAAGGCTCTAGAAGAGTTATTATACTTCTACCAAGAAGTTGAATAGAAACTTATTAAGTTTCAAGGATATTTGTCTAAATGGATATCCTATTGAGACAATGAAAAAGATATGAAATATCTTTATATCTCTACGATTGAGTTGAAAAAAAAATCTGTATTGGAGAAATTATGAACATTCTCTTATGTTTTGTACTAAACATATATTAGTTCAATTGAAATGCATGTCATGATAAATTAGAAGTTTATGAATCAAAATGAATGCCTTATTTGGCATGATTAATTGGATGAATTGTATTATGCATATATTAGTATAATTAAAATGCATGTAATGATAAACTAGAAGTTTACGAATCAAAATGAATTCCTTGTTTGGTTTGATCAGTTAGGTCATCTTGGATCTATTATGATGCGAAAAAAGGTTAAAAAACTAATGTGGACACCCACTTAAGAGTCAAGAAACTTCTCCAGACCAATGAGTTCTCATGTACAGTACAGTACGTTCACAAAAGTTGATAATAAAACCATCATAAAAAAAAATAGAAATGAGTCAATCTCATTTTCAGAACAAATACAAGGTGATATTTGTGGTCCAATACACCCACCATGTGGATCATTTATATATTTCATGGTTTTAATTGATGCATCAACTAGATGGTCACATATTTGTTTATTATCAACTCACAATCAAGTATTTGCAAAGTTACTAGTATAGTTAAGAGCTCACTTCTCAGATTATCCGATTAAGAAAATCCATTTTGATAATACTGGTGAAATTACATCTCATGCTTTTCATGAGTATTGTATATCAATTGGAATTGAAGTTGAGCATCAAGTAGCACATGTTCATACTCAAAATAGACTTGTGAAATCATTACTAAAATGTCTAAAATTGGTTGCAAGATCATTACTTATGAAAGCTAATCTTTCAATGGCTACTTGGGGATATGCAATTTTGCATGTTGCATTAATGATTTGCATCAAACCAACAAGTTATCACAAATACTCTATTATGTAGTTGGTTTTTGGTCAATGACCTAATATTCTCATGTAAGAATTTTTTTGGTGTGGTGTATATGTTTTCCCCACCAAAAAGGACTACGATGGATCCTCAAAGACAATTGAGAATATATGTTGGATATGATTCTTCCTCAATAATGAAATATCTTGATCTACCAACAGGAAACTTATTTATAGTTTGACTTTTCGAATGTCACTTTGATGAATAAGTTTTTCCAACGTTAGGGGGAGAAAGAAAATAATTGGACAAAGGTATTGGTTGGAATGAATTATCATTATCTCATCTTGATCCTTGTAAAAAAGAATGTGAACTAGAAGTTCAAAGGACAATTCATTTACAAAATTAGTCAATCAATTACCTTACGTTTTACTGATAGAAAAAAAAGGTAATTAATACCAACTACTAATGCTCCGAAGATATTTGATATTAATTCATAACACGCCTGAAGCGTGGTAGGCTTGTTAGTTCCAAATACACGTTTGAAGCGTGGTAGGCCTGTTAGTTCCAAAGATAAAAACTCTTGAATGAGAAAGGGAGCTAAAATACAAGATGACCTAATCGAAAATGTGAAAATCTCAAAAGATTCATTTGACATAATTAATGATTCGGTTCCAAAAGAACCTCGGGTACTTGAAATTGTTGAAAATGATGAGATCTCAATAAATTATGTCATGAATCATATAATATGGAACCAAAATGAAGTCAACATTGATGAAACTTTTACATATAATATAACGATGAATGCTATGAATGACAATGAGGATTAATAATCGATGATCATTGAAGATTGCTAACAAAGAAATGATTGACCAAAATGAAAATATGCAAAGAAGCATGATTAGATTTGCTTGCTAAACAAATTTTTTTTGGACTTATAGTTCACACACCTAAAGGTGTGAAACCCGTTGGGTACATATGGATTTTTGTGCAAAAACAAATTAAGAAAGATGAAATTGTTAGATACAAAGCACAATTGGTTGCTCAAGGTTTTTCACAAAAACTTGACATTTATTTGTGAAAAGACATATTCAATGGTATTGGATGCAACAACATTGTAATATTTGATTATCCTAGTTGCACAACAAGGTCTGCATTTACATCTAATGGATGATGTTACAACCTATTTGTATGATTATCTTAAGAATGATATTTATTTGAAAATTCCTGAAAGATTTAATTTGCCTAACAAAGCAAATTCTAAAGAGGATTATTTAATAAAATTGAATAAGTCCATTTATGGATTGAAACAATCAGGACGTATGTAGTATAATCGTCGAAGGGTATAAAAATGACCACATTTGTCCTTGTATTTATATGAAAAGATCCGAAAATGAATTTGCCATAATTCCTGTTTATGTAGATGACATAAACATCATTGGAATTCCTAATGAGCTCATATATGCAATTGATTATTTAAGGAAAGAATTTGAGATGAAGGATCTTGGAAGGACAAAGTTTTGTTTGAGTGTACAAATTGAGTATTTTAAAAACGGTGTTTTTGTACATCAAGAAGCTTATATAATGAAAGTGCTTAAAAGGTTCTATATGGACAAATCATATTCATTATGCACTCCAATGATAGTGAGGACATTAGATGTTGATAAAGACCCTTTTTAAACCTCAAGAAAAAAAGATGAAGAACTTCTTGGTCCTGAAGTACCATATCTTAGTGCTAGAGGAGCATTAATGTATCTTACTAGTTATACTCGACTTGATACAACATTTGCTGTAAATTTGTGAGCAAGATATAGTTTTTCACCTACAAGAAGACATTGGATTGGAGTAAAACATATACTTTGTTACCTTAAGGGTATTATGAATATGAGCTTATTTTACCCAAATGATTCAAAATCAGATCTAAGGGGTTATGCAAGTTATTTATCAGATCTTCATAATGATCAATCATAAACATGATATTTGTTCACATGTGGTGGCAAGCAATTTCATGACGATCTGTGAAATAAACAATAACAACAACATCGTCAAATCATGCGGAAATTTTAGCATTACATGAGGCAAACTTGTGGTCTATCCTTGAGAAGAATGGAATTAACAACTATACATGAAGACAATAGTGGATTGTTCAATTGAAAGGATGATGTAGAGATCCAAACAATTCGTTCATGCGAAAATCTAGCAGATTTATTTACAAAGTCTTTGTTAAGGAGAACTTTTGAGCAATTGGTTTACAAGATTGGACTTCGTCATCTTAATGATCTAAGTTTACATGAGGGGAGAAATAGAAGATGTAAAGAACAATATTATATAGAATGATGTACTCTTTTTCCTTCACGAGGTTTTTATCCCAAAGAGTTTTTTCTAGTAAGATTTTAACGAGACACATTCTTTCATCAATGGACACCCAAAGAGGAGTGTTATGAATTAATGGTTGTCCATTGATTTGATACAATTACTCATATGATTTTACTCTTTATATAATATTTTGTATTAACTATTTGATTTATATATTTTCTGGACTACCATATTGTATCTATAAACTTTTTTTTATGTGAATTTTTGGACCCTATCTTTTTTAACCCTATCCATGTAGGTCAGGACTAAAGTCGTGGTCTATACCAAATTAAAATATATTTATATGATAAAACTTATCTTATCAGAAAACAAGAGAAGAATGCTAGGTTGTTAAACAAAAATAAAAGATAATATAATAAGAATTTAGCTGACGTGTCTAAAAGATATCAATTTCTTACGTATTATCTAGAAAATGCATAAAAATATAATATGTAAAAACGTTGGAGGATGAGATCTTGAAAAATAGCGTAAGGATCTGAAAGTTCATTACCTTGGGAAATTATTATGTTTTAAATAGATTATGGGACTTTATTAATGAATTATATTTATTGAATTGTGTCTAATGCAATACAAGATAAATTAGGTCACCATAGATTATTATAAATATTGTAATTATTGAAGGAATATGCGGTTAAGATCGTGATTGGTGATACAAATTTTGAAAAAAAATAGTTAAGTGTGTAAATACTTGTATAAAGTATCTACGTTATTATCTTTTTGTGTATGTATTGGGATTGAGATGGTGTGTTTTTGCATTGAACTCATAGTATGATCACTTTGATAGTCGTTCCTTTTATGATGAAAGATCATTGAGATTTGGTATATGGGATCCTAAAACTATGATGATTAAAGTGAAATAAATTATTAGGAAATAAAGTGAAATAAATAATTGAAGTCAATGACATTAGAAGTTACATTATGCATAGTTCAAAATAGGCTTAATTACTGTTTTAGTCCTCGAATTTGTTCTTAAGTCTCAAAAAGGTCCTCTAAAGATCTGGAGTATCAATTTAGTCCTTTAATTTTTAAAAGTGACTCGATTTGGTCCTTTCCGTTTAAATTGAACAAACGCCGTTCACACAGTACTCACGTGGCATAATTGAACTGCTACGTGTCAAAGTTTTTAAAACGGGGGTGCAATTGACGTGGCATGAGTTTTAAAGAAACCCTAAATTGAGTAGGAAACCCTAAATTGAGAAGGTTTTCTTCCTCCTTCCCCTTTTTTTCGTTGGTGGTGTGAAATCGTGCAGGTGGCGATTTTCGTTGGTGGTGTGAAATCCTGCAGGTGGCGATTTTCGTTGGTGGTGTGAAATCCTGCAGGTGGCGATTTTGTTGTGGTTTGAAGCATGTCACAAGTGAACTCTTGTTGTTCTTGCACGTGTTCGGGTAATGGAAATCGTGGTTTGTCCTCTGCTGGTGGTGGATGGAAAGGGTTGGGTGTAACTCCAATTTGTCGGTGTGGAGATGTTGCTGTGATTAGAACTGCTAGAACAACTAGGAATGCTGGGAAGAAATTTTGGGGATGCCCAAATTTCAAGGTTAGTTGGTTAAGTGTTGTTGCAGATTTGTTTTTTAAAATTATTGATTGTAATTATTGTTGATTGGTTTTTGTCTTCTCTTTACGAACAGATAGGAAATCAAGAATCTGTTGGGTGTAATTATTTCAAGTGGAGTGGAGAAGATGATATTGACCAAAGAGATGGTGTTATCTTGAGCCAAAATAGGGAGATTTGTAGTTTAGAAAAGAGTATTAAGTTGTATGAGAAATGGGTGAAATGTTTAATAGGAGTTGTTGGTGTTGTTGTTGTCCTTAATATAATCTTAGTTTCAGTGCTGTTGAAAAGTCCTTAAATTGTTGTGAAGGTTGTATTTGGTATGTTGTGCAATTATGTAGCTTGTTTTGGTGTGATATATAAAGTTTCAAATCACAGTGTGTTCTGTATTGGTGAATTTGTTATCTGTGAAAATCTGTTAATATTAAAAGGCTTATACAATTGAAAGAAAGGGGCCATATGAAATGCAAGATATGTGTGTTAATATGCGTGCAACAGTAAAACAATGAAATGGGCCACATGAAGTGCAAAATATATTCTGAAAGGGGCCACATGATGTCCAAAATATATTCCTTTGTCTAATTAAATTCAACTGGTTTTGAACAAAGCCTGCAATGTTAACCCACATATGGGTCCACTTGAAGTGGTACATCCAAAAATAATTCCAAAATAACATCAAGTGTTACATCCAAAACTAAATCCAAAGTGGATACATACCACAAAATACATTAAATACAACAAATAAAACATCCAAAATACATCAAGTACTTCACGGTTTCCAAACTTGCCCCCTCCTATGTGGAAGTTTCTGCCTCATGCTGGGTCTGCCACGTGATGGGGGACGTTGTGGTGCATTTGCTGTTGCAGTGGGATGTGTTGAAAGTGGTCGAATGGCTGTTGCAGCTGGTGGAATGGCTGTTGGAGGTGCTGGAATGGCTGCTGCAGGTGCTGGAATGGGCGTTGCAGGTGCTGGAATGGGCGTTGCAGGTGCTGGAGTGGTTGTTGTAGGTGCTGAAATTGGTTGATTTGAAGTTGAAGCTTGAGTCAAATTGACACTTGGTGGCAGATTATCACCTACATTAGAACTTGACGGTTGGGTTGTATTAGGTGATGGTTCTGGAGATGGGGGAGCATGTGGGCATGTGCTTCTATTGTGTCCTACTTGTTTACAGATGGCACACTTCTTCCTTTCCCCTGCTCTTCTAACTTGGGTTTCATCTTTATTAAGCTCAGAAGCTAGAAGTCTCCTTTTCTTTTTTGGTCTTCCAGGTAAGGTACGCTTTACAGGAGGCAAGACATCGGGGAATGGAGTAATCTCCCACACATTTTGGCCGTTCACAGGATATATTATTGAGTTATAAATTTCTTCATATGATGACTTGGTAAACCAATGTGCTATAAATTGTTCTGCATTCAGATTCAAGAAGGTCATTGCAGTTAGCGAGTGACAACACGGAATGCCAGTAATACTCCATTTTCTGCAACTGCATTCCATGCTGTCCACATTAACAACATACTTGTCACCCAAAGTAGAAACATGTCTGACCTCAAAAATCTTGTCCGCTGACCAACTACATGCAAAAAAAAAGTGACGTACATCATGAAGCAGTCCAATCACAAAATTCACAATAAAGTAGACAAAGATCAGTACCTTGGAACCCAATATTTTGTTAACTGCATCTCCTTGTTCAGTCTATCTTGAATTTTAGGGCATATTGAACTTTGAAAAGAACTTACTTTCAATCTATTACTTGCCCATCTATTCATCATGTACAACCGTATTTCTTCAAGCATGGTAACTATTGGCTTACTCCTAGCATCCACTAGCACGCTGTTGAAGGCCTCTGACATGTTGTTCACTAGTGTGTCACATTTCACAGTGGTATTGAACCTTGATCTTGACCAATACCTTTATTAGTTTGCAGCAATTATCAGAATTTTCAAATCATAAATGAAACTGCTACAAGTTTGGTGTTTAAATCATGAATAGATACTATAGCAACTAGTTTTTACTGCAGTTATGCATTAATCACACCTATTATTACTTTGCAGCAATTATCAGAAATTTGAAATCATAAATGAAAATATGTGCACAATCAGACCCACACTAAGCATAAAATGAAAAAGTGGTACTGGACAATTGAAAAAGTGGTACTGGACAACTAGTTCTTCCTAAAGTTCTCGTACAAGTGGCGCATACAGAACCTTTGGTCAACTCCAGGAATGAGCTCATTTAGAGCTGGCAGCAGACCCTAACAAAATAACAACAATTAAATGAAATCAGAACTGCAATGAACCAATTAAAACCAATTAAATGACTGAAAAATAATTTATTACCTTTTGCTGGTCTGATACAAAGGTACATGAGGCACAACATTCAACTCCACCAAGATCATCAATTAAAAGGTCTAGGAACCAAGACCATGTGTCCTTATTTTCAACCTCCACAACTGCGTATGCTATAGGCAACATTTGATCATTGGCATCTCTTGCCACAGCTGTCAACAACTCACCACCATACTTACCCTTTAAAAAACATCCATCCAATCCTATTATAGACCTACATGATACAAAGCTGTCCTTGCATGCTTTAAAACAGACGTATAATCTCTGAAATATTTTTGAACCATCATGGTCTTCAACCTTTATTTTAATTGTTGAACCCGGATTTGATCTACGCAACTCATGAGCATAATCATATATACGTTTGTATTGCTCTATAAAGGAACCATCAATCTTGTTTGCAGCCATGGATCTTGCTCGAAAAGACATAGCACGAGATATAGACACGTTCCACTTCCTTAACCCCTTTTCTCGAATATGCATGGCCTTCACAGTAGGATTCTCTCTAACTGTCTTTTCTATTCTCCCACTTAACCACTTTGCATTGATTAGACGATTGTTAAACTCCCTAGAACAAGTATGTTTGTCCACAATTTTTCTCAACTGCCAGGTTTTAAGTATTGGTACATAAGCACAATAAGCAATCCATACACACTTTCCTCTTGCACCCAAACATACCACCCTTACTCTTTTTTTGTCATTCTTCTCAAATTTCAAATTTCTCCCACTTTGCAACCCATAAGTTCTTATGGCTTCTATAAATTCTTCCTTGTTAACGAAATATGTCCCAACTTGCCATTCATATTCAGCCATAATTTTCGGCATACAAAAAGTGGGAAAACTTCCACATGTATCTTCATCATCACTGCTGGAATCACTGCCTTCATTACTTACCAACTCATCTGATTCCCATTCATTATCAGACAACCCTCTAGCATGTTTCTTCATTTCATTACTTTTTTGATTGTGATTAATTTTCTTCCTTGACCTAGTGGAAGTCCAATGTGATCCACCAACACCTGGGTCACAATCTATATCCACATCAATTAAACCATCACTATCTTCATCCTCCACCTGAACTTCTTCCGCATTTTGCTCTTGCACCCCCTCATTATGTGTCTCATTTTGGAACTCATTATCAACTTCATGTACTTCAGCCTCACCCTCAACATGGACATGTACTTCAGCCTCACCCTCAACATGGACCTCTCCCTCAACCTCACCACTTTCAGGTTGGACTTCTTCTGCACCATCACACTGCATATCAACCTCAACCTCACCAAATTCAGGTTCGACTTGGTCTGGTACAATTTCAGGCGCAGTGGCATTCTCCCCATCTGAAAAATATTCTAGCATCTGTACTACCTCTGGTTCACAAACTGAATGAATTACAAACATATGAACTGAACCATGTCGCTTCGCGATGCTCACCATTTGGAGTGCACCAACGTCATCAATGAAATGTTGTAACCTTTCCTCCAACACTGCACAACCTCCAACCGAATAGCACAAATCTTTGACATTAATATAACCCATCTCTCGCAGTATTGATAACACCTCAAAGTAGGACCATCTATCTTCCTCACACGACAAAACACTAAGTTGCCCATTAACATATTTAACTCCACCCTCGTTCACGAAGTGCCCTCCATGGTGGATAACCACTTCAAACTTGTCGTCATCCATCAAAGCTGTGAAATGTCCATATACCCAAAACCACATTTTTTTATTACCAAACAAACCACCGACAAACCGACAAACCGACAAAAAATCAAACCCCATTTCGAAGGGGGACCACAAACTACAAAAAACTAAACCCCGTTTCGAAGGGGACCACAAATTACAGAAAAAGGAACCACAATGGTGGGACAATACAACCATCAAAATCAGAAAACCATCCTACTCAGTAAACCAAACTCAAAAACGATATACGAGAATCAAACTCAGAAACAAACCCAAATCCCCCAAAATCATATTCAACGCAAATAACAAAAAACCCTAAAATTGATTTCGAAAAAATTGGAAGCTCACCTGGATTGTTGAATGTCGTCGATCACAATGTCCAAATTTCATCTGCAGCAGTGCCAATCACAGCGAAAATCGAACCCTAGCGAACCCTAGTTTAGCGTTTCCACGATGATCTTCGAACACTTCTCTCCTTGCACACTACAATTGATTGATACGGGCCACGTCACTAAAACTCTTACACAGTCATTAAGCCTTGTCACTGTTCTGTTACGATTTTTAACGGCGTTAATTTTGGGGACCAAATTGATTCACTTATAACAATTAGAGGACTAAATTGATACTCCGAATATTTAAAGGACCTTTTTGAGACTTCAGACCAAATTCGAGGACTAAAACAGTAATTAAGCCTTCAAAATAAAACTTTCCAAGTATTGACGATATTGGTGAAAGAATCACAAAAGATAGAACAAACGAGATGTGACATATGTTTTCTTCGTGTTTGTAATTGTTTTATTACTTTTAACTAGTTTGTGACCCATGCTTCATTGTGTTTTATTTTTTATTTTTTAATTTTGATTATTATAATTAATGTAATTATTATTATTATTATATTATTTATATAAATAATTTGTTTATATAATATTATTTGAATTAGAAATTGACAATATGAAAATAAAGTTAAATATTTATTTTAAATTATGTTAAAATATTTAATTTTAAATAAATAGTAAGATGTATAATAATTAAATGTTATTTTATGGATATATTTTGTAAGGTTGAAATAAGTGGTTAAATGAAATTGTTATTATATGTTGAGAATAATATTTAAATGTTATAATTATGTGTAATTATATACAAATATAATATTTAAATGGAGAGTTTGGTAATGTGAATAAAAAATAAAAAATTAATCAATTTTATTATAATATATATATATATATATATATATATATATATATATATATATATATATATATATATATATATATATATATATATATATATATATATATCAAAATATTTAACCATAAATATATTTGTGAAATATATTAATCATAAGTATATTTAAGAATATAATTTATATAATAAATATAAATTTTAAAATTACGATAATATGAATATTAGTTGGTGTTATAAAGTTTTGATTTAGTAATTAAATATAGATATAGTTGATACTACTTTTAATACACAATATCCAAATATCTCATTTTCTCGTACAAACTAAAGATAATGATACCAATTTGTTTACCTTGTGCTTGGATGAAACATTTTAACAATTCTAAGAAATTAAAATGTATTGCATTTGAAGTTCTTGTAATTGAATTCCCTTCATTTTTTAAATAATCTGTTTGGATAGAGTAATTGAAATACCTTACATTTCAATTTCTTGTTTGGATAAAATAATTGAATTTCTCTTATAAGATAAAATTTCATTTTAATAATATTTATTTTAATATATAAATGTTGAAATTAAATTTAACAAATATAATTGTCAACTTAAAATATTTAAATTCGGTCAAATTTCAATCTAGCTGACTCAACCAAATTTTGGTCGGTGTAAACTCAGTCTAATTTGGCCAAATTTAGGTCTAAGCCAACTAGGTCACATTCGGCCAAATTTTGGCCAATGTTAACTCGACCAAATTTTTTCAAATTTTGGTCGAGGTCAACTCAGTCAAATTTAGACGAATTTAAGAATGTGTCATCTCTACCCGGCCCGTCGGGGTCGTTAGGCCGGTCGGGCAAGTCTAGGTTGTCAGACCTGCCTATCCCGTCTGGGTAGTCGTGCCCTTTTTGGTTGTCAATCCTGCTCAGCCTGCCTTGATTGTCGGGCCGTCCAGCCCGTCTTTGTCGTCAGACTTGTTTAGATCGTCTTGCCCGCTCAACCTGTGATTGTCGCCAACCCAGCCCGTGTATGTTGTCGGGCTGGTTCGACACGTTTAAGTCATTTGGGTCGTTTGAGCCAAATTGACACCTCTAATCTTGAACAATGAGAAATTTCACAAATTATGGAATTTCAATTTCCTTCCTTTTTGAGTGAATTTCAAATTCTACTATTTTAGTGATTTGAAATACCTTCTTAAAATTAATCAATTTCAATTTCCTCCTAATTTACTCATCCAAACAAGTCATTTTACTTAGAAAAAATTCAAAATCTCCAAATAAATGAATTACCCTCTTAAATTGCCTCATCCAAACACACTATTAACAAATGCAACTTATAATTCACATACTTAAGTTAAAATTATATAATTGAGATAAAGACTTTAGGTTTATTTGTTGAATGATGATAGTAAAGGAAAATACCAATGTGTGCCCTTTCCAAGTATACATTAGAATGGCAAGGGAGTGGTATTGTAATTTCTTTGGTGAACGGTATAAATACATGTCTAGCACAATTCATAAGCATAAACAAATCCAATTTTTAACATTTGAGGTACAATATCAATAATTCAACTATAATGAGTTGAAGTATTTGACATAAAAGTCATAACTCATACAAATTAAAAAGAGTGACACATGTCTAAAGAATAACCATATTAATTGGCCACTATCTTTGGTATTTTATTCATACAATATATGTAAGTCTGAATTAAATAATCATGTGATAAATTGACAATAAATATAATTTTGAGATGTATACTTGAAGTATTGACAAATTATACTATACAACTCTCATAAGAATTATGACCATAAAAGAACCAAGAGATGTTTGATAGAGAAGGCGTTCTTTGTACCATAGGACACCGATCAATATCTATCCATTCATATACCATGTTAGCATTAACATATATCACAGTCCATACATTTTTAGAACAAAATCTAATGTGAAAAAACAAATTTTAGCAACTTATAATGCTCGTATTTAAAGAAGAATCTTGACTGAGTATGAGAAGAATAATTATCAACATGTAAATTTGATTAGATGTCCTTGTTGAAGCATTGTAAAAGCTTCCAGAATTGACATTAATTGTCAAATTCATAAGATAAAAATATATTAGAATAAAGCTAATCTTCCATCATTTTATAGTATTAGCATAAAAATTCAAACATTCAAAGTAGATTACCTTCAAAAGTGCATCCTTAATTACTAATGGTGCGAGTATCTCAAGCCATATTATCCTTGATTGTTTTTGGCAACCTTGAATATTTTATGAACTATCCTTTATTGATGAATCAACCTCTTTCGTTCAACTTAAGAAAGTTCAGTTCTTGGTACTCAGGGTGATGGAAGCCACCATATTTTGCTCTGTCTTCCAGTTGTGTTCCTCCCTTCTGACCAGCTTCCTTCCTCAACATACCAAAACTCGATATTCACCACTATGTCTAGTGTCTCCTATGTCAATAGAACACCACAAAACGTTACAGGCTAATGACACAACACAATATTTCATGGTCTTAAATGAGAATGAAAAGATGATTTACAATAAGCATTGAGTCTAGTTTCTTAAGTGTTGGAAGATTCATTTGGATGTTAGCACATGCTTTTGGGGTCATTATTTGTTCAAAGATAATTGCTACCTTTTTTTTTATAATGTGATATGTATGAATATCGAGATTCAAACCCACATCCTTCTAACCCATTAAACACACACATACCAACAAACTATCACATGATTCATGTTAATTCACACATACATACAAGGTTAAGAGTGTGTTTGGATAGAATATTTTAATGAAGCAATTCATTTTTTTGAAGAATTTAGATTTCTTTGTAATGAAATGCTTTGTTTGGATAGAGAAATTTAAAAGCATTTCAAATGCAAGCATTTTTTTTAAGGATTTCAATTAGCTAAATTAGTAGAAATTCAAATACCCTCAAAATAGGTGGAATTTGAAATTCTTCTCACTCAACCTCACATTCTAGACGATCCGGACGGGCACGACGACCTGGACGTGCCCAATGACCCGGACGTGTCCTACGACCCGGACAAGCTTGACGACCCGGACGGGCTTGAAGACCCGAACATTCCCGACGACCCAGATGGCCTCGACGACTAGGACAGGCCCAACAAACCGGATGGGCTCGATGACCCAAACGGGCCCGATGACCCAGACAAGTCTGACGACCCAAACAGGCCCAACGATCTAGACGAGCCCGATGATCGATGACTCAAACGGACCTGACGACCTAGACATGCCAGACAACCCGGACGAGCACGGCGACCTGGACGGGCCGACGACACAAACGAGCCCGACGAACCGGACGAGCCCTTCGAAATCATTGGGTTCGACGACCCGAAAGTGCGGGACGACGCGGGCCCATTCGAGTCGTCGTGCTCGTCCGGGTCCTCGGGCCCATCCTAATCGTTTGACCCGTTTGGGTGTACGGGCCCATCCAGGTCGTCGAAACCGTCTGGGTATTCAGACCCGTCTAGGTATTCAGCCCCGTCCGGATTGTCGGGCTCGTCCAGTGCGTCGGGCCCATCCAGGTCTTCGGGCCCATCCAGGTCGTCGGGTCCATCTTGATCGTCGGGCCCGTTCGGATTGTCGGACCTGTTTGGAGCATTAGGCCAATGACCTAGACGGGTTGGACCGGGCCATATTGACGAACTTGACGGCACAATTGTGCAGTATAGGCCGTTAGGTGTCTAGATCATCGGGCCACCCAACCTGTCTAGGCTTCCCAGTCGGTCCAGCTCGGGTGGGTCGTCGGGTCTAACCAATCCGATTGCGTAGTTGGGTCTGCTCGACCCATCTGTGTTGTCGAGCATGTTTCCAAATTTATCATGAACTCAAAACATAATTAAGTGTAAAATAAATATTGTTAAAATTAAATTTTATCTTACAATAAATTCAAAATTTTTTTCCAAACAAGAAATTGAAATGTAATGTATTTTAATTTCCTTATCCAAACAAGTTATTTAAAAAATGAATGGAATTTAATTACAAACAATTCGAATACAAAGCATTTCAATTTCTAAGCATTGTTGAAATGCTCCATCCAAACACAAGGTAAACCATGCTTCCACATTCATAATATATTGGTAAAATAAAACACAATTAAAATATCACACTAATGGCACATACAAGACTCAAACCTAAGTCCTCTCAACACAACTAAGTACTCTCAACCACTTAAACTAATACTATTTCTTGTCTAAGACTTGTTAAGAAATTCTCTTAGGTTATTCTCAACCACAATTACTTGTACTTTATTAGTTGTTATTTATATGAATTTCCTGGGTCTTACAGTCAAAAGTACATATTTAGAAAGTAAAGATTTGACCAATGTCATACCTACCACTCACTTAAATACACTCCAAAATCCTATCACTACCTTCTCTTCATCTTCCTCCTCTGGTAAAACAAACAAACTCATACCTAAGTATAAGATCTGCTACATTTAATTAATTAATTAAATAATTAATTAATAAATGCGGGTAGTGAGAGCCTTTATGGCATTAAATGTTGGTTGTTGTGACGAGGAATAATACTAGCTCAAATGGTTGAGAGTACTTGTTTGTGTGAGAGGACTTGGGTTCGAGTTCTATGTATGCCCTTTATATGTTATTTAATTTATTATTATTTTATTAGTGTGTTGGATCGTGATGAGTGATAATATAATCCTATATTTATAGGAATTTTCACGAAACATGAATTAGTTAAATGTATGCATTAAATTGACATTGCCATGGTGATGGGTTCGAACCTTTGTAGAACCAAATTAAGTTTTCTTTTTGCTAAATTAGTTTTGGCATGAATGTGAAATGGCAGAGAAACCCTAGCTGACAATGGGTGAGAGAGTGAGTTTATGCTACATTATGAGAGAGTAAATCACAATGCAAAGAGAGAGAATTGAGAGTTGAGAAAGAGTACTGAAGGAGGAAATAAGTTAAGGCTGATTGGGATCAAGGACTCAAAGATTTATGCACTTTTGGAGCAAGGAATCCAGGTTAGGGGAGTTGGACTACGTTCTCTTTATATTTTTTGAATAACCGCATAAACCATAGTATGATTAGGGATGTCAACAAGGCGGGTAGGGTACGGGTAGTAGCTCCCCCGTACCCTACCCGCTGGATAAATATCTGCCCCATATTCGTCGGGTATCCGTTATGCGGGTATCCGCCTATTTTTTTCATATCCGCGGGTATCCACGGTTACCCACGGGTATTTGAAAAATTATTTAAAAAATAAATAGTTAATCATAAATTCAAATAAAATAAAATAAAATGCATCATTGTTATCAATTTTGAATAAAGTTCAAATAAATTCAAGTTGATACAAGTCCAAATAATTGTAAAAGTAAATATAAAATGACGTTCAACAGAATGAAAATTCTTTAATTAGGGTTTTAATCAACAAACCCACTTTCTCCGATTGATTCCTGAAAAATAAACAAATAATAGACCTCAATTGCCACGTGCCAAGTATTCTTATTTTGATTCTATCATTTGACAACAAACATACCATAAACGTCATTATCTATATAAGGTGATGTATATGCCCAATTTCAAAGAAAGGAATGAGAAGAATGTCAAGGGGTGTAAGTTTAGCGGGTACGGGTATCCACGGGTACGGATACTATGATACCCGTACCTGCCCCATTAACATGCGGGTATCAAAAATACCCCGTATCCGCGGGCAGCAGGTATCCATTTTTAATATCCATTTTCTACCCGTTGCGGGTACGGATTTTTCTGACATCCCTAAGTATGATTGAGTATGATTTTCCTTTACGTAATTTGCAAATTCGTGTTTTTGTAAATTTTCTAGAAACCGCCTGGCGGGCTATTCATAGCCACCAAGCGACTCATGCAAAACTTGAGCGTTTTCTGGGTTCCTAAAGAGGAACCGCCTGACGGCATAACCCTAGGTGCCAAGTGACACAAGCCTGCCACCCAATTTTCTGGGTTTTGTTGAACTGCCTGGCGGTGATGAACACCTGCCAAGCAATGCGAACCAATTTTGGATCGATTTTGATGTTCTATGCGTTTTGGGATGACTCTAATCGGAGGGAAAGCCAATTTTAATTGTTAAGGGATGATTTGATGTCAAACTTCATTGAAATACATGTAATTGATGGCCAAGTTGGATGAAGCAGTGGAATAGGCTCTTAGGCTTTGGAAAGTTTGGGGTTTGATGCTGCGAGACCAAATTGGTGGTAGAATTCTAATGGGAATTGGTAAGGAATGAGTATGATCTGTACACTAGTCTAAATGTAGGTGAATTCGCGTGAGGATTGGATGAAATGGGCAGGGAGAAGACAAGCTTGTGAGACTTGGAAGAGCTCATAGGGTGGAGAAATTATGGGATGCCTAGAAATCATATGAACTGCCTGGCGGCACGGGGTCTGCCGCCAGGCGCCATCGTAGAGACAACCATCAGGACGTGGCTACGAGAATTTTGGTGGTTCTGTGATTCTGGGAGATTTAGGTTCCTACTACCTGCGGAGTTAAAGATAGTATGTTGGATTAAAGCTTTGATGATACTTGTGCACGTGAGAGGTAGGAATTACTTCATTCTTTGGTGAAGAGAAGGTTACTATAATGCAGTGGGTGTAGTAAAATGTGGGGTGATGTAAAGTGAAGTGGGAATTGTAATGATGAGTGACCAGACATATGATACAAGGGATGTATTGTAATGTGTTAGTGATATGAGAAGTAAGAGTTCATATAAATATATATAAGAAATTGAATGGATTCACTTAAACTTGTAAGCCTTGGAAGAGGCCCATATCTTGAGATAAATCTAACATATTATGACTGAGATGATATTAATAATGTTCCAATTTAATGGCAAGTTACGTTCATATCAGTTGTAGAAGACATAGAATTAACTTGGGATTAAGTGATACTAAGGATGACTAATAACATGATTTAATTGAGAATTTCTTGATTTGGTAACTATGACAGTGGTAGAGTAATGTAGGCACTATTAGTGTGCAAAGCTATGACAATTGAACTGGTTGAGTGAAAATGTGAGTGGGGGTGTGAGAAAGGAAACCTAAAGCCTGAACCTGAACCAGAAGTCGTAGTGTGTAAATATTGATATGGCGCCTAGCGGTAATATGTAAACCACTAAGCGATAGCTGTAAGACCCGAGAAATTTAAATAATTAATTAAATAATTATTTAATAAACGCGGGTAATAGGAGTCTTTAAGGCATTTAAGGCGGAGTGTTATGACATGGAAAAGTACTAGCTTAAGTGGTTGAGAGTACTTTAATTGTGTGAGAGGACTTGGGTTTGAGTCCTATGTAGGCCAATTGTATGTTATTTAATTTGTGCATTATTTTAATGTTATATTGGAATGTGGTGGGTGATAATGTAATCCTAGAATTATAGGAATTATCACGAAACATGATTGGTTGAATTGGTTATGCTTAGGCCTTGCAATTGAATGGTTGTGTGTTCAAACCTTGTTAGGAACGAAACTAAAACTTTCTTTTTGCCTAATTTTATTTTGGTGTGAATGTGAAAAGGCAGAGGAAAACCCTAGCTGCAAAAAGTGGCAGCCAAGAGAGGTAGAGAATAGCCATAATTGACTTTGAATAGCAATTAACCATATGATTAATATTAATTTTCGTTTTTGGACCACTAACAGTCATTAAGGAGTAATTAAGAGTTAGTGAAATTGGTGAGAGTGAGGGAAAACGGGACTGTAGTTGAGAGTATTGCCAAGAGAGGGTTGCAGAGGAGTCATTGGCGTTTTAGGAGAGGTAGAGTTGAGTTTTTATGAAAAAGAAAAGGGAAGCTCTTGGACATCATAAGGAAAAGGGTTAGAGGACTAATTGGAGCGCGAATTCCAGGTAAAGGGAGCTACTTTTACGTGTTTTAGATCTTATACAATGTATTGTACATTGAATGAATCTTATTGCATGAATTCCCTAATTAAACACGTTGTTTTAGTGATTTCTGGGTTTCTACCCAGAAACCACCTGGCGGTAAAGCCTGAGCCTCCAGGCGACGCATCAGTCTGTGCTTGGTTTTGCTGCATTTTGATATGAACCGCCTGACGGCGATGAATACCCGCCAAGCGGCGTGATACTGTTCGCGTTTCTTCTTCGTTTTATTGTGTTCTGTGTGGCAGTCATTGTGCCTTCTGGAAAATTGGGTGTATAAATCATATTGAATGATTTATTGTCGTGATATTGATGATATTTGAGTATGTGTTGATTCTTTGGAAAAGCTGTGAGTAACTTAGCATGAATACATGTTAGGAATTACATGGAGAGTGATTGGAATCTAATTCCAGTGAGTAAGGATTGTTGAGCATTAATAATTAAATTGGGGAAGTAAATTGTAATGAAGTATATGCGATTTAGAGCATTGTGGTGCTTTTAGTAATGGGAAATATTTTGGAATAGGGCCTTGGATTATTCACAGGTGTAGAAACAGGAGGTTCTGTCTGGTGGATACACCGCCTGGCTGCACCCTATTTACCACCAGGCGACAATGAGGTGCAGGCATCATTCTGCGAGATTGTGTAATTTGGTAACGAGGGAGAAACCTATGGAAGTAAGTGGTAATAGAAATTAGGCGACGAAACGGGAAGGAACAACATACCTATAGTAATTGAGAATGGAAATAATTGAGAAGTGTGATAATATGTATATATTAAGGTACAATTAGGGAAACGTTAATGAATAAGAAGGGTAATGTTAATTCTAATCAAAGGTTTCAAGTTCTGGAAAGCATAGGTGGTTTTGGGTGTGTACAATTGAGACACGAGGGGGCGATGCCTTAGTTGCTTAAGGTATAAATCCTAGCTATGGAATTTTGAGTGGGAGGGGTTTTGGAATGCAAAACTTGGATACATTTGTGGGTTAATCAAAAACTGGTGGTCTTGTATTGAAATACTGGATTAGTGGTATTTTCTATAAGTGGAATGAAGGCATTATGCAATTTTAAAAGTACTTAGGGAATTCATATCCTTGAATCAAAGAATAGACCATTATGGTTGATAGGCAATTGAACCTTGTGAGGGTTTCAGTTTTCCAAGAATTTAATCTTAATGAACGTGTGTATTTCTGAACTTGTGGAAGTACCTTGAGTTGTAAGCCAATCTGCTTTGGGGTGCAAAAACCAGTAGGATTTTTGCTACTGGTATAATGTCTGGCGACACGGGTGTGTGCGCTAGGCGATAGGGGCACTAGGGGTTTCTGTCATGCGAGGCGCCTGGCGGCAGAGTGTGGTCCGCTAGGAGATAGACTTCACAACAGAGAGTTTGCAGTGACCTGGCGCTTGGCGGCAAAGGTGTTCCGCCAGGCGGTCTACGCGAGTTTCGCCTGGCGGCGCTTAGGCTGCACCAGGCGATAATGCTATGGACAATGGCTTTTGTGGGTTGTATTTATGTACTGACGTGATACTTGGATCAGGGGATGTTGTGCCATGAGCGGGTAGGTTCATGGATGGTGGTGAACATGTGATGATATGAGCGGGGAGGTTCATATCCAGTTACTCTCGTGTGGGGATACGAGCGAGGTAGGTTCGTATGTTACGCGCTCACACTTGAGAGATGCTACGTGCGAGGAGGTACGTAGCTGCTGGATCACATGTGTTGGACTACGGGCGGGTAGGTTTGTAGAGCAGGACTACGAGCGGGGAGGTTTGTAGAGGAAGGACCACGAGCGGACATGTTCGTGTGAGCATCATAAATCTTGAATCCAAAGCTAACTACTTGTGTGCATGAAGGCTAAAAAGCTTGGGGGTTAGGGTCTTGGCCAAGAACTAATTAGAATGAATAAGATGGGTGTCTTATTTATAATTCTGTTATTTTATATATTATTTCTAATTTTATCAGCTCACCCTTTCTGTTTGTGATTGGCGATGATCGTGTGATTCGTTACACGGGAGCAGATGATGATACAGGTGATGCTGTGGATGCACCGACGACGGAGTAAGGGCCAGCTTGGGACTACAGCTAGGGATTTTTACCATGTTTTCTTTTAATAATGTATTGGATTTTGGAAATTGTAATGATTTTATTACTACTATTTTATAAATTTTGACACATGGTTTAACATTTTAAATTTTTTCCGTGTTTGGGAATAATAATATTGCGACGATTGAATTTCATTTTATATCTTTATTTATTTAATTAAGTATATTCTTTAGGGATGTTACAATAGCGGTGAATTCATGATGAAGGACCGTCTCGGATTTGGGGGAAAAATCGTTTGGAACGAAAATGGGTATGAACCCTAAAAAGAAAACAGGGAAAAATTGAAGACGTCGATTTGGGGGTTTTCGAAACGGGAGGAATTCACGCCACTTGGAGGAGGTTCCAAGATAAGTGAGGAAGATCCGCCACTTTGAATCAGAGATTCAAAGATAAGGATCGGTGGTTCTGAGGAGAACCTCGAGACTTGAGAGAAAACTCACTGTTTCATAAAACTCAAATCTGGATACTAATGTGTCTCACAAGGGCTTATATACTATGGGTCGAAACACCAAAAGGCCCAACACAACTAAAGGTCCGATAAAGCCCAAACAAAAACATTACAAAAAATTATAAAAGAGTTCCTATTCTACGATCTAAAGCTAATCCGAGATCGCTCTCTAAAGGTCTTGGGCATGATTCCATCAACTGCTCTGACGATCCCGAGCCACGCCTCCATCATTGCCTCCAGGTTGGAGAAAATTCGACCTCGAATTTTAGCGTTTTATTACCTACAACCAAACACACATACATAAGTACTGAAAGCACACAAAACCTGAATAGTCTAAAGATAGAAATAAAATGCTTTCTAAAAAATGAGATTAAAATCGTGGGAGAGGTCAATCTCTTATTATTAAGGTGCTTGGAGATTGTCCTCCAGGATCAAAGATAAACCTGTAGAACACATCAAAGAGTTTCAACACAACTATACGATTCACAGTGAAACACAAGGAAAAACAACCCATAGTAATCATAATAGAAAAAGAGTGTCCTTGAAATCCCTTAGGATTTTCAAGATAGGGCAAACACACAAGAAGATGATTAAAGTCAGGTTCATGTGTTGCCCATGTTATGGTTGCCTTTTCTATCATCTTGTCCTCACCCCATTGCTTATGCCATTTCTCCTTAATGTATAAGTCTTCCCTAGGCATTATGACAAAAAGAGAGGGGTTAGTAAGTGTTCCCAATGAAAATGCAAGATCATGGTGTGAATGGGAACAACAATTTAACGCATTATCATCCCCCTCTAAGGATTTCATCTCAACCATGAATTTCAAGTGTGTAAGGAGAGACTCATTCTTGTGTTTCTCTCTTTGTTCTTCTTCTTCCTTTACTCTTTGTTCTTTCTCTTCTCGTTCTTTTAGCTCTTGCTCTTTTCTTTCTCTAAGATCTTTCATCTTTTGTTCTCTTTCTCTCATCTCTAGCTCTTTTTCCTCTTTTAACTCACTCTCTTGTCTTGCCTTTTCCCACTCCCTTTTTGCTTGTTACTCTCGTCTGACTTCGAGCTTTTGCCTAACACTCCTCTTCACCTCTTTCAAGTATACAATGTAATCTTGGAGATCTTGAAGATTCATGTACTTTGCGTTCCAATTAGGACATTGATAATTTTCATGTCCATATCCTTCACACTTGGTGCATCTAATAGCACTTGTTTTGTTGCTTGGCAATGATCCTCTATCTTCATGGTGCTCCCTTCTAAGATTCCCAAGTTTGCTATTCAACCTCATAATTCTGGACACAAGGAAGTTGATATCCTCTATCAAGGTTGAACGTGTATGGAACATTGTGGAGTGCTCAAAATTGCTAATTCCTGCAATGAAAGAGAGGAAACAAGAACTAACACAAAATACAGTAAGTGATTAGCAAAAGTAATGCATATAAAATTATCAAATGGGTCTCACCACTCCTTACGTGTTTACACTCAATTCCACTCGTGTTTCACTCTTATAATGTATTCACTCGCCCTCAAGTTCATGTTCAGTTCTTCAAAGAACCTCCAATCAACCCATCCAGAAGTCAACATCAAAGTGAAAGATGTAACGAATCTAAGGTCAACTCAGGAGACCAAGGAAAGGAAAACTCCAAGACAAAACCAAGGAAATTTAAAGAGAAACTAAAAAAGCACCAAAATCAAGAAATGGCTAAACCAAAGGGAGTGAATATGTGACAAACTAAGACCCTGACAATGAGAAAAGCACTTTAAAAGACAAGAGTAATCTAAACAATGTATTTAGAATTACTACTGGAAATGTGAAACAAAAATACTTAAGCTAAATTGTGATGATTAATTCAAACTCCCATAAGCAATACTTTCAACAATTTAGCTCAAGGTACATTGTCCCACAACACAAGAATCCAAGGAAAAACAAACTCAACGAGAAATGATGGACAAGAGACTCAAGAAAAGCAATAATGAACAATTAATGACTCTAAATGGTAAGAACTAGGCAAAGTAGAATGCAAGAAGGCACTAGAAATTGAACCAGAAAAAGTGACGCAACACCACAATATGCACAGAGGAAGTTGTTGCCAAATGGATAAATGAGAGTGGTTGTTGCTCGGTATAGGACAAAAAGTTTGCAGCCAAGTCCATAAATCAAAGGGTGGGCTGTTGTGATAATTAAAGGCACCACTCCAAAATGAGGGAAAAAACAAATTGTTATTGTCCCCAGTGCACCAATTTAGTGTTGCTTCATGCTATAACCTCTCAAGGTATTGGTTGTTATCCAATCAAACTCTACATGGAAGTAAACAAAATTCTGCTGTGGTGAGGATAAATGTGAAAGGCTGTTGTAATTGGAACCATTGCCTCAACCACTTGATGCAGCAAAATCAAAACCTGCAGTTTTTAGTTTCACCAATTAAAGTAGGCCACCACCTTAGACTTGCATGGACATGGTGTAGTTAATGGCTTGTGATAATTCCAATTGGCTACTCCACAAGTTACCACCGCATGAGTTTTTTTTTTCAACCACTTTCACTACACTAAATGGCTGCTGTTAAATCAAAATCTGCACCGAAAAGCCACTTGATTTGGGAACCACTGCACCCAAAGTGTTTACTGCTCCAATTTAAGACTTTGCTGGAATCACTTTGCCCCTGATGATGCACCACAATTTCTTGCCTCCACCACTCTAAAAAAAAAAGTGTATGTTGCTACCACCACCGCTTGAACTAATAAATGGAATGGAGCATGCAGCTATCGCTTCAAATTCAATCTTCAATTGCAATTTCTGATCAGACCCTGCTGTTGACGCCAACCAACACCTCTAATTTCAATTCTCCACCACTGATATGTACTCCACTCGTAATCTGATGCAGCCAATCCAATTACAATTTACGTGAATTCCACCAAATAATGTTGCACAACATAATGCTACACTAAAAGGCCACAATTGTTTCGTTCGAAAGTATTGGAATTGGTTTCCACTGTTTTAAATCTCAAAACTTGCTGCACCAAATTTCAAATAAAAAGGATTGTTGCTGCAACGAATGGTTACTACAATGTGGAATTTTGGGGGCTGCCACAACAATTTCTAGAAAAAACACGACCACTTTATGATCTATATTTAACCACCTTGCTCACACTTCGAAACACAATTTCTACACAAAAGGCATTAAAGGTACCGAGTGAGGTAGCTGCAGCAGTTTGAATCTGCCAAGGCTGCCACACCCACTTTGTTCTGCACCGCTTGGATCCAATCTAAATTATGCACGTAATTCAGAACTTCAATGCATGTCTCTATAATTTGACAGTTGCTACCGCATAGAATAGTACCAAGTAAGAACAAGTGTAACACAGGATCAGGCGATGAAAGAAATCTGTTGCACCGAATAAACCAAAAGGAAATGGGTGTCCCTTTTTGCTGCATCGCTTGGCACCTTTACATCAATGCAAGAGGACTTTGGTTGCTGCACAAAATTTTCACTGCACCAATTAACCAAGCAACGAGCCAACCAAAGTCACCATTACCAACATATGAAAGGTTAAGCCTGCACCGCAAAAAGTAGCTGCTGCAATTGATCTATACGCTACACCAAATGGCAACACTAGTGAACCAATCACCAAATTAGAAGTAGCTTGTTTTCAGATTCAAAAACTCTAATGTGACTGCTGGAACTTGCTAGATAGAACCACATCACAAGCTTCAAAATTTCTGCATCAAATTCTGCACCAAAAAATCTGAAATAGTTGCCACTGCCATTCAAATCTTGCAAGAAAATTTTAATTGCACCTAATGGATTTAAGTAAGCTTCTGTCAAACATAATTCATAGACACTGTTGAAAGCTTCTTGCACCAGAAGAAAAATTGCACTAAAAGGAATTCCTCTTCCCAATTTGCACCGCCTTAAGTTGGCTATTATAGTCTTCCAATCCAGCCACTACCGCACTGCCCTACATAAGCAAGGTTCTGCAGCTGGCACCGCTTCAATTTTTCAGCCACTACTTGATCACACCGAGAGTAGAACAATTCAATTTTAGTGTGATTGCTACCCCTGCTTAAACCAGAAAGTTGTTGGCAATTGCAAGAGGCAAAGGAGGCTGTTGTTGTGCACACTGAATGAGCTAAGAAAGCTACTGTACTATGCTATTGCAATAATACATAAGCTGCTCCCACACGATAAACTTACACCAACCCACTTCTCCTGCCAACTGAAACAAAATTGAACTTGAACACAAAATTTTTTTTTTCCACCAACGCAATTTTGCAAACACCTTGTACTCATGAATTTCAAGAACACAAGCTACCCACGAATTGCTACTCGGCGTGCCAAGCATAAGCTTCCAACAAGATAATCAAAATGTTTTAGCAGCTTGTTTGCAACTGGAGATCATTCGAGGGGATTTGACAAGAACAACTACTCAATGGCAATTCACTACCATGAAAGACCATGGAAGGGCCGCTTTGACAGAGTCATTTTGAAGGCCACAAAATTGTACCGCTATGGATAAACAAGCATTTCCAATAACCACTATAAAAACCACACGAAGAGCTACGAACATGACGCACAAGTGATGCGGAATGAAAACAAAATGAAGAACGACGACACCGAAGAACGAACAAGAAATGCGAACAAACGAGTGCACCACAAACAACTTTGCAAGCACACACGAGAAAATCGGAAATCACTCTCGAAGGAATAATTAACCGAGCTCTGATTACCAGATGGTGAAGGACCGTCTCGGATTTGGGGAAAAAATCGTTTGGAACGAAAATGGGTATGAACCCTAAAAAGAAAACGGGGAAAAATTGAAGACGTCGATTTGGGGGTTTTCGAAACGGGAGGAATTCACGCCACTTGGAGGAGGTTCCAAGATAAGTGAGGAAGATCCGCCACTTTGAATCAGAGATTCAAAGATAAGGATCGGTGGTTCTGAGGAGAACCTCGAGACTTGAGAGAAAACTCACTGTTTCATAAAACTCAAATCTGGATACAAATGTGTCTCACAAGGGCTTATATACTATGGGTCGAAACACCAAAAGGCCCAACACAACTAAAGGTCCGATAAAGCCCAAACAAAAACATTACAAAAAATTATAAAAGAGTTCCTATTCTACGATCTAAAGCTAATCCAAGATCGCTCTCTAAAGGTCTTGGGCATGATTCCATCAACTGCTCTGACGATCCCAAGCCACGCCTCCATCAATTCAGAGGGCAACCTACATGCGTGGCGCCTAGCGGCAGAGATCATTCCGCGAAGAGATAGTTGTAGAGGCAGTGAGGACTAAGGTGTTTGGCGCCTGGAAGTACGTGTCCCCCACCAGGCGGTTTGGAAGCGTGGTTCGCCTGGCTGCTCGAGAGCAGCGCCAGGCGATATTGCTGCAGCAGAATTGGGTTTTTGCTTGTTTTGGTGTGCGTGGTCTACCAGGTTTCTATGACCACAAAACGAAAATAAGGACCAAATTGAATAAAAACAACAAAAATAGGGACCAAATGTATATTTAAGCCTTTTTTTTATATATTAGAAGTTTATAAATAACGAATCTTAGATACTTTATATTGTAATAAAGTTTTAAATTTTCCCGCGTTTTGGGAAATAATGTTTTATTTAAATTCTTAATATCCGGACGAGATGTTACTCTAAGCATACTCAAAAGTTCAAAACTTTAATTGGTAATATAATTGCTATAAAGAAATAGTAGATTAAGAAGTGATGAATATTATGTCATATCTTTTCTCTATTTTGAGATTAGCTAAATTACCACAAAGGTGTGAGCTTCCAAGAACCAAGGGAAGATTTGAGAGAATGGAACCAAGCAAGGACAACTTACAACATTTACTTTGTTCTGATGAAGTGCTAATAATGATATGATCATCTCAATTGCATTCCCAAAAGTTGCATTCAAAAATAATGCTTGCTATAATTTTTTATTTACATGGCTAAAACCAATTGAAGTATAGAAAATTAAAAGCTACACAAATTTAGCATCTCTTTTAATCCATACAACTTCTTAGTCAATAATTTGATTAGTTATATGATCGAGACAATATAGTTAGGAATGTGGCGTTTCTTAGGATCGAATTTCAAGTGTGAAAAGAGTAATATTGAGGTTGAAGTTGAGTTTGATCCATGATGGACAACAATATAAAATTCCAGAAGGAGGAGGAAGCCTACACCTTACCATGTCCTCAAATCTGTGAAGATTAACAATTAAATATCCAACACAACTTGTGGTGTGCCTGCTTGTAATTTGTGGTGCTCAGGACAATCTGAAGAACGCATATAAATGCATAATGGTATTTTAAGAAACCCATGCTGCAACTAAATAAAAAAAAATCAGTAAAAAAAATGTAAATAAAGACTAAAGATGAATTTGAATAACCACTCCTTCACGTTAAACACCAATCCAATGTGAGAGAATTTGCATCATTAAAGAATCTTATAGAATCGGGTTTATGTACCAAGTCATGAGATCTGAGACCCTCGAGTTAATATTGTCATCATATTTTCCCTTGATGTCATTTCCAACATATTTGGAGTGCAAAATTGTGTTCCTAGAGTCATGGACAATGGTCTTCTGTTGTTGTCATCGTCCAAATGCCCTGGACCAACTGCTATCACCTGTAACATACCAAGTATTACAAAAACATTATTCACTTTCAAAATTGTTAATCCACACCAAAGTATAAATCAATTAGGCCTAAGTATAGTGATCTTAATTAAATATTTTTTGTTGTATTTAGTGTTTCATGAAAATACACATAGGACAAGTCAGAATATGATAATCTAATACTACAACAATGAAGTAATACAAAGCTCGAGTATATATGGCACTGTAAAAACAAATTCACTCATCATCTTTGTATGGATACTCTTCTAGAACATGCTTGAAAGTTTTACCTGTAACTCAAACACACCATCACCTTCAAGCATATCACAAAGCCAAGTTACCTCAATCCTCATTGACATTTTTACATAAATATATCGGAATCATGTTTACAAGGAAATAAAAAATCTTAATGCCTCACCGTGATACTCAATTCCCAAGATATAACAGAAAACAAAATATTACATACCATACTCATTTTCCTCCAGGGCAATTTTAACTTGCCCAAGATGTGGAGATTATCAAGCTAAAGATTGGCTTTCTTTATCTCTATTGCTAAAAAAAAAACTCATTCATAAACTATTTAAAGATTTATATAGAATAGAAAAAACAACTCAAAAAGCAAAAGCTGATAAAACAATTTCCCTTTTTGTGTAACTATGCTACACAAACAACATAGGAGTCATCTATTTCATGTTTGAGAAAATTCTCATTTTCAAAAGACCACTGAGGAAGGATTCATTATTTTGTAAGAAAGATCTTTAGAAATCAGGAGAATGAAAAGCAAGAAAAGGTTCCAGCATGAAATTGTCTTATCTTCCATCAAGCACAACAGATGAAATACAAAGGTCAATGCTTACCTCATTTGTGCAGCTTTGCAACTGGCACTCCATAGTGCATCTTCTATAACTTACCTTCAACAACCCCTAATATTTCATCTAGATAAAATAGCAACTTCCAAATCATGTTTTGAACAATAAAATAGTCTAAATTCACATAGAAGTAAACCATCTCCATTTAAAGAAGTATTAGGATAGTTTGTGACCAATATATTGCTTTATTTACATACATTTCCCATTAGGTATTTTACATATAGAGTAGGTTGTACAATGACATTCTTCATATCTCACCCTTAAGAATCATTTATTATGACCAGTGTGGCAACAACTATAAGTTGCATTCAATTCAATCGATGTTATTTTACGTTCAGTCAATAAGAAGAGAACTTAAGTTGTACTCGTATCACATGTACAAACCCAAAAAGACTTAAATTCATGAAGTATGTTTGTATGGAACATGAGAGGAAAAAACTACCTTATAAGCCACCAAATCTAAAAATGCCGTGAATGAAGATTTCAACTTCGTCTGCATGGCAAAATCATAATAGTTAATATAAAGTAATAAGGATTGACTTATAACTTGAAACGCTGAAAACAAAACAATGTTATGGTGTTTGAATTCAATTGGCTAACAAAAATATTTCCTTTGACATCCCCTTTGTCTTCGCCTCCCTTTTGTCAATGACCTTCCTCATCGGATCAACAAATAAGGGAAAAAACCTGCAACAAAATACATAGAATCACCATGTTAAATTCAATAAAAATAAAACAAAAATCAATAAAAATTTAGAAAAAAGAAAAAGCATTCAAAGTTATAAAAAAAAAACAGTTTCATCTTTGCAGCATGTCTGAATTAGTGAGCATGTCCGACTTGTTCACACTTTTGTAGCCTCATTTCAATTATGAAAGAGAAAAAGGAAAAATCAGACGAAGTAGAGATGATGAAGGAGAAAGGAAAGCAAAAAAGTGATTTGAAACACGTTCTTGGACACGTGTTCTTCGGTCAACCATGGTTAAGAAGTGGAAAATTGGACACGTTTCATCCATTTAAATAGGGTTATTAGGGTAATTTTGGTTATACATTGTATTATTATATTAAGAATAGATATAATATTTTCAGATACAATATATTAAAACTATATGATTTATGAAGTATTCTGTTATTTTCTTAAAATAATATAAGGCTAGAAAGGAAAAGAAAATCAATTAATTAATTAAAGAAGAAGATATGTGTTAGATATTGTTTAGATATTGTTTGATATTATTAAGATATTGTTAGATATTGTTAATCACAATATCAAACAATATCTTTTGTTTACTCTATTTATTTTCAGTTACTCTTTTTAATTGTACCTTTCTCTATTATAAATATATTATCCTATGTGTGGTTTATACGCAAGGGAGATTAATCTTAATCCTTATTTTCTTTATTCTCAACATGGTATCTAGAGCTTAAGGTTTTTTTTCGTTGTCGTTGCCTCCGCCTCTGCCGCCACCACTGTTACTGCCACCGGAGCCGCCAGTGTCGGCGCCACCGCCACCGTCGCCCGTCGGAGCCGCCGTCAGAGTCGTCGTCGGAGCCATTGCCACCATCGCGTCGTCGAGCCCCATTATCGGAGTGTTAGTTCCGACCGATGACCATACGGTTCTAATCGTCCCTCACGCACAATTCGAAGTTGCACCTCTTCCAGTTCCTCCATGGCATCTTCCGCTGTCTCTTCCAGTTCTGAAATCTCTTCTGTTTCATCCAATATACTTGTTATGTTCAACAAATTTCTCAAATGGAATAAGGATCAACAGTCTTCCAGTTCCAGTACATCTGTTGCTCACACAGGTACATCTTTTGTTGGTCTGACTCGATCTTCTTCTGGTCCTTGGGTTTTTGATTCAGGAGCCACTGATCATATTACTGGTAACAAATCTTTGTTCTCTTCTTTATCCTCTACTAATCCTTTACCTTCTGTTACACTGGCTGATGGTTCTAGAGTCTCATCTCATGGTGTTGGCACTGCTAAACTTTTCCCTTCTTTAACCATTGATAATGTTCTTTATGTCCCTAGGTCTCCTTTTAACCTGTTGTTCATCAGTCGCCTAACTCGTTCTCTTGATTATGCTGTTTCTTTGACCAACAATTTTGTTTGTTTACAGGACCGGAGTTCGAAACAAGTGATTGGCACAGGATATGAGTCACATGGTCTTTATCATCTTCGTCCCTCTACACACGTTGGTGCAGTTATGGAGTCTCCCTCTCTTATTCATGCTTAGTTAGGTCATCCAAGCCTTGCCAAGTTACAACAGCTTGTCCCTGCCTTGTCCAAGTTGTCTCGTTTGGATTGTGAGTCGTGTCAATTAGGCAAGCATAGTCGTACTTCCTTTCCTCGTAATGTCACACGTGATGCTTCGTCCCCTTTTGCCTTGGTTCACTCTGACATTTGGGGTCCTAGCCACGTTAAGTCTACTTTAGGTTTTCAATACTTTGTTACTTTCATTGATGATTATTCCAGATACACTTGGTTATTTTTAATGAAATATCGTTCGGAATTATTTCATATCTTTCAATCTTTTTTTAATGAAATTAAAACTCCGTTCAGTGTTTCTATTAGAGTTTTGCGTAGTGATAATGACCGTGAATATCTTTCTCATTCTTTCAAACAATTTATGGCTTCTCACGGCATTCTGCATCAAACTTCTTGTGCTTATACCCCTCAACAAAATGGTGTAGCTGAACGTAAAAATAGACATCTTATGGAAACCACTCGCACTCTTTTAATTCATGGAGAGGTTCTTGAACATTTATGGGGTGATGCCATTCTTACTGCCTGTTATCTCATTAATCGTACGCCTTCTTCGGTTTTAAAGAATAACATACCTCATTCCATTTTATTCCCTCATGAGCCTCTTCATCCCTTACCTCTAAGAGTTTTCGGGTCTATATGTTTTGTTCATAATTTTAGTCCTGGTCTTGACAAGCTTTCTCCTAGATCACATAAGTGTGTTTTCTTAGGGTTTACAAGATCACAAAGTGGATACAAATGTTTTTCTCCTTTTCTTAACCGTTATTTTGTGTCTAAAGATGTCACCTTTAATGAGTTCTCACTTTACTTTAAGAGTCAATCTTCACCTTTGACTCCATCCAATCCTGACAACTCTTCTAATACCTTTAATGTTCCTATTATTTGTGACCCTCTTACTGTGTCTTCTTCACCCTCGGTTCCTGCTCCACAATTAACTGCTCCTCCACCACCTCTTTAGGTTTATAGTCGTCGTAACCGATCACAACCACTATCATGTGACTCCACTCAAGTGCCAACTACTCTATCTCTTCCAGCTCTGACACCTGAGTCTGACCTTCCCATTGCCCTTCGAAAAGGTATGCGTTCAACCCGTAATCCCTCTCTCCATTATATTGCTTTGAGTTATCATCGATTGTCATTACCTTTTTATACATGTCTTTCTTCTCTTTCTTCTATGACCATTCCAAAAATTGTCTGTGATGCTTAATTCATCTGTCATGGCCTGACGCCAACCAGGATGGGCAGCTGGTCCCATTGCCGTCTGGGAAATCTATTGTTGGTTGCAGATGGGTGTTTGCTATCAAAGTTGGACCTGATGGTACTATTGATCGCCTCAAAGCTCGTCTTGTGGCCAAAGGTTATACTCAAATTTTTGCGTTGGATTATGGAGATACCTTTTCCCCTGTGGCAAAGATGGCTTGAGTTCGTTTATTTATCGCCATGGCTGCTTTTCAACAATGTCCTCTTTATCAACTAGATGTTAAAAATGATTTCCTCAATGGTGATTTGCAAGAAGTCTATATGGAGCAACCTCCTGGATTTGTTGCTCAAGGGTAGTCTTCTGGGATCGTATGTCATCTTCGCAAATCCCTATATGGCCTAAAACAATCTCCTAGGGCCTGGTTTGGAAAGTTTAGTAATGTTGTTCAGCAATTTGGTATGACTCGGTGTGAAGCAGATCATTCTGTCTTTTATCAACACTCGAGTGCTGGATGTGTTTACTTGATAATATATGTTGATGACATCGTTCTTACAGGGAGTAACAACCATGGCATCTCTCAGTTGAAACAACATCTCTATCACCATTTTCAGACCAAAGATCTTGGCAAACTCAGATATTTCTTGGGTATTGAGGTGGCACAGTCCAATGATGGTATTGTTATATCTCAGAGAAAGTATGCCATGGATATTCTGGAGGAAACTGGGTTGATGAGTTCTCCATTTCCTTTGCAGTCAGTGTGGTAAGCCAATTTCTTAATTCTCCATGCGAAGATCATTGGAATGCAGTCATTCGTATCTTGAAGTATATTAAAAAATCCCCTGGAAAAGGATTGTTATATGGTTCTAATAACCATACAAGAGTTGTTTGCTATTCAGATGTTGATTGGACAGGATATCCTTCTGATAGAAGATCTACATCTGGTATTGTGTCTCCATTGGTGGTAACTTGATCTCGTGGAAAAGTAAGAAACAGAGTGTTGTAGCAAGATCCAGTGCAGAAGCAGAATATAGAGTTATGGCCTCAGTTGCCTGTAAACTTGTTTGACTCAAACAATTGCTTAAAGAGTTACAATTTGGAGATGTTACCCAAATGACAATTGTGTGTAATAATCAGGTTGCTCTTCATATTAGCTTTAATCCTGTCTTTCATGAGAGGACCAAACACATTGAGATTTATTATCATTTCATTTTCGGGAAAAAATCATGTCTGGAGACATCACTACTGAGTTTGTTAACTCAAGTGATCAATTAATAGATATTTTTACAAAGTCTTTATGAGGGCCTAGAATTGATTATATTTGTAACAAGCTTGGCACATACAATTTGTATGCTCCAGCTTGAAGGGGGTGTTAGATATTGTTTAGATATTGTTTGATATTATTAAGATATTGTTAGATATTGTTAATTACAATATCAAACAATATTTTCTATTTACTCTATTTATTTTTAGTTACTCTTTTTAATTGTATCTTTCTCTATTATAAATAGATTACCCTATATGTGGTTTATACACAAGGGAGATTAATCTCAATCCCTATTTTCTTTATTCTCAACAATATGGAATAAGAAACTTATCAAGTCTGGATGAAAACAAAAATCTTGATGCAAATAATGGTTGCAATATAATTAAGCAAAATTAAAAGAAGAATTTGCTATAAATTTGAGTTACGATAAAGGAAGTAAAAGGACAAAATAATAAAATTTATAATAAATAAAGATTTGATAAAATTATAGTTTGTGGTATAATTTAGTTCAAAGTAAATATTACTTACAATAAAATATTCTTATATTATTCTGATGACAACAATAAAACTTATTTATCCTCACTAATTATTACAAAAATTTGATTCAAATCTTTCTCATGTAAAATAAAATGAAAAATATTGATTGAAAAGAGTATTTGGATATTGTTTAGATATGATATTATTTTACATTATATTTGTTCTTTTTTTCTTTATCATAGCTCTTGTGTATGAAAAACGAAAATTGAAAATATCAATTTAAATAAATGGAGGTATCGAATCACCCATATTTATTCTTTACTATGATTACTACAATCTTTCTAAGTATAAGTTGAAATAGGAACATCATTGACAATTCACTTGCTTTCGAAGGGACGAGCCTGTCAACCCTAATATTCATTTCAACTATTAAAGTCCTAATTGTTCTAGAAGGACCCATTGTACTTTCTACATGCCTCCCACATTGTACATTAATTCCCAAATTGATATGCTCCCTCAAACTATATGTAAGAGTGAGTAGGAGTAATAAAGTAAAGAATAATAGATAAATAAAATTTTTCATGTAAAATATGTAAATTATATATGTGTGTTATGTTTCTTCCTCGAACTATGTAAGGGAGAGTAGGACCAATGAAGTAAAGAATAATAGATAAATATAATTTGTCATGTAAACCATGTAAATCATATATGTGAGTGTTATGTTGTTGTTAATAACTGAGAAATCACGAACAAAAGGTACTTCCTGAGGCATGTAAATTCATTGCCCTTAAGGACTTATCCGCGATGTGTTGCGCAAGCCCACAGGATACAACAGGAACTTCTCGGATCTTCCGAGGATCTCAGAACTAACAAGAAAGTACTCTTGAAAGAGTAAATAATTAGACCCAGAATTATGAGGGAAAAGAAGAACTAGAAAATATAATAGAAGATATAGAAGAGAAGAAAGAAAGCTCAAGTGGTGTGTTTTTTGGAGGAGGCAAATGACATCTATTTATAGATGGGGAGGAGCATGCAAGCCCATGGCCAGCTGAGAAAGCAACGATGCTATTTTAAAACCACAATCAAAACGGTTCTTAATCATTATGGCCAAATCCAAACTGAAAATTTGCAAAGTTTATGAGTGCAACGTAACATTAAAATTGTTGTTTCACATCTTTTGAAATGGAATAATGACGTTTATTTACAACAATCCCCCACACATTGCAAAAGATAAGAAAGAAGAAAATTTTGGGTCTCATAAGATGTAATGCATCGGAGCTGGTATAACAAGCTATATGAACCAGTCCTAGACAGATAAACTTAACACATAGTGTAGATGGTATAGCAAGCTATATGAACCAAAGACACTTGATGTGTGTTAGTGGTTTATTAATCACAATACACCCCCACAAACCTTGTTAACGCTGTGTTGCGCTTACTAGGCCATGTGCGTGCCCGGTATTCATGAGTGCTCTAGAGATCATGCCAAGATCTCATACAAGCGACCCCACTTGACACTCATATAGGTGATTTCATCAAGTGTATGCTGCAAATCATACACTACCCATAAGGGATATGAAAATCATTAAAACTTTGTTTAAACTAAAATTCTTATACCACATAGAATTTTAATTTACAAAGTTTAACCTCTCAATAAAAATGCAGTCTCTAGCACTTTCACATACAACATAGGAATGGACATAATTGATTTAAAAATCAATTTAGTGCTATCAGAACTAACAAGTGACTTGTTTTTACCCATATGAACCTTATTCATGGGATCTCCAATCTCAAAGGTTGGGTTACCATCACTTATTTGTTTGCAAGTGGCTTAAGTCCCATTCCCCTCGATGTTTCTAAAATCATATTTCTTCCTAGGGGTTTTGTTAGAGGATCTGCTAGATTCTGTTCTGACTTCACATAATCAATGGAAATAGTTCCACTCTTTAGCAACTGCTTAACTAGATTATGTCTCAATTGTATATGCCTATTCTTTCCATTGTAGTTTTTGTTTTTAGCTATAGCTATTGCCGATTGGCAATCACAATGTATAGATACAGATGGGGTTGGTTTCATTCCTAAAGGAATGTTTGGTAATAATTTTTTCAACCACTCAGCCTCACTACCAGCCAATTCGAGAGCAACAAACTCAAATTCCATTGTTGATCTTGCAATAATTGTTTGCCTGGCTGATTTTTATGTAATCGCACCACCCCCAAGTGTGAATACATAACCACTAGTGGACTTTGTCTCATCTGAATCAGAGATCCAGTTAGCATCACTGTACCTTTCTAGTACTACGGGAAATCCACTATATTCAATGGCATAATCCATTGAACCTCTTAAGTATCTCATAAGCCTTCCAAGTGCATCCCAATGCTCTTGATTAAGACATTGAGTGTATCTACTCAGTCTACCTACTGCATAAGCAATATCAGGTCTTGAAAAGCTCATTAAGTGCAGTAAGCTCCCAATTATCTGAGCATACTGAGGTAGAGAAATAGATTCTCCTCTATTTTTCATTAATTTAGAGTTAGCATCATAAGGGGTACTCACAGGTTTAAAGTCATAATATCCAAACTTCCTAAGAAGTTTCTCAATGTATTGTTCCTGAGATAGTAATATACTATCTCCCTTCTTTATGATTCTAACACCTAAAATCACATTTGCTTCACCCATGTCTTTCATTTCAAACTTAGATCCTAGAAAAAATTTAGTTCTAGAGACTATATCAATGCATGTACCAAAAATTAACATGTCATCCACATACAAACATATAATGACACAATCACCATTTTCAGATTTAGAGTACACACATTTATCAGCATCATTAGGTGAAAAACCATCACAAAGTAACACATTATCTAGTTTTTCATGCCACTGTTTTGGTGCTTGTTTTAACCCATACAAAGATTTTAAAAGTTTACACACCTTATTTTCTTGACCAGGGACAACACACCCTTCAGGTTGAGTCATATAAATTTCCTCCTCTAGTTCACCATTCAGAGTAATCTATGTTAGGTTTCTAAGTAAAACCTTTCGCTACTAATCTTGCCTTATATTTATCTATGGATCCATCAGGGTGATACTTTTTCTTAAAGATCCACTTACAACCAATGGGTTTTGCTCCTTTAGGCAAATCTATTAAGGTCCAAGTATTATTTTTCTCAATTGATTCAATTTCAGTCTTAATAGCCTTATTCCATTGTTTTGCATCAAGAGCACTAGTAGCCTCTAAAAAACTTGTTGGATCATTTTCAACTAGATAAGTATAAAAGTCATCTCCAAAAGAAGTTTCTTTCCTTTGCCTTTTACTTCTTCTTAAACCCTCACTCATGGCATTACTATAAGTATCTATAGGTTGTTCAGATGTATCACTAACCTTTACAGGAAATATATGTTCAAAAAACTCAACATTTTTTGTCTCCACAATAGTATTATGTTCAATCACATCACTTTTAAGAACTAGAAACCTATAGGCAGCACTATGTTCAGCATAACCCAAGAACATACAATCAGAGGTTTTAGAGCTTATTTTCCTTTTCTTAGGATCGGGTAACATTACTTTAGCTAGGCATCCCCACACTCTTAGATATTTAAGATTAGGTTGATACCCTATCCATAACTCATAGGGAGTTTTACCCGTTTTCTTATGAGGTATCCTATTTTGTAAAAAACATGCAGTAAGAAGGGCTTCTCCCCAAAGGTTATCAGGTGCATTAGAACTAATAAGCATGACATTCATCATTTCCTTAAGAGTTCTATTTTTCCTCTCAGCTACTCCATTAGACTCAGGTGAATATGGTGGGGTTACTTCATGGATAATACCTTCTTTTACACAAAAGTCATTAAATAAAACATATTCACCACCTCTATCTGATTTAATCCTTTTAATTTTCTTATTCAATTGATTTTCTACTTCAGTTTTATAAGTTAAAAACACATCAAAGGCTTCATCCTTACGTTTGATTAAGTACACTTTGGTGTATCTAGAATAATCATCTATAAAGGTTACAAAATAATTTTTACCACCTCTAGACATGGTTTATTTTAAATCAACTAGATCATTATGAATTAACCTTAACAATTCTGTTTGACGTTCTACAGAATAACATGTTTTCTTAGTTATTTTGGATTATACACATACATCACATTTACCACTTTGTTTATCATGCATATTAATTAATCCTAGTCGTTGCAATTTCATAACATACGAGGAATTCACATGTCCTAATCTAGCATGCCACACATCATATGAGTCAACGATATAAGTAGAAGAACATGATTCATTTATAATTTCTGAAATATTGAGTACAAAGAGACCTTGATCACAATATCCCTTCCCCACAAAAACATTATGTTTTGTCATTACAATCTTGTCAGATTCGAATGACACTTTAACCCCCACTTTTCCCAGTAGTGCTACAGAGATTAGATTAACTCTGATAGAGGGCACATGTAGCACATCACTCAAGGCTAGAGTCTTCCCATATGTGAGTTTTAGAAGAAGCTTTCCTTTTCCAATGATTGGAGTTATCCTGGAATCACCAAGATAAACATGTTCTTCTCCATCCCTTACACTAGTGTAGGAGGTAAAAGC
This sequence comes from Vigna unguiculata, assembly GCF_037176805.1. Taxonomy (NCBI): domain Eukaryota; kingdom Viridiplantae; phylum Streptophyta; class Magnoliopsida; order Fabales; family Fabaceae; genus Vigna; species Vigna unguiculata. Next base: position 7,609,826 of record NC_140793.1, on the reverse strand, counting down.
ACTCTTGTTTGCATAGATGTGCCTGGTAGCACCAGAGTCTACCACCCACTTGCTCACATTGGTAATCAGATTTACTTGAGAAACGACCGCAACTATAGTATCATCTTCCCCTTGGGCTATATTTGCCCTAGGAGGATTGTCGTTTCTTGCTCTGTGCCTGCACTGAGGTGCATGATGGCCTGGTTTCCCACATACGAAGCAATTACCCTTTTTCTTAAAGACGGGGTTAGATCCATTGGGACGGGAATTTCGAAAGTTATTTTTCCTTTTGTGATCAGGTTTGTTCTCGTACCTTTTTAAAGCAGGTTTGTCTTCTACCATATTTGCCTTTGCGGATAAAGCTTTGGCCCTTGTAGCAACACTCTTCTTCCTGTTGGTGTCTTCTATTATGATGTGTGTAATGAACTCTTGAAGCATCATTTACTTGTCTTTTATGTTTCAGTTGTTGTTTATAGTCAGTCCAGGATGACGGTAATTTCTCGATCAAAAGTTCTGAAACAAACTCATCAGGCAGGAGTATGTTCTCTGCTTTGATATCTTCAAGTAACTTGTGATATTCGTTGATTTGAATCTTTATGTCTTTATCTTCGATCATCTCCCAACGGTAGTAATTCCCTATGACGAACCTTTGTCGGACGACATCCTCAACAGTATATTTGAGAATCAACGAATCCCAAATTTCTTTCGCTTCCATATATGAGCAATACACATCGAACAAATCATTAGACAAGGCGCTAAGTAAGGTGTGTCAGCATACCTTGTTTGCATAAGTCCAATCTTCAACTTGTTTGGCACTGGATTCGTCAGGTTTTGAAGTTGAGAGAGCCACAACTACTTCATACATGTCTAGAAGAGTAGACACACGTTCTTGCCAGCGTCGGAAGTTCTGCCCAGAGAATACCTCAATTTTTGATACATCCAGAAATGGTTTCGCAAAGACGGTCGGAGTTCCGGAACTATTTTGATTCTCCAGCGTAGTAGAGTTGTTGTTGTTGTCAGCCATAAGTCCTTAAGATTGTTGTTAATAACTGACAAATCACGAACTAAAGGTACTTCCTGAGGTGTGTAAATTCACTGCCCTTAAGGACTTATCCGCGGTGTGTTGTGCAAGCCCCTCAGGATACAACAGGAACTTCTCAGATCTTCCGAGGATCTCAGAACTAACAAGAAAGTACTCTTGAAAGAGTAAATAATTAGACCCAGAATTAGAAGGGAAAAGAAGAACTAGAAAATATAGTAGAAGATATAGAAGAGAAGAAAGAAAGCTCAAGTGGTGTGTTTTTTGGAGGAGGCAAATGACATCTATTTATAGATGGGGAGGAGCATGCAAGCCCATGGCCAGTTGAGAAAGCAACGGTGCTATTTTAAAACCACAATCAAAACGATTCTTAATCATTATGGCCAAATCCAAACTGAAAATTTGCAAAGTTTATGAGTGCAACATAACATTAAAATTGTCGTTTCACATCTTTTGAAATGGAATAATGACGTTTATTTACAACATATGTTCCCTCCTCAAATTATGTAAGGGAGAGTAGGACCAAAGATGTAAAGAATAATAGATAAATAAAATCTTTCATGTAAAACTTGTAAATTATATATGTGTGTGTTATGTTCCCTCCTCACACTATGTAAGGGAGAGTAGGAGTACCAATGAAGTAAAGAATAATAGATAAAAAAAATCCTCATGTATCTCGTAAATCATATGTATGTGCCTCAGGTGGGTCACAAATTTATTAGGTCTAAAGTAATTTAATTAAGAAAAAAGAAAAAGTAAATATTTTTCTTTATGGACTCCCAACCCATTATGAAATTTAAAATTATTCAACCATTTTCAGGTTTTTTAGGAGGGAAATAAAGTGGGAAATAGAGAGAGAGAGAGAGAGAGAGAGAGAGAAGTTCTAAGTGCCTCTAGTGGGAAAGGAAAAAGAAGCCACCCGAGAGAGTGGAGAAGAAGGAATAAGGAACTCTTGTATCTATGAAAGTTTGTGCAAAGAAGCTACCTTTGAGAAAATGTTTTATTTCTCATCTCATATATTGGGGTTCCTCTATTGTTTAGTTAAGTACTTATTGAGGTTTACTTGTGTTGTTATCCACTTTTGGTGTACCTATTAATTATTATTAGTGGAAGATTTTACTAGACTAGACCCTATGGGTTTTCCCTTCATATTAAGTTTTTCCCACGTTAAAAAGTTTTGGTGTTTACTGGTTTATCTTTTCTCTATTTTATGCATTTTATTATTTTGCATATTATTTATATAGGGAATATTTGATTTGGGTATTTTCTTCTACCTTTCTATTTGTTTGTTATTTTTATTATCTTCCCAATAACTATAATCAAAGCTCTAATTAGGAGCTTTGGTTTGTGCTGTGAAGATAAGAGATATTGATGTGATTAAATTGGATTCTATAAGTTATTCAATATAGAAATCCCACATGAAAGATTGTTATTTGGCATAGACCTATATGATTCTAGGAATAAGTTGTTAAACCAACAAATAAATTTGATGGAGATTGGAAGAAGATAAATAAGAAGACTATTGGCATGACCAAGCAATGGAAATATCAATTTATTTATCATCATGTGTCGAGTGAGACTTTTTCTTACAATTTATGGAAGAGATTAAGTGAGTTGTTTGAGTCTAAAAATTCTTTGAACAAGGCATTCCTTATTAGGAAGCTAGTAAACTTGAATTACAAGGATGGTTCCTGAGTGGCATAACACTTATGGAGTGTTTGGATGAGGCAATTCAAGAGGGTGATTCATTTATTTAGAGAATTTGAAATTCTTTGTAATGAAATGTTTTGTTTGGATAGAGAAATTAAAAATCATTTAAAATGCATGCATTTTTTTGAAGTATTTCAATTAGCTAAATTAGAAGAAATTCAAATATCCTTTAAAAATGTGGACTTTGAAATTCTTCTCACTCAACCTCACACTTTGAACTCAATTCCAAGCGAACTCGACAAACCCGACAACCATGATAGGTTGGGCTGGCCATATGATCCAGACAGATCAGACCGACCGGACAAGATAAACGGGTCGATCAGGCCCAACAATCCAGACGAGTCGGGCATGCTCGATGACCCAAACGCACCGGGTGACTTGATGACATATACGGGTTGGGCGAACTTGACAACTCAAACAGGTCAATCAAGCTCAACCACCCACATCATCCGGGTGGGCCCAACGACCAAGATGGGTCAAGTGGGCTTGACGACCTAGTGAAGCCAAGCCAGGCCAATGACCTAGACAAGGCAAGTTGGGTCGGGTTGTGTCGGGCCAGGTTTGAACTTGATAGGCACGACCAGTAGGTATGGGCCGGCAGGCTAGTTTGGATCATCAGGTCGACCTAACTTGTTTGGGTTTTCCGGCCAGCCCGGCCCATCTGGGTCGTCGGTCAGACCAATTCGGTTGTGTAGTCGGGTCAGGCCAACCCATCTGGGTCGTTGAGCCCGTTTCCAAATTTATCATGAATTCACAACATAATTAAGCCTAAAATAAATATTATAAAAATTAAATTTTATTTCACAAGAAATTCAATTGTTTTTTCCAAACAAGAAATTGAAATGCAAGGTATTTTAATTTATTTATCCAAACAAGTTATTTAGAAAATGAAGGGGATTTAATTACAAGCAATTCAAATACAAAGCATTTCAATTTCTGAGCATTGTTGAAATGCTCCATCCAAACACAAGGTTAAGAAATTTTCAAAATATGGTGAATCAATTGACCACTATGGAGATTTTATTAGATGATGAGCTACTTGCATTATTGTTGCTTAGCTCATTACTAGATAGTTAGGAGACATTGGTGGTATCTTTAAGAAACTTTGTTCCTAATGGAAAACTGACTTCTGACATGGTCAATGATAACGTTTTAAATGAATAAACTAGGAGGAAGGGCAACAATAATGACTTTGATCACCCATAGGTTTGTTAAGGATTGGTAAACAAGATAATTCATGAGCATATATTTCTAAGCTTATGCCCTGCTTTTTTATCATCATTTCTTCCTCCCATTGTTGCTTGATTAACAAGTTTAATCTAGGTATCCTTTCTTCTTCCTGTTATTGATGTAACATCCCGTCAGGATATTACGGGTTTAAATAATAAAATAAAATAAGAAAATAAAAAATCATTAATTATAAATTCATTTCCCAAAAACCCATGAAATTTCAAAATTTTATTTACTTCAATAATAATTCTAAAATTCTTGAATATAATTACTATTACCATTAACAAATAGTCCAATAATATTAATAATTACAACTGATTTGAAATCATAAAGACAATGTAAAACTCTAAGAAAATTGCCCCAAGACTAGCCCCACTCCGGCTCTATGCCTCACCAGATTCACCTGCAACACCATTTGCTCACGTATACTGCATATACGATCATCGCCAAACACAAGCAGATAGGGTGAGCTAACAGAATAAACATATAAATATAAACACATTTATATATATCACACAAACACACCAAAGGAATCTTTTCCCCTGATTCCACACCACATGGCCACAACCATGTCAATCATGTTCTACGTCTTCTAGTGAGTACCCCAAGGTGTCTTGCTGCCATACCTATCGGCCACAATCGATAGAGCACATGCGAGAAACCATGCTACAGATCATACACCATAACACCAGGTGGAGTTCCAAAATACGAACATAGTTCGTAACGTCCCAAGACTACCAAACTCGTCAGCTAACTACTGAGGACGCAATCTATCTGGACCCATCTGTACTGGCCACAACCAGCACACTCACACCGGCAACACTCGCCAACCCTAGCTCAACTCAAGGGTTCCTCGTGTTCATCCGCCATCCCGAGCTCAACTCTAGGGATGTCATTCCGAGCTCAACTCGAGGAATACCACGTGCTTAACCCCTATTTCGAGCTCAACTCAAGGGATACGTTCCGAGCTCAACTTAAGGAACACCAGCAAGCCGACCTTTAAGATATCCTAGAAGCCTTGTAGATCATGCACATCATAACAAGTATAACACCAATCTGCTGCAGCAAAATCGCCTGGCGGGGGACACGTACTGCCAAGAGTTGCCGCTTCCAGATCGCTTGGCGGGGGACATGTACCGCCAGGTGCTAAGCGCCTTAGTCTTCACTGCCACTACAACTATCGCCTAGCGGGACTTCCTCTACCGTCAGGCGCCACGCGCCTTAGTATTCACTGAACTATAAACTCCACCTGGCGCACCCCTCCTTACGGCGAGGCGCTACACCAGTACTTGCACATTACTGGTTTTAGTTCAGGTTCAAGCACACTTCACACAGGTTGCTCTCATTTGCTCTCATTCTAGAGTACCCCTAATGAAAAGCATTGCCATCTATAATGTTACAAGCCTTATAGCATCTCACATGTGCATTCATCCCCTAGTCATATAGACCATCGCAAGCATGCTCAAACAAAATATAAGCAGCAACATTCTAACAATTTTAAGCACACGATCTTATGCACCAATGCAATTTAATATTGACACCCATGCCTTCACCAAACCAATTCTCCAAAATCAGCAATATTAAGTAATGTATATCTCTAGCTACTGACCTTCAAATCCAATCTCCACCGTTCAAAGTGAAGAACCACATGTTATGGACCACCTGTCAAAATTTCACCTAAATCGAAAGGTTAACGAACTGGGAAATGTAAATTTACGAAAATTGCACAAACCAAAAAAATTGTGGCGCCTAGCGCCTAGAATCAGGAATGTGGCGCCTGGTGGGACTGAGCTAGCGCCGGGCGGTTCCTGTTCCGCAAAAAATACGAAAAACAACGTTTTTCATGAATCAGAGCGCCACTTAACTCTGGTATGACGCCTGGCAGTTAATTGAGTGCCGCCAGGCGGTTCCTACTGTTCCAGGAACCCAGAAATATCCTCAGCACCTGCTAACTTTATCCATTTTGCTTTACCTTCAAGACGTAACCCCGAAAGCTATTTTCCCTCAATTTCAACCCATATCATGCCTTACCATTACACCTTAAAGCTTCCTAATTACAGTATTTCCAATTTAACATATTTTCCCTTTATTTTATTCCACCTGAACTCTCAAGTGCACCCTTCTACTCGAACCCCACTGCACCAGTCACCAAAACCACTGGCACCGCCATCACCTGGCGGCTTATATCTTGTTACCAGGCGGTGCATCATTTCTGGGAAATTCCAGAATCTGGTCTCGCACACTGCGCGAGTTCTAACTCCAATAAACCATCCTTGTTCATCAATTTTCCACTCATTTTACCTTCATCATATACTTATGATTAATAATCCTATGTTAAACGTCCAACATACATGATTTCCTTATTTTTACTTACTTAATTTAATCAATACAAAAAGTCCCAAATTCTCGAACCCTAAAATCCTACACACGAATTTTTCATCTAATTAACTCTCGATCACATGGATTTCAAGGCGATATGATGCCTAACCATTCATAAACAATTAGGACATGATTGCTCCCTAATCAGAATCCTCCCAGAACTCCAAAATCATCAAGATTAAACCAAAATTAGTTTTCGTCGTCTAGCGGGTGTTCATCACCGCCAGGCAATTCAACAAAACCCAGAAAACTAGATGAATTAGTCACGCGTCGCTTGGCGGTCGGGACCTTATTTCAAGGGACTCCTCTTCAGGAACCCAATATTATGCAGAAATTGATGTGTCGCCTAGCGGCTAATCATCAGTCTGCCAGGCAGTTTCTGGAAATTTCTACAAACTCGTGAAATCCAGAGAAAACCAGAAGGTACAAGATCGATATACATGCATTACACAATTCATGCAATAATTTAACTTTTAAACGCAATGACAACACCCCTAACATGGTTTCCTTTGCTTAAAACTTGAGTAGCCCTTGCTTCTCCCTTATCTCCAATAGCCTTCCTTAGTTCTCCTCAATTTAGCTTCAATGCCTCACTCAATACACTCACCTTACTCTGATTTTCGTATTCTTTTACCCATCCAACAAAACCAGCCATAAAACCTCTCTCTTTTTCCCTTAATTGGCCAATAATTGGTGTCTTAATGTGGGATTAATGATACAAAACGAAATTACAATTAAACTAAGGTTAATTCCATTCAATTTGTTGTCTTATGATGGTTTTCCAACCCTCCCTTGGCTACTAGAGTTTCCTTGCCCTTTCACCTTCATGTCAAAGAACATTTTGGCAAAAATAAAGTTTAATTTAGGTTCACCAAGGTTTGAACCCCTCACCATGCCAAAGCCAAATTAATGTTCAACCATTTAACCAATTCATGTTTCATGATGATTAATATAATTTTATGATTATATTATCACTCAACATGCTCTAGCATATTATTAAAAACAATAATAATTAAATAACACACAAACGGCATACATATGACTTGAATCCAAGTCCTCTCACACATTTAAGTACTCTCAATCATTTAAGCTAGTACTTTTCCACATCATAGCAATCCGCATTAAATCCCTTAAAGGCTCCTACTACTCGCATTTATTAAATAATTATTTAATTAATTATTTAAATTTCTCGGGTCTTACAGTTGATGCCATTGATCTTTGATGAATAATTCTTCCTTAGGTAATAAACAATAAGGGGAAAGTTATTCCTTTTTTCATTGACAATTCAGAATGCTCTCTTATTTCTTTCTCTTTTTCTCTCTTCTCTTCCTTCTCTCTTTTCTTCCTCCTCTTTTTTTCTAGTCTCTTCTTTCTTTTCTTTTTCTCTCTCTTTTCTTTTTCTTTTCTCTCTCCTTCTTTCTCTCCCTCTCTCCCTTTCTCTTCTTTCTCTTCTTTTTCTTTATTTTCTTTTTCTTCTTTTTCTCTCTTTACATTTTCTTCATTTTCTACAAGTGATTCCTTCTCATGTGCTCTTTTTAGTTTCCGCTCTTACTTTCTTTTCAATACATCTAATTTGTGCATTGTCCTTTCTTCCTCCTCTTTCAAGTATAAAATGTAGTTCTTTAGGTCTTCATTCGTCATGGGACTTACATCCCCGTTAGGACATTGATGAGTTTCATGCCTATACCCTTCACATTTGGAACATCTTAGTGCACATAAGTTTAAGAAAACCTAGAAACTCTAAAAGAAAACCTAAAGCCCAAAAACACATAAACACAAATTATTATTTTTTTTTAAACTATTCTTCAAATGTACTCATGATCTTCATGTTCTTTAAGTTTCCTCCTTCATGTAACATTATAAGCTTCAAGGACACGTGTTTTTATCTTCGACCTTATCATAGATTCTTTGAATTGTCAATGTTCTTCCTTAAGTTCTTCTTATACATGTTTAGGAGATAGTCCTGTATCATGTTTACGATGTAAAAATTGAAAGAATAACATGGAGGAATAACAATATAAGGAGAATACTTTTCAAGGAAACACATGAAGTTTCGTCCACAACCTTAAAAAACACAACAAATTCTCATATTATGCACATATCCAAACATCAGACTAAGAAGAAAAGGTGGATATGGTTGAACCAGATGAAGGACAACATATTTTGGGAGATTATGCAACGTTCACAAGGCCACTCAATTTCAACACCATTGTTAGGCCAACGATAGTTGCACCAAATATGAAGAGGAAGTCTGCTCTTATACATCTGGTGTAGAACAATCATGTTCATTGGGTTATCTCATGAAAACACATAAACTAGGTACTTGATGATGTTATTCACTTTCCCTAAGAATAGCTTGACTGTATGGGATGATCTGGTTCAAATATTTCTTCAAAATTGTTTCCCTCAATATAAGGTTAATCAAGGAAAGCAAGAGATTTCATCGTTTCGAAAAGAGTATGATGAATCATTGAGCCAATCATGGGAATGATTCAAAGGGCTATTAAGGAAGACACTTATGCATGGATTTGATGATCCAACCTAAATCAACATATTTCCTAAGGGACTTAGAGAACAAACCAAGTTGATGTTGGATGCCTCAGTTTGAGGCATGATAAAATCCAAGACACTAGCTGAAGCCAAAACTTTGATAGGGAACACGCTTCAAATGATTACTAAGTGCATAGTGTAAGACCCGTGGAATTTAATTAATTAAATAATTAATTAATTAATAAATGCGAGAGGGAAGAACATTTATGACATTAAATTATGGTTGGTATGATGTGGAAAAGTGCTAGCTCAATTGGTTGAGCTTTATATGTGTGAGAGGACTTGGGTTCAAGTCCTATGTATGCTAATTTTTATGTTATTGTTGTTATTATTTAAATATATGTTAATCATGTTATAGAATGATATGATATCTGAATTGGATTTGTTAAGCATGAAATATGATTGGTTGAATTGGTTGTGCTCTTGAATTGTGATTGAGTGGTCATGGATTCAAACCTTGGAGAACTTGAATTAAACTTAAGTTTTTGGCATATTTTTGACTTTGGCGAGAATATGAAAAGTTGAGAGAAACCCTAGTTGAAGGGAAGATTGGTGGTGGCTGAAAAATAGCCATAAGGAGACAATGAATGTCATTAAACAACTCAATTTAAGTCTCATTTTCGTTTTAGGTAAATGACCTAGTTTTAGGCATCCTTTAAAAAGAAAAGTTGGTTAATTGAGAGGGTTTTGCGAGGTTGGAATTATACTCAAACTTAGAACAGGAAAATAATTGAGATTGGTGAGGTTGAGTGAGGTGTTGGGACTGGATAAAAGAAGAACCAAGGAGGGTTGGGTGATCAAGGGAAGATTTTCAAGTGTCAAAGGTTTAAGCGAAGGAAACCAGGTTAGGGGAGCTGAACCATGCCTTATATAGTTTTATGCATAATTGTGTGATTGAAAGTATGTATGTTCATGGGCCTTAACTGTTGCATTGAAATTCTGAGTTTTTGGAAAATTTCCAGAAACCGCCTGGCGGGCTGTTCATAGTCGCCAGGCGGCACATATAGTGTAAGCTTGTTCTGGGTTCCTGGGAAGGAACCGTCTGGTGGTACATACCCGACCGTCAAGCGACACATGTTAATTTCACCATTTCTGGAATTTTATTATGAACTGCTTGGCGGTGATGAACAACCGCTAGGTGACGCGAACTGATTTTATCGATTTTTGTATATTCTGGGTTCAGGGGTGAGTATGATTGGAGGAAAATTAAGTGGTAAATGTTAGGGGATGTTATACCATGTGTCTTATTGATTTTGAGTGTAATTGAAGTCGTAAATTGATGGAATAGTGTACATGAGCTCTAAGGTTGAATGTTGGGATATCATTAGTTATGATTCGATATTGGATACTGTGAATTTGTAGTAGGAATAATTGATTAATATGATTAAGTCTGAGTTGTTCTGATTGTGATTGAATCTGAGCGGGGACTGATGGAGATTAACAAAGAAGGAAGAATGGCAGAGTTAGGGGTGCTGGGAAAGAATCTGGAAATTTCTAGATGGTATGCACCGCCTGGCGGCACGGGGCTTGCTGCCTGGCGCCGACGCAGACGTTATAACACAAGGCCGATGAAACAAATGTTAAGGGTCTGGGTAGTTGTTCTAGAAAGAATTAGTTCAATACGATGAAATTGGGGTCGGGAAATTAATAGGTTATGAGTTGTTTTCTACTTTAATTGTGGTCAAGTATGTTGGGTAGGTTTTTGTGAATATAAGAACACAAGAATTGTCAATATCCTAGGGAAGGATTAAAAATGGTTTGATCAGGTGCTATGGTTGTGGTGGGGTTGAGTTAATTGCCATAGTGACTGTAAGAATTAAATAAGATAGGGGCATGGGATGATGCGTTGGTTTCAACAAGTATGAAGCCTTGAAAATGGTAAAATGAGGGCAAGCTATTAATCAAAGAATTGTTATTGCTTGAGGGAAAGAACAAAATATCTGAATTGGTATTAGCAACTCGGCTAGCTTGGGTTTTCAAGTACTATTCATAGTAAAGTTTTAGAATAGGGACTGTTAGAATAGCTTGGCTGAATTCTTAAGAAATGATATGGTATGATCAAATGGTAAGTTTTACATTTGGTACCAAAAACCTATTAGTATTGGGAAAAATATGAGTTAGAGAACATAAACCAAAAGAGACTGTTGTACTGATACAACGCCTGGCGAGAGTGGGAAGCCGCCAGGCGATAACCAAGAAAACAGAGAGCACTGGACCATAGGCGCCTGGCGGCGCGAGTGGGTCTGCCAGGCGATAGCGTGTCAATAGAGGGCAACTAAGTGGTGGGCGCTTGGCGATGATGGCCTTTCCGCCAAGCGGTACATATAGTGACGCTGATTTTAAGGCGCTAGGCGCCTAGCGGTACGCGACACCTGCTAGGCGGCACATGTCCGCCGCCAGGCAATTTGTACTGTTGCAGCTTGAAATTGTTGATTTCATATGTGTGATCTACGAGGCTTCTAGTGATGCTTTAAAGGTGGGATTGTTGGGTTCCTTGAGTTGTGGCTCGGGATAGGGTTTAAACACGTGGTATTCCTTGAGTTGTGGCTCGGAATAACATCTCTTGAGTTGTGGCTCGGGATGGCGGATGAACACAAGGAACCCTTAAGTTATGGCTCGGGTTGGCGAGTGTTGCCGGTGTGAGTGTGCTGGTTGTGGCCAGTACGGATGGGTCCATATAGATTGTCGTCCTCAGTAGTTAACTGACGAGTTTGGTAGTCTTAGGACGTTGCGAACTATGTTCATATTTGGGAACTCCACCTGGCGTTATGGTGTATGATCCGTAATATGGTTTCCCGCACGTGCTCTATTGGTTGTGGCCGATAGGTATGGCAGCAAATCATCTTGAAGTAATCACTAGAAGAAGTAGAACACGAAAGTTAAGGTGTGGTTATAATACGTGGTATTCTAAGGATGTTTGGGCATGATAAAATATATATGTGTTATATATGATGTATTGTTTTTATATGTTATATTTGTTAAGCTCACCCTATCTGCTTGTGATTGGCGATGATCGTGTATACAGTACACGGGAGCAGATGTTGTGGATGCAGGTGGCTCAGGTGAAGCTTAGTTGCGGAGAGGGGATAGACTGGGGGAAAATTATTTTTTATTTTCTTTGGCTTTTGAAATAAGATGTAAACCCTTACGAGATTTTCTTTATAATAATGTGTTTAGTGATTATGGACTTGAACATTTTTGGTTATTTAATAAATTTTTAATTTTCCCGTGTTTTGGGAAAATTGGGTATTAATAAATGCTGTGTATCTTAAATTATTGCTTTTATTTATTTATAAAGTCGTAACGGGATGTTACACATAGCAGACTCAACTGCAAAACATCAAGGTCAATGTTTATATTCAATTTTGTCATTATATTTGTTATTTTTGTTCAATTTAGTCCCCATTTTTTTTTTTAAATTGAGCAATTTTGTCCCTTACTAAATTGAGACAAAATTTAATTTTAATATAAATGTTATACTGATATTTTTGTTAAAATTCACATTCTTATAAAATATTTTTTGTTTAAGAAAGTTGGTTTAAAATTAGAATGAAAATTTAAAAAATGAGGACTAAAACCATTGATTTAAAATTTTAAGAAGATTAAAAATCATATAAAGTAATGGTATTATTCCCCATTTTTTAACCTTTTACGATTTTAAAAATCACATTTGATTTTTTACCTCTTAAAATTTTAAACTAATAGTGTTATTCTCCACTTTTAAAATTTTCATTCTAAATTTAAACCAAACTCTAACCTTAAATTCAAAAATACTTAATAAAAATGTGAACTTTAATAAAAATACCAAACATTGGTATAAAAGTTAAATTTAGTCTCAATCGGGAAAGGAACAAAATTGTTTTATTTAAAAAAATAGGAACTAAATTGAACAAAAATAACATATATGAAGACAAAATTGAATATAAAACATTAATTAATTTATATATATATATATATATATATATATATATATATATATTACTAGTTTAACACATAGACATTTTTTAAATTAAAAATAAAAACAAAAAATATCACTATTCACTGTCAGTTAATTATTTAAACGGCACTATAAAAAATGACTAAGTTAAAAAAAAATATTAAAACTAAATTAATGAACTCCACAAAATTAGAGAACAAATTAATATATATATATATATATATATATATATATATATATATATATATATATATATATATATATAAATAAAAGTGTGTATATACTTTGAACAATATTAACCGTAAAATTATAAAACTTTTTAAAATACTAAAAAGCATTAAAAATTTACAACTAAAATACCGATCCTCACAAATATTTTTATAAAAAAATTACCTAACTATTATTTTCATTATGAATGAAAATAGGAAATAGTAAAGTCAATTATTATTTGACTCAAATGTATAATTTTATTGGATCCAAATTTAATTTCGAAGGTCATCCATTTTAAAAGGTATTTTTCTTAATTTTGAATAACAAATTAGGGTGACGACTCCTTGAATTCCTTTTAAAGATTTTTCGCCGTCCCTTTGTCATTAGGTTGAAACAATATATAATATGAAAAAACTTATTATTATTTATTATTATATATATATATATATTTTGTGGATAAATTTATTATTTATTTTATTTATATAATTTATATGTGAAGAAAAATCTTTCAGAATATCAAATATAATTAATATGTTAATCTTAACTTTCTAAGGGTAAATAATTATGAAATATATTCATAAACTTGTTATTTATTTTATTTATATAATTTATAGAGAAAAATGTATTAGAATTTGGAATATTATTAATATGTTAACCTTTTCTAATTAAATATAATTAATTTTCTTCTTTGCAATTAAATATATTTTCTTCTTTGCAAAAAGAAACATTTTAAAAAATTAATTTTTTTCTAAATTAATTTGAATAAATTAATATTAACATAAAGGGGAATGTTAAGATTTAAAAATGAAAGTATATTTATTTATAATTTGAGATATAGGAAGTTATTATTAAGATTTAATAAAATAAATCACAAATATCTTGATATGTATGTAGAAGATTTTCTTATTGGTCTAAAATAAGATCATTGGTCATAAAAATAAAAATATACTACATGAATAAATATGGAAACCCTACCATTAAAGTAAAAATGGTAAAAGAAAGTCTTAAAAATGAGTGACCGAATAAATATTCAGAAAACAAAAAATTTAGATCTGATATTATATGGATTTGGTAATGTTAAAAAATTTCATTCTCTCCTATAAATAGTTAAAGGATTATATCATGTAATTTGTGTGATAAAATTATCATTAACAAATTTTGAGATTTAAAATTTCGACACTGTGTCTTGAGATTGTAGCTGTTGGAAGAGATGTCGAAAAATTCACTAGCATATAAAGATTGACGAGTACATAGGTCATAGCCCTCAAAATATCCCAAAAACACTAAGCTGTAGAGTCGCCTCCTCCCTGATGACCATGATGATTCCTCGTGTCTGCTCCCATCAATAGATTGATGATCATCGCAAAGATAGAAACACGACATACAAGACAACCAACGAGAAAGGGGTAAGCTAGAGCCAAACCACATATTCAACATGCAATCAAATATATTCTCATCATCTCATCCACATAACAACCAAACATGTTATGACTCTTCATTCAATACACTACGACTCGACTCGACTCATCTGGATACGTATAACTTAGTCGGATTCAGCGGATGCTTGCACTTGTGGTGGATACCTCTGCTCGACCCTGAGCTGCTCACCCCCGAGCTATGTTACAAGTGTTACGATGAATCAAATCTCCCTCACCACAAGGTTAGCCCTTAATGAATTTCAGGCCTCCTGCTACTCTCACCACAGGGATCAGTCCGCTCTAAGTGAGACTAACTGGCCCCTTAGAGTGTCAGGATGCAGTCCTTACCTTGAATCCTTACCTAGTTATACAGATGGGGCACCACCATGGACACCCACTAACAAGGGCCATGGAATTACGTCCCGACCACTGAAGCGCAACCCTGAAAGTCTCACCTAGAGACCCCAAGGCATTATGCACTGACACGGACCAACATACATATACAACCAAGGATTTATACATACAGTGTACACAAGGTTTCAACCCAAAACCCACAACAAAACTCCATTACTCATATGTTGAATCATTACCAACTTGTTATTCTCAATCAGGAGTAAGGTGTTCCTCCTCATGCTAACCATACTAAAGCTTTACCAACCACCAATATTCATTATTGCTCATGCCAAGTTTGTGACCCCACACACACATATGTAACCAACTCATCATATACAAGTCATGCAGAGATCATGCTGACTTTCATGCCAAACCCTTCATTTGTAATTCAGGAATCATACCACGTATACCTCAAACTCCATTATATACATATTGTTCATCATGCATTCATACCCAACCAAAATAGACTATTCAAGACTAAACAAATAATCAACCACAGCACTGCCTCGCCCAGCACCTCGCCCAGGCTGAGGGATCTCGCTCAGGCGAGATAGTCTCGCTCAGGCGAGTTCCCCCTCCGCTCAGGCGAGGGCTCAACAGGAGCAAGAAGACAACGCGAGATCTCGCTTAAGCGAGATCCCTCTCGCCTGGGCGAGTTGTGTACTCGCTCAAAACACACCCAGGTCGCCCAAGCGACCTCTCGCACAGAAAGGTCTGGGCGAGCCTTTGCACATCTCGCCTGGGCGAGTCAGGCTCGCCTGGGCGAGTCTATCAGTGTCCGCCACTGTTCTCACCTGCAAATCGCATTTCACGCACCCAAAAGAGATTCCAGCCAAAACCAAACATTCATGGAAATGCACAAACTCAGAGGATTCACAAACCATAACAATACAGGCTAAGCACATCACGCAAGAAAGGTTCTAGCTTCCCTTACCTGGAACAAGTTAGCAAAACGACCCGACACGCCCTCGCTACCGAACGCACGACACAACAGCTTCAAGGAACGAACGGGAGGACTGGAGAGATAGCGAGACAGAAGCACAAAATGGGTCACTTGGAACTCTAGCTATGAAAGGAATGAGATGAACGATAGAGACAAGTATGGCTAGCCACAGTACTTACCTGGAGTAGGAGACAACTTTGAACTAGCTCAACAACAGTAGGAACCTAACCCTAGCAGAATGAATCCTTGGTGCACTGAGGAAGGTGACGGCTACGGTTCTGAAAGTGAAGAGAGTGTAGAATTAGGGCAACATAGACAGCTCTTAACCTATGGGCCGACCTTTAGGCCCAATACTGTAGGACAACCCTTAAAGAAGGCAGAATTAAAAATAGGGCCTTACATTTAACATGTAATATTTTATTCCATTAATTTAATGCTACTATGCCCTTTACGTTTTATATAAGTAAAAGTTTAAATTGTTGTGCGCTGTTCTATTTATTTTTATTTATATGTTTTCTTAAAAATTTACCTAGTATTGAGAATAAAAAAAATGAATGATATATGAATTCTTTTTTTTTATAAATACTAAACTTAAAAATTTTATATTAAAAATAGTGTAAAGTGATCAATCTCTGTATAAATAGTGATCAATCTCTGTATTTCATTAAAAAAATTCCCAACAATGACTCCAGCTGTCTTTCAGGCTAAAAATTTCCCACCATCTTCCACATTAAATGCTTTATTTTATTGATTTTTACTAACATTCGAATTATTCATATTTACATGTAATTTGATTTCAAGGAAACAAATGATAGAGGAGTGAATGATTCTACTAAATGAAATATCCTAAATAAATGTGTTTTAATTAATGTAGTAGGATTCAAGGACTCTAATAATAGGATACTTGAAATTAATAGGATAGTTCTAAATAATATTGTAAGCATGTATGGTTCATGACATGACTGAAATTTATAAAAGTGGATTTAAAAAAAAGTGTCGTTTTTCTTATACGTGCATTTTGGAGTTTTACGTACTTAAGTAAAAGTATATTTTGACATATAATTTTGTAAGTGAGTGGATCCGTTGTTTTAATATGTGGATCCCAAACCTTTATAGGTAAGCAGATTTAATATTTTAATTTAATATTTTAATCTGTTTGACGTTTTTTTTTAACATGCGGTCGAATTGCCATTCCTAAGTAAAACCTACAAATATTTCTTAAAAAATCATAAAACTAATGTTAATTGAATATATTTTCAGAAGTTTTGACAATCCCACTTAAATAACTC
Organism: Vigna unguiculata; assembly: GCF_037176805.1. Classification (NCBI taxonomy): domain Eukaryota; kingdom Viridiplantae; phylum Streptophyta; class Magnoliopsida; order Fabales; family Fabaceae; genus Vigna; species Vigna unguiculata. Next base: position 7,592,749 of record NC_140793.1, on the reverse strand, counting down.
AAGTTTAAAAATCCAAATTTTCAATTAAATTTTCAAATCCCACCTAAACTATTTTAACTGGGTTGGGTAACCAATTCAATGAAAAATGTATTTAGGTTTTAATATATAATAGAAAAATGTATTTAGGTGTTATTACCTAAGACTAAACATCTTAAATTTTACTAAATCAATATTCACACAAATATAAACATATATTTAATCAAATTATTTTATCATAAATATGTTAATTTATTTTTCTAGGATCACACTTTCAACCCTGCAGACAATTACAAAATATAACAAATCAAGATTCATTCATCAAACACCCCAAAATTTATAACAACAAATAAAATACATCAAACATTCAATATAATTAAGATATGCCCACATTCACATCACAATTCATCCAATTGTCAAATCGGAGATCCACGAATTTAATCCAAATTTGCATAAGAGATTTATTCAATAAGTATGAATTTCTCAAGAGAATTGGGGATGTGATTATTTTGGTATTCATAGCATTTGATGGCACAAGAACACACACAAAATTAAATAAAAATTTAAATATTAATTTCCCAAGAAACTCTCTTCACCATAAACTGGGAGAGATTTGAAGAGATCAGTTTAAAGTAGTTTTTCATTAGAACTGGTTATGTCAATAGTGATTGTTGTTAAAAAGAGACTTCTACTCTAATCGGTCAAGACTTTGCCCAATTGATCTTTTTTCCTTGATATAATTGCATCCTTAACCATGATTCAATTTATTAAAACTAATCCTTCCTTAATATTTCACTAATTATCCAACTACAACTTAATTAACTATTAATTTTATGAAGTTAAAACTTTTATTTTTCACTCATAACATTATTATATTACATTTATACTATGGTCGTGTTTGATAAGTTTGAAAAATTATTTTCACATGCACAAATTAAAATTTCTATATAATATTGGTTTAATTGATTATAAATAAGTCACACGCATTAAACTAATTATTAAAGTTATTGTGTGTATAATTTACATAAAAATAGAGTTTTACAACAAGCAACTATAGGATAAGGACAAGGGGAGTAAATAGTTATTCCTGTTGTAAAAGTTGACAAACCATGAATAAAAGAGCACTTTCTCAGATGTGTATAATCATTGTCCTTAAGGACTTATCTGCGGTATATTATGCAAGCTTTCCAAAATATAACAAGAACTTCTTAGGTTTTCTGAGGATCTCAGAACTAGCAAGGTACTCTTAGAAGAGTGAATAATTAGACTCAGAATAAAGAGAGAAAAGAAGAACTAAGAGAACAGAAGATATAGAAGAGAAGAATGAAAGTTCAAGTGGTGTGTTTTGGAGGAGGCAAATGGCATCTATTTATAGATGGAGGAGGAGCCTACTAATGGTACAAAACCCATGGCCAGTTGAGAAAACAATGGTAACAATCTTAAAAACCAAATCAAAATGGTTTGTGAATGAATGGCCATATCCAAAATGAAAATGCAAAGATTTTATGACTGCAACAACGTAAAAAAACAAAAAACTTTTGAAATGTCATAACGTTTATAACGTTTATTTCACAACAATCCCCCACACATTTCAAAAGATAAGAAAAGAAAGATTGAAAGAAGAAAATTCTAGGTCTCGAAAGATGTAATGCATCGGAGATGGTATAGCAAGCTATATGAACCAGTCCTAGACAGATAAACTTAACACACAATGTAGTTAGTATAGCAAGCTATATATGAACCAAAGACACTTCATAAGTGTTAGTAGTTTATCAGTCACAATACACCCCCATAATTCTTGTTGTTAATGTTGTGTTGTGCTTACTAGGTCATACGCGTGCCCGGTTTTCATTAGTGCTCTTGAGATCATGCTAAGATCTCATACAAGTGGCCCCACTTGACACTCAAATAGGTGATTTCATCAAGTGTATGTTGCAAATCATATAACACTCATAAGGGATATGAAAATCATTAAAAACTTTGTTTAAACTGAAATTCTTACACCACATAGAATTTTAATTTACAAAGTTTAACCTCTCAATCATGCAACCTCTAGCACTTTCGCACACACCATAAGAATGGATACAATTGATTTAAAAATCAATTTAGTACTATTAGAACTAACAAGTGACTTGTTTTTACCCATATGAACTTTATTCATGGGATCTCCAATCACATAGGTTGGGTTACCATCACTTGTTTGTATTTCCTCCACCACCTCCATGATACTCTACTCACGTATAACATACAATCATCGCAAGTGGAAACCACAACCGCAAACAGAAGGTTAAGCTAGTTAAAATTAACAAATACTACATATGATAATTCCATCATCAAATAAAAATCTATATTTTTCATCGAATATACACAAGCATTATTTAAAAAGTCACATATCCCATAATTTATCACACTATCCTAATCTTTATCCTAAATGTGGTTAATCAAAATTGCACAATAGATGAGATTCATCATCTAATTTGAAGTCAAACAATTAATAGCAAGAAATCCATTATCTCTCACAAAACAACTCCAAGCCTCAATCATCACAACACAACTCTCACGACTCAACTCTCATAGACAAACCGCGACACAATAGACAACATGATCACCTAGTGTAACATCTCAAAATTTATACCACAATATTTCTAGTATGTTGACATCTAAAATTTTATAATACATTACTTTTCATGTATATTGTATGTAGTCTAATAAACTATGAACATATAAATATAAAGATTATAAATATTAAGGTAATCAAAATTAATTAAATATTTACAATTAAAATAATTATAATAAAAATATTACTACAAAATATATACTTCAAATAATAAAATAAGTTATAATATTTATAACATAATATACGTATAAATTACAATAAATATTTTTTTTAATTATATAGATATTAAAATATATAAATTTGAACGTGTATATATATATATATATATATATATATATATATATATATATATATATATATATATATTATAATATATGTATGTAAGCTATAAGTAAACCTATATATATTATATAATTATAGTGAAGTGAATGGGAACATCCACCTAACAATCGAAAGTACTCTAATAAATAATAAGTATGCACATAACCTTATTTATTATGTGAATCAATGAGAAATATTTCTTTGTTGCGGAGATCAAAAATATTTAAGAAGATCTTGCTATATTTAAAATAATTGATAGTTATTATTTTTTGATATTTTATGAGATAATTAAATTAGATAATTATTTAAAAATATCAAATAAAATATCTAAAAGTATATTTTTCTAAATTATTTTTTATCATAAAGATAGAGAAAACTGCAAAGTCTAATTTTTTTTGTCCATTTTCTCTTCTTGGTTTAGCCAAACTTCTTCACTTTTTTAAGCTTTTCATGCATTCCTCATGCAATGTTTGGCTTGGATTTCATGATTTTGATAATTTTCTATTATTAGATTTTATCTTTAATGTACCATGAAGCTTTAATCAATTTGTTTTCATATCTGAGAGCTAAACTTAGTTACAGTTGCACTAACACACCTCAAAATATCCAAAGAACATTTATGTAACTAAAAAACTATTTTTAACATGTTTTTGATTTCATGCTCAATAAACCTAATTATAAAAATCTTAATTAAATTAATCTTTTAAGAACAAAAGTTCAATTAAATCCACAAAATTAAACATTAAATTAGGGCAAAAATATGAGCTCATCAGTTGCCTGTTTCGCAGTTTTGCTAATAGTGATTGTCGATGTTGAGATGGCATTGGGCGACAACGACGCTGATGTGTCAAAAATGGGTATTTAAACACGTTTCTCGTGAGGGTTTGGGTGATTCCTCATTTAGCACGATAGAGAAATAATTTTGGGTGCTTGGAGAGCCTCTTGGAGGTTGATAGGGGTTTTGGGAAACTCTCCCGCTCCTCCATTCATGGTGGTTTTCCGCCTTGTAGGATTGGAGAGGAAGATGAGTTACGAATTGGAGATGGAGATGTGAATGGGAGACGCAATTGGAGCATAGAGTAGTTGTCAAGAACCTTGGGAGAGGGCTTGCATCTTCTCTTTTGTTTCCATCTCCTCCCTATTTCTTCTATTTATAAACCATAGGTTCTCCACCATGGAGAGCTAGATCTTGTTGTTGAGATTAGATGTAATGAACATACTTCTTGTGTAATTTGGAGTTTTAAATGTACATATGCTTTTTCAATTTCAATGTTAGTATTTGATTTTCGTGCTTAATGTTTGCTTTGGTTTGTTTACAATTCTTGAGGTGTTGGAAAATGTCTTTTGAACCTAGAACTGAAATTGAATATCTAATGGAGCTTGTATCTTGGGATAGAACTTGATTCATTAGTAATCCCAAAACTCTTAAACTTAATACATGATTTCTCTTGTTAAGGATTCAAGGAATTGGAACTTGATGAGTTATCATAGGCTCAAAGTCTCTAGGAATAGGATTTGAGTAATCTTATGAGTTGATTTTGACTTGAATATGGAATTTAAATGTTTGTGAATGCATGAGAATGAAGTAAGTGAAATCTAGTCTTGACAATTGTAAATATTTTATGTTAACTTTCTTGTTGCACACCAACTGTCTGATAAAAATACAAAAAGAGTTTCTTTGTGTTTTTGTGAGCTTTGTTGTCTATTTAAGTTGTCTATTGCAAGATTTGTCATGTGTTGCATAAGTCCATGTGGAGAGAACGATATTTATTACTTGTTATGTGCGACTAGTGCACTTGCCGTTTTCACTAACAAAAAGTTGTGGCCATCATCTCTATGGCTCGAGCTAGATTAGGCATATCTCCAGGTGGAGGAGTAGGTGGTTGAGTTGGTGGTATACGTGCCATTTCTATCGACATAAGGAATTTGGTTAGAAATCAAATAAAATTTGTATGTATACCACTAGATCATCTTGCCACAAACACTATAACATGTAAAGTTATATCCTAAATAATGTAACTCAAATTGCATAATATAACTCAAACAATTATTTTCAAACCACTCATATGTAAAAACATTTAAAGTTGAGATGAAAATTCATCTTAGATGCAGTCATGAGTGTGTGCCTTCATCACTCCATCTAGGATCTTTTCTCCTTTAATTATGTTGTTTTCATAAAACAAAGTCAACAAAGCATGACTCAACAACTATACATACCATAAAATCACAATAAACCCACAACCCTCGTGTTTTTCTAAGAATGGTATGCTCTGATACAAAAAATGCAACGACCCTAATTAGCATATACTTTACTATTAACTTCATAAATTACATAACTAATAGCATACTTTATCCGTTAAACACACCTATACAATTAATATACATTTTATATGAAAGTTCTTCAAAAGATAACATATCTTAGTAAATCTAAGAAGTTTTACTTCATAGAACAGTACCTAAGTTAAAAATCCTTCCATTTTAATATATATTTTTACAATACAAAACAACCAATAACTCTACAACCTCACTATTGCTCCCCACTATCACTTGTAGGATCATCTGCTCCTGTATATGAATATACGATCGTCGCAGGTGGAAACAACCACAAAAAAGGGTAAGCTAGTGAAAATTTAATAATACTATAAACCAACACTATAAACTAATAGTTCAATCATCTCATTACATCTTATCAAATACAAGTCCAATTCCCACCACATTTATCAAATCTACTCATCTCCCTCATTATTATGATTTCAACAACAACAAAATTATAAACCATGACTATGTTTTATCCTCAGCTTTAAAGCCACGATTAACGTCTAAAACCAAATGCCTATCATGTAATTCACTACTCGTAACTTAGTCCAAAACATATGCATATGAATCTACTTTTGGAAGACTAATGTATTGAGCAAACTCCAAGACTTGGCACTTGTCATAACTCACTACTGCTTTTTCCTATATGTGAGTAAGATAGTAGCAGAATTAGGATAGTCTCTACAAAATCCCTCTTAATACACTACCTAACACTATATCTCATCAATGTATACTCCCTCCCTAGGAGTAACTACATTCATGACATCACATTCATCATATTATCTTAAACCATCAAATCATGTCAAAAATTTATATGTTACGTTAATCCAAACTCATCGGATAACACAAGTCACTTATTATTTATTTCAAATTAAATGTTAATAATTCATCATTTATTTTCTATTGCATTAGCATAACATTCAAATACAATATTTCCATTAATTGTATAGAAACTACGAAAATCATTTCTCTAACCATAGACCTTTAATCAAAGATCTCAATGGTCAAATTGAAGCACTACTATAAATTCTCATATTACATGGAATTTTTCTTGCAAATTTGTTAAAATAATTTGCAAGAAAAGACTTTTTTCTACCATTTTTTCTAAGAATTTTAATTGGCAGGTAATTCCTTTGTGGATAATCATTTCCTACAAAATTATAAAATTTGCAAGTATTTCCTACAAAATTTGTTGCGAAAAGTGTTTTACACAAAATATTTTGCAAGAAAATTGGTAGCAATTTCTTGCAAATTTTTTTTCTTAACAAAATTTGTAAGTATTTCCTACGAAAAAAATTTCAAAACATAATTAACAAGAAATATGAGTTTTTTTAGCAGTAAAGAATCATGTGTCTTGAATCAACGATTAACATTTCAGCTTGATCGAACGGTTAATGAAATGGAAAACTTAATTATACCAAGAAAACTCAGTAAAAAAATTCATGGTGGCACCTAACACCCAGAATGTTGTGCCCAATGCTAGAACACATAGAACTCACTGTTGTGCCCAATGCTAGAACACATAGGACTCACTGACTTTTGAGCTCCCGACAGTCCCAGAGTGGCACCTAGTGCTTTTGACCACCAGAACTCACTATTTTAGGTTCTTCGCTTGGCGCCCGGTGGGTCTACGGTACCGCCTATTGCTATGACAAATATAAAAGAGTTTTAACATGTTCTAAATTGGTTTATTGGGTATATTAAAGTTATTTAAGGCTTTCTTCTATCATATAGGCTCATTCCTTTCAAAGAATATATGAAATAAACTAATGCACCAATTTGAAACATGTCAAACATAAATTATCTATTTTTTCCATACCCATTTCTCTATAAAAATTGCACCCCAATTACTCAATTCAACACAAGGAAAAACAACTTAATAGAACAACTCAAAAATCATGCCATTTTCAATCACAACATAAACAATCACAAATAGTTACCACAACCTTATCATCATCATCATAAATAAAAGAAATCAAATCGTGTATTCCAGCATGAATAAATCAAAAACAACATCTAAAAACAAAAACCACAATCAAACAAACTCCAAAGGTTCTCATCATAGACATTTCAATGCTATCAAAACCTTAAAACAATTGTATTTTAGAATCCTTACTACCTTACCTCAAAAACAAATTGTTCTCAAACAAATCTCTAAGCTCAAGAAATGGAGCTACCCCCCATCAGTGACCTATACCTAAGTGTCCAAACAAAACCAAAATTCAATATATAGTAGATTGAGACGAGAGAATCACTTCTCTCAACTATCCCTTAGATTGAAGACTAAAACATTGTGAAAACTAACAAAGAAAGATTTAATAGAGTAAATAGAAACTTACTCTATACTGAAAACTGATCGATCAAAAGTACTCCTTAGGCTTTTAATGTCTCTATGGTGTGATTAGTTTGTAAAGTAGATGAAGTTAGAAGGTGATTGTGAGTGAAAAGAGGGAGAAAGAATAGGATGGTGTAGGCACGGTAAGAAGAAAGAAGTTGCAGGCCTGGGTTCTGACGTTCTTATCTTTTACCATGTTATATAATTTACCTCTTTCTTCACATATTACATCCCTTACCTTAAATAACCTTTTCCAAGTCTAAAACTCCACAACTCAACATATGAACTACTATTAACTAGAGATCTAGTTGAAAGTGTCCAAACAATATAAAATTTTAGTATATGATACATTAGGCCGAGAGAATCATTTCTCTCAACTGTCCTTACTAAGGTTAATAACTAAAATAATACGAAAACTAGGGAGGAATGATTCTATAGAGTAAATAAAAAGTTATTCTTTTTTTCAAATTTGATACATTTAAAATGTTTCTTGTCTTCTCAATTCCAACTTGGTGTGTTTAGATTTTGGCATACATGAAAGTTGAGGAAGAAATTGAGAAAAAAAAGAGAGAGGAGAACTTTGTTGGTAGCCACGGAAAAGTAACAGATGGATGGAGTTTTCATCTCTTCTGTCTGATCCTTATCACTACATAATAATAATAATAATAATAATAATAATAATAATAATAATAATAATAACAATATTATTATTATTATTATTATTATTATTATTATTATTATATTTTATTATATTATTATGTTACAATAAAAATATTATATATATATATATATATATATGTTAGTTATTTTATTTATATAATTTATAGAGAAAAATGTATTAGAATTTGGAATATTATTAATATGTTAACCTTTTCTAATTAAATATAATTAATTTTCTTCTTTGCAATTAAATATATTTTCTTCTTTGCAAAAAGAAACATTTTAAAAAATTAATTTTTTTCTAAATTAATTTGAATAAATTAATATTAACATAAAGGGGAATGTTAAGATTTAAAAATGAAAGTATATTTATTTATAATTTGAGATATAGGAAGTTATTATTAAGATTTAATAAAATAAATCACAAATTTCTTGATATGTATGTACAAGATTTTCTTATTGGTCTAAAATAAGATCATTGGTCATAAAAATAAAAATATACTACATGAATAAATATGGAAACCCTACCATTAAAGTAAAAATGGTAAAAAAAAGTCTTAAAAATGAGTGACCGAATAAATATTCAGAAAACAAAAAATTTAGATCTGATATTATATGGATTTGGTAATGTTAAAAAAAATCATTCTCTCCTATAAATAGTTAAAGGATTATAACATGTAATTTGTGTGATAAAATTATCATTAACAAATTTTGAGATTTAAAATTTTGACATTGTGTCTTGAGATTGTAGGTGTTGGAAGAGATGTCGAAAAATTCATTGATATTGTCATTTTTGTTTGTAACTGTTGCTATGGAAGTTTGTTATGGTATGTGTTTTCTGTTATTCCCTTCTCCATTGAATTGAATGTTATTATTTACATTATTAAAAACATAGAATCATGTCTGTATGTAGGGCATTCACTTTCAAAGGAAAGTGATATAGTTGTGATTGCATGTCAAAACGTGGGGGATTGTCATGTACACTCAAGCGCTCTACCTTGTGACCCTGAATACATTTCTTGCTACGAGGGATATTGTGTTTGCTATCATAAAACTTTTAAGCCAGGTACTCAAATTTAAATTAATTCATAATCTTAATGCTATTCTTATTTTTAACTTATTTTTATTTTAATTTCACTGTCTTATCGATGTTCAAAGCATAATTATCATTTTAAAAACCACATAATTCTCTTAATATATTTCATTTTATCCTCACATCTCAACATTTCAAATGATAAATGTTATCAAACTTTAAATTCAAAATGTTTTTCTTTTGTCATTCTTCTCACAAAAGCCTGGTTTTTCAAATATTTTTTGAATGGAAGATGATATTTTGATCCACTTTTAATCCACCACTCTAATCCCATTTAATTATTTATTTTGAATTTAGATTTTACTGAATTTGTAGTTCTGATTCGGGGTTATCTGTAAATTAATATCAAGTTATTTTTAACTAATTTAATCTTTGGTATGTAATTAATATTGTATCACATTTACTTGATTTCATAGTCTTATCAATGTTAAAAACACACTTATCATTCTAAGAAACATATTCTCTTAACAAGCTTCGATATTTGATTTCATCGTCATATCTGAACATTTCAAATTATGAAAATTTATCAAAGTCTAAATTCAAATTTTTTTTGTCTTATCACAAAAGTGTGCCTTTTCAAATATTTTTTAGTTTGGATTTTGTACTGAAATTGTAGCACGGATTCTTTGTTAACTTCTTAAAATATACTTCGACATTGATTTTAACGTTTTAAAATATAATTAACATTTTCTATCTATTTTAAAGATTCAACAAGGAAACAATACCAATTTTTTTTTAATATTTTTTACTTATATCTTCCATATTACTTTTATTAACATTAAAAATTTTCAATTTTGCAGGTAATTTGTTTTGAAGGAACCGAGAGACATGAGGGAATGAGTCTACTCAATAAAACTTTTTGAATAAATGTATTTTAAGACTGCGGTATAGGTTATTTCTTGCCTGAATATGTGGTTCATGGTTGAAATATATACAAGTATTAATAAAACATCAGTGTCTCTGTTTTCTTTTTGTTTTGTTTTTACGTGAACATTTACTGCATGAAATGGGACTTTTTCTGACAAAAATTTAGTGATAAATATAAATCTTACACTATTTATACTTTATTTATATCTCATTTTTTATTTGTCACAAATAATATTTACAATAATAATAAAATTAAAAAAGTGTCTTCAATAATTATATTAAAAACAATATAATATATATATATATATATATATATATATATATATATATATATATAGATATTAAATATTTACTAAAAACTGTTATATAAGTAAAACTATTTTTCTTATGACAAGAATATAATTAATACAAAATTTATTAAATAGTTATAAATTAATGTTTATTTATTATTAAATTATAAATTATTACAAAGTTAAAATCTTTTTCTCGTATTAATGTGTCATAAATTCATTATTATACATTAAATAAAAAATCCACACATACATATATTTATATCAGTGGAAGTCAACATTATTTTTTTGTGAAAAATTAATTAATAATGATAAATATAAAATTTGTCACTATTATATGCTATCTGTTTTAACCTAATTATAAGATTTAGTGATTTTATGTTTTTATGTATTCTGCTGCTGTTTGATTTCAAATTGATATCATATGATGAATTTATGTGTTTGAATCGATGTGCCATTCAAATTAATTGAATTCGGATTTATAAATGAGTTGTGTTTTCCCTGATTGAACGTAATATAGGTTTTGTATTGGAAAAGCAATTTTCTATTATGCAAATGGAAAATTGATCCACCAGTGTTATGAAAATCTAAATGTCTTTATTGATATGAATTTCAAATAAAAGATTTGGATTGGAAATCATTCTTGTTACGTGAATTCAAATTGGTGTTTTAATTTTATTATGTAAATAATGTATTCTTAATTTTATTTAAAATTAAGGAAAATGTTAAGTATGGTGTACAACAATTAAGGATATTTATTTTTTTAAATCAAGTATGACCAATTTTGTTAATCACCAAAATAATCAAAATTTTAAAATTATTTAATTTTAAATTATTTTTTTTTTCATTTACACATAGTATGGATATTAAATTATGAATAATTTATTTATGGGTTAGTTGAAATTTATTATTATAAGTCATTTTAAGATTATCCAAAAGTTGATTAATTGTTCTTATAGTTAAGGAGGATGACGGTAGATAATTTTGTATGTGTCACTAGTCTTATTTATATAGCCAAAGATAGTGAATACCTCTAATTTATGCATATTTTAACTATCATTAGTGTAATATGATTACCATAATTATGTTTGTGTATTAGTGGATCTCCCAAAGAAAAACATTAGTATAATAAAATGATTATTTATGTTTGAATCTATATTTATGATTGGTTATATGACTCAAAACATTAATGTTAGGCATATGTGAATTGCAGTCTTTATTCCGGTATCTTTACATTCACTCACTACATCATTAGAGTCTTCAATGGGTTGAATTTCCTTTACTGGAGTGAGCAAGTCCAATTTCACTTAGGTGTATTGGATCTTGATTTGGCTTTTTAAGTTGAAAAGCCTACTACTACCACTAGTTCTAGTAGCAATGAAGAGAAGTCTCATTACAAACAGACTTTGCTTGATGTTTATACGAGGGAGAATAGCAATTAACATTAATTTTGCTCTTCCAAAATCTGAGAATGCGAAAAAGTTTGTGAAATCTGTGGAAAAATGCTCCCAAACTATTGACAAGTACCTCGTTGGGACATTGATGACTACCTTGACTACCATGAAGTTTGATAGTTTACGTACTATGCACAAGCATGTGATCGAGATGACAAATATCACAACAACACTCATGTCTTTAGGAATAACAGTAGATGAAAGTTTTCTCGTGTATTTCATTTTGAACTCATTGTCATCTGAGTATGGTTCGAATCAGATGAATTGTAACACCACGAAAGACAAATGAAATGTGCATGAATTGCACAATATGTTAGTTTAAGAGGAGACCAAACTAAATAACTTAGGAAGCCACTTCGTTCATTATGTGAGGGATCAAGGAGTTGGAAAGAAAGTTGTTAAGAAACATGGAACGGGTAAAGGACCATTAAAAATTGACTAGTCCTCAACCAAAATCTAGAAGAAAAATGACAAATTTTATTTATATGGAAAGTCTGGACATTTTCAAAAGGACTGCATAAAGCGTAGAGCCTGGTTTGAAAACAAATGTGAGCACAATTTTTACGTATGTTTTGAATCAACCTTAATTGAAGTTCCCTATAATACTTGGTGGATTGATTATGGGTGTACAACTCATGTTTCTAATATGACACAAATATTCCTTTTAACGTAAACCATAAACCAAAATAAGAAGTTCGTCTTCATGGTGAACAAAGAGAAAGTTCAAGTGGAAGTCATCGAGGCTTATCATTTAATACTTAACACTAAATATCACTTAAATCTGATGAGTACCTTTTATGTACATAGAATCACTAGAAATTCAATTTTTTTGTCTAAGTTTGATGTTGTTGAATATTTCTTAAGTACTTATTTTGTCACATTTTTAGTAGTTAATTGAGTCTTTGTTATATATTTTTTTAGTTAATTAGGTAGTTTTAGGATAGATTTATTCAAATTGTTTATTTTCTTTTCTAAGTAGAATTAGTGTTAATAGGGTGGTTTTAGAATGTTTTTAGTTTATTTTAGTTTCAGTTGTTTGGTTTTCATTTTTAAGGTTAAGAATTAGCTTTAGAATTATAGTTAAGGATAGGATAGTAAATAGCTAGTTTAGGCGTTTCTCTTTAGTTTGAAAGAGCTAACTTGTGTAAATTGATTTGGTGTAGAAAAATTAAACCAAGAACAACTAAATGGAGTTGATTGAGGTCTGATCAAAAGCCAAGTTTTCATTAAAAGTGTGTAAAGTTGACTTTTACAGTAGAGTTGACCAACAACTGACTTTCTATAATTAAGCTCCACAGGTTATGGCAATTGTGACAAAAGCTAGTGGAAATTTAAATGCACTTTAGAAGAGCTTAAAAGGGTTGGAAATAGAGTTGCATCTAAACTCTATTTTTAGTTTGCACCTACTTAGTTGATTAGCCTAATTGGCTTGTGTAGTTAAACCTTAGTTTTTTAATTCTAATTAGGTTCTTTCATTATGAATGCAAATGATAATGGGGTGTTGGAGTCCTAGAGTTAGTCTTAATCTGAAGTTGTTGAGTTGAAGATGTTATGATGAAGAGACTCGATGGATACCAAAAAGCCTTGCATAGGAATCAACTTTGGAGGAGATTTTGGAGTGCTACAAGGTTACCTCTTACAATAGGTTAAGGAGTTTGAATAGTCAGAATGGATAGCACAAATGACCTACACCAACCTGTGGCAGCATTTGGAGGACTTGGTACCTAGGTTACTACTTAAAGATTAAAGTAGTTAGTTAATTTTTAGTTTTTGTAGTTAGGAGTTATGTGACTTGTAATAGGTTGTGGTAGAGAAGATATGGTATATACCTGAGAATCACCACGAGCCAGTAGGGGGATTTATTTAGAAACACACTACATTCGCAAACCATTCCTCCATTGAACCATATATGTTCCACATTGTAACACCCAAGATGGATATTACTAGATAAAACTTATTTTTACAAAATTTTCTTTAAGAAATTCAGACATTATAATAAGTTCCCAAGCGCGGGAAAATTTAAAACTTTTCTCGCCATAATCCATTCATACTATTCCATCTTTATTACATGACCATAATAGATAAAACATCATAATGTCTATTACAAAATGCATGAAACATAATATAATGGAAAATCTCTCATCGGCAGCCCCGCTTTGTCGCTAAGCATCAGCATTCTCACCTGAATTCACATCTGCTCCCACGTAACAAGTCACGTGATCATCGCCAAACACAAACACACAAACAAGAAAGGGTGGGTGAAAAAGAAAACAATATAATCATAAGATAATAAGAACTGTCCCTCACCCAATCCAACTTAGTTAATTTTAGTTTGGTAATCTTGTTATCACAATATACTTCCGATCTCATAACCTATATGAGAAAGATTCAACTACAACCTTGGTCCTTAGGGATTATCATGCTCCCACGAACCTGCCCGCTCGTGGTCCAACTCTACGGACCTCCTCTCCCGTAGTCCAACTCTACGAACCTGCCCGCTCGTAGTCCAGCATGCGTGAGCACCTACTATGAACCTCCCCGCTCATAGTAGCCTCAAGTGTGAGCACGGAACATACAAACCTACCCGCTCGTATCCGCACACAAGAGTACAACAAATACGAACCTCCCCGCCCGCATCAATCACGCATCTCACAACTCCGTTACGAACCTCCCCGCTCGTAACCAATCCAGCATATCCCTGACCAAGCTATCAAGAAAAGAAAAGAAAACGTCCATGAAAATCCATCTACAAAGGACCCCTGCCACTGCACTCCTGCCTGGCGCTTCCCTATGAACCGCTAGGCAGACAGTTCCAGACCGCCTGGCGGTGTCCCCCTACCATCGGGCGTCGTTCCTCTCAGTCCTCTCTGTTGCGTGGCTCACCGCCTGGCGGAGCTTCTCCTACCGCCAGGCGCCACACCAGTAAAAACGGTCTTCTACTGGTTTAAGCACTTCCAAGGATTTTCCAAACACATCCAATCACTTAATCTTACATCCAGATCACCAATTACAAGCATTTACAACACTACAGTCGTCAAATCATCAAATTAACAAGCATCAACCAAAGTACGTACTCATTCATGTACATTTGGAGGTTAAGCATACAAGGATCAATCCCTTGCTTACACATGCGATACTACAACCAGGATTCCATTAATACCAGTACCTCACCTCTTTACAAGAATACTACTTTCATATCATAAAATCCCAATATACTATTTATTAAGAGCATTCAACATCAATCCATACACACTCTACTGCAATACTAACTCGACACCTATAAGCAGTTAAATAACACACTCCAACCAGGCACAAACACCATACCAGCAATCTGTACATACAAGAACCCATGCCATTTTATCCTATTGTGATACTCATTTGGAGCTTTCTCATGACTCCTTAAAGATGGTTCAAAGATCAAACCAACCCATTTTATAATTCTTGTATCATACCATCACCCTCATTTTCATATTATCAGTCATTTACAACACCCTTAAAATTACTTTGTTCCCCACTAAGCGCCAACTAAATACTGGCAGTCCAGTATCGCCTGGCGGCATAGTGTGTACCGCCAGGCGGTGCGGCAAAAACCTGAAAAACCTCCAGTTTTCCTCGCACCCACAAAGAGAGCTCTAGAATCCCTAATTCCCGAACCCACATTCCATCACCGATTCAATCATATGAATTCACACATTTAACACGCAATGACCAATTTATACAATCTAATTGATGCTTAGTATTAACATGTTGTCGAGTAATGCACATCATGGTTATCAATCGAACTCAACCCATAGTAACCATGCATTTATACCCAATCCCTTGTGCATCCCATCTGCACCCACAAGTTCGTTATCATCCAATCAAACCAAGGAACCTAGCATTATTATCATATAATTTCAGCAGACCAAACAATTTCACAAAAACATCAAAATGCAACAAATTATGCAGTTCTAGTGCACGCCGCCTGGCGGTTCCTCATTGCCGCCATGCGGTTCAACACAGAACCCAGAAATCATCAACGCTGGAGGTGTTGCCTGGCGGAGCATTCTCAGTCGCCAGGCGGTTTCTGGACAGATGCCCAGATTTTACGAACAGGCACGCGAAATGGAGGGAAAAACTCAACTATCACGACTTAGAATCATTCCAGACAAATAAACAATCATTAAACAAGCATGAACAACTCCCCTTACTTGATTTTTCCTTGCTCCTATAGCAATTTAATGATTGGTGCTTGTTGTCCAAAGCCTCCTCTAAAGGTATCTTCTTCAACTCCCTTCAACCTTCACTCTCTCCCTCTAGACCACGAAAATTTCCAGCCTCCTCTCTGTTTCTCTTTTTTATCACTCACTCTAACTCTTTACTTTCTCACACACTCCTTTCCCTATCCCAATTCAGCCCAAATTAAATAAAATAAATAAAAAACGAAATTAAATTAATACTTTTAAGTTTAATGCCCATTACTCTTGATTACTACCTAACTGACACCTTTCTGTTTTCTTAGAGAATTTCTATAGTTTTCTAAGGGTCCATTTCCTTCAACCCAAGGTTCAAAACCCACATCCCTTCCAACCCCTCAACCACATACACCTAAATCATGTTGTCACATTCATAATATAATTGCAAAATAAAACAGAATTAAATAAATCTACTAATGGCCTGCTCGAGGCTTGAACCCAAGTCCCTTCAACATAATTAAGTGCTCTAAGCCACTTAGGTTCACATTGTTTCTTGTCTAGGATTCATCAAAGAATTCTCCTAAGGTAGTCTCAACCCCTCATTTCTTTATTCCGTTAATTATTAGTTTTCATAAATTTCCTGGATCTCACACACATCCAAAGGCATTTTCTCTTCCATTTTTCTTCATTGGTTAACGATATTAATGTGTCATAAATTCATTATTATATATTAAATAAAAAATCCACACATACTTATATTTATATCAGTGGAAGTCAACATTATTTTTTTGTGAAAAATTAATTAATAATGATAAATATAAAATTTGTCACTATTATATGCTATCTGTTTTAACCTAATTATAAGATTTAGTGATTTTATGTTTTTATGTATTCTGCTGCTGTTTGATTTCAAATTGATATCATATGATGAATTTATGTGTTTGAATCGATGTGCCATTCAAATTAATTGAATTCGGATTTATAAATGAGTTGTGTTTTCCCTGATTGAACGTAATATAGGTTTTGTATTGGAAAAGCAATTTTCTATTATGCAAATGGAAAATTGATCCACCAGTGTTATGAAAATCTAAATGTCTTTATTGATATGAATTTCAAATAAAAGATTTTGATTGGAAATCATTCTTGTTACGTGAATTCAAATTGGTGTTTTGATTTTATTATGTAAATAATGTATTCTTAATTTTATTTAAAATTAAGTAAAATGTTATGTATGGTGTACAACAATTAAGGATATATATTTATTATAAAATTTATACATTTTAATAAAAACAATTAAATGAAAAAAAGGTTTTATATTCTTATAACTTTTGAGAAAATCTATTCATTTAATCTTTAAAGGATGTAAATCTTTATTAATAAATCTTTAGTCCCACAAAAATTTTGTAAAAGAAATTTAATTTAGATTATGTAACGTCCCATTTAATTTATAAACACAATTAAAGGAAACGTCACATATAAGATAGTAAAATCACGCAGTTCTGGGGTTCCCAACATCACCCCTACAAAACCAGGCACACCACGATGCCAACAAAAGCAGGATAACAGGTTAACTAAGAGTTTACAATCCAAAGACAACGAATACAGGGGCCATAGCCCTAAAGAAGACGTCAAGAAGAGAAGTGTAAGATCCAGCCCAGACGGCTAAGCGGTGGAATCACCATTTCCTTGTTGACCACGAGAACTTCGCCCATCTGCTCCCATCAACCAAGTCGATGATCATCGCAAGAAAGAACAGCCACATACAACACAACCATGCAACGGAACGGGTAAGCTAGAGCCAACAACATATGCATCATACAGTCAAAAGTATTTTCATCATCTCACATCCATATAATCAACCAAACATGATATGACTCTCAATCAATACACTACGACTCGACTCGACTCATCCGGATACGTATAACTTGGTCGGATTCAGCGGATGCTTACACTTGTGCTGGATACCTCTGCTCGACCCTGAGCTGCTCGATCCTGAGCTATGTAATACAAGTGTTACGATGAATCAAATCTCCCTCACCACAAGGTTAGCCCTTAGTGAATTTTAGGCCTCCTGCTACCCTCACCACAGGAGTCAGTCCGCTCTAGGTGAGACTAACTGGCTCCTCAGAGTGTCAGGATGCAACCTTACCTTGAATCCTTACCTAGTTATACAGATGGGGCACCACCATGGACACCCACTAACAGGGGCCATGGGATTACGTCCCGACCACTGAAGCGCAACCCCGAAAGTCTCACCTAGAGACCCCAAGGACTTATGCACTGACACATACAGGACACAACCGCACAACCAAAATGATATTCACTACGCATGTATATGTTAATTGTACCGACCTTTAAGCCAACGCCTTTCATGTTCCAGGCTCAACACATTTCATCTCGTCATGAACCATTTATGTACCAAGGACTTCCAATTCATATCGTTATCATGCCTCTTTCATACCAACCTTTTCAATACAATCTCATGCAAAACTCATGTCAACCCTTTATATATAATTCACAACTTGCATTACTCTATCATACTCACACATACCAAGCCTTTAGCACAAATACTCAAAACCAAGCCAACATTATCCATACAAAACCAAGAAAAACATCCCACATTACACTGTCTCGCTCAGCACCTCGCTTAGGCTGGAGGGTCTCGCTCAGGCGAGACAGTCTCGCTCAGGCGAGTTCCCCCTCCGCCTAAGCGAGGGCACCAAATAGGAGCATGAACAACGCGGGACCTCGCTTAGGCGAGACCCCTCTCGCCTGGGCGAGTTGTCTGCTCGCTCAAAAATAAAAGAGCTGGTCGCTTGGGCGACCTTGGGCGAGAAAGGCTTGGGTGAGCCTCCGCCAGACTCGCTTAGGCGAGTTCGACTCGCTTGAGCGAAATTACCAGGTCTCGTCCTGGATTCACCTGCAACAGATATGATTTCCAACGCCTCTTCATCATACAAGATACCCCACGCACCACAAACAACGATTTATCCATACAAACATCCAGTATGCTCAAACAGATCAAAGGCAACCCAAAAACAGATTAAGAACAACTCAAACTCGAAACCCTAACTTCCCGTACCTGCAAAAAGGGTTAACAGAACTTCGACACGGGACCTCGGAGCACAGCAACTTGAAAGTCGGACTTGCAAAACTGGCGAAACAGCGGAGGACACGATTATTTTCGGACTTAATCGGTGGAAAGCGAATGTAAAGCTTTATAAGGTAAGTACAGTAGGTTTAGAGTTACTTACGTGGAGTAGAAATCACTAGTTGAGCTCTTGGGACGGACTGGTTCGAGACAAGGACAAACCCTAGCAGAGCTCTAGTGTACTAGTTAGGAAAAACGGCTGTGGTTTCTGTGAATGCAAGGAGAAGTGGAGCGTTAGGGCAACTGGAATAGGTTTTATCAGTTGGGCCAACTCTAGGCCCAAGCACAAGGGGCAGCCCTTTGCTCTAGGGCAGAAAAATTAGTAAGCCAAAATTAATGGGCCTTACATTCTCCCCAACAAGAAAATTTTCGACCTCGAAAATAAAGACTCACCAGGTAAACAGATGTGGATGTGATTTTTTCATGTCCTCCTCTAACTCCCAAGTCGAGTCACCCGTCCTCCGATCCCAGATGACTTTAACAAGACTGACGGTCTTTCCACGACGTTCCTCAACCTTGCTATCCTCAAGAGCTATGGGTGGTACTTCTACGGTGAGATCTTCCCTGATCTGTATATCCTCAGCTTCCAACACGTGGGCCGGGTCGAACACATACTTCCTCAGCTGCGAGACATGAAACACTGGATGAAGGTTTGCCAACTGCGGGGGTAAAGCTATCTCATAAGCCACTAGTCCAATCCTCCTCGTGATCTGATAAGGACCAAGGAATTTGGGCGAAAGCTTCCTTGAGCGGAGAGCCCTTCCCACGCCCGTGGTTCGGGTCACCCTCAAGAATACATGATCTCCCGTTGCAAACTCCAAAGGCCTCCTCCTACGATCAGCATAGGCCTTCTGCCTACTCTGAGAAGCCAGCATCCTATCTCTCACCATCCTCACCTTCTCGGTGGTCTGCTCTAACAACTCCGGTCCAACCAACACTGCCTCTCCATCCTAATACCAACAGAGAGGAGTCCTACACCTCCTGCCATAAAGAGCCTCGTATGGCGCCATGCCAATGCTCGCATGAAAACTGTTGTTGTAGGTAAACTCAATCAAAGGCAATACCTCGTCCCAAGCACCCAGATGATCCAAGATGCAAGTCCTCAACAAATCCTCTAACGACTGAATCGTCCTCTCAGACTGGCCATCGGTCTGAGGGTGATAAGCTGAACTCATGGTGAGCTTGCTACCCATAGCACTCTGCAACGTCTGCCAAAACCGGGATGTGAACCGTGGGTCTCTGTCGGAAACTATGCTTGAGGGCACTCCATGAAGTCTCACTATCTCCTTAATGTACAACTAGGCCAGCTTGGCCATAGACATCCTCAAGTTCATCGCCAAAAAGTGTGCACTCTTGGTCAATCGATCTACTATCACCCAGATGGTGTCATGTCCTCTAAAGGTCTGCGGAAGATGAGTCACGAAGTCCATGGAGATGCTATCCCATTTCCACACTGGTATCTCTAAAGGCTGTAGAACTCCACTGGGTCTCTGGTGCTCCACCTTTGCCTTCTGACACGTTAAACAAGCTGATACAAACTGAGCCACATCTTTCTTCATCCCCTGCCACCAGAAAGTCTCCTTGAGGTCCTGGTACATCTTAGTCATGCCAGGATGCAAGCTAAGACGACTTTTGTGTCCTTCCTCAAGAATCAACTTTCTCACCTCTGCGTCATCAGGTACGCATACCCTGCCCTGAAACCGCAGTATGCCATCATCACTCACGGCAAAGTCTCTGGCTTCCTCTGATCCAAGCTGTTCTCTAACTCTGTTCAGACCGGCATCCAACAACTGCCTCTCTCTGATCGAGCCCAAGAAGTCACTAGATATAGTAAGGGTACTACACCTAATGGACTCGGACCCCAACTCCACCTGTATCTTCATGTCTCTGAACTTCTCTAGTAGCTCCACCTCTTTTATCATGAGATGTGTCGTATGTACCGTCTTCCTACTCAGAGCATCTGCCACCACATTTGCCTTCCCCGGGTGATATAGGAGCTCGAAGTCATAGTCCTTTAGGAATTCCATCCATCTCCTCTGTCTCATGTTCAGCTCCTTCTGATCAAACAAGTACTTTAAACTCTTGTGGTCGCTGAACACCCGATACTGAGCACCATACAGATAGTGCCTCCAGATCTTCAAGGCAAAAACTATGGCCGCCAACTCTAGGTCATGAGTGGGATAGTTACGCTCATGTACCTTAAGCTGTCGTGAAGTGTACGCCACTGCCTTCTTTTCTTGCATCAAGACACAACCAAGTCCAAGATGAGACGCGTCGCAGTAGACTTCAAACGGTTTCTCTACATCCGGAATCACCAATATAGGAGCACTCGTCAATCTCCTCTTTAGCTCTTGAAAGCTCTCCTCACACTTGTCCGTCCAAGTGAAGGGTTGGTCCTTCCGTGTAAGCAAAGTCAGAGGCGCCACTATCTTGGAGAATCCCTCTATGAATCTCCTATAGTAGCCCGCTAATCCCACAAAGCTCCTGATCTCTGTGGCCGACTTAGGACTTTCCCACTTTACCACTGCCTCGACCTTTGCCGGGTCCACTGCAATCCCTTGGGTGGATATCACATGCCCCAAAAACTGAACCTCATCCATCCAGAACTCGCACTTGGACAACTTGGCATACAACTGCTTCTCTCTCAAAACACCAAGCACCAACCTAAGGTGTTCTGTATGTTCCTCCTGCGTCCGAGAGTAGATAAGGATGTCGTCTATGAAGACCACGACAAATTTATCTAGGAAAGGTCGGAAGATCCTGTTCATGTAGTCCATGAACACTTCTGGAGCGTTGGTCACACCAAAAGGCATAACCACATACTCGTAGTGGCCATACCTGGATCTGAAGGCTGTCTTCTGTACATCATCAACCTTTACCAAAATCTGGTGGTAACCTGATCGTAGATCCATCTTCGAGAACACTGATGACCCATGTAACTGATCCATCAAGTCGTCAATCCTCGGCAGCGGATACGTGTTCTTGATAGTCATCGTGTTCAGTTGCCTGTAATCCACACACAGGCGTGAACTCCCGTCCTTCTTCTTCACCAACAACACTGGTGCTCCCCAAGGTGAAGTGATGGGTCGGATGAACTGTTTCTCCATCAGATCCTCTATCTGTTTCTTGAGCTCTACCAACTCTGCCAGAGCCATGCGATACGGGGCCATCGAGACTGGGCCCGTCCCTGGTACTAGATCTATAGAGAACTCCACTTCTCTACTGGGAGGTAACCCTGGTACCTCCTCCGGAAATACATCCACAAAATCCTGGACGACTGGTATCACAGACGTTGTCTCTCCTCTCTCCACCTCCATATGTGTGAAGATCATGTAGCACTGCGCACCGTCCTGTAGTTCCCTCATAACACCCTGAGAGGACACCAACTCATGCTCCTCTAAGTCGGGAAACAGCAACTTCTTCTCCCGACAATCTATAAGAATGCGATTGGCAGAGAGCCAATCCATCCCTAAGATCACCTCCAACTCCTGTAGAGGTAGGCAGATTAAGCTCACCCTGTACCTGCGCCCTTCTACCTCCACTGGAAGCCTAGCACACAAGGACGACGTTCTGACCAAACCCGACGCCGGAGTAGACACCGCAAGCTCACACTGCAGCTCGCGCACCGGCAGACCCAACTATTCCACACAAGCAAATGACACAAAAGAGTGTGTCGCTTCAGAATCATACAGCACACAACATCTCATCCTAGAAATCACACAATAACCCATAACAAGGTTACCTGAACCTGCAGCCTCAGCTCCGGTCATGGCATAGACTTTGCCCGTCGCCTGAGGCCTGTTGACTCTGTCTCTCCCCTGATGCTGATGGGGTGTCAAAACTGGAGGGCGTGTCGCTGCCCTAGCAAGGTTGGGGCAATCCCTCCCAAAGTGGCCTTCCTTGCCACAGTTGTTGCACCTGCGGTAACCCTCCCTACGTGGACACGCGTACCTCGGATGGGGTCCTCCACATGTGTAACACCGAACTCGACCCTGTTGAGAAGAAAAGCTCCTAGACTCCTGAGGCTGATGGTGTGGCCTCTCATACGGTCTCCTTCGCTCCTCATACTTGGGCTTGGACCCAGATGGTCCGCCGATCCTCTGAGGCGGCTGTGGCTGTTGTGGGCGCTGGCCTTCCACCTCGCGCTTCATCTTCTCTATCACCCTGGCCTTCTCTACCAGAGCGGCAAAATCTTTAATGGACAAAGGAGCTACCATCAAGCAGATGTCACCGCGGAGCCCGTTCTCGAACTTCCTGCATTGCCACTCCTCATCGAGTGGCAGGGTGTAGAAACGGCTGAGGTGTTTGAACCTCTCAGCATACTCTGTAACAGTCTTCCCTCTCTGGGTCAACTGGAGGAACTCCACCTCCTTGGCGTACCGGATGCTGTCAGGAAAGTACTCGGATAGGAATTTCTCCCTGAAAGTTTCCCATGTCACTGGGTCATCCCTCTCCTCTAAGATGGATCTGGTGCTGCTCCACCAATGCTCTGCCTCCCCCGTGAGCATATAAACTGAGAACACCAACCTGTTCTCTGTAGGGCACATCTTGGCGTCATAGATGCGCTCTAAGTCCTTCAGCCATTGGTCTGCGGCGTCAGGACTAATCTTCCCGTCAAACTTCGCCGGGTGGTGCTTCAGAAAGTCCTCCAGGCTCCACTCCCTAACTACAGGTCGTGGTTCCGGACCAAACACAGGGGCAGCCGCCCTGTTCTCCTCCATCTGGCGGAGGGCCTCCATGTGTTGCCGGTGAGCATCCTCAGCAGCTACCCTCGCAGCCTCCATCTGCTGCATCACTGCCTGCTGCTGCTCAAGCGACGCCGCCTGCCGCTGCATGGATGCCTCATGCTGCTGCATCATCGCAGCACTCTGCTGTGCCATCGCTGCTACCATCGCCTCTATGGCTCTGGCGATATCGGGTGCGTCCCCCTGAGATGATTGAGAAGCTCGACGAGGAGGTGCCATAGTCCACTGGCACACAGAAAATCACTTGGTTAGACTTGATAAAGGCAAGAATTTTAACTGAAAACTCAGAGACACACAAAGAAAGCTAAGCGGACAACACAATCCACAGACCTAAGGAATGACCGCTCTGATACCATAAATGTAACGTTCCATTTAATTTATAAACACAATTAAAGGAAACGTCACACATAAGATA
The DNA here is from genome assembly GCF_037176805.1 of Vigna unguiculata. NCBI lineage: Eukaryota > Viridiplantae > Streptophyta > Magnoliopsida > Fabales > Fabaceae > Vigna > Vigna unguiculata. The sequence goes on along the minus strand of NC_140793.1, from coordinate 7,568,334 downwards.
GTAAAATCACGCAGTCCTGGGGTTCCCAACATCACCCCTACAAAACCAGGCACATCACGATGCCAACAAAAGCAGGATAACAGGTTAACTAAGAGTTTACAATCCAAAGACAATGAATACAGGGGCCATAGCCCTAAAGAAGACGTCAAGAAGAGAAGTGTAAGATCCAGCCCAGACGGCTAAGCTGTGGAATCACCATTTCCTTGTTGACCACGAGAACTTCGCCCATCTGCTCCCATCAACCATGCAACGAAACGGGTAAGCTAGAGCCAACAACATATGCATCATACAGTCAAAAGTATTTTCATCATCTCACATCCATATAATCAACCAAACATGTTATGACTCTCAATCAATACACTACGACTCGACTCGACTCATCCAGATACGTATAACTTGGTCGGATTCAGCGGATGCTTGCACTTGTGGTGGATACCTCTGCTCGACCCTGAGCTGCTCGATCCTGAGCTATGTAATACAAGTGTTACGATGAATCAAATCTCCATCACCACAAGGTTAGCCCTTAGTGAATTTCAGGCCTTCTGCTACCCTCACCACAGGAGTCAGTCCGCTCTAGGTGAGACTAATTGGCTCCTCAGAGTGTCAGGATGCAACCTTACCTTGAATCCTTACCTAGTTATACAGATGGGGCACCACCATGGACACCCACTAACAGGGGCCATGGGATTACGTCCCGACCACTGAAGCGCAACCCCGAAAGTCTCACCTAGAGACCCCAAGGACTTATGCACTGACACATACAGGACACAACCGCACAACCAAAATGATATTCACTACGCCTGTATATGTTAATTGTACCGACCTTTAAGCCAACGCCTTTCATGTTCCAGGCTCAACACATTTCATCTCGTCATGAACCATTCATGTACCAAGGACTTCCAATTCATATCGTTATCATGCCTCTTTCATACCAACCCTTTCAATACACTCTCATGCAAAACTCATACCAACCCTTTATACATTACTCTATCATACTCACACATACCAAGCCTTTAGCATAAATACTCAAAACCAAGCCAACATTATCCATACAAAACCAAGAAAAACATCCCACATTACACTGTCTCGCCCAGCACCTCACTTAGGCTGGAGGGTCTCGCTCAGGCGAGACAGTCTCGCTCAGGCGAGACAGTCTCGCTCAGGCGAGTTCCCCCTCCGCCTAAGCGAGGGCACCAAACAGGAGCATGAACAACGCGGGACCTCGCTTAGGCGAGACCCCTCTCGCCTGGGCGAGTTGTCTGCTCGCTCAAAAATAAAAGAGCTGGTCGCTTGGGCGACCTTGGGCGAGAAAGGCTTGGGTAAGCCTCCGCCAGACTCGCTTAGGCGAGTTCGACTCGCCTGAGCGAAATTACCAGGTCTCGTCCTGGATTCACCTGCAACAGATATGATTTCCAACGCCTCTTCATCATACAAGATACCCCACGCACCACAAACAACGATTTATCCATACAAACATCTAGTATGCTCAAACAGATCAAAGGCAACCTAAAAACAGATTAAGAACAACTCAAACTCGAAACCCTAACTTCCCGTACCTGGAAAAAGGGTTAACAGAACTTCGACACGGGACCTCGGAGCAGAGCAACTTGAAAGACGGACTTGCAAAACTGGCGAAACAGCGGAGGACACGATTATTTTCGGACTTAATCGGTGGAAAGCAAATGTAAAGCTTTATAAGGTAAGTACAGTAGGTTTAGAGTTACTTAAGTGGAGTAGAAATCACTAGTTGAGCTCTTGGGACGGACTGGTTCGAGACAAGGACAAACCCTAGCAGAGCTCTAGTGTACCAGTTAGGAAAAACGGCTGTGGTTTCTGTGAATGCAAGGAGAAGTGGAGCGTTAGGGCAACTGGAATAGGCTTTATCAGTTGGGCCAACTCTAGGCCCAAGCACAAGGGGCAGCCCTTTGCTCTAGGGCAGAAAAATTAGTAAGCCAAAATTAATGGGCCTTACAGATTATATATATATATATATATATATATATATATATATATATATATATATAATAATAATAATAATAAAATATTTATAAGTTTTATGTTAATGTGAGAATCTAGAAAGGTTGTGTGAGTTGTGTTTTGATCTTTTAAAGAGAAACTATAATATTTTAATAATAAAAGGCTTAAACTATAAATATAATTTCTATTAATCAGAGTTATTTTATATAAAACCATCATCTTTGCACCTTTCTTTCTCAAACTTTCTTTCTACTGTCTCTCTAACTTTCTTACCTCAATTTTAATTTTTTTGAAGATCAAGGATAGTAGGATTACACATCCACTCGATCAAACTGCAGAACAAAGTAAATTCTAATTTTATCCTTTCTAAGGTATATCACTCCTTGATTTGCATGTGGTTTCTATGTAGGGATGGCAAAACGGACTAGCTTGACCTGTTTTGGTCTGGCATGCCCTTGACTCACAAGGAATAGGCTAGGTCGAGTTGGTTCGCAACAAAAAAATGGGCAAAAAATTGCAACCTGTCCCACCATATGACGAGTCGGCAGGCTGGCCCATCAATTTTTAAAATTTTTACTTTTAAAGTTTGTTTGTATATATACTTATAAATAAATATTTAAACATTTTTTAATCATATAAATATTTTTTAAGCTTTGAATTGATGAATTAATATTTTTAATTGGATAATATTAACATAATTATTACATTTACATGTTAATTTACTCTATTGTAATTAATAATTGACATTTAGTTTATAAGTGTTAATGATTTAAATTATAATAATATTGCATATTTACATATTTACAAAAATATAATATAGAAAATTAAATCTTTTTAATTATTTTTATTTTTTAATTAAAAAGAAAAAAAACAAAATGGGTCAGCAGGCTAGGCAGGCCGGACCAAAACAGGCTGGTGGGTTGAAAATTCCAATTTGGCTCCCATTTTGAGGAGTTTGTGGATTGGCCATAACCTATTTTGACACCTCTAATTATATTAATTGCTATGTATGTTATTCAAAAGTGCTCTAAGTGAATCTCTATTGCTCTATGATCTAGGTATATGTTAAATCAGATCTGTCTAAAATATCTTAACCAAGAAGGGGATATGAACTGGTTATTGAGTCTTTCACTTAGTTAAATTGAATCTTGAAAGTATCTTTAACCCTTATGACCCAATTAACCAATTTTACAGTTCTATGTTAATGGGTTGTGTAAAGCAATCAAGGAAGATGTAAAAGAAGAGGAAACCAAGAACACAACAGTTTATACTGGTTCGATTCAAGATGAATCTACGTCCAGTCTTCTCCTAAGTAAACCCACTTAGGAGGATTCTACTAACTCAATAGAGATCCAAGAATTACAAGAGCATCTATATAATTCAAGACCCTAAAGACTAAGGAGCTTGATCTATAAATCAAGAACTCCCCCTAGGAGCAATGCATCCACACAATTGCACCTAGACCTTCACTTTACACAGTGAATCAACTATGAACAGAAATACAATAAGAAAGAATCAAGAAACGAATACACCTAGTAGTTGTACAAATTTGTCACTTGACTCCTAGATCCAAGCTTGACCCATCAAGGTTGAATCCACCATCAATCTTCTTGAATCTTTACTTGAATGATCTCTCAAGAATGCTTAGGAACTTTGTAAATCTCAGAGGGCAGTTTCTCAGAATGTTTCTCAGGAATTCTGTAATTTTTCTCACACTTAAAACTAATTTTAGAAACTGGTTTTATACATAGTTCTCTACAGTCATTAATGGATTAGGAATTTACCTAATAGATTATTATGAGTGTGTTTTCACTGCCTTAGTGCAGTACCCTCAGCTAATCTATTAGTTAAGTAGCTAATCGATTTATGAATGCACATGCAAGAGTTTAATGGTTAATACAACTCAATGCTAGCTTGTTTTACATATGATATTTTTGTCCTAACACCCTAATGCATAATCTAACAAAACATGACTAATTCTAGATTAGCAATTCACATGATGTGTGGACTTGGACATCATCAAAACCATCTTCATATGAGTTGAAGTAGCTCCCCCTTTCAACAGTATATGCTTAGATTTCTAATCGGGGTTTTTATTTCTAGTTAGGTCATCTAGTGTTAGATAGAACTCTAAAGAGCATTTGTACGAGAATGAGTTGTTTTTACCAAGAAAGGGAAGTTAATCCTAATTTCTGAATGAGTTATATTGTTTAAATTGATTGTGTGATTCTCTTTGAATTGATTTTTTAATTTAAGTGTGTGATAATATTTGAAATTGTTGAATTAGGGGTATAAACACTAGTTTGATTTGAGTGAATTGCGTCTTAGGTTTAATGTGTGAAATTATATGTAAGAATTGTTGTTGTACATTGGAATTGTGATCTATTTTAAAATGAGTGAGAATTGACAAGTTTGTTTAAGAAATTGGCTGATAAGGAAATATTTTCTATAGTGGTTTGGTACCAAATTTAGTTAGCAAAGAGGAAAAATGGGTTTTATTTCAATCAATTTCACAAGCAAAATTGTCAATCCTCACTACCATCTAATATGACGTTGGACACTGAGTATGTACCGTTGAGTGTTACTTCGAAATGACCAAGTCAATGAGCTCCAGTGACAGCCATTAGGCGCCACACCCAGGTCGTTGGGCGTTCACTTGACATGGAAGTTAGTGTTGGGTGTCTAGCAAGAACCATTGGGCGCAATTCTAGAATATAAATTTAAGAGAGCTATAGGGCCTAATGTGTCATGTGTTGGCTTCACCACTAGGTGTTGGAGCTCATTGTTGGCCAAACTGTTAGGCGTGAGTTTGATTTTTTCTCCTAGGGATCTTTCTGTTTGGGTACCATTGGGCGTTCTTGGGTTAGCGTTGGGCGATATGTATTAATTTGTCTTATTACTAAATTATGGAATCTTGTGTGGGTATTTGCGATTCATTGAGGATAGTTACCCATATGCTATCAAATAAATAATTTCATAAATCATAATTCCTAACCTGGAATTCAAAGGAAGAAAAACAAAGTGAGGGAGAGGGAGAAGACAACAACAAAGGATAACGACACCACTACGGCAAAGACTAAAACCTATGGAGTGCCCTCGAGATAGGATATACCCAAACCCTAATCCAACATCTACGAGAGTGATTGCGAGCACTATGGGTCTACGAGAGCCACACTAGTGAGAGCAACCTTTATGAGAACGAAAGCAACCACCAATGAGAGGGAGATGACTGGAGCGACAACCAAATGTAGTGTGAGGGAAAAGAAGAGATCCACCAACGAAAAGGAAAGCAGTGCGAGGGAGGAGAATATTGAGAGCATAACAATGAAGTCCAACGCAAGCTGGAGAAAGGGGAAGATAAAAATTAAAGATTTTATGCCTGTTATATGCACCTTCTTACTATGTCGATTCTATGTATAATTGACATTCTTCTACTTTATTACGAAATTGTCACCGCACCCACATTCTATGTCGATTATAGTGATGACCGACATAGAAATCATTTTACTTTATTACAAAAATGTCATCGTGTCTACTTTCTATGTTTGTTCTAGTAATAATTGGCATAAAAAGTCTAGTTATATTTACAATTATGCCACCACATAAGTTATTATGCATGATGAATTATAACCAGCATAATAAGTCGTATAAAATGCTATTTTTGCACTAGTGGTGCTTTTTTTAATTTCTCCCATATACTACCCACATTCTTTAAATGATTTTGGACAATGTTGAGAGAATAATTAACAATATAAATATGTAACAACGCTAAGATTGTTATGAATATGATGTAACCAAATAATTAAAGATTCAAATAAAAAATCAAATCAAATGATACTATGTCACTCACAAAGTACCTCATAGAATAATTATGCATAACCTAATTTAAGCTATACAAGTAAACAAAAAAAGTCAAATTCAAATTTAAGATATATTATAAAAAATAATTTTATCTTAAATATAGAATCATCCCATTTGTTATTTATCAACCAATTCCAATCTTCAAGAGGTACATCACTTGGTCTACCTTTGTTTTTAAGGTTTGCTCGATAGAGACGATGATGTTTATTTCTATATTTCTTTTGTGAAATTGTTTCATTGGATACTTTTTATTTTTTTTCATCAAACCAATTGCATCATAAGTATGAAATAGTAATTGCCAAATAAGTTTTAGAACAAATTACAAATATGTAAATATATAAATTAAATCTTACATTTAAACTAATAAAATTATACTAACCTTCATATGCTTCCACATTGCACTCAAATCATCTTCAAATATATCTTTTCAAGTTTTAACTTGTAATGGAATTTTCTGACATAAACATATAGTTGTTTCAACCTTAAAATATTTTGCACGTTTTCTGCAAAGCTTAGAATATGGGGGAGAAAATTAAATGTCAAAAAAAATTTCAAATACCATTAAATTTTCCATTTTCTTTGGAAATTTGGAATTAATAGAATGTTAAATTATGCTTTTAACAACATATTCAACTAAAAATTAGTAAAGGTAAATCAACAACAATCTTCAAAATGATGATTTAATTTTAGAAAAGCATGTTACATATGTACTTGTACTTACTTCAAGTTGTCCAACATTAATGGACTTGGAGGCATTAACCCTTTTAGAATTTAGCTTTAATGATCATAATCTATTACATATAAAAAAAAAACAATAAACAATAATTAAAGTAAAATATAAATTAGTTCTTTAAAAAGAACCAATAAAAAATACTATGACGTTACACTTCTAATATGAATTTAATATCTATGTTACATTTGTGATTCAATTAAACACATATTTATATTACCATAAGAATATCATTAGAGATGACAAATAAATTCATCCATGTGGGTATTATCCGAATCTGTCCCCGTTTTGACGGAGAATCTTCGCATTAACTGGGTATATGGGTATGGATATGGAGAATCCCCGACTTTTTCAATTGGGTATGGGGATGGATATGAGGATGTACATATCCCCGTCATAATAACCGTCCCCATTTAAATTATTAAAATATTCACAATTAATTAAGTAACGATATATATATATATATATATATATATATATATACTTATTATTTTTTATTTCTTCTAATTATCTGATTTGTCATGAAACTCATTCCACTACTAAAAAAATTCATATTTCTTGCCAATTTTGTTTTCAAAATTTTTTTGTAGGAAATACTTGCACATTTTGTTGTGAAAAAAAAAATTTCAAGAAATTGTTACCAATTTTCTTGCAAAATATTTTGTATAAAACACTTTTCGCAACAAATTTTGTAGGAAATACTTACAAATTTTATAATTTTGTAAGAAATGATTACCCACGAAGGAATTACTTGTCAATTAAAATTCTTAGAAAAAATAGTATAAAAATTCTTTTCTTGCAATTTTTTTAACAAATTAGCAAGAAAAATCTCATGTAATATGAGAATTTCTAGTAGTGTTTGCATCTCAATTATATTTTTCATCTTATCACAATTTTTATATAATTATGTTAAAAAGATGTATGTCAATTAAAAATTTTTTATGTCTCACATTTGAATATTTCTATTATTATTTTTATTTATTGTGTATTTTCCTTTCACATGAGAATGTTTAATACTCTCAATTTAAGTATGTAATATATAAAAAAAATCCTTTACTTATTATTATTAGTTTGTTTTTTCATTTGAAGAATTTTTTTGTTTCGCTAAAACAATTTTTGTTATTTCTCAACCATTGAGTATATATGTTGATATTTGAAAAGTTTTCTTAGATCTCTAAGGTATTTTTCATCTTATCATACTCTTAATTATAAATTTTTTTTCCTTTGTACAATTTCTTTCAATAGTCTCTCAAATTATTTCTAAACATTTGTTAATTTTTAATAATTTTATTTGTTGTTTATTTTTATTATGTAGAATACTATTTCGATATATTTTATCTAATTATTTTTTATTTTCTAACTCATTATCAATCATACTATAATTTTTTCACTATATAATTGTATAAATAACTTTTATTTACTACAATATAAAAATTTAATGTAATTGTCATGAATATTATTTTTATCAACATCCAACATAATTGAAGTTCAAAAAATACAATATCTATGTTAAAATTTTATTATTATGATTATTATTTGTTCTTTGTATCATTTTGATCAAGTGATGTATTATAACTTTTATTAGTGTATAAAAAAGAGATTCATAAGAATTTAAAAGATTGAAGTAAACAAACATTTAAAATATATTTTAATTTGAATTTTTTTTTCCTTTTCTATTTTTTAAAAAATATTTTAAATTTTATCAACTAGCTTTCATTAATGTTTGCAAATTTAATAAATGTGTTAGTTCTCATGAAATTTTATTTGGTATTATAATATAAAATGTAGACAATTATAATTTATTTTAAACTTTTATTATGATTATTATTTGTCTTTTGTATCATTTTGATCAAATGAAGTATTATAACTTTTATTAGTGTATAAAAAAGAGATTCGTTAGAATTTAAAAGATTGAAAGAAACAAACATTTAAAATATATTTTAATTTCAATATTTGTTTTCCTTTTATATTTTTTAAAAAATATTTTTAAATTTTATCAACTATCTTGTTTGCAAATTTAATAAATGTGTTGATTCTCATGAAATTTTATTTGGTATTATTATAATCTAAATTGTAAACAATTATAATTTATTATGATTATTATTTATTCTTTGTTTCATTTTGATCAAATGATGTATTATAACTTTTATTAGTGTATAAAAAAAGATTCATTAGAATTTAAAAGATTGAAGTAAACAAACATTTAAAATATATTTTAATTTGAATATTTGTTTTCCTTTTATATTTTTAAAATAATATTTTTAAATTTTATAAACTATATTTCATTAATATTTACAAATTTAATAAATGTTTTGGTTCTCATGAAATTTTATTTGGTATTATAATCTAAAATGTAAATAATTATAATTTATTTTAAACTTTTATTATGATTATTATTTGTTCTTTGTATCATTTTGATCAAATGATGTATTATAACTTTTATTAGTGTATTAAAAATGATTCATTAGAATTTAAAAGATACAAACATTTAAAATATATTTTAATTTGAATATTTGTTTTCCTTTTATATTTTTTAAAAAATATTTTTAAATTTATCAACTATGTTTCATTAATATTTACAAATTTAATAAATGTTTTGGTTCTCATGAAATTTTATTTGGTATTATAATCTAAAATATAAACAATTATAATTTATTTTAAAGTATTTGATATCGAAGAAATAATCATCCTTATAATATTGAATATTTGATAATATTGTGTTTTCTTTACCATAATCTTTTATTATTTTATAAAAATTAATTAAAATTAATATTGAAGTAGTAAGAAAACGGGCATGAGTATGGGTACGAGATTATACATGTTACATGATGAGGATGGGGATTGGACAAAAGTTTGATATCCATTGGGTTTGGAGATGGAGATGAATTTTTTCTACGAAAATGGGTATAGAATAGTGAAACATGTGGTCGCCCCGTCCCGTTGTCATCCCTAAATATCATTAAGTAACTTCTTTTTATTATAAACTAGTAGATTGACTTGTGCGTACACACATGTTTTATTTTTTTTATTTTGTATATTAAAATAATAAAGTAGTGAAAATATTATGTAATGAAATATCATGAATATTGGTGTAAATGTTATTATTAAAGTAATGAAGTAGTAAATCTAAGTGATGCGATAATAATTTCAATTTTAAATATAATAAATAGAATTAATATCATAGTATGGTGCAGTTATTTGATTTTAAGAAATAATTATAGTGGTGTGTGATCCATGCCTGTACAAATGTTTTTTTTTTGTTTTTTTTTTCAAATCCTTTTAGAATAATAATATAATTATTATCATATTTATTTAAGCATTAAAAATACTAATAATAATATTAATATAAATTATAAGATTTTTAAAAGATCAAAAATCTATTTAGCATAATTATTTAGTAAAAAAACATTTTTTATAATTAAAAAAATACTTATAATAATAACACAACTATGAATAGTAATAATAATAATAATACCAATAATAACAAACTAATGAAAATAATAATAATAATAATAATAATGTTTATGCTATAAATATTAATGCCAATGCTAATACTAAGGCTAATGCTAACGATAATAATATATAATTATATATAAAGATAAACATTAATGACAAAACAAATAAAAAAGACAAGTAATTCAATTATCCCGTAGTAAATAAAATTAAGATGCATGTCTAACAATAATATTATTTGTTAAATTTAAATAATTATTTATAATAAAAAATTATTTGTCAGTTTTATCATTTTACTAATTTTAGTAACTATTTTTTTAATTCAAATAATTACACAAATATAAAGATAAAATGAACAACAAAACAAATAAAAAATGTAAGTAATTGAGATATGATCTCATAGTAAATAAAAGTAAAATATGTGTCTAACGATACTAACAACAATAATAATATAACAATATCACAAAGTGATAATAATAATAATAATAATAATAATAATAATAATAATAATAATAATAATAATAATAATAATAATACAACAACATATATAAAGAGATAAACATTTTTTAGTCATTTTTTGTTTTTTCAATTTTATTCTCTTAATTATTATATTTTAAATTTAAATAATTATTTATAATAAAAAAATTATTATTCAGTTTCTATTATTTTACTAATTTTAGTAACTAATTTTTTGAATTGAAATAACTGTCCAAACATAAAAATAAATAAACAACAAAACAAATAAAAAGTCAAGTAATTAAAAAGTAAGATGTGTATCTAACCATAATAACAAAAAATATTATAACAATAATAACTTTTATAATAATTATAGTTCTTAATAATAATAATAATAATAATATAATAATAATAATAGGGATAATTATAGTTAATAATAATGATAATAATACTTATAGTTGATAGTAATAATAGTTTATAGTAATAATGATCATAATATTTATAGTTGATAATAATAATAATAATTATAGTTAATAATTATTATTATTATAATTATAGTTAGAGTTGATAATAATAGTAATAATTATAGTTATAGTTGATAATAATGATAATAATAATAATAATATAAAAATAAAATAATAACTATCATGAAAATTATGTTATATTGTTTTAAATGTCATTATTAAAATAATGAAGTAGTAAATTTAGTTTTGAATATAATAAATAAAATTGATATCACAATATGGTGTAATTAATCAATTTTACTAAATAATTATAGTAGCCTATGACCCATGCATGGTAAGAAGTGGACTTTAAGCCTAACTCAATCCTACAAAATCGACTTTTATGATGAGATTTTCACCCTACTTATATACTATGAAATTGTGTAATCTCTAGTCGATGTGGTTATTTCAACACACCCCTTCACACCGAAGTATATACATCTTATGCCTGGGTCTAAAAATTGGTGATCCGATAGCAGGTGGAACAAAATGTCCAATAAATTTCGCTAGGATAGACTTCTTTAAACAATGGCTCTCATACCATGTAAGAAATGGACTTTAAGCATAATTCAACCCCACAAAATCGATTTTTAAGGTGAAGTTTGTACGCATGATTTTATTTTTAGTTCAAATCTGTTTAGAATAATAATATAATTGTTATTCTATTTATTTAACCATTAAAAATACTAATAATAAAATTTTTATAAATTATAAATTGTAAAATTTTTAAAAGATTAAAAATCTATTTAGCAAAATTATATAGTATAATAATGTTTTTTAGAATTAAAAAAAATACTTATAATAATAACACCACTGAATAGTAATAATAATAATAATAAAAATAATAATGATATCAAAATAAAAAACTAATGATAATAATAATAATAATAATTTTTATGCTATAAATATTAATGCCAATGCTAATACTGAGGTTAATGTTAACTATAATAATATATAATTATATATAAAGATATACATAAATAATAAAAAAATTAAGAGGACAAGTAATTGAAATATGATCTTGTAATAAATAATAATAATAATAATAATAATAATATCCCATAGTAATAATAATAATAATACAACAACTAAATATATAAAGAGATACACATTTTTGTGTCTTTTTTTGTTTTTACAATTTTATCCTCTTAATTATTAATTGTTAAATTTAAATAATTATTCATAATAAAAAATTATTTGTGAGTTTTATCATTTTACTAATTTTAATAACTATTTTTTTATTCAAATAATAACACATGTATAGTGATAAAATAAACAACAAAACAAATAAAAAGTGAAAGTAATTGAGATATGATCCGTAGTAAATAAAAGTAAAATGTATATCTAACTATAATGATAATCTATAACATTATATATATATATATATATATATATATATATATATATATATATATATATATATATATATATATATATATATATATATATATATATATATATATATATATATACCTTCTTTTGTGTCCACAAATCTATATTCCAATTTTACCCTTATTTTTAAAAGTTAATTATTTTATAAATAGTTTATTTTTAACCATTATTCTAAAAACCACTTTTATCTTTAATAGTTATTTTAAAAATTTCTTTTGTATACGTATTTTATTTTTCTAATTTTAACCATTGACTGCTATTTTAAAAATTAACTATATATTTTTTATTAATCTTAACTCAAATCTCTATAAAAATTAAAAAATGCGAACACATAGACGTGACAATGTATGGATTTTCACTAGTAATAATAATAATAATAATAATACAACTATAATAATATCGCGTAGGGATAAAAAATAATAATAATAATAACAATAATAATAATAATAACAACAACAGTAATAATAATAACAAAAACAACAACAATAATATTAATACAACTATAATAATATCAAATAGTGATAAATAATAATAATAATAATAATAATAATAATAATACTAACAAGAACAACAACAACAATAACAATAATAATAATAATACAACTATATATATAAAGAGATAAACATCTTTTTTGTCTTTTTTTGTATTTTCAATTTTATCCTCTTAATCATTATATTTTAAATTTAAATATTTTTTAATAATAAAAAAAATTTCAGTTTTATTATTTTACAAATTTTAGTAACTATTTTCTTGAATTGAACTAATTATTTCAATGTAAAGATAAATGAACAACAAAAAAAAAGGGGGTGGAGGAGGGAGTAATTGAAACATGATTCTTACATAGTAAGTAAAAGTAAAATGTGTATCTAACAACAACAACAACAACAACAATAATAATGTTATGAATTAATGATTGTCCATTGATATTTGTATTAACTAAGTTGATTTGTTTCCTTTATGGATTACATATTGTATCTAGTATCTATAAATAGGACTCTTCCTATCAATAATAATACATAGATAAGTTGCTCTCTATTATCTCATTATCTATTTTATATTGTTTCTTCTTTTCTCTATGATCTATTATTCTCTCTGTTATTCGCTTTATTTCATAACATGTTATCAGCACGATGCTGCTCTAACCAACTAAGGACTAGGGAAAGCTTTTTCTCTCTAACGACAGTGCTCTGCATGTCTCAATCCAGACTTTTTCTAATCCTTTCTCAATTTATAATTTTTCCTTATATTCTTCCTCTTGTGATAAGAATTGTTTGAATTTATCAATTTTCATCTCCGTCTTATTATTTTTATTTTTATTATGACGGTGATCATTATTATTATTTTGATTATTATTATTATTATTATTATTATTATTATTATTATTTTATATGCTAGTTCTAAACACACGAAACATTGTAAAATTTGGATTTGTGACCCTTGATATTATAAGGAAGAATTCTTTATATTGGATTTTAAATGTTGAAATACATTTAGATGCAATGGATATTGGGATACCATTAAATAAAGAAATAAAGCATCTAAGCAACTAATTTGCTCATGCGACAAAAATATTGTGAAAAAAAATTTTTCACAAATATGATGAATTTATTTCATGCCTACATATGGCTAGCTAGACAAATCAATAAAGCTTTTGATGAAAAATCATGAGATCCGCCTAATCTGTTCCATTCTCAAAAGTGAATGCAGCAATAAATATTATGAATTTATTTCATGCCTTTGTATGGCTAAACAAAGCAATGAGCTTTTGATAGAAAATCATGAAATTTATCCAAATTGGTTATACTTCATTCCCAGAAGTGAATGCAGCAACATTTGATTTATATTTTCATGATCGTGATATTGATTATGGACATGGTTATAAAGAAAATTTTAAAGACACATTTTGTCACCAGAAGTGGCACAATAATGTGAAAAAGAGAAAAGGAAAATGTGAAAATATTGACAAAAAGATGAAAGTATATATTATTATGGTGGTAAAGGCCATTTGAGTTGTACTTATTATACACCAAAGCATCTTACAAATTATCTTAGTTGCATAACAAGGTTTGCATTTACATCTAATGGATGATGTTACAACCTATTCGTATGGTTCTTTTGAGAATCATATTTATATGGAAATGCCTAAAGGATTTCATTTGCCCAACAAGACAAATTCTAAATAGGGTTATTCAATAAAATTGAACATGCTCTTTTATTGATTAAAGCAATCAGGACGTGTGTGACATAACCATCTTATTGAGTACTTATTAAAAGAAGGATATAGAAATGATCCTATTTGTTTTTGTATTTATATGAAAATATCCAAAAATGAATTTGCCATAATTATTGTTTATGTAAATGACATAAACATCATTGGAACTCCTAATGAGCTCACAAAGGCAATTGATTACTCAAAGAAATAATTTGAGATGAATGATCTTTGAAGGGCAAAGTCTTATTTGAAATTAGAAATTGAGTATTTAAATAAAAGTTTTTTTATATGTCAATATGCTTATATAATTAAGGTGCTTACAATGTTCTAAATGGACAAGTCATGTTCATTATGCACTCCAATAGTTATGAGGTCATTAGATGTTGATAAAGACTCTTCTTAGACCTAAAGAAAATGATGAAGATCTTCTTGGTCCAGAAGCACCATATCTTAGTGTCATAGAAACACTAATGTATCTTGCTAATTATACTCGATCTAATATTGCATTTGCTGTAAATTTGTTAAGCAAGATATAGTTCTTCAACTACAAGAAGAAAATGGTTTGGAGTAAAACATATACTTTGTTACTTTAAGGGTACTACAAATATGAGCTTATTCCACTCAAATGATTCAGATTCATACCAATGGGTTATGTATATGCATGTTATTTTACATATTCTCACAATGTCATAATGGTTTATCACAAGCAAGATGTTTGTTCACATGTGGTAGCACAATGATTTCATGAAGGTATATGAAACAAACCATAGTAGCAACATCGTCTAATCATACATAATTACGAGGAAAGTTGTGAATATGTTTGGTTAAGGTTTATAATTCAACATGTGCAAGAAACTTGTGACTATCCCCGACAAAGATGGAATCAACAACCATATATGAAGACAATAGTGTATTGTTCAATTGAAAGGATGATATAAATATCCAAAAATTCATTCATATGAAAATATGGCATGTCTATTTATGAAGTGTTTGCCAAGAACTTTTGAGCAAATGATTCACAAATTCGGACTCTGTCACCTTAATGATGTAAGTTTACATGAGGGGGAGAAATAGAATATGTGATGAACAATATTGTATTAAAGAATACAAAGTATTGTACTCTTTTTCCTTCACTAGGTTTTTTTTTTTATTCCAAAGGGTATTTCCTAGTAAGGTTTTAACGAGACACATTTTTTATCAATGGACACTCAAGGGGAAGTGTTATGAATTAATGATTGTCCATTGATTTGATACATTTACTCATATGATTGATACTCATATGATTCATTACTCTTTATGTAAATATTTGTATTAACTAAGTTGATTTGTTTGCTTTATGGATTACATATTGTAAATATAAATAAGACTCTTCCTTTCAATAATAATACACACATAAGTTGTAAGTTGTTCTCTATTCTCTCATCCTCTATTTTATATTGTTTTTTCTTTCTCTATCATCTATTATTCTCTTTGTTATTCACTTTATTTCATAACAAATAACACCTATTATATTAATTATAGTTCTTAATAATAATAATAATAGTAATAATAATAATATAATAATAATAATATAATAATAATAATATAATAATAGAAATAATTATAATTAATAATAATGATAATAATACTTATGATTAATAGTAATAATGATCATTAATTATAATTGATAATAATGATAATAATAATAAAAATTATATATATATATATATATATATATATTATAACTATAGATAATAAAAATAAAAATAATAATAATTATTATTATTATTATGGTAATGAACAAATAATATTTTTTAAATACCAATTTTTTAAATTAGATACGATAGTAATTATAATAATTATAGTTTTTAATTATAATTCTTATTAATGATAATAATAATAACAACTATTATTAATAATAGTAACAATAATAACATTAATACTAATAAAAACATAATAATATTTTTTTTAGTATTTTTTTCTCATGCCAATACTATATTATTATAAAATTAATATATTATATATTAATATTATTAATAACAATAATAACTTTACTGCTAATCATGTTAATAATACTAATAGTAATAATATATAATAGTAACATATATATTATTATTATTATTATAATACTAATATTTTTTATAATTTTACTATTATCTCTACAAATGATATTCATAATAATAATATTATTAATAATTAGAAATACAAACACTTATAAAAATATTACAAATAATAATATTACTTATAATTAACTAGTATAAACACAGGCGCTATCGCGCCTGTGTGTATATATTTTTTAAATATGCGTGATATTATATTAGTAAGTGATAATATTGTAATATTATTAAGTTGTTATATAAACTAAAATTATATTTATTAAAAATAAAGTGAAATATATTAGAACAGATGAAAGAATAATCATTGATAAATAAAGAAGAAGAGAAGAAGAAGAAATAGCCGAATTTATAAAAACATTGTAAAAGTAACGGTCAATTTTAAAAATTTAATAAATTATTATATTTAAAGGGTAAAATTGGTATTTTGAAATGTTGACACAAAAAGGGGAATCCCCTTTATATATTGTTATAGATATTGTAGTTGAAATCATAAATAAATGAAAAAAATAAAAATAAATAGACTTTTGTAGGATTTGAATCCGGGTCCTTTTGTACCAAAGTTTTAAAATGACGAAAAAACTAAATTTTATGACATGTGTCAATAAAAGAAAATGGGTAATGTAGTAATTTTGTTAGTATATTCTTTTCTTACTATGTAATAAATAATAAATATAATAGATATAATAGATAATAGATATTATAGTTGAAACAATAAATAAATGAAAAAATAAAAACCAATTGACTTTTGTGGGATTTGAACTCGGGTCCTTTTGTACCAAAGTTTTAAAATAACGAAAAAACTAATTCTTATGACACGTGTCAATAAAAAAAAATGGGTAATGTAGTAATTTTAGCGTTATCTTCTTTTCTTAATATGTAATTACTTTTAAAAGTTAATTATTTTATAAATAGTTTATTTTTAACCTTTATTCTAAAAATTACTTTTATCTTTCTTTTGTATACCTATTTTATTTTTCTAATTTTAATTGTTGACAACTATTTTAAAAATTAATTATATATTTTTTATTAATCTTAACTCAAATCTCTATGAAAATCAAAAAGTGCGAACACACAACACAAGCGTCTTGTGTTTTGGCGAATAATAATAATAATAATAATAATAATAATAATAATAATAATAATAATAATAATAATAATAATAATCTATAACAATATATAAAGAGGATTCCCTCTTTTATGTCCACATTTCAAAATACCAATTTTACCTTTTAAAATATAATTATTTATTAAATTTTTGAAAATTCACCGTTACTTTTACAAACTTTTTTATAAAATTGTCTATCTATGCTCTTCTCTTTTTCTCTATTTATCAACAATTATTCTCTTATATTTTCTGATATATTTCACTCTATTTTTAATAAATATAATTTTATTTTATATATTAACTTAATAACATTACATTATCATCACCTACTAATATAATATCACGTATATTTAAACAATGTGTATACAGGTGCGACAGCGCCTGTGTATACGCTAGTAATAATAATAATAACAATAATAATAATAATAATAATAATAATACAAGTATACTATTAAAATACCTTTACTCGTTGAACAATGCCACTGCGGCTACCGCGCCTCCGCATCTGTCATCATTGTCACTGCACCTCTATTCTCCATTGTTGGTGCAGTCCTTTTGAGAGGAAGTAATAAGAGAGAGTGTAAACCGGTGATAATTTGTGGAAAGCTTGTTCAAGAAAACTCGTTCTGAATAATTTGTTTCGGAGATCTTGTTCTTGAAATTCTATACCAGAATGCATCTTATAAGTTTTGAAAAGTTTGTTCTAAAAATTTTATCTAAAAAAGTATCTCATATGTTCTGGAAAGCTTATTTTGAAAATTCTGGTCTAGAAAGCTCTTTACAAGATGTATTTCATATGTTTCAGAAATTCTATTTCAAAATCATGTTCATTTTTGGAAATCATGTTCTTAGAATTTCATAAAGCTTGTTCCAAAAATCTTTTTGAATAGGTAATCTTGAAGTCCCTTTAGGAAGGATAGAAGGTTGTTTTAAAACATGAGACTCTTGCTAGAAATCATAAGAGTGCATAAAGAAAAAGTCTTTTCTATTCATCTATAATGATATATAAAAAGAAATATATAAAGAATAGACACAATCAATAATCAATTAACGTTATTTTAATATAGTGGAAAATGTATTTTTCATTTTTTTTTGTAAATATTTTATAATTACTTGTTGACTAATCTCTAAATCTATTATAGATTTCCTTCCTTCATACTTATTGCATTTACTTTGTCACGTACTTGCTGATAAAAAGAAAAAAAAAACTTTGTCATGTGCTTCTTCATCTCTTTGATTTGGCTATCTAGTTGTTGTCTGTTAAATGAAATTTTCAAAATGGTTTCTAAATTTTAGATCTTTACCCTCAATATTTTGCCACTATATAAGAGATTTGTAATTATTTTAGAGAAAATTTAACATTTGCATTGGGATATAGATTAATATTGCTCGTAATAGTGGACTTGATTACTATTATTAGAGCATGAAATTATATGTACGTCCAATCATATAAAAATGTATCCTTAAAAGAAATTATTAAGATAAATCAAGATGGTAAAAAGTTCAATTTAGACCTTCTAAAATAAAACGAAAAGTAATGAAAGGCTAAAAAATAATCAAGGAATTAAAAAAATAAAATAAAAGATATTAAAAGGTAGCATTTGTTGTTCTGAAAAAAAATATTGATAAAATTGACTTGACCAATATAATAACAATATGTCTCATGAATATCTTTGATATTCCTTTAGTTGTACGTTATTTCTGTTATTTTTTTATGATTTTTTTTCTTCTATTTTCTCTTTATATTTAAGAATATTTCATTTTTATAAAATTATTTTATCTTTTAGGGATGAAAAAAATTAATCTAACTAAACTTAATGATAATTATCTGTATTATATAAAAGTAACAAAAAAAACTAAAATATTTATAATAAAAATTAAATATTAAAGCAAAAAATAATATTATAATAAAAATAAAACAGTATTGTTTTATAGTTTATTTTTAAAAAATTGAACTTCTATCGATTAACTACTCACGAATTGGATTTTGTATTTTATTTATTATTTTTTCTTCAATGACCTCTTATCCTAAACACCATGCACACTTAATTTTTAATTCAATCACCACCATTGAGACAATGATCGTGAGTTTTTCATCCTCGTCACTACCGTATAAGGCCATGCCGCCCCTTCCCCTTTGCTCTCGTCGTCCCACCTTACCACCTTCAGTGCAATTCTAACACCTCACACCTTACCCAACTGGTATGTCTTTTTTTGAACCTTAACCCTAACATTTTATCCTTCTCTTATATGTCTTTTTGCATTATTCTCAATTTTTTTATTCTCAATGATTCACTACTCCCATTTCATTTTTTTTCCTCATCTTCTTATAATATTTTTCTTAAATAATTACACTTTTACCAATTTCGGAACTCTATGTTCTCCACTTTGACATAATAATAAATTGTGTGAAGGGTAATTACAAACCAATTCAAGCTTGTCCTTTGGGTGCTTTTTTATTGCAAGTATACACAGTTTGTTTATGTTATTGTTTATACACTTGCTATATTTAATTTGGGGAAAAACATTATGTTTCAATTGTTTAAGAGAGACCTTACAATTGTGGTGTTGATGCTACAAAAACTTTTGGGTGTGACATTTTTTACGCACATTACAAAGCGACTTTCCTTTTGTTCTATATTAATTATAAAAGTGTAAAATTTTCCTTAAATTAACCATTGGGTGTTAATTTTCTCCTCTTTTTTCAAGGTGTTTTAAAAGTTCAGTTCAGTTTGGTTCGGTTTGGATCGGTTCGGTTAGATCGGTTCAGATCATATCGGTTCGGTTCATATCAACTCAGCTTGATCTGGTCCAATGCGGTCTAACCCGGTCTAGTTCGTTTCTTTTTGCTGACGATTCGGCCCAGGTTTGCTGGAATATTAAATTAATATCTAATTTAAAATGTGTTAACTAAATACATTTAAAAATGACAATTAATAGTTGTTTTCATTTAATTGGAACCATCTTTTAATCTTTCTTCATCAATTAACACCACAACAATTTATAGTTTAGACCACACTAAAATAGATAACAACTAAATAATTGTAGCCTAAACATATAATAAACAACATTTTTATAAATGATGTATAAATATCATGAAAGTCCATGATTATATAATTGTTGCTTTAAACTATGTGGGCAAAACTAGTAAAAATGTGGTTTAAAAATATAGGTAAGCTATAAAATCAACATGTAAAACTGTTGTCTATTGTGAGAATTTTAAGCAACGGTTTTAAAAATATTGTCATACTAAAAATCGTTGTCTATTATCTATAACTACACTCACCTATACCACGCCTAAAAAATTGTGGTCTAATCTTTAAACCACGGTTTTTATAATTTATATCATAATTTTCTACCGTTGTCTAAAGTGATTTTTGTTGTAGTGTAAATTGCTAATTTTATATATATTTTTCTTAATTAGTATTTATATATTCTTACTCTTATTAATAATAACTACACCCATGTGACATTTGGTAAGTTTATCAGGAAAAGAAAATGAGAAAAAAATATAATTACCCAAGAAATGGAGATGTCTAAAATCACGTCCCAATTTAGATGTTATGTATATTTTAATAATCTAAATTTAAATGAATGTTAAGTATATATTTATCTCTATACAACCAACAAACAATTTGGGCGGTAATCTTTTTGTTAAAGTGTTAACAATCATAAGATCATGACTAATATGTTCTATTAATATTCTATGTTTTTGAACTTCTTCTTTAATAATAAAGTATTTATATTCCATATGCTTAGCACCTTTGGAATGCTTGTTCTTCTTAAAGAATAAGACTGCTGCAAAATTATCATAATAAATTTTTAGTGACTAGGCAATGTTATCGACTACTCCAAGTCCTGAAATAAAGTTCTACAACTAATTAGGTTGAACTATGGCCTTAAAGCATGCCACAAATTTAGTTTCCATGGTGGATGCAACAACGACGGATTGTTTCACACTTTTCTATGAAATCACTCATCCAACTAAAAGATACACATAACCAAATGTAGACTTTCTTATTTCCATGTAGTTGACAAAGTATGAATCTGTATAATTTATCACCTCAAGGTGATTAGATTTCCTATAAGTATGCATGTGAGTTTTTGTTCCTTGTAGGTATCTTAAACTTTCTTTGCAATTTTCCAATGATCCACTCCTGCATTACTCTAGTATCTACCAAGTATGCCAACTACAAAGCTAATATCTAGTCCCGTACCAGTGGCAGAACTTGACCAAAAATTCTAGGGGGGCCAAATTATATTTGTTATATATAAATTATTTTTTTTAATGGGTTAAATATGTTTTTGGTCTCTTAACTTTCAGTGAATTTTGGAATTAGTCCATTTTGAAACTTTAGACAAATTTAGTCCTTCATCTTTCGAAATACGTGAATTTAGTCCTTTTAATCAAATTTTGTTAGGTTTATTTGATATTTCGTACACATTTTAGGATTGTATTTGAGTTGTTTATACTATTTGACACATTTTTGCTTTAATGTTAAGTCAAATACTATTGTGAAACGCGTTTGAAATGTCAAATAAACTTAACAAAATTTGATTAAAAGGGCTAAATCCACGTATTTCAAAAGATGAAGGGCTAAATTGGTTCAAAGTTTCAAAATGGACTAATTCCAAAATTTACTGAAAGTTAAGGGACCAAAAACATATTTAACCCTTTTTTAATTAAAAAATAATAATTTCTTTTAATTAAAAAAAATCATTTTCTTTACATCATTTTTTTATTCAAAATAAGCACTCATGAAAATAGAATCTAAGCAATAGAATCTAAACAATATAACAATGGAAAATTTTCAAGACGCATTTGATATGAATCCCAAAGCCCTTCGTACCTCATCAATTTAATTTGGTGGGTATTGCCAAATTTGAAGACGCTTTCCCGGATCACGTTCTAAAGTATTTTCAAATTCATTATATGTAACTTTAGGAACCTTAAAGAGTTGTTTTTCGTTTTCTTCAATATTTGGATTCTCATGAAGTTTCTCAATTTTAGATGACGTAGATGCATTTTTTTCATCTTCATCACAAGCATTCCTCTTGAAAAAAAAAGGAAAAGATGAACTTACTTAAAAGAAGAAATTGTTCGGTCCAAAATGTTCCTTAACTCTTCAATTTTGTCGTAGTGCAATTTGATTTTGAAAATAATAAGGAATTGATGGTGAAAATTGAGACGAAAATAAAACGAGAGAAAGAGATGAAGGCACGGAAGAGAGAAACTAAATAAAAAAGTTTAAGAAATTATATTTGAAAAAAAACATAATTTTTAAATTTTAAAAGGATTTTTCAAACTAAATTAATATAAATAAGGTAATAATATATAAATAAGTAATAATATATAAATAAAGTAATAATATATAAAAATATTTTTTTAAATATATAGAAAATAAAATAAAATAAAAATCAATTAATATAAATAAAATAATAATTTATAAAAATTATTTTTTAAATACATAGAAAATAAAATTAAAAAAAAATGGTTGGGGGAGCCACGGCTCCCCCCTGTCCCTTCATACTTCCGCTAATGTCTCGTACATGTTTGAGCATACATCAAACTCCCAACAACAAATTAATAAGGGATATCTTCCATATGTTTCCATTCCAAATAATTCTTTGGACATTGCATGAGACTAAACGTGTCTCTTTTCTATATTGTAATGGTATATGCTGAACATTTATCGATTCTGAATCTCTCTAAAAAATTATTAGTATATGCTTTCTAAGACAAACCTAACAATCCTTGTGATTTATCAAAAAATATTTTTATTCCTATCATATAGTATGCCTCACTCATCTTTCATTTCGAAGTTATATTAGAGAGAAACCTCTTAGTCTCACTTAATAGACCAAGATCATTAGTCGCAAGCAAGATATCATCAACATTCAGAAATATAAACTTGCTCCGACTAACCTTCATATATATACACCGATCAATAGTTTTTCCTTAGATCCAAAGGACAAAATAATATCATTGAACTTAAGATACCATTGTTGAAAAACTTGCTCAAGTCCATATATTGATTAGTTAAGTTTACATACCATGTGTTCCTTTCCTTCTTTAGTGAACCTCATTGTTTTGTCCATGGTCTGTATAAACATTCTCTTATAAATCCCCATTTAAAAAGGCAGTTTTAACATCCATTTGATGCAATTGAAGATCATAATGAGCTACTAATGTCATGATAATTCTAAAGGAATATTTCTTAGAAACAGACAAAAATGTTTCCTTGTAGTCAATGCCATCATTTTAGTAAAACCTTTAGCAACAAGTCAGGCCTTGTAACGTTCAATATTGTCATGAGAATCACGTTTAGTCTTAAAGACCCATTTACACCTAAATTTGCTGCATCCTTTTGGAAATCCCATACATCATTTTGTGTAATTGGTTTAAGCTCATCATTCATAGAATCTAACCACTTATCAGAATTATCACCATTAATGGCTTCTGAAAATGAAGTTGAGTCATTATGATACTTAAGTCATTTTTGACTCGTGTAGATAAACCACATAATCATTAGAAATAAAAGACTTTCTTTCTCTGTGAGATCTTCTTAATACTATTTCTTGTAGTCATTCTACTACCGACTCATTGTTAACTTCATGATCATTAATTTGTTGTTGTTCTTGATTGTTGTGTGGTTCTACAACATAGGAAACAACAAATCTTGAACAATAGGTACTAGCTATAAGAACGTGGACTCTAACTTCCTTAATCTCCACATTTCGTGAATCTTCACTCCCACTAGTTTCACCATTCTTCATGAGCTGAACATTTTCAATTTCAACAATTCTTGTACCATAAGTAGGACAATAAAACATATACCCTTTTAATTTTTCTGGATAACCAATGAAATATTCATTGATTGTTCTTTCATCTAGGTGTCTCAAACTGGGTTCCTATTTTTCCATAACTTAAAAGAAGTTTTGAACAACTTTACTAGGAACCATGTTCAATAAATACATGATAGTTTTTAAAACATACATTCGCAGCGATACAAGTAAATATGAATTACTTAACATACTCCTAACCATATTTGTTGGATCCATTAAGGTTCCATTATGCCTTTTTGACACCATTTTGTTGTGGTGTGCCTAACATTGTGTATTAAGCACAAATATCACGTTTCTCAAGGAAATTCACAAATAGACCAAGGTGTCGTCAACTTTCATCATATATTTCATAACGCTCTCCACCTCTATTTGACCTTATGATTTTCACTTTTTTGTCTAATTGTCTTTCCAATTCATTTATGAAAACTTCCAAGGCATTCATTGACTAAGATTTATCATGCAGTAGATAGACATGCCTATAATGCAAAAAATCATCAATAAAGGTGATGAAATACTTATCTTTATTGAAAGAATTTACGTCAAACAGACCACATATGTCGATGTGTATGATTTCAAGAAATTGAGTGCTTTTAGTGTCTTCTTTCTTTGTGAGTTTTGTTTGTTTGCCTTTATATAATCCACACACATATTCAGATCAATAAAATATAAATTTGGAATGATTTCATTCTTTACTAATCTTTGCGTTCTTTCTTTGGAAATGTATCCCAAATGCTTATACCACAAGCAGATCGTTCATCCACTAAACGTAGTTTAGTGCCAACTATAACATCTCTAAGGAATATTATTGATATTAAACAATTAAAAATTCGAAAATAAATACTGCATTTATAATATACACTATTTCCCAAAACACGAGAAATATAAAACTTTAAAAATTAAAATCATTAAATCCAGGAGTCCAAAAATTCATGAAACTGAATAGAAGTCCATGGCTCCCGCCAGGATTACATAATATCCTCGAAACGAAAGTAATAAACATATGTATATACAAAAATTATCCCCTGCTAACCCTCGCTCCGAGTCTACGCATCACCTGACTCACCTGTCACATCATCTGCTCCCGGATAATAATTTATCCGATCATCGCCATACACACACAGATAGGGTGAGCTATGCACAAGAAAAATATAAATAGATATAAGAAATAAATATGCTCCCCAACCCAAAATAACATAATCAAATTTCTTATACTCTCTAAATCACCCAACCATGACCTCATAGTCCTTCATGAGTCATATGCATGAACTAGATTTTGGGACTTCATTATGCTTCCACGAAACTAACTCATTCGTGGTCCAACCCTATGAGCCTATCCCGCTCATAGTCCTGCCCTACAGACTCCTCGCCTGTAGTAAAAACATCCAAGTCTCATAACTTGGACCCTGGCACGCACGCAATCACCATACTATGGACTCCTCACCCAATAGTAGCCGATGGGAACATAACAGTTCCTTGCCCATCGTGCGCCCGACACATGGAATCACCATACTAAGGACTCCTCGCCCATTAGTAGCCGATGGGAACTCAACCAATTCCTTGCCCATCATGTGTCCAACCACCAAGCACATCTCAGACCCCTATTGGACTTAGTCCTTCAAGCCCAAACACCACACCACATGCATATACATCCTAACTTTCATATAAGCAGCCAAAACACACTTACAAGCATGTAGAAACACAATAACACGCATAAACTCGCTTAAGCTAGGGACTTCTCGCCCGAGCTAAGCCCTCAGCCTCACCTGGGTTAACCCACCTCGCCTGAGCGAGCTTAAAACAATGACCACACCACGTTATCTTGCTTAGGCGAGATCCTCTCGCCTGGGCGAGTCATACCTTCGCCCAAAACAACACATAGACCTCGCCTAGATGAGGTTTCAACAAAAACATCACAACTGATCCCGATATCTCACTTAGGCGAGACCTTCTCGCCTGAGCGAGACCCTAGTTTGCTCAAACCTCCAAACTCCCTCGCTTGGGCGGAAAATCGCGCTCAATCATACCTGAACTCGTCGCCATCTCGCTTAGGCGAGCCACCCTCGCCTAAGCGAGGGTATCACTCGCTCAATACTAAAAACAGCTCGCCTAGACGAGCTACAAAGCCTCTAAACCAGAAACGTCGCTCTGCACTTCTCGCTTAGGCAAGATGGACTCGCTTGGGCGAGACTTGCAGGGTTTTGCCTCTGTACACACTCTCAATTCACCAAAACCAATACCAAGCAACTTCTAAAACACGATCAATGCAATCAAATGGCACGACAACTCTAGAAGCGGGTTTTATACTCTTTCAATCCACACAAAATGCAAAACCCAATTATTCACCCCCATTCGTTACCAAAACCCTCATTCATTACCATACAATTGCATAAAAAGTTTGATCCCATGCCACAAGAGCAACCAGTACAACATCCGATCAATTGAAGCACGAAATTTGGTTACGCACACAACACAATACAATTAAACCAGGATTTCGAATTCAGCTCTCCTAACCTGAAATGTGTTATAAAAAATGGTGAAGACAGGACCCCTTCTTGCTTCAGCTATTGCACAACCAAACTCAATTCACCCTCTCAAACCCGTGCTCCTCTCTACACCAGTTCACCACAAAGTTTTTCCCATCCTCTTGGCTGCCTCCATTCTGCTAGGTTCTCTACCTTTCCACCTTCACTCCAAACCAAATTTAATAAAAATAAAGGTTAAGTTCTGTCTACCAAGGTTTGAACCCGTGACCTTCCACTCATCAAGCCAAAGCACAACCACTATGCCAATTCACATTTAGTGATATACCCAATCAACATAAGTTTACATTTCAAATTCCATACTCTTACATATTATTAAAAATAAATCATAAAACAACAACACATAATTGGCATACATAGGACTCAAACCCAAGTCCACTCACACAATCAAAGTACTCTCAACCATTTAAGCTAATACTTTTTTCACGTCACATAAACCAATAATTAATGCCATAAAGGCGCTTTCTACCCGCATTTATTAATTAATTAATTATTTAATTAATTAATTTTTCTCGGGTCTTACACCAACATTGTGATGCAAGGTCATAAGAGTTTCAACACATAAATTATCCAAATTCAATTTATATAAACCATCATAAAGTGTATCAGATCCAATCAAACAATTACGCTTAAACAAACTAAAACAACAATTCCAAATCTTAAAAGAATATTGATGGACTAAAATTTTTGCCGCATTAAGTTCATACAAAACCATTTTTTCCTAAAATATAGTATAGAGGTAACCTCGAGAACCAATCTGTGGACAAGACCAAGTGGAGATGCAATGTTTGTATGTGAGTTATGTTGGGGAAATTTAACTAGTATATTAACTAAAACTAACCTAATATGTAAACTAACTAATTCAATCACTAAGTTGATATATGTTGAACGGAAAGGGGAGCTACATGCAATGTAGGCTACTTAACTACTATGAATTGATGCATGAGATGAACTAAGTATTTAAGGACATCTAATATACATTTTAAACCTAAAACAATCAAATTGAATGATAAAGGTTGAATTAAACCAACAAAATAAAAAAATTAAGCAAACAAAGGCATGTTTATGGGTGTGGACACATGACAAAGTCAATAAGCAATGTAGTGATGGAATAAAGGATGTAATGACGCAAGTGGAGATCCATTTTTTGTGTACTTTATGTGGTATTTCATTCAATAAAGCATTATATTCCATTTCATTCATTCAATTCTTCATGTATTCATCCCATTTCAATTTTGCATAATTTTTCTACCATGAGTTCATGTTCTAAGTGCATGTTCCATTTGTTTTCTCTGTAAACTTGTGATTTGATTAGAATTCCTTCAATAATATACTAGGTTTTGGTTATGGATTCATGCCAAAACCTACAATGTCCAAAAGACCAAAGCACACCAAGGTTTCAATGTTAAACCAAGCAATTATTGGAAGAGGTTTTGTTCAAATATTCAAGTTCTTATGTTCTTCATTTGTAACCACTATTCTATTATTGATTTCATGAAGTGTATGATGCTTTACTGTCATTTAGTTTAAGTTTTGATGTAAAGGTGTTTCACAACTTATTTCAAACATCAATTTCATAAGTCAACTTCAATTTCTAAATCTAGTAGTTTAAGTCGTTAATATTGTTAACCAATGAAGAAAAATGGAAGAGAAAATGCCTTTGGATGTGTGTGAGATCCAGGAAATTTATGAAAACTAATAATTAACGGAATAAAGAAATGAGGGGTTGAGACTACCTTAGGAGAATTCTTTGATGAATCCTAGACAAGAAACAATGTGAACCTAAGTGGCTTAGAGCACTTAATTATGTTGAAGGGACTTGGGTTCAAGCCTCGAGCAGGCCATTAGTAGATTTATTTAATTCTGTTTTATTTTGCAATTATATTGTGAATGTGACAACATGATTTAGGCAATTATATTGTGAATGTGACAACATGATTTAGGTGTATGCGAATGGGTAAATTGTTAGTTTGCATGTGGTTGAGGGGTTGGAAGGGATGTGGGTTCGAACCTTGGGTTGAAGGAAATGGACCCTTAGAAAACTATAGAAATTCTCTAAGAAAACAGAAAGGTGTCAGTTAGGTAGTAATCAAGAGTAATGGGCATTAAACTTAAAAGTATTAAATTAATTTCGTTTTTTATTTATTTTATTTAATTTGGGCTGAATTGGGATAGGGAAAGGAGTGTATGAGAAAGTAAAGAGTTAGAGTGAGTGATAACAAAGAGAAACAGAGAGGAGGCTGGAAATTTTCGTGGTCTAGAGGGAGAGAGTGAGGGTTGAAGGGAGTTGAAGAAGATACCTTTAGAGGAGGCTTTGGACAACAAGCACCAATCATTAAATTGCTATAGGAGCAAGGAAAAATCAAGTAAGGGGAGTTGTTCATGCTTGTTTAATGATTGTTTATTTGTCTGGAATGATTCTAAGTCGTGATAGTTGAGTTTTTCCCTCCATTTCGCGTGCCTGTTCGTAAAATCTGGGCATCTGTCCAGAAACCGCCTGGCGACTGAGAATGCTCCGCCAGGCGACACCTCCAGCGTTGATGATTTCTGGGTTCTGTGTTGAATCGCATGGCGGCAATGAGGAACCGCCAGGCGGCGTGCACTAGAACTGCATAATTTGTTGCATTTTGATGTTTCTGTGAAATTGTTTGGTCTGCTGAAATTATATGATAATAATGCTAGGTTCCTTGGTTTGATTGGATGATAACGAACTTGTGGGTGCAGATGGGATGCACAAGGGATTGGGTATAAATGCATGGTTACTATGGGTTGAGTTCGATTGATAACCATGATGTGCATTACTCAACAACATGTTAATACTAAGCATCAATTAGATTGTATAAATTGGTCATTGCGTGTTAAATGTGTGAATTCATATGATTGAATCGGTGATGGAATGTGGGTTCAGGAATTAGGGATTCTAGAGCTCTCTTTGTGGGTGCGAGGAAAACTGGAGGTTTTTCAGGTTTTTGCCGCACCGCCTGGCGGTACACACTATGCCGCCAGGCGATACTGGACTGCCAGTATTTAGTTGGCGCTCAGTGGGGAACAAAGTAATTTTAAGGGTGTTGTAAATGACTGATAATATGAAAATGAGGGTGATGGTATGATACAAGAATTATAAAATGGGTTGGTTTGATCTTTGAACCATCTTTAAGGAGTCATGAGAAAGCTCCAAATGAGTATCACAATAGGATAAAATGGCATGGGTTCTTGTATGTACAGATTGCTGGTATGGTGTTAGTGCCTGGTTGGAGTGTGTTATTTAACTGCTTATAGGTGTCGAGTTAGTATTGCAGTAGAGTGTGTATGGATTGATGTTGAATGCTCTTAATAAATAGTATATTGGGATTTTATGATATGAAAGTAGTATTCTTGTAAAGAGGTGAGGTAATGGTATTAATGGAATCCTGGTTGTAGTATCGCATGTGTAAGCAAGGGATTGATCCTTGTATGCTTAACCTCCAAATGTACATGAATGAGTACGTACTTTGGTTGATGCTTGTTAATTTGATGATTTGACGATTGTAGTGTTGTAAATGCTTGTAATTGGTGATCTGGATGTAAGATTAAGTGATTGGATGTGTTTGGAAAATCCTTGGAAGTGCTTAAACCAGTAGAATACCGTTTTTACTGGTGTGGCGCCTGGCGGTAGGAGAAGCTCCGCCAGGCGGTGAGCCACGCAACAGAGAGGACTGAGAGGAACGACGCCCGATGGTAGGGGGACACCGCCAGGCGGTCTGGAACTGTTTGCCTAGCGGTTCATAGGGAAGCGCCAGGCAGGAGTGCAGTGGCAGGGGTCCTTTGTAGATGGATTTTCATGGACGTTTTCTTTTCTTTTCATGATAGCTTGGTCAGGGATATGCTGGATTGGTTACGAGCGGGGAGGTTCGTAACGGAGTTGTGAGATGCGTGATTGATGCGGGCGGGGAGGTTCGTATTTGTTGTACTCTTGTGTGCGGATACGAGCGGGTAGGTTTGTATGTTCCGTGCTCACACTTGAGGCTACTATGAGCGGGGAGGTTCATAGTAGGTGCTCACGCATGCTGGACTACGAGCGGGCAGGTTCGTAGAGTTGGACTACGGGCGAGGAGGTCCGTAGAGTTGGACCACGAGCGGGCAGGTTCGTGGGAGCATGATAATCCCTAAGGACCAAGGTTGTAGTTGAATCTTTCTCATATAGGTTATGAGATCGGAAGTATATTGTGATAACAAGATTACCAAACTAAAATTAACTAAGTTGGATTGGGTGAGGGACAATTCTTATTATCTTATGATTATATTGTTTTCTTTTTCACCCACCCTTTCTTGTTTGTGTGTTTGTGTTTGGCGATGATCACGTGACTTGTTACGTGGGAGCATATGTGAATTCAGGTGAGAATGCTGATGCTTAGCGACAAAGCGGGGTTGCCAATGAGAGATTTTCCATTATATTATGTTTCATGCATTTTGTAATAGACATTATGATGTTTTATCTATTATGGTCATGTAATAAAGATGGAATAGTATGAATGGATTATGGCGAGAAAAGTTTTAAATTTTCCCGCGCTTGGGAACTTATTATAATGTCTGAATTTCTTAAAGAAAATTTTGTAAAAATAAGTTTTATCTAGTAATATCCATCTTGGGTGTTACAATGTGGAACATATATGGTTCAATGGAGGAATGGTTTGCGAATGTAGTGTGTTTCTAAATAAATCCCCCTACTGGCTCGTGGTGATTCTCAGGTATATACCATATCTTCTCTACCACAACCTATTACAAGTCACATAACTCCTAACTACAAAAACTAAAAATTAACTAACTACTTTAATCTTTAAGTAGTAACCTAGGTACCAAGTCCTCCAAATGCTGCCACAGGTTGGTGTAGGTCATTTGTGCTATCCATTCTGACTATTCAAACTCCTTAACCTATTGTAAGAGGTAACCTTGTAGCACTCCAAAATCTCCTCCAAAGTTGATTCCTATGCAAGGCTTTTTGGTATCCATCGAGTCTCTTCATCATAACATCTTCAACTCAACAACTTCAGATTAAGACTAACTCTAGGACTCCAACACCCCATTATCATTTGCATTCATAATGAAAGAACCTAATTAGAATTAAAAAACTAAGGTTTAACTACACAAGCCAATTAGGCTAATCAACTAAGTAGGTGCAAACTAAAAATAGAGTTTAGATGCAACTCTATTTCCAACCCTTTTAAGCTCTTCTAAAGTGCATTTAAATTTCCACTAGCTTTTGTCACAATTGCCATAACCTGTGGAGCTTAATTATAGAAAGTCAGTTGTTGGTCAACTCTACTGTAAAAGTCAACTTTACACACTTTTAATGAAAACTTGGCTTTTGATCAGACCTCAATCAACTCCATTTAGTTGTTCTTGGTTTAATTTTTCTACACCAAATCAATTTACACAAGTTAGCTCTTTCAAACTAAAGAGAAACGCCTAAACTAGCTATTTACTATCCTATCCTTAACTATAATTCTCAAGCTAATTCTTAACCTTAAAAATGAAAACCAAACAACTGAAACTAAAATAAACTAAAAACATTCTAAAACCACCCTATTAACACTAATTCTACTTAGAAAAGAAAATAAACAATTTGAATAAATCTATCCTAAAACTACCTAATTAACTAAAAAAATATATAACAAAGACTCAATTAACTACTAAAAATGTGACAAAATAAGTACTTAAGAAATATTCAACAACATCAAGCTTAGACAAAAAAATTGAATTTCTAGTGATTCTATGTACATAAAAGGTACTCATCAGATTTAAGTGATATTTAGTGTTAAGTATTAAATGATAAGCCTCGATGACTTCCACTTGAACTTTCTCTTTGTTCACCATGAAGACGAACTTCTTATTTTGGTTTATGGTTTACGTTAAAAGGAATATTTGTGTCATATTAGAAACATGAGTTGTACACCCATAATCAATCCACCAAGTATTATAGGGAACTTCAATTAAGGTTGATTCAAAACATACGTAAAAATTGTGCTCACATTTGTTTTCAAACCAGGCTCTACGCTTTATGCAGTCCTTTTGAAAATGTCCAGACTTTCCATATAAATGAAATTTGTCATTTTTCTTCTAGATTTTGGTTGAGGACTAGTCAATTTTTAATCGTCCTTTACCCGTTCCATGTTTCTTAACAACTTTCTTTCCAACTCCTTGATCCCTCACATAATGAACGAAGTGGCTTCCTAAGTTATTTAGTTTGGTCTCCTCTTAAACTAACATATTGTGCAATTCATGCACATTTCATTTGTCTTTCGTGGTGTTACAATTCATCTGATTCGAACCATACTCAGATGACAATGAGTTCAAAATGAACTACACGAGAAAACTTTCATCTACTGTTATTCCTAAAGACATGAGTGTTGTTGTGATATTTGTCATCTCGATCACATGCTTGTGCATAGTACGTAAACTATCAAACTTCATGGTAGTCAAGGTAGTCATCAATGTCCCAACGAGGTACTTGTCAATAGTTTGGGAGCATTTTTCCACAGATTTCACAAACTTTTTCGCATTCTCAGATTTTGGAAGAGCAAAATTAATGTTAATTGCTATTCTCCCTCGTATAAACATCAAGCAAAGTCTGTTTGTAATGAGACTTCTCTTCATTGCTACTAGAACTAGTGGTAGTAGTAGGCTTTTCAACTTAAAAAGCCAAATCAAGATCCAATACACCTAAGTGAAATTGGACTTGCTCACTCCAGTAAAGGAAATTCAACCCATTGAAGACTCTAATGATGTAGTGAGTGAATGTAAAGATACCGGAATAAAGACTGCAATTCACATATGCCTAACATTAATGTTTTGAGTCATATAACCAATCATAAATATAGATTCAAACATAAATAATCATTTTATTATACTAATGTTTTCCTTTGGGAGATCCACTAATACACAAACATAATTATGGTAATCATATTACACTAATGATAGTTAAAATATGCATAAATTAGAGGTATTCACTATCTTTGGCTATATAAATAAGACTAGTGACACATACAAAATTATCTACCGTCATCCTCCTTAACTATAAGAACAATTAATCAACTTTTGGATAATCTTAAAATGACTTATAATAATAAATTTCAACTAACCCATAAATAAATTATTCATAATTTAATATCCATACTATGTGTAAATGAAAAAAAAAATAATTTAAAATTAAATAATTTTAAAATTTTGATTATTTTGGTGATTAACAAAATTGGTCATACTTGATTTAAAAAAATAAATATCCTTAATTGTTGTACACCATACTTAACATTTTCCTTAATTTTAAATAAAATTAAGAATACATTATTTACATAATAAAATTAAAACACCAATTTGAATTCACGTAACAAGAATGATTTCCAATCCAAATCTTTTATTTGAAATTCATATCAATAAAGACATTTAGATTTTCATAACACTGGTGGATCAATTTTCCATTTGCATAATAGAAAATTGCTTTTCCAATACAAAACCTATATTACGTTCAATCAGGGAAAACACAACTCATTTATAAATCCGAATTCAATTAATTTGAATGGCACATCGATTCAAACACATAAATTCATCATATGATATCAATTTGAAATCAAACAGCAGCAGAATACATAAAAACATAAAATCACTAAATCTTATAATTAGGTTAAAACAGATAGCATATAATAGTGACAAATTTTATATTTATCATTATTAATTAATTTTTCACAAAAAAATAATGTTGACTTCCACTGATATAAATATATGTATGTGTGGATTTTTTATTTAATGTATAATAATGAATTTATGACACATTAATACGAGAAAAAGATTTTAACTTTGTAATAATTTATAATTTAATAATAAATAAACATTAATTTATAACTATTTAATAAATTTTGTATTAATTATATTCTTGTCATAAGAAAAATAGTTTTACTTATATAACAGTTTTTAGTAAATATTTAATATCTATATATATATATATATATATATATATATATATATATATATATATTATATTGTTTTTAATATAATTATTGAAGACACTTTTTTAATTTTATTATTATTGTAAATATTATTTGTGACAAATAAAAAATGAGATATAAATAAAGTATAAATAGTGTAAGATTTATATTTATCACTAAATTTTTGTCAGAAAAAGTCCCATTTCATGCAGTAAATGTTCACGTAAAAACAAAACAAAAAGAAAACAGAGACACTGATGTTTTATTAATACTTGTATATATTTCAACCATGAACCACATATTCAGGCAAGAAATAACCTATACCGCAGTCTTAAAATACATTTATTCAAAAAGTTTTATTGAGTAGACTCATTCCCTCATGTCTCTCGGTTCCTTCAAAACAAATTACCTGCAAAATTGAAAATTTTTAATGTTAATAAAAGTAATATGGAAGATATAAGTAAAAAATATTAAAAAAAAATTGGTATTGTTTCCTTGTTGAATCTTTAAAATAGATAGAAAATGTTAATTATATTTTAAAACGTTAAAATCAATGTCGAAGTATATTTTAAGAAGTTAACAAAGAATCCGTGCTACAATTTCAGTACAAAATCCAAACTAAAAAATATTTGAAAAGGCACACTTTTGTGATAAGACAAAAAAAATTTGAATTTAGACTTTGATAAATTTTCATAATTTGAAATGTTCAGATATGACGATGAAATCAAATATCGAAGCTTGTTAAGAGAATATGTTTCTTAGAATGATAAGTGTGTTTTTAACATTGATAAGACTATGAAATCAAGTAAATGTGATACAATATTAATTACATACCAAAGATTAAATTAGTTAAAAATAACTTGATATTAATTTACAGATAACCCCGAATCAGAACTACAAATTCAGTAAAATCTAAATTCAAAATAAATAATTAAATGGGATTAGAGTGGTGGATTAAAAGTGGATCAAAATATCATCTTCCATTCAAAAAATATTTGAAAAACCAGGCTTTTGTGAGAAGAATGACAAAAGAAAAACATTTTGAATTTAAAGTTTGATAACATTTATCATTTGAAATGTTGAGATGTGAGGATAAAATGAAATATATTAAGAGAATTATGTGGTTTTTAAAATGATAATTATGCTTTGAACATCGATAAGACAGTGAAATTAAAATAAAAATAAGTTAAAAATAAGAATAGCATTAAGATTATGAATTAATTTAAATTTGAGTACCTGGCTTAAAAGTTTTATGATAGCAAACACAATATCCCTCGTAGCAAGAAATGTATTCAGGGTCACAAGGTAGAGCGCTTGAGTGTACATGACAATCCCCCACGTTTTGACATGCAATCACAACTATATCACTTTCCTTTGAAAGTGAATGCCCTACATACAGACATGATTCTATGTTTTTAATAATGTAAATAATAACATTCAATTCAATGGAGAAGGGAATAACAGAAAACACATACCATAACAAACTTCCATAGCAACAGTTACAAACAAAAATGACAATATCAATGAATTTTTCGACATCTCTTCCAACACCTACAATCTCAAGACACAATGTCAAAATTTTAAATCTCAAAATTTGTTAATGATAATTTTATCACACAAATTACATGTTATAATCCTTTAACTATTTATAGGAGAGAATGATTTTTTTTAACATTACCAAATCCATATAATATCAGATCTAAATTTTTTGTTTTCTGAATATTTATTCGGTCACTCATTTTTAAGACTTTTTTTTACCATTTTTACTTTAATGGTAGGGTTTCCATATTTATTCATGTAGTATATTTTTATTTTTATGACCAATGATCTTATTTTAGACCAATAAGAAAATCTTGTACATACATATCAAGAAATTTGTGATTTATTTTATTAAATCTTAATAATAACTTCCTATATCTCAAATTATAAATAAATATACTTTCATTTTTAAATCTTAACATTCCCCTTTATGTTAATATTAATTTATTCAAATTAATTTAGAAAAAAATTAATTTTTTAAAATGTTTCTTTTTGCAAAGAAGAAAATATATTTAATTGCAAAGAAGAAAATTAATTATATTTAATTAGAAAAGGTTAACATATTAATAATATTCCAAATTCTAATACATTTTTCTCTATAAATTATATAAATAAAATAACTAACATATATATATATATATATATATAATATTTTTATTGTAACATAATAATATAATAAAATATAATAATAATAATAATAATAATAATAATAATAATAATATTGTTATTATTATTATTATTATTATTATTATTATTATTATTATTATTATTATGTAGTGATAAGGATCAGACAGAAGAGATGAAAACTCCATCCATCTGTTACTTTTCCGTGGCTACCAACAAAGTTCTCCTCTCTCTTTTTTTTCTCAATTTCTTCCTCAACTTTCATGTATGCCAAAATCTAAACACACCAAGTTGGAATTGAGAAGACAAGAAACATTTTAAATGTATCAAATTTGAAAAAAAGAATAACTTTTTATTTACTCTATAGAATCATTCCTCCCTAGTTTTCGTATTATTTTAGTTATTAACCTTAGTAAGGACAGTTGAGAGAAATGATTCTCTCGGCCTAATGTATCATATACTAAAATTTTATATTGTTTGGACACTTTCAACTAGATCTCTAGTTAATAGTAGTTCATATGTTGAGTTGTGGAGTTTTAGACTTGGAAAAGGTTATTTAAGGTAAGGGATGTAATATGTGAAGAAAGAGGTAAATTATATAACATGGTAAAAGATAAGAACGTCAGAACCCAGGCCTGCAACTTCTTTCTTCTTACCGTGCCTACACCATCCTATTCTTTCTCCCTCTTTTCACTCACAATCACCTTCTAACTTCATCTACTTTACAAACTAATCACACCATAGAGACATTAAAAGCCTAAGGAGTACTTTTGATCGATCAGTTTTCAGTATAGAGTAAGTTTCTATTTACTCTATTAAATCTTTCTTTGTTAGTTTTCACAATGTTTTAGTCTTCAATCTAAGGGATAGTTGAGAGAAGTGATTCTCTCGTCTCAATCTACTATATATTGAATTTTGGTTTTGTTTGGACACTTAGGTATAGGTCACTGATGGGGGGTAGCTCCATTTCTTGAGCTTAGAGATTTGTTTGAGAACAATTTGTTTTTGAGGTAAGGTAGTAAGGATTCTAAAATACAATTGTTTTAAGGTTTTGATAGCATTGAAATGTCTATGATGAGAACCTTTGGAGTTTGTTTGATTGTGGTTTTTGTTTTTAGATGTTGTTTTTGATTTATTCATGCTGGAATACACGATTTGATTTCTTTTATTTATGATGATGATGATAAGGTTGTGGTAACTATTTGTGATTGTTTATGTTGTGATTGAAAATGGCATGATTTTTGAGTTGTTCTATTAAGTTGTTTTTCCTTGTGTTGAATTGAGTAATTGGGGTGCAATTTTTATAGAGAAATGGGTATGGAAAAAATAGATAATTTATGTTTGACATGTTTCAAATTGGTGCATTAGTTTATTTCATATATTCTTTGAAAGGAATGAGCCTATATGATAGAAGAAAGCCTTAAATAACTTTAATATACCCAATAAACCAATTTAGAACATGTTAAAACTCTTTTATATTTGTCATAGCAATAGGCGGTACCGTAGACCCACCGGGCGCCAAGCGAAGAACCTAAAATAGTGAGTTCTGGTGGTCAAAAGCACTAGGTGCCACTCTGGGACTGTCGGGAGCTCAAAAGTCAGTGAGTCCTATGTGTTCTAGCATTGGGCACAACAGTGAGTTCTATGTGTTCTAGCATTGGGCACAACATTCTGGGTGTTAGGTGCCACCATGAATTTTTTTACTGAGTTTTCTTGGTATAATTAAGTTTTCCATTTCATTAACCGTTCGATCAAGCTGAAATGTTAATCGTTGATTCAAGACACATGATTCTTTACTGCTAAAAAAACTCATATTTCTTGTTAATTATGTTTTGAAATTTTTTTCGTAGGAAATACTTACAAATTTTGTTAAGAAAAAAAATTTGCAAGAAATTGCTACCAATTTTCTTGCAAAATATTTTGTGTAAAACACTTTTCGCAACAAATTTTGTAGGAAATACTTGCAAATTTTATAATTTTGTAGGAAATGATTATCCACAAAGGAATTACCTGCCAATTAAAATTCTTAGAAAAAATGGTAGAAAAAAGTCTTTTCTTGCAAATTATTTTAACAAATTTGCAAGAAAAATTCCATGTAATATGAGAATTTATAGTAGTGCTTCAATTTGACCATTGAGATCTTTGATTAAAGGTCTATGGTTAGAGAAATGATTTTCGTAGTTTCTATACAATTAATGGAAATATTGTATTTGAATGTTATGCTAATGCAATAGAAAATAAATGATAAATTATTAACATTTAATTTAAAATAAATAATAGGTGATTTGTGCTATCTGATGAGTTTGGATTAACGTAACATATAAATTTTTGATATGATTTGATGGTTTAAGATAATATGAATGTAGTTACTCCTAGGGAGGGAGTATACATTGGTGAGATAAGGTGTTAGGTAATATTAAGAGGGATTTTGTAGAGACTATCCTAATTCTGCTACTATCTTACTCACATATAGGAAAAGGCAGTAGTTAGTTATGACAAGTGCTAAGTCTTGGAGTTTGCTCTATACATTAGTCTTCCGAAAGTAGATTCATATGCATATGTTTTGGACTGAGTTACGAGTACTGAATTACATGATAGGCATTTGGTTTTAGACATTAATCGTTGCTTTAAAGCTGAGGATAAAACATAGTCATGGTTTATAATTTTGTTGTTGTTGAAATCATAATAATGAGGGAGATGAGTAGATTTGATAAATGCGGTGGGAATTAGACTTGTATCTGATAAGATGTGATGAGATAATTGAACTATTAGTTTATAGTGTTGATTTATAGTATTACTAAATTTTCACTAGCTTACCCTTTTTTGTGGTTGTTTTCCACCTACGATGATCGTATATTCATATACAGGAGAAGATGATCCTACAAGTGATAATGGGGAGCAATAGTGAGGCTGTAGAGTTATTGGTTGTTTTGTATTGTAAAAATATATATTAAAATGGAAGGATTTTTAACTTAGGTGTTGTTCTACGAAGTAAAACTTCTTAGATTTACTAAGATATGTTCTCTTTTGAAGAACTTTCATATAAAATGTATATTAATTGTATAGGTGTGTTTAACGGATAAAGTATGCTATTAGTTATGTAATTTATGAAGTTAGTAGTAAAGTATATGCTAATTAGGGTCGTTGCACTTTTTGTATCAGAGCATACCATTCTTAGAAAAACACGAGGGTTGTGGGTTTACTGTGCTTTTATGGTATGTATAGTTGTTGAGTCATGCTTTGTTGACTTTGTTTTATGAAAACAACATAATTAAAGGAGAAAAGATCCTAGATGAAGTGATGAAGGCACACACTCATGACTACATCTAAGATGAATTTTCATCTCAACTCTAAATGTTTTTACATATGAGTAGTTTGAAAATAATTGTTTGAGTTATATTATGCAATTTGAGTTACATTATATAGGATATAACTTTACATGTTATATTGTTTGTGGCAAGATGATCTAGTGGTATACATAAAAATTTTATCTGATCTCTAACCAAATTCCTTATGTGCATAGAAATGGCACGTAGACCATCAACTCAACCACCTACTCCTCCACCTGGAGATATGCCTAATCTAGCTCGAGCCATAGAGATGATGGCCACAACTTTTTGTTATTGAAAACGGCAAGTGCACCAGTCGCACATAGTAACATAGTAAGTAATAAATATCGTTCTCTCCACATGGACTTGTGCAACACATGACAAATCTTGCAATTGACAACTTAAATAGACAACAAAGCTCACAAAAACACAAAGAAACTCTTTTTGTATTTTTATCAAACAGTTGGTGTGAAACAAGAAAGTTAACATAAAGTATTTATAATTGTCAAGACTAGATTTCACTTACTTCATTCTCATGCATTCACAAACATTTCAATTCCATATTCAAGTTAAAATCAACTCAGAAGATTACTCAAATCTTATTCCTAGAGACTTTGAGCCTACGATAACTCATCAAGTTCCAATTCCTTAAATCCTCAATAAGAGAAATCATGTATTAAGTTTAAGAATTTTGAGATTACTAATGAATCAAGTTCTATCCCAAGATACAAGCTCCATTAGATATTCAATTTCAGTTCTAGGTTCAAAAGACATTTTCCAACACCTCAAGAACCGTAAACAAACCATGGGTGATCAAACCAAAGCAAACATTAAGTACGAAAAATCAAATACTAACATTGAAATTGAAAAAGCATATGTATATTAAAAACACCAAATTACACAAGAAATATGTTCATTACATCTAATCTCAACAACAAGATCTAGCTTTCCATGGTGAAGAACCTAGGGTTTACAAATAGAAGAAATATGGAAGAGATGGAAACCAAAGAGAAGATGCAAGCCCTCTCCCAAGGTTCTTGACAACTACTCTATGCTCCAATTGCGCCTCCCATTCACATCTCCATCTCCAATTCGTAACTCATCTTCCTCTCCGACCCTACAAGGCAGAAAACCACCGTGAATGGAGGAGTGGGAGAGTTTTCCAAAACCCTTACCAACCTCCAAGAGGCTCTCCAAGCACCAAAAATTATTTCTCTATCGTCCTAAATGAGGAATCACCCAAACCCTCACGAGAAACGTGTTTAAATACCCATTTTTGACACATCAGCGTCGTTGCCGCCCAACGCCATCTCAACACCGTCAGTCGCTATTAGTAAAACTGCGAAACATGCAACTGATGAGCTCATATTTTTGCCCTCATTTAATGTTTAATTTTGTGGATTTAATTGAACTTTTGCTCTTAAAAGATTAATTTAATTAGGATTTTTATAATTGGGTTTATTGAGCATGAAATAAAAAACATGTTAAAAATAGTTTTTTAGTTGCATACATGTTCTTTGGATATTTTGAGATGTGTTAGTGCAACCGCAGTTAAGTTTAGCTCTTGGAGATGTGAAAATAAATCGATTAAAGCTTCATGGTACATTAAAGATAAAATCTAAGAATAGAAAATTATCAAAATCATGAAATCCAAGCCAAACATTGCATGAGAAAGGCATGAAAAGCTTCAAAAAGTGAAGAAGTTTGGCTAAACCAAGAAGAGGAAACAGATAAAAAAAATTGGACTTTACGGTTTTTTCTATCTTTATGATAAAAAATAATTTGAAAAAATTTACCTTTAGATATTTTATTTGATATTTTTAAATAATTATCTAATTTAATTATCTCATAAAATATCAAAAAAGAATAACTATCAAATATTTTAAATATGACAAGATCTTCTTAAATATTTTTAGATCTCCACAGCAAACAAATATTTCTCATTGATTCACATAATAAATAAGGTTACGTGCATACTTATTATTTAATAGAGTACTTTCGATTGTTAGGTGGATGTTCCCATTCACTTCACTATAATTATATAATATATATAGGTTTACTTATAACTTACATACATATATATATATATATATATATATATATATATATATATATATATATATATATACGTGCAAATTTATATATTTTAATATCTATATAACTAAAAAAAAGTTATTTATTGTAGTTTATACGTATATTATGTTATAAATATTGTAACTTATTTTATTATTTGAAGTATATATTTTGTAGTAATATTTTTATTAATTATTTTAATTGTAAATATTTAATTAATTTTGATTTCCTTAATATTTACAATCTTTATATTTATATGTTTATAATTTATTAGACTACATACAATATACATGAAAAGTAATGTATTATAAAATTTTAGATGTCAACATACTAGAAATATTGTAGTATAAATTTTGAGATGTTACACTAGGTGATCCTGTTGTCTATTGTGTTGCAGTTTGTCTATGAGAGTTGAGTCGTGAGGGTTTTGTTGTGATGATTGAGGCTTAGAGTTGTTTTGTGAGAGATAATGGATTTCTTGCTATTAATTGTTAACTTCAAATTAGATGATGAATCTTATCTATTGTGCAATTTTGATAAATCACATTTAGGATAAAGATTAGGAGAGTGTGATAAATTATGGGACATGTGACTTTTTAAATAATGCTTGTGTATATTCGATGAAAAATATAGATTTTGATTTGATGATGGAATTATCATATGTAGTATTTGTTAATTTTAACTAGCTTAACCTTCTGTTTATGGTTGTGGTTTCCACTTGCGATGATTATATGTTATATGTGAGTAGAGTATCATGGAGGTGGTGGAGGAAATACAAACAAGTGATGGTAACGCAACCTATGTGATTGGAGAT
This sequence comes from Vigna unguiculata, assembly GCF_037176805.1. Lineage (NCBI taxonomy): Eukaryota > Viridiplantae > Streptophyta > Magnoliopsida > Fabales > Fabaceae > Vigna > Vigna unguiculata. Next base: position 7,524,825 of record NC_140793.1, on the reverse strand, counting down.
CCCATGAATAAGGTTTATATGGGTAAAAACAAGTCACTTGTTAGTTCTAATAATACTAAATTGATTTTTAAATCAATTGTGTCCATTCCTATAGTGTGTGCGAAAATGTCAACACCCAATTTCGTCCGGATAACAAAGATAAAAATAATAATAGAAAAAAAAATTATTTAAGGTTCAATTGAGAAAAATAAATAAATAACTAATAAAATAAAAAGGTAAAAAAAATAAAAATATGTTTTAATTTGAAAAAGAATAAATATCTGTTTATTTATTTATTATTTATTATTTATTTTATTTTAATTTGAATTTGTTTTTCTGTTTTATTTATTTATTTGTGCTTTTTATTTTTATTATTACTATTATTTTATTTTTATTATATTATTTTTCTTTCGGTTGTTATTATAGTTCTATTTTGTTTTCCCTCTCTCATTCTAGTTTTATAAAAAAAATAATAAAACAAAAGACAACAGAAAGAAAAAAAAAAAAAGGAAAAAAAGGGAAAGAAAGCGAGAGGTAAGTAAGGTTTCTATAGTCCGACCTATGCCCATTATCCTATCATGATTTTTGTATTGAGGATGACCTGCTAGCTGGCCATAGTCATGATGGCTGAAGAAGCAAGAAGCTCTAGGCCTTAGCTTTATCCCACATCTTGAGATTGAGAGGTGCATTTTCTTCTCCCTTCCATCATTCTGTTGCATAAAAGCAAAACCACTCATAATTTCGATCCAGTATCACTCTACTCGCTCCTGCCCATCATAATTTCGATCAAGTATCACTCTACTCGCTCCCACCCATCAGTCTTCATTATCATCTTCGACCATCTCCCTATTTCCAATATCATCTTCCACCTGCAAAAAATAAAAACAGAGACCAAATCACTAGCTTGGGCTAACTCGCTCAAATCCGAACGCATCGCGGGGCATCCACTACCTTCTACACTCTTCTTCATTTTATGTTAAACTCGTAATAGCACCAAACAGTCACGTTTCATCTTCTCCAATCCACACATTCAATCAAAACAGAGAAGAAACAAAGATTGCCGATGGCAATGCCGTCTACGAATCGAACTTCGAGTGGCTGAGTGATGGCAGCTCCAATTGCAGTTGAGGGCGCTGCAGCGAAGCACGGTGGTGTGAATTCCAGGACCCCGTATGGCTCGCGCAAGAAGAAGAAAGAAAGGACGTCGGTGCTTTGATGTTGGTGACGTCGCCGGCGAGACTCTTGGCCGGCCAAGAGGAGGAGCGGTGGCGCTGGTCACGCAGAGGGAAAGGGCTGTCGTGGATGAGAGTGGAGGAGAAGACCCTGGCTCCACGTATGCGTGATAGAAGAAACGAGAAGGGAGGAGATTTGGGAGGGTCGGGTTCTCGCTGGCGAAGCCTCCGGTGGTGGCTGGCGTCGCGGCGTGGTGGTATGGCGCGGTGGTGTAGCAGCTGCGGACCGTGCAAGGAAGAAGGCAGTGTGTGAGAGGGAGGGAAATAAACCCTTTTAGGGTTTCTGTTCTTTTTAAAAAATAAGAAGTTGGGTTTGGGCTGGCAGACCCATCTTTACTTTTCGCACCCCGTCTTTAATATCTGCACATCCCCTTTTTATCTCTGCGCACCCCGTCTTTAATCTCTGCACATCCCTTTTTATCTCTGCGCACCCATCTTTAATCTCTGCACACCCCCATTTTTTATTTTTGCGCACCCCTTTTTTTCTTAATCTTTGCACCTCTGTTTTCACTTCATACACCTCCATAATTATTAACCTCGCACCTCCTGCTACACTTGTTTCACGTTTTACTTTGCGCACCCCCTATTTTTCATCTCACACTCCTGATTTAATTTTATGCTACAAGTGCCCCTAATATTTACTAACCTCGCACCCCTGTCACACTTGTTTCATGTTTACTCTGCGCACCCCCTTTTCCTCTATCTCGCACCCCTGTTTTAATTTTATGTTGTGAGTACCTCTGATATTTACTAACCTCGCACCCTACAACACTCACCCTCACATTTACCTCACGCACCCCGCCTACTTACTGCGTGCACCTCCCATATCTGATAACTCGCACCCCCTATATCTTTGTTTCTCATTTTTGGGCCTGTGATTATGCATTACTCGCCGCACCTCCCACATTACTCATGCACTCTACTATTGTTTTTTTTTTTACTTTTATCTTTTTTTGTTATTTTTTTTCTTTTTTTTTTCTAAAAAAGAAAAAAAAGAAAAAATTTTAAATTATAAAAAAAATTACAAAAAATAGCAAAATCTAAAAAAACGAAAGATATTCTCTTTTGTTTTATTGTGTATGTCCGGTCGCCGGCACCGTGTGACACTCATTTTCAAAAATACCAAAATATTTTTCTTTCTCTTTTAGTGTCTGTCCGATCGCTCGCGTCGTATGACACATGTTTTCAAGTAATTCAAAAATACCAAAAAAGATATAAAATTTCAAAATATAAAAACATCAACATTTTTAAACAAAGATATCCTTTTAAGAACTATGTGATCCTTGATTCTCCACTATGAGATACGTAGGAGCAAGGTCATTCCTTATCGGGTTCACTTCTAAAAAAATCAAATCATTTTCTCAATTGTTTTCCACATTTCTTTTCAAGAACTACGTGACTTTGATTTCTCATTTTCAATGAGAATACGTAGGATCATGGTCAATCCTTATCGGGCCCAAAAATCAAAACAATATTTTTGTTTCTTTTTAGTATCATTTATCTCATTATTTTTAGAGAAAATTAACATTTTGAAAACCACATCAACTTTGCATTTTTAATTAAAGGTACCGCCCTCGGGCGGGCGCGGTAGGGTGCTAACACCTTCCCTAACTGACTCCCGAATTCAAAATCTGGTTTTTCGCAGACCTATCTTATTTTCATGGTTTTCCATAGTTTTCCAAAATAACTATGGTGGCGATTTCAAATCTCTTTTTCAAACACGTTTTCTTTTTTGGTTCGTCGTCCCGTCGCGATTCTGGTTGCGACAGAAAGTGCTGGAGGTTGCATGATTGAGAGGTTAAACTTTGTAAATTAAAATTCTATGTGGTGTAAGAATTTCAGTTTAAACAAAGTTTTTAATGATTTTCATATCCCTTATGGGTGTATGATTTGCAGCATACACTTGATGAAATCACCTATTTGAGTGTCAAGTGGAGCCGCTTGTAATGAGATATTGGCATGATCTCGAGAGCACTAATGAAAACTGGGCACGCGTATGACCTAGTAAGCATAACACAACGTTAACTGGTGTATTATGACTGATAAACTACTAACACTTATCAATTGTCTTTGGTCCATATATAGCTTGCTATACTAACTACACTGTGTGTTAAGTTTATCTGTCTAGGACTGGTTCATATAGCTTGTTATACCATCTCTGATGCATTACATCTTTTGAGACCTAGAATTTTCTTCTTTCAATCTTTCTTTTCTTATCTTTTGAAATGTGTGGGGGATTGTTGTAAAATAAACGTTATAACATTTCAAAAGTTTTTTTTTTACGTTGTTGTGGTCATAAAATCTTTGCATTTTCAGTTTGGATATGGCCATTCATTCACAAACCGTTTTGATTTGGTTTTAAGATTGTTACCATTGTTTTCTCAAATGGCCATGGGTTTTGTACCATTAGTAGGCTCCTGCTCCATCTATAAATAGATGCCATTTGCCTTCTCCAAAACGCACCACTTGAACTTTCATTCTTCTCTTCTATATCTTGTGTTCTCTTAATTCTTCTTTTCCCTCTTTATTCTGAGTCTAATTTGTTAGTTTTGAAATGGTTGAAAAGCCAAGAAGTGGAGGGGGGGTTGAATTGGCTAGTTAAAAATTTAGGCTATCTTTGCAAGCTAAAAACCACCTTTAATTGAATCAAATAGATCACCAAGTTAGGATGCAAGCAATACTAAACTATACACTTTCAATCGATCAAAAATAGAGTTAACAGATTGATTTTACTAAACAGATTTTGTTCTGGTACAATCAATCGATTGAAACTGAAAAATAGTCGACTGAAATACTGGAAAAAATGCAGAAATACGAATTTGAATTTTAAACCAGAAACAATGCTAGAGAATGATCAAGACCAGTTCCAAATGATTATACAAACATGCTCAATGCTGCAGATGCAATGAAAACATGCAAGAACATGAAAAAGATGATTAAAGCACAAGTTCTTGAAACTTTAAAATGAAAATGCAAGAGAGAAAGGTTTGAGAAGAGAGGACACCACGAGATTTTTATACTGATTCACTCAAACCTGAGCTACATCCAGTGTGTCAAGGCAACCTTAGCTTGACTTTGCACTATTTCAAAAGTTTTACAAAGTATCCACCCTTATACTTCCAAAATATGCAAAAACACCATACAAAAAGACTCTTGAATCATACAAGAATCACACCAACACAGCAAGAACCCTCTTGCAGACCTAGAAAACCACCAGGCACATACACAAAGCTTGAGAAAGATCAAACCTCAGTGGTAGCACAGCCTAGCCTACCACAAACCACTTTCTCCAAGCTTCAAACCAAGCCAAAAGCTCCAAGAATTGATCTAAGATCAATCTTCAACAACTGCAACACCTATGATCACGAAGGAGAGAGTTTCCACAAGTTTCCAGAACAAAATCGTGCTCTAAAATGATCAACGAACCTCTCTTTCAAAAATCACAGCTTAAATAGTCAAACTGTTACGAAATTCAACAGATTGATTTTCAAATCAATCGGTTGATTTCACTTGACTTAAGTGAATCAGTTGATTAAAAACTAAATCAATTGATTGAATTTGTTGCAGTTTAAGACTATTGCAGCCAATCCTTTAACCTGTTAAAAAGCCACTCAATAGATTAAAAGAGACAATTTAACTTGTTGAAAAACCATTCAACAGATTAAAAACACAATAAAGACCAAACTACATCTAATTAATGCTATAAGGTCTATGAGCTTTCTTAATGATGTAACTACATGGAGAGCATACGTTCCAGCCTTGATCACCATGGATATCATCAAATCTCCTTTCCTTCATCAATGTAGGCTTCATTCCAATGGTAATGGCTTCAAGATAGTTCAAAAGAGCTTCATTCAATCTTCATCAAATCTTCAAGAAGCAAACCACCTTGGCTTCTGATGTTAACAATCTCCCCCTGAAATCAACATGTTGAAATGCAAAATCAACAGGTTGACTGTAACATCCCTGGCGTACCACGCCCAGAGCATGTCAGGTTACTACAGCCCGATGCACCCCAACCCCTCACCCTTCTCCGTCCATTCATACTGGGTGGGTTGTTGCCAGTGGGAATCGAACCCCCAACCTGACCTTTAACACCTCTGGCACACCAGCAGATGCTACGCCAGGGATGTTACAAAAAAAGTGCACTTTTTTGTAACATCCCTGGCGTACCACGCCCAGAGCATGTCAGGTTACTACAGCCCGATGCACCCCAACCCCTCACCCTTCTCCGTCCATTCATACTGGGTGGGTTGTTGCCAGTGGGAATCGAACCCCCAACCTGACCTTTAACACCTCTGGCACACCAGCAGATGCTACCAGTTGCGCTGCAGCACAACTGGTAGCATCTGCTGGTGTGCCAGAGGTGTTAAAGGTCAGGTTGGGGGTTCGATTCCCACTGGCAACAACCCACCCAGTATGAATGGAGGGAGAAGGGTGAGGGGTTGGGGTGCATCGGGTTGTAGTAACCTGACATGCTCTGGGCGTGGTACGCCAGGGATGTTACATTGACTATGACAGTTTTAACTTTTGCATACAACAACAGATTTTTATGAAACCAATGCATGAGTACATAAGATTAACATGCTACAAACACATCAGACCACATTCTTGATGTCTAAAATGCCTAGTTCAGTTTTTAGCTTGTTAAACCTATCTCTAGCCAATGGTTTTGTAAACAAATCTGCCAATTGATTTTTAGTTTTAACAAATTTGATTTCACAATCTCTCCTTTGAACATGATCGCAAATGAAATGATGCCTAATCTTTATATGCTTGGTTTTAGAATGTTGTATTGGATTCTTGGTTAAGTTGATTGCACTAGTATTATCACAATACAAAGGTACCTTGCTTAACCTTATATCATAGTCCAAAAGTTGATGTTTCAACCATATGATTTTGTGCACAACCATGTCCAGCAGCAATATATTCAGCTTCAGTTGTGGAAAGTGCCACACAAGCTTGCTTTTTGCTATTCCATGAGATTAGACTTGATCAAAGTAAATGGCAAGTACCACTTGTGCTTTTTCTATCCAATTTGCACCCTGCATAGTCTAAATCTGAAAAGCCACTAAGAGATATGTTAGAATCACATAGATACCATAAACCAACATTGGTTGTTCCTTTGAGGTACTTTAGAATCTTTTGTGTAGCCTTTAAAGTGTGATTCTTTTGGATTTGCTTGAAACCTAGCACATAAGCATACTCCAAACTGAATATCTGGCCTACTTGTTGTAAGATAGAGCAAAGACCCAATCAACCCTCTATATTTGGTTGAATCCACTGGTTGGTCTACCTCATCTGCATCCATAAGACAATTTGTTGCAATTGGAGTGGCAGCTTCCTTGCAATCCTCCATTTTGAACTTTTTCAACAAGTCAAAACAGTATTTTGATTGATTTAAAAATGTTTCATGCTTGAGTTGCTTGACTTGCAGCCCTAGAAAGTAGGTAAGCTCACCCATCATGGACATCTCAAATTCTCCCTGCATAGCTGCAACAAACTCTTCGCATAATGTGTTGTTATTTGAACCAAAGATGATATCATCAACATACACTTGAACAAGTATAACATTATTATCATGTTTTCTAATGAAGAGTGTTTTATTCACTGCACCTCTAACATAACTGATGAGTGCATATTTTTGCCCTCATTCAGTGTTTAATTCTGGGTATTTAATTGAATTTGTGTGTTTAAAGATTGATTTAATTAGGATTTCCTATAATTGGGTTTATTGACCATGAGATACAAAAACATTTTAAAAATAGCTTTTTAGTTGCATAAATGTTCTTTGGATATTTTGAGGTGTGTTAGTGCAGCTGCAGCTAAGTTGAGCTTATGGAGATGTGGAAATAAATTGATTAAAGCTTCATGACACCTTAAAGATAAATCCAAGAATAAGAAATTATCAAAAGCACAAAAATTCAGGCCAAGCATTGCATGAAGACGGCAAGAAAAACTTGAGAAAGTGAAGAAGTTTGGCTAAACCAAGAAGAGAGGAACAAAAAAATTGGACCTTGCGGTTTTCTTTATCTTTATGATAGAAGATAATTTGGGAAAAATATATCTTTAGATATTTTATTTTATATTTTTAAATAATTATCTTATTTAATTATATCATAAAATATTAAAAGATATTAACTACCAAATCTTTTTAAATATGACAAGATCTTCTGGAATCCTTTTAGATCCACAACAAACAAATATATCTTGAAGATATTGGATTATTTAGAAGATAATTTGAGGAGATTGCAAATGGTTGATTTGGAAAATTAATACAAATATTATTTGGTGATAATTTATCATATATCTTTAAGTAATTAATTAATTTAATTATATTAGATATTGATATTATCAACCAACTATATTTGTCAAATACTCTATCTCTCCAAATATTTTTAAATATTTATATTTATCTTTATTTTAAAAGATATTTGAGAGATTTTAGCAACAAAAAAGTCCAGTCTAATTCCTATATAAAGAGACCAAGGGAGAAGCAGAATACAAGTTCGGGACTTCAGAGTTTTGGAACCCTTAGGGGTGCCTAATTTCGTTTCCTTTCTCTCTCTTTTCTTCTCTCTATTCTTCTTTTGTATTCCATGGATTGCTAAACTTCTTGGGTTGATTCCATTGTAATTTCATTATGGATTTTGAGGTTACAATTAATTAATTTCTTTGTTCTTTTTATTATTGTTGAGGTTTTCATTCATCTATGTCTTTTATCTTTAAATCACGTAAGAAGTAATGATTTTAAATCTATATGCATGTTGATCATATGAATCCAAGGGTTTTTAAATTTAATTGAGACTTTACTTTGATTTTATTTAGAAACTTTCATGTGATTAAATGAGTTTTTACCAATAATTGAGACTTTACTTCGGTTAAAGGTATTTACTCTAATGAAAATTAATCGAGACTTTACTTTGATTAATTAAGCTTTTTATTTGGTGAGGAGATAAAAGAATAGACATGATTAGGCATAGTAAAATTTGATTGAGAATGTACTTTAATTGAATTTACTATGGATAATCTAAAAGTTCTCACTTTTAATTGAGACTGTACTTTGGTTAAAAGTGAGAACGCCAACAAATTAATTGAGACTTTACATTGATTAATTTGCGAATCTACAACAATAATTAATTGAGCAATAATCTTTAGATAACCGATGATGAATCTATTTTGAAAAAGCAATGGAATCAATCTATTTTCTTTACTATTATTTTTATTTCTTTTTATCTTTTAAATTTTATTTCTATCTTTGTTTATCTTAATCCCCTATATTTTTTATTTTATTTGACTAACCGCTTTGTATAGTTTTATAAGAACTAATTTGTTAAAAATCAATTCCGTGTTCGTTGGGAGATGACTTTGGGTTACTTTACCCTTTCTATTTTCTTGACTACTATCTTAGCAATACTGAAGTTGCTATAGTTTAGTAGTATTAATTTGATCGCGTCAACGACAGCGTTATCAATAACCTTTTGATAAGAGAAAATTGCTTAGCCTTTCATACCATTGTCTTGGTGCTTGTTTCAAACCATATAAGGTTTTTTTCAATTTGAAAACATGGTTAGGATAAAGATGATCCTCAAATCCAGGAGGTTGTGATACATACACTTCTTCATTTAGGAAACCATTCAAGAATGCACTTTTCACATCCATTTGATGCAATTTAAAGTTACACATGCAAGCATATGCTAAGAGTAATCTCACAGCTTCTAGCCTAGCTACAGGTGCATAAGTTTCATCAAAATCAATGTCTTCTTCTTGATTATAACCTTTAGCAACTAGTCTATCTTTATTTCTTACAATATTACCATCTTCATCCATTTTGTTTCTAAAAACCCATTTGGTTCCAATTATATTCATATCATTAGTTTTAGGCACTAGAAACCACACATCATTTCTTGTGAATTGATTGAGTTCATCTTGCATAACAACAATCCAATTACTATCATTCAAAGCACCATTCACATTCTTAGGTTCAATTTGAGATACAAAAGTAACATGTTCACAAAATACAATCCTACGTCTAGTAGATACTCCATGTTTGATATCACCTATGATGTTGTCCTTTGATAAACCTCTAGGCTGAATCCAATCCTTGGGCAATTTGTTGTCTACAACTTTTTTAGTCGACTGTTTTGCCTTTTCAGCCGACCGATTTCCTGCAGCAGTGAGCTTTTCTGCAGCAGAAATCTACTCCTGCAGTAGATCTTCCTTATCTGCATTCTTTGACAATTGATCTTGCAACTTTGGGTTAGTTTCATCAAATACAACATGCATAGACTCTTCAACAGTCATTAATCTCTTATTATAGACTCTATATGCATGACTTTGTGTAGCATAGCCTAGAAAGACACCTTCATTTATAAGAAAGCAATGTATACTATATGATGCATAATGCAGATCAACCAAGTATATATTGTTGACTATTTTTCCTATCAATACAATACTACTAAATGCATCATAGATAAGACAATGATTTGGTTCAAACACAACTTTAAAACCTTTGTCACTAAGTTGGTCAAGGTAACACAAGTCTTTCTTTTCACCCTTTTGATAACCTGCAAAACAAATATACATTACATGGTACCCTTTTATAGGTTGGGTCCAACATGGTTATGCCTTTCTAGATCCTTTTGGGATCCATTTCATAATCCCTTTAGGAACATCAAATTTTCTAGCATGACAATTCTTAATAACATGACCTTTTTGCATACAGTAGTTGCATGAAATGAATGGCATGTCACTTGGCATACTTTTTGAAAGAAACTAGAGAACTTCTTGGTTTTCTTTTGAAAAGAAGGATTGAAACCAAGTCCAGCTTTGCCAAACACACAGTTTTGAGAACCAAGAACAACCTCTAAGTTTTCTTCCCCTCTTGTGAACCTTGCACAGGTCTTTATAAGGTATTTCACTTGATTTTTCAAAACTGTGCAATTTTCACAGGGTTTTTCAGTTGGTTGATTTCTAAAACAGTCGGTTGAATTACGGTAAATCATTTCTAAATGCTCAAAATCAGTTTTTAAATCAGCCGTTTCTTTTTCTAGTTGGCTAACTTTGTTTTCTAGCCAGTTGTTTAAGCCTCTCAACCGATTGTTTAATGCAGAAATCTTGTTTGCTTCATTATGCAATTCTTCAAAATCATGCAACAATTGATTATAGTCATTTATGTCTAGGGAACTGACTTGGCTTGAGGAGGATGACTCAACCTGCCATGAGACACAAGTTGGCTTCTTAACTCTCATCTTGTAAAGAGCTACTTGTTGTTGAATCATCATTGTCCTCCCATGCAATGTAAGCATGTTTCTCCTTTGGCTTATTCTCCTTTTTCCTATCAACACTCTTCTCCTTTTCTTTGTTAGCATTTGGACATTCAATTTTGATATGTCCTTGTTTTCCACAGTTATAACATGTAAAATTAGAAGAGTTTGAATCATTGTGTTTGGAAGTATACCTCTTGGGATTACCTTTGATACATTTCCTTTTGAGATACTTACCAAACCTCTTGACAAGGTGATTCAAGTTCTTACTTTCACTTGATTCAGCCACCTCATCCTCGAGTTCCTCATTCTTCTTGGTGCTAGTCTTCAAGGCTATGTTCTTAACCTTTTTCTCACTTGACTCAAGCTCATTAAGCCTTTGCATCTCAATCTCATGCTCCCTAAGCTTACCAACCAATGCAATTGTAGTCAAAGTGGATAGATATCTTGTTTTTGAGATGGCCGTGACCTTTGGTTGCCAAGATCTATCAAGACACTTTAGCACCTTGATGTTTAACTCTTCCTTGTCAAATTCCTTACCCAAACCTATGAGATGGTTGACTATGTGAGTGAATCTCTTTTGCACATCCGCTATGGATTCTCCTTGTTTCATCTTGAATAACTCATATTCTTGAATCAAGGCATGCTTTCTTGCTCTCTTAACATCATTGGTTCCTTCATGAGTCACTTCAAGAACCTCCCACATTTCCTTGGCACTCTTGCATTGTGAAACACGAAAAAACACATCCATGTTGAGAGATGAAGTGAGGATATTCTTTGCATTGCAATCATATTGGGTCTCCTCCTTTCTTCCTCATTCCATTGAGTCCATGGCTTATTAACCTGTACATCATCAACAATATGCTTAGGAGTATATGGTCCATTTATGATTACATCCCATATCCCTTGATCTATTGACTTAATAAAGATTTTCATTCTAATTTTCCAAAATTGGTAATTAATGCCACTAAACATAGGGGGTCTATGAATTGAGGCACATTCACCAAAGGGTAACTTGTTTTCAGCCATTTCAAGTAGTTCAAAATATATTTAGAACCTTACTTGATCAAATTTCAAGTACCTTGCTCTGATACCAATTGTTAGTTTTGAAATGGTTGAAAAGCCAAGAAGGGGGGGGGGGGGGTTGAATTGGCTAGTTAAAAATTTAGGCTATCTTTGCAAGCTAGAAACCACCTTTAATTGAATCAAATAAATCACCAAGTTAGATGCAAACAGTACTAAACTGTACACTTTCAATCGATCAAAAATAGAGTTAACAGATTGATTTTACTAAACAGATTTTGTTCTGGTATAATCAATCGATTGAAACTGAAAAACAGTCGACTGAAATACTGTGAAAAATGCAGAAATGCGAATTTGAATTTTAAACCAGAAACAATGCTCAAGAATGATCAAGACCAGTTCCAAATGATTATACAAACATGCTCAATGCTGTAGATGCCATGAAAACATGCAAGAACATGAAAAAGATGATTAAAGCACAAGTTCTTGAAACTTTAAAATGAAAATACAAGAGAGAAAGGTTAGAGAAGAGAGGACACCACAAGATTTTTATACTGGTTCACTCAAACCTGAGCTACATCCAGTTTGTCAAGGCAACCTTAGCTTGACTTTGCACTATTTCAAAAGTTTTACAAAGTATCCACCCTTACACTTCCAAAATATGCAAAAACACCACACAAAAAGACTCTTGAATCACACAAGAATCACACCAACACAGCAAGAACCCTCTTGCAGACCTGGAAAACCACCAGGCACACACACAAAGCTTGAGAAAGATCAAACCTCAGTGGTAGCACAACCTAGCCTACCACAAACCACTTTCTCCAAGCTTCAAACCAAGCCAAAAGCTCCAAGAATTGATCCAAGATCAATCTTCAACAACTGCAACACCTATGATCACGAAGGAGAGAGCTTCCACAAGTTTCCAGAACAAAATCGTGCTCTAAAATGATCAACGGACCTCTCTTTCGAAAATCACAGCTTAAATAGTCAAACTGTTACGAAATTCAACAGGTTGATTTTCAAATCAATCGGTTGATTTCACTTGACTTAAGTGAAATCAATCGATTAAAAACTAAATCAACTGATTGAATTTGTTGCAGTTTAAGACTACTGCAGCCAACCTTTTAACCTGTTAAAAAGTCATTCAACAGATTAAAAGAGACAATTTAACCTGTTGAAAAACCATTCAACAGATTAAAAACACAATAAAGACCAAACTACATCTAATTAATGCTATAAGGTCTACAACATGAATTACAAACTACAAATACACTTTCTTAATGATGTAACTACATGGAGAGTATACGTTCCAACCTTGATCACCATGGATATCATCAAATCTTCTTTCCTTCATCAATGTAGGCTTCATTCCAATGGTAATGGCTTCAAGATAGTTCAAAAGAGCTTCATTCAATCTTCATCAAATCTTCAAGAAGCAAACCACCTTGGTTTCTCATGTCAACATAATTATTCACTCTTCTAAGAGTACCTTGCTAGTTCTGAGATTCTCAGAAAAACTAAGAAGTTCTTGTTGTATTTTGGGGAGCTTGCATAATACACCGCAGATGAGTCCTTAAGGGTAATGATTATACACGTCTCAGAAAGTGCTCTTTTCGTTCATGGTTTGTCGGATTTTACAACAGGAATAACTATTTACTCCCCTTGTCCTTATTTGTAAAACTCATTTTTATTGTAAATTATACACACAATAACTTTAATTATTAGTTTAATGCGTGTGACTTATTTATAATCAATTAAACCAATATTACATAGAAATTTTAATTTGTGCATGTGAAAATAATTTTTCAAACTTATCAAACACGACCAAAGTATAAATGTAATATAATGATGTTATGAGTGAAAAATAAAAGTTTTAACTTCATAAAATTAATAGTTAATTAAGTTGTAGTTGGTTAATTAGTGAAATATTAAGGAAGGATTAGTTTTAATAAATTGAATCATGGTTAAGGATGCAATTATATCAAGGAAAAAAGATCAATTGGGCAAAGTCTTAACCGATTAGAGTAGAAGTCTCTTTTTAACAACAATCACTATTGACATAACCAGTTATGATGAAAAACTACTTTAAACTGATCTCTTCAAATCTCTCCCAGTTTATGGTGAAGAGAGTTTCTTGGGAAATTAATATTTAAATTTTTATTTAATTTTGTGCGTGTTCTTGTGCCATCAAATGCTATGAATACCAAAATACTCACATCCCCAATTCTCTTGAGAAATTCATACTTATTGAATAAATCTCTTATGCAAATTTGGATTAAATTCGTGGATCTCCGATTTGACAATTGGATGAATTGTGATGTGAATGTGGGCATATCTTAATTATATTGAATGTTTGATGTATTTTATTTGTTGTTATAAATTTTGGGGGTGTTTGATGAATGAATCTTGATTTGTTATATTTTGTAATTGTCTGCGGTTGTGAAAGTGTGATCCTAGAAAAATAAATTATCATATTTATGATAAAATAATTTGATTAAATATATGTTTATATTTGTGTGAATATTGATTTAGTAAAATTTAAGATGTTTAGTCTTAGGTAATAACACCTAAATACATTTTTCTATTATATATTAAAACCTAAATACATTTTTCATTGAATTGGTTACCCAACCCGGTTAAAATAGTTTAGGTGGGATTTGAAAATTTAACTGAAAAATTTGGATTTTTAAACTTGAGTTATTTAAGTGGGATTGTCAAAACTTCTGAAAATATATTCAATTAACATCAGTTTTATGATTTTTTAAGAAATATTTGTGAGTTTTACTTAGGAATGGCAATTCGGCCGCATGTTCACACAAAAAAAGGTGAGATGGATTAAAATATTAAATCTGTTGACCTACAAAGATTCGCAATCCACACAAACTAAGGACGGAACGGACCGACCCACTTTTATATGTCAAAATATACTTTTATTTAATTACGTAAAACTCCAAAATGCGCATATAAGAAAAACAGACACTTTTTTTAAATCCACTTTTATAAATTTCAGTCATGTCATGAGCCATACATGCTTACAATATTATTTAGAGTCCTTGAATCCTACTACATTAATTAAAACACATTTATTTAGGATATTTCATTTAGTAGAATCATTCACTCCTCTATCATTTGTTTCCTTGAAATCAAATTACATGTAAATATGAATAATTCGAATGTTAGTAAAAATCAATAAAATAAAGCATTTAATGTGGAAGATGGTGGGAAATTTTTAGCCTGAAAGACAGCTGGAGTCATTGTTGGGAATTTTTTTAATGAAATACAGAGATTGATCACTATTTATACAGAGATTGATCACTTTACACTATTTTTAATATAAAATTTTTAAGTTTAGTATTTATAAAAAAAAAGAATTCATATATCATTCATTTTTTTTATTCTCAATACTAGGTAAATTTTTAAGAAAACATATAAATAAAAATAAATAGAACAGCGCACAACAATTTAAACTTTTACTTATATAAAACGTAAAGGGCATAGTAGCATTAAATTAATGGAATAAAATATTACATGTTAAATAATTAAAATAAGTTAGGAACAATTTGATATTAATTTAAATTCTCATTCATTTTTTTTTTTGTTAAAAATTGTGATAAGAATAGGGATTATAATGGATCAAGAGAGTACCACATTTGACTATATCTAATTCTTATCTTTACAGAAAAAAAAATCATTTACATTCCATATTTAATAAATATTAAATTTTTGTTTCATCATCTTCACTTTTCAAATATTAACTATTTTTTTTATGAAAAGATAAAAATAATTTAATGTCAGAAGAGTTCATATTTTCTTTTTATCAACTATGGAAAAAGAAATTATAATTAATAAATATTAGAATATGAAATAATTGATGGTGTGAAATAAGAATCGAGAAAAAAAAAAGAATAAATTAGACGAAAGAAAATTTATTATAATTTTTTAGATTAACTAATAAATTTAAAATATTTTAATATTTTAAAACATATATAAACATGTCTTATTCATACCTTGTATCTAATTAATGAAAAAAAAAATAAAGACGGGCTAAAACAATACCGAATAAATTCGTGTAAAGTCATTAGATTTAACACTGAAAATATTATATATTTATTTAATTTTTATATTTAATTGTGAACAATTAATTTCTTTATGAATACCTGATTTGCGGAGGATTACATGCGCAAATTCCGTGGACACATGAAACTGTCCTTGGACCACAAGGCAGAGACCGAATTAAGCGAATACAATCACTGTATGATCGACATGGAGCTATTACTACATCACTTTTCTTTGGATTAACTTCTTCTGGAAATGAATGACCTACAAACATAATTATATATTTTTAATATAAGTAAATATAACAAAAACTAATATTAAATGGGATAAATAGAAAACAAATACCACAACAAACTTCCAATGCAAGAGCTACAAACAAAAGTGCTAACATAAAAGAATTCTTTGACATATCTTCCAAACTATACAATCTCAAATACAAGACACTGAAATTTAAAATCAGATGTTTGTTATGATAATTTGGTAGGTTTTAAAGTAAAAGTTGATCATTTTATAGGCGAGGATTAGTTCTTAACGATACAAAATTCATATCAAATCTTAATCTTCCTTTTATGGATTGTTTCATATTACATTACTTTTAAGTCCTATTTTTTATTTTAATACAAAAATTATAACTATCATACTTATTAATATTTAAAATAAGTTATTCTCATGATTAAAAATTTCCTAATATAAATATATACATTTAATTAGAATAAATACATTACTTAATATAGTTCAATGCTACATTTAGGGATCTGAACGAGGCGGGTAGGGTACGGGTAGTAGCTCTCCCGTACCCTACCCGCTGGATAAATATCCGTCTCGTACCCGTATTCATATTCTTCGGGTATCCATTATGCGAGTATCTTTTTCATATCCATGGGTACCCACGGGTTTAAAAAATAAATATTTAATTATAAATTCAAATAAAATAAAATAAAATACATCACTGTCATCAATTTTAAATAAAGTTCAAATAAACTTAAGTTCATACAAGTCCAAATATTTATAAAAGTAAATATTTATAATAACATTCAATTCAATGAAGAAGGGAATATCAGAAAATACATACCATAACAAACTTCCATAGCAACAATTACAAACAAAAATGACAATATCAATGAATTTTTCTACATCTCTTCCAACAGCTACAATCTCAAGACACAGTGTCGAAATTTTAAATCTCAAAATTTGTTAATGATAATTTTATCACACAAATTACATGTTATAATCCTTTAACTATTTATAGGAGAGAATGATTTTTTTTAACATTACCAAATCCATATAATATCAGATCTAAATTTTTTGTTTTCTGAATATTTATTCGGTCACTCATTTTTAAGACTTTTTTTTACCATTTTTACTTTAATGGTAGGGTTTCCATATTTATTCATGTAGTATATTTTTATTTTTATGACCAATGATCTTATTTTAGACCAATAAGAAAATCTTGTACATACATATCAAGAAATTTGTGATTTATTTTATTAAATCTTAATAATAACTTCCTATATCTCAAATTATAAATAAATATACTTTCATTTTTAAATCTTAACATTCCCCTTTATGTTAATATTAATTTATTCAAATTAATTTAGAAAAAAATTAATTTTTTAAAATGTTTCTTTTTGCAAAGAAGAAAATATATTTAATTGCAAAGAAGAAAATTAATTATATTTAATTAGAAAAGGTTAACATATTAATAATATTCCAAATTCTAATACATTTTTCTCTATAAATTATATAAATAAAATAAATAACAAGTTTATGAATATATTTCATAATTATTTACCCTTAGAAAGTTAAGATTAACATATTAATTATATTTGATATTCTGAAAGATTTTTCTTCACATATAAATTATATAAATAAAATAAATAATAAATTTATCCACAAAATATATATATATATATATATATATAATAAATAATAATAAGTTTTTTCATATTATATATTGTTTCAACCTAATGACAAAGCGACGGCGAAAAATCTTTAAAAGGAATTCAAGGAGTCGTCACCCTAATTTGTTATTCAAAATTAAGAAAAATACCTTTTAAAATGGATGACCTTCGAAATTAAATTTGGATCCAATAAAATTATACATTTGAGTCAAATAATAATTGACTTTACTATTTCCTATTTTCATTCATAATGAAAATAATAGTTAGGTAATTTTTTTATAAAAATATTTGTGAGGATCGGTATTTTAGTTGTAAATTTTTAATGCTTTTTAGTATTTTAAAAAGTTTTATAATTTTACGGTTAATATTGTTCAAAGTATATACACACTTATATATATATATATATATATATATATATATACTTAAATATTAATTTGTTCTCTAATTTTGTTGAGTTCATTTAATTTAGTTTTAATATTTTTATTTTTAACTTAGTCATTTTTTATAGTGCCGTTTAAATAATTAACTTACAGTGAATAATGATATTTTTTTGTTTTTATTTTTAATTTAAAAAATGTCTATGTGTCAAATTAGTATCATATATATATATATATATATATATATATATATATATATATAAAAGTTAATGTTTTATATTCAATTTTGTCTTCATATATGTTATTTTTGTTCAATTTAGTTCCTATTTTTTTAAATAAAACAATTTTGTTCCTCTCCCGATTGAGACTAAATTTAACTTTTATACCAATGTTTGGTATTTTTATTAAAGTTCACATTTTTATTAAGTATTTTTGAATTTAAGGTTAGAGTTTGGTTTAAATTTAGAATGAAAATTTTAAAAGTGGAGAATAACACTATTAGTTTAAAATTTTAAGAGGTAAAAAATCAAATGTGATTTTTAAAATCGTAAAAGGTTAAAAAATGGGGAATAATACCATTACTTTATATGATTTTTAATCTTCTTAAAATTTTAAATCAATGGTTTTAGTCCTCATTTTTTAAATTTTCATTCCAATTTTAAACCAACTTTCTTAAACAAAAAATATTTTATAAGAATGTGAATTTTAACAAAAATATCAGTATAACATTTATATTAAAATTAAATTTTGTCTCAATTTAGTAAGGGACAAAATTGCTCAATTTAAAAAAAAATGGGGACTAAATTGAACAAAAATAACAAATATAATGACAAAATTGAATATAAACATTGACCTTGATGTTTTGCAGTTGAGTCTGCTATGCGTAACATCCCGTCAAGATATTACGACTTTATAAATAAATAAAAGCAATAATTTAAGATACACAACATTTAATAATACCCAATTTTCCCAAAACGCGGGAAAATTAAAAATTTATTAAATAACCAAAAATGTTCAAGTCCATAATCACTAAACACATGATTATAAAGAAAATCTCGTAAGGGTTTACATCTTATTTCAAAAGCCAAAGAAAATAAAAAATAGTTTTCCCCAGTCTATCCCCTCTCCGTAACTAAGCTTCACCTGAGCCACCTGCATCCACAACATCTGCTCCCGTGTACTGCATACACGATCATCGCCAATGACAAGCAGATAGGGTGAGCTTAACAAATATAACATATAAAAACAATACATCATATATAACACATATATATTTTATCATGCCCAAACATCCTTAGAATACCACGTATTATAACCACACCTTAACTTTCGTGTTCTACTTCTTCTAGTGATTACTTCAAGATGATTTGCTGCCATACCTATCGGCCACAACCAATAGATCACGTGCGGGAAACCATGTTACGGATCATACACCATAACGCCAGGTGGAGTTCCCAAATATGAACATAGTTCGTAACGTCCTAAGACTACCAAACTCGTCAGTTAACTACTGAGGACGACAATCTATCTGGACCCATCCGTACTGGCCACAACTAGCACACTCACACCGGCAACACTCGCCAACCCGAGCCATAACTTAAGGGTTCCTTGTGTTCATCCGCCATCCCGAGCCACAACTCAAGAGATGCTATTCCGAGCCACAACTCAAGGAATACCACATGTTTAACCCCTATCCCGAGCCACAACTCAAGGAACCCAACAATCCCACCTTTAAAGCATCACTAGAAGCCTCGTAGATCACACATATGAAATCAACAATTTCAAGCTGCAGCAGTACAAATTGCCTGGCGGGGGACACGTGCCGCCTAGCAGGTGTCGCGTACCGCTAGGCGCCTGGCGCCTTAAAATCAGCGTCACTATAGGTACCACTTGGCGGAAAGGCCATCATCGCCAAGCGCCCATCACTCAGTTGCCCTCTATTGACACGCTATCGCCTGGCAGACCCACTCGCGCCGCCAGGCGCCTATGGTCCAGTGCTCTCTGTTTTCTTGGTTATCGCCTGGCGGCTTCCCACTCTCGCCAGGCGTTGTATCAGTACAACAGTCTCTTTTGGTTTATGTTCTCTAACTCATATTTTTCCCAATACTAATAGGTTTCTGGTACCAAATGTAAAACTTACCATTTGATCATACCATATCATTTCTTAAGAATTCAGCCAACAACAATGTATTATAACCATTTATGTTCCCAATTCCAACAGTCCCTATTCTAAAACTTTACTATGAACAGTACTTGAAAACCCAAGCTAACCGAGTTGCTAATACCAATTCAGATATTTTGTTCTTTCCCTCAAGCAATAACAGTTCTTTGATTAATAGCTTGCCCTCATTTTACCATTTTCAAGGCTTCATACTTGTTGAAACCAACGCATCATCCCATGCCCCTATCTTATTTAATTCTTACAGTCACTATGGCAATTAACTCAACCCCACCACAACCATAGCACCTGATCAAACCATTTTTAAGCCTTCCCCAGGATATTGACAATTCTTGTGTTCTTATATTCACAAAAACCTACCCAACATACTTGACCACAATTAAAGTAGAAAACAGCTCATAACCTATTAATTTCCCGACCCCAATTTCATCGTATTGAACTAATTCTTTATAGAACAATTACCCATACCCTTAACATTTGTTTCATCGGCCTTGTGTTATAACGTCTGCATCGACGCCTGGCGGCAAGCCCCGTGCCGCCAGGCGGTGCATACCATCTAGAAATTTCCAGATTCTTTCCCAGCACCCCTAACTCTGCCATTCTTCCTTCTTTGTGAATCTCCATCAGTCCCCGCTCAGATTCAATCACAATCAGAACAACTCAGACTTAATCATATTAATCAATTATTCCTACTACAAATTCACAGTATCCAATATCGAATCATAACTAATGATATCCCAACATTCAACCTTAGAGCTCATGTACACTGTTCCATCAATTTACGACTTCAATTACACTCAAAATCAATAAGACACATGGTATAACATCCCCTAACATTTACCACTTAGAGCTCTCCTGTACCCTACCCGCTGGATAAATATCCACCCCGTAGTCGTATCCATATTCTTCGGGTATCCATTATGCGAGTATCTTTTTCATATCCACAGGTATCCACGGGTACCCACGGGTTTAAAAAATAAATATTTAATCATAAATTCAAATAAAATAAAATAAAATACATCCCTGTCATAAATTTTAAATAAAGTTCAAATAAACTCAAGTTCATACAAGTCCAAATATTTATAAAAGTAAATATAAAATAATGTTCAACACAATGAAAATTCTTTAATTAGTGCTTTGTGAATTAAAGTTTAGCGGGTACGAGTATCCACGGGTACGTATACTATGATACTCGTACCCGCCTTGTTAACATGCAGATATAAAAAATACCCGTGGGTAGCGGGTATCCATTTTTAATATTCGTTTCCTACCCGTTACGGGTTTTATCCGCAAATACCTGCGGGTATAGATTTTTTTGACATCCCTAACTACATTGTTAAATATTAAATTATTAAAACATTTTTCATTACTTACTTCTAATACATTATACATAACAGTAATATATAAGATTATTTAATTGATTATGAATATTTTAATAATTTAAACGGTAACGAATATATGGCGAGGACGGGTATTACAGTTGATATGGGAATAGGGACGAGACGAATATATGCATACCCATACCCATCTTAATACCAAATCGAAAAAGTTGGGGATTCCCCATACTCATACCCATACCCATACCTAGTCAATGCGGGGATTCCCCGTTAAAACGAGGACAAGTTCGAGCAATATCCACGGGGCGAGTTTATTTGTTATTCCTATGTACTTGTCCTCTTTGTTTATTATATATTTATTTTTAGTTATGCATTGATCCTATTTATTTATTTATACAATTACATTATTTAATATCAAAATAAAACTTATGATAAATAAATATTTGATTATTGTAATTGGAGGTATAACCTTAGGGATTTAAATGAGTAGTTGGTACTCAAGATGAGATGTTCTTGGATTACTATGTTGGTCATGGTGAGACTCATTTATTCTGACTAATCACTACAAATAATCACTACAAAATTAATAAAAAATCTTTATAAAGTATAATAAAAATCCAAGTTTTATAGAATTGAAAGAGTTTTCATTTTATTTTATTTTATTTTATTAAGACATGCTATATTTTCATGTGATATTTGTTCACTTTCCTATTTTATGATTATGTATAAAAAAAAATCTTATAATCTCATCATAGATGGTTGTCCCTAACATGCGCGATCCATTCTTTGCTGATATCGTAGTAGTCTTTCCAAGAAATGCATGACAGACAAATGTGGTAAATAATTTGGTAACATTTCAAGGAATGAGAAATTCTACCATCACATTCCTAAATGCTCCAAATGTACCGGTTATCCTTGAAGGACAAATTTGAGTCACTTTTTATTTACCCCCAATAGTCCAAGTGAATCTTATCCATAATATTTTTCCTCCACATGTTTGAAGGCTAATATATGAGGGAGAAACTGTAAATAAATAATACTCCTCTCTCTTCTAGTGTAGAAAATATAATATGTACCAAATGATGTAAATATAAGATTCATACAGTACTGTAAAATATATAAGTATATGTATGGTTTAATCATGCCTTTGGTCCCTATTTTCGTAGTGAAATCTCAATTTGATCCCTTTATTTTTTTTCATTTGAATTTGGTCCCTATTTTGGAAATTTGATCTCAATGTAGTCCTTTCCGTTAGTGGTACAGTAACAGCGTTAAATGGGGTGCCACGTGTCAGTTCCTCGAGTTTTTGAATTTTTTTTTGTTTATTTTTTTAATTTTTTTTTAAAATTGCCACGTGTCAAGCTGTCATCATGCCACGTGGTAGTGACAAAGTGATGTGGCAGTGATAATGACAGGTGTTAGTATTATGTTAGGTGTCATTTACTCAGTTTCAATTTGGCTCCTGTATTCTAATTTTTGTCTCAATTTAGTCCCCATTTTTGTAAAAATAGTGCAATTTCGTCCCTCTCCAAATTGAAACAAAAATTAAGTTTTATATAAATGTTATACAAATATTTTTCTTAAATTTGATATTTTTATTCAAATTGATATTTTTATTATATATTTTTAATATAACTAAGTTTTATTTAAATTTGTGTTTTACATTCAACTTAACTTCAAATTGTTTTCAAATTTCAAATTTATATGTTTTTTATTAATTTATGAATTTTTTTTTCTATTAACATTTTTTTCTATTAACAACTTTAAAACAATTTTAAATAAAGTTCAATGTAAATATTAATTAAATGAAATTAATTTTGTTAAAAATATTTACTTCAAATATCAATTTTGATAGAAATATTTGTGTACATTTATATAAAAAATAAATTTGGTTTCAATTTGGAGAGGAACAAAATTGTTAAATTTTTACAAAAATTGGGACTGAATTGAGACAAAAATTAAAATAAATGGACCAAATTGAGAAAGTGGAAATGACATAAGTGACACGTGTCATTGTCACTGCCACATCACTTTGTCACTGCCACGTGGCACGATGACAGCTTGACACGTGGCAAATTTTTAAAAAAAAATTCAAAAAATCGAGAAATTAACACGTGACACCCCATTTAACGTTGTTACTGTACCACTAACGGAAAGAACTACATTGAAATCAAATTTCCAAAATAGGGACCAAATTGAAATGAAAAAAAATAGAGGGACCAAATTGAGATTTCGCTATGAAAATAGGAACCAAAGACATGATTAAACCTATATGTATATGTGAATATTTTAAGTATGTTATATGTTATTGTAAAATTATGTGTCAAATTTTATAAGTATAATATAAAAAATAATAGTAAAAAAAAATTGATCATCACAAAAATAAAAAAACTATATTAAGGTAATGATAATGAAATAATACATATTATATATATATATATATAATGTCATAATTTATCTCTATTATTGTTCAAACATCGTGTATTTATTTGGGTACATAATATAATGATTTCAAGTTTCACCGCAACAACAGGTAAAGAGTTATTGAAAATAAATTTCTAACATAAGATAATTATATAAAAAGAAAGAACTTTATTAAGAATTCATAAATAATGTAATTTTAAAACAACACAAACGTTAGGGAAAACTATTGAACCAATTCTTTTATTTTAATAAAATATATAAAAAGATATTTAACAATTTAGTATAGTTCAAAATCCAACATTTAACAATCATATAATATCATTAAAGGATATTCAATACACAAAATATTAATCGACGTCTTCTAAAAGACTTATATTAAGTATATCCTATTAGATACTAACATCTTATCTAATACCCAGAGCTTAGATTGTACAAACAAATTTAAGAGGAAGGACTAGGGTAAATTCAATACAATCAAAGTCACACATCTACAAATGTCACAATATGCATGAACTCCCCCTCTACTTCTCATCACTTGAAATCTTAGTCTATGTGACTTACATCATTAGTTTGTAATAAAATTACGCATTCACAAGGATTTGATTTGATAAAATAGTGATCTATAATCTACTTAAGTTTGTAATAAAACAGTAGCAAGGATTTGGTTTAAGAGTTTGAAAACAAATTTGAATAAAAGTTAAGATAAGTGATGCTGATTAAGGTTTCCACATATGTGGCTCAACATCGATATCGCTACTCAACCCGAGGTTCATATTTTAAATCTTCACAATTCATCACTTATGGCTGAGCTGCAATTTTAGGGCATCTAACTTCTCAATTTTCTTCAGTTTTCTTGTAAAAATATCACAAATATGTTAATTTCCATTTTTTGTAACTTCTTCATACCTCATTTTGTCTTTTAATACAAAATGAGTTGTTTTACTAGATTTTATATTGAATTTATGCAAGATAAGTGTCTAAATGATATGCAATTTTACTAAAACTAGAGACTTATCAATAATACTACCCCATTTGTAGTTAGTCATATCCAAATGTAGTAACATTCTTTAAAGTCTTTGACATTCCACTTTGACCTCTACCAATCAAATAGACAAAGAAACATTGAACCTATTTCTTTATGTTGAACTATCAAAAGTACTTTTTTAAGTACTGATATATCTTAATTACGCATGATACAAATTAAGTTGGCTTTATATTTCATTCTAGGTCATGTCCTCTAACTTCTTGTCTACATGTACTCAATTTCTATCTCAAACCTTAGAGACTCATTTACTTTCATTATGAAATTCTTAGTTGATTTAGTACTTGATACTCTATTAAGTTGAGTTCTTAATCACTACATCTCACACTTGAAATTTCTCTTTTACTCATGGCATCTTAACCAAACTCATCTTTCCTAGATGATACATAGAATTGGAATCATAATACTTTAATAAGTTCATTTATTTGTTTTTGTCTCATGTTCAATCCATTTTTCATCAAATAAGTACTTGAGGCCCGTGTGACTTGAACATGTGAAACTAAGTACCATGAGAATAATGTCCCCTGTAACATCCCTACTGGAAATTACTTGATTACAATAAATCAATAAAATAAATAAGAATAAATAAATTCAAATGTTGTACTTTATTATTCCCAAAACCACGGGAAAATTCAAAACGTTATTAATCGTGCCATAATTTAAATAACGATAAATAGTAATTTTATTACAAGTTCCAAAATCCGACAAGACAATGAAAAACATAAGAAAAATCCCTAGCTCAAAATCCCCAAGCTAGCCCTCTCTCCGCCTAAAGTGTTAGCAGTATCACCTGTATCATCAACTGCTCCCGTGTAAAGAATTACACGATCATTGCCAAGCACAAACAGAAAGGGTGAACTCAAAAGAATATAAGAAACATATCAATTAAATAAGATAACACACCCAATTATATTCTCACAGTTAGACTAGGGTCACATCCTTAATATCCCTAAGGCTTTTCAACCTCCAATTTAACAACAAAGTTAGCCATGGACTCAGGATTCATGATGCTTACACGAACCTGTCCGCTCATGGTCTTGCCTCTACGAACCTCCCCGCTCATAGTCCTACTCTACGGACCTGCCCGCCTGTAGTCCAACACATGTGATCCACTAGCTATGTACCTCCCCGCACGCAGCATCTCTCAACTATGAGCACGGAACATACGATCCTACCTCGCTCGTATCCCCACAGGAGAGTAAATATGTATGAACCTCCCCGCTCATACCATCACATGTTAACCACCCTTCATGAACCTACCCGCTCATGGCACAACATCTCCTGATCCACGTTCGCATCGATACGTACAAACAATACACACAACTGGACTAATCTCGCTTGGGCTAGAAGCCTTAGCTTAAGCGACTAGGCCTGTCTCGCTCAAGCTAAGCTTCCTCGCCTGAGCGAGCGTGCTATAGTGGCTCACATACAAAGTCTCACTTAGGCGAGCCTATCTCGCTTGGGCGAGCTCTTCCTTCGCCTAGAGCATCACTCTCACCTAGGCGGCGAGTTAAACATCACACAAAATAATCACGAGTTCTCGCTTAAGCGAGAACCTCTCACCTGGGCGAGATGCCTCAAACCGGAGTCTCACAACCCTCGATTTCTCTCTTAAGCGAGATACACTCGCCTGAGCGAGTTAACAAGTCGCCCAAAACCCTGGGCCTCCGCCTGAGCGAGTGGCTCGAGCATAATCAGAGTCACCACTCTGCAACTCTCGCCTGAGCTAGCCTGGCTTGCTTGAGCGAAATTAGCAGATAGGTTCCCTGTTTACGCACACCCAAACACATAAACAATGCCCAAAATTACATTCAACATTACCTAAAAAATTCATCGCATAACACCAACATTAGGAACCTGAGTCAGACTCCAACTTAACCCTTAAATTCAAATTCTAACCATAATCACACATACAATATTGCAAACCTCATTATTTGCGTATATTCGCATAAAGGATTTCCCATACACATCAAAACCATAAGAAACCCAATTTCTCATTATATTGACTACGAAAATCTCATGGCCATCATACAATTTATTCATGAACAACACAGAATGCACAAGATTGTCACCAAAATACATATAGATATGAAAAAGAGCTCTCCTAACCTGGAAATCCTTACTTCAAATGGTTGCCTAACCTTGACTTTGTGATACCTAAGAACCCTCCTTTGCTCTCCCAATCAAAATATAGCTTTACTCTCAAATCCTAAATTCACCTTTCCCCTCAGAATTCGTGCTCCCAACTTCGCTGCCCAAAGTCTTTAAGGTTTCTCCACCCTTTCACATTCAACTCACAATTACATTAGCAAAAATAAAGGAATCAATTTTGTTCTCAACAAGGTTTGAACACACAACCATGGTATCACAAGACAAGTGCACAACCAATTCAACCAAATCATGTTTATGATAATTTCTATAATTCTATAATTATGTTATCACTCAACATAATCGTGCATATCATTAAAATTAAAATAATTCAAACAACACACAAATAGCATACATAGGACTCGAACCCAAGTCCTCTCACAGTACTTTACTACGTCACAACAATTAACATTAAATGCCATAAAGGCTTCTACTACCCGCATTTATTAAATAATTATTTATTTAATTATTTAAATTTCTCGGGTCTTACATCCCTAACTTTTAAAGGTAACACTACTACCACCATTTCTATATCACAAGTAGAGTATCTTTTTCTTAAACTTCTAGTTTCCTTCAAATATATTTTTTCACCCTTTCTTCTTACACCTACAAATAACTCAACCTATGGTGTGATATCTTATACTAAACAAATTTTTGTTTGTCCAATATTGTGAATATTAGTAAGCTAATCAATATCTACTACAATTCTAAAATATCCTACTCTTATTCATTCATCCCCGCAAAAAACTTATTAATTGGAGTTTAGTTGTGTTAACAATGCTACTGTCTTGGAAAACCTTTACATCAACCTCATGTAATAGTTAATTAGATTCAAACAACCTTTGGTCCTTAAAATAGTATTAGAATATTCAACTAAAGCATCACCTTTACCTTGATATTAATTTATAAAATAAGAATGTAATCAATAGATGACATGCATAAAATTTTACTAGTTCACCCTCAACATAAGAGTTACGTCTAGTCTCTTAAGCAACAACTTAAGACATTCCACTAATACTGAATTTGATTACAAGATGAGTACAATCTTTCCAGACAACACGATTGTCAAACTCTCCAAGAATTACGAGTATCAACCTCTCCAAGTTACAAGTATAAATCTCTCCAAGTACCCTTCTCAATCTCCACCTGAGATAGAGAGTTAATAATTTGAATAACCAAAATTATACTCAGACTAAGAGAGTACAATCAAAGCTAAAAGGTACACTTCTGAAGATGAAGAATATTACAATGGCTGAGAACGTAGCCCAATTATATATCACACAACACTTTTTCTTCTACCTTTGACTACTTGGTGCTTTTTCTTTGAAGTTTTCTCTATGACTTGAATATTGTAATTTTGTTCATATGTGTTCTCTGTATCAATTCTACTCCTCTTAATTTAGGTCTTGCTATTTATATTCACGCTAAACAATATGATCATTGATATATATTAATCTCTAAATCTTTTCTCTTTAATTCATTTTCAAATCAATATCTTTACCTCATATGGAAGGTCTTAATATAACTTTAAGAGTATTTCTTTTCGTTGAATTATCATTTCTTTGGGTTCATGCATTTCTTCTTCAATTTATATTTCTTCACTCTTTAATTCATATTACTATCGTAACTTTGAATATAGTCTCCAAGATATTCTTCATATATTTAAAATCTTTAATTTTTTACATAATCTCCAAGATAAATTTCATCTTCGGCGTAGTTAATATTCAAATATTCTTCTTCTTTAACAAAATCTTCAATCAATGATTCTTCCTCTAATTCTTGATTTGTATAATAAGGATTTTGATATATTAATTGTTCATTAAATCTTCCTTTTCATTGTTCATATTTTCTTTACTATATAATGTATTAGACTTAAGTATCTGTTTAGTCTGATGTATCGTCTAGTGCTCTAGTGAACTTTCTTCATCTAGTATCTTGTATATGCATATTCTATTTATTTCTTAGCTAATATGGGACTTTGATATTGGAATCATTCTAAATTGTATTTTCACTTATCTATAGATTTTGTTATCATCAAAGCCTAATTAATAACTTCATCGTGTGATGGGGTTTTACAACGTCAGGTCCTAACAACGTCTAATACTTCCTCTGGAAATATGTAAGGGAACTTTCTACACTACTAATATACTGCATAACTAACTCTCACAATTGATCCTTATCAGAAACCATATCATAAAACAACAAAATCTAACTTGTAATATGAATGTTGCAATTGAAATCACGATTGGACGATAAATCAAAAATAAATTTTGAAGAAGAGAGTTTAGAGTCGTAACCGTAGTTATTACGGAAAATTGCATAAAATCCATAAAGATAAGATGTGGTTGTGAAAATAAAATTTTGGATTCGAGAGTCGGTTAAGTGCTAGGAAGGTGCTAACACCCTTCCAAAGATGATATCTTTTACTAAATATCCAAAGAGACATGTTTTCTATAAATTCTTTTTTTTCAAAAGTATAAAGAAAATACTATAGATTTTACAATGTTTTTTGCACATCATGTTAAATTAAATCATGGGGAAACCCACACCCCACAACCTTTCCTGAATTTCACATGTAGTTGTCACCCACCACAAACAAAAATTGAAATAGACAATGGAAGTAAATGTTTGACCTTTTGTCCAAAAATTTTGACTGTTTTTGCCACTTAAATACATTACGTTTGATACATAATTATTGGAAAGATTTTAGAGTGTTTTTAGCAAATCATGTTAATTTCAAATCATGGGGAAACCCAGACCCCCACAACCTTTCTTGAATTCTACATGTAGTTGCCATCCACCCCAAATATTGTGTTAACTATATTGTTAATTGGAATCAGTTAATGTGCTGTGCAAAAACGGTTACAGCGTTTGCCACTTAAGTACACTATGTTTGGTATA
This sequence comes from Vigna unguiculata, assembly GCF_037176805.1. Lineage (NCBI taxonomy): Eukaryota > Viridiplantae > Streptophyta > Magnoliopsida > Fabales > Fabaceae > Vigna > Vigna unguiculata. The sequence goes on along the minus strand of NC_140793.1, from coordinate 7,494,957 downwards.
TAGGTATTGCAAATATAAATTCCTAGATAAAGGTCTGCCACTGTAACGTTGGATCTGAACATACAATTGAGACAATATCAATAATTAAAGTGTGAATTTCTACATATTACATATGCAATACAATGAAGGTCTATCATACATTGAGTAATTCTGTAAATATATGTTGAATCAGGCACAAGCCAACTTCAAGGTCTAAGCTCCAATTTAGGCCCAATCCCATCAAAAGGCTAATCACAAGAAGTATGATGAAGAAGGTTCAACTAGGCCTACATCCACACAAGCCCAATAGGCTTAATGGGCTTTATATTCTCTTCTCATGGGCCAAAGAGGATGTGAATATATGATGGACTTCAAGAGAAGCAGTAGCATAGATTTACTTTGGGCCAAATTTTATGTCATTTTTGTAACATCCCGTCGGGATATTACTGATTTAAATAAATAAAACAATTAAATATATAAAGTCATCGCATTTATGAATAAACCTCATTTTCCAAAAACGCGGGAAATTTAAAATTTATTAAATGAGCAAATAAAGTTTATAACTATCCGTTACAAAACCAAAAGAACAATGTTATAAATTCACCCATCAGGGTTTACAACTATTTCCAAAAGCAATTAAAGTATAACATATAAATTTTCCCCGAGTCGAACCCCTCTCCGCGACTAAGCGTCACCGACTCCACCTGCATTAACATCCTCTGCTCACGTGTACCGCGTACACGATCATCGCCAAGCACAAGCAGATAGGGTGAGCTTATGAAAACAACATACATCATAACAAAAATTAAATACTAATCATACAACTGTAAACTCTACAACAACCAGTTTAAGATCTCATACTAAATTTTCTAACGTCTGGCCACAACCAGACCATTCGTGTTCCATCTCTTCTAGTGATTACCTCAAGGTAATTTGCTGTCAAACCTATCGGTCACAATCGACAGAGCACGTGCGGGAACCAATGCCACGGATCACACACCGTAACGCCAAGTGGAGTTCCCAATTATGAACATAGTCCGTAATGTACCAAGACTACCAAACTCGTCAGCCAACAACTGAGGAGGGCAATCTAACTGGACCCATTCGTACTGGCCACAACTAGCACACTCACACCGGCAACACTCGCCAACCCGAGCTCAACTCAAGGGTTCCTCGTGTTCATCCGCCATCCCGAACTCAACTCAAGGGATACGTTCCGAGCTCAACTCAAGGAACCCAGCAATCTTACCTTTAAAACACCACTAAAAGCCTTGTAGAACACCCTTCAAAGTCCAATAACTAGGACTTACATCAGCCAAATCGCCTAGCGTGGGCCACGTACCGCTAGGCGCTATCCGCTTCCAGACCACCTGGCGGGGGACACGTACCGCCAAGCGCCTCAAAGTTCACAAAGTCTGTAATCACCGCCTGACGGGACAGTCTACACCGCCAGGCGAACGCTGTTCCAGGAGTCACTGTTCATGTCGATGCCGCCAGGCGCCACCCAGTCTAGGACCCCACTGGATCCATGCCATCGCCTGGCGATTCCAGTTTCACAGCCAGGCGCCATGACAGTGTTGCGCGTCACCAGTTTCTGCTCCAGTCTGGCATCACTTCCCACATCCGCACCATTGGTTACGTTTCTAATATCCTATAACTTTTATGGTCACCAACAATCGTGAAACCTAATCATCATTCCTTTATTGAGTAGAAATCCCTACCCTATCACTACCCATACAATTTCCAATTCAAGCTTTCTTAGTTTTACCATATTAGTATTCCCGAATGCCTCACCTTGCATTTACGCCAAGTCAATTTACTACCGTTATAAGATTCTCGTCACAGTCCAGATACTAGGATACTGATATAGTAGAGTCTTTCATAAAATCCTCTATATCTCAATATTTAATCAATTCCACATCTAACCACCTAAATTTTTGCTCAATAACTTGCACATAGACCTGTACTGAAGTATCTAACACACATCTCACCAACCCTATACTATTTTGTTCCTCATATTGTAATATTAACTGTCCATCCATCAATATCATTTTCAATTACTTAAGTCTTTATCATTTCTATGCCACACACTAGTTAGTATAATCTTTTAACCACTGTTTCCGGTTTTAGACCACTTTCATTCAACTTTCATCATGCTATTATATACTTCTGACTGCACCCAACTTTCCCACTCCATCAACACACCCGGTCTCACCCCACTGTTACGGCGCCTGGCGGCCACCTACGAACCGCCAAGCGATTCCTGCATTCTCTAGGAACTCCCTCATTTTCAAAGTTATGCGAACTTTGGATATTGCACCAACTTCCGATTTTCCCACAGTTCATCAACTCCATTGATTGCGAATCCCGTCCCTATATCATTCTCTCACTTATTCCACTCAAAGTTTTCCCTTACAAGAACAACCCTAATTCAATGAGTATCAAAATTCTCCACTAAACCCATTCAAAACACTGTTTCATTCATGTAAGCTGCTCATACCATGAAATTCGATGACAATTCAACCAACAGACAACCCTTTATTGAATAACCATTCTTTTCCCATGCCCAGAACCTCCCCAGCGTCCCAAATCATGAAAATCAAGCTAAACTGGTTCGTGTCCCCTGGCGGAAATTCATCACCACCAGGCAGTCGAAACAAAATTGCAGAAACTGAGGCATTAATCACGCGTCGCCTGGCGGCCTTGCGGTTGGGAGTGTACTGCCAGGCGGTTCTTCTCCCAAAACGCACACAGAAGATATGAGTCGCCTGGCGGTCAGTCACGACCCGCCAGGCGGTTTTTGGAAAAATTCCAGAACCGAACATTCTCACACAATTCAGACGATTCCAATCCACATAATCATCATACAATTCATGCACTTATACAAGAAAACAAAATTACGAGGTTCCAGCTCCCCTAACTGGTTGTTCTCCGCTTAAAGCTTGATGATTAAATGTCCTCCCTTCACCAATTGGCTCCTTAGCCTTCTCTCAATTGAGCCCCAAAAATCACACCAAAACCTCTCCCACTCTCTAATTTTCGCTCTCTCTTTAGGTATAGTTTCCAGCTTGCCAAAACCCTTCCCTTTACCTCATAACCATGCCATTGCTAAATCATTATCAAACCATCATGCCAATTCATATTTCATGCTAACAATCCTAATTCAATTATCATACTATTTCCTAACATGATTATGCTATATTAAAATAACAAGGAATGATAACACAAAATGTCATACATAGGACTTGAACCCAAGTCCTCTCACACAAACCAAAGTACTCTCAACCACATGAGCTAGCACTTTGCCACGTCATTCCACTCCTAATTTAATGTCATAATTAATTCTCCCACCCGCACTTATTAATTAATTAATTAAATTTCACGGGTCTTACAATTATTTTCTAATAAAAGGCCAAGGTATAATTTCCTTTAGCTTCCAAATTGGGCCACTTCTAAGTCCATTTGAAAGCTTGGCCGAGAACGTTCCTTGAACATGTATCCTAGCATAGGCTTGCACATTTGGGTCTCATTTCAAGGTGCATGTGCATTTCATTTAGGAGGAACTCTTTACTATAAGTAAAAGCCTCCTTGCCTTCTAATCACACTCTTGATTTGAATGGTAAATGAACCAATGTTGAGATCACTCCATGCATTTGCCTAAGTGAGAGTCATGGCAAGTTAGGATTCTACCTAATCTCCTCTAGTCACCTTCCTCTATGATAGCATTATATTCCTAGTCTTTCACCTTCACCACTCCACACCATTGCTATAAGAGCCTCTAAAACTTATCTCCATTCTCATTTCCACTCCTTTCCGCTACAACCATGGGTTCCTTTCTCTCCACCACATCAAAGGGAGCTCATCAAAGTGGTATCAAGAACCTCTCAAGCCACTTACGTCTCGGTTTGACTCCACAAATGTCAAGAGGGATACAAAACCACTACGTTGCACATTTGGAACCTGTAAATGCCATTATAATGAGTTAATTCTTCGACATATAAAAGTTCCTCGTCTTTTGGGGACATCTAAGATTAGTTATGAATTACAAATATACCATATTCATTAAAGATTAAATTTCAACATCAATAATTGGGTGGAAAAAATAGTATAATTTTTTTTAAATCATTAAGTATCACACACCTTCTCGTAAAGTGGCAAACTCAAATCATGATTTGGCATACCACCTAAACCAGATGAAGATGGCCCACTTATTTCAAACTGCATTTGACATGAGTCACATGTCCATGTTGATTTATAAGAATTGAGAGTGTTGTGGTCCCCATGTTGTGAATCATGAATGACGTGAAAAAAATAATACAAAATATTGTCAAAAATAGAAACCAAGACCATAAACAGAAACATACATAGCATACAACAACCGACATGGCACAAATTATAAACAAACCAATCCTAAAAAAAAATATTTTCACCAAATTAGAAACCAAGACCATAAACAAATTAGACATGGCATACAACAACGTCACCGAAATGCATATTATACAATAACATGGCATAAATGACAGAACATAACAAAATCAACAAAATGAATCAAACAATGGGTTGTACCAACTGTTAAAACAATCCCAAAGTATTAAACACCAAACAAAGACTATTTATGTGGTAAACGTAATGCAACTTCTTGATATATATATATATATATATATATATATATATATATATATATATATATATATATATATATAATACATGACTTCCTACAAATACAATTAAACATCAACATTTATCCACAATGTTTGTACACATATCTAATCACCCAATTCTGTTGAAAAAACCTGTATATATACATTTAACATTTATGACCATTGCAAAAAAGTGTAAATATACAAATTCATCAATGTCTAACAATATCAACATCAAACTAATGAAGCACACATTCGTTGTGCATATTTTGGTCATACAAAATCCACACATATAAAAGTGTTCTCAAATTGTTTCGAGTTCATCCTGTAGTGTTAATAGTTGAACGTTCTATAACAAATTCATTTACCCTATCAATAATAACCCCATCCAGTTTTTACTTTGATCAACACTAATCACACCACAACAAAGGATTTGAAAAAAAAATAGGGGATTCCAAAAAAAACCCAAACACAAATAAAAATAAAACACTCCAAATCAAAATTGGTGAAAAGATGAAACTTTATATCCATTATCAAAACAATTCATCGCTTGAAGAAGAAAATCCACACAATATATGAAAGCCCACCGTCATCCGAGTTTATGTTTTCTACAAAACCATCCAATAAACCCTAACTGAAAACATATGCGAAACATAAGAGAAGCCAAAGAGAACAAAAGCTTTTGAGGAAGAAAGTGACAAAAATGAACTTTTAACCAAACAAAACAAAATATAAAAAAAATAAAAGGATGAGAAGTGATCCAAGAACAACTTTGCGCTTCTAAATGTGTCGTGGAGTCCGTTAGGGATTTGATGGGGAAATTAGGAGTGGTGGTGTGGAATTTGTGTTTGATGCTAGGAAGAGTGATGAGGGATTAAGAAAGAACGGTGAGAGTGTTGTGGAGATGATTTGTAAGACCCGTGGAATTTAATTAATTAAATAAATAAATAATTAATAAATGCGGGTGGGAAGATCATTTGTGACATTAATTTCTTATTGATATGATGTGGAAAAGTATGAGCTCAAATGGTTGAGAGTACTTTATATGTGTAAGGGGACTTAGGTTCGAGTCCTATATGTGCCAAATTTTGTGTTATTTAATTATTTATTGTTTTATATAATATGATTGATCATGTTTCATATGATATAATATCTGAATTATATGAGTTAGCAAGAAACATGAATTGGCATGATGGTTTGACATTGATTTGGCAATAGAATGATGATGGGTTCAAACCTTGGTGTACTCAAATTAAAACCTTATTTTTTTAGTATTTTTGGCTTTGGTCTGAATAGGAAAGGTTGAGGGGAAAACCCTAGTAGTATGGGAGGGGTGGCTGGAAAATAGTCATAATGAGATGGTAAATGGCATTAACCACCCCTTAATATTCAATTTTCGTTCTAGGAAATTCACCTAGTTTTTAGGCACACTTTAAAAGGAAAAAGTGGGTTAATAGAAGGGGTTTTTGCAAGCTGGAAAATATACCCAGAGAGAGAGCACGAAATCTGAGATTTTATAAGGTTTGAGTGAGACTTTTGGGGCTGACTTGAGAGAAGGCTAAGGAGGCAATTGGTGTAGGGAGAAATCTTAATCGTCAAAGCTTTAAGTGAAGGAAAACCAAGTTGGGGGAGCTGGACTCCAATTTACTTGTTCGTTTTAATGAATATATGAAACGTATGATAATATGACTGCATGATCACTGTTTAAATTGTAAAATTCTGATTTCTGGAGATTTTTCCAAAAACCGCCTAGCGGGCTGTTCATAGCCGCCAGGTGGCACATACTCGCTTAGTGTATTTCTGGGCTCCCTGAGGAACCGCCTAGCGGTGAGTCTTTGTACCGCTAGGCAACGTAAGTCTACAACCTAGTTTTGGGTTTCTCTAATGAACTGCCTGGCGGTGATGAATTTCTGCCAGGCGATGCGAGTCGGTTAGGTCTGGTTTTGGTGATTTTGTGATTCTGGGTTGTTTCTGATAGTAGGAAATCCTGTGATAGTGTTAAGTGATGAGATAATGTGGTATTTCTATGAACTAAGTATATTTGAGGGACGAATTTGAATGGAATAGTGGAAAGGTGTCGTAGGGTCGAAATTGGGGTTTTGTTATCATAAGGAAATTCGACGTATGTGAAGGTTTAACAAGAGTAATAATCGCAAGTAAACGAGGGAGTGGAATTGAGTGGAAGAACGGAGGAACTAGGATGAGAAAATTGGAGAGTTTGAATTGTACAGAGTGACGAAATTCTGGAAATTTCCCAGAAAGGCAGGCGCACTACCTGGTGGCACGGGAATGGCCGCCAGGCGCCAACGCAGTGAACATGGATCTGAGTGGTTGTTCGGGACTATAATAGTGTTTTGGGATATTAGGTGTTTGGTCCTTTGGTAAATCAGTTTCTAGTTTATCTGCAAGGGGGCTAGAGATAAGGGTTGGATAATAGTCTTTAGTAAGGACAAATGAAATTAGGAGTTGAATGTGTTATTCTACTAAGGAAAGGAATCTGTTAAGATTTTGCAGTAGGATATATAATTGAACGAAGAGGACTGGTGTAAGGGATAATGTATAGCGATCCTACTAAGGTAATGATATTTTCCATCTTACTTTATAAGCGAACATTGTGGGTGTATAAAGTAGTTGAGTGAATGGTAATTAGAAGCATGGGGAGTATGTTAGCTCATGGAATATTCCAGTACTGCCAGAGCCTTAATAACATGCGTATCAGTATTGATTTCGGAAAACATGAATGACACCCAACCATTTGTGAGTCTCTTGGAGTGTAATTATTTTTGAGTTGTTGTAGAGAGGGAGAGTGGTAAATATTTATACAAGTAAACAATACCATGCACTGAATTAAGAGCATAATGGATTGAGGATGGGTGCGAGTGTAAGATGCGAAGAGTATCTGATCAAAACCAGTACTGCATAAGTACTGATACGACGCCTGGTGACAGAGTTAGGTCCGCCAGGTGGTAGCGAGGCAACAGTGAGGTTCTGGTGCAGGAGGCGCTTGGCGGAAGGGAGGTTTCGCCAGGCGATAGCGACAAAAATAGTAGTTCCTGGAACAGCGTCCGCCTGGCGGTGTGAACGGCCCGCCGGGCGGTAGTTGCAGACTTTATGATTCTTGAGAGTTGAGCTTGGAACGTATCCCTTGAGTTGAGCTCGGGATAGGGGTTAAACACGTACATTCCTCGAGTTGAGCTCGAAATGACATCTCTCGAGTTTAGCTCGGGATGGCGGATGAACACGAGGAACCCTTGAGTTGAGCTCGGGTTGGCGAGTGTTGCCGGTGAGAGTGTGCTGGTTGTGGCCAGTACGGATGGGTCCAGATAGATTGCCCTCCTCAGTAAAACGCTGACGAGTTTGGTAGTCTTGGGACATTACGGACTATGTTCGTATTTGGGAACTCCACCTGGCGTTACGGTGTATGATCCATGGCATTGGTTCCCGAACGTGCTTTGTCGGTTGTGGCCGATAGGTTTGGCAGAAAATTATCTTAGGGTAACCACTAGGAAAGGTAGAACACGAATGGTCTGGTTGTGGCCAAATGGTAGAGAATAGAGAAAGAGATCGTACATTGGTTCTTTGCAGAAAATATAGTTATATGGTTGGTTATATATTTATTATTATGATGTATGTTGATTTTATAAGCTCACCCTATCTGCTTGTGTTTGGCGATGATCCTGTACGCGGTACACGTGAGCAGAGGATATTGATGCAGGTGGTGCCAGTGATGCTTAGATACGGAGCGGTGGATAGCATGGGAGACTTTTTATGGCTTTATGTTATTTGTATTTTGAAATAAAATGTAAAAGTCTACGAGATCGTTCTGATTTATTCAGTTTTTGTAATCTTGGATTTGGAATTAAATATTGAAATTATAAAAGTTTAAATTTCCCGCGCTTTTGGGGAAATGAAGTTTATTCATAAATGCGACATTTTTATGATTTGATTTGTTTTATTTATTTAAATCAGTAATATCCTGACGGGATGTTACACGATTTGTGGTGAGGGAAGGAAAGTGGGGTCAAATTGGGGGAGGGGGTTGAAGAGTAGGGTGTTTGTTTTTTGTGCTTTTATAAATAATTTGGACTCTAGCTTGAGTACAAAAAAGAGTAAATGTAGTTCTAGGTTGGAGGATTCGAGAGCGATGAAGGAGTGTAAGTATGAATATACGACGGAGAAGATAAAAAGTGAGTAGTGGGGTCATGACTTTGGCATATATAACATGGAGGAATACTTAAAAAAAAAATATTGTTGAACATAAGCCACGTGGACTTGGTCAAGTTTGTCGAACTTTTGTTTGTTAAAATATCATTTCTTTTTCAACTTGTCTAATGCTTTATTTTCCATTATTTTTGTGCCTTTCCATTTCTTTTCATCTAGTATTTGCATTTTATGCTTTGTTTACTCTTCATTTTCCTTTATTCTAATGCTTTGTCGAGTATATGCTATTATAAATTATTTGTTGCTTCATTTTTCTCAATCATCTAATTCCTTGTTTTCTTATCGTTTGTTGCTTTACTTTCGTCTAATGTGTTAGTTTGAATTGTCTAGTCCTTTACATTTGTACCGTTCGGTGCCTTGTTCCTTTTGAATCATGGTTTCATTTCTCTACTTCCATTTACAACTCTCTTTACTCAATACACCTACTATTTTTCTCTTTTTATTTCTATTTTAAAGCTTTTCAATCCCCTGAACCTTTCTTTTGAAATCTCAATCAATGAATTCATTAGGCTTGTGTTTCTTGGACTGATTCAGGTTGACCTCTATGCTACATTAGCAAAGGGAGAAAATATGGTCTTTGTTTGATTGGCTTGTGTGACAAAGTGTTTGCTATCACCAACCCAACAAATAAAAATAGTGGTATGTGTGTGTAAAGTGTAACAAGTAGTTAGAATAGGTCCGATACAACTTGTGGAGGTGCAAAAAATTTAAAAGAGGGAGGTGCACGAACAACTAAATTATATCAACCTAACTTTACAAAAAAATTGGAACAACCCCTTTTTTTCATCATCCATCTAGGGTATTCTTCATCTCTCCTAACCCCATTCAAAGTTTTCCCTGCTCCTTCCCAACATGTCCAACTTGCCCTCCGCTAGCATTGCCATGTCACTCTTAACCGGAGTCATCATCTCGCCGTGACCGGAGGTGTCACCGACATCCATCCCTTCTTCCTCTTGTAAAGTGGGTGTTTATCTTCCAAAATCCATCAATGCCAAATGGGAATCAACCATTCCTCACCATCTTCATTTCCTCTTTATGCACCACCACTACACCACTGCATTGTGTAACATCCCTAAGGAATATTACTTAAATTAAATAAAAAAATATAGAAAATGAAATTCAAACGTCACAATATTATTGTTCCCAAACGCGAAAAATTTAAACTGTTAAACAATGCGCCAAAATCTATAAAGTAGACGTGATAAAAATATTACAATTTCCAAAAATCCAACAAAACCATGAAAACATAATAAATCCCCTAGCTCTAATCCCAAGCTAGCCCTCACTCCGTCGTTTGCGCAACCACAGCATCACTTGTATCATCATCTGCTCTCGTGTAACGAATCACACGATCATCGCCAATCACAAACAAAAAGGGTGAGCTTATAAAATTAGAAACAACATATAAATTAACAGAATATAAGCAAGACACCCATTTTATTCATCCTAATTAGTTCCTGGCCAAGACCTTAAAACCCCAAGGCTTTTCAACCTTAAAACACACAAATAGTTAGCCTCAGATTCAGGGTTTATGATGCTCACACGAACCTCCCCGTTCGTGGTCCTTCCTCTACGAACCTCCCCGCTTGTAGTCCTACTCTACGAACCTCCCCGCTCGTAGTCCTGCTCTACGAACCTGCCCGTCCATAGTCCAACATATGTGATCCACCAGCCACGTACCTCCCCGCACGCAGCATCTCTCAAGTGTGAGCACGGAACATACGAACCTACCTCGCACGTATCTCCACACGAGAGTAACTGGATATGAACCTCCCCACTCATATAATCATATGTTCAACACCATCCATGAACCTACCCGCTCATGGCACAACATACCCTAATCCAAGTATCACGTCACTGCATAAAAATAACCCACACAACCACTATCCGTAGCATTATCGCCTGGCGTAGCCTAAGTGTTGCCAGGTGAAACTTGCACAGACCGCCTGACGGTTTACCCCTTGTCACCAAGCGCCAGCCACTTCCAGACCCACTATTGTAGGGTCTATCGCCTGGCGGATTACACCCTGCCGCCAGGCGACACACGATGCTAGGACTTCCCTGGAGGTCCCAAAACTGATTTGTTCTGCTATCTGATTGATTTGCAAATGAACATCACCTTCTTATATTAGAACTTGATTCTAATTACCCATCCACTTCAACATAGTCTAGTTGCCTATAACTCATACTCGCCATTTAATCATCTCAAACTAGGTGATTTACCCACCACCATATAATTGCAACATGACTTAATCAAGTTATAGCAGAAACCAATCCCTTACTCTACCTGATCCTTTACCTATAATTTGAGATCATAGTTTACTCCAATCATGAATTAGGACTTACCAATCATGCTATTATTATCCAAGAATTTGCTCCAACTGAATGACATTACCACACAACCCAAATACTTTAAATTAAGTCTCCACATACTATGACTCTTAACTTAGCTAATAATGCATAAACATCATACTTCTCCAAAAGTACCCCTACCTAGCACATCTTTCCCTGTACCTACTCTCCCCATCAGAGTAATACACTCTTTATTTCCTGATACCATTCAAACTTTAATTCCAATCATGCCTTAGCACACATATACCATTATATTCCTCAAAATCTACTCCTAGGCTTACCTCTATACCTTTATCTTCCCATTTTCAATCACCAATTGCCCAATTACCTTTAAATTACCAAAACTCTCTCTCTCTCTCTCAGCCAACAACATCACTGCACCAAACTAGGCCCATCCATCATCATCGCCTGGCGGCCAGCAAGGAGCCGCCAGGCGGCGTATCAGAACTTGGCCAAAAAACACGCGTTTCTGCACCCGCAGTGAACTCGAATTTCCCAAAATGTGATCTGGACTCCCATTTTATCAGAACAAAAATAAACTTCTCACAATTTATCAACTCCACACCCAATCATCGTACACATTACTCACCATATGATTCCTATATGCATCATTCAATACCAATAACCCAACATTCATTGAATTTCTTAGTTTGAATTACGATTCACCTTATCTTCACCCTTAATGGTAACTAAAACTCACATAACCAATATGATTATTACGATATTTTGCAATCCCGCAGATATGGACATATATGGAAGGGTCAGCACATCAAGAAATATACAAAATTGCAACCAAATAGTGACAGGACAACGTGCATCGCCTGGTGGTTCCGTCTCACTGCTAGGCAATTCATGACAGAACCCAGAATTTGGGTAAGACTGATGTGCCCCTGGCGGCACCTTCATGCCCGCCAGGCAGTTTCTGTGCAAAAACCTAGAATTTTGCGAGAAACAACATAATTCAGAAAGAGATTCATGCAATTCAGTTCATACAAGTCAAAATACATTATTCATGAATCAAGACAATTAAAAGTAGCTCCCCTTACCTAGAATTCTTGCTCCCAATTCGAAATTCCAAACTTAATTTGTGCCTCTTACAAGTGCTCCTTTGTTTCACCACAAAATTGCTCTGAAACTCTTGCACCAATGCCAATAGGGTTCGCTTTGATCACTCTTTTTCTCAGTGCACTCACAATAGAAGTTTACTCACTCTCCTCACCGTCAACCATTTAATCACAAAGCAAGTGCACAACCAAACAACCAATTTATGTTTTGTGATAACTCCTATAATTTTAGGATTACATTATCACTAACCACATTCCAACATATCATTAAAATAATGCACAAATTAGAATAACATACAATTTGCATACATAGGACTCGAACCCAAGTCCTTTCACACAATAAAGTACTCTCAACCACTTGAGCTAGTACTTTTCCACGTCATAACACTTCGCATTAAATCCCTTAAAGGCCCCTATTACCCGCATTTATTAAATAATTATTTAATTAATTATTGAAATTTCTCGGGTCTTACACATTGGCCCTAACTAAGAATGCCACCATCACAACTAGTTCCAACAATGACAACCACTATCTTGACACCTAATCACTGATCGAGGGTTACCTTATAATAGAAACTCAACGTGCCACTATTACCTTTCATTTTAAATGACTAGTGAAAATGAACACCATCCAACACTACATTATTTTTGGCTTTAGGCAACACTAAACTTGTCAACCGATATAAAATGATTGCCTAAACATGAAAAAGATAATTTTATAAGTGTGGTTTCAAAATTACCAAGAAATTCTTAAGCGCATCTAGTGAGTGTAGCGTATGATGAATGTAATCATCTGGTGAAGGCACTCATCTAATCATTACGTTTATAGCTTCTAGTACTGAGTCATCTGGTCAATACTCGTCTAATCAATACTCAACTGACCTATTCACGGGATCACATATGCTTTATAAACATACATTAGACTAAACATAATATAGAACAATTATTTATCTTGTTTGTCCATTTGATCATATCATATAATCAATTGCTTTTGCTGCAATTAGAAATTTTAGGAAAGTTCATAAAAATATTTATTATGATCCTTTCTTATATCATCTAATTAGTGTATTTTGAAATTGTGTCTCATAATGTATGATGATATCCTTTGTCTATCTTGTATCTCTAGTGTTTTGTTATCATCAAAACACTATCATCTAAAAGGGTTCATATGGTCTCAACAACTCTATCTTGCCCAATGACCATAATCTCTTATATTTGGATTTCAAAAAAAAAAAATTGGTTGGCAATTCTTTCTTCTCGCCTAGTAGCCCAACCCCTATGAGCCAATTTCACCTTGCTCGCCCTACGACAAAATGATCTGCCCAATGAAAAGAAAGTAGAAAGCTCTCTAGAATGAAAATTTTCTCACACACCTAGTGACTCTAAGGTCCCACCTAGCAAGACTACATAATTCAAAATCTTATGTGTATCATATTGGCCTATTAGGTCAATCCGAGCCATTATACTTTTTTCATGTAATAAAATATGTCTAACTCAGCTCAAAACATGCACAGATATAACAAATTAACCAATTTGACACATCATACTCAAATACAAACATTTACCATGTCAAATTTAAACAACTAAAATACACAAAAGTAATTAATCCAAAAATAGAGTTCAATATTTCATCCACTTAGCACTATCTTATCATCATTACAAATTTGACTCAATACTATTAGTATTTTTTTATTAACTTCCGATACTTGAGAATAACTTTCCTCAAAATTAAGGTTCTACAACTAAAAAAACACTAATACTCATAACAAGAGCCCTAAAGCAAAGTATTCAAACATAATAGAATTTCAATATATGGTTAAACAAGCTTAGAGGGTTACTTCTCTCAACTGACCCCTTTAATGTTGGTTACTAAAACAACATAAAACTAATAGATGCATGATTCTATAGAGTAAATAGAAACTTACCTTGTTTAGAAACCTAATCAATGCAAAGTGTTTCTTAGTTCCTCCACTATGACAAGATGTGGTCAGATTTTGCAATAGATGTGATTTAAAGGTGAAATTGAGAGAAAATAAAAAGGATAAGATAACATGTGAAGGCATAAAAGAAAGAAATAAAAAGATGTGGAGCCTGTGGTAGAACGTATGGTGGAGCTTGCTATGAAGCTTGTGGTACAACCTACTGTTCAGTCACAACTAGAGCCACTAGTGGTTAATTATGATAATTTTTGTGTTGTGAATGAATATTCTCTTCTTAAGAATCTAGATATTGGTACTAGTAATGTGCTAGTGGAGCCTAATTCCTTGACTAGTATGCCTTCTTTAGAGGATGTCACTCCCATTGTTAATAGTTTACAGGGTTTACAATAACTACATTCACCATCTAGTAATTATGAGGCAATTCCTATTTATTTTATGTATAAGGAAGCTCATTTTGTAGAGAAATTGAAATTAGATTATAAGTGGGCTAATATGCTTGATAAGAAGGGAGATTTTAATACTAAAGAGGATGATGTACTAGTTCAAACTACAAGAAAACCTAGTAGGGGTATGCCAAAGAAAGTTAATACTAAATCATCCAAAGCAAGGAATTTAGAAAAAAAAATGAGGTTTAAAGGCGTTTTCATGTGTTTACTAAGTTTATTCATGTGTGTGATGTTATTTTATCATGGGTTTGGTGTCGTCTGTAAGACTCGGGAAAATGAAATAAATAAATATTTATTTAATAAACGTGAGGGCAAGAATCCTTAAGTTAATTAATGTGGAGAGAGAAGACAAGGAATAGTACTTGCTCAAGTGGTTGAAAGTACTTGGCTATGCTAAGAGGACTTGGGTTTGAGTCTGGTATATGCCATAGTGCGTTAATTTAATTCTTTTATTGTTTTGTATGTATGCTTGATCATGGAGCATGATGATATAATCTTAGATAAGTAAGAATTATCAAGAAACATGAATTGGTTGGATGGTTGTGCATTGGCTTGTTAAGCATGTGGTTGTGTGTTTGGACCTTGGCTAGTGCAAAGTAGTTTTTGTTTACATTTATTATTTTTGCTAAGCTAAGGAAAACCTAGCCTTCTACAGAGAAGGCTGAGAGGCTGAGAAACCACCAAGTAATAGGGAATTGAATTAGCATTAACCCTCCCCTAATTAATTTTCGTTTTAGAGAAAGAATTCGTGTGAACTGGTGAGAGAAGGATTTTAGAGCCCAAAAGTGAAGAGTGGACTGTTGTTAGAGACATATGGAGATTTTTATCAAGGAAGAAGCTTAGGAACATTTTTAGAGAAGGAAACCAGGTTAGGGGAGTTGTATTTTGTGTTTTGTGTTTAATTGTATGATTCTGGATTAAATGGAATGCATGTGGTCCTTGGATTCTGCCAAATTTTGTTTAAACTATTCGTGTTTCTAGAATTTTCCAAAAATCGCCTCGTAGCGTTGAAGACCCACCTTGCGACTCATGCTTCCATAACCTATTTTCTGGGTTTTGCCATCAACCGCCTAGCAGCTATGTTCTATCCGCCAGGCGACGCGAACTAGATTGCCTACTTTTCTGGTTTCTTGTGTTTTCTGTGATGTTTGAAAGGCCTGAATTGAATCTTTATGTATGATTGGGTAATTGGTGAGGTGATTGAATGTATAGGATTGCGTTATTTAATGATGATTGCATGAACATGGGTATAATCGGGGCATAGGTATATGTTTGGGATTAGGATGAGGGACTCTAATTTCAGATTAAAATTAGGGAATGATGAGATGCAATTAAATGACAGATTATTTACTAGCGAACTCTGTAATTATGGGCGAACACGAATTGATGGATATTGTAGAAAGGGAAGGAATGATTTGTGGATTAGGGTCCCCACTAATGCAAGAACATATGGAATTTGCCCAGAATTTGAATACACCACTTGGCGGCACACGAACTACCATTAGGCGATAGACCAGTGCAAATGTGCATTCTGGTTGTGTCTGCATTGGGGTTGAAGTGAGGATTTCAGGGGGTCCTTTTCTAGATTTGTCTGTAACAAGAGTTACCTATTTGGCAAAGCGTATTGGGAAAAGGGACAAAGGTATGACATGTGATTTCATGTTAGTGCTAAACTTAGTTGAACCTGGGTCAATTAGAATTAATAAGAGTGTAACGGGGACTGGTTTACTTTGACAATGGTGGTACAATTTCTATTTAGAGAACTTTCTTTTATGTGCCAATTTGTATTGTTGGTTGGAAATCAGTATGGAAAGCTTTACTTGGGAAAGGGATAGGTGTGGTGGATTCTTAATAAACATTTACGTAAAGGCATGACCTCAAATTTACGATTTGATGTGTATATGATTGTGTTGGATTGTTATTCAGTCAGGTTATTATGACTAGATAAGGATGTTTAGTGCTAAGAATTGCATGTGGAGTGATTGGGTTCTTTGGAACCATTTCTACAATGCCTAAAATTAGTAACAATGACGCTACTGGTGTGGCACCTGCAGCATGGGGTGAGCCGCCAGGTGATTGGGGGAAAACCAGGGAGTCCTGCAACACATGGCTGGCGAAAAGGGTTGTCCCGCCAAGCGAAAATGATTAAACAAAGGCTCTGGAAAGTGCGTGGTGCCTGGCGGCGTGAGGTGCCGCCAAACGGCCTGGAGCGTTGTTTCGCCTGGTGACGCGGGTGTTGTGCCTGGCGATTTCATGTGTAGGGGCGAGTTGCGTTAGGGGATTTCTACACAACTTTGGATGAAGGCCTTGAGGAGATGACTTACTAAGGGCCATTTACGAGTTGTAGCTTGTATTGGGAAATTAAACATGTGGTCATTCTAGGTTGTAGCCTGATGCTATTGGAATTCCTGTGTGAGCATACTAGTTTTGACTAGTACGAATGGTTCACTAGATTACCATTCACGGTCGGAGCCAGGGAGCTAGTAGTCTTGTGAAGAATACAAATTATGGTCCGTATTGAGGAGCTCCACTCAGTGTTACAGATTGTAGTTCGTTACTGGATAATTCTCGTATGTGATATACAGGTGGTGGCCGGGAGATGGAAGGAGCATGAGTTCGAGCTTGTGGTGGCAAGTGTCATCTTAAGGATATCATCAAAGGGTGTAGAATTAGGAGGCATACAATGGAAGCTGTGATTTCTTGGGTCTGAGGATTTTAGTTCTCAGAGGGGTCTTGGGTCTAAGTTTCCATTTATTGTTCTTAATTATTTTATTTTATTTGAGCTCACCCTATCTATTTGTGCTTGGTGATGATCGTGTAACTTGTTACATGAGAGCAAATGATGTTTTAGGTGGTGCTGGTGATGCTTAATGTCAGAACGGGGCTAGTATGGGGATCTCATAGAGACTATTTTATCACTGTTTTCTTTGTATTTCTGATGAAGGTGTGACCACCTCCTTAGAAGCTCCCTCAAGAAGGATCACTAGAAGCATGTCTAGAGGGGAGCCTTCTATTCCATCACCTTTATCTTTGTTTTGCATTACTTTAGTTTGAATTCCCTAAGTTGGTTTCTAGTTGATTTATTTTGGTTGACTTGTTGACTTTGATCCAAGGTTGACCTTTGACCAAGATTAGATTAACTTAAACCAACATGCTAATCCTTGTTTGTCTTGTTTTGTAGGTAATTAAGAGAAAGTAGAGCATGGCTAGGTGGCACTTGGTGATTGGAGCACTTGGATGAAGTGGAAGAGAGAGGAAAGCAAAAAGCATAAAGCAAAAGCAAAAGTAGACATGTACCTTGTCTCCTTTTGCCTTTGTGGTTTATGCCTTAGAACGTCACTTGGTCTCCTTCCTCTTTTGGCCTAGAATCCTCATGGGAATGCCTCCACCAATCATCTCCCTTCACTTGGCCAAGACTCACTCTCACATTAGGTTTAGGGTTTGCTAGTTAATCCTTTTTCATGTTTTTGTATTTGTTAAAGGACCCCTATGAACTCCTATTTAAAGGGTGCTCCTTGTCTTGTAAAAGGGTTGATCATTTTGTTATAAACTTTGTGCATTCAACCACCAATTTTCGTGAGCTCTCCTTCCTAGAAGTGAACTCACCTTTGCCTTATCTTGCTTGCAAGTGGCGGCACCATCACTCATCTCTAGGGCTTGGTTGGCTTAGATCCCCCCTATGAGTGGCGTGCTTCTTCCATTCTTCATCTTCAATGCTTTCCATTTTTATTGTTTCTTCTTTCATTTTGCTCTTTAGTGTTGTTATTGCCGTGTGTGTTTAAGCTTGAATCCAACTCTCTTCTTCCTTTCATGAGCTTGAGAAATGAACCTTCACATCTAGATAGCATGCTATCTTAATGTCCAGTGGGAATTTTCAAAAAGCTTTCTTAAACAACTTCACCATATTCATAACTCTAAAAGGAAATAAGATAATCCTTCATCATTTGGTATCTAGAGCTTTGGTTGTCCTTGAATATGGTGTTTTCATGTTCTAACCTTGTCTTGTGTAGCTATCTTTGAATGGTCCATATAAAAACAGTGCTGGCAGCAACGTGTGCGTTTTTGAAAAAAAATACTGCAGCTAGCTCAGTGGTCCAAAAGTAACGTTCTTTATATCAAAAGAAAGCTCTGTGAGTCTAGTTTCCAACAAAAAAAGAATTAACGCATTTGGAGTTCTGTGGAGAGAGTTATTATCAAATGAGTGAGCAAAGGTCAGAGCTGCCGAGAATACGAAAAACAACGTTTTCAGGTTATGTTGTGGCAATTTTGGCTTCGGTTTTGTGACTCTTTTGCTCCTAAATGTGGTTGGATAACATGTCTTTTGATGCTTACTCTTTGAGCCTCAAATCCATTAGTTTAAATGCATGATAGCTACATGTTTGTGTCTTTGTGTATGTCATGTTGAGTCTTTAAATGTGTCTAACTTTTGCTTAAGTCTCTTGTCATATGCTTCTTTGAGTTTTCTTGTTTTTGTTTCTAAGTTTTTGAACTATTGCTTGAGATCTATGCCTTGTGTTGTTGTATGCTCCTTGAAATTGATTTTGACCTAATTTTAAGGAACTAAGTGTTCAAGACACCCTAAAACATCCTTCTTATCATTTTAAGTACCTAGTTTTGAAAAGAAAAAGTGTTTTCAAGACCAAAAACAGTTTGGCCGAGAGCTTTTACAATGCTTGGTGAATCCATTTGGTCATTTTTACTAGGTGTTATGCTACCAAAATTTATACTTGGATTTTGGGTGATATTGGCAAATTAGTTCCATGCTTTGACTTGATTATTATCTTTCATGGTGTATGCATAATTTGAGGTATAATCTTGGCTTGTTCAAATGCTTTCCATAGAGTCCTTAAAAGTGCTTTTCATTGTTTTAGTCTTGTTCAAGTTTTGTCTTTAAAAACAAGTTTCCTTAGAAGTTAAACATTCTTGTTTTTTTTTTTAGCTTTGCTTGCTTGTCTTTAGGTAATCTTTGTTTTGTCTTAGTAGTTTTCTTTTCCTTGTCATCCTAGAGTGTTGTGGCCGAGCCACTTGTTTGAGCTTTGAAAAGTTTTTCATCTCTTTAAAGGTGTTTTCACTTGTTTGGAAGGTTTTTGAGTGCTAGCCTTGCTTGTGTGCTTTGGGAGTGTGATCAAAAACACTTGGGTGCTTGAGAAGACCACACTTGGTCTCGGGTTTGGATTGTTTGTTAGCTAACCTCTTCCTTGTCTCGGTTTTTGGTGAGTTTTTGGTGTAGGAACATGAATATGGATCCAATTTTGGAGGTAGAAGAAGAGGAGGAGTCGGCCTCACCTTATTCCCCTCCCATGGTGACTCCTATGGCCCAAGAAAGTGGACAAATGACCCTTGCCAACATCTTACGTGAGATGGAAGTGAGTAGGAGAGAAACTTTTGACCAATTAAGGGCGGATAGGAGGCAAAGTGAGACCTTCCTACAAGAGCACATCCAAAGACTTGAGCTTAGGGAAGATGAGAGGAGAAGGAGGAGGTCCTCTTCCGAGGACTCTAGCCATGGTGGAAGAAGAAGAAGACACGGCTATGATGGTGGTGGAAGGCGCAATCAACTCCCACAAAGACAACCTCCACCAATCAAGATTCCAAAGTTCAAGGGGGAGAATGATCCAAACCTCTACATAGAGTGGGAGCAAAAAGTGGACCAAATCTTCAATATTCATTTAGTTAGTGATCAAGAACAAGTAGATTTAGTAGTTTTAGAATTTGAAGATTATGCCATGACATGGTGGCATCAATTGTGTATGGACAATATTAACCAAGAGCCACCCGCGGCCTCTTGGATGGACATTAAAACTTTGATGCGCGCTAGATTTGTTCCTTCCTACTATAGGAGAGAGACTCTTTTGAAGCTCCAAAGGCTTCAACAAGGGTCTATGTGTGTGAATGAATATTTTAAAATGATGGAGTCCATGCTTCTCAAAGTAGGACTCCAATTTGAAAGTGAAGAAGAAAAGGTAGCTAGATTTGTGAGTGGTCTTAGAAGAGAAGTTCAAGATGTAGTTGAGTTGTATGAGTATTCCACTCTTGAACAAATTTTACACTTGGCCTTTAAAGTTGAAAGTCAATTGAAAAAGAAACAAGAGGCCAAGAGGAATACTTCATACAATGAATACTACTCTAGAACTTGGAAAGGAAAAGAAAGAAAGGATGAGAAACCACCTTCAAAAGACCACCCACCTAGGACTAATTCGTCTAGAACCTCCCATGAAAGTGCAAACTCTTCTCAAAGTTCAAGAACTAGTTCCATCAAATGTTTTAAGTGTTTGGGCTATGGTCACATTGCTTCAAATTGCCCAACAAAGAGGAACATGATCTTGAACCCTAAAGGAGAGGTTGAAAGTGAGCATTCTTCTCCCCCCTCCCCTAAAAGTTCTTCCTCCCACACTTCTTCCCAATCTTCAAGTGAAGATGAAATCAAACCTAATGAAGGAGGTTTGTTGGTGGTTAGGCGCATGCTAGGCCAAGTGCCTAAAGAATTTGAAAACCAAAGAGAAAATATTTTTCACTCAAGGTGCCAAATCAAAAACAAAACTTGCTCCCTCGTAATTGATAGTGGAAGTTGTGTTAATGTGGCTAGCACAAGGGTTGTGGACAAGCTTGGCTTGAAAACCATCCCTCATGCCAAGCCCTATAAGCTTTCTTGGCTTAGTGAGGAAGGTGAGATTAAAGTGGACAAACAAGTCCTTATTAACTTCTCCATTGGAAACTACAAAGGTGAGGTATTATGTGACTTAGTGCCCATGGAAGCAACCCACATTTTATTAGGAAGGCCATGGCAATTTGATAGGAAAGCTTTTCATGATGGCCATGCAACAAATTTACATTTAGCTTCCAAGGCAAAAAGATCACATTACTACCTCTTTCACCAAGAGAAGTCAATGAGGACCAATTGCAAATGATAAAGAAAAGAAAAGAAGAGAAGGCGCAAGGGCATGGAAATGAGTCCAAGAAGAGCATGATCACCCTCAAAGGGGTGAAGAAGGTAATGCTTGCCCAAAAACCCATCTTCCTAGCTTATCCTAGTGAATCTTCCCCCTCTTTCCAAAACCCTCACTCTAAATGTCCCTTAGACTTGTCATTAGTCTTAGATGAGTTCAAAGATGTTTTTCAAGAACCTCCAAAGGGTCTTCCACCCCTAAGAGGTATAGAACACCAAATTGATTTCATACAAGGCTCATCTTTACCTAATAGGCCAGCCTATAGGACTAATCCCGAGGAGGCTAAGGAAATTCAAAAACAAGTGAATGAGTTGTTAGAAAAGGGGTGGGTGCAACATAGCATGAGTCCTTGTGCAATGCCCATGATTCTTGTCCCCAAAAAGGATGGAACATGGAGAATATGCATAGATTGTAGGGCTATCAACAACATAACCATCAAGTATAGGCATCCTATTCCTAGATTAGATGATTTGATTGATGAGTTACATGGTGCAACCATATTTTCCAAAATAGACTTGAAGAGTAGGTACAATCAAATTAGAATCAAAGAAGGTGATGAATGGAAAACCTCTTTCAAGACTAAGTTTGGATTATATGAGTGGTTAGTCATGCCTTTTGGCTTGACCAATGCACCTAGTACATTCATGAGACTCATGCACCATGTTCTTAGAGAGTTCTTAGGGAAGTTTGTTGTGGTATACTTTGATGACATTCTCATTTATAGTATGTCTCAAGATGACCACTTGCATCATTTAAGGAGTGTGTTAGAAACCTTAAGGAAGGCATCCTTGTATGCTAACATGGATAAATGTGTGTTTGGGATGGATCATGTGATCTTCCTAGGTTTCAAAATAAATCAACATGGGGTCCATGTGGACCAAGAAAAAGTGATGGTCATCAAGGATTAGCCTCCCCCAAAGAATATAAGTGAGCTTAGGTCTTTCCATGGGTTAGCTAGTTTCTATAGGAGGTTTGTGCCAAACTTTAGCACCATAGCCGCCCCTCTTAATGAATTGGTCAAGAAAGGTGTGGCCTATAAGTGGGGCAAAGATCAAGAAAAGGCTTTTGAAACTTTAAAACAAAAATTGATCAATGCACCACTCTTAGCCCTCCCTAACTTCTCCAAAACTTTTGAAATTGAGTGTGATGCATCCAATGTAGGCATTGGGGCCGTGCTTCTCCAAGAAGGGCACCCCATAGCCTATTTTAGTGAGAAACTCAAGGGGAGTCACATCAACTACTCCACCTATGACAAAGAGCTTTATGCTCTTGTGAGAACTTTGCAAACTTGGCAACACTATCTTCTTTCAAAGGAGTTTGTGATACATAGTGACCATGAGTCACTCAAATTTTTGAAAAGCCAAGGCAAGTTAAACAAGAGACATGCTAGGTGGGTAGAGTTCTTAGAGCAATTCCCATATGTGATCAAACATAAGCAAGGAAAGGCTAACATTGTGGCGGATGCACTTTCAAGAAGGCATTCCCTCCTTTCAATTCTTGAAACTAAATTTCTTAGTTTTGATCATGTTAAGGAATTGTATCCAAGGGATGTTGATTTCTCCTCCATTCTTAGTGAGTGCCACCAAGGGGCTTACAAAGACTTTTACCTTCTCAATCAATATCTTTTCAAAGGTAAAAGACTTTGCATTCCCCAAGGTTCCTTAAGAGCCTCACTCATTAGAGAGGCACATGAGGGAGGATTAATGGGGCATTTTGGGCCAAACAAGACTTTGGAAGTCTTGAAAGAACACTTCTATTGGCCTTACATGAGGAAGCATGTAGATAGGCATTGCAAAAGTTGCATAGCATGCATGAAAGCCAAGTCTAGAGTCCAACCCCATGGTCTTTACACTCCCTTGCCTATCCCTTCCAAGCCTTGGGTTGACATATCTATGGATTTTGTCTTAGGCCTCCCAAGGACCAAAAAAGGTAGGGATTCCATTTTTGTAGTGGTGGATAGGTTCTCTAAGATGTCCCATTTCATTCCTTGCCATAAGATTGATGATGCAACTTATATTGCAAATCTTTTTTTCAAGGAAGTGGTAAGACTACATGGCCTACCTAGGTCCATTGTAAGTGATAGGGACTCCAAGTTCCTAAGCCATTTTTGGAGAACCTTGTGGGGTAAACTTGGCACCAAGCTTCTTTTCTCCACCACTTGCCATCCCCAAAGTGATGGCCAAACCGAGGTGGTTAATAGAACCCTAGGGCAAATGCTAAGATGTATGATAGTGCAAAACATTAGAGAGTGGGAGGAACTTCTTCCCCACATAGAGTTTGCCTACAATAGGGTTGTGCATTCCACCACTTCTCATTCCCCTTTTGAGGTTGTGTATGGGTTCAATCCCCTAACTCCCTTAGACCTCCTTCCCCTACACACTTATGAGGCATGGACTTGCCAAGATGGTGAGGCCAAAGCCAAGTACATCCAAGACTTGCATTCACAAGTCAAGGAAACAATTGAGAGGAGAGTTAAGAAACAACAAGAGGATGGTAATAAGGGAAGAAAGGAAGTCATCTTCCAAGAGGGAGATTGGGTTTGGCTTCACTTGAGAAAGGAGAGATTCCCTACTCAAAGGAAGTCTAAGCTCCTCCCTAGAGGGGATGACCCCTTTCAAGTCATTAGGAGAATTAACAACAATGCTTATGAGTTAGACTTACCCCCAAGCTACAACATAAGTAACTCATTTAATGTTTGTGACCTTTCTCCTTTTGATGTAGGGTTTAAGAATTCGTGGTCGAATTCTCTCAAAGAAGGGGAGGATGATGAAGGCATGACCACCTCCTTAGAAGCTCCCTCAAGAAGGATCACTAGAAGCATGTCTAGAGGGGAGTCTTCTATTCCATCACCTTTATCTTTGTTTTGCATTACTTTAGTTTGAATTCCCTAAGTTGGTTTCTAGTTGATTTATTTTGGTTGACTTGTTGACTTTGATCCAAAGTTGACCTTTGACCAAGATTAGATTAACTTAAACCAACATGCTAATCCTTGTTTGTCTTGTTTTGTAGGTAATTAAGAGAAAGTAGAGCATGGCTAGGTGGCACTTGGTGATTGGAGCACTTGGATGAAGTGGAAGAGAGAGGAAAGCAAAAAGCATAAAGCAAAAGCAAAAGTAGACATGTACCTTGTCTCCTTTTGCCTTTGTGTTTTATGCCTTAGAAGGTCACTTGGTCTCCTTCCTCTTTTGGCCTAGAATCCTCATGGGAATGCCTCCACCAATCATCTCCCTTCACTTGGCCAAGACTCACTCTCACATTAGGTTTAGGGTTTGCTAGTTAATCCTTTTTCATGTTTTTGTATTTGCTAAAGGACCCCTATGAACTCCTATTTAAAGGGTGCTCTTTGTCTTGTAAAAGGGTTGATTATTTTATTATAAACTTTGTGCATTCAACCACCAATTTTCGTGAGCTCTCCTTCCTAGAAGTGAACTCACCTTTGCCTATCTTGCTTGCAAGTGGCGGCACCATCACTCATCTCTAGGGCCTGGTTGGCTTAGATCCCCCCCTATGAGTGGCGTGCTTCTTCCATTCTTCATCTTCAATGCTTTCCATTTTTATTGTTTCTTCTTTCATTTTGCTCTTTAGTGTTGTTATTGCCGTGTGTGTTTAAGCTTGAATCCAACTCTCTTCTTCCTTTCATGAGCTTGAGAAATGAACTTTCACATCTAGATAGCATGTTATCTTAATGTCCAGTGGGAATTTTCAAAAAGCTTTCTTAAACAACTTCACCATATTCATAACTCTAAAAGGAAACAAGATAATCCTTCATCAATTTCCTATACTTGGATTTATGAATGGGAGACTTGGCACCTTTGTGGTTTTAATGTAATTTGAACTTTGGTGCATTAATAAAATTTGAAATTTTATCGCGCTTTGGGAAAGAGGTTTATTTATAAATTGTCGATTTATGTATATGATAATTTAAATTTGGGTTAAATATGTTTTTGTTCCCTTAAGTTTCAGCGAAATTTGGAATTAATTCCTCTTCAAAACTTTCGACCAATTTCGTCCTTCATCTTTAGAAATGCGTAAATTTAGTCCTTTTAACCAAATTTTGTTAAGTTTATCTGACGTTTCAAGCGCATCTCATAATAGTATTTGAATTGTTTACACTGTTTGACACATTTTCACTTCAATGTTCACTCAAATATTATCATAAAATGCGTTGAAATGTCAAATAAACTTAACAAAATTTGGTTGAAATGACTAAATCCACGCATTTCTAACAATAAATGACTAAATTGGTCAAAAGTTTCGAAAAGGGACTAATTCCAAATTTGACTGAAACTTTAGGGACCAAAAACATATTTAACCCTTTAAATTTTATTTAAATAAGTAATATCTGGCTAGGATGTTACATCGTCCCCTATGTTCTTATTTTCTTTTTCTTTTTTTATTTTTTATGTTTTAATAAAATATTCATGTAATGGCACTGATGCCTGGCATGAGCTTATTTTGATCACTTCATTGTTAATGTAACACCATAAAATTTAAACTATCAATTGTAGTATAAACCCATCAAAGAGATTGTACAAAGCTTATATCCACACAAAATGGAAATCTAAACTTACTCAAATTTACATTATAAAATAATAGCGTAAACACAAGCGTTGTCCTACCTGTGTGTACTCAGTTTTTAAATATGTATAATATTATATTAGTAGGTGGTAATATTGTAATGTTATTAAATTAATATATAAAATAAATTTATATTTGTTAAAAATAAAGTGAAATGATTGGAGAAAAAAAGGAGTAAATAACCATTTATGAATAGGAAAAAAAAAATAAGGAGAGTAAGATATTGACATTAAAACATATTACATATAACACAATCATCATTAGTTCAAGAAAACTCTTTATAAATTCTCCAACTCCATTTATCATTCTTCGTGAAGAGTTTAATTAATTTTATAGTGCCTAGTCACGATAAATGAGTTTCATCAAAATAATCCAAGAACATCTCATATTGAATAATAACCACTCATTTAAATTTCTAAGGTCATATTTCCAGATGCAGTAATCAAATCTTTATTTATCATAAATTTTCATGTTTCACTTTATCATCACTATATTTGTTTGCCATAAGCAAATAAAATAATAATTATTTGAAACCAAACAACATAACTGAATAAATAAATAAGTAACATTAATGTGTAACTTGAGATAAATATATATATAAGTAGAAAAGACGAGTACGTAAGGAGATAAACATAACTAAATAAATAAGATCAAGAAATAATTAGAGATAATTATAAATAAGGCTTAAATATTTTTTTGTCCCTATTTTTGTCGCGTTTGCTCAATTTTGGTCCTTTTTTTCATTGTACGTTCACCTAGGTCTTCATTTTCATTAATTTTGGTTAGTTTGGTCCTTTTTGCTAATAGTTTTTAAATAGTTAACATTTTCTAACTATCCATGTCACGTGTCAGATCCTAGTTTTTCTTTACTTTTTTAATTTTTTTTTAATTTTTTTTTAATTTTTTAATATTTGTATTTAATTTTTTAAAATTGTTTTTTTTTTAATTTTAAAATAATTGTTCACGTGTCAAGTCAGCATCATGCCACGTGTCAATGTTTGTAACGTGTGGCACGATGCTGACTTAACACATGGACAATTTTTTTTAAATTAAAAAAATTTAAAACATTAAAAAAATGAAGAACTGAAACTTGACATGCACGGTTAACACACATTAACTATTTAAGCAATGTTACAAAAAAAACTAAATTGACCAAAATAACAAGGAGTGCGATTTAATTGAACGTCTAACGAAAAAGATAAGCAAATCGAATAAATATGACAAAAATAGGATTAAAAAAAGTAATTAAACATATAAAAAAATAAACCATATAGTGCATAACTCGAATAAATATAAGAAAATAAAAATGAGACTAAAAACACCTCACCTAAAACAAATATATAAATAAAATATGAATAAATAAAAAAAAGATAATGATATAATTATATTATATTGTTGATCACCTATGATGCACATATACGGTACGTGTATCGGATATGATACGTATCTGATACGTCAATACGTTTATTTTTAAAATAATAAGATACGATATGTGATATATGAATATTGAAAAGTATATAATAATTCTTAAAAACATAATGAATATATGATTTTTTTATGCGAATCTAAATTAAAACTACGTGTATTAAAGTTGTCAACATAAAATATATAAATTATTGTCATCATAAAAGTACCATTACAAGAAAATTCTTAAATAATGACTAATTTTAGTAACCAAAAATATGTTACAGACCAATTTCCTAATTAGAGATCAATTTAGAGACTAATTATTTTGGTAGCCAAAATCTGGTAGCTAATGTTAAGGATCGATTTAGAAACCAATTATTTTGGTTGCTAGAACCTTGATAGCTAATGCTGGCGACCAATTTAGAAACCAATTCATAATTGAAACTATTTTAATTATCAATTTAGAGATCAATTATAATTTTTTGGAACTATTTTAGTTGTCAATTTGATTACTATATAGTGACTAATTATTTTTTGTCAATAAAATTGGTCACTATTCAAAGATTTTCTTGTAGTGCACTACGACTTTATATATTACATATTTCATTGATAAGTATCGATAAAGTATTCTAAAGTATCAGATATGATAAATATCGGACAGAGATACGTAACCCAAATTAAAATATCGAAGCATCATAGTTGATCACAAATATCACATTACAATTTTTTAACATGAAGGTTAATCTGTTTATTTATTAAATTAAATAAATAAAACATGCGTTTCTATACTTTAAATATGAATATTGAATATAATATTTTAACTATACTTTTATTGAAACTTGTTATACCTTTTAAAAAAATTCATTGAAGTATAGTGCAATAACGGTCTCATTTAGATAATGGAATATAAATCACTTAAATATAATGTGAAATAAAGTGAAACAAATCTCATACTTATCAAAATCAAATGCTCTTATTTATTAACTGTTACGTATGATAATATTATTAGATTACATTAAATACGTTTTACATGGGAACTATTATAAAAAGTTGAGTTTAGTTTTAAATTAAATCATAAAGTGTATACTTCCATGAAAATAATATAATATATCTTCTCCAACAATCAATACGTGAAATGATTTTCATATATTAAAGAGAGTTTCATAGTAGACTATAATCTTTACATGTCGTTCATTTGTTTCATAGTAACGTATATTAAAGGGTTAAATATGTTTTTATTCCTCAAATTTTAGTAAAATTTGAAATTAGTCTCTCTTCAAAAATTTTGACCAATTTAGTCCTTCATCTTTAAAAATGCGTAAATTTAGTCCTTTTAACCAAATTTTGTTAAGTTTATCTGACGTTTCAAGCGTATTTCATAATAGTATTTGAATTGTTTACACCGTTTGACACATTTTCGTTTCAATGTTAACTCAAATATTATCATAAAATGCGTTTAAAATGTCAAATAAACTTAACAAAATTTGGTAAGAGGGACTAAATCCACACATTTATAAAGATGAAGGACTAAATTGGTATAAAATTTTGAATAGGGACTAATTCCAAAATTCACTGAAACTTGAGGACCAAAAACATATTTAACCCTTTAAATATGTTTTAGAGACAAAAAAAAAATATACATTTAACCCAATCTTTACAAAAAAAAAAATTATTAACAACTAATTTTATTGATCAAAAGTTATTCTCTAAATCTTTACATATTTGACCGATTTAGATATCAATTTACAAAATAAAAAATTATTGGTTACTAAAATATTCAGTAATATGAATAAAAAATTATAGTTGGTCTCTAAATTAATTTCTAAAATTTAGCAACCAAATTTTTAGTTACCAAAAAAAATTGATCACTAAACATTAGCTACCAAGGTTTTTGATATCAAAAGAATTGGTTTCTAAATTAGTTTCTAATTGATTACTGACTAATTTAGTGATTAATTATAATTTTTTTATTCATAATAGTGATTATTTTGGTAACTAATATTTTTTATTTTATAAATTGGTACCTAACTTAATTATTATAATAAATAATAATTTTTTGTCATTAAAATTGATTGTTAATGAGAAATTTCCTTAATTGCAGTGAATAATATTTAACAATATAATATTAAATTACACATAAAGTTAAGAAAACTTTTTGCATAAGTTACATTAAATACATCAAGCATATCGTTACTCAAAAACCATGTCCTCTCATATAAATAATCAAGGGATTAACGTCTAATCTAAGAATTACAAAGTCATCACAAACGTCTGAGTTCTAAGTTTCATCATCATATAGTGAGATTGTAACGTGAAAGATATGTCGAGGAATTCATTCGTATTAGCATTTCTCTTTGTAATTCTCACCGTGGAAGCTTGTTATGGTATTCGATTATCCCTTCGTCACTGAGTTATTGTTTCTCATATATACTTGTATTAAAAAGATACAATAATCTTTGTAGGTCATTCATTTTCTACAGAACCAAAGACAGAGGAAAGTGACAACATAGTTGTAGTTTCATGTCAAACAAAGCAGGACTGTCTTCGCAATATTCGTGCTCTACCTTGCGATCCATCAATAGTTTCTTGCTCTGCGGGATACTGTGTTTGTAATCATAAAAACGAAGAATCAGGTATTTAAAATTAAATTAATTAAAAAAATGTAGTTAATGCTAGATTCCATCCTCAGGTCTTGATATTGAAGTTATGAAAATTTATCAAAATTGTTTTTGTTATTCTTGCTCTCCAAAAGCGTGTTATTCCGTTTATTTTCCACTTATATCTTTTACAATAAAGACTTTATTTTATTTATTTTTATTAACATTAAAATTATTCAATTTTGCAGGTAATTTGTTTTGAACGGAATCGATAAAGGAGGCAGAGTGATGATTCTACTTAATGAATCATTTTGAATAAATGTATTTTATGGTTGTAGGATTCAAGGACTTCCATAGGATATTTGGGCCTAATAATATTGTGAACATATATGGTTCATGGTTGAAATATACAAGTTAAGTTAATAATTCAACAACAGTGTCTCTTTTATCTTCTTTTTTTTATATGTCAACGCTTTTAGTTTTATGTAGTCAAATAAAGGTATAATTAATGTAAACAAGTTATTATAAAATATGGTTAAATAAATAAAGAAGTATTAGGACCGAATATTTTAATGAAACCACAAATATTTAAAGAGGTTCGTATTATAGGAATGTTGTAAGATGCAATATAAGTATTAAGTTAATAAATTTTATAATACTCAAATTGTAGAAAATAAAAAAAATACGAAGAAGGGGATTGTGTAATATTGACTGTGTATAAAAAATGTTACAAGTGTTATTTATATATATATATATATATATATATATATATATATATATATATATATATATATATAATCTTAGAAGTCACAAGTAAATGGGCCTAAAACATAGACATGTGCTAATATCTCCTTCAAACTCACAATGTTACGACAAAATGCATTAAGAATTTGTAAATAAAAAGGAAAGCGTAAAACGGAGTGCAGTTTGATAAATATACCTGCAATCTGTACAACCGAAGGAATAAATCGTAAATATATAATGATAAGTTGAAGATGATGATAAGTAAAATGGCAATTTGTTTCAATATTATTGGTGTATGGCCGGGTACATCTCGGCCCAATAAGACAGAAATGGCCGGGATCACCCCGGCCCAAGTATGAGGCACATTCGTTGTGACCTAGTCACTCGGGTACTTGCTTTTCACCTTTTCTCCAACACAACACAACACAGAGGGCCCAATAATTGTGATGGTCGGATATATCCCGACCCCTTTTGGTCGTGTACCTCCCAGCCCAATGATGTGACAGATAGAATATGGGATTATGGCGCAGAGGTATAGAGGAGCAGCGCACAATCTCAGCCAAAAAGGAAGGAGTTGATATTTGGCAAAGTACAGACGGGCAAACCCCAAAAAGGAAGGAGTTGATATTTAAGAAGTACAGACAGCCAAACCCCAAAAAGGAAAGAGCTGATCTTTGACAAAAGTACAGACGAACAAATCTCAGAATAGAAAGAGTTTATCTTTAACAAAGGCACAGACGAACAATCTCATTCAATAAGGAAAGAACCGATGCGTACAACCTCAGTCGGAAAGGGAAAGAATTGATCCTCGAATACAAACGGCCCGCAAATAATAATAACAAGTCCATTAAGAAATTAGTATAAATTAAGGCCTAGTGAACACGTAAAGATATGCTTTTCTCACTGAACCAATTACACCTCATATCGAATCACTTTCTGACTTGAGCGTCGGAGTGCCTGTAGGTACCCCCACCCCCGGAGTGCAGACGGCAGGGAGATCCAGGAGGAGTCCAGGAAGGAACGGGAGGAGGTTCGACACAGAGGGTTCTTGAGATCGTCTGGTTCCGCACCAAAATAGTATCGATCAGGTACAATTGGCACCCACCGTGGGGCCAGGCTATTCTCAAGAAGGATGGTGTCGACAAGAGTAGCAGTCGATCAAAGTACAGTAGCAGCGGAGATGCAACGGGAGATGAACCGTTAGCTGGAAGAATTAAGACGCAAGAACGAAGAAGAGATAAATGCCCTTAAAGAGGAGAACCAGCGGATGTGAAGGAAAATTGAGCAAAATTTCCAACAAAGGGAAGAATCTCGTAGTAATGGAGAAGGAGAGGGCGACACAGAACGGAATGAATCCAGGGTACAGACCACTAACCAAACAAGCGCGAGACCCAAAACAACCAGACGCCACCCCTTCGTGGACGGGATCATGGAGGTAGAACTTCCCGCACGCTAGAAGGGATAGACTATGAGCCAGTACGATAACACTACAAATCCAAAGGAGCATGTGGATATATTCACCACCCAAGCAGGGTTGTACACTTCAGATGACGCAATTCTTTGTCGTGTTTTCCCAACATCCCTGAAGGGGCCTGCACTCAACTGGTTCACACGATTACCACCCAACTCTATCGATTGTTTCGATACGTTGGTCACCCATTTTGGCATTCAATTCGCCACTAGTAAACCACATCATCTCACCTCTCTGGCGTTAGTGAATATACGACAGGAGAAGGGAGAATCTCTGCGAGAATTTATGGAGTAGTTCAGGAAGATATCATTGAATATCTCTAATCTGAATCTTGAGGTCGCCATGCACCACCTTATAACAACATTGAAGCCTGACCCGTTTGTTGACAGTCTGTGCAAGAAGCCTGTGAGCAATTTGGACGAGCTTAGAATCAGGGCAACCAAATTCATGCAGATGGAAGAATTAAAAGAGTTTTGCAGTACAACAAGATCGGACACTCAAGAAAAGAAATACATCGACAAGGAAAGGGTGCTAGCGCCGCGACCTAACAGTAGGTTCAAGGACTCTAGACAACCAAAGTACAACAGGTACACACCCCTCATGTCTAATAGAGCGAGAATTCTGGACGAGGCCCTGAATGCCGACCTAATAGCAACCCCTCAAAGGGTCCCGACTCCCCCAAATGCGGACACCACTAAGCATTGTGAGTATCATCAAAATTATGGGCACACGACAGAGGATTGTTTTACCCTGAAGGATAAAATCGAAGAGCTTATACAGGTAGGACAATTGAGAAGATTTGTCAAACGGGAGGAAAGGGGATTCTCTTCCAAAGAGGAGTGAGAAGGGAGATATGAGGAGCAACCACGAGGAACATCAGGATACTGGGAGGGAGAAGGAGAAGGCACCCGAAGAAGGATCGAACCCAAGAAAGATTATGAGCGGGATATGAGAGAAAAACCGCTAAGAGGGGTAATCAATTATATTTCAGGAGGCTTTGCAGGAGGTGGAGCGTAAGACCCGAGAAAAATTAAATAGTTATTTAAATAATTATTTAAGTATGGCGGGTAATAGAAATATTTAAAGCAATTAATGTGTGGAGTTATGACGTGAAAAAGTGCTAGCTCAAGTGGTTAAGAGTACTTTGATTGTGTGAGAGGACTTGGGTTCGAGTCCTATGTGTGTTATTTTATGTTATTTCAATTATGAATTTTTATTTAGTTATATATCGGAGGTTTGACATGATGATAAAATTTTAAAGATGTAGGAGTTATCACAAAAGATGATTTGGTTGAATTGGTTGCACTCTTAACTTGGTAATTGATTGGTGGTGGGTTCAAGTCTTGCTAAGAACCAAAATAGATGTTTCATTTTTTGATTACTATTATTTTTGCATGGCATTGGAGAGGCATAGGAACCCTAACTGCAGAAGCAGGCATTCAAATGGTTGAAAGTTTTATGCCAATGGGTAGTTGTCTAGTCATTAGGCACATGAAACCTAATTTTGATTTATAGTGGGAAGGGAGCACTTAAAAGATATAACTGTGAGAGAGAGAGAGAGGGCTGGAAACTGAGAGTGAAGAGCGGAAGATAGTGTGAGAGTGCAAGAGAAGACTCAAGGAAGGTTCGGGTTAGTGAAATCATCAAGGATTCGAGTGAAGAGCGGGAAATCCAAGTAAGGGGAGTTGTTTTTTATGTTTTTAATTCGTGCATAATGCCCTGTAATGATATTAATCGAATTGTATGATTGTTCTCTATTGAATCATGATACTTCTGCGAAATTCTGGGAATCTGCCCAGAAACCGCCTGGCAGGCATGCATGTGCCGCCAGGCGGCACATCAGTGCTGAATGTACTGGGTTTTTAAGTTTGAGTTGCTTGGCGGTGGATGGCATTCCGCTAGGCAATTCTTGATGTTTGTGGCTGTTTGGCGTTGTTTTTTTGGATTTTTGCGTGTGTTGGGGTTCCATTGGGATGATTAACCGATTGAGAATATTTAATTATACGTGGGTGCTTTGTGGAGGGTAATTATAGTTCAGATTGTGATTATAACCCTAAAGGTTTTATTTACGTGAGGGTAGGTTTCCAGATTCTATGCATGTTTCGTGGGTGATGAAATCTTAAATTGGTATCATGATCAAGAGGGGATTAGTATCACAAATTTTGATTTACGTCTGTAATATGATTGACTAATGGATTACTAGAATGAAGAGGAGTGGGATTGGAATCAGGGAGTAAGCGGAAACAGGCGCAGTGTGGCACGGTTCTGATATGCCGCTTGGTGGCTCCGTGTTGACCGCCAGGCGATGACGTGTGGCAGTCCCAAATTGCGTGTTGTGTTGTGGGTCACTACGAGAGAGGAAGAGAGAGCTCTGGTGAATTGAAAAGTTTGGTGCAGTGGGGCGAAGGAAATTATGAGTAAGTGGATGGGAAGAAAGGTAGCTTGAGTGAAAGAAAATTAGAAGGATAGGAAGTGGATTGTGCCATATATATAGTGTACTAAATGAGAGAGTGAAATTGAAATGCATTGCTGACAATTAGAAAATGAAAACGTTGGTGTGACAATGAATAATCTGATATAAGAATGTGGTGTAGGAAGCGTGGAATTACCTTGAAAGGGAGAGTTATAATTGGTTGTGGCTGATGAGTCAAGTAATGAGGGCGACAGTGTAAGGTGAGGTAGCAAGATAGTAAGCATGAGACTTGAAGCTGATTGACATTGAATATCAATAGAGGTAAGCCACTACTCTATTATGAGCCTTAGATAGTCGAGATTGGTGATTGATTCCCACCTTTGATTGGAGTACGTAAAAGGGGATGAATTGGGTAATTTGATTGAGCTATTATACTTGGATGGAGAGTTTGGGAATTAATTGTTGAGACTGCATGGAGTTAGGTTAGAAGTTATGAATAAAAGAATTGCATAAGGTTGGGCTGGGAAATTTGTGTAAAGTCTTGATAAAGGTGGTAGTGCGAGGCTTTTGGTAGTGATCAGGTTATGAGATAGACCAAAGAGGGTGCCAAAAAAACTAACAGTGCAAGACTTTTGGTGTAGTGCCTGGCGGCCTACTGGTGCCGCCAGGCGATAGGATCAGCATGGAGGATCTCTGCATCGCATGGCACCTGGCGGCAGGGGTGTGCTCCGCCAGGCTGTGTTTGAAATACAGTGGCGCTGGAAGAGCGCTGGCGCCTGGCGGTAGGCAGATACCGCCAGGCGGTCTGAGCCTATTTCGCCAGGCGGTGCTGACTGATGCGTTAGGCGGCTGTGCATTAGGTTACGAGTTGTGTGTGTTGTTTTTAACTAACAATGATGTTTTGCTTGGATCGGGAGATGCTGTGCCATGAGCGGGTAGGTTCATGGATGGTGTTTGACATGTGATGATATGAACGGGGAGGTTCATATCCAGTTACTCTCACGTGGGGATACGAGCGAGGTAGGTTCGTATGTTCCGTGCTCACGATGAGAGATGCCACGTGCGGGGAGTTACGGGGCTGGTGGATCACATGTGTTGGACTACGAGCGGGCAGGTCCGTAGAGCAGGACTACGAGCGGGGAGGTTCGTAGATGCCGGACCACGAGCGGGCAGGTTCGTGTAAGCATCATATTCCCGAGTCCAAGGCTAACCAGTTGTGTGATTGCAGGCTATAAAGCCTTGGGTTTAAGGTCTTGGCCAAGAACTAGTAGATTAATTAAGATGCGTGGATGATTTCTCTTATATATGATATATCTGTTATGTTATTTGTCTCAGCTCACCCTTTTTGTGTGTGTATGGCGATGATCGTGTGATTCGTTACACGGGAGCAGATGTTGATACAGGTGGTGCTGAGAATGTTCAGGCGACGGAGTAAGGGCTATCTTTGGGAGTAGAGCTAGGGTTTTCTCTTATGTACTTTATCATACTTTCATTTACAAACACGAATTTTGAGAAATTGTAATACTTTATTGTTTAAGTTTATGAGATTTGGCACGTGTTTTCATAAATTTAATTTTTCCCGCGTTGGGATTATTATCAAGACAACTTTTGATATAATTTATTTCTCTTATTAATTAATTTTAAGTAATATTCCTTAGGGATGTTACATGGAGCCATTATGTCCGCAAGAAAGAAGTATGTACGAGCCATCCAAAGCGTCAATGCTGTATCCGTATGTCCCAGACGGCACATGCCACCCATCACGTTTCGAGACGATGATTTCCAAGCGATTGACCCCCAGCATGACGACCCAGTGGTAATATCAGTAGAAATTGAGGACTTTGCAGTAAGGAAAACCTTGGTAGACCCAGGCAGTTCGGTGGACATCCTATACTTGGGCGCATTCAGAAAACTAAGAATTCCAGAAGAAGAAAGGCTACATTGATTTGTTCACCAAGTTTGGGATAGAGGGCATGACGCGAACGGTAAAGATTCGATACCTTATTGTTGACACTCATACCTCTTATAATATTTTGCTAGGGAGACCTTCGTTGAACATACTTGGTGCGGTGGTATCCACATATCACTTAGCTATGAAATTTTCGTCAACTTTGGGGGTCATAATCACTATACATGTAGATCAACCAACTGTGCGCAAATGCTATGCAGACAGCCTGAGAGAAAGACCCATACGCCAAGCTGAGAGCCCAGCGCCGCTACAAAACCAAAATCAAGCTTATGTCTTTTCATCAGGTAAATCTAGTATAACGAATGACAAGTGCTGCCCAGAAACACGAGGCGAAATTCTCACCCAACTGGGAAGAAGGCCATTCCGTGTCGAGGAAAGTTGTGGGTAAGGGCGCATACAGATTGGAACACATGTCGAGTGCTCCTATTCCAACAACCTAGAACGCCTCACATCTCAAGTTTTATTACAGTTAGTTTGTTAAATGCTTATTTTTAATTTTCAGACTTCTTTCAAACGATTTGTGGATTGATAGCGTAATAAGTGGTGTACTCTTTCCTACCTTGATATTTTTTCCCTAAGGAGGGTTTTTGTCAAGAAGGATTTAATGAGGCATCATAGCAATAAATAAAGCATAATTTTTCCTCATTATTACTCTATGCTTACATTTTCCATCGCTAAAGCACACATGCATTTAAATCAAATGCATTAATCAAATACTTTTTTAGCATTTTCTCTATGGGAAAGGAAGCTTCATCAAACCAGATTATCCCCCCATATCTATATCAATGGGAAAGGAAGCTTCATCAAACCAGATGATCCCCCCATATCTGTATCAATGATAAAGGAAGCTTCATCGCCCTAGATGATCCCCTCATATCTATATCAATGGGAAAGGAAGCTTCATCGCCCTAGATGATCCCCCCATATTGATAAAATAAATACGACAAAGATGACACATAATAACACACAAAGGCGGACTTACTAACCTAGTAGGACAGGAGGCCAGCCACATCTCGACCAACAATAGCTACATCTCGGCCAAGACACATGTTGGCAGCGTCACAACCACATCCCAGCCAGGAATGGCCGGGTACATCCCGTCCAGGAATGGCTAGGTACATCTCGACCAACCACACTCTTTCTTTCCTTCACACTCGATTTTACACATTTCAACCTCTTGTTTCACTTCATTCACTACGAGACTGGGGGGCTGGTGTTGGTGTATGGCCGGGTACATCCTGGCCCAATAAGACATAAATGGTCGGGATCACCCTGGCCCAAGTATTAGGCACATTCGTTGTGGCCCAGTCACTCGGGTACCTGTTTTTCACCTTTTCTCCAACACAACACAGAGGGCCCAATAAGTGTGATGGCCGGATATATCCCGACCCCTTTTGGTCGTGTACATCCCAGCCCAATGATGTGACAGATAGAATATGGGATTATGACGTAGAGGTACAGAGGAGCAGCGCACAATTTCAGCCAAAAAGGAAGGAGTTGATATTTGGCAAAGTACAGACGGGCAAACCCCAAAAAGGAAGGAGTTGATATTTGAGAAGTACAAACGGCCAAACCCCAAAAAGGAAAGAGCTGATCTTTGACAATAGTACAGACGAACAAATCTCAGAATGGAAAGAGCTGATCTTTAACAAAGGCATAGACGAACAATCTCATTCAATAAGGAAAGAACTGATGCGTACAACCTTAGTCGGAAAGGGAAAGAATTGATTAAATGGTTGTACATTGATATGACATTGGCATGGTTATGGATTCGAGTCTTAGTGAATCAAATTAGGCTTTCTTTTTGTCAATTTTAGTTTTGGCATGAAGGTGAAAGGGCAAGGAAACCCTAGCAGCCAAGGGGCTGGAAAACCATCATAGAATGGCCAATGAATGACAATTAAACTCAAGTTTAATGGTACTTTCATTTTATATCATTTACCTCTCATTAAGATCACAATTAGTGACCAATTAAGAGAAAGAAAAAGTGGTTTAAGGACTGTTATTGTTGCATAGCCATAGGAATACGAAAATTGAGAGAGTAAGGTGAGCATTGAGGGAAGTAAGGAGCTGCATAGAGATAGAGTCAAAGGAAGATCATTGGTGATCAAGAGGTAACTCACAACAAGTCCGAAATAAGCTAAGGAAACCAGGTTAGGGGAGCTTTACACATTAATTCTATGTTTAAGTCTGATTGGCATGCTAAATATAGTAGTTTTACGCGTTAATTTTATTTTAAGTATGATTGGCATGCTAAATATGGTATGATTATGCATGAATTATTTTATTCCGTTTAAAGCTTGTGGTTCTGGAAATTTGGAGAAACTATCTGGCTGGTGATAAATTGTTGCAAGACGACTCTTTCCTTTTTAGGCCATTTAGGGTTCCTGTAGATGAACCACCTACCAAATATAGTGTAAAATAGCCTGTTTGACCAATATTGACCCGCCCTTGCCAAAAGTTGATGAAGGATTATCTTGTTCCTTTTTAATATTATTGAATATGGTGTGAGTTGATTAAGAAAGCTAAGCGAAATCCCCACTGGACATTAAGATAGCAAGCTATCTAGATGTGAAGGTTTCTTTCACAAAGCTCAAGAGAAGAAGATGATGGATTGATTCAAAACAAAAAGGAAATGGAAAGCACATAAACCATAGAAAACCAAGAACAATTAAAGGAAGAAGAAAACATAAAATGGAAAGGGAAGAAATGGTAAAAATGTGAGAAGCACGCCACTACAAGGCTAGGCTAGAAGCCATGGCAACCTTGAAGATGAGTGGATGTGTGCCGCCACTTGCTATGCAAGATAAGGCTTAAAAGTTTCACTCCCAAGGGAGGAAACTCTCACAAATGGTTGAGACACAAGAGTGTTTTTACTTCAAAATGTTCAACCCTTTTACATGTCTAGGAGCACCCCTTATATAGAAGAGTTTAGGGGCCTCTAAGCAAATAAAAGATACCTAAGGATGTCTCTACAAAAACCTAACCCTAGCTTCTAGAAACTAGGTCAAATAAGGTTACAAAAAATGAGAGACAAAAGAGCTAATAACTATGGTGTGTGCAAGGCTAATTTCGTTCTAGCACAAAAGGAGACAAAGAATGTGTCTCATATGTCTCTAAAAAGTGGCCAAAGTGTGCTAAAAACAAAGGAGACCAAAGGTACATAGGTACACTTGTTTCATGCCTTTTACTTTATGCTTTATGCCTTTACTTTACTCTCTCCTCCACATCATTTATGCTCCCCAATCACCATGCACCACCTAACTTTGCTTTCTTACTCCTAATTAACCTACAAAGCAAATAAACATAGATTAGCATGTTGGCTAAGTCAAGTCAACTATAGTCAACAAGTCAAACCTAGTCAAAGGTCAACAAGTCAACTAAAGTTGATTCAACTAAGTCAACTTAGGGAATCAAAAATAACAAACACAAATGAAAGGGATGAAGGATTAGTGAACTTCCTTTCTAAACATGCTTAGTCTTCTTAAGCATGTGCCTCCATCCTTGGTTGGGGTCAATCCTTCATCATCCTCCCCTCCTTGGAGAGAATTTGACCATAAATTCTTTAAGCCATTGTAGATGGAGCTTGACTTGGTTTGAGGGAAGATTTGTGCCTCCCTTTTATGAGCTCTTGTTCCATCATTTCTAAGGGTATTACCCCTAGCTTTGGTTAGGCCATCTTTATTTTCTAGACTACAATTCCTCTCTTGCTTGTGCTTTGGGTCTTCCTTTTGAGCCTTGCAAGAGAAGGAAGAATGGTGATGTCTATCTTGCTTTGGAAATATTTTTTTGGAGGCAAGTAACACTTTGGAGGTAACTTGCTCTTTTTCTTTTTCATCTTTTCTCTTATCTTTCACTTTATTTTGGTCCTCATTTGCTTCATTAGGTGAGAGAGGTAGGAGTGTGAACTTCTTGCCTTGGAAGGAGAAAGCATAGGTGTTAGCATGGCCATCATAAAAGACTTTTCTATCAAATTGCCATGGCCTACCTAACAAAATATGAGTTTCTTCCATAGGCACAACATCACATAACACCTCATCTTTAAAATTTCCAATTGAAAAGTTAATGAGGACTTGTTGAGTTACTTTAATGTCTTCTTTCTTAAGCCATGATAGCTTGTAGGGCTTGGCATGAGGGATAGTTTTCAAGCCAAACTTGTCCACAACCCTTGCGCTAGCCACATTTACACAACTTCCATTATCTATGAGGAGGGGACATAGTTTGTCTTTGATATGACACCTTGAATGAAAAAGGTTTTGTCTTTGAGAAGGGTCAAGTTCCTTGGAAACTTGTCTTAGTTGGTGCCTTATCATTAACAATCCACCTTCAAGGGGTTTAATCCTTTCACTTGAAGAAGAAGTGTGGGAAGAAGTACTTTTGGGGGAAGGGGGAGAAAAATGTTCACTCTCTACTTCTTTTTTAAGCTTTATGGCCATGGTTCTTTTGGTGGGACAATTTGAAGCTATGTGCCCATATCCCAAACACTTAAAACATTTCATAGAACTTGTCCTTGTACCTTGAGAAGAATTAGGAGTTTCATTAGAAGGCCTAGACGAATTAGTCCTAAGAGGTGGGTCTTGGGAACTCTTGAGTGGTGATTTATCATGTTTTCTTTCTTTATCTTTCCAAGTACTAGAATAGTAGTCATTATATGAACCACTCCTCTTGGCCTCTTTTTTATTTTGCAATTGAGTTTCAACTTTGATGGCCAAATGTAAAACTTTGTCAAGAGAGGAGTACTCATATAACTCTACTAAATCTTGTATGTCCCTCCTTAACCCACTCACAAATCTAGCTACTTTTTCCTCTTCACTTTCAAATTGGAGTCCTACTTTTAGAAGCATGGACTCCATCAACTTGTAATATTCATCCACACACATGGACCCTTGTTGAAGCCTTTGGAGCTTCAAAAGAGTGTCCCTCCTATAGTAGGAAGGAACAAATCTAGCGCGCATCAAATTTTTAAGGTCCCTCCAAGAAGTCGCGAGTGACTCTTGGTTAATATTGTCCATACATAATTGATGCCACCAAGTCATGGCATAATTCTCAAACTCTAAGACTACCAAATCTACTTGCTTTTGATCACTAACTACATGAATGGTAAAAATTTGGTCCACTTTTTGTTCCCACTCAATGTAGATGTTTGGGTCATTTTCTCCTTTGAACTTAGGAATCTTTGGAGTTTGCTTCTCTTGTGATGGGTTGTGCCTAGAATGCCTTCTTTTCCTAGCCTTTCTTTCTTGCTCCCTAGCTTCAAGCCTTTGAATGTGCTCTTGGATTCTTAGGTCACTTTGCTCCTTGTCCTTTCTCAATTGTTCAAAGGCCTCCTTCCTAGACAACTCCAAATCCCGAAGCAATCTCATCAATGTATTGTTTTTGTTTGGTGTAGGTGCATTTGATGAACTTGCCATGATTCCTACAACAAAAACACTCAAATCCGAGACAAAATAAATGGATTAGGGGTTAGACAACATGAAAATCGAGACCAAATCCAACCCAAAATGCAACCCAAGTGTTTAGATCACACTCCCAAAGTAACAAGGCAAGGCTAGCACTCAAAATCCACCAAAGGAGTGAAGCAAACACTTTTAAAAACTTGTTCAAAACCTTTCAAATGCAAGACAAGTGATTCGGCCACAACATCCCAAGAGTTTCAAGAAAAGAAAACTACTGTGACACAACAAAGAACACCTAGTGACAAGCAAGAAAAACACAAAAACAAGAAAGTTTAACTTCTAAGGAAATTTTGTTTTAAAGACAAAACTTGAACAAGACTAAAGCAATGAAAAACACTTTTAAAGACTCTATGGAAAGCATTTGAACAAGCCAAGATTATACCTCAAATTATGCATACACCAAGAAAGATCATAACCAAGTTAAAGCATGGAACTAATTTGCCAATATCACCCAAAATCCAAGTATAAAATTTGGTAGCATAACACCTAGTAAAAATGGCCAAATGGATTCACCAAGCAACACATTAGCTCTTGGCCAAACTGTTTTTGGTCATGAAAATAATTTTTCTTTTCAAAACTAGGTACTTAAGATGATGAGAAGGATATTTTAGGGTGTCTTGAACACTTAGTTCCTTAAAAATTAGGTCAAAATCAATTTCAAGGAGCATGCTACAACAAAAGGCATAGATCTCATGCAATAGCTCAAATACTTAGAAACAAGAATAAGAAAACTCAAAGAAGCATATGACATATGACTCAAGCAAAAGTTAGACGCATTTAAAGACTCAACATGACATACACAAAGACATAAAAATGTAGCTATCATGCATTTAAACTCATGGATTTGAGGCTCAAAGACTAAGCATCCAAAGACATGTTATCCAACCACATTTAGGAGCTTAAAGAGGTGCAAAAACCGTAGCCAAACTGCCACACAAGAACCTGAAAACGCTGATTCACGTATTCTTGGCAGATCTGACCTTTGCTCACTAATTTGATCATAACTTTCTCCACAGAACTCCAAATACGTTGGTTCTTTTTTTTCTGGAAACTAGACTCAGAGAGCTTTCTTTTGATACCAAAAATGTAATTTTTGGACCGCTGAACTGGTACAATAAGACAAGGTTAGCACATGAAAAACATCATATTCAAGATAACCTAGGCTCTAGATACCAAATGATGAAGGATTATCTTGTTCCTTTTTAATATTATTGAATATGGTGTGAGTTGATTAAGAAAGCTAAGCGAAATCCCCACTGGACATTAAGATAGCAAGCTATCTAGATGTGAAGGTTCCTTTCACAAAGCTCAAGAGAAGAAGATGATGGATTGATTCAAAACAAAAAGGAAATGGAAAGCACATAAACCATAGAAAACCAAGAACAATTAAAGGAAGAAGAAAACATAAAATGGAAAGGGAAGAAATGGTAAAAATGTGAGAAGCACGCCACTACAAGGCTAGGCTAGAAGCCATGGCAACCTTGAAGATGAGTGGATGTGTGCCGTCACTTGCTATGCAAGATAAGGCTTAAAAGTTTCACTCCCAAGGGAGGAAACTCTCACAAATGGTTGAGACACAAGAGTGTTTTTACTTCAAAATGTTCAACCCTTTTACATGTCTAGGAGCACCCCTTATATAGAAGAGTTTAGGGGCCTCTAAGCAAATAAAAGATATCTAAGGATGTCTCTACAAAAACCTAACCCTAGCTTCTAGAAACTAGGTCAAATAAGGTTACAAAAAATGAGAGACAAAAGAGCTAATAACTATGGTGTGTGCAAGGCTAATTTCGTTCTAGCACAAAAGGAGACAAAGAATGTGTCTCATATGTCTCTAAAAAGTGGCCAAAGTGTGCTAAAAACAAAGGAGACCAAAGGTACATAGGTACACTTATTTCATGCCTTTTACTTTATGCTTTATGCCTTTGCTTTACTCTCTCCTCCACATCATTTATGCTCCCCAATCACCATGCACCACCTAACTTTGCTTTCTTACTCCTAATTAACCTACAAAGCAAATAAACATAGATTAGCATGTTGGCTAAGTCAAGTCAACTATAGTCAACAAGTCAAACCTAGTCAAAGGTCAACAAGTCAACTAAAGTTGATTCAACTAAGTCAACTTAGGGAATCAAAAATAACAAACACAAATGAAAGGGATGAAGGATTAGTGAACTTCCTTTCTAAACATGCTTAGTCTTCTTAAGCATGTGCCTCCATCCTTGGTTGGGGTCAATCCTTCATCAAAAGTTGACTGGTTGACAAGTCTTGACTCTTTGACAGTCCATTGAGAGGTTGCCACGTGTCAGAGTAGTCTCTCTCTCCATTAGGGTTTGACTGCCGTGAGTGCTTGCGCGAAGGTTACGTGGGTTGACGTGGTGGCGGCGGAAACGTCGGAGGGGCTAGGTTCGTGGCTGTTGTGGAAATATGGGGATAGGTTTGCGTTCCAGAGATGCAATGGTGGTCGCGCGCGAAGGATCGCGGCTGCAGGTGACGGCGGCGCTACCGTGAAGGTGTTGAGCATGGTGCATCAGTGGTGGTTCGACGCGTGAAGACGGAGCTGTGGTTCTGGCGTCGTGTATGGCAGCTCATGCGAGGGGGATACGGCAACGTTGGTATAGGTGCTGCCAAAGATGCTGGATTGTTCCGGCGAACTCGAATGGTGCGGTAATGGAGGCTCCGTCAGCATGACAATTTG
Organism: Vigna unguiculata; assembly: GCF_037176805.1. Lineage (NCBI taxonomy): Eukaryota > Viridiplantae > Streptophyta > Magnoliopsida > Fabales > Fabaceae > Vigna > Vigna unguiculata. The sequence continues at coordinate 7,450,038 of NC_140793.1, read as the reverse complement.
GAGAAGACGATGTGTTACAGTAATGGACGAGTGCAGCGGTGGACGGCGATGAGCATGGCTGGTTTGGCGTCGAGCATGGCTGCGTGTGGTGCGTAGACTATTATGGATGAGGGCAGGTGCGGACTATTCTTGCAAGCTCGGGTGGTGCAACCATGGTGGTTTTCCGGTAGCGTGATAAATTGAAGGAGACGGTGACACGAAGAGGAAGCCATGGAGTTCCGTTTTGGGCTACTGCAGACGACAAAGATGATGCGCGAGGGAAAGGGGGTTGTTTCGATGAGTTGCAGGTGCGAGGGAGGAAGTCGACGGCAGTGCGGTGATAGCTGGTGTCAAGGGCGGCAGATGCGGCATGGTGCGAGAGAGAGAGGAGGAAAAAAAATTAGGGTTAGGATTTCTAAATGTGTGAAGGAGAAAGAGTGATGAGGTGTCATCCCATGAGTGGTTATTTTAGTGAGTGGAAGATTGAGGACGTGACAAACTTTAATTGGTTATTTGAGTGAGTGGAGGATTGCCACGTGGCATAATCTGGTTGAGTGGAGAGCAAGTGATATTAGGAGTGCAAATTAGTAAAAAAAAGGGGTGCAGAATAGAGTTAGGAGACCCTATTTCAGGAGGGGTGTGGCAAATAAAAACTAGAGGTGCATTTAGCTCCAAAAATATTCCTTTTTAGAAATAGATAGCCCAATTGCAGAAGGGGGTGTAAAAAATTAAAACTGGTGGTCATTTAGCACCTGAACTTTTCCTCTCCAAAATTCTGATTTTGGGACTTATTTTATGACTTGAAATATTCCCAATTCACACTCTTAAGGACCTAAATTAAATTTCGGTTGCATTATTAAACGATAAGAATATTCAATAATATATTATGTTACTAAAATCAATTCATAAGCGCAAAAATGATATTAAAACCCCAAAATTTAAACACTTAATGAGGGCAAAGGTTCGAACTCCTCATACCCTCCAGACGGTCTAGAAGTGAGAGTGCCTAGTGCCTTGTGAGCAGCGCCAGGCGATATTGCTGCAGCAGAATTATATTCTGCTTGTGTGATTTGTGTGGTCTACAAGGCTTCTAGGATAACTTAAAGGTCGACTTGCTGGTGTTCTTTGAGTTGTGGCTCGGAACATATCCATTGAGTAGGGGCTCGGGATAGGGGTTAAGCATGTGGCATTCCTTGAGTTGCGGCTTGGGATGGCGGATGAACACGAGGAACTCTTGAGTTGTGGCTCAGGTTTGCGAGTGTTGTTGGTGTGAGTGTGTTGGTTGTGGCTTTGGTGTGATTGTGTTATATATCTATAAATGTATTGTATATATGTTTATTCTGTTAGCTCACCCTATTTGCTTGTGTGTGGCGATGATCGTATACGTAATATACGTGAGCAGATGATGTTGCAAGTGGATCTGGTGAGGCATAGAGCTGAAGCGAGGCTAGACTTGGGAGAAGGATTTTCTTAGATTTTTTATATTGTTTTTATTATTTCAAATAAATTGTAAGCATTGATATTACTAGACTTTTGGATAATTATAATAGTATTTATTATTATGGATTTTGGATTATTGTTGAGGTAATAAAAGTTTTAAAATTTCCCGTATTTTTGGGGTAATGATATTTAATTAAATGTAGTTTAATTATATTTCTTTATTTTAATATTTAAATTCATAATATTCGGTCGGGATGTTACAGACTTTCCACGAAGAAATTTTTTCATAGCATAACTCCAGTAGGAATAATTTTTACCATCCAATTGCACACTAATAGACTAAAGAGAATCATCTTTACAAGTTGCCATAACAAATTGAATACAAAACATATATGTGAACCACACCGCAAAAGCAACGAACAAAACATAATACAAACCCGATATTAGAGGATTGCAAATACCTTAAAATAGCATAAAGCACATGCTATATAACCTCCAAAAATGCGTCAAAGTAGAAAATAAAATTGTGATCGGATGGAATCTAAAGGATTACGAAAGAGACTTAGGGCTTAGGGCTTATGACTTAGGGTTTGAGGTTTAGGAAAGAGGAACTACTACAAGAGTCTTCTCAATCATAAAATTTGTGAAAGGGACTTGAGGATTAGGGTTTTGGAAAAAAGGAACTACTACAAGAATCCTTCTCAATCATGTATGATTTGGGGCTCTAATACCAGGTAGAAAACAAAGAAATACATGAAGAAGGGGATTGTGTAGTATTGACTATGTATAAAATATTACAAAAGGTGTGTTATATATAAACAAAGGTAATGCTAAAAGTCATAAGTAAATGGACCTAAAACATGGATCCATGTAACACTAATAACATTTTAAGTCAAATAAATAAACATATAATATGTTAAAAAGTCAGTAGATGTTTCATACACTACAAACTACAATAAGAATAGAAATCTCAAATATATTAGAAGTATACAAAGCATGTGTAATAAAGTATTATCTTGATAAAATTTATACTCAAATTGTTAATTGTCAACTTACTCGATCAGAAATTTAATGAAATCATTATTAAAGATTAGAGATTTGAAATTCAAAAATACTTTTGAAATAACTAAAAGAAGAAAAAAACTTATTTAAAAGGATTAAAAATATACTTGAATCAAGTTTATATATTTAATAAAATGATGTGATGTGTATAATTTGGATGACTAATTAAACTTTTTATTTATTAAATTAAGTAAGTAAAACACATGTTTTAATATTTTAATATGAATATTATATATAATAATTTTCTACCCACTTTCTCTATCTAATTTCTTCACCCATCAATTTTAATTACTTTCTCCAACCATTTTCTTCATCTAATAGACCCATCATTTTTAATTATCTCCAACTAATTTCTTCACCCATCTTTTTTAATTATTTTTCTCCATCCACTTTTTCTATCTAATTTCTACAACCATCATTTGCATTTATTTTTCTCCATCCACCTTTTTCTACCCATCATTCCATAAATACCCACGTATCTTTGTCTTCAACACACTATCATTCCATTCCAGCACACATCTTTTATAATAGAGTCAAGGTTGTGTCTTACCGCAATTCACTAGGCTAAGTGGAGCCAGGGTCGTGTTTTTCTATAATCCATTATAAGATTACATGACTTGCACAAGTATTCTACTTAATGCATAAGTATTCCATAAATTGACTCTATGTCGTGACAAATTATTAGGTATGTATGAATGATCTTATGTGGTGCTTTGATTGGTTGATATTGGATGTGTTTTTTAATTTTAAATAGTTAAATATCAATAGCTTACCCTTGTGTTTCTTTTTTTTATGGTTTGTCCACCTACAACGATTGTGGGGTACTAATAGCATTAACTTTTACGTGTTTTGGTATATTGGTTTTAGTGAATAAAATCAACTCTTCCTAGCTTTTATCCTATTCAATCCTCAAGTTTACTATGTTTTTCAAATTACTTTGTGTTCTAGTTATTTTATGCTTATTTTACCTCTAATCTCTATTTTTAGTGTGTTAAATAAGTGAATAAGAAGCATTAGTGGTGGAGGAAAACAAGCTAAGACTCAAGGAATCATGTTTTGGACAAGAAAATATAATTTTGGAGCAAATGCTCGCACTAGGCATCATTGGAATCGAGCCCATCACTGTAAAATCAGTACGCAACTAGTGTTGTAAGGGAGCTTTGCGTTAGGCGATGGATAATGGTGTTAGACGACACATGCAAGAGAAATTGTCGGTGTTGGGCGATACATAAAAGGCGTCAGGTAGTGGCTTTGCAGAGGCCATTAATATGTGTTTTATTTGGATACAATGTGCAGTAGTAATGTTGACACGTAAAAAGGGTATTTGTGCATGTCTTCCACGAGAGTTTTGAGTATTCCTCATTTTGCACAATAGAGAAATACTTTGGGTGCTTGGGATAGCCTCTTGGAGGTTGCTACGGGTGTTGGGAAGCTCTCTCACTCCTCCTTTGGTCTTCTCCTTCATCCATGGAGGTTTTCTCACTTTTGGGATTAGAGAGGAAGATGAGTTATGAATGGGAGATGTGGATGCCAATGCGGAATGCAAATGGAGCTTGGAGCAATTGCTTAGTGCCTTGGAAAAGGACATTCCTCTTCTCTTTGGTTCCAATTTCTTTCTTATCTCTTATATTTATAAACTCTAGGTTCTCCACCATGGAGAGTTAGACCCATTTGTTGGGATTAGATGTAATGAACAAATTTCTTATGTAATTTGTGTTGTTATATATATATATATATATATATATATATATATATATATATATATGCTTTTAAAATTCGAGTTAGTATTTGATTTTTGAGCTTAATGCTTATTGCGGCTTGACCACCCATGACTAGTTTGTGGTTTTTGAAGTGTTAGAAAATGTCTTTTGAACCTAGAACTAGAATTAAATACCTAATGGAGCTTGTCTCTAGAGATAGAACATGTTTCCTTAGTAGTCTTAAGACTCTTGAACTTAATGTATAGTTGCTTATTGAGGATTCAAGGAATTGGAACTTGATTAGTTAACATAGGCTCAAAGTCACTAGAAATAGAATTTGAGTAATCTTATGAGTTGATTTTGATATTAATTTGGAATTGAGATGATTGTGTATGCATGAGAATAAAGTTCATGAAATCTAGTATTAACATTTGTAAATACTCTATGTTAATTTCCTGGTGCACATCAACTGTTTAATTAAAATACGAAAAGAGATTTGTATTTTTGTGAGATTAGTTATCTAATTGAGTTGTGAATTGCAAGAGTTGTCATGTGTTTCCTTAGTCTCTATGGAGAGAACAATATTTATTACTTGCTACGTGTGACCGGTGCACTTACCGTTTTCAACTAATAAGTTTTTGACACCATTGTGGAGGAGGATAGTGTAAAAGACAATGAGGCTCAGTAGTAGAGATTTTAAGAAAGAGATATGAAGCTAGTATTTTGGAATATTATATGTATTTAGTAATGTATAAATCCTCCACTTATGGAACATTTCAACTTCTTTATCATTCGAATAACTTATTTACATAGAGGAGAATTGTATATGTACTATGTATACATACATTCTCGTGTGTATTTTAAATTTCTTTATATTATCTCCATAATGGTTTGATTAATATTCTATAAGGACTAAAAGGGTCTTAATTGATGGTATGAGAGCAAGTTCAACCTTAGGTGATCTTTGGGAAGTGGGGTCTTATGTTTGTGTTGTGTTAGTTGTGTGTTCGTTTTAGGGAGAATTATCTAAGAGTTCATAACAACTCAATCTTAGGATGGACTTGAGGGTTGTTAGTTTATTGTGTTTCTTCTATCTTAAGAATGGTTGAGTATAGAGTTGTGGATAAGACTTGTGAAAATGAAATTATTCGGATAAAAATAATCTTGATGGGGTGATGAGGATAAACACTCATGACTAAATCAAGGATAACTTTCTATTTTAATTTTGAAGTTTTTCACTTGGTAGAAATCATTGAAGGATATAAGACTTACTTATGCATTATGTTTTAGCTTATTATGAAAGTATTATACGTGTTAGGTTAATGTTTGAGTGTTTTATATGATTCTGGAGCAACTCACTCTTTTTTGTTAAATGCTAAATGTATGTCAAATTTGAGTAGGAGGAAACTAAGAAACATCTAAAATTTATCAACTCGTGAGTTTGTAAAAGAATATTGTATTCTTCCATTTATATTATACGATTGATTAGTGTATTTCTGCGAATAGTTCCATACCATTTAGACCAAAATTAGATCAAATTCAAACTCTAACCTAAATTAGATCAAATATTGCCATCTTTTTTGTTTTAGTTTTTAACAAATTTAAAATAGAATATTTTTTGTATATTTAAACTTTTAGGCCCATAAGCTAGTAATTACAAATTATACTATTGTTTCACGAGGATTTCGGTCAACCGATTTTAAAGGTGATTTTGACAACTAAATCTCTTTAATGCGAGTTCTCCTTAATGGGGCTAGCAAATACTTGGTTTTCCAATCCTAACTTAGGTGTTGTTCACATCTTAGTATCGATGCACAACACCAATATTTGAAGCAAGTTGTCGATTTGATGCACTAAGTTCACCTACACACTTAAGAAATTTGATTGTTTACTCATGCGAACTTCCATAAGGATCTTGAACATAACAATCAGCCATTTTGTTTATATTTTTGGATTTTTTGCGATAATGAATGAAACGTAATAACGAATGGATGAAGTGAAAATTAAATATGGTTGAATCAAACAAAAACACAATGGTTGATGGAAATGATAGCTAACAACAGTAAATTAAAGTAAATTGTGTTGAAAAGTAAAGAAACTTGTAACAAAAGTCAATGAAAGCAGTGGCCCAAATTGCAATAATCAACATTGGCCTAGTCGTTTTTTCCTATTCGTAACGTTTTAGAATGTATGATTAGTTCCATAAGTTGTCACTTTTGTAAAATACAAAATAAACCTATTTATATTTTCTATCTCTTCCGCAATTGGTTACAATATTTGAATTTAAATTCCGATTTAACTCTAAATAACTACCCTTGACGGTTTTAAGACTCATATGGCATGGGCAGTTACCCCTCACCAACCTCCAGGTCGATTGTTGCTTCACTTGCTTTGACTTGCCTCCTTTTGTGCATTGATTGATGCTTTTAATCTTTATCTTTCCTCAATCTTCTTGATGAAAAAATAACTGTTGTGGCTTCCCAAGATCTACATGTTCGTCTTATGGCATCCATTTCATAAAGAAACACTTAATCGAAGGCCTTTGTAGAATATAATTCTCTCTAGTTTACGACCATAGAGACTTAGAAGCTATGATGCATTAATACTTCAACTTGGGTCACGTATCTGTGTTCGATACTTTAGGATACTTTACCGATACTTATCAATGAAGTATCTAATTTATAAAATCGTAGTACACTACAAAAAAAAAATATTTGAATAATGACCAATTTTTGTGACAACAAATAATTGGCTCACAAATAATTGGTTACTATATAGTGACCAATTTAGGTACCAATTTAAAAACTAAAAATTATTGAAAACTAAAATAGTTCCAAAACATTATAATTAGTCTCTAGATTAATAAGTAAAATAGTCTTTATTATGAATTATTTCTAAATTGTTCACTAACATTAGCTACCAAGGTTTTGATTATCAAAATAATTGGTTTCTAAATTGGTCACTAACATTTGTTAGCAAGGTTTTGGCTACCAAAATGATTGGTCTCTAATTAGGAAATTGGTCTCTAACATATTTTTTGTTACTAAAATTGGTCATAATTTAAGAATTTTCTTACAGTAGTACTTTTATGATGACAATAATTTATATTTTTTATGTTGACCACTTTAGTAATACAGTTTATTTGGATTCACATAATAACAATCATATATTTATTATGTTTTTAAGAATTATTGTACATTTTTCAATATTCATATATCGCGTATTTATTACGTATTCTATTATTTTCAAAATAAACGTATCGACGTATCGGATACATGTCATATCCGATACACATATCATATCTGTGATTCATAGCTTAGAAGATGTTAGGCAATATTCAATCAACTTTCAAAGGCAACATTGTCTTCAAAGGCAACTTTCTAAATGCTATAAGCTCACAATCCTTGATCTTTATAATATTTAATTTTCAGTCAATCGACCATCTTGAAGTTTGACCATCAATTATCCATAAGTAATTTACCTTATTAACCTTTTGTGTCATAGTGACTCTCAATCTCTTAAATATTTTCTTCCCACTTTTCGATACCCCTAACAAATTCATAATTAACATTTAAGAATAAAAACATGATTTTAAGAAAACAATTAAATCGGGATATTCTTCGCTCATCCCAAAATGAAGTAACAAAGGGTTAGAGTATTTTTTTCATTTTTCGGTCTTTGTTTTTAATCCTTGTTTTGTATTTGTCTTTATCTATAATACACAGATATGATACGTATAGTAAATATGATACATGTATCAGATATGATATGTGTCCGATATACTGATACATTAATTTTAAAAATAATAGAACATGTGTGATATATACATATTCAAAAATATACAATTTTCTTAAAAAAAATCTGAGAAATATATGATTATTCTTATATGAATCTAAATTAAATCTGATGTATTAAATACTTTTAACATAAAACCTTATAAATTATTATCATCATAAAAACATTATTGGTTTATATATTAAATACTTCATTCATAAATATCAATAAAATATCCTAAAGTATCGGATACGGATAAATGTCGGACACGGATACAAATAAATGTCGGATACGGATACGGAACACAAAATGATACGGATACGGAACACAAAATAAAGGAAGAATCAATGCATCATAGGTCTTTATAATCTTCAATTCCTTTTGAATTACAGAGATCACAATTTAGGAAAGAAAGCTAGGGCATAAGTACAAAATCATGGCGATATTGACGAACAGAAACGTATGTAATGAAGCATGGACATTTGAAAATTTAGCATATTAAACATTTAGCCACGCATCTGTTTCTTTTCTTCTCTTACGAATAAAACATGACACTATTCCTACTTCCAATAGCTTGAAACAATCACATTGTTCTATACCAAATTATAGATCATGAAGCAAGAGACGGCATATTTCGACTGTGAAGTGAAAATTTACGTTGACGTGTCTTTGAAGCAATTAAGCAAGTGATGTACATAAAGTGTGATTGTAAAGTAACAGTACAGTCTCACTACAATGTTGTGCCCCCACCATCAGACATTAGAGATGCAGCAGCTGCAGCAGCAGTAGGTACAACACCGGTTGAAATGCCTGGTTTGGATAGGTGGAGTAGCCTGCGAAATTCACACCGAAGAGTTAAATATATCAATGATCTATGTGAAGCTGCGAAGCTCCGATAGGTAACAAAAATGGCGTTTAAACGCGGCCATGCTCTCAGACACACCGGAGATGAAGGAGTGCAGTCCTTGACACGCTGGAGGAACACACCGGAGAACACTCAGGACACGTGAATCAAATTTAATAAAACAAGATAAGGAAATCAGAAACAAAATGGAGGCCCACTTGTCTGAGAGCTTCGCAAGCGGATCCCGCTATTGTTCTATATTTTTTCAATTTAGTTTTATCCTCGTATTTGTGCTTCATAGATGAGAAGAAAGATAATAAATGTATGATATTTTTCTGCAGACTCTCAAGGTTGAGAAACCACTTAAATGGATAACCGTTAACTATTTCTAATATGATGGCACGACCTTAGACAATCAGGACCGAGAAATATCAACCAAGCATGAAAAGTTATTAAAATTAACAATGCATGCAGTAAGTCTGCTAGTTACTAGCAGCTCCAGCCTCTTGGTGTGTAAAACATTTGCAATTGGTATAGAAAAATGAGTAATTGAGAAAAGCGATTCTTACGGTGCAAGGTATTCACAGAAGGATGACACAGCAGCAGCAACTTCAGTGTAGGTTTCAGCAGCTGCAGGTGCTGTTACTTCCACCATTTGTATACCGGGTGTTACTGGCACCGCCTCGTCAGTTGCATGCAACTTCAGCATTTTATTGATTGATGAAACTGTTACAGTGATTTGTGCACCCCTGTAGAAATTGAAGGAAAATCCCACCCTCAGAAGCTCATGATCTAATTTGTACCCCAGTGTATAAAACAAACGAAGAACATTTTTGCTTGTTTTGCTTTCCACCATTGACCTAACCAGAACAGAAATTTGCTCTGCACCTGCACCCCTCATTGCACCACCTACATGTCTAACAGTCCTGAACAAGCCACCAATCAATCACATATTAAATGGGTACTTGATTATGAAAAAATAAAAATAAAAATCTAACAACGTTTTGAAAGTAAATATGCATGGTTTACCACGAAGGTTCAGCTTGCTCTAGGTCACACAGGAGTCGCACCTCTGAGGTTACACTGCCTAAAAACAAAGCCCATAAAATCATGATTAATGGAAAAGGATCAAAATATGCTATACTAAAAAACTGGATACATGCACAAATAATTTAAAAAATACACAAAAATATTGAGGGAATCATACAGAAATTTGAAAATATTTCATCTCTATTCATGAAGATACAATACAGAGAAAACCTCATCTTGGATAAGCATAAATTTCTTCAGAGAACACAGTAAAACAACAATATGAAATGTAAAACTGAAGCCGGTAGAAAAGAGCATCAAGGGTCAAAAAAAGAAGCATGAATCATGCCATTTAGATGTAGCCCAGTGCAAATGCTTAAGGGTGCACTTGATGCACACTAAAAAACAGTTCACGAGAAACAACTCAGTTCAAGCAAAGTCAAATCCAAGTGTTCTGCTTTGTCTGCTATTTAGTTCCAGACACGGAGTAAGAGTCCATGCTTAGTACAAGATTGATTGGGCTTGATGATTATTCTCCATCATGAGGTTTAGCCAAATTCAGGGCTTTGTTTAAAATAATTTTGGAAATTTGTATCATCTACTTCTTCATTTGTTAGCAAATCGAAATCACTCTAAATGAAATTGTCACTCCATATACTGAAACAAACATTTAATAGAGATTACACATTATGTGGTTGTACAGACAACACTAAACAAAAATATAAAGTCGTTCCATTTTACAATGTTCAGAAGCTAATCATATATGGTATTCTGAATTATTCATTGCAGACTTCCAAAGCATTCTGGGTATTTCTTCATAATTCGAAGTAATTTTCCAAAATTGCATTTGGAGAAGGCTTAGGAGGGTGTAAATTGGGTAAGGTTCTGGGCAGAAGTGCCCTTTTTCTCTTTTGGTGGAGCTGGGTGAAGGATGGTGCTTTTATGTTGCTGTTACAAAATAGAATTTCTCTCTATTCTCAGCATTGTTCATCTCATAGGCACTCTCAGCTTCCGATGGGCTATCCTTCTTTTTCTCTTCCTTCTCAGTACTATTCATCTCATATCCAGTTTTAACTGCTCATGAGCTTGCTTCTTTGACATATAGCAATTGAAGGCTTTGTTGTAATACATATCCCTGTCTTCTGATGCAAGTTATTTCGTGCTAGTTTTCCCAGGATATTTTTTCCCTCTTAGTATGAAAATGTTGTTGGCCAAAAAATATCAAATTATTGAAATAAAACACTCACCCAGATGTGGACCACTCTTGAGACATATTTCATGTACCCTCAATCGTTCTCTCTGAACACCACATAGTCCTTGAAGAAGAATCTCCAAAGCCTCAACATGCTGTGAAGAATAATAAAATATTAAAAGCCAAGGTTGTCATAGACAGCTTTTCAACATGAAAGTTTCCTTCCGAAAAATGTAATACTAACAGAACATATCTTGATTATCTAAAAGAATATTTGTGGATATAGAACAAAAAGAATGTTTACATTATTATCGGTTCAAGATATAGGGTGATTCTATTGCCTTTCATCAAATAATGAGTGGAAAAGTGTGTGCATGTTTGTTTCGCAAGTTGTCTGTGAAAAATATGAGTGATTATTTCTTCCAATTAAGACACAAAAACACATACAGCTAGAATGGTTTCCATGAGACAACCTGTCTTTCATGTGTAGATTCAAATAAATAATTATAATAAAGTAGGATAATATACAATCATGCATACCCAAGCTATTAGAAAATAGTTTTGTTACTGTCTAAAACTACAATAGCTTCACACCAAGGGGATCAAGTTATTTTAGAAAAAAGCCCAAACGAGTAAGAAAGAATGAATCATTCACAGGAAAAAATAGATTTGTGCAACAAGGAGAAACATAATGAGAATACCAGGTGTCAACATATAATTTTAAAAAGATATCAGAATTCTTTTGAACATTTTAGTAGAAGTGAAAATGATCAATTTGGAATTCTAATATTTGACAACTTTGGGAGAACAACAGTTTATTTACGTATGTTAAGCCTTTATTCTCGCATAATAAGCTTATTATATTCAATTATTGGAATGATATTTGAATACAGATATGAAATAGTCAAACCCTTTTGCTCATGCAAGCAAATGTTGAAAGACAATATTTTTATGATGTAAATGAAAACTGATTCTATAGAACTTGGAACAGTCATTATTTGCATCTCACTTTGATATATTCAGACAATTGAACAATTGGTTCTATAAGTCAAATTCTCGAAAAGATGACAGCTTAAATTTTTTTTTAATGGTTAACCTTTATCAACCATGATAGAAATGCATAACTACATGCAAGCAAAAGGTAACTAAGCTTTGGTGAATATAACAAGTAGAATTGTGCAGCTAAACCTTTAAGTCATGTTTTAAATAATCTAGAAGAAAGTTAAGGATACAAAATGAATGAATGGTATAGACCTAATGGTAGGGCTAAGAGTAGGATAGACAGAATATTAGCATCCTTAGAATGGATGGAGCAATGGCCAAATTGTAAACAGTATGTTATAGTCAGACAAGTGTCTGACCATTGCACTTTGGTACTTAAGATGACATTAATAAATTGGGGACCGAAGCCATTTAGAACCCTAAATGTTTGGAATAAAGAATCAGGTTTTAAGGACATGGTAAATCAAAGGTGGAAAAGTACAAAGAAAACGGGAATCCTATGTCAGTATTGAAAAAAAAAAAACTGAAAAAACTAAAAAATGATCTAACACCGTGGAACAAGGAGGTCTTTGGGGTTACAAGTATGAAAAAACAAACAATCATTAGACAAATTGATGAGATAGACAAGTTAGATGATGAGAGAGACTTAGAAGAAGACACAAGGTTACTGCGCATGAAGTTACTTAGTGACCTCAAATTGATTTATAACAAAGAAAACTCAATTCTAAATCAAAAGGCAAGGGTCAGCTGGTTAGAACAGGGAGACACCAACTCCAAATACTTCCATTCTAGGATTAGATGGAGAAGAATAAAGAATGAACTAAAAGGGTAGGAATACAAGGAAGTTGGTGTGAGGATCCAACTAAGGTGAAAGAAATGGTAAAAGAATTTTTTTCAAAACAAATTTAGTGCATCTACCCACAACAGGATCACCCTTGACAATATAGATTTCCCATCCTTAACACCTGCTGATAACAACGCATTGATAAACAATATTGAGGAGGTGGAAATAAAGGAAGCAGTTAACCAGTGTGGGAGTGATAAGAGTCCTGGGCCAAACGGATTTAACTTCAACTTTATCAAAAATAATTGGCAAACCATGAAGCAAGATATAATCCAAGCAGTGAACTGCTTCCAACAGTTAGGGGAAATACCTAGGGGTTGTAATGCGCCATTCATCACTTTAACACCTAAGAAAAATAATCCAATTGATTTGAATGATTTTAGGCCAATATCTTTGGTTGGGTGTGTCTACAAAATCATCGCTAAAGTGCTGGCAAATAGGATGAAGATTGTGCTTCCAAAAGTTATAGATTATTGCCAATCAGCATTCATTAAGGGGAGAGGAATCTTAGATAGCATCTTGGTAGCCAATGAAGTAGAGGAAGAGATTAGGAGGAAAAAAAAGAAAGCCACGATAGTTAAGGTTGACTATGAGAAAGCATATGACTCAATTAGTTAGGAATTCATGTACTACATGATGGGTAGACTAGGATTCTGTATGGAATGGATTGGATGGATTAAAGCATGTATGGAATCATCTACAATCTCAGTATTGGTAAATGGTAGCCTAACTAAAGAATTTCAACCAAAAAGAGGATTGAGACAAGGGGACCCAATGACACCATTCTTATTCTTAATAGTTGCAGAGGGGTTGGCAGGGTTGGTGAGATAAACAACAAAGAAACAAATGTTTGGAGTACGAGTGAGATCGAAAGGAACCATGATTAATTTGTTACAGTTTGTATACGACACTTTATTTGTATGTGAAGCTCATGCGGCAAACATTAAAATCACAAAAACTATCTTGAGATGTTTTGAGATGGTGTCAGGGTTAAGGGTTAACTTCTACAATACTATGATAGGAGGCATAGGTATAGACAAGGAAGAGCTGGAAAAATTTTCCATGACATTGAATTGCGGGTACATGAAAATTCCTTTTAAATATCTAGGTATCCTTATTGGAGATAACAAAAGGAAGCAACTATTTTGGCAGGATGTATTGGATAAAGTTAGGAATAGGTTGTCTAGATAGAAAGGTAGAGATTACTATCTTTTGCAGGTAGAGTATGCCTAATAAAGTCTATTACTTCCGCCTTATCACTGTTCTACTTATCCCTTTTCAAAATGCCAAAAACGGTTTCCAATAGTTTGACAAAAATGACAAAGAAATTTCTTGTGGGGTTGGGGTCTTAGGATAGGAAAATAACATTGGATCAAATGGGAAAACTTGTGCAAGTCTAAAGAAGAAGGTGGTTTAGGCATAAGAGATATAGATAAGTTTAACTCTGCCTTACTAGCAAAATATGGAGATTAGGGGTGGAAAAACAGGGATTATGGAAGGAAATATTAGAATCTAAGTATGCATCATGAAGGAACCTAAGTACCAACACAAAACTAAAGGATGAATCGTGGTGGCAGAGTGATTTGCGCAAAGTGTGTGGGGAAGGGTAACAAGATAATTGGTTTGACAATAATATAGGTTGGATTGTGGGAGTACGGGACAAAATAAAATTCTGGGAGGATAAATGGGTGGGAGATACACCATTATGCTATAGGTTCCCTAGGTTGTATGGTATCACAAATTGCAAGCACAAAACAATAGGGGAACTTGGGGAATGAAATGAAACTAGTTGGGAATGGCATCTAATGTGGAGGAGACAAAGAATGGTTTGGGAAACTACCCAAGAGCAAGAATTTAAGCAAATCGTAACAGAAAAACCTTTTAGAAGAGAAATAGAGGACACATGGGTCTGGAAAATTGCAGAGGCGGGTGTGTTTTCGGTCAGATCAGCTTACACCATATTGCAACACAATCTAAGTGGGGAAAACACGAGTCTTCCAAATGCACAATATTTTGGATGGAGAGTATTGTTAAACAAGATCCCAACAAAAGAGAACTTAGTTAGGAAGGGGTACAAAACAATTAGGCAACAAATTATGTGAACTATGCAAAGAAAAAGATGAGAGCACAACACACTTATTCTTCAGTTGTAAAATAGCTAAAAGAGTGTGGGAGCTATGTGATAGGTGGGTGGCGGTAACATTTGTACACCATAACCAACCCAACGTTCATTTCCAGCATGTCTATCTAATGGAATTGAATGGAAAACAAAACAGAATATGGAAGGGAATGTGGATAACAATTATTTAGGCCATTTGGAACTAGAGAAATAGGGTTACTTTTAGGCAAGAAAAGGTGGATGTGGAAGAAATCCTTTGTATGGCACAACTTAATGCATGGTTATGGGTGAAACACAAGATAACCAACGCAAGAGTGTCATACCTAGAGTGGTACCTTTGTCCAGTTGAAAGTCTAAAATTAATGTGAATATACCAGCAGCACATGGAAGCTCTAGCAGAAAGGCTGAAGTTATTCTAAAATTATATTACTCTGTAAAGCAATATGGGTTTGTGAAAGTCATATGCAGAGTTACATAGTGCACAAATATTGGCAGCGCAACATCATGGGAAATGAAGGAGAGGAAGACATCATGAAAAGATGAAGGAACTCTAACAACACATTACATGGCAGGGGGCAACAAACATGCATACAAGCAACAACAAATAATACAGATCAAAAGTTGGAAGGAGAAAACCAGAAGAAAATCAGTTGGTTTTAGACATACGTAACAGAGGAGAATACGTAGGAAGGGGATCAACGCATCTGTACATATTAAGTATGTTTTTTGTAATGATTTGTCAAATACAGCTGGTTTATAAGTCCCTCATATGATTCAGAATGGAGCAGATCTATTATATATAGAAACTATATGTAAGTACATAATTGTAAAAGGGTTGGGCATCCCAAATGCTCCGTTATAAGTATAATCTCTTTGCTGATAACACAAAAAAAATAAACGAAATGAATTTGCAGAATTTTCCACAATGAATTTCACATTCACATAAACACAAGCATTCTCGAGAGAACTTTAACCCCCTGCAGATAATGTTGACTTTAAACATATGAAATTGACTATTTTGACCCATAAATCATTCTTGTGATTATTTAGTAAAGTAACTAAATTTGTTTCTTCTGTGCACTTAAGTTTTTTCCTTCGTATTTTTTATTTTGAGAAATGCACCATTAAGAGTAGCTACTCAATTCTTTTTCCTGACTGTCTGGTGCCTTGGGCTTTCGGTTAATCAGCGATCAAGATCAGGGTTCTAAAAATGGAGATTGTCATTAACATGATAAGAAAAGCCACAATACCTCCCCATTCGTCAAAGAAAAAGAAACGCCAATTCCAATTAACAATTCAAATAAAACATAAACTGACCTGTGTCTCTATAATTCCCTGAACCACACATTCCATATTCGCTAAGCTCACCTGCATTATTACACAAAAAGATATACGTATTATGGAAGTCAAAATCGCGTTTCAAAATGTAACATCTTACGACTATACAGTCTTATTCTCCTTCTCCGATCTCGCGTCACCTGAAAGTCGCGTTTTTGTTGGATCCGCGTTGAAAATCGCAACTCGCGTGGAAGTGGCGAGTCCCGCGATGCAGATTCTCACAGTGGCAAGAGAGAAGCCTATAGTCCTCACGGTGGAACCTCTCGCGGCGGCGCCAAGGGAGAAGTCGACTTCTCACGGCGTCGATGTTACTCGTGGTCACTCGGCGGCGACTCTCGCGTGGCGGCTCTTGCGGTGGCGCGGCTTCAACGCTCCTCTCGTGCAGTTATCATTGGTGAGCCGTGGCAGCTCTAGGCTTCTGGCTTCTATGGAGTTGGGATTGGGACCAGTACATAAGCAAAAGGAAACAAAAAGAAAAAAGAAAACACCACATTAACGATATCAAAATTTAAACCATACATAACAAACCTGATAATGTAAACGAGTATAATTTCGCATACCTTAAACCAAAAGATCACAGAGAAGTGTTTTGTACACTCACATCTATTTTGCAATTTTGATTTTAGTTTTACTGGAACACTGTAATAACGAGGTTATTTGACCTGTGTAGTTTCTACTGAGATGAAAACAACGAATAAAATCTAGGTCCTATTAGGTATTGTCAATTGTCAAAACAATGATCGAGGTTCTTCAATATTTAGAAACAACAATCTCTCTTTTACAAGCAAAAGGGGAAAAACAGATGAAAGCGAAGGAATGAAACAAAGAAACATTTCACTCTGAGTAGCGCGAGTTTATGAATTTCTGTGATACAATGTCGTAGAATGCCCTTTTCTTAAATTCAACATGTTTATAAGAGTTGTTTTTCCTTGGACAAATTAAATTTTGTTTCTCCAAATTTTTTAAATAATTTAGTTTTGAAAATTTTAAAATATATAGTTATAAGTTTACGCTCCTAGAATTTAAAGATTAAAATATTTGTTTCAAAACTTTTTTTTAAAATAATCAATTTAAACTAGGCTTAAATAGTCATTTAATCTTAATTTTGGTTAAGTTTTTTCAATTTGTTCATAGTTTAGGATTTGTGTTCAATTTGGTCCTAAATTTCATAAATATCGTTTAATTAAGTCATTTTACTTAACACCATTAAAATCAATAATAAAACAGTGTACACGGTGGATTGTTCCTGTAACGTGGTGCATTGTAGATTCACGTGGCTATTAATTTACCGTGACTTGTACTATGCTTTTTAATTTTGAATTAGATAGGTTTACGAATGGGACAAAATTGGGTTTAGGGTTTATATTGTTGTTGGGAGAACATTTGCTTAGGGTTTATCTTCATTTCGTGGATTGATTGTGTGCATTGGGCATTTGCTTCAATTAGAGAACATTGGTGTGAGAGAATATTGATGCTATGTGAAGTTCGTTTCGTGGATTGTGTGCATCTTCATCCCACAAGTTAGCTTTGTGTTTAGGGTTTGTGGTTAATTTTTTTGATTAAGGTTTTTGCTTCGTTCTGTTTTTGCATGAGGGGATTTATTATATTTGAGTTGTCGTTGTCAATGGAATACAATTTTGTATCCCACAATTTTAAATTGTTTGTTTGTCAGCTTTCGGTGGTGGGTTTAGTCCAAAATGATGTTGGATTTCTGTTTCCACCAACCTTTAATGCATTTTTTATTGTGTAAGTGATCCTTTTAAAGGTTGTTATTTTTTAGGCTTTTTCTTGTGTATCGATCTTTGGGATGTCTAACAAAAGATTCGAGATTGTGGTCCACCACGATGGACACTTTGCCAGTGATGGATTATTTAAATATATTGGTGGGGGGAACTAGAAATTGGTCATGTGATCCTGACCGATGGAGCTATTTTGAAGTATTAGCGTCACTTACAGAAATGGGGTATATTAGTGGGGTTGTGGTATTGAGAAGATGTTCCATATG
The DNA here is from genome assembly GCF_037176805.1 of Vigna unguiculata. Taxonomy (NCBI): domain Eukaryota; kingdom Viridiplantae; phylum Streptophyta; class Magnoliopsida; order Fabales; family Fabaceae; genus Vigna; species Vigna unguiculata. Next base: position 7,431,710 of record NC_140793.1, on the reverse strand, counting down.
TTGTTTGATGACAATGGTGCAATTAATATGGTGAACGTCGCTAACCGTTATGGCGAAGTTCACTTGTTTGTGGTGCGTGGAGTGGATGAAGCAGAAGTAGTGGACAATATAGTAGAAAGTGAAGGTGGTGTCCATGAACCTTTAAAGAGTGGTAACAGTAGTTATGTTAGCGATGCAATAGAAGGTGAGAAAGAGGGTGAAGGTGTTGAGAAAGACAAAAGGCTAACAATGAGGTTGGAGTTGAACCTGTACGTTAATGTGAGGTACTATTGGGTATTAAGATTGTAGTAAGGGAGGTTGTAGTTAAAGGTTTAGGAAATTGTCAAGTTGAAGTTGGAGGTGAGGTTGTCAGTGAAGGTTTAGGAAACTCTCAGGTTGAAGTTGGAGGTGAGGATGTGGGTGAAGATTTAGGAAACTCTCCAGTTGAAGTTGGAGGCGAGGTTGTGGGTGAAGGTGTAGGAAACTCTCTAGTTGAAGTTGGAGGTGAGGCTGTGGATGAAAGTGTAGGAAACTTTCCAATTGAATTTGGAGGTGAGGTTGTGGGTGAAGTTGTAGGAAACTCTCTAGTTGAAGTTGGAGGTGAGGCTATGGGTGAAGGTGTAGGAAAATCTCCAGTTGAAGTTAGAGGCGAGGTTGTGGGTGAAGGTGTAGGAAACTCTAATGTTGAAGTTCGATGTGAGGTTGATGATGAAAGAGAGACTGACACTAAGATGGAGGTGCATAGATTGATTATGAGGGAGATTTTGTTACTGATATTGATGATGAGGATTGGGGTTCAAATAATAAAGGCCTACATGATGTTCAAATAATTGTTGATTTTGGTGTTCAATAATATGTTGAAGGTATGGTGGAAGTTGAACTTGGTGCAAAAGAAGCAAACAACGATGAAGACATGGAAAGGGTTACTAATGAGAGCCCCCAAGTGAACACTGAGAACAGAGGTCTCTCTGATAATGATTAGCAGTCAAAAGAGTTGTTTAGTTGTGAGGGTAGTGACAGTGACAATGAGAAAGATGGGATTGGCAGTTGTGGTCCATTTGAGACATTTTCCAAACCAAAATCTATGACAGATTACAAATATTAAGTGGGAACAACATTCGTAGATAAGGGTCAATTTGTGGATGGTGTAAAGTCAAAAAGTATGGTGATATATGCCCTAAGATTCGGACTAGACTAACAAAAGAATCAGAAAAAAACAAAATATTGGCTCCCAAGGTATATACATTGCCATATCTATTTATTATTTTCAATCTAGACAATTATACTCATGTATGTATTATCTTGGTGTAGTTGGTCAAGTGATAAATTGTTTGAAGTTAGGCATGTGTCACTAATATGGGACAAGTACACCGTCAATATAAAGACTCAAGAGTTCAGCTATAGAAAATGGATTATCTATGGGATCCTATGTTGCCATGCAATTGTTGCCATGAACTTTCTCAATTTAAAGGCAGAAGATTACATTCCTTATTGGTTCAAACGTTCAACATATGAAGAGATTTACAACTCCATAATCTTCCCTGTCAATGGTCATCTTTTCTGGGAAACAATTGCCTTCCTTGATGTCTTATCTCCACATAAAAGAAGGTTGTCAAGGAGACAAAAGAAGAAAAGAAGGTTAGAGGCTTGGGAACAAAAGAAAGATAACACCCAATTAAAAAAGGGTGACCATAAAAAAAGTTGTTCAATTTGTCGAGAACTTGACCATAAGAGAAATACTTGTCTAACACTCCCTTAGCAAGGTTGTGAAGAACACCCCTTTGTAACATCTGAACAACCAACTAAAGCATCCCAACCTACTTCGGTTGCGACACCAGGATCCACTACGCTAGCACCACCACCCAATGCAGTAGCAGAACCAACTCAACCACCACCACCAAGTGCAGATGCAGCACTAATAACCACTTCATCACCAACACTAAGTGCAACACCAGCACCAACACCTACTCCACCTCCAACACCAAGTGCAGCACTAACACCCACTTCACCTCCACCACGAAGTGCAACACCTCAATTGTCATATGACATCAGAAAGATGAGGCCAAAATTTCAAATATGAAGGCCACATCCATGATTGGCACTTTTTAATTATAAACTTGGGAATTATGTAGTGTCGTACTTTAGTGGAACTTGAATTTGTGAATTTGGAATGTATTTTGACAAACACATATGTTTGGTATTAATGATCTTTATTTTGTCCAATTTTGGCTTCTTTTGGTATACTTTTAGCAACATCAATTTAATTTGGTGGCCATTTTTACGTTGAATTACTAACGTCTGGAACATACATGTAAAATTGTAGTACCAAAAGGACCAAAATGATTTTTTTTACCTAATTTAGGACTTCAGTGAACATTACATGATACCAAAACCAAACTCAATCATTCGTCAATAACATTACAACCACTGCAATCATCCATGGGACCTTTAATTGAAACAACTGAAACACCCCAAGGGAATTACAATCAATTACACCCCATGGGAATTACAACCCATCAAAAACACTATGTTCAATACAACCACAAAGAATGTCACAACTAATGATAATTGCACTTGTTTCTTCCAAACCCTAAATGATTTCTCCAAACCAGAGATCTTCATCCTTTGCCTAACAATAATGGCATCTCTATCATCAACACCATCTTTATAGTGCCATTTGAAAAAATTACACCCACCACATCTTCACTTCATCTTTGTTATTGAGAAAAAAAAAATAGAAAACGTATTCAAATACCATAAACACCTTCAATTTAAACCTCATATTAAAATACTGAAATAAACCTTGAAGTTCAAACAGGCCCAAAATTGTTTACCCTAGTTCTTTGCTATTCTTGTTGTTCACACAACTACAAGCTCTCCGCAATCGCAAATGGGTGGTACGCTGTAACAGATTCAGTAATGAGTAATGCTAACAAAGAACGTGAGCTGGATAATTTAGAGACAAGGCAAAGTAGTAAAAATGATGGTCAACAAAAGAATAAACAGCTGGCACAAGATCCAAGGCACATGGGAGTGCATAAGAGTGGAAGGAAGAAAATAACAAATTCTCTGCTGCAAGATTTTGTGGCACCATGATAGAAATAGGGCAACAAAATAGGGAGAGAGGGGGCGAATAGAATTTTTCCTCTCTGATTGTCTGTTTCTTTCTCTGCTAGTCATTTCTTTTTTTTCTCAGTCTTATGTTTCTAAATCTGTACTAGCTAATAGCTGATGAAGCTATATCTTTCTTCTTATACATTATAAGAAACCCATTACCATAGTACACGTGCAGATTATCTTTTGGAATCTATCTGTTCTTCACTTTACAAGGGTGCTTCATTGGTGCTTTCATTGTCCCCATGGCTGACAACACGCGTTTGAAAGAGCTTCAAAATGATATGAAGAAACTACTAGAGATGATGAATACTCGAGATCTCGAAGCTCGTAAACGTGATGAGGAGCACACCAAGCGTTTCGAACACTTGGAGTTGGCTATTGCGAATCTTTACACACAAAAGTCCCATGCTGAGACGAGCTCGGTTACAGAACAGCCCCAAATCCAACCTTTTCATGTCCGCAATGTTAAACTCGATTTCCCACGTTTTGACGGTACTGAAGTTTTGTATAGGATTTTTAAAGCGAAACATGTAAGATCTGGGAATAATTAATTAATTAATAAATGCGGGAGGAAGACGTCTTTATGACATTAATTGTTGTTTAATGTGATGTGGAATAGTACTAGCTCAAGTGGTTGAGAGTACTTGGTTTGTGTGAGAGGACTTGGGTTCGAGTCCTATGTATGCCAAATATGTGTTGTTGTTTTATGCTTTATTTTAATAATATGTAAGAGTGTGGAATTTGAAATGTAAACTTATGTTAAATGTGTATATTATCAAATGTGGTTTGGCATAGTGGTTGTGTTATGGCCTTATGAGTGGAAGGTCATGGGTTCAAACCTTGGTGGGCAAAGAATAAGCTTTATTTTTGCTAACTATTAGTTGTGATATAGATACTGAATTGAGTGTGCAAAGGCTGAAGCAAGAGGGAGGTTTGTGCATGATTCGTGTATGATGCATAATTTTTGTGATTAGAGGGAGGGTTTTGGTATGGAATGGGTAGAGATGATTTAATCTCGAGTTGGGTAATATGAATGGATGATATAGGACCTGTTCTGATGTTTGTGGTCTTTATTTGTGCTTGGTAATACTTTAATCGTGTTTTGGTATCGTTGGTGGTGCAAATTGGGCAAAGTTGGATGATTTTTGTGCGTGTACAGAGGCTAAACCCTGCAAGTCTCGCCCAAGCGAGTCCATCTCGCCTAAGCGAGAATTGCAAAGCTACTCTTCTGATTTAAAGGTCTTGTAGCTCGTTTAGGCGAGCTGTGTTATTGTTGAGCGAGTGACACTCTCGCTTAGGCGAGAGTGGCTCGCCTAAGCGAGATAATAAGGAAGTGTGCTCATGTTGAGCGCAATTTCTCGTCCAGGCGAGGTTTTTGTGGGTTTTGAACGAACTAGGGTCTCGCTCAGGCGAGATGGCCTCGCCTAAGCGAGATACCGTGGCTATATGTGGTGCTTTGGTTGTAGTTTAGCCCAAGCGAGTCTGAAATTGGTGTTTGGGCGAGAGATGGTCTCGCCTAGGCGAGGGGATCTCGCCTAAGCGAGATGACGTGATTTTGTGGATGTTTTAAGCTCGCCCAAGCGAGGTGAACTAGCCTAAGCGAAGCAGAGGGCTTAGCTTGGGCGAGAGGCTCTGGCTTGGGCAAGATTATGTGGATTTCTCATGTTTGAATGATCTTGTGTGTGTGGAATGACTACTTTTCTTAAGTATATGAAGTATATGCATGTGTTGTGGTGTGTGGGCTTGAAGGACTAAGTCCGTTAGGGATCTGGGATGTGCTCGATGGTTGGACACATGATGGGCATGGAACTGGTTGAGTTCCCGTCGGCTACTAATGGGCGAGGAGTCCTTAGTATGGTGATTGCATGTGTCGGGCGCACGATGGGCAAGGAATTGTGATGTTCCCGTCGGCTACTATTGGGCGAGGAGTCCATAGTATGGTGATTGCGTGCATGTTAGGGTCCAAGTGTGAAACTTGGATGTTTACTACAGACGAGGAGTCTGTAGGGCAGGACTATGAGCGGGATAGGCTCATAGGGTTGGATCACGAATGAGTTAGTTTCGTGGGAGCACAGGGGAGTCCCAAGACTTAGTTCATGCATATGACCCATGAAGGACTATGAGGTCATGGTTTGGGTGATTTGGAAATTATGAAGTTAAATATGTTAATTTGGGTTGGGAAATATATTTATATTCATGTTTTGTTTATATATATTGTGCATAGCTCACCCTTTCTGTGTGTGTGTGGCGATGATCGGATAACTTGTTATCCGGGAGCAGATGATGTGACAGGTGAGCCAAGAGCTACTTAGAGACGAAGAGCAGGGTCTACCTGGGGCTTTGAAAGGATTTTCATTTAAAGGATTTTGATGTAATTTATAATTATGTTGAACTTTTGTAGATTTTGTATTAAAGTAATCGCGAATATTTGCGTTATGCTGCAATTAATGTTTTTAAATTTCCCGCATTTTTGGGAAATAGTTATAATCAATGTGGTATTTATTTTAAATTGGAAATTTTATTTATTTAATATCAGTAATATTCCTTAGGGATGTTACAAAACAGTTCTTTGATTATTACAAAACTGCGGAAGAGCAACGTTTAATTATTGCAGCAGTGCACATGGACAAGGATGTTGTTCCTTGGTTCCAAATGAGGCTTAAAACAGATCCATTTCAAACTTGGAAAGGATTTTTGCGCGCTTTGGAGCTGGAGTTTGGCCCTTCCTCGTATGCATGTCCTCGGTCATCCCTTTTTAAACTATGCCAAACGAATTCTGTTAATCAATACTATGCAGAATTTGCAGCTTTAGCCAATCGCGTTACAGGTTTAACGACAGATGCGTTGTTGGATTGCTTCTTGAGTGGTTTGAAACCAGATTTACGCCGTGATGTTCTTGCTTTAGGTCTGGAATCCATTCTCAAGGCCATATCTCTGGCTCGATTGTTTGAGGAGAAATATGTTAAGAAGCCATATCATTACTTTACACCCAACCATTCCAAACCTCAGCCCTTGACAGCCACCACCACCCAAACGACTGGCCCAAACACATTACCACCCTTATTACCCACACCCTCGGTTAAACCTTTTTCCCACCTTTCAAAGCCAACAATGTTAAGAGAATCACTACTGCAAAAATGCAAATCCACAGAGAAAAGGGGCTTTGTTTCACATGTGATGAGAAGTTCACCCCAACTCATAAATGTCCCAACAAATATATGTTTTTGCTCCAAACTGACGATCAAGAAGGTGCAGATCCGGACCCTGATCCCCCGAATAGTGCCATAGTTAATGAATCAGAGCTAAACGCGTACCATCATCTGTCGTATAATGCATTAAAAGGAGCCAATGGTCTGGGCACCATTAAGTTTCAAGGCCAAATCCAAGGGGTCAACCTCCAAATCCTATTGGATAGTGGCAGTAATGACAACTTTATTCAGCCACGTATTGCTCACTTCTTACAACTACCGATAGAGCCTACTCCTCAATTTCAAGTTATGGTTGGGAATGGAAATGTGTTAAAGGCGGAAGGTTGTGTCAGACAATTGCAAGTTAAAGTGCAAAATCAAGTCCTAGAATTATCTGTTGTGTTATTACTGATTGCGGGTGTCGACCTAGTTTTGAGTGCTTTTTGGTTTGCGACTCTTGGGCCTCATGTAGCTGATTATAGTTCTTTGACCCTTAAATTCATGATGTAGGGGAAATTTGTGACCTTGCAAGGAGAGCAACATACGGAAGCCCAGCAAGCAGAATTCCATCAATTTAAGAGGCTTGTCCACACACACTCCATTGCAGAAGTTTTTATGATGCACTGGCACATGTCAGATTCTATTGATGAGGAATTCCAACAACTCCTCTCAGATATTCCGACCGAATTAGCCTTATTACTACGCTAATGCAGTATTGTGTTTACTAAACCAAGGGGCCTTCCCCCTAATAGGCAGCAGAACCATGCCATTCCTTTGATTCCAGGCTCAGCCCCAATTAAGGTTAAACCCTATCGGTATCCCCATAGCCAAAAGACACAAATTGAGATAATGGTACAAGATATGTTGCATGATGGCCTCATTCAGCCCAGTACAAGCCCTTTCTCTTCTCCAATTATTTTGGTGAAAAAAAAGGATGGGACTTGGAGATTTTGTACTGATTACCGGGCTTTAAATGCAATCACAATTAAAGACAACTTTCCCATACCCACAGTCGATGAATTATTGGACGAATTGTGTGGCGCTCATTATTTCTCTAAGCTGGATTTGTGGTCTGGCTATCACCAAATATTGATGCAACCTGAGGATAGGATGAAAATGGCTTTCCGGACTCATCATGGGCACTGTGAATGGTTAGTAATGCCATTTGGGCTCACCAATGCCCCAACTACATTTCAAGCCTCATGAATCAGGTTTTTCAACAGCATGTCAGAAAATATAGTTTTGTTTTTTTTTTATGATATTTTGGTCTATAGCCCCTATTGGGCTTCACACTTATGACACCTTGAATCTGTTTTACAAGTACTCCAGTTGCATCAATTATTTGCTCGACTATCTAAATGTTCGTTTGGGTTGACCGAAGTAGATTATTTGGGGCACACTATCACTGGAACAGGTGTTACTATGGAAAAAACTAAGGTGGAAGCAATCTTACACTGGCCAGCACCTTGTAATGTTAAACAACTGAGGGGATTTTTGGGCCTCACGGGGTACTACAGAAAGTTTATCCGAGGCTATGCTACTATTGCTTCATCTTTGACAAATTTGTTAAAGAAGGACGAGTTTTGTTGGACTATAGTAGCTCAAGATGCCTTTGCTAAATTACAGTTTGCTATTACTCATGCTCGAGTGCTGGCTCTCCCAAATTTTTCCCAGCCATTTATACTTGAAACGGATGCCTCGAGTATAGGAATTGGAGCCATTTTGAGTCAACAACAACACCCTATTGCTTATTTCTCCAAAAAGTTGTCTTCTCGGATGCAGAATCAGTCAGCATATGCCAGGGAGATGTATGTCATCACTGAAGCATTAGCCAAGTTCTACCATTATTTGTTGGGTCATCAATTCATTATTCGCACAGATCAACAAAGCCTCCAACATTTGACTGATCAATCCTTTCAAACCCCAGAACAACAAAAATGGTTGTATAAATTTCTGGGCTTTGATTTTAAAATTGAGTACAAACCGGGAAAGGAGAATGTGGTTGTGGATTCTCTATCTCGTTCGTTTTTATTGGCATGGTCTGAAACCAAATCTGACTTTCTCGATAAAGTCAAGGCAGTTGTGCTAAATGATGGTGAAGTTAGTAAACAATTGCAACTATGCTTGGCTAATCAACACACCGACCCTCACTTTTCCATTAAAGATGAACTATTGTATTGGAAGAAACGATTAGTGATTCCCACTAATGCATCCTTAATTAAGGATATATTGAAAGAGTTTCACAGTTCGCCCATTGGGGGACATGCAAGGATTGTTCGAACCACGACAAGAATTAAAAGAGAATTCTATTGGCCAAGGATGCAAAAGGATATTCGACAATTTGTTCAACACTGTGTTATCTGTCAGTAGGCGAAATCGATGAACACGTCCCTTGTAGGGCTACTTCAACCCTTGCCCATCCCAAATCTGATATGGGAAGATGTGGCGATGGACTTTATCACTAGATTACCAACTTCTTTTGGATACTCAGTTATAATGGTGGTAGTTGATCAACTCTCAAAATATGCACATTTTTCAACGTTGACAGCGAATTATAATAGCAAGAAGGTGGCTGAGGTGTTTATGTTAAATATTGTGAAACTTCACGGTATGCCCAAATCCATAGTTTTCGATCGAGATAAAGTATTTATGAGTCAATTTTGGCAACATTTGTTCACAGCCCAAGGGACTACACTAGCCATGTTATCAGCATATCATCCACAATCTGATGGTCAATCAAAGGTATTGAATAAATGTTTGGAAATGTACATTCATTGTTTTACCTTTCAAAATCCTAAGAGTTGCTTCAAGGTTTTAGCCTGGGTGGAGTATTGGTACAATACAGCTTATCATGGCAGTTTGGGAATGACCCCGTTCAAAGCAGTCTATGGCAAAGATCCCCCGACGTTAGCTAAGTATAATCAGGATGCTCTAGATCCACCCGATTTGCAAGAATTGTTGCAACAGTGGGATACAATTATGGCACAGCTGAAACTGAACTTAACGCGAGCTCAAGCTTATATGAAACTCCAAGCGGATAAAAAGCACACCCACCTGGAATTCAACATTGGAGATATGGTCTTAGTGAAACTCCAGCCATACAGGCAATTGTCAGTCTCGCAAAAGAAAAACAACAAGTTAGGCATGCGTTATTTTGGCCCTTTCAAGGTGTTACAAAAGGTGGGCTCTGTGGCCTACAAACTGCAGTTACCCGAGTCAACTAAAATCCATCCAGTTCTTCATGTATCTTTGTTGAAACCTTTTAAAGGGGACCACTCCAATCCGTATGTTCCTTTATCATTGATAACAAGTGAGGACGACCCAGTTCTGCAACTGATTGCGATCTTACATTCTATAGTGATTTTGAGAGGTGGGGAGCATATTTCCCAAGTATTCGTCAAATGGGAGGGTCTAAAAGACTATGAGGCCACTTGGGAGGATCTGGCAGTGATGCAGCAGAATTATCCAAATCTTAACCTCGAGGACAAGGTTCTTTGGAAAGAAGGGGGCAATGAAACAGATTCAGTAATGAGTAATGCTAACAAAGAACGTGAGCTGGATAATTTAGAGACAGGGCAAAGTAGTAAAAATGATGGTCAACAAAAGAATAAACAACTGGCACAAGATCCAAGGCACATGGGAGTGTGTAAGAGTGGAAGGAAGAAAATAACAAATTCTCTACTGCAAGATTTTGTGGCACCATGATAGAAATAGGGCAGCAGAATAAGGAGAGAGGGGGCAGATAGAATTTTTCCTCTCTGATTGTCTGTTTCTTTCTCTGCTAGTCATTTCTTTTTTTTCTCAGTCTTATGTTTCTGAATCTGTACTAGCTAATAGCTGATGAAGCTATAGCTTTCTTCTTATACATTGTAAGAAACCCATCACCATAATACAAGTGCAGATTATCTTTTGGAATCTATCTTTTCTTCACTTTACAAGGGTGCTTCATACGCCTAAAACCTTATAACCACCACCATGGCATGAATCGCAAAAAACCCAACTATTCTAAGAAGAAAATGATGCCTCACGAGACATACCTTTTCAACAGAAGGAGGATGGCAACCAAATTCTTCAAGTAGAACAAGCCCTTAATTGCTCCACATGTGTACAAATGAAAACCATATCCCTTTTCAAGTTCAACATCTATTGTATACACATCAAAACGGCCACGTTAATCTATAGTGCACCACATCACAAGAACAATCCACCATATACACTATTATGTTATCGATTTTAATGGTGTTAAATAAAAAGACTTAATTGAATGATATTTATGAAATTTATGACCAAATTGAACACAATTCCTAAATTGGGACCAAATTGAAAAAACTTAATCAAAATTAAGACCAAATGACTATTTAAGGCTTTAAACTATTAAACTAGTATTATTAAAATCATAGTTAAATGTTATTGTTATCGTTCATAAAAAAAATTCAAACTATACCAAAGAATTTTCAAAATTATGTAATAATAACATTTTTTATGAGGAATTGTGAAATAACTAAAAAAAATTATAATTTTTTAGCTAATAATAACTAGAAACACACACTTCTAATTCAAAATCGATCATTTTCTTTGAGCTTAAATATGTTTTTAAAGATTTATACATGAAGTTTTTTATTTTCTACAATATTTTATTACCTTTTGTATTTAAATGTTTTATACTTTTTGTTTTTATCATTGATTATAACTAATTTAAAGTTAAAAATTAAAAAAATATTAATTATAGCATATCTAAAACAAATTAGTTTAGAGGTGGTAAAAATTATTTTTTAATGTTCATAGTGATTATTCTAGATACACCAAAGTATACTTAATCAAATATAAGGATGAAATCTTTAATTTTTTTTTTTTAACTTATAAAGCGAAAGTAGAAAATCAATTAAAAATAAATAAAAGGATTAGATCGGAGGTAATGAATATCTATTATGTAATGACTATTGTGTTAAAGAAGGTATTATATAATGATTATTGTGTTTGAAACATCAAATAAACTTAATAAAATTTGATTCAAAAGACTAAATCAACGCATTTATAGAGAGGAATGACTAAATTGGTTTAACATTTCCAAGAGGGACTAATTTCAATTTTCACTAAAAGTTAAAGGAAAAAAACATATTTAATCTTAATTTTGTGTATGTATGATACCATGAAGTCTTAATATGTATTTATCGTCTTATTGTTCTTTGTGTTATAATCAAAACTATCTTATCTCTTATTATGTGAATCAAACCATTAGGATCTCAACAAAGAAATGTTTGTTTTGCATTTCTTAATTTCTTTAAATATCAAATGTTTATTTAAAAAGGTTTTTCGAACATTGTTTAAAATGATATCTTTCCTGTTTGAAAAACATAACCCTTTGGAACTAAAGATGACAAATAAACCTGTCCTTGTGGGTATTGTCCAAACCCGTCCCCGTTTGGACAGGAAATCCCGCATTGACTGGGTATGGATATGGGTATGGGCATGGGGAATCTGCAACTTTTTCAATTGGATATGGGCATGGGTATGAGGATGTACATATCCCCGTCATAATACTTGTCCCCGCCATATCTCCGTCTCCGTTTAAATTATGAAAATATTCATAATTAATTAAGTAACCATATATATATATATATATATATATATATACTTTCTATTTTTTATTTCTTCTAATTATTTGGTTTGTCATGAAATCCATTCGCATCTCCAATATATTTTTCATCTTATCATAAATTTTATGTAATTATGTTAAAATGATGAATATGAATTAAAAAAAAATTATGTCTCACATTTGAATATTTTTATTATTTTTTAATATTTTTATTTATTGTACATTTTCCTTTCACATGAGAATGTTTAATACTCTCAATTTAAGTATTTAATAGCATAAACATTTCATTTACTAGGTAATATAAAAAAAATTCTTTACTTATTATTATTAATTTTTGTTTCATTTGAAGAACTTTTGTTTCGCTAAAACAATTCTCGTTAAAACCATTGAGTATGTATGTTGATATTTGAAAAGTTTTCTTAGATCTTTAAGGTATTTTTCATCTTATCATACCCTTAATTATACATTTGTTTTCCTTTGTGCGATTTCTTTCAATAGTCTCTCAAATAGTTTCTAAGACACACATTTGTTAATTTTTTAATATTTTTATTTATTGTTTATTTTCATCATGCACAATATTATTTCAATATATTTTATCTAATTATTTTTTATTTTCTAACTCATTATCAATAATAATGTAATTTTTCACTATAATTGTATAAATAAATTTTATTTACTACAATATAAAAATTTAATGTAATTACCATGAATTTTTTTTTTATCACCATCCAACAAACATTGAAGTTCAATAGATACAAGATCTATGTCAAAATTTTATTATTATGTTTATTATTTGTTCTTTGCATCATTTTGATCAAGTGATGTATTATAACTTTTATTAGTGTATTAAAAAAGATTCATTAGAATTTTAAAAATTGAAGTAAACAAACACTTAAAATATATTTTAATTTGAATATTTGTTTTCCTTTATATTTTTAAATTTTATCAACTAGATTTCATTAATTTTTGCAGTTTGCAAATTTAATAAATATTTTGATTTTCATGAAATTTTATTTGGTATTCTAATATAAAATGTAAACAATTATAATTTATTTCAAAGTATTTAATATCGAAGAAACAATCATCCTCTAATATTGAATATTTGATAATATTATGTTTCCTTTACCGAGATTTTTTATCATTTTATAAAAATTAATATTGGAGTAGTAAGAAAACGGGTACAGGTATGGCAACGGGACGGGGCGGGCACGGGTTTCGCTATCCCATACCCATCCCCGTAAAAAAATTCATCCCCATACCCAAACCCAACGGGTATTAAACTTTTGACCCATCCCCATCCCCACCGGGTAACAGGTATAATCTCGTACCCATACCCATACCCATTTTCTTACTATTTCAATATTAATTTTAATTAATTTTTATAAAATAATAAAAAAATTATGATAAAGGAAACATAATATTATCAAATATTCAATATTAGAATGATGATTGTTTCTTCGATATTAAATACTTTAAAATAAATTATAATTGTTTACATTTTATATTATAATACCAAATAAAATTTCATGAGAACTAAAACAATTACTAAATTTGCAAACATTAATAAAACATAATTGATAAAATTTAAAAATATTTTTTAAAAAATATAAAAGAAAAACAAATATTCAAATTAAAATATATTTTAAATATTTGTTTACTTCAATCTTTTAAATTCTAATAAATCTTTTTTTTTATACACTAATAAAAGTTATAATACATCATTTGATCAAAATGATACAAAGAACATAATTGATATTTTAAATGTTTGTTTACTTCAATCTTTTAAGTTCTAATAAATCTCTTTTTTATACAATAATAAAAGTTATAATACATCATTTCATCAAAATGATACAAAGAACAAATAATAATCATAATAAAAGCTTAAAATAAATTATAATTGTTTACATTTTAGATTATAATACCAAATAAAATTTCATCAGAACCAACACATTTATCAAATTTACAAACATTAATGAAACCTAGTTGATAATATTTAAAAATATTTAAAAAAAATATAAACGAAAAACAAATATTCAAATTAAAATATATTTTAAATGTTTGTTTACTTCAATCTTTTAAATTCTAATGAATCTCTTTTTTATACACTAATAAAAGTTATAATACATCATTTGATCAAAATGATACAAAAAAATAATAATAATCATAATAAAAGTTTAAAATAAATTATAATTTTTTACATCTTAGATTATAATACCAAATAAAATTTCATGAGAACCAACACATTTATTAAATTTGCAAACATTAATGAAACCTAGTTGATAAAATTTAAAAATATTTTTTAAAAAATATAAAAGAAAAACAAATATTCAAATTAAAATATATTTTAAATATTTGTTTACTTCAATCTTTTAAATTCTAATAAATCTTTTTTTTATACACTAATAAAAGTTATAATACATCATTTGATCAAAATGATACAAAGAACATAATTGATATTTTAAATGTTTGTTTACTTCAATCTTTTAAGTTCTAATAAATCTCTTTTTTATACAATAATAAAAGTTATAATACATCATTTGATCAAAATGATACAAAGAACAAATAATAATCATAATAAAAGCTTAAAATAAATTATAATTGTTTACATTTTAGATTATAATACCAAATAAAATTTCATCAGAACCAACACATTTATCAAATTTACAAACATTAATGAAACCTAGTTGATAATATTTAAAAATATTTAAAAAAAATATAAACGAAAAACAAATATTCAAATTAAAATATATTTTAAATGTTTGTTTACTTCAATCTTTTAAATTCTAATGAATCTCTTTTTTATACACTAATAAAAGTTATAATACATCATTTGATCAAAATGATACAAAAAAATAATAATAATCATAATAAAAGTTTAAAATAAATTATAATTTTTTACATCTTAGATTATAATACCAAATAAAATTTCATGAGAACCAACACATTTATTAAATTTGCAAACATTAATGAAACCTAGTTGATAAAATTTAAAAATATTTTTAAAAAAATATAAAAGGAAAACAAATATTCAAATTAAAATATATTTGAAATGTTTGTTTACTTCAATCTTTTAAATTCTAATGAATCTCTTTTTTATACACTAATAAAAGTTATAGTACATTACTTAATCAAAATGATACAAAGAACAAATGAAAATCATAATAATAAAATTTTAACATAGATCTTGTATCTTTTGAACTTCAACTATGTTGGATGGTGATAAAAAAATATTATTGACAATTACATTAAATTTTTATATTGTAGTAAATAAAAGTTATTTATACAATTATAGTGACAAAATTACAGTATGATTAATAATGAGTTAAAAAATAAAAAATAATTAAATAAAATATATCGAAATAGTATTCTACATAATGAAAATAAACAAGAAATAAAAATATTAAAAAAATAATAAATGTTTACAAATAATTTGAGAGACTATTGAAAGAAATCGCACAAAGGAAAACAAATGTATAATTAAGGATATGATAAGTTGAAAAATATCTTAGAGATCTAAGAAAACTTTTCAAATATCAACATATATACTCAGTAGTTGAGAAATAACAAAAAGTATTTTAGTGAAATAAAAAAGTTATTCAAATGAAACAAAAACTAATAATAAGAATAATAAGTAAATGATTTTTTTTATATTACCTAGTAAATTTAATGTTTGTGCTATTAAATACTTAAATTGAGAGTATTAAACATTTTTATGTGAAAGAAAAATATACATTAAATAAAAATATTAAAAAATAATAGAAATATTCAAATGTGAGACATAACAAAATTTAATTAACATACATATTTTTAACATAATTACATAAAGATTATGATACAATGAAAAATATAATTGAAATGTGAATGAGTTTCATGACAAACCAAATAATTAGAATAAATAAAAAATAATATATATATATATATATATGGTTATTTAATTAATTAGGAATATTTTAATAATTTAAACGAGGACGGGTAATATGGCGGGGATATGTACATCCCCATACCCATCCCCATACCCAATTGAAAAAGTCGGGATTCCCCATACCCATACCCATACCCAGTCAATGCAGGGATTCCCTGTCAAAACGGGGACGGGTTCGGACAATACCCACGGGAACGGGTTTATTTGCCATCTCTAGGTACGAGGTTATACCCGTTACTCGGTGGGGATGGGGATGAGACAAAATTTTGATACCCGTTGAATTTGGGGGTGAGATGGAGATAGATTTTTTCTACGAGAATGGGTATGAGATAGCGAAATTCGTCCCCACCCCGCCCGTTGCCATCCCTATTTGGAGCTATTTGGTTAAAATTAATTTTATCAGAGAAAATATCCATCTTATTCCATTTATGTTATTCTTTAAATAAAAAAATCAATTGTGATTCATATCAATATAATAGATAAATCATCTAGTAAATACTAAAAAACAAATTAGAAAGTTCTAATAACTAAAATTCACAAAACTACATGTTAATAATAGATAAACCATCTAGTAAATATTAAAAAACAAATTAGAAGGTTCTAATAACTAATTTAGTTTTTATTATATTTATTATCATAAAGAAATTTACCGAAAAATACTTCAACATATCTAAACGAGTGCTCAATCGTAAATTAGTTTAGTTATTGGAAGCTCCTAAAGTGCATTACGGGCATGAAAGAAATGAAAGTTTTTTATTTATTATTCGCTTTTATATATTTCAATTATGAACCATACAGCTCATAATATTATTTAGGCTAGAACTATCCCATGAGAGTCTTGAATCTTACAACTTTCAAATACATTTATTTAAAATGTTTCATGTAGAATCATTCACTCCTGCCTCTCCTATTGGTTCTCTCGGAAACAAATTATCTGCAAAATTCAATAATTATAATGTTAATAAAACTAAATAAAATAAAGCATTTAATAATGATTATATAATAGAAAATAGATAGAATAATACGCTTTTGTCACGAGAATGCTGAAAACAGTCACAATTTGTTTTTTTTTTCTTTATAAATTCATGATAAACATAACGTTTTTACTGGAAAAATATTATTAAAAGAAAATAAATTTAAAAAAATGGGGGCAAACCTAATTCATATAAAACATTATAAAAAAGGCTTTTAACCATAACTACTAAAACAATCATAAAAACCAGAAATTAATATCTATTACGAAAGAAATAATAAAAAAAATCTTCTAAATAACATAGAAGAATACCTTTTGTAAGAACACTTAAATTTCATACCAGAATATTTAATTACGGTCTGAATTTAGACTTTGATAAAATTTTATAATTTCAAATGTTAAGATCTTTTAAAGAGAATTAGAATAGTTTTAGAAAAATGACCGACTGCAATTTAAAACTATTAATGGAGGTTTGGATGTTATAACCATCAATGAGTTGAAATATTATAAACCAAATAATTAAAAAATAGTTAGAAATAATTTCATATTAATTTACAATATCAATCCAATTTTACCACAAAACTTTTGAAATCCGAATAAATAAGACTTTCACACACTCGATTTGACAAATAGTGCATTTTTTTTAACTTTTATATCAACATATTATGTTTAATTGTAAAAAATAAACAAATTTGAATACCTGATTTCTGGTTATGATTACAACGGCAATATCCCTCAAAGCAAGTAACTACAGATGGACCGCATGGTAGAGAGCGAATATTGCGAAGACAATCCTTCTTTGTTTGGCATGGACATACAACTATAGCATCATCTTTTGTGACTGATTCCATTGAAATTGAATGACCTATAAAATAATTGCATGTTTTTATTATAGGTATGTACAAGAAAAATATAATATTCAGAAACCATACGATAAACAGAAAATAAATACCATAATAAACTTCTATTGCGAAAATTACAAATAAGAGTGCTAATATGAATGATTTCTTTGACATATCTTTCATGATGTTGCAAATTTTGAAATTCTGATGTTTGTTATAATAATTTGGTGATTATTGTTATATCAGAAGTTGGTCTCTTGATTATTTATAAGAAAAAAATGTGAAGTTCTTATTAAATGTAACATACTAAACGACAACGAAGTAGTAATGTAACCGGTGCAGTAATTTCGTAATAAATACAGTATTTAATATAGTTCAATTTCATGTTATTAAATATTAAATTAGTATAATAATTTTAACTTTATTGCCTCTTAAAGGTAAAACTTATTTAATGCAGTCTAATAATGTATTATACATAACCCTCGAGGAATAAACATCAAGTATTTTTAATGAATATATCAAATTTTAATAAGAATAATCAAAATATTACTTTTAATATGTCATATTTAAAGTATTGAAACATATCTTTTATTTACTTAATTTAATAAATAAATAGCTTAAAAAATAAAAATAGTTTATTAAATAATAATAAAAAAGCTTAATTTAAATATAATTATAGTCTTTTTTTTTGTATTTTGTCATTTATGTAACACTCTAAAAATTAAACCATCTATACTATAAACTAAATAAATGGTTTTTTCAAATCTAATTATAATAATAAATAATACAACCTAAATACACAAAAATATATACAAATATAAATATGTTTATATAAGGATATATATATATATATATATATATATATATATATATATATATATATATATATAAAAAGATGCATTTTAATTATCAAGTCTACACGCACTTTCATTTGAAATCTAGCATTTAAAAATTACATACCATATATAAATCTATACATAAAAAAATATATTAAATTACTCTTTTGGTCCCTCTATTTGTCAAAAAATTTCAGTTTGATCCTCAAGTTTTTCGTTGTCTCAATTTGGTCCTCATTTTCTGAAAAAATGATTCAATTTGGTCATCGCCGTTAATTTTGACCATACGGTGTTAAAGTCAATGCCACGTGTCAATTTTTGATTTTATTTTATTTTTTTAATTTTTTTGAATTTTTTTATTTTTTACACGTGTCACTTCACAATTGTGACACATGTCAAAATGACTCAATTTGGTCCCTATATTTGTTTTTAGTTTCAATTTAATCCCAATTTTTGTAAAAATGAAGCAACATTGTCCCTCCTTAGATTGACACTCAATTTAATCTTTATATAAAACTTATGATGATATTCTTAATAAAATTGACATTTTTATTAACTATTTGTAGAAATATTTTTAAACAATTTTTTTTTAGTTTTATTATTAAACAAAGTTAAACCCCAAACTTAATTTCAAAAATTAACAATTTTGTCATCTATAACTATATATAAAGAGGATTCCTTTTTTTGTGTCCACTTTTCATAATTCCAATTTTACCCTTTACAATGTAATCATTTGTTAAATTTTTAAAAATTAACGGTTACTTTTACAAGTTTTTATAAAACTATTTATTTATCTCTTTCTTCTTTTTTCTCCTATTCATCAATAATTATTTTTTCATATTTTCTCCGTACATTTCACTTTATTTTTATAAATATAATTTTATTTTGTTTATTAACTTAATAACATTACAATATCATCAACTACTAATATAATATCATGCATATTCAAAAAATGTGTACACACATAAGCGATAGCGCCTGTGTTTACTCTAGTCATATATAAAGACATCAAGTGTATCATATTATACAAACTTAGTGAAGATGAAAAATCAAATAACTTGTCACAGATAAGTTTAGAAACTAAATTTAAAGTTCAAAACAAAATCAAAGTCTAATGTTTTGTATAGAATTTAAAGTTAATTTAAAATATTTATAGAAATATTTAATAAAAACGTTAATTTTAGTAAGAATATCACCATAAGATTTATAAAAAATAAATTTAGTGTCAATTTAAGGATGGACAATATTACTTCAATTTTACAAAAATTGGGATTAAATTGAAATTAAAAACAAATATAGGGACCAAATTGAGTCATTTTGACACGTGACACAACTATGAAGTGACACATTTAAAAAATAAAATAAAAAATTTAAAATTTTTAAGAAATTCAAAAATTCAAAAAATTGAAAAAAAACCAAAAATTGACATGTGGCGTTGACTTTAATACCTTTTGGTCAAACTAACAATAAGGACCAAATTGAATCATTTTTAAGAAAATGAGAACCAAATTGAGACAACAAAAAACTTGAGGACCAAAATAAAATTTCTTGACAAATAGAGGGACCGAAAGAGTAATTTAACCTAAAAAAATATTCAACAAGCAAAATATCAACTAACATTCTGCAAAAGGCTTATATTAAGAATGTCTTACCAAAGATTAACTTATGATCCAATTTAAGATTTGGATTTACAAGTGAACCCAAACATCATGAAATCATATAAGTTCATTACAATCCATGTTGCACATTTGTATAGTGTAAAAATTCCCACCTCAACTTCTTACTACCTCAAATCATAGTTTATATGACTTAGTTCAACAGTGAAGCCACAAAATCTTTGTTACAACATGTGTCAATACTTAATACACAAATCAAACAAAAATTCACATATATAAACATAAAAAATAATTAGATATATAAACTAAAATTCGTTTTACATTTATGATAAACATTTAACTACAATCCATTAAAGAGATAAGAAGAAAAAAGAAAAAAATTATAAAAAAGAAGAAGACATTTTTTAGCTTGACTGAAAATATGTTCTCTTGAACAAAAATTTTCTTGCTTAGAGTGAAAATTTGGTAGTTTTAGAGGTTGAGTTGCAACGATATTTTCACTTGAACAAATGACATTAATGTGTTGCAAACATACGAGAATTGTTATTCAATACCTTCATTAGGTCTATAATTCTTCCCTACACCAACAAAATATACCTTTTACTTACAAATATTCATGACCTTGTGCAAATCTTTGATTGGTAATAAGTAACTATTATATTGAATATGTTACAAAAAAACAAGCGAAATTGATTGTTGTTATAGCCTTATAGTTGCCAACACATTTGCATCCTTAGTATGTAATGGCATTAATATAAACAATAATGGCATTAATATAAATAATGTCAAATAGCAAAAACATCCCATTGTGAAGAACAATCTTAGAATAACTAAAGAGATGGTAATTCAACCTTATTTTTCTAAACTACTATATTCACAACACCAAATATATTCAGTAATTATTTTATCATAATGTTATAATCCATTAGTCTTATAATCAATTTGCAATGTTAGATAGGTCAAACATTGCTTCAATTTCCTACAACTGAAAGTCAAGAGTTGCAAAGACATTGGATTTTGATAAAGGCTTCCAAGAAAAACACAATTATTGTAATTCATTATGATATATTTTAATCCTATATTAGTATTCCTCTGTTTCACCTTGAGTTTGATTTATTTTGTTCTCTTTTTTTGTTCTAATGATATATAGAGCCATTTCAGTAGTGATATGTATTCCAAAGCAGAACTCCAAGGTACAAACAATCTTGGGAGCTAAGCGTGATACTTCGAATCAAATCATGGGAGCTCTAGGAGTGTTCTCGTTGGACGTATAGGGCTCTAGGTGTCGAAGTGTAGCATTAGGTGCCTTCTAGTTGGCATTATGCGAAAATAAATTAAAATTTCAAGGAGTTTTGGTAGTTGGACGAGTTTGGGCTATTTAAAAATAATCTTGCAAAATTTTAAGGGTGTTTGACTATTTGTTTAATGTGTGTAACTATAATATGTATGAATTGTGTGACCATAGTAAGCGCAAATCCAAGGTGGATTTGACATATAATTCTTTTAGGTGTGCATTGAAGTAAGGATTCAGAAATGGAGGTTATCCTGATGCTCTACTAACCATTCAGACTTGTGTAAATGAGGGTTAGATGGTGAGAGTAGTAAGAAATCCTAATTGAAGAACGGTTATAGGGTTCATAGGACTGAGAGAGGATTGACCTTGTGTATGGTAGGGTGAAACCTAATGGAAATGGCTTTACGAAGTAGTACAGGTCACCACAAGTGCATAATTTCCAATGAATCAACATCAATGCATGTTATCTGGATGATTACGTCTAGAAAAGTCTTTTAATGTGTGGTATATAGTTTTATATATGTTTGAGATGTGGTGTGAAATGATATAACATAATTATTAATATATGACGATTCTTTTAAAAACATCTTACTCCATTTTATTTGTTAGTTTTGTTATGTTTTGTCTTTCTTCTTTTTGTAATGATCACATTTTTTGTGTGTGTGTAGAGGAAGATACAAGTGTCGACACACCTTTGGAGAATGAGGAACCAACAATCTGAGTATATAGGAAATAGTATTTTTCTCTTATGTATAGTTTTGTAATAGGATAGTGGGATAATAGTATAGTAGTTTAGAATGTGAGAACCTAGAAAATGGCTTTAGAGTTGTGGTGGTTTTATAAAAAAGAATACTATTGTTGAAGCCTAGTTAAAGGTGTAAATTATCAATAAGTGCATTGGTTCGATTATAGCACAAGAAGGTCGTATCAACAGGGATTTAGTTTGATAAAACAATAGTATATAATTTATTCAACTTTGTAATGGAATAATTGAAAAAGGTTTGAAATTTTGGAAACACGTTTGAATAAAGATAAGTGATGTTGATTAAGGTGTTGGGACTGAAACTTACCTTCTTTCATTCAATTGTACTACCCTTAATTCTCAATGAGTTAAGTCCTTTATTTTAGTTTTATTGGAAGTGCTCATAAATGTAATTCTAACTCCATTACTGTAGTATTAGACCCTAAGGATGTTAGACGCAAGGTGATTCTCACCTAGGTGGAGGAACATTTCCATTAACGAACAAGACTCTTTAAACAAACTAAAGTCGTAGATCCATCCTTGATATCTACCAAGCATTAGGAAATTTGATTAGATCAAACACTAAACAAGTTCCCACTACATTTAATGTTGATGAAGTATGATGAATGACCAAGTCATCAAAGAAATAAAAGCAAATCAAATAACCAACACATAAAACAAGAACATGATATATATTAAATCAAGTGCAGTACAAAGAGTTTAGAGAAGTTACATTCAATCCCAACTAGGAAGAAGTTAGTTGCTCATAATGATCTTTGCAGCAAGTAAATGGAGAATTTTTTCTCCTTCCACAGCTTCCTAAAGATGTTATGATATAAGCCTAAGATCTCTAGTGAGTTTCTCTCTAAATAGGTATACAAAATCAACATATAGAAACATAGGTATGCTCTGTTTTCATAGAAAAAGTAAGTGTTACTCTAACTCCAATCAAGTTGATCTGCTGTGAGGTTTCCTCCTTAGGTGGGTTTGCTTCCATGCTTGAGCATTTAACTTGGTGATTAACAATCAAGCTTTTCCTTCTCAAGTGGGTTTTCTCTTGAAGCTTAGTTGACATTCTTGAGCTTAAAGGTTTCTTCATGTGTGGCTTATATTTTGAATCTTCAAAATCCAACTTTTGTTGCTTAGTGTCAATTTTGGGGCTCAACACCAACTTCTAAATTTCCTTCATTTTATCTACAAAAATAGCACAATCAAATTCATTTCCACTTTTTATAACTTCTTTATTCCTCATTCTATAATTAAGCGCAAATGAGGTTGTTTTACTAAGATTTATGTCAAATTCATACAAGATAAGTATCTAAATGATATGTAATTTTACTTAAACTAGACACTTATCAACTACAATATATTATTAATAAAAGATTTAAACTATATAAAGGTTTCTAATAACTGAAATTCATTTTTATAAAACTACCATCTCTTTAAACCTTCCCTCTAGAATCCATATCTTCCTTTTCTTTTTGATTTCGACTCCAAACTTCATATGTTTGAAGATTAAGAACCGTATGAGTGCTTTTGGGGAAGATCTTTATGCAACATCTGAACAAAGAGTCTAATAGAGTAAGTTCTAGTTTTACCCTTTTTTAAGCATTTTAGCACATGGGTTGCATGTGAGTCTTAGAACTATACATGTGACTCAAGGTTGCTCTTGGTGAATCTTTGTTACTCTATGATCATGATGTAATGTTTATAACTTTTATTGGGGTTTTGATAGTTTGTTTAGGTCTTCTTGTGTGAATAGAGATCTAGAGAGCACACTTGAAAGCAAAGACAATTTAACCAAGGTAAGGGAAGCTAATCTTAACCTTTGCACATCTGAATTCCATTGTTTGATTTGGTTGTTTGGTTCTCTATATATTGATGGTTGAATTAGTTTATTAGTTTGGATTGATCTTGGTTGAATTAGGTGAGGAAATATATGATTGTGTGAAGTTGTGTTGATTGATGAAAGGATATATGATGTTGTGAATTTAGGGTTTATATATAGCACGATATCTTTAGTTCAAATGGGGCATTTTTATCAAATTGGTGTTGTTTATGACTTGTTCATGGAAGGAAAACTCTCAATTGAGGTAAAGATACTACTAATTATGCACATTTATGTGTATGTGTTATGCAGACTCGTTGGGCAACCCAATTATTCGTTGAGCAAGTGCCAAAATTGATTATGGAAAAGAGGCAAGGGATACATTCTCATTGGGCGAGCAATCCCTTCGCTGGATGTGTTGGTGACTTATTATGTATTTGTGGTTTTGGTTTGATCTTGGTATAAAAGAAATATAGTATATTATGAATGATAGATGTGTGTGACTAGAAATGTAAAGCAAGCCAACAAGATGAAATAATTTTTTTATATATATCTATCTATTTGTGTGTGTGTGGGTCGGTAGAGGTGTGTGTGGGGGGGGGGGGGGAGGGGTGAATGGGTCTAGGATTGAATATAGTACAATTTAAATATGGAAAGAACAATTTGAAAGAGATAGTAAAATTGTTCTCTTGGAGGAACAAATTAAAGCCTTAAAGAAAAGGGATGAAAAGGTCCAAAATAAGCTTGTCGCAATCAAAATCGCGACAGGACGACGAAACAAAAAAGAAACGAGTTTGAAAAAGAGATTGTGGAGTCGTCACCATAGTTTATTCTGGAAAATCATGAAGATTAAGCAAGTTTACGAAAAACTAGATTTTTGGGTTCAAGAGTTGATTACGCGTAGGGAAGGTGTTAGCACCTTGTAATGCCCGCCCGAGGGCGATACCTTTAACCAAACATGCAAAGTTGATGTGGTTTTCAAAATGTTAATTTTCCCTAAAAATAACAAGGCAAGAATATATAAAAGAAACAAAAATGTATTTTTGGTTTTTAGGCCCGACAAAGATTAACCTTGGTCCTACGTATTCCCATTCAAAACAAGAAATCAGGGTTACATAGTTCTTTAAAAGATATTTGGAAAACTATTTTTAAAATGATTTTGGATTTTTGGGAGATGAATCTGACAAGGACTGACCTTACTCCTACGTATCTCACAATGGAGAATCAATGATCACGTAGCTCTTTGAAATTTTATATTTTTGGTATTTTTTAATTACTTGAAAATATGTGTCATATGATGAGAATCATACACCAAAAATTGAAAGAGAAAATTATTTTTAATATTTTTGAAGATGAATGTCACATTGTGTGGATGATCGGACAAACACAAAAATATTTTTTGTTTTTTTTTCTCTATTTTTTATAATTTTTAAATGTTTTTTGTTGTTTTCTAGACAAAAAAACACCAGTATGAAAGGATGGAATTTAATTAAAACAGGGGGAAATATGGAATAAATGCATGGGGGTGCAAGCATAAATCAGTGGAGTGAAAAGGAAAAGGCTGAAAATAAAATGAGAATTGTGAAAAGTAAGCTGCAATCAAAGAATGAGGAGCAATGGTAAAATGGTGCAGGACATAAAAAGTAGGGGTGGAACGAGTAAACACAAACAGACCCAAAACAAAATTAACGCCAACAGAAAACATGATGTGTTGAGTTAACAATTATGGGGGTGTACGAAGTTAAAACTAAACAAGTGTGGCGTGAATGTAAATAGCACAAAACGTGGTGTTTGGAAGTCGCAAAGCAAGGGGAGTGGGAATAGCAGCAGAGGGTGCACAAACAAAATGGAAACAACCTAGATCAAATAAAAAGGGTGGCAACACAAAGAATGGTTAGGGGCAACCTTAACCCCCTTCCTCTTCAAAATAGAAACCATGAGGGTTTCTTATTCCCCCTCTCACGTGCGGAACAAACCAAAACTTGCACCATTTCGGTGGGATAGGGACGCCAGTGACGACTCTGATCACCACTAGAAGTTTCACCCGAGGCAACACGTCTATTTCTTCCTTCTTCCCCAACGCACGAGACCTTTTCTCTCATCATTGTCCACCAAAACACCACCTCCATCTTTACTTCACCATGCCACCACGTTGGCTTGTCATTAATGATAATCAATGTCGGAGACATCGACATCCTTTGCGATACTCAACGACATCGTTCTCGCGCAAGCATCGAAACCCAAACCCAATAGATCATCACCCCACTACAACCAGCCAAAGACGTCATCAGTGACACTGGTGTCCACCATGGACCTTGACGACGAGAGCCTAGAGACATGTGACCTTCACTCTTCCTGCTCCCAAGCGCGGTTCGAACTGCCTCCACACGAACACCTAGGGCCACTGCCATTAGTGTGCGTCCTTCGTTCAAAGCTCTGATTAGATTTGGGTGATTGGGGAAGATAAGATTTGAATGTTTGGTGCTGGAATGGGGTTCTAGTTCGATGTTAACTTGAATTGCAGAAATGAGATTGTAATAGAATCAATGGATTGTTTTTATTGATGATGAAGAATGAATGTGAATATACCTATTTAAAAAAGAAGTTTATTCTTTAATTTCTCATCAATATACCTATTTAAAAAATAAATTTAAGACTGAAAAATAATTTATCATAATATAATCAAAAGTTGAGAGATATAATTACTAAAAAAAACTATGATAATCAAGTTACATTTAAAAATCGACTATGAAAAATCACATATTACATTGTTTCTTCTTCTATATTAATAAAAAATAAATATACAAAAGGTCATAAGATAAAAAAATAGTGCTAAATGTTAAACAAAAAGTTTACTATTAAGTGAGACAAAAAAAATTAAATTTTTATTTATTTATTAATGGAAGAGAAGATATGAAAAAATAAGGACACAAATGATGAGTGTCTGTCTAACTTATTTTAGTAACAAAATAAATAGATAAATACATATGAGAGAAGAATACAACATATGAGAAACTCAAAAGACAATGGGAAAGAAAATAAAAAATATCTTAATAATTTTGTTTCTTTATATATTTGATTTTATTTTTTATTATTGACTATTGTACTTTATAAAATAAATAAAAAAATACTTAATTTAATTTTTATTAATTTTTTATTTTATTTAATTTAAAAAGATAGTTACAATTTTAAAAAAATAATGGAGGGGATGATGTGTGTACAGGCGGAGGAGAATAGAGTGGTGAGGGGATGATGTTGATGATGGCAACAAAGATTGAGGGTGAGGTGGTGAAATGATGCGTGACTAGTTGATGGTCCTTAATGGAGGTAAGGTGAGTCTTGAAGTTCAATGTGATGGTTCTTTAGAGATGAAGGTAGGTATGAGATGGTGGAAAAGAGTGAAATGGGTTGAATGTGATGGGATTTGTTTCGATTAAGCCAAAAGATGGAGAGATAGCAACAATGCAAGCTTACATAACAATATCGTGTGATACATTTGAATCATGTTTTTAACAGGTTAAATACAGTAAACACAATAGTATTATGTTCGTTCATGGTATTCTAGAATCATTCAAGGATCGAAGATATTGAAGGTGTAGTGCTTACCTTGGAGCTTCCTTCGCTTGTGCTAGTGCTTTGTGATTTTGGATCTTGTTTTCCTCGTCTTTGGCTCCAAGTTTGTGGTTCCTTTGTATTTCTCCTTATCACTTTGTTACTTCCTTCCCCCCTTATGTTCCTCTTGTACATTTGCAATCTTCAATTTTTTCTCCTCAAGAGTGTACTCAAAACTTGTGCTCTTATGATGCTTGGAAGTTCCCCACCGCCCTTTTTTTCGTTTTAGATTGCTCCTCTTATTACCATGCCACCTTTCCATCTCATCTCATGCGTATTATGTGAAAACTTTTGAAAATGAACAAAAGCAAGATGCATGTTTCCTTTTGCCAGTCCACCACAATTGTTGTCAATGTACAACTATGATATAGTTCTAGTGTTTCCTTTTTCATGCCATGACTCGTAAAGGGAGCATAAAAGAAGGCTGACAAATTTTCCTTGCATGAGAGAGGAAGGGTTTACAGAACTGCAATTACGTTGACTTGATTTCCACTTTTTTTCATTTTTCATTATATATATATATATATATATATATATATATATATATATATATATATATATATATATATATATATATATATATATATATATATATATTAAAAGAATAAAAAAACGAAATAAGAAAAAAAAAGAAATAAAATAAGACGAAAATTTAAATTAAAAAATAAAATAAGTTGAAATGAATATAAAATAGAATAAGATAATAATAATAATAATAATAATAATAATAATAATAATAAAAGCCATAAAATAAAAGTAAATTGAAATAAAAATAAAAACAAGATAAATTTAAAGTTGAAATAAGATAAAAAGTAAAAATAGAAATATATATTTATACTCAATTCAATATTCACTTTTTTTGTTTTTTTTTCTAATTATTTTTTGAATTAAATTTTTTATTTTTTACCCGGACGAAATTGTTGAAATTAAGCAGTGAAATGATTTGGACAAAAACCAAGAGGGACAGTGAATTGGGTTATTAATAAAATAAAGAGAATAGAGAAGAGAAAATTGCACAAGGTATTTATATTGGTTCGGATCAAAAGACCCTACATCCAGTTGTTAATCACTAAAAAATGAGATTAACTCAATCACTAAAATAAATCACAAACACAATCACATATAAGAAAGTTTAGGGTTTAAAAAACACCTTCCTTGAAATCTACAAGGGATGAACACCTCCTTTGAATCACACAAAGGATAATTGGCTTCTCCTAACAACAGCAGCAACACTCAATCACTCAAGATCCCACTTGATGAAAGTTATTGTTCTACCCACACTAGGTTTTTCAAAGTCTTCCCATAGAGAGTTCTCAAGTACTCAGACTTTTCTAACTTTTGTATTTTGAAATGAAAGCCTACCACTTTATTCATAGAAGCCTATTTAGAAATTAGGTTAAGAATTTGAAAGGTTAAGTTACAACTGCCATAGATAATTCGATTATCACATAAACTTTTCTGAAAATATTTTTCTCGTTGTGATAATCTATTATCAGCCAGTAAAATCTATTATCAACAGGTGATAATCAATTATCATAGAGGCTTTTCTCAAAAATTAGTTTTAATTGAGATAATCGATTATCACTAAGAATAATCGATTATTCCAGTGAGTTTTGCAAATAAATAAAATTGTCTTGGTGCTCTATTGCTTGGGTTTTTCCTTTTAACTCTTGACATACTAATTTAACCATTTTAAATAACATTCATATATTACAAGACCTAAACAACTAAACTCTTAAGTTTTCACTTAATCTCTTAAATTCAAGCTTCATGCATTCTTTAAGTCTTCAACATTTCTCCATAAGTCATCATCATCATAATCATCAAAACTCCTTATTGAAGGAAGATGTCCATCTTCTTCTTTTTGTCAACAGAAATTGGGTGTTTACAAAGCTCAAAAGTAGGAGTAATTCTAGAGTAAGAGGTTTAGGAGTGGTGCTTCAATGTATGAGGAAGATGAAGGGCTAAGATTAGGATACTATTATCAATAACATTCTCATATTACGAGACAAAGAAGATGCCCTACCCCTAGAGAATTAAGAGTTGGCTTGCCTTACTTTCAAGGCAAGGATGATGTTCATAACTGTCAAAATGAGTTGGAATTCGCGAGCCAACCTGGGCCACCACCGGTTTGGGTTGAATTTTTCTTACAAATTTTAATACAGGATAATTTTTTACCTGACCCACCTAGAACCTGGCTCACCCGGGTTTAACCCATGGTGAGTCGGATTGGCTCACCAACCCACAAATAAAATTTCATGCAAGTACTTTTTATTATGTTGGGCTTTGCATTTGGGTCAGGTTACATTGTTTTTTCTTGCCAATACATTAGTATTTTTGTGATTTTGGTTTGTAGTTGGAGTTTAACATCCTTCTGGATTACATTTGGATTCTATTGAAGTTTATTTAGATTTTAATCATAATCATTTTAGTTTTTTTAAGATTGAAGAAAAATAATGTATTTTTTTTTAATTAAGTGAGCTAGTGAGTCAACCCGTTTAACCCACCAACCCGATGTGGGTCAGAACGGGTTCAAATTTTTTTGGCTCACTAATATGTGAGCTAGGTTGGGTTAGTTCACTAAGTGGCTAACCTGTGGTAGGTCGAGCTGGGTCAGGCTAGGCCAAGTTACCCGTTTTGACAACTTTAATGATGTTGAAGCTTATTTGGATTGGGAGATGAAGGTTGAACAACTATATGCTTGCACTTAAGTTGGTGAAGAGAGGAAAGTGCCTCTTGCAAACCCTTTCCTTTCAAGGGTATGCAATGTGTTGGTGGACTATAGTCCAAGATATGCTTATAAGTAATGGGCCTCCAATTGAATATTGAAATGATCTGAAGTTAGTCCATAGGAGAATACATATTCCTTCCTACTTCAATAGGGAGCTTATGAACAAGCTCGAAAGACACCAACAAATGAACATGTTTGTAGAAGAATATAGGCAAAAAATGGAGTTATTTGTAATGAGGGTGTAAATAGTTAAAATATTATATTATTTGGTATATAACTATCTATTAAAGACTAATTAATATCGTAAATAATTGAATTTTAGATTATTAAAAAATTAATTAAAATATAAATAAATGTAATATATATAAATATATTTATTAAACTCTTGTTAATATATTTCTTTTAAAAAAAGTAAGAATAAATATTATAAAATATTAATAAAACTAATAATAGCATATATTGTTAATTAAAGTATAAAATAAATGAAAACTTAAATGTATTTCTATTGTAATTTTGACAGTATAAAACAAATACTAAAAAAATTATATTTTGATTAATGTTACGTTTTGAATAAATATTTATATATAGTTATATTATTTAGAAAAAAAATGGTGAATAGAGATTATAATTATACATTTAAACATTAATGGTATAAGTATATATCTTATTATTTATTTTCTGATTATGTACATACTTTAATTAATGCTTTTGAAAGAATTAAAATTTATATTATTAAATAATTAAATTATATATTATTAAAAAATTGAAGTGTATATTATTAAAAAAACTAGTATGTGACCCGTGCTTGCACGGGTCATTATTTTTTTTTCATAAAACAATAATATAATTACTATTATATTTATCTAAATAAATTTAAAAAATATATATTTAATTATTAAAAATATTTATAAATTATAGAATTAAGAGATTAAAATGTATTTATCAAAAATATTTAATATAATAATATTTTTATGATTAAAAAGACACTTATAATAATAATAACAATCATCATCAAAATAATAATAATAATAATAATAATAATAATAATAATTAACTAATGATAATAATAATAATATTTATACTAAAAATATTAATGTGAATATTAATATTAATACTAATATTAACAATAATAATTTATAACAATATATAAAAAAATACGTATATTTGTTCTCTTTCGTTTTTACAAATATAATAATAATAATGTAATATTTTGTATAATGATGAAAATAATAAAAATATAATACAACTAGTAATAATAATAATGATAAAAAAAATCAATACCATTGTAATAATATCCCGTAATAAATAATAATAATAATAATAATAATAATAATAATAATAATAATAATAATAATAATAATAATAATAATAATACAACTACAACTAATTATAATATTATCTTCAGCATACGCAATAATACTAATAATAATACTACCATAATGATAATAATATGTGATAAATAATACCACTATAATAATAATAATACAATAGTTACGTATAATAATATCATGTGCATGCGAAATAATACTAATAATAACAATAATAATACCATTATAATAATATCCCGTGATAAAAATAATAATACAATAGTCACATATATGTAAGGAGATACACTACATATCTTTAAGGAGATACACACTTTTAATGTTCTTTATTGTTTTTAGAATTTTATCCTCTTAATTAATATTTTTTAATACACAATAATAATAATAATAACAATAATAATACCACTATAATAATATCCCGTGATAAAAATAATAATACAATAGCCACATCTATGTAAGGAGATACACTACATATCTGTAAGGAGATACACATGTTTAATGTTCTTTTCTGTTTTTAGAGTTTTATCCTCTTAATTAATATTTTTTAAATTTAAATAATTATTTTATTTATAATAAAAAAAGTTATTTTTCAATTTTATTATTTTACTTATTTTATAACTAGTTATTGAATTTAAGTAATTACTCAAATATAAAGATAAATAAAAAAATTGCAAGTAATTGAAATAAAACGGGTAATAAATATATTAATATAAATGAAATAAAGTTGAAAATCTAGAAAATAAGAAATTGTATACACGAAATCATTTGGAATTTGAAGTATGGAAGAAATAATGTTTCCTTACATTAATTTCAAGTCCAGCCTCTGTTATAAATATTCAAACGATCTCTCTCTATTTACACAAATAGGGTTTCAAATTTCATCATCCGATATGTCAAAGGTTTGGTTCAAAATCGCTTTTTTGTTCGCCATCATTTTTGCCATGGAAGCCACTCATGGTGTGTATTTATTTTATGTTTATCTCTTCCATGTTACATGTAATATTTTCCTCATATATTCTTATATTAAAAGCATATAAAATATTTTTTGTAGGTCTTTCATTCTCAAGGATAGAAATAGAGAAGGGTGGAGTGGTAGATTCATCTCAATGTTTTACCAATCAAGATTGCATTCCCTTTAGTCCCTCTTTGAGTTGCAAGGGATTAAATGCGATTTGCAAAGATGGTGCTTGTGTTTGTGGATGAAAATTAATGCATTATCAAAATATGGGGTGTGATATTCATCATCTCAATGTTTCACATCCCACAACTATTGTGTATCAATAAAAGTGCTGAAATGAATTTAACTATGGTGTGAGACAACTAAATTATATCACCATTTTACTTATTTAAATTATATTCAACTATTTTAAATTACTTAAATTATATGAATTATTTCAGTTATTATCAATGAATATCTTATTTTAAAATATATCTTTTAATTTCATAAGTTATAGTTCAGTTCAGTTTAAATAGACCTATTTAAGAGTAATTTAGTCTTTATTAAAAACTAAATTTATATAATAATTAAAATAAAAACATTTAAATAATTCAGGTTTACAACTTTACATTTTCTCACTCATTTAATTCTAACTTGAGTTCAAGATCTTCTATTTGAGCGAAAATAACAATTAGAAATACAACTTTTGTGAAAATCTTTTTTTCCTAATTTGACACATAATAAGTCACACTTGCCTCGACACTTCCATGCTGTGAAGATAAAAAATATGAGATTGTTAATTATTTAGCACTACCTAAAATAAAATGAACATGTTTGAATTGATCAAGAAAAGCATAGCAGAAAAGACATAGTTGTTCTCGGATTTATTTTGTATCAATGTTTACTTTCTTGTTTTAACTATATGAATTAAATTATTAACTTAAATGCATACTATATATATATATATATATATATATATATATATATATATATATATATGTGTATGTATATGTATATAAAGTAGCTAACTAGTGTCAATAAAAATTGAAAGTGATAGTTTTTCTTTAGAAAGACAATTTTTTGTATGGAAAACGAAATCAAAGTTAATTGATTTTGTAGGGACTACAAAAATATGTATATATGTACACGGGTACTAATTTAATCTCCATGCTAAATATTCCTTTTTCTGGATTTACTCATTTTTTAAACTGACGTAAAACTTTTTAAATTATCTTCTCAAAAGAATGTTAGATTTTGTAATGTTTCTTTCAAAAGAAATGTTAATTTCGTTTCGAAAGGATTTTCTCATAAGAAATAGCCTTTTGTGAGATGCAACAATCAAAATTTAAAAGCAAGGACAACTCTTCCAACACATTTGTGGATTTCATATTGCATTTATATATATATATATATATATATATATATATATATATATATATATATATATATATATATATATATATATATATATATATTTGTAAAATGATATATTTTAATCTTCTTCCTCATCAATTGATGTATGTACCCCTCTCCTTTTTTTTTCTCTGTCAAAACGACGTCTATTTTGCTTCCTTCTTCTTCTTCTTCCACCGGTACATTGCCTCCTTCCATTCTTTTTTCTCCACCAATACAATACCCCATCTCTTTCTTCTTCCTCCAGAAGCGTGGTGTCCTTTCTCTGTATTAAAAAAAATACATTTCATTATATAATCTAAAATACATTTCTTCTTTTTTCAGAATACACAACTCAAAAATATTTGGAGTGTACAATCCAAAATATTGTATTCGAATTATATATTTCAAATGTGTTCCATAATTTAAATAAAAAAAGTATAAAATTGAAATTTTTAAATGCATAAGGTTAAGGATAAAATCACATGGAGGCTTAGCAAGAAGCAACCTAGAAACAATTAGCGCACTAGATGACTTCACACTATTATGTTCTATAATATGAGGTTTTTTACTATTTTATGTTAAAACAGATCAGCCAATCTTTCAAAATCAAAGGGGACTGAATTGGTTTTTGACAAATTTTACTTTTTTTCATCTTTTCGAGACGGTTTTCAAAAGAGTAGCTTGTTAAAGAAATTGCAATTGTGATTAGATGCTTAATGATCAAATTGTTTATACCATGACAAAAATAAAGAGAAGAAAGAATAGAGCACACATAAAAGGTTTATATTGGTCTGATTCCTTGGAATTTACATCTAGTTTCCCCTAACAAACCATAGCTAGAGAGTTTTTTTCACTATGTCTCAAAGATTTACGAGATTTACAAAAAAACACTTAGAAAATCTTAATTATAAGATAAGCAAAACACTTGAGCAAGGTTATACACACACTTGCATCAAACACAATCACTTTCGCAACGAGTTTCAGCAAAAGTAATAGAATAGAAAATTCACAACTCAATAATCAAATTGAATACACCTTGTTCAAATATGATTTTCCTTCATCTTGCCAAGTCAAAATTCATGTAGTTGATTCTAATCTTGAGGAATCTTGATGAACTTCAGCTTGTTCCTTCAATGTACTCCAAGAATGCCTTCTCTCAATCATTTCTCCATAACTCAATTGTTAAAAACGTATGATAGAATTCAATGTTCATGAATAAAAACCTCTGCTAAGA
The DNA here is from genome assembly GCF_037176805.1 of Vigna unguiculata. NCBI lineage: Eukaryota > Viridiplantae > Streptophyta > Magnoliopsida > Fabales > Fabaceae > Vigna > Vigna unguiculata. The sequence continues at coordinate 7,396,543 of NC_140793.1, read as the reverse complement.
ATTTTAATCAATTTAATTAATTTTCTAATTAATTAGGTTGCTAATCAATTAGATTATTTATCTAACTGATTAATAGTTCAGTTTTTCAACTACCTTTCAATTTTTTCGTGTGATATTGATTCATAATAGACTATGCTCAAGTTAAGGTGGTTTAGTATATGTTCTACTTTGGCCTAATTCTAATCTAGCTATATTTCTATCCTAACCATAGGAAGATATGCATGGCATGTTTCCATTTGCTATTTTAGAGACATCATCAAAAACACAACTTTGCCATACCAACACAACCATACAAATACCACTCCTACTCCAATGCTCTAGGGATAACAATCTCCCTTTTTTTATGATGGCCAAAACAACCTTGTAGAGAAATCAAAGTCCATGCAAAACACATAACACTTTAACATCACATTAATCTAATCAGCACAACACACACACACATGTAGATCAACACCTTAGAAGCACACACATACCACTTGTCCCCCTTCTTAGGCATTAGCAAAACAAGGAAATGAAATGGAAAAGATAAGGCATATTAAGTGCCAATAACACAAATATTGGTCAATCAGAGATGCAGTATCTAACCAAACAAGTTGTAGTAACATTCAACACCTTGGGTTACCTTTGCTCCCCCTAACTTGAAACTCCCTATGTGATGAAAAGGCCATTGGAAGCAGAGAATGTCATAACTATGGATTGCATGTATATACAATATGATATCGGACTAAAATGCAGCATATGTGGATAGGAAAACAAATAGAATATCAAAGTATAAGCAACATTATTCAATCAAGTTCCAAGAAAATAACATCATTGACTTAATGGACAAACCAAATAAACAAATTATATCATATTATCTCAAAGTGAAACCAATCACAGAAAAATAATCTTGATTCTAGAAGCTGGATGCATGATTATTCCACCTAGAAACATAGCACCCAACACCTATAGTCACTTTCTCATCATAGATTTTTAAATATTGTAATGTAAAGAGTATTGGTTAGAGATGGTTTACCAAAGCATCATATAACCAATTTAGCAAAAGATTAGTTGATTTGGAACTTGGCATAAACGATTGTAACAAACCAAAAACATAAGCACAACAATGTAGAGAAAGCAAGATTTTAATCGATTATAAAAATAATCTAATCGATTAATTTGTGCAAGAACATGAAAAATGCACATTTTATGTGAAGCAAGTTATGTTTAGCCTTGGATTCGGGATTTATGATGCTGACACGAACCTTCCCGCTCGTGGTCATGCCTCTACGAACCTCTCCGCTCATAGTCCTGCTCTACGAACTTCCCCGCTCCTAGTCCTACTCTACGAACCTGCCCCCCGTAGTCCAACACACGTGATCCACTAGCTACGTACCTCCCCGCACACAACATCTCTCAAGTGTGAGCGTGAAACATATGAATCTACCTCGCTCGTATCCCCACACGAGAATAACATGATATGAACCTCCCCGCTCATATCATCACATGTCCACCACCATCCATGAACCTACTTGCTCATGGCACAACATCTGTAAGACCCATATAATTTAATTAATTAATAAATGCATGTAGAGGAAGCTTTTATGGCATTAAATTCTAATTTTTATGACGTGGAAAAGTGCTAGCTCATGTGGTTGAGAGTACTTTAATTATGTGAAAGGACTTTGGTTTGGGTCCTATGTATGCCAATTATGTGTTATTAAGTGTTATTATTTTTAAATATATGCTGATCATGTGGTGGTATGATATAATACTTGAATTATATTAGTTAGCAAGAAACATGAATTGGCTTGATGGTTTAGTATAGACTTGGCATTGGCATGGTTGTGGGTTCAAGGCTGAAATTGCACTCAGAAAATAGGGCACGAAAAATTGGAGAGTGGTGAGGTTTAGTGCAGAATTGAGGCTGAATTGGAGGGAGAACTAAGAGGACTTTGGGTGAGCAAAGAAGAACCTTGGGAATTCTCAAACTTTTAGCAAGGAAACCAGGTTATAGGAGCTGGACTCTGATTTTCCTTGTTCGTCTTATTAATTACATGATAAGTATGATAACATGATTACATAATCCCTGTTTTAATTACAAATTTCTGATTTCTGGAAATTTTCCAGAAACCGACTGGCAGGCTATACATAGCCGCCAAGCGACTCATCCATTATTGTGTGTTTCTGGGTTCTCGTGAGGAACCACCTAGAGGTGAAGCCCTGTACCGCTAGGCGACGCAAACCTGTAACCATTTCTGGGTTTTCTCTGACGAACTGCCTGGCGGTGATGAATTTCTGCCAGGCGACGCGAGTCTGGTTGGCTCGATTTTGTGATTCTGTGCATTCTGGAATGATTATGATCAAGGGGAAATCAAGGGTTAGTGGTTAAGAGATGACGTAATGTTGTATTTTATTGAATTCCAGTATAAAGGACGGGTAAAATTGATGGAATAATGTTAAGGTTGGAAAGAATGGGGACTTTTGCTAATAAACCAATTGGTGCTGAAATTTTAAAGGGGAATTGTAAGGGTTGAGTAAGGGATTGCACATTGGACTGTATACGAGTGAGTTAGAGTATGAACTAAGGGAAATTGGGTAGGGAACGCGGAAATGGAATGAAGGAAGTTGTTAAATAGTGTGACTGAACCTGGAATTTGCCAAGACTGATGCACCGCCTAGCGGGCCCTAGTGTACCACCAGGCGACAGTAAGACAACTAGAAGCATTCTGGGAAGTTTAGAGTATGCTGGGTTCAGGTTGGAAGCAGTGATGACCTGGACATGAAATGATATTGAATAATTAAGTGAAAATGCCTCTCTTGGACCTCTCTAGAGTTGGTTAGTAAATTATGAAGGATAAGAGATGGGATCTAATGAGTGGACTTAGAATCTATGAGTAGGTTGTATTTGGACTGAAGTATAAGGTATAACAGAGGTTAGTTAGGTATTGCTCATAAACCTAGCCAGTGGCTAGGATGGTTGACTTGGAGGAACTGATAACTTGTGCATAAGGGTCGCGTAGTATATTACAAGGCATAATTTATGTCTGTTGTGTGGGTAGGAATGGATTAAATATGATACTAACAGGTAATAGTATGAGATGCAGGAGATGCAGGAGATGCAGGAGATTGTGAGATTAATGAGGGGGATTAATATTAAGTAAAACAATCAATGGTATAATGGGATAGAAGCACCGCGTAAGAGTAAGAACAAGCAATGACTTATGAGAGTTATATTCTGAAGGTATGCGACTGTATAATAGAGGTTTTCAAAATGGCTGGAGTGCAGAAAAATTAGTACAACACGTTGTATTGGTGTGGCACCTGGCGGCGGGGTTCAGCCCGCCAGGCGATATCGATGGTTCAGAGAGCAACGTTCGCACATGGCGCCTGGCGACAAAGAGCTTCCCGCCAGGCGATAGTTGCAGTATCAGTGGGCTCCTGGAGTGCGTGCGTCTGGCGATGTGTGCCGTTCCGTCAGGCGGTGTTTGAAGTCATTGAGGATTTAGTGGCGCTACGCGCCTGACGGTACGTGTCACTCGCCAGGCAGTCTGGAAGTTGGCAGCGCTTGGCAGTACGTGTCCCCTACCAGGCGAATTTGCGGCTGCAACCTTGGGTTGCTTATTCTACATGCGTGATCTACAAGGCTTTTGGTGATGCTTCAAAGGTGGGATTGCAGGTGTTCCTTGAGTTGATCTCGGAACGTATCCCTTGAGTTGAGCTCAGGATAGGGGTTAAGCACGTAGCATTCATCGAGTTGAGCTCGGAATGGCATCCCTTGAGTTGAGCTCGGGATGGCAGATGAACACGAGGAACCCTTGAGTTAAGCTCGGGTTGACGAGTGTTGTCAGTGTGAGTGTGCTGGTTATGGCCAGTACATATGGGTTTAGAGAGATTGCCCTCAGTAGTTAACTGACGAGTTTTGTAGTCTTAGGATGTTGCGAACTATGTTCGTATTTAGGAACTCCACCTGGTGTTGTGGTGTTTGATTCGTAGCAATGGTTTCCCGCACGTGCTATATCGATTGTGGCCGATAGGTATGGCAGCAAGTCACCTTAGGGTAATCACTAAAAGAGGTAGAACATGAATGACCTGGTTGTGGCCAGGGGAGATGAAATCGATGGAGGGATTTTATTTGGCGGGTTGCATGAAATATATAAGTGTCTTAATATATATGTATATGAATATATTTGTATGCTTATTCTGTTAAGCTCACCCTATCTGCTTGTGTTTGGCGATGATCATGTGCGCGGTACACGTGAGCAGATGATGTTGATGCAGGTGGTGCTGGTGATGCTTAGCCACGGAGCGGGGAAAAGCTTGGGAGTTTATATATTTTCATGTTTTATGATTTTGGCATAAGATGTAAACTTTTATGAGATATTGCCTAGCGAACACCCGTAGGCTGCCAGACACCACATCAGTAGCACAAATTTTTGCTGATTTTATGGTATCCATCAGATTATCCTTCAATCCTGCTTGCTTCCAAAGGTGAAAATGCACATTCTCACAACAGAATCTGATTCTAATTTCCACACCATCCATAGTCTAATCATCCATATTATGAAATTGCCAAATCTTCTATTCAAGACTTTTAATTTCCAAGTACTTTATCTTTATATAATAACTGAATCAAACCAATGGAAATTGATCACCAATCCAGTTTCTTAAAAATACAGGCACTCTACTTCTATTGCACTGTACTAATCCCAAATACCTCAAGTATCCCTTAAATTCCATTTATCCAAATCATGAGTGATACCTAACCCAATATTACATAATCGCTTTGTATCCAACTATACATATTTAAAGAACCATGTTTTCCAGAGCATAAGATTCCCCTTTGCATTAATCTTTTATCCCATTTTTAAATGACCATTTTAATATTAATTCACATCTACACATTACATAAACACACCATCATATCCTATCCCTTACTCATTCTAAACCACCCAAAATTCTAGAGTCTTATTTTTTTCCACATGAATTCATCAATACCCTAAAAACTCACCCATGCGTTTAGTTTAGTCATAGGGCACAATGGTCAAACTAGCGCTACCGCCTGGCGGCATGTAGTGCCCCGTCAGGCGACGTATCAAGTTCTGGGAATTTCTTAGATTCCTTCCCTGTGCAATAGACCCCAATTTTCCCTTACGTTGTCTCACCATTCATTTATGCTGAATTCACGAGCAGCCCAGGTAGTACAAGGCACAACACATTACTACAATTACTGTCAACTATACACTGAAATTAGATTCATAATACCTCTCTTCCAAACTCTCTCATAATTCAAGGATTTCCCACTTATCCTTGCCCGAGGGATTCATCTCACAATCCAATTCCATTCAATTTATATTATTTACTCATAAAGTCAATAGAAAACCATAGAATTCCAAAAGTCGAAGGACCCTTCTACCAAACAACACGAAAATGACACAGACAACGTTGTGCCGCCTGGCGGTAGTTCATTGCCGCCAGGCAGTTCATACACGAACCAAGAACACAGGTAAAAATTTATGAGTCGCCTGGCGGCATCTTCATGCCTGCCAAGCGATTTCTGGGCAAAAACCCATAATTTCATGAAAAACTCGCAAATGAAGGGGAATTCATGCAACTTTGATTATAACATATTACAATCTAACCAATACGAATAAAACATTGCAAGAATAACTCCCCTTACCTGTTAATCCTTGCTAAATTCGAAAACTCCAAGCTTATTTCGTGCTCCCCACAAGTGCTCCTTTGTTTCACCACCAAATTGACCTGAAACCTCTACGTCTATGCTGATAATGGTTGCTTTGATCACTTCCTTTCCCAGTGCACTCACAACAGCAGTTTACACACTCTTACCACTGCTTTCTCACTCAATTATTAAAGTAATAATTCCTATTACTCTCTAAAACGAAAATTTGTATAAAGAAGGCTTAATGACTATTCATTAAGTCATTAACAAGGTGTTTACTCTGCCTCCTAGGCTGCCTCTCTTGGCAGCTAGGGTTACTCTGCCGTTTTATAAAAAAAATACTATTGTTGAAACCTAGTTAAAGGTGTAAATTATCAGTAACTGCATTGGTTCGACTGTAGCACAAGAAGGTCGTATCAACAGGGATTTAGTTTGATAAAATAATAGTATATAATCTATTCAAGTTTGTAATGGAATAATTGATAAAGGTTTGAAATTTTGGAAACACGTTTGAATAAAGATAAGTGATGTTGATTAAGGTGTTGGAACTGAAACTTACCTTCTTTCATTCAATTGTACTACCCTTAATTTTCAATGAGTTAAGTCCTTTATTTTAGTTCTATTGGGAGTGCTCATAAATGTAATTTTAACTCCATTATTGTAGTATTAGACCCTAAGTCGTAGATCCATCCTTGATATCTACCAAGCATTAGGAAATTTGGTTAAATCAAACACTAAACTAGTTCCCACTGCATTTAGTGCTGGTGAAGTATGATGATTGACCAAGTCATCAAACCAATAAAAGCAAATCAAATAATCAACACATAAAACAAGAACATGATATATATATATATATATATATATATATATATATATATATATATATATATATATATATATATATATATATATATATATATATATATATATATATTAAATCAAGTGCAATACAAAGAGTTTAGAGAAGTTACATTCAATCCCAACTAGGAAGAAGTTAGTTGCTCATAATGATCTTTGCAGCAAGTAAATGGAGAAGTTTTTCTCGTTCCATAACTTCCTAAAGATGTTATGATATAAGCCTAAGATCTCTAGTGAGTTTCTCTCTAAATTGGTATACAAAATAAACATATAGAAAACATAGGTATGCTCTCTTTTCATAGAAAAAAGTAAGTGTTACTTTAACTCCAATCAAGTTGATATGCTATATGGTTTCCTCCTTAGGTGGGTTTGCTTCCATGCTTGAGCATTTAACTTAATGATTAGCAATGAAGCTTTTCCTTCTCAAATGGGTTTTTTCTTTGTTGACATTCTTGAGCTTAGAGGTTTCTTCATGTGTGGCACATATTTTGAATCTTCAAAATCCAACTTTTGTTGCTTAGCGTCAATTATGGGGCTCAACACCAACTTCTAAATTTCCTTCATTTTATCTACAAAAATAGCACAATCAAATTCATTTCCACTTTTTATAACTTCTTTATTCCTCATTCTATAATTAAGGGCAAACATGATTGTTTTACTAAGATTTATGTCAAATTCATACAAGATAAATATCTAAATGATATGTAATTTTACTTAAACTAGACACTTATCAACTACAATATATTATTAATAAAAGATTTAAACTATATAAAGGTTTCTAATAACTGAAATTCATTTTTATAAAACTACCATCTCTTTAAACCTTCCCTCTAGAATCCATATCTTCCTTCTCTTTTTGATTTTGACTCCAAACTTCATATGTTTGAAGATTAAGAATCGTATGAGTGCTTTTGACGAAGATCTCTATGCAACATCTGAACAAAGAGTCTAATAGAGTAAGTTCTAGTTTTACCCTCTTTTAAGCATTTTAGCACATGGGTTGCATGTGAGTCTTAGAGCTATACATGTGATTTAAGGTTGCTCTTGGTGAATCTTTGTTACTCTATGATCATGATGTAATGTTTCTAACTCTTATTGGGGTTTTGATAGTTTGTTTAGGTATTCTTGTGTGAATAGAGCTCTAGAGAGCACACTTGAAAGCAAAGACAATTTAACCAAGGTAAGGGAAGCTAATCTTAACCTTTGCACATCTGAATTCCATTGTTTGATTTCGTTGTTTCGTTCTCAATGTATGATGGTTGAATTTGTATATTAGTTTGGATTGATCTTGGTTGAATTAGGTGAGGAAATATATGATTGTGTGAAGTTGTGTTGATTGATGAAAGGATATATGATGCTATAAATTTAGGGTTTATCTATAGCACGATATCCTTAGTTCAAATGGGGCATCTTTACCAAATTTGTGTAGTTTATGACTTGTTTATGGAAGGAAAACTCCCAATTGAGCTAAAGATACTACTAATTATGCAGATTTATGTGTATGCGTTATGTAGACTCGTTGGGCGACCTAATCGCTTGTTGAGCAAGTGCCAAAATTGATTATGGCAAAGAGGCAAGGGATACTTTCTCGTTAGGCGAGCAATCCCTTCGCTGGACAAGTTGGGTTTTCTTGCTCTTAGGCATTTTGGAAAAATTAGGATTTCTGCTTCGTTAACCACTAGATTGAGTTGAAACTATTAAGGTCTTTAATTTGAGTTTGTAGTTTGAAATTTTAGCCGCTTAAGATTGTTCTATTTTAGGTTTATCTTTTGTGAAGTGCATTTCTACTTGATGTGTTGGTGACTTGTTATGCATTTGAGGTTTTGGTTTGATCTTGGTATAAAAGAAACATAGTATATTATGAATGATAGATGTGTGTGACTAGAAATGTAAAGCAAGCCAAAAAGATGAAATAATTTTTTTTAAATCTATCTATCTATGTGTGTATGGGTGGGTGGTAGAGGTGTGTGTAGGGGGGGGGGGAAGGGTGAATGGGTCTATGTTTGAATATAGTACAACTTAATTTTTGAAAGAACAATTTGAAAGAGATAGTCAAATTCCTCTCTTGGAGGAAAATATTAAAGCCTTAAAGAAAAGGGATGAAAAGGTCCAAAATAAGCTTGTCGCAATCAAAATCGCGACAGGACAACGAAATAAAAAAGAAATGAGTTTGAAAAAGAGATTGTGGAGTCGTCACCATAATTTATTCTGGAAAACCATGAAGATAAAGCAAGTTTGCGAAAAACCGGAATTTTGGGTTCGAGAGTTGATTACGCGTAGGGAATGTGATAACACCTTACAATGCCCGCCCAAGGGCGATACCTTTTACTGAACATGCAAAGTTGATGTGGTTTTCAAAATGTTAATTTTCCCTAAAAATAACAAGACAAAAATATACAAAAGAAACAAAAATGTTTTGTTGGTTTTTGGGCCCGATAAAGATTGACCTTGGTCCTACGTATTCTCATTCAAAACGAGAAATTAGGGTTGCATACTTCTCTAAAAGATATTTGGAAAATTATTTTTAAAATGATTTTGGATTTTTGGGAGATGACTCTAACAAGGATTGACCTTACTCCTATGTATCTCACAATGGAGAATCAAGGATCACGTAGTTCTTTGAAATTTTATATTTTTTGGTCTTTTTTAATTACTTGAAAATATGTGTCATATGATGAGAATGACTAGATAGACCAAAAATTGAAAGAGAAAACTATTTTCAATATTTTTGAAGATGAGTGTCACACGATGCAGATGATCAGACAAACACAAAAATATTTTTGAAAATATTTTTTGTTTTTCTCTATTTTTTATAATTTTTAAATGTTTTTTGTTGTTTTCTAGAAAAAGAATACATCTGTATGAAAGGATGGAGCTTAATTAAAACAGGGGGCAAATATGGAATAAAATGCATGGGGGTGCAAGCATAAATCAGTGGAGAGAAAAGAAAAAGGCTGAAAATAAAATGAGAATTGTGAAAAGCAAGTTGCAATCAAAGAATGAGGAGCAATGGCAAAATGGTGCACGACATAAAAAGTAGGGGTGGAACGAGTAAACACAAACAGACCAAAAACAAAAATAAGGCCAACAGAAAACATGATGTGTTCAGTTAACAATTATGGGGGTGTACGAAGTTAAAACTAAACAAGTGTGGCATGAGTGTAAACACCAAAAAACGTGGTGTTTGGAAGCAGCAAAGTCCAACACTAAAATAACAAAGCAAGGGGAGTGGGAATAGCAGCAGAGGGTGCACAAACAAAATGGAAACAACCCAGATCAAATAAAAAGGGTGGCAGCACAAAGAATGGTCAGGGGAAAACCTAACCCTCTTCCTTTTCAAAATAGAAACCATGAGGGTTTCTTATTCCCCCTCTCACATGCGGAACAAACTAAAACTTGCACCATTTCGGTGAGACAAGGACACTAGCGACGATTGTGATCACTACTGTAAGTTTCACCCGTGGCAATACGTCTATTTCTTCCTTCTTCCCCAACGCACAAGACCTTTTCTCTCGTCATTGTCCACCAGAACACCACCTCCATCTTTACTTCACCATGCCACCACGTTGGCTTGTCGGTAATGCCAATCAATGTCGAAGACGTCGACATCCTTTGTGATACTCAACGACATCGTTTTCGCGCACGCATCGAAACCTAACCCCAATAGATCATCACCCCACTGAAACTAGCCAAAGACGTCATCAGCGACACTGGTGTCCACCATGGACCTTGACGACGAGAACCTAGAGACATGCGACCTTCACTCTTCCTACTTCCATGCCCGGCTCAAAATGCCTCCACGCGAATACCTAGGGCCACTAGCATTAGTGTGCGTCCTTCGTTCAAAGCTCCGATTATATGTGGGTGATTGGGGAAGATGAGATTTGAATGTTTGGTGCTGGAGTGGGGTTCTGGTTCGGTGTTAACTTGAATTGCAGGAATGGGATTCTAATAGAATCAATGTATGGTTTTTCTTGATGATCAAGAATGAATGTGAATATACCTATTTAAAAATTAAGTTTATTCTTTAATTTCTATCAATATACCTATTTAGAAAACAAATTTAGGACTAAAAAATAATTTATCATAATATAATCAAAAATTGAGAGACATAATTACTAAAAAAACTATGATAATCAACTTACAATTGAAAATCGACTATGAAAAATGACATCGTACCTTGTTTATTCTTCTATATTAATGAAAAATAAATATACAAAAGGTCATAAGATAAAAAATAGTGCTAAATGTTAAACAAAAACTTTACTATCAAGTGAGACAAAAAAAAATATTTATTTATTAATGGAAGAAAAGACATTAAAAAATAAGGACATAAATGATGAGTTTCTGTCTAACTTATTTTTAGTAACAAAAAAAATAAATAAATACATATGAGAGAAGAATACAACATATGAGAAATTCAAAAGACAATGGAAAAGAAAATAAAAAATATCCTAATAATTTTATTTCTTTATATATTTATTTTATTTTTTATTATTGATTATTGTACTTTATAAAATAAATACAAAAATACTTAATTTAATTTTTATTATTTTTTTATATTATTTTATTTAATTTAAAAAGATAGATACAATTTAAAAAAATAACGGAGGGGATAATGTGTGTACAGACGGAGGAGAATAGAGTGGTGAGGGGATGATGTTGATGATGGCAACAAAGATTGAGGGTGAGGTGGTGGAATGATGCATGATTGGTTGATGGTCCTTAATGGAAGTAAGGTGAGTCTTAAAGTTCAACGTGCTGGTTCTTTAGAGATTAAGGTATGAGATGGTGGAAAAGAGTGAAATGGGTTGAACGTGATGGGATTCGTTTCGATTAAGCCAAAACATGGAGAGATAGCGACAATGCAAGCATACATAACAATATCGTGTGATACATTTGAATCATGTTTTTAACAGGTTAAATACAATAAACACAACACTATCATGTTCGTTCATGGTATTCTAGAATCATTCAAGGATCAAAGATATTGAAGGTGTAGTGCTTACCTTGGAGCATCCTTCACTTGTGCTAGTGCTTTGTGATTTTGGTTCTTGTTTTCCCCGTCTTTGGCTCCAAGTTTATGGTTTCGTTGTATTTCTTCTTATCACTTTGTTACTTCCTTCCCCCCTTTTGTTCCTCTCTTTCTAGATGTACATTTGTAATCTTCAATTTTTAATCCCCGAGAATGTACTTAAAACTTGTGCTCTTATGATGCTTGGAAGTTGTTTCTCCCCCCCCCCCCCTTTTTTTCTGTTTAGATTGTTCCTCTTATTACCACGCCATATTTTCATCTCATCTCATGCGTATCCTGTGAAAACTTTTGAAAATGAACAAAAGCAAGATGCAGGTTTCCTTTTGCTAGTCCACCACAATTGCTGTCATGGTACAACTGTGATATAGTTTCAGTGTTTGCTTTTTCATGCCATGACTCATAATGGGAGCACAAAAGAAGGCTGACAAATTTTCCTTGCATGAGAGAGGAAGGGTTACAGAACTGCATTTACGTTGACTTGATTTCCACATTTTTCATTATATATACATACATATATATATATATATATGTATGTATATACATATATACATACATATATATGTATATACATATATGTATATACATACATACATACATATATATATATATGTATGTATATACATATATATGTATGTATATACATACATATATATATATATATATATATATATATTAAAAGAATAAAAACAAAACGAAATAAGGAAAAAAAAAGAAATAAAATAAGACAAAATTTCAAATTAAAAAATAAAATAACTCTTATTGGGGTTTTGATAGTTTGTTTAAGTCTTGTGTGAATAAAGCTCTAGAGAGCGCCCTTGAAAGCAAAGACAATTTAACCAAGGTAAGAGAAGCTAATCTTAACCTTTTCAAATTTGAATTCCTTTGTTTGATTTGGTGTTTTGGTTCTCTGTGTATTGATGGGTTGAATTAGTATATTAGTTTGGGTCGATCTTGGTTGAATTAGGTGAGGAAATGTATCATTGTGTGAAGTTGTGTTGATTGATGAAATGATATATGATGTTGTAAATTTAGGGTTTATCTATAGCACGGTATCCTTAGTTCAAATGGGGCATTTTTACCAAATTTGTGTTGTTTATGACTTGTTCATGGAAGGAAAACTCCTAATTGAGCTAAAGATACTACTAATTTTGTAGATTTATGTGTATGTGTTATGCAGACTCGTTGGGCAACCCAATCGCTCGTTGAGCAAGTGCCAAAATTGATTATGGCAAAGAGGCAACGGATACTTTCTCGTTGGGCGAGCAATCCCTTCGCTGGACAAGTTAGGTTTTCTTGCTCTTAGGCATTTTGGAAAAATTAGGATTTCTGCTTCCTTAACCACTATATTGAGTTAAAATTTTAACAATTGGTACTTGACACAGGAATCTTCACTTTAACTATTGAAGTCTTTGATTTGAGGTTTGTAGTTTGAAATTTCAGACGCTTAAGATTGTTCTATTTTAGGTTTATCTTTTGTGAAGAGCATTTCTACTTGATGTGTTGGTGACTTGTTATGCATTTGTGATTTTGGTTTGATCTTGGTATAAAAGAAAGATAGTATATTATGAATGATAGATGTGTGTGACTAGAAATGTAAAGCATGCCAACAGGATGAAATAATATTATATTTTTATATCTATCTATTTCTCTATTTGTATAGTGTATGGGGGAAGGGGGAGTGGTGGGTGGGTCTAGTTTTGAATATAGTACGGTTTAAATGTTGAAAGAACAACTTGAAAGAGATATTCAAATTGCTCTCTTGGAGGACAAATTAAAGCCTTAAAGAAAAGGGATGAAAAAGTCCAAAATAAGCTTATTGCAATCAAAATCTGTGTGTGTATGGGTTAGTAAAGGTGTGTGAGGGGTGGGGGGTGGGTCTAGGTTTGAATATAGTACAGTTTAAATGTTGAAAGAACAACTTGAAAGAGATGGTCAAATTGCTCTCTTGGAGGAACAAATTAAAGCCTTAAAGAAAAGGGATGAAAAAATCCAAAATAAGCTTGTCGCAATCAAAATCGTGACGGGACGGCGAAACAAAAAAGAAACGAGTTTGAGAAAGAGATTGTGGAGTTCCCACCATAGTTTATTCTGGAAAATCATGAAGATAAAGCAAGTTTGCGAAAAACCGGATTTTTGGATTCGAGATTTGATTACGCGTAGGGAAGGTGTTAGCATCCTACAATGCTCGCCCGATGGCGATACCTTTAATTAAACATTCAAAGTTGATGTGGTTTTCAACATGTTAATTTTTCCTAAAAATAGCAAGACAATAATATACAAAAGAAACAAAAATGTATTTTTGGTTTTTGGGCCCGAAAAAGATTGACCTTGGTCTTACGTATTCTCATTCAAAACGAGAAATCAAGGTTACATAGTTCTTTAAAAGATATTTGGAAAACTATTTTTAAAATGATTTTGGATTTTTGGGAGATGAACCTGACAAGGACTGACCTTGCTCCTACGTATCTCACACTGGAGAATTAAGGATCACGTAGCTCTTTGAAATTTTATATTTTTTTTGTATTTTTGAATTACTTGAAAATATGGGTCATATGATGCGAATGATTGGACAAACACCAAAAATTGAAAGAGAAAACTATTTTCAATATTTTTTAAGATGAGTGTCACACGGTGCGGATGATTGTACAAACACAAATATATTTTTTGAAAATACTTTTTGTATTTTTTTTGTTTTTCTCTATTTTTTATAATTTTTAAATGTTTTTTGTGGTTTTTTAGAAAAAAACACTCATATGAAAGGATGTAGTTTAATTAAAACAGGTGGCAAATATGGAATAAAATGCATGGGGTGCAAGCATAAATCAGTGGAGTGAAAAGAAAAAGACTGAAAATAAAATGAGAATTGTGAAAAGCAAGCGGCAATCAGAGAATGAGGAGCAATGGCAAAAGGGTGCAGGACATAAAAAGTAGGGGTGTAATGAGTAAACACAAACAAACCCAAAATAAAACAAGGCCAACAGAAAACTGAGGGTTTTTCTTCCTGCACCCCCATTTTGTCTTCCTGCACCTCAAGTTTGACTCTGAAGACCATTATATACTTCAAGAAAATAAAAATAAATTATAAACTAAATATCTTCGTAGCTCACACTCCGAAGAATGAAATTCGGTACTCCGGTTTCTGAAAGTCGGTAACACCAAATTTTGAAAACCAGTAACACTAGTTTCTTAAAGCCGGTAACACCAGATTCTGAAAGCCGGTAACACCGGATTCTGAAAGCTCATAACACCGGTTTTTAAAAACCGGTAACACTAGATTCTAAAAGCCGGTAAATTTATGATTTATGTATCTTAAATTTATGATTCTCCTATGATGTTTCTTCCAAATTAAGTTTTACCCAAATTAGTATGAACCCTAATTATGGTTTTAGGTAATGTTTTATCACATTAGCATGAACCTTACTTATATTTTTACCCAAATTAGTACAACCTTAAATTATGAAATTTAAAGGTTGTTGTGTTTTCTGTTGAAATGGTTAAATTTATGGATATATCTTGGGTTGCATTACAAATTCTACTACACATAATTAATTAGTTGGATAACTTTGATTTAGAATAGAAATTAGAATACCTCTGTTGCATGAATTCAATGATTTAGAAATATTACAAATTGAAAAGTGCATACATGAATCACTCTATGAAAATGGTTTAAGTAAAGAAAATAAAGAATTTTTTATTTAACTAGAAAATTAATTTATACATAAAAAAATTAAATTTGGCACCCCTAAAATTTTTATTCATGTTTCGCCATTGTTCGTATCTTGAAAATCGATAAAACCGGATTCTGAAAGCCAGTAATATCGGTTTCTGAAAGTTGGTAACACCGAGTTCTAAAAGTCGGTAACACCGGGTTCTAAAAGCCGGTAAGTCCAGTTTCTGAAAGCCAGTAACTACAAACCAAAACGGCCACAATGAAATTATAAAAAAATTGGAGGTGTAGGAAGAAAAATTGGGGGTGCAGGAAGAAAAACACAAAACATGATGTGTTGAGGTAACAATTATGGGGTTGTACGAAGTTAAACTAAACAAGTGTGGCATGGGTGTAAATAGCAAAAAACATGGTGTTTGCAAGCAACAAAGTCCAACACTAAAATAACAAAGCAAGGGGAGTGAGAATAGCAGTAGAGGGTGCATAAAAAAATGGAAACAACCCAAATCAAATAAAAAGGGTGGCAGCACAAATAATGGTCAAGGGCAACCCTAACCCCCTTCCTCTTCAAAATAGAAACCACAAGGGTTTCTTATTCCTCTCCCAAGCGCGGCTCGAACTGCCTCCACGCGAACAACTAGGGCCACTACCATTAGTGTGGGTCCTTTGTTCAAAGCTCCGATTAGATGTGGGTGATTGGGAAAGATGAGATTTAAATGTGTGGTGCTGGAATGGGGTTCTAGTTTGATGTTAACTTCAATTGCAAGTATGGGATTGTAATAGAATCAATGGATGGTTTTTATTGATGATGAAGAATGAATGTGCATATACCTATTTAAAAAATAAGTTTATTCTTTTATTTTTCATCAATATACAAATTTAAAAAATAAGTTTGAGACTAAAAAATAATTTATGATAATATAATCAAAAGTTGAAGACATAATTATTAAAAAAAACTATGATAATCAAGTTACAATTAAAAATCGATTATGAAAAATCACATAATACATTGTTTCTTCTTCTATATTAATAAAAAAAATATACAAAAAGTCATGAGATAAAAAATAATTCTGATTGTTAAACAAATAGTTCACTATCAAGTGAGACACGAGAAAGTTAATTTTTTATTTATTTACTTAATGATGGAAGAGAAGATATGAAAAAATAAGGATAGAAATGATGAGTTTCTGTCTAACTTTTTTTTAGTAACAAAAATAATAACTAAATACTTATGAGAGAAGAATACAAGATATGAAAAACTCAAAAGACAATTGGAGAGAAAAAAAAATCTTAATAATTTTGTTTCTTTATATATTTGATTCTATTTTTTATTATTTATTATTGTACTTTATAAAATAAATAAAAAATATTAATTTAATTTTTATTAATTTTTTATATAATTTTATTTAATTTAAAAAGATAGATACAATTTAAAAAAATAAAAATTTATATAATTCAAAAAAATTAAATATAAAATAATGTAAAAAAATTTAAAACAATTTGAGGAGCGGGGGCCCACCTGCCCCTTCTAACCTCCGCCATTGGTGGTGGATGAAACTAGTTTGGGTGTGATGTGTGTACAGGTGGAGGAGAATAAAGTGGTGAGGGGATGATGTTGATGATGGCAACAAAGATTGAGGGTGAGGTGGTGGAATGATGCGTGACTGGGTGATGGTCCTTAATGGAGGTAAGGCGATTATTAAAGTTCAAAGTGCTGGTTCTTTATAGATTAAGGTATGAGATGGTGGAAAAGAGTGAAATGAGTTGAACGTGATGGGATTCGTTTCGATTAAGCCAAAAGATGGAGAGATAACGACAATGCAAGCATACATAACAATAACGTGTGATACATTTGAATAATTTTTTTAACAAGTTAAATACAGCAAACACAATGCTATCATGTTCGTTCATGGTATTCTAGAATCATTCAAGGATCAAAGATATTGAAGGTGTAGTGCTTACCTTGGAGCTTCCTTCCCTTGTGCTAGTGCTTTGTGATTTTGGTTCTTGTTTTCCTCGTCTTTGGCTCCAAGTTTGTGGTTCCTTTGTATTTCTTCTTATCACTTTGTTACTTCCTTCCCCCCTTATGTTCCTCTCTTTCTAGATGTACATTTGCAATCTTCAAATTTTTCTCCCCGAGAGTGTACTCAAAACTTGTACTCTTATGATGCTTAGAAGTTGTTTCTCCCACCCCCCCACCCTTTTTTTTTTCTTTTTAGATTGCTCCTCTTATTACCATGCCATCTTTCCATCTCATCTCATGCGTATTATGTCAAAACTTTTGAAAATGAACAAAAGCAAGATAGAGGTTTCCTTTTGCCAGTCCACCACAATTGTTGTCATGGTACAACTGTGATATAGTTTCAGTGTTTCCTTTTCATGCCATGACTCGTAAAGGGAGCACAAAAGAAGGCTGACAAATTTTCCTTGCATGAAAGATGAAGGGCTTACAGAACTCTAATTACATTGACTTGATTTCCACTTTTTTCATTTTTCAAAATATATATATATATATATATATATATATATATATATATATATATATATATATATATATATAATAAAAGAATAAAAACAAAACGAAATAAGGAAAAAAAGAAATAAAATAAGACGAAAATTCAAATTAAAAAATAAGATAAGTTAAAATTAATATAAAATAGAATAAGATAATGATACTAATAATAATAATAATAATAATAATAAAAGCCATAAAATAAAAGTAAAATGAAATAAAAACAAAAACAAGATAAATTAAAGTTGAAATAAGATAAAAAGTAAAAATAGAAATATATATTTATACTCAATTTAATATTCACTTTTTTGTTTTTTTTTCTAATTATTTTTTAATTAAATTTTTTATTTCTTATCTGAACGAAATTGTTGAAATTAAGCAGTGAAATGATTAGTGTTTGGACAAAAGCCAAAAGGGGCGATGAATTTTGTTATTAATAAAATAAAGAGAATAGGGAAGACAAAATTGCACAAGGTATTTATATTGGTTTGGATCAAAAGACCTCCGCCCAGTTGTTAATCTCTCAAAAATGAGATTAACTCGATCACTAAAATAAATCACAAATACAATCACATATAAGAAATTTTAGGGTTTAAAAAACACCTTCCTTGAAATCTACAAAGGATGAACACCTCTATTGAATCACACAGATGAAGAACTACCTTCCTTAAATCACATAAGGAATGAACAGCTCTTTTGAATCACACAAAGGATGACTGGCTTCTCCTAACAATAGCAGCAACACTCAATCACTCAAGATCTCACTTGATGAAAGTTATCGTTCTACCCACACAAGGTTTTCAAAGTCTTCCCATAGAGAGTTCTCAAGTACTCAGATTTCTCTAACTTCTGTATTTTGAAATGAAAGCCTACCACTTTATTTATAGAAGCCTATTTAGAAATTAGGTTAAGAATATGAAAAGTAAAGTTACAACTGCCATAGATAATCAATTATCACTGATAATCGATTATCACATAAACTTTTCTGAAAATATTTTTCTCGTTGTGATATTCTATTATCAGGCAGTAAAATCTATTATCAGCCGGTGATAATCAATTATCATAGAGGTTTTTCTCAAAAATCAGATTTAATTGAGATAATCGATTATTACTAAGAATAATCAATTATTCCAATGAGTTTTGCAAATAATTAAAATTTTCTTGGTGCTCTATTGCTTGGATTTTGCCTTTTAACTCTTCACATACTAATTTAACCATTTTAAATAACATACATATATTACAAGACCTAAACGACTAAACTCTTAAGTCTTCACTTAATCTCTAAAATTCAAGCTTCATGCATTCTTTAAGTCTTCAACATTTCTCCATAAGTCATCATCATCATAATCATCAAAACTCCTTATTGAAGAAAGATGTCCATCTTCTTCTTTTTGTCAACAGAAATTGGGTGTTCACAAAGCTCAAAAGTAGGAGTAATTCTAGTAAGAGGTTTAGGAGTGGTGCTTCAATGTATCAGGAAGATGAAGGGCTAAGATTAGGGGACTATTATCAATAACATTCTCATATTAGGAGACAAAGAAGATGCCTTACCCCTAGAGAAGTTAGAGTTGGCTTGCCTTACTTTCAACGCAAGGATGATGTTTATAGTTGTCAAAATGAATTGGAATCTGCAAGCCAACCCAAGCCACCACGAGTTTGGGCCGGGTTGGATTGAAATTTTCTTACAAATTTTAATACGAGTTAATTTTTGACCGACCCACCTAGAACCCAACTCACCCGGGTTGAACCCATGGTGTAAGACCCGTGATATGTTGGTGTTTTGTTGTTAATTGTGTGTTTTCGTACTATTGTGATATGCATAAAATTCTGATGAGTTTATGCTATGTAAAATTGAGTATGAATGATGGAAATTAAGGGTTTGGGTGTTGTGACCATTGCTTTACAGATTTTTCAATTAAAGGTATGAATGTGGGTATTTTCTATATTGTACAGATGGTATGTGTCTCAACTTGGATTTTTTGGGAACCAAAATTGTGGCCAAGTTATGTTTATTTGATTGTGTATAGTATCTCCAATGAATGGTATGTTTTGTTGTGCGAATGGGGCAAGGTTGGGTGAATTGAGTGTGTGATCAGAGTTGAAACCCTGCAAGTCTCGCCCAAGCGAGTCCATCTCGCCTAAGCGAGAATTGCAGAGTCTCATTTTTTGTTCTGGTACGCGTATCTCACCTAGGGGACTCTGGACGGGGTTGAGCGACTTGCTTTCTCGCTCAGGCGAGAGACACTCGCCCAAGCGAGGGCGCAAGGAAACCTGAGAGTTTTGAGCGCGATATCTCGCCCAGGCGAGAGGTTTTGAGTTCTGAGCGATGGACACTCTCGCCTAAGTGAGAGTGGCTCGCCTAAGTGAGAGTGGCTCGCCTAAGCGAATTATCGAAGTGTATTCATGTTTGTTTTGTCAAATACTCGTCTAGGCGAGGTTTGTGTGTTGTTTTCGGCGAAGGTGTGACTCGCCCAGGCGAGATGATGTGTTGATGTTACTATTATAAGCTCGCTCAGGCGAGGTGAGTTAGCCCAAGCGAGATTGAGGGCTTAGCTTGGGCGAGAGTCCCTAGCTTAAGTGAGTTTATGCAAAATTCCATGTTTGTGTGTGCTTGTGTGTGTGATTTGGCCGCTTTATCCTCAGTATAGGATGTATATGCATGTGGTGTGGTGTTTGGGCTTGAAGGACTAAGTCCAATAGGGGTCTGGGATGTGCTTGGTGGTTGGACACATGATGGGCAAGGAACTAGTTGAGTTCCCGTCGGCTACTAATGAGCGAGGAGTCCTTAGTATGGTGATTACATGTGTCGGGCGCACGATGGGCAAGGAACTGTTATATTCTCGTCGGCTACTATTGTGCGAGGAGTCCTTAGTATGGTGATTGTGTGCGTGCCAGGGTCCAAGTTGAGGAAACTTGGATGTTTTACTACAGACGAGGAGTCTTTAGGGCAGGACTGTGAGCGGGATAGGCTCATAGGGTCGGACCACGAATGAGTTAGTTTGGTGGGAGCACAGTGAAGTCCCAAGACCTAGTTCATACATATGACTCATGAAGGACTATAAGGTCATGGTTGGGTAATTTGATAATGAGACATTTAATTATGTTATTTTGGCATATTTATCTCATGTATTTTGTTTGATTATTGTGCATAGCTCACCCTTTTTGTGTGTGTGTGGCGATGATCAGATGATTCGTTATTCGGGAGTAGATGATTTGACAGGTGGGCCAGGAGATGCATAGACTCGGAGCGAGGGATAGCTTGGGGATTTTTGTATATATGTTTATTATTTTGGTTTTGAGATAATTTTGTAATCTTTTGGGAGCCATTTGAATTTTATTTCAGTTTTATAAATGATGGACTCCGGTATTCATTACATTGTATTACAGTTTTAAATTTCCCGTATTTTTGGGAAATGGTTTTATATTAAATGCGGTCTTATTTTATTATGGAATTTATTTATTAAATATTAGTAATATTCATTAGGGATCTTACAATTGGTACTAGAGAAAAGTTTTGAAAATATTTTTAAATATTTTGGGGCTAGTGGGGAGTGAGATTATCGATGTGATTGTTTATTGCATGTTTGTGATGAATGTTGAAAAGATATGTGTGGTTTTGTTTGACTAAGAGACTGATTTTTAACAGTTGTAATGTGGCGTATATAGGCTATGGCTGCTAATAGGAGGAGGAGGAGTAGTGGTGCTGATGACATTGCTGAGGCCATTCAGCGGATGGTGGATGCGATGTAGGTACCTGTAGCAACACAGCCCAGAACAACCATTGTACCAGTAAAGGTGCCAACTGTGGAGGATTTCTTGCGCCACAAGCCAGCGAAGTTCACTAGTAAGGCCTCCCCTGATGAAGCGGATGCATGGCTCCGCAAATGTGAGAAGATCTTCAAAGTGATGAACTGCGAAGATGAGTAGAAGCTGTTGTTTGCTACATACCTGCTAAATGAGGATGCTGAATATTGGTGGGCAGGCATGCAACAATAGATGGGGACTAGGGAAGAGCCAGTGTCTTGGGCCAATTTCAGGATTCGTTTCCTGGAGAAGTACTTTCCAGATACAGCAAGACAGGACAGGGAGGCTGAATTCCTGGCATTGCAGCAAGGAGACATGACAGTGGAGGAGTATGTTAACAAATTTGAGCACTTGGCGAGGTATTCCTCACAGAACATCATCGAGGAGTGGAAATGTTTAAAGTTTGAGCGAGGACTCAGACATGAGCTAAAGAGGGTGGTAACACCTTTGAGAGAGAGAAGATTTCCTGTTTTGGTGGAACAGGCCAAGAGTGCGGAGCACCTTGAGGAGAGCCCTGGTCCCGTTGTAAGCAAACATCAGAAAAATGTCGTTGAGGCTAGGCAGATGAAAAATCCTTATAGCAAACCACAGACATCCCAGGGTCCCTCTTGCTACCAGTGTGGTGGACCCCATCAGAAAAGGAATTGTCCTCAGCTGGTAGGTGGAGTAGGAGGGTCAGGCGACCGTTGCAAGTGCTTTATAGGCGACAAACCGGGACACTTCGCCAACAATTGCCTAGAAAAAAAGAGTCTTGGCGCGAAGAAACCAGCAGCATCACTAGCAGAACGAGCTAGAGCAGCTGGCAGAGTCTTTGCCCTGACCACCACCGAGGCTACACAGTTGGGTAATCTTATTCTTGAACCTTGTGTATTGTTTGGTAAAGTAGTATTGGTATTGTTTGATTATGGAGCAACACATTCCTTTATTTCTGATGCATGTGTGACAAAACTGAGCTTGGAGAAACGTGACTTGGATTGTGAGTTGTTGGTTTCAACTCCATCTTCGGGTCAGGTGGCTACCAGTTCGGTCTGTGTAGGTTATTTAATGGAAGTGGTGGGCCGTGGGTTCAAGTGAATCTCATCTGCTTGCCAATGGAGGGCTTGGATGTAATTCTGGGAATGGATTGGTTGTTAGGCAATCACGTTGTTATTGATTGCGGACGACGCAGTGTGATTTTTCCAGAGACCTTGGGGCTAGAGTTGATATCAGCTCAAAAGGCGATTGGAGAGGTTGAAGCTGGAGCTACTTGTTTCATGATAGTGGCTCAAGGAGAGAAGAAGAACACAGTTGAGCAGATCAGAAGCATACCAGTAGTGGATGAGTATGCTGATGTCTTTCCAGACGAGATTCCAGAATTGCCACCGAGTAGGCATGTGGATTTCTCTATTGATCTCATCCCTGGAGCGAGACCAATTTCTATGGCACTATACAGAATGGCACCAGCCGAGTTAGCTGAACTGAAGAAGCAGATTGAAGACCTGCTTGAAAAGAAGTTCATCAGACCAAGTGTGTCACTGTGGGGAGCACTGGTATTGCTAGTGAAGAAAAAGGATGGCAGTTCCAGATTGTGTGTTGACTATCGGTAATTGAATAAGCTAACCATAAAGAATAAGTACCCATTGCCGAGGATTGATGATTTATTAGACCAACTGAAGGGAGCTGCGGTGTTCTCAAAGATTGATTTGACGTCTAGGTATCATCAGATCTTGGTCAAGCCAAAGGATGTGCAGAAGACGGCTTTCAGGTCACGCTACGGGCATTATGAATATGTGGTGATGCCGTTTGGGGTGATGAATGCTCCTACAATCTTCATGGATTACATGAACAAAATTTTTCGGCCGTACTTGGATCAGTTTGTCGTTGTGTTTATTGACGACATACTCATATATTCTGAGAGCCGGGAGGAACACGCAGAGCATTTGAGAGTGGTGCTGGAAATCCTTAGGGAGTATCAGCTGTATGGGAAACTATCAAAGTGTGAATTTTGGCTCGAGGAGGTACAGTTCTTGGGTCATGTAATGGGAGAGATCGTAGACCGTTACCGAGGTGAGGAGGTTCTTAGGTTTGGCAGGCTACTACAAGAGATTTGTGGAGGGTTTCTCCAAGAGGGTGAATCCATTAACTTAGCTCACTAGAAAGGATCATCCTTTCGCTTGGACTGATGAATGTGAAACTTGTTTTGAGGACATGAAGAGAAGGTTGACGACTACACCGATGTTAGTTATTCCAGATCCAACTAAGACGTTTGAGGTATATTGTGATGCCTCATATCAGGGGCTGGGTTGCGTGTTAATGCAAGAGAAACGGTCAGTCGCATATGCATCTCGTCAATTGAAGGTGCATGAGAAGAACTATCCTACGCATGATTTGGAACTAGCAGCAGTAGTCTTTGCCCTCAAGACTTGGAGGCATTATTTGTATGGAGCACAGTTCCAAGTATTCAGCGATCACAAGAGTCTGAAGTACTTGTTCGACCAGAAAGAGCTGAATATGAGGCAGAGGCGATGGATGGAGTACTTAAAGGATTTCGACTTTGAGTTGCTATACCATCCTGGTAAAGCTAATGTCGTAGCAGATGCCCTAAGTAGGAAGAGGATCTATGTGTCAGCCATGATGATTAAGGAGTTGAAGTTGATAGAGAGGTTACGAGACATGAATCTGGGATTGGATATGGGGGAAAGTCATATACGGTGCAACATGTTGAGAATTACCAATGAGTTTTTAGATGAGGTTCGGGTGGAACAGGGAAAGGATTAAGAGCTGCAACAGATAATAGGTGAGCTGGGTACAGATAAGAGAAAAGATTTCAGGATGGGTAAAGACGGCATCCTACGTTTTAGAGAGAGGGTGTGTGTGCCCATGAGTCGGGTATTGAGGAAGATACTCTTGGATGAAGGGCATAAGAGCCGTCTTAGCATACATCCAGGTATGACTAAGATGTATAAAGACTTGAAGGCGACCTTCTGGTGGACTGGCATGAAAACTGATGTGGCAGATTATGTAGCATCCTGTTTAGTGTGCCAGAAAGCGAAGATAGAGCATCAAAGGCCGGGTGGTACGTTGGAGCCTCTTGAGATTCCTTAGTGGAAATGGGACAACATTTCCATGGATTTTGTTACACATTTACCAAGGTTAGTGAGGGGGCATGATTCCATATGGGTAATAGTGGATAGATTGACGAAGTGCGCACACTTTCTTCCCATTAATCAGAAGATGTCTCTAGATAAACTGGCAGAGCTGAATGTCAGGGAGATAGTCAGATTGCATGGTGTGCCTGCGAGTATCATATCAGATAGAGATCCGAGATTTACATCGAGGTTCTGGCAGTCGTTGCAGAACACCTTGGGCACTCAGTTAAGAATGAGCTCGGCATATCATCCTCAAACTGATGGCCAGTCTGAGAGAACCATATAGTCTCTGGAGGACTTATTGAGAACATATGTTCTGGATCACCTCAGGACGTGGAGTGATGTGCTACTGTTGGTGGAGTTCACTTATAATAATAGCTACCATTCCAGCATTGGGATGGCACCTTACGAGGCCTTGTATGGCAGGAGATCTTAGACAACTTTATGTTGGGAGCAGGATGGAGAGTCTGTGGTACTTGGTCCAGAGTTCTTACAATAGACTACTAAGAAGGTAAGGGTAATACAGAATCAGATGCGTGCAACTCAGAGTCGGTAGAAATCCTACACAGATAAGAGGAGGAGGCTGTAAGACCCGGGAAAATTAATTAATTAAATAATTAATTAATTAATAAATGCGGGTAAAAGGCGTCTTTTTGATAATTATTGTTGTTTAATATGGTGTGGAAAAGTGCTAGCTCAAATGGTTGAGAGTACTTTGGTTGTGTGAGAGGACTTGGGTTCGAGTCCTATGTATGCCAATTATGTGTTGTTATTTTATTACTGCCTTTTTATAATACATATGAGTATGGGATTGACGATGTAAACTGTTTGGGTGGGAGGATATCATCAAATGTGATTTGGCGTAGTGGTTGTGCTTTGGCCTTAGGAGTGGAAGGTCATGGGTTCAAACCTTGGTGAGTAAAGCATAAGTTTTATTTGTTTGGCTAATTATTAGTTGTGGCATGAATGTGAAGGGGTAAAGAAAACCTAGCAAGGGTAACTAGGAGGTGCTGAAAAATCACTCATTAAAGGACTTGAATAGTCATTAAGGCCACCCTAAAGCCAATCCCGTTTTATTTTTAAAACCTACTTGAAAGGCACCTATAAAAGCCAAAGTTTAAGGAAAAAGAAGGGTTTTGGCAATTGTGGTGAGCTGCTGCAGAGAGAGCACGAAACAAGGAAATCCCATCTTCTTCCAATTTGAATCAAACTTTCAAGTTAGGGAAGTTATACTTTGCATGTGTCAATAATTTGTTCAGTGTTATGATTTTGAGTTCCAATTGGTTCCTGTTTGATTGGGAAAAATCTGTACCTGATGTGTTGTGATTGGGAATTGGGGTATTTGAGTTTGGGTGCATGATTATGTATGGGTAATGTGTTGTGGGAGGATGGTTTTGACATTTCAGGTTATTGATGAATGTATGTTCGAATGTGGTTGTCAATATGTGTGAAAAGTATGGTTCTAGGTGCTAATTGCCATTACAATTACATTGGTATCAATTTCATGTTTTGTGGTATATTTTTGGGTATGGTTTGACACTGTTTAGGTAAAATCCGTGTGTGACAGTGAGGGAACTCTACAAGTCTCGCCCAAGCGAGTCTATCTCGTCTAGGCGAGAGTTGCAAAACCTCACGTCTGAGTTGGGGTCGCACTGCTCGCCCAAGCGACCTTGATTTGGTGTTGAGCGACTTAGTCTCGCTCAGGCGAGGGACAGTTCGCCTAAGTAAGATCGCGAGGATATTGGGCGCTTTTGAGCACGATATCTCGCCTAGGCGAGAAGTATTGGTGTTTTGAGCGACTCTGTCTCGCTCAGGCGAGGGATATTCGCCTGAGCAAGGTTGCGATGTGAAATGACATGGTTAAGTGGTTCCTCGTCTAGGCGAGGGGAGGGTGTTGTTTTGAGCGATGGTGCAACTCGCCCAGGCGAGGGAATCTCGCCTAAGCGAGATAACGTGTAATTGTGATTGCTTTAAGCTCGCCCAGGCGAGGCGAACTAGCCTAAGCGAAGCAGAGGGCTTAGTTTGGGCGAGGGGTCCCTAGCCTAAGCAAGTTTATGAGAATTATTGTGTTTCTATGTGCTTGTGAGTGTGTTTTGGATGTTTATCATAAGGATCGATTGTATATGCATGTGGTGTGATGTTTGGGCTTGATGGGTTAAGTCTAATAGGGGTTTGGGATATGCTCGGAGGTTGGACACATGATGGGCATGGAACTGGTTGAGTTCCCGTCGGCTACTAATGGGCGAGGAGTCCTTAGTATAGTGATTGCATGTGTCGGACACACGATGGGCAAGGAACTGTGATGTTCCCGTCGGCTACTATTGGGCGAGGAGTCCATAGTATGGTGATTGCGTGCGTGCCAGGGTCCAAGTTATGAGACTTGGATGTTTATACTACAGGCGAGGAGTCTGTAAGGCAAGACTATGAGCGGGATAGGCTCATAGGGTTGGACCACGAATGAGTTAGTTTCGTGGGAGCACAGGGAAGTCCCAAGACTTAGTTCATGCATATGACTCATGAAGGACTATGAGGTCATGGTTGGGTGATTTGAAAAGTATGAGGATTTACTTATGTATTATTGGGATTGGGGAAAACATATTTAATTCATATATCTATTTATATTGTTTTATTGTGCATAGCTCACCCTATTTGTGTGTGTATGGCGATGATCGGATAACTTGTTATTCGGGAGCAGATGATGTAACAGGTGAGCTAGGAGCTTCTTAGAAACGGAGAGCAGGGACTACCTAGGGCTTTTGAAAGGATTTTCATTTAAAGGATTTTGATCTAATTTATAAATATGTTGAATTTTTGGTATATTTTGTATTAACGTAATTACGACTATTTGAGTTATGCTGCAATTAAAGTTTTATATTTCCCGCATTTTTTTTTTGAGAAATAGTTATAATCAATGTGGTATTTATTTTAATTGGAAATTTTATTTATTTAATTTTAGTAATATTCCTTAGGGATGTTACAGAGGCCACTCGAGTTTGAGGCTGGTGACCACGTGTTCCTCAAGGTTACACCTACAGCAGGTATTGGGAGAGCATTGAAGTCGAGGAAGTTGACTCCTCGATTCATCGGTCCATATCAGATTACTAGGTGAATTAGACCAGTGGCGTACGAGATTGCATTGTCACCTCACTTGCCAAACCTGCACAATGTTTTCCATGTATCACAGTTGAGGAAGTACGTGGCAGATCCTACTCATGTGCTGGAGCAGGATGATGTTCAGGTGCGTGAGAATCTGACTTTGGGAATTGGACCGGTGAGGATTCTAGATTCTTAAGTCAAACAACTCAGAGGGAAGGAGATTCAGACTATGAAGGTTCTCTGGGATGAGGCAACCCAGGAGATGACTTGGGAGATGGAGGATCTCATGAGGAAGTCTTATCCTCACCTCTTTGCTAGTAAGTCCTATTTTCGAGGACGAAAACTTTTAAAGGTGGGGGAATTGTAAGACCCGTCAAAATTAATTAATTAAATAATTAATTAATTAATAAAGGCGGGTAGAAAGCGCCTTTATGGCATTAATTATTGGTTCATTGACGTGAAAAAGTACTAGCTTAAGTGGTTGAAAGTATTTTGAATGTGTGAGAGGACTTGGGTTCGAGTCCTATGTATGCCAATATTGTGTTGTTAATAATATGTATGGGTATGGAATTGGCATTGTGAGCTTATCATGATTGGAATGTATCATTAACATGAATTGGTTGAATTGGTTATGCACTTGAGGGGTGACTAAATGGTCATGGGTTCAAACTTGGTTGGGAATGAAATTGGAACCTTATTTTTTTATAGTGTAGTTTTAGAGATTGTGAAATTGGAAACTTGGTTGGGTGTGCAAGGGCTGAAGCAAGAAGGAGATTGTACTGTTGTGATATGCATAAAATTTTGATGAGTTTATGCTATGGAAAATTGAGTATAAATGATGGAAATTAAGGGTTTGGGTGTTGTGACCATTGCTTTACAGATTTTTCAATTAAAGGTATGAATGTGGGTATTTTCTATACTATACAGATGGTTTGTGTCTTAACTTGGATTTTTTGGGAACCAAAATTGTGGCCAAGTTATGTTTATATGATTGTGTATAGTATCTCCACCGAATGGTATGTTTTGTTGTGCGAATGGGGCAAGGTTGGGTGAATTAAGTGCGTGATCAGAGTTGAAACCCTGCAAGTCTCGCCCAAGCGAGTCCATCTCGCCTAAGCGAGAGTTGCAGAGTCTCATTTTTGGTTCTGGTACGCGTATCTCGCCTAGGCGACTCTGGACGGGGTTGAGCGACTTGGTCTCTCGCTCAGGCGAGAGACAATCGCCCAAGCAAGGTCGCAAGGAAACCTGGGAGTTTTGAGCACGATATCTCGCCCAGGCGAGAGGTTTTGAGTTCTGAGCGATGGACACTCTCGGCTAGGCGAGAGTGGCTCGCCTAAGCGAGTTATCGAAGTGTATTCATGTTTGTTTTGTCGAATACTCGTCTAGGCGAGGTTTCTGTGTTGTTTTAGGCGAAGGTGTGACTCGCCCAGGCAAGATGATGTGTTGATGCTACTGTTATAAGCTCGCTCAGGCGAGGTGAGTTAGCCCAAGCGAGACTGAGGGCTTAGCTTGGGCGAGAGTCTCTAGCTTAAGTGAGTTTATGCGAAATTCCATGTTTGTGTGTGCTTGTGTGTGTGATTTGGCTGCTTTATCCTCAGTGTAGGATGTATATCCATGTGGCGTGGTGTTTAGGCTTAAAGGACTAAGTCCAATAGGGGTTTGGGATGTGCTTGGTGGTTGGACACATGATGGGCATGCAACTGGTTGAGTTCTCGTCGGCTACTAATGGGCGAGGAGTCCTTAGTATGGTGATTACATGTGTCCAGCGCACGATGGGCAAGGAATTGTTATGTTCCCGTCGGCTACTATTGGGCGAGGAGTCCTTAGTATGGTGATTGCATGCGTGCCAAAGTCCAAGTTGAGGAGACTTGGATGTTTTACTACAGACGAGGAGTCTGTAGGGCAAGACTATGAGCGGGATAGGCTCATAGGGTCGGACCACGAATGAGTTAGTTTCGTGGGAGTACAGTGAAGTCCCAAGACCTAGTTCATGCATATGACTCATGAAGGACTATGAGGTCATGGTTGGGTAATTTGATAATGAGACATTTAATTATGTTATTTTGGGATGGGTGGCATATTTATCTCATGTATTTTGTTTGATTATTGTGCATAGCTAACCCTTTCTGTGTGTGTGTGGCGATGATCGGATGATTCGTTATCTGGGAGCAGATGATTTGACAGGTGGGCCAAGAGGTGCATAGACTCGGAGCAAGGGATGGCTTGGGGATTTTTGTATATATGTTTATTATTTTGGTTTTGAGATAATTTTGTAATCTTTTGGGAGCCATTTGAATTTTATTTCAGTTTTATAAATGATGGACTCCGGTATTCATTACATTGTATTACAGTTTTAAATTTCCCGTGTTTTTGGGAAATGGTTTTATATTAAATGCGGTCTTATTTTATTATGGAATTTATTTATTAAATATTAGTAATATTCCTTAGGGATGTTACACATTGTGAGCCGAATTGGCTCACCAACCCACAAATAAAAGTTCATACAAGTATTTTTTTTATTATGTTGGACTTTGCATTTGGGTCAGGTTAGATTGTTTTTTGTAGCCAACACATTGGTATTTTTGTGATTTTGGTTTGTAGTTGGAGTTTAACATCCTTTTGTATTGCATTTGGATTCTATTGAAGTTTATTTAGATTTTAATCATAATCATAATTTAGTTTTTTTAAGATTGAAGAAAAATATGTATTTTTTTTAATTAAGTGAGCCAGTGAGCCAACCTGTTTAACCCACCAACCCGAGGTGGGTCAGACTGGGTTCAAATTTTTTTGACTCACTAATATGTGAGCCGAATTGGGTTAGCTCACTAAGTGGCAAACCCGTGGTAGGTCGAGCTAGGTCAGGCCAGGCCAACTTACCCGTTTTGACAACTTTAATGATGTTGAAGCTTATTTGGATTGGGAGATGAAGGTTGAACAACTATATGCTTGCCCTTAAGTCGGTGAAGAGAGGAAAGTGCCTCTAGCAACCCTTTGCTTTCAAAGGTATGCAATGTGTTGGTGGACTATAGTCCAAGATAGGCTTATAAGTAATGGGCCTCCAATTGAATATTAGAATGATTTGAAGTTAGTATTTAGGAGAAGACATATTCCTTCCTATTTCAATAGGGAGCTTATGAACAAGCTCAAAAGACACCAACAAATGAACATGTTTGTAGAAGAATATAGGCAAAAAATGGAGTTATTTATGATGAGGACGTGAATACTTAAAATGTTATATTATTTGTTATATAACTATCTATTAAAGACTAATTAATATTGTAAATAATTGAATTTTAGATTATTAAAAAATTAACTAAAATATAAGTAAATGTAATATATATAAATATATTTATTAAACTCTTGTTAATATATTTCTTTAAAAAAAACAATGAATAAATATTACAAAATATTAATAAAACTAATAATAGCATATATTGTTAATTAAAGTATAAAATAAATGAAAACTTAAATGTATTTCTATTGTAATTTTGATAGTATAAAACAAATACTAAAAAATTTATATTTTGATTAATGTTACGTTTTGAATAAATATTTATATATAGTTATATTATTTAGAAAAAAATGGTGAATAGAGATTATAATTATACATTTAAACATTAATGGTATAAATATATATCTTATTATTTATTTTATGATTATGTACATACTTTAATTAATGCTTTTGAAAGAATTAAAATTTATTTAAATTATATATTATTAAAAAATTGAGCTGTATATTATTAAGAAAACTAGTCTTTGACCCGTGCTTGGGTTATTATTTTTTTTCATAAAATAATAATATAATTACTATTATATTTATGTAAATAAATTTAAAAAATATATATTTAACTATTAAAAATATTAATAATATTTATAAATTATAGAATTAAGAGATTAAAAATTTATTTATCAAAAATATTTAGTATAGTAATATTTTTATGATTAAAAAAACACTTATAATAATAATAACATCATCAAAATAATAATAATAATAACAATAATAATATAATAATAAACTAATGATAATATTAATAATGTTTATACCAAAAATATTAATGTGAATGTGAATATTAATATTAATGTTAATGTTAACGATAATAATTTATAATTATATGTAAAAATACATATATTTGTTTTCTTTTGTTTTTACAAATTTTTCCTAATAATTACTTTTTTAATTTAAATAATTATTTCGATGTAAAGATAACAATAAAATAAATTAAAAGTGTAAGTAATTGAAGTATGATATTGTAATAAACAAAAGTAAAATATGTGTTTAACTATTATAATAATAATAATATAATATTTTGTATGATGATAAAAATAATAAAAATATAATACAACTACCAATAATAATAATGATACAAAAAAATTAATACCACTATAATAATATCTCGTGATAAATAATAATATCACTATAATAATAATAACAATAATAATAATAATACAACAACTACATATAATAATATTCCCGACATACACAATAATACTAATAATAATAATATCACAATAATAATACGTGATAAATAATAATACCACTATAATAATAATAATACAACAGTTACCTATAATAATATCTCGTGCATATGCAATAATACTAATAATAACAATAATACTACTATAATAATATCCCGTGATAAAAATAATAATACAATAACCACATATATGCTCTCTTTTGTTTTTAGAATTTTATCATCTTAATTAATATCTTTTAACTTTAAATAATTATTTATAATAAAAAAAATTATTTTTCAATTTTATTATTTTACTTATTTTATAACTACTTATTGAATTCAAGTTATTACTCAAATATAAAGATAAATAAAAAAAATTGCAATTAATTGAAATAAAATGGGTAGTAAATATATTAATATAAATGAAATAATAATAATAATAATAATAATAATAATAATAAGATTAATATATTATTTGAAATAAGACCGATAGTAAATATAATCATAATAATATAATATTAATTATAATAATAAATATATTAATATTATTAATAACATTAATAACAATAAGAATAATATTAATAATATTTATTATTATAATTATATTAAATATAACAATCATAATAAAAATTATAATAATATTATTAATAATATTCACAATAATAACAATGTATTATTATTAAACAATAATTATAAATATAATAATAATATTATTAGTATTAATATTAAAGATAATAATAAGAATAATATTGATAATAATTATTATAATAATATTCGTAATAATAATATTAATAATAGTTTAGTAAATACACTTCACAATTACTAAAAAGAAACATGATTAATTATTAAATACATATTAATAAAACAGAGAGTTTAATTTGAAAAATTACTAAAAAAAGAAACATGATTAATTATTAAATACATATTAGTAAAAAGCAGTGAGTTTAAAAAAAATGTAAATTTTATTAATTAATTTGAAGATAATTTGAAGAATGAATTTAAAATAAAATAAAATTAAATACAGAATAAATCATTTTCCTTTATTTGATATACATACATACATTAAATGTAAGTTACATATTAAAACTTTATATATTAAATATGAATCACGTATTACAACTTCCACAAACTAAATTAAATGCATTAAAATCATATTCAATTAAAGTTGAAAATCTAGAAAATAAGAAATTGTATACTTGGAATTTGAAGTATGGAAAAAATAATGTTTCCTTACATTAATTTCAAGTCCAGCCTCTGTTATAAATATTCAAACGATCTCTCTCTATTTAGACAAATAGGGTTTTAAATTTCATCATCCGATATGTCAAAGGTTTGGTTCAAAATCGCTTTTTTGTTCGCCATCATTTTTGCCATGGAAGCCACTCATGGTGTGTATTTATTTTATGTTTATCTCTTCCATGTTACATGTAATATTTTCCTCATATATTCTTATATTAAAATCATATAAAATATTTTTTGTAGGTCTTTCATTCTCAAGGATAGAAATAGAGAAGGGTGGAGTGGTAGACTCATCTCAATGTTTTACCAATCAAGATTGCATTCCCTATAGTCCCTTTATGAGTTGCAAGGGATCAAATGCGATTTGCAAAGATGGTGCTTGTGTTTGTGGATGAAAAATTATGCAATATCAAAAATATGGAGTGTGATATTCATCATCTCAATGTTTCACATCCCACAACTATTGTGTATGAATAAAAGTGCCGAAAAGGCATTCATTGAATTTAACTATGGTGTGAGACAACTAAATAACATCATTGACTTAATGGGTAAACCAAATACAACAAAGCATATCATATTATCTCAAAGTGCAACCAATCACAGAAGAATAATCTTGATCCTAGAAGCTGGATGCATGATTATTCCACCTAGAAACATAGCACCCAACACCTACAGTCACTTTCTCATCATAGATTTCTAAATATTGTAATGTAAAGAGTATTGGTTAGAGATGGTTTACCAAAGCATCATATAACCAATTTAGCAGAAGATTATTTGATTTGGAACTTGGCATAAACAATTGTAACAAAGCAAAAACATAAGCATAACAATGTAGAGAAATCAGGATTTTAATCAATTATAAAAATATTCTAATCGATTAGTTTGTGCAAGAACATGAAAAATGCACATTTTATGTGAAGCAAGTTATGTTTTGTTTCTTTTGAGAGAAGAAAAACTCGAAAGACAATTGGAGAGAAAATAAAAAATATCTTAATAATTTTGACTATGAAGACCATTATATCCTTCAAAAAAAAATTATAAACTAAATATCTCTGTAGCCCGCACCCCAATAATGAAATTCGGTACTCCGGTTTCTGAAAGTCGGTAACACTAGTTTCTGAAAACCGGTAACATCGGTTTCTGAAAGCCGGTAACACTGGATTCTGAAAGCCGGTAACACCGGATTCTGAAAGCTAGTAACACCGGATTCTGAAAGCCGGTAACACCGGTTTCTAAAACCGATAACACCAGATTCTGAAAGCCGGTAAATTTATGATTATCCTATGATGTTTCTTCCAAATTAAGTTTTACCCAAATTAGTATGAACCCTAATTATGGTTTTAGGTAATGTTTTATCACATTAGCATGAACCTTACTTATATTTTTACCCAAATTAGTACAACCTTAAATTACGAAATTTAAAGGTTGTTGTGTTTTCTGCTGAAATGGTAAAATTTATGGATATATCTTGGGTTGCATTACAAATTCTACTACACATAATGAATTAGTTGGATAACTTTGATTTGGAATAGAAATTAGAATACCTCTGTTGCATGAATTCAATGATTTAGAAATATTACAAATTGAAAAGTGCATACGTGAATCACTCTATGAAAATGGTTTAAGTAAAGAAAATGAAGATTTTTTTATTTAACTAGAAAATTAATTTATATATAAAAAATTAAATTTGACACCCCTAAAATTTTTATTCATGTTTCGCTACTATTCGTATCTTGAAAATCGATAAAACTGGATTCTGAAAGTCGGTAATATCGGTTTCTAAAAGTCGGTAACACCGAGTTCTAAAAGTCGGTAACACCAGGTTCTAAAAGTCAGTAACTCTGGTTTCTGAAAGCCGGTAACTACAAACCAAAAGGGTCACAGTGGAATTATAAAAAAGTTGGAGGTGTAGGAAGAAAAACTGGGGGTGCAGGAAGAAAAACCCAAAACATGATGTGTTGAGGTAACAATTATGGGGTTGTACGAAGTTAAACTAAACAAGTGTGGCGTGAGTGTAAACAGCAAAAAACGTGGTGTTTGCAAGCAACAAAGTCCAACACTAAAATAACAAAGGGTGGCAGCACAAATAATGGTCAAGGGCAACCCTAACCCCCTTCCTCTTCAAAATAGAAACCACAAGGGTTTCTTGTTCCCCCTCTCACATGCGGAACAAACCAAAACTTGCACCATTCTGGCGGGATAAGGATGCCAACGACAATGCCGATCACCACTAGAAGTTTCACCCGTGGAGCAACACGTCTATTTCTTCCTTCTTCCCCAACGCACGAGACCTTTTCTCTCATCATTGTCCACCAAAACACCACCTCTATCTTTACTTCACAATGCTACCAAGTTGGCTTGTCGGCAATGCCAATCAATGTCGAATATGTTGACATCCTTTGCTATACTCAATGACATCGTTCTCGCACACGCATCGAAACCTAACCCCAAGAGATCACCACCTCGTCGCAACCAGCCAAAGACGCCGTCAACGACACTAGTGTCCATCATTGA
This sequence comes from Vigna unguiculata, assembly GCF_037176805.1. NCBI lineage: Eukaryota > Viridiplantae > Streptophyta > Magnoliopsida > Fabales > Fabaceae > Vigna > Vigna unguiculata. The sequence continues at coordinate 7,360,574 of NC_140793.1, read as the reverse complement.
CCTTGACAACGAGAGCCTAGAGACATGCGACCTTCACTCTTCCTCCTCCCAAGCGCGGCTCGAACTGCCACCACGCGAACACCTACATATAGTTTTAATTTTGATTCACACAAAGATAATTGTATATTTATTATGTTTTTAAGAGTTATTGTATATTTTTCAATATTCATATACCACATGTTTATCACGTACCATATCCTATTATTTTGAAAATAAACGTATCGACGTATCGGATACGTCGTATCCGATACACGTATCGTATATGTGCATCATATTATTATTATTATTATTAGTATTATTATTATTATTAATATTGTTGTTATTATTGTTATTATTAAGAGTAGTATTAGAAGTATTATTATTATTATTCTATTATTATTATTATTATTATTATTAGCGTATACATAGGCGCTATCGCGCCTGTGTGTACGCATTTTTTTAATATGCATGATATTATATTAGTAATTTATAATATTGTAATGTTAAAATATAAAAAAAATAAAATTATGTTTATCAAAAGTAAAGTTAAATTTATGGAGAAAATATGAGAAGATAAATGTTGATGAATAGGAGAAAAAAGAAGGACATAAGTAAATAGTTTTATAAATATGCATATATGTATACATTTCTAAATTATTATAGCTCTTTTGTTATTTAACACAAACAAATTTATATCAAAATTATTATTTTTTTAATTTGAATATTATCATTTCATACAAAAATAAATAAATCTTTATGTATCCATCGATAATTAATTATTAAAAATTTAATGTCTATATTGATAATAATATCTCCATGTATTTGTGATTCAAATTTTTAACCCCAATTCCATGTTAGTGATTACATCTTATAATATGTCTACATTTTATATCTACATGTGCTTTTATTTGAAAATTTTAGGCTAAATTACTATTTTGGTCTTTATTTTTGTTAATAAATGTCAAATTGGTTCTACAATTTTTGTTTAATTTAACACCGTGTGTGAAAAATTAACGACAATGATTAAATTTTATCACTTCTAAAAAACACCAAGATCAATTTGAGATAAAAAAATTGGAGGATCAATTTGACACTTGTTACCTTCATGTTTATTTATTTTGTAAATATCATATTACACACTACCGCCTACGTTTTTATTTAAACAATTATTCAATGATACATATTTTATTTTAATATAATATATAACTTAAAATTTTAATTTTATATTTTAATCATATAACGATTTTGTTTAATTACACATCACTACTCAATTAATGTCGATTTTATAATTTATAAAAAACAAATTCATATTTAAATATTATTTTTTAATCCTATTATTAGTATTATTAATATTATTATTTTAATTATTATTAGTATACTTCATTATTAGTATTATTAGTATTATTAACTATATTTTTTATAATGTATTACTTTAACATAAAGAAAATAAAATTAAAATATTTATTTTTAGGGTTAAACATGTTTTTACTTCTAAATTTTGACCAAAATTAGATTTTGTTCCTGTCCGAATGTTTGATAATGAATGAATATAGTCTTTTTAAAATTTAGAGACAAAAATATACTTTTGAACATGGACGAATTCTAATTTTAAATCAAAGTTCATAAAAAAAATATACTTAATCCTTATTTTTAATTACACTGTTATAAGAATTACTAATAATTAATTATTTAATTTTTATGATATTATCAAATTCAGATATTATATATATAATTAATTATATATATAAATAAATTATTTATTTAAATATAATAATAATTATATTAATTTTTGTATCTAAATTTAAAAATAAAATAATAATAATAATAAAAAAAACGTGCATACACCGGATAGTCAAGGTCCAGGAAGCAAAATCCTTTTACATACTGAAAAAAGATCAAAATTTTAAATCATCTAAATGTAAGCCCATTACGATCTGGCCCATAACTCTCTTTTTACATAAACCCTAAAATTCACTCACAAACCTCATCTGCGAAGTAGCCGCACACATACACACTTTCTCCCAGACTCTTTCTCTCTCAATCCACAATGGCAGAACGTGGAGGTGGTGACCGCGGCGGTTTCGGGCGTGGCTTCGGCGGGCGCGGGCGTGGCGGTGACAGGGGTCGTGGACGCCGCCGAGGTCCTCGCCGTGAAGAGGAGGAGAAGTGGGTCCCTGTTACGAAGCTCGGTCGTCTGGTGAAAGAGGGCAGAATCCGAAGCTTGGAGCAGATCTACCTCCACTCCCTTCCCATCAAGGAACACCAAATCATTGACACCCTCGTGGGTCCCACCCTCAAGGACGAGGTCATGAAAATCACGCCGGTCCAGAAACAGACCAGGGCCGGTCAGCGAACCCGGTTCAAGGCCTTCGTCGTTGTCGGCGACGGTAATGGCCACGTGGGTCTTGGCGTTAAGTGCAGCAAGGAGGTGGCCACCGCAATTCGCGGCGCCATCATTCTGGCGAAGCTTTCCGTTATCCCTGTTAGGAGAGGGTACTGGGGGAACAAGATCGGTAAGCCCCACACTGTTCCGTGCAAGGTTACGGGCAAGTGTGGGTCCGTTACCGTGAGGATGGTTCCCGCCCCTCGGGGTTCCGGAATCGTGGCGGCTAGGGTTCCCAAGAAGGTGCTGCAGTTCGCTGGAATTGATGATGTTTTCACCTCTTCCAGAGGATCCACCAAGACCCTTGGCAACTTCGTTAAGGTTTGTGTTGTTTTCTCTTGCAAGCTAGTCTCTTTCATTTTTTAAATTGGAAAATTTTGAGTACTAGTTGATCGCGTGTCTTGAATATGACTGATAATCTATGCTTCTTGTGAGTTGTTTTGCGATGAAATTGTGGAAACTGGGGAGAACTGTGACTTATTTTGTCCTATTTTTTCGTAATTAAGTGTTGATGATGTGTTTGTTTGGATTCGCTCAGTGCCTTTGGATAAAGGGTAGCTAACATTGATTATTTTCGTTTTTGGTTGGATGTTTGTTATCATTCTGTGATTATTGATGAGGAGTGTTTTGAAATAACTGTCTCATGTTCATTATCATCTATTCATCATCATCTATTATCACTTAAATATTAAGGTGTGTTGTGAATCTAGTTGGACTATTTCTGTTTGTATAATGTTGTGAATCTATCATCATCATGTATAAATCTCCATTTTTTTTGCAACTTAGATGTGGTCTGTTCACTGTGCAAGTGGAGTAGCTTCATTGTGTATGAATGTATTGGAACTAATTACCTACTTTGTCAACACTTGTAGTCTTAGAGCAGTAAAATTATTTAACTGATTTTCAAAGTATTGAACATTCATCGATTAATGCCAGTGTTAATGAAAGATCTTTTTATTATTTGGGGGCCTGTTTGAGTATCATTTTTCTAAGACTATTTGGTTTGATGTATGGAAGTAATAGTCAATTTGTCTTTGCTGCAATTAAAGGCACTAGAATGCAAAATGGGATCCCATGCTAGAGTTGCAATTATCATGCATGAATTGTTCTTATGTTGTCTAATTACCCATAATGATTAATGCACCGTGATTTTTCTTACAGGCCACTTTTGATTGCTTGATGAAAACATATGGATTCCTGACACCAGAATTCTGGAAGGAGACTCGCTTTACCAAATCCCCATTCCAAGAGTACACAGATCTGTTGGCAAAACCAACAGGGAAGACCCTTATCTTGGAGGAGGAAAGGGTGGATGCTTGATTTACCAGTTGTTAATTTTATGCATCTTTTAGGAACCATTACTTATATATGTTTTTGCTTGCTTTATTTTTGGTTTTGAGGGACATCATGTTACTCTGCATTTTCATTGTTTTCATGTTTTAATTGACTGCAGTTTTGAGTACAATAGTCTACTTTATTGAATTGATCCAGCTAAATTACGTAAGTGTGCTTTTGCTTTATCCCGAACGAGCGTCTCAATAGAAATGGCTTTAAGAACAGAATTGTCGAATTAGAATGTTTCTTTTTTGGTGCAAAAATTTCTATCTTGATTTCACTTGTTTTTCAAATTTGAAAACCAATGTGGGTCTTTAATTAAGTGAATTCAATGGAACGATTTAAATACAAATCTAGTATATTCAGTAATTTTTTTTCTTAGGAAAATTAGATTTCCACCTATTTTAGTAGTTGTGTTGTGTATATGTAAAACTAATTTTTTCTTCATTTGTTATTGTTGAAATGAGTTTACTGTAGTTTAAGTATTAACTAATTGGCTTCAAATAGTTTTCTATGTGGTTCTTGTATTGTGTTGCACTTGACTGTTTGAAATATTTTTGGACATAATGTCACAATAGCAAACTTTTTTCTATATTCCTTTCAATAATTTTTTTACTTAATTTCTTGGTAACAATGTTAGAAAATTGGATAATTGATCCCTTACGTGTTACTTTATAGTTGTGGTATTTATAGTTGTGGTATGGTTAGTGTGACACTATAATAGTGTCACAAGGACAAAGTCTTAATTTGATTTTTGACAAAGTCTCAATTTGGTTTTATAATTATTTTTTAGATTCAATTTAGTCTCACCTTTTGTAAAAAAATATAGCAATGTTGTCTTTCTTTGACATTTTTATTGTATTAATTTTATATTGTTATTTTTATTAAAATTGACATTTTTATTAAATATTTTTGAAAATATTTTTAAACTAATTTTAAAATTTATTTGAAATCATGTTAGTTAGAGTTTGAATGTGATTATTAAATTTAATAATGTGAAAGGGAACACAAATGATATAACCAAAAAATAAATGTACAAATTAAAATAGTATAATTTTTTAAAATTCAAGTATTAAATTCACATACACCCAAACACATTACTTGTCATAAATTAAATATTTAATTTACTTTTTTTTATAGTTGTTGTCCCTTTAAATATTATTTATTAATTTCAATTTTGTGTATATTTTAAAGTTAATTTATTAAATAAAAATGTTAATTTTAGTAAAAGTATCAACACACGATTTATTAAAAGAATGAATTTTGTCCCAATTTAAAATATCAATATTGCTTAAGTTATACAAAAATTGAGAATTGAATTTAAAAAATAAATGTGAGACCAAATTGAGACTCTACCCACATAGTACTGTCACACCACATTGATTGTGCCACATGGTACAAGTGTTGAGTGACACATGTAACAAATAAAATTACAAAAAAATTGAAAATTAAAATTAATTTTTTCTAAAATTCAAAAAAATCACAAATTCACACGTGATACTAACATTATCACCGTTTGTGAAAAATTGAAGACTAAATTGAGTCGCTTTTAAAAAAATCTTAACCAAGTTGAATTAGATTAAAAAAGAAATTTATCAACAAAAGTAAAGACCAACAAAAAAATCACTTTTGGTCTTTAATTAAAACGAAAAAAAAAAATCTGGAAGACCAACTTGACATTTTCAACAAAAATAAAGACCAAAAGAATAATTAAGTAGGGATGACAATACAAACCGGCCTATCTCATTTTGGCCCGCCCTGTAGTTGGCATGTCCCGCATAATGTTTGGTCCGTGAGGTTTGCAGGCCGCGACCCGCATGAGAAATTATTTATTTTGTATTTTTTTACCAAGGTGTAGTATTTTAATAACCTTATTTTTATTTAATTAAATTAGAAAAAGTAATAAATTTTATAGGTCTATTTCCTAAAAAAAAGTAACATTCATAATTTTATAATTCCAAATTTTTAAGTACAAGTTTTTTGAAAATAGAAATGACTTTGAATTAGATTAAAATAAGAGAAGAAACGTAAAGAATAAAGTTGTTTTTGGATTGACTAGAGAAAAACTTTAATGAGCAACTTGCTTATAAGCACATGAGCTACAAATTATGTGAGAGGGGCTTAAGCGAACCAATAGACTTAAATACTTAGTCCATCCCGCATATTTTCTTAGAGTCTGAATGCTAGCTCATCCCACATTATCATCTTTACAAATAAACCTAAAATCTAATCATACTTTAAAAAACCATAAACAATTTTTTCAATCACATTTTCAAACAAAATAAGCTTTTATTTATTCTAAATATTTTTTAATGAGATTAAAGTTAAGAAAATAGATTATCTTAACTTGTTTGTTAACAAATATTAAAATTTTATTATATTTGAATACTTTATTATGTTAACAGATACTTTATTGTTTGAATTTTTAACATTTTTCATAACTTTTATTATAAAACCATCGTTGAATACAATAGACAATATAGGAAATAATTAATAATAATAATTGCACATATGAAAAATAATACACGGGCATAATATAAGATATATTAGAATAATATTATTGACATAATATCTTTGGTATTGATTTTACTAATTAAAATTGCAACTTTCTCTAACTGATGCTAAGCGAGGATGTTGATCATTATTAATTCTATTGTCATTCTTTCTAAGGATTATCTCATTGTATGTGAATGACATTGTTATCACAAGTAGTGATAAGGGAGGTATTGTAAAACTAAAACAAAATCCTTTTCAAAATTTCCAGACAAATTATCTTGGACATTGAGGTATTTTCTTATTTCTTGTAACATACTACACATCCAACTTATATGCTATAGTTTGAAGCGAAGTATTATAGTTAAAAGAAATAAGAAACTATCCTATATATAATTATGAATGTGGTTAGAAATTTAGAAATACAGAATTAATATTATACAATCGTGAATATCTAATCTATATATATGTGTTATTAGGAATATCTTTATTTATTCTCGTATTATGATTTTATTGTTATAAGATATCAAATTTCTTCTATTTGATGTATTGATTCATTTTTCTCAATACAACTTGTAATGTGTAAAACAACCCAATTTCAACTCAACGATTTTCTCTTCTAGAGTTTAAGAATAATGATAAAATAAATCTTAATGAACTTCAACTTTAACTTTAAAGGAAACTCTCAAAAAAATCAATTGAAAAAATTATGTCAAGCAAATATCATCCAAAAACCTTTCGCAAAACAAACATTCCAACCAAAATCATGTTAACAATATTTTAACTGAGATCTAATTCCGAAGAAGAAACAAATCGAATAAAATAGATATAGATTTGATAAAAGAATAAAAAGTTTCATATTCTTTTTCTTTTAATGATGTTTAAAATTCTCATTTATTTGATCAAAATACTATTATAAATTCTTAATTCAAACTTTGATTGAAATAATATAATAAAAATTTAAAATTCTTTATAAAATAAATTACCCTCCCAACATTTTTCACCTATATATTGTAGTGAGTGTGTAATGAATGAAAAAAAAATGGTTATTACAACTCAACTTAATATAGGCTTATAAGTTATAATTCACTTCTACAGCAGCAAAAGTACGAAAAGACAGCTCATTAGGTTGCTTTTGTAAAAATTGGTTACACATCTGAAATAAACAAAATACAAGACCAATCTGGAATTCAGATCATTGAATGACCTACTAGGAGTAATTCATGGGGAACATGTTTCCTAGAATAACCAAAAAATAAAATATGGGAACAAAAGCAATCACAGTAAATCCCTTCATGTTAGGATCAGAGTATCAAATTATTACGGCCATAAACGAACTTCTTGTAAAGGAAGGAAGAATAACCCCAACCCAAGCTGTTCTGTTTAAACTGATTATCTTTTTATGGAACGAACCACTTCTGTTGTTTCATTCACATACTTCCTTCAGTGCTCTGAAATAAAACATTTTCAGTGGGTATTGATGCTCCAAATTGCTGAGATTTGTTTCCTTGCAATTTTCTCATTCACTGCTGACTAAAAGCAGCAGAAATACACTGCTTTGATGTTGGGAGTTTTCCTTAATCCTGTAGGGACATTACTGCCACGATTATTTGCAGATGCTCTTCAAGAAATTGAGAATTTCAAGATAAGTCGCAATGAAGTTCTGAATATAAGAACCAAGACTAAGATCCATTGAGTCACCAATATGTCAGACCGTCCCTCTCATTGTTCGTGCTTCGGTTCCTCCAACATAAGCAAAAGTTCGTCCTTGTGTACAATCTTTGCCTTTTTACCCTTCTCCACAACAAAAACTCCCTCTGATACCCTTTCATCTTCGACTTGGAGCATAGGCATTAAGCTTTTGTCTATCGTAGAAGAGTTACATATGTCCACCGAACTGCATTTCTGAAATGTGAAGTTCGGACTCAAGCAGCTTCTGATGAAAGAGTGTGAGGCTTCTGCATTTACATAGTGAGTTGAAGGAATGCATATGGTTTCGTTGTTTGCAGGATCATAACATTGAATCCCAAATTCAGAATGAATCTTTTCTTTAAGGGAAGCCATCTTATGCTTCTCCCCATGCACTAGTATAACATGCTTGGGGGCGAGAAAATTTACAAGATCCATTATCCCTTTAGAATCAGTGTGAGGACTAAAAGCTAATTGATGAACCTGCCAATTTAAGTCGAGTCAAAGTTATACCAGAAACCAAATCAATTGACGCAATTACCTTCAGTGCTGATTTGTACAATATAGCAGAAGACTACAAGGATTTCTTGTTTTTTGATATTCAAGCAATTCAAGACTAGAAAGACATTAATTTAAATATAAGCAGTATTATAATGTCGTCTTGGTCTTATTTCTATAGCACACAAGTCTTCAAAACAAAAATCTCAAGATAATTGGAGGAACATCGATAGGTGACAGCGACACACAGATTAGTTAAAATCGGGTTTATACCCAGTGTACCAATATCAACTCAAGAGGACAGAATCTGCTATTATAGAACAAAGAAGTGAAAGAAGAAATATGGTTTCAGTTGTATATTAATATGAAAAAGGCATGTCAGAAGCATACTCATCACCTCAAACACCAAGCTCAGGAAAGTAGACTAATGATGTAATACTCTGTGAAAGTCAAGATGTTTATTTTCCTAATATAAGTTTGCTAATCATGTTATTTTCACCACTGTGCCGATTTATCAACTTGTACATGCAGCTAACTCTGTTGCTACTCATGCCATGTGAAGTTCTATGAACTGACGTTCGTAAAAATAATGAATAGTTAGATATATCTCCCTGTAATTGGGTAGGGGATAATATTTACCTGGCATCGCACATCTATTCTTGTATTAGCGTCCAGATCAACTTTGGCCCGCTTATCTGACATTAATTTATGACCTATCGTTCCAGCCATACAATACCTACAAGAGAACAAAGTAACGGAATACAACTGGTTTTCGAATATATGAAAATGGAATAGATCAATACATATTTTTCTTGTATACATTCATACATATTTTTTCTTAAAAAAGAAAAAAGAAACTAAAGAGACAGTAAAACAAATGGCAAAGAAAAGTCTCTCCATGCACAGAATACATGTAGTGACATGGTGTAGATGGCAGAAAGACAGAACCATGAAATAAAATAAAATAAAATAAAAAAAAACTATACATGACAGAAAACACAAATATTCGTAGTTACTTCTAAAAGAAGTACCAACTTCCACATATTTAAGACAGATTTTTCGATTGACATGATTAAAAAGTGAACTTTAAGTCTAACTCAACCTTACAAAATTGACTTGAAATGTGAGGTTTGCACTTACTTATATACTACAAATTACCTTATCTCTAGTCGTTGTGAGAGTTCCAACACATTCCCTACATCGAGACATACATCTCAAATGTGAGACTAGACATTAATGGATGATCCAATAGCAAGTTGAACAATAGACCTAACAAATAACAAATTTTGCTAGGATATACTCTAATTCATGACTCTGATACCATATTAAGAAATGAATTTTAAGTATAATTCAACCTCACAAAACCAGTTTGTAAAGTGAAGTTTGCACCTACTTATATACAATGAATTGACTTTATCTTTAATCAACGTAGGACTTCCAACACAATCCTCTCACACCAAGGCATATGCATGTTGACCATGTGACTATACATTAATGGGTAGTCTGATAGCAACCCGATAAGAGATGGAATAATAGATCTAACAGACAACAAACTTTGCTAGTATAGGCTCTAATTTATAACTCTAATACCATGTTAAAAATTGAACTTTAAGCCTAACTCAACCTTACAAAATTTGATATTTCTCTTGGATTTCTCTTATTCCATTATATAGAAATATTTTCCTAAATCGGTGACAAATATTAGTACCAATTTATCTATTTCCCTTCCCTAATATGACACCTTGTTTCCCCTCAAATTCTCACCAATCTTTACCTTGTGCTTCTTCGCCTTATCCACAACTTTCTGTCACTGTTTTTATTATTTTTCCTTCCTCCTTTCACTTGTTTGATTATTTTACCAAAATCCTTTTTTTGAACAAAATCTGTAGTTTTATTTTCTTTTAATTTTCTTCACTTAAAAACGAGCTTCGGTTAGAATTTTGAATAGCCTCTCCTCTCTCAAATATTAGGGTAGAATTGAATAATTTTATTACTAAGAGTACGTAAAATATATATACATGATTAGAAAACTGATTTTGGAAATATAATAATAACATTTAATGTAATCAAATCCCTATTATTCAGGTGTATAATCAGATCCCTATCATTCAAGGATATTTACATTATAGACTTTATTATAATCTGTTAAATATGAAATAATAAAATATAATTGCTAATAGTCTCTGATACATTAATTTGAGGAGTTCTCCCTAAATTCTGAAATCTCAACCTAGGCTTGCCCCTTCAAGCATTACACTACACATTACGATATATGTTGGTCCATAAGCCATCCAATGATAAATGATCTTATACTTCAAATTTTTTAATTTTTGGGTGAAATGACGGATTTATGCATGGCTGGGCTTAGTTAGTGAGTAAATGGATTTAATTGCAACCTGTAAAATAAATAATATAATGGAAAATCGTGAACGAAATTTTTTTAACTTTTATCTAAAACAATCATGTGAAATCATTCTTATGCTTTTAAAAAACAATCTGACTCGTACACATCCAAAACAATCATTTGCATTTCAATTTCTAAATTTTCTTTCCATCCAAAAATTGTGAAGCAGTCACTTCCTAAATTGACTGCTATCACCAATGTATTTGTATGTACCAGAAGTTTTAGTCAAGCGTGATATTTATCATTAAAGGGCAGTATTAAAATAGCTTCGTGTCCATATGCTTTTCAATGTGACAAGCTAATTTTAGTAAACATTTATCGGCATTTTGCTCATCATGCTATCAAATGGCTAATATAAAGAGAAATAAAGTAAAGAAAAATAAGAAATAGGATTGTACCCCGGCAAAGTGACAAGGTTATTTTCTGACACTGCCCACTGCTTAAAAACTTCAAGCGAAAATCCACCGCTTATCATCCCAGGAGTAGCGAAAAGAACACAAGGACCAGGAGCATTTATCATAGACCTCTCAAACTTTTGAACTGTAACATCCAAACCAGATGAATGAGACGTAGAACTTATCAGATAATACACATAATTTCAACAAAAGCTCTAATCTTAATTTCTTGAGTTTTCTCACAAAAGTTTCAATATGGATGCATTCGAATAAGTTTGTTTAAAAGTAAAATTAATATATGTCATATTAGCAAAATTTTATATATTTCCCCACGATACTCCGTTAGGACTTCTACTTTTACTACTCCAGACTTTTACCAACTGACCTTGAAATTTCAATAAAAATTTCATAAGAGATTAAAGATCGCCTAGCATAACAATGACACAATATTCTTCATCTTGCCAATCAAAGTTTGAGGACACACCATAGTTATTTCATATATAGTAAATCAATGAAAGAAAATCTGTCAACAAGAATAGAACAATTTCCTTTTGTTTGATTTATTTTTCTTTTCAATAAATTCAAATTTGTCATCACCAGATATGAAAAGAAAATATTTAAAATTTCATATCATCAAAAAGATCTAGCTTTGGTATGTGTTATATAGATGTCAAACCTAAGAATCCGATGGCAGACATTCCTTCTCATAAAACCTGTAAAGCAACTATTCACACTTCTAGTCTTTTAGGGCACCAGTTACAGCTGCCAGTCAACTACCACATGTTAGCCATTTCACTCCTTTTGCCCACTATAATCAAACCCCTTACCATTAAAACAAAATCAGCCCCAAGCCATCACGTTTTTGCCATGAGGAAGCTAATGCTTTAAATATCAAATTCGTTAATCCTTTGGCAAACTGTTACAATTACTGAATTTAAAGAAATATAATCTCAGACTTAGGAATGGTCCCAACGTCAAGGCACTGTATCACAGCATTAAAGATATGTAACAAACATTGAAAAAAGGAACAGTTTACAGAAATGTTAGTGAACATATGAATGCATAACGATGCCAGACAGAATATTTATGATATGACAAAAAAAATATTGAAATTACCATTCTTAAAATCAAAAGCATTATGTTTAGAGTATGTATCTTTAATCTTCTGGCTTGTCCAACTAATAAGCATTTTATAATACGCATTAACTTGGACTGTTAATCCTGGAAACAAAGAAATGGAGTATTAATATGAAGCACAGATCCCAACAACTAATGGAAAAATAGAAACATTGTCCGAAAAATAGACTAGTCAATAAGTTACAGAACTGAGCTGTATTTTATTATCTTAATCTGATTCATTTGGAAAGGACAAGGAAAACTATTCTGCAATAAGCCTACATAGAGTGAACAGTGCAGCACAAGAAGCTTTGGTAAAAGAATAATGCATAATCAGCTCTAAACCATTATGCTTATACAATTAGTTGTTCCCATATTTTTAAATAATGTCTTTTAGATAATGTAAATCTTAAGTTACAATAAGATATTATTAGATGCTGTAGTGATTATTGATATTACATGAGATAGAAGTAAGGAAAATATGCTTAAGAGAGTGATTCATCTCTTTTAGCTCATTCATTCATTTATAGGAGTTCCTTGCATAAAAAATACTAAAATGTAATGATCAATCCAACAGATATAGGTCAGATAAGTAATACTATGCATAAGTTAACCTATTATAATAAGTTATCCCATCCAGATAAGTTACACAATTATGAAACTCTCCCTCCAACTAGAGCATATAGAATGTACATACATACCAAACTTGGGAGTATATAAATTGAACTAGAGGAACTATGACTTTGCTTTTTGACAATAAATCAACTAATAGTATTACTCGCAATTTTGTCCATCGCAATAGAACCATACACAAAGAGATAGAGTGACACTTAGAGATATATCGACACTTCAGCAACTGTAAGTATTGCTTCCTACATCCCACCAAGACTTCAGCTAACAGATATATTTATAAAGGGACTTCCCACACAACAGTTTCATGATCTTACATACAAGTTGAGAATGATTGATATCCATGTACCAACTTGAGGGAAAGTGTTGAGTTATGAGAAGATATTATTAGAAATGGTAAATATCAATATCAAGATATTGTAGGGATACAAAGAGTTGTTATTTCATTAATGCAATTATCTTTAGGGTGATTAAGTAACCTCTTCTACTCGTTTCAAACTAAGAAATGAGAATCATAGTTTATGTTTTCTTCCCCTACATCTCTTTAAAGTGTAAATTTACTATTATGTGATAATAACTGCCTTCTTTGAAAATTAAGTGGAAGTCATCATTATAATTACAGAAATTGACCACAATAGCTTTTCAAACATTTGGAAGGGGAAGAATGACAACTTCTCTATATTTTCAATTCTGTTTATTATACATTGATAGTTATCATTAAAATGACAATAATATATTTTATAATATCCAAAAAGTAGGGGAAGAATGCTGAATAACATAATAATCATAAACTACCAAAAGTTTCTTAATCTGTCATAGTCATTCTCTCCCTCTAAGATATTGTGTTGATATTCTAACAATATATACCAATAAAAAATATTTCTCCATTTGCAATTACAAATTCTGGATTTTTATTAAATCAGAATGTAAAAATTTCCTTAAGAAACCATTCAGGGAGATTTCATCCAAGGAATCTCCAACCTTCTCCATGGATCCTCACTAATTCCACTAGGTCTACTGCTAAAGATCCACCGCTGTCATCTCCATTTTCTGATTCATCTGAAACTTCTCCACCCAATGAGGCTCTCATCATCAAACATTTTCCAGAACCTCGTTGATTCTTATTTCAGCTTGCTTCCTTCATGCTTGTTTTTTTATAGGATATGATCAAAATATACAAAAACAGAGATCTAGAAATGATAAGGATACGTAATTTACTACTCCTACAGAAATTTGTGACCACCCTCTCAATCTTTAGTCAGAATCTAAAACTGATGTATACCCTGTCATACTCTTTCATCTGTCCATCATTAACTGACTAACAAATCGAGGAAGTTCACATTCTGTTGGTGTTTTGTACAAGAAGCTCTGAAACCTTTCTACTTTTAGTTTGGTAGTCAAGTTAGCTGAGAGTAGGGAACCCGTTATTAACATGTTTGTAGTGGTGGTTTATCTCTTTTTCTGTAATAAAATAGCTATTTTTTAAATTAAAAACTATACACACAGATAATCCTTTCATGGTTCAATTTTAAAAACTAGATAAGCCTCTACAGAAAAATTTCAACACAGGATTTGAGATAATGTCACAAGACAAAAAAATGCAATAATACATGGCCTTAGTGATTATATCGTTAAAACAAATAAGACTGGCTGTTTTAGTGGGATAACGGGGAGCAACTCTGGTTAGGGTTACTACAACCTCAGTACTGGCCAATTAAGCCTCATGGAAGATTTCCCAAAAAATAAAGTGTGTGCTGTGCAGAAGACAGTTCCTTATTTAATTTATTGAATGTACATAATATGTTTATAAAAGTAATTGTGAAACTTAGGAAATAAGATAAAATCTTGTTTTCTATAAATGGGAAGGGTTACAGTGAAATGATTATGTATAGTTTACTTACACAAAAACAATAGATCAAAGAAAGATAATTGACACAAAAGTATACGCTGAAACGAACCTGCTGAGAAATAGATAGGAACCTTCAAATTCATACGTTCCCAGTAGTCCTCCAACAAAATGCATAGTTCCTAGATATTGTAACAGCTTCGTAAATATAAGACAACCATTACATATATATCATACTTTTGAAAATTGAACTGGTCACTAAAAGACATCAATTTGAGTGGCTCATGGTTTATTAATATAACCTTAGTGAAATTGTTCTTTTTTAAGGTCTTTTAAATTATTAATTAAGATATATTTAATTTTCGAAAGATCTCTCAAAAATACAGGCAAAAATAATTGATAGTTTCTTCAAAATATGTTGAACCAAACACATACTTAGAATTTATAAGTGAAATAGTTGCTTGGACTTCATCCATTAGCTATAACAAATAGAAAGATAAATTACAATCTGTGAGATGAATTAATAAGAATACCTGAGCTCTTCCAACAGCAAATGTTGGAATAAGCACCTTGCCTCCACTTGATACACATTTATGAACCTAAATATTTTAATTTGAAAATTAATACCCAACGTCAGAGTAGGTGTGGGTCGAGTTCATTTTGAAAAACAAAAAGCAAAAAATAAAAAGAGAAAATAATGTAACTTGATATCCATCTCTAACACAGCATGCAACTGTCCTGCTTCCTTCCAAATAAACACAACAATCCCTTTTTAAAATTAAAACTAATGCTATTAATACATTTCACATAGACACAATGGTGATAAACTTTTTTGCATAAAATATTTTATACTTGTTAGATGATATAATATTGTGTTTAGTAGTTGGGCTCAGCCCATTATGTATTTCTGGGTTTGGTCCATTATCAATATAAATAAACTATCATTTGTGTAGGGTTTACACAAGGGAGATTAATCCCAAAACCCTATTTCATCTTATTTTACATGGTATCTAGAGCTTAGGTTAGTTTACTACAGTCACTGTCCAGCCGCTCATCTGCCGCTTCTGCCACCATCACCGTCGCCTCCACCGCCGCCGCCACCGTCGCCGGAGCTGCAGTTTCGACCGACGACCAGACGGCTTTGTTCGTCTTGGCCAGGCGACTCCAACGCCGCAGAGATCGCCGGAGTTCCCACGCGCCTCCACGCGCCGCAAGCTCCGGCAGCCGCACCCTCTCCGCCGCGCGTGACGGCGCGTCGCCGGTCGTTTTCTGCGCCGATCAACTTCGCTTGAATCGCCTTCTTGAGCTCTTTCTGGATCTGTGGTTGTTGTTTCAATCGGAGCACCTTGAATTTTTAGGGTTTCTCCCTCTATGGCTTCTTCCGCTACCAATTCGAGTGTGTCGTCTTCAAGCACTCCGCTATCTGAACCCTCTGTTTATACCAACTACGTCAATGTGCATTTATCCATTGACAAGTTGGATGGCACAAATTACGCGACATGGGCATCCGATATCAAACTTTGCCTCAAGAGTCAAGGATATGAAGATCATCTCACCCAGAGTGTAACTAAAGTTGTTGCAGATGAAGTTTCCCGTTGGACGAAAATTGATGCCCAATTATGCATCGTCATTAAGTCCACCATTAACTCTTCGCTGAAACAAATGTTTCGTTCATATGAAACATGTTCAGACGTTTGGGCACAGGCCAAGTTGTTATACACCAATGACACTCAGCGTCTTTATGATGTTTGTCAGGATCTTTTCACGGTTGTTGCTCCGCGGAGTCCTGGACCCATGGCTGAATATTTGGGCAAAATTCATGCCCTTCTCCATGAGTTTAATGAGTTATTGCCTCCGGTCTCCACTCCAGCTGAAGAACTTGAGCAACAGTCAAAGTTCTTTATGTTGTTGGCATTACATGGTCTTTCTGATGAATATTCCCATGTTCGCGACCAGATTTTGGGGTCTCCTGTTGTGCCCAACTTCACTGCTACTAGTTCTGCCCTTTTACGTGTGCCAAGAAAACAAATCATTGATACATCTACTTGTGCTGATGATTCCTCAGTCTTGGTCTCTCAGCGGGATGATCGCAATTGTTCTCGCAAGCCGGGAAAGGGACGACCCAAGTGTGACCATTGTGGCAAATTAGGCCACAAGATTGACAAATGTTATGCTCTACATGGACGTCCTCCTCGGTCTGCTGTAGTGGTTCACTCTGATCCTCCTCCCCGATCAGCGACTGTGGATCCTGCTTCATCTGATACCGCAGGGCACCCTGCCATTTTCAACGACTTTCTCAAATGGTATGAGGAACGTCAGAGTTCTAGTTTCACTACATCTGCCTCTGTTGCACGCACAGGTACATCATTTGTTGGCCTGACTCACTCTGATTCTCTTGGTCCTTGGGTTCTTGACTCGGGCACCACAGACCATATTACTGATAACAAATCTTTGTTTTCTTCTTTGTCTTGTCCGGATCATTTACCCTCAGTTACAATGGCAGATGGGTCTAGAGTCTCATCTCATGGTGTTGGTACTATTAATATTTTTCCATCTATATCCATTGATCATGTTCTTTATGTTCTTGGGTCTCCATTCAATTTATTATCTGTCAGTCGGCTAACTCGTTCTCTTGATTGTATTATTTCCTTTACCAAAGATTCTGTTTGTTTACAGGACCGGAGTCCGAGACACATGATTGGCACCGGATGTGAGTCTAATGGTCTGTATCATCTTCGTCCTCCTTCACATGTTGGCACAGCTATGGAATCACCATCCCTTCTTCATGCACAATTTGGTCATCCCAGCCTTGCCAAACTGCAACAACTTGTCCCCAACTTGTCCAAGTTATCTAGTTTGTCGTGTGAGTCTTGTCAATTAGGAAAGCATAGTCGTAGTTCGTTTCCTTGTAGTGTCTCACAACGGGCTTTGTCCCCTTTTGCATTAGTTCATCCAGACATTTGGGGACCTAGTTGTGTTAAGTCTACTTTAGGTTTTCAGTATTTTGTTACTTTTATTGATGATTATTCAAGATGTACTTGGTTATATTTAATGAAAAATCGTTCCGAGTTGTTCTCTATTTTTCAATCATTCTTTCATGAAATTAAAACACAGTTTGGGGTTTCTATTCGTAATTTGCGGAGTGATAATGGTCGTGAATATCTCTCTCAATCCTTCAAACATTTTATGGCTTCTCAGGACATTCTTCATCAAACATCATGCGCTTATACACCCCAACAAAATGGAGTGGCTGAGCTCAAGAATAGGCACCTTATTGAAACAACTCACACTCTTTTAATTCATGGTGCAGTTCCTTCACATTTTTGGGGTGATGCGGTTCTTACTGCTTGTTATCTTATTAATCGCATGCCTTCTTCAGTCTTGCATAACCAAGTTCCTCATTCTATTTTATTTCCTCACGACCCTCTTCACCCTTTACCTCTTAAAGTATTTGGGTCCACATGTTTTGTTCATGATTTTAGTCCTTGCTTGGATAAGTTGTCTCCGAGAGCCCACAAATGTGTCTTCTTAGGATTCCCCCGCTCACAAAAAGGGTATAAGTGTTTCTCTCCTTCCCTCAACCGTCATTTTATCTCCGCTGATGTCACCTTTGACGAGTCTTCTTTTTACTTCACACACCCCTCTTCTCGTTGTGAGCCACCATCTACTACTATAGATATCCCTATTGTGTGTGATCCTCCTAGTGTGCCCACTTCCAGTGCCACCTCGGATTCTCCTCAGCCACCTCCAAGTGTACCTATTGCGGATAGACCACCTCTTCAGGTTTATAGCAGAAGACACCGTTGCCAACCACCAACACATGACTCACATCAAGTGCCGAGTTATTTGTCTCCTCCGGTTCCAACAACCGAGTCTGATCTTCCCATTGCCTTTCGTAAAGGTATGCGTTCTACCCGTAATCATTCCCCTCATTATGCTGCTTTGAGTTATCATAGAATCTCTCCATCT
Source organism: Vigna unguiculata (assembly GCF_037176805.1). Taxonomy (NCBI): domain Eukaryota; kingdom Viridiplantae; phylum Streptophyta; class Magnoliopsida; order Fabales; family Fabaceae; genus Vigna; species Vigna unguiculata. The sequence continues at coordinate 7,341,837 of NC_140793.1, read as the reverse complement.
TTCTATACATGCCTTTCGTCTATTTCCTCTTTGTCAATTCCAAAATCTTTAGGTGATGCATTAGCCCACCCTGGTTGGCGTCAGGCCATGCTTGATGAATTGAGTGCTCTCAGGCATAGTGGAACATGGGATCTTGTCCAATTACCATCCGGGAAATTTGTTGTTGGTTGCAGGTGGGTCTATGCTATCAAAGTTGGCCCTGATGGTACTGTTGACCGTCTCAAAGCTCGCCTTGTTGCCAAAGGTTACACACAGATCTTTGGTTTGGATTATAGTGATACTTTTTCTCCAGTGGCCAAGATGGCATTTGTTTGCTTATTCATTGCCATGGCTGCTCTTCGCCAATGGCCTCTTCACCAACTTGATGTCAAAAATGCATTCCTCAATGGCGATTTGAATGAAGAAATTTATATGGAGCAACCTTCGAGTTTTGTTGCTCAGGGGAGTCTTCTGGATTGGTTTGTCGTCTTCACAAATCTTTATATGGCCTAAAGCAGTCTCCTCGGGCCTGGTTTGGAAAATTCAGTAGTGTTGTTCAACAATTTGGCATGTCTCGCAGTGAAGTGGATCATTCAGTTTTTTATCGTCACTCCAGTGCTGGATGTATCTACTTAATAGTATATGTTGATGACATTGTTCTCACAGGAAGCGACAACCTTGGCATGTCCCTCTTAAAGCAATATCTTTGTCGTCATTTTCAGACCAAAGATCTTGGAAAACTCAGGTATTTCTTGGGTATTGAAGTAGCACAATCCAATAGTGGTATAATACCAGAGGAAATATGCATTGGATATTCTGGAGGAAACTGGGTTAATGAATTCTAAAGCGGTAGAAACACCCATGGATCCTAATATTAAACTTCTACCTAAACAAGGGGAGCCTTTCTCAGATCCTGAACAGTACAGACGATTAGTTGAAAAGTTGAATTATCTTACTGTTACTCGTCCTGATATTTCCTTTACTGTTAGCGTGGTGAGTCAATTCCTTAATTCCCCATGTGAAGAACATTGGAAGGCAGTCATTCGCATATTAAAGTATATCAAAAGCTCTCCTAGAAAAGGTTTACTATATGATTCCAACTCTGATACAAAAGTTGTATGTTATTCAGATGCTGACTGGGCAGGATCTCCTTCCGACAGAAGATCTACTTCTGGATATTGTGTCTCGATTGGTGGTAATTTGATCTCTTGGAAGAGCAAGAAACAAAGTGTTGTGGCAAGATCTAATGCAGAAGCGGAATATAGAGCTATGGCTTTAGCCACGTGTGAACTTGTTTGGCTTAAGCAATTGCTTCAAGAATTGCAATTTGGAGATGTCACTCAAATGACACTCATATGTGACAATCAGGTTGCTCTTCACATTAGCTCTAATCCTGTCTTTCATGAGAGGACCAAACACATTGAAATTGACTGTCACTTCATTCGAGAAAAAATCCTATCCGGGAACATCAAGACCGAGTTTGTCAACTCAATTGATCAATTAGCAGATATTTTCACTAAATCTCTTCGAGGACCTAGAATTGATTATCTTTGTAACAAGCTTGGTACATACGATTTGTATGCACCAGCTTGAGGAGGAGTGTTAGATGATATAATATTGTGTTTAGTAGTTGGGCTCAGCCCATTATGTATTTCTGGGTTTGGTCCATTATCAATATAAATAAACTATCCTTTGTGTAGGGTTTACACAAGGGAGATTAATCCCAAAATCCTATTTCATCTTATTTTACAATACTTATTAAATATTAGTTTTGGCAAATGCCTATATCTGTAAGAATTGATTATCATTACCATTCATTAGGGATGTAAGCGCGGGGTTAACATTTGAGACCTACCAAAACCAAGCATTATATTGTATCAACATTTAGGGTTTTATCCAAACGGAAAAAATCACTACCACTTGTACAGCCAATATAGATCAACAAGTCCAATCCAATAACATTATAAACATATATTCCTAAAACAGCTGAGTCTTAATATTCTTTCCGACCAAATGCATCTAATAGGAGCATAAATAGCGCTCATTCAAAAGTTTTCTTTTTATTTCTTCAGTCAAAATCTCTGCTAATCAACAAAAATTGGTCCACACCATGAATACAAACCAAGGATTCTTCAAACATACCAAAAGACCCATTTTTAATATAACCTACGGCAGATCAATGTAAATGTAATAGCAAAAATATGACAAGAAAGGACTGGGAAAGTGAGTCAACAATGCATTTTTCTTAAATCAATGTCTGAAAAAAAACAAGACACCATATTATACAAGCAGCATCACATCATAAATTAAGTGCTGCAAACACATACAGCTTTGAGGAATTCTCTCTCTCGGGCATATCTTGAATCACGAATTGTAGTCGCATATGTGGATCTGAAATGATTTTCTTTAAGAATCATCATACAAAAATCTATTCAAGAAAATCCATCTTATAACTTCAAGCAGTAAAACCAATATAGGATTCATGCATTTAAAACCCATTAAACCATTAATCAAAAGGAGGAAAGAAAGCAACGATACCACAGATAAATATACTGTACCTTGGTAACATGACACAATTGTATAATGTTTATGCAAAACTACTATGGACTGTATCTGTCTGTCAAATTTTATATCTGAGGTAGGTAGCTAGCCACAAAATCCTTCATCAAAACTACTAACAAATACCAGAGAATTCAGTTTAATGATCCAAAAATTTCACAACTTTGGTTTACATTTGATATCGGGCAGAAACTCATTCTATTACAATTCTGATGATGCCTCTCAAGCACAGATGAAGAGTTTACTGAATAGCAACAAGACCAATGATGTTTATTACAGTAACTGTTGGAATATCATGCAAGCAATGTAGTAATAGGAATTATAATAGTTAAACGGATTTTAACTCAAAACAGTAACAATGAAAAAATAAGACAAGAAGAGTTGATCACATGACCTCTTGGTCACATGGTTTGATACAATTCAAGAACCAACATCTCAAAAGTTTAGGCTATTAGGTACTAGCAAAGGAATAATTCACATTTCTAACAGTAATATCAATATGAGGATGAGTTAGCAATGGTAATGCATACAGATAAGTAGTCCGTGAAAAGTATGTACAAAACTTATAATAATTGTAGAAAATAAAGTAAAAGATAAACAAGAAAAGAACATTTATCACTGTCACTACATTATTGATAACTTTGTTAGAAGGTTCATTTATACAACCAATGATGTTCTTACTCAGTTATAAGAAGGTCAAGTCGTAATCGATCAATTTGAGCTGCTCCAAGGTGTCTATCTGGTGTCATATTGTAGTCTCCAGTGTAAACCATTTCTGCATCTCCAACTTTTGCATAGAACATTGCAGCTCCAATAACCTTTATAAAACGATGAGCTTAAGTACTAAAACATTGAAGTAAGGCATTGAAGGAAGAAAAATCTACTATAATGATATAGAAAGAGATTGAATCAGGGAAGACTTAAAAGAGGACAGAAGACATTGAAGAAGTGAGAAAACTCTGATTCTATTTCTTAATCCAAACAGTAACTCTATCATCCCAGAAATAATTACAATAATTCATAATAATTCTTCATATCCCTACAATGTTTTTACATTAATTAACAATATCTTCTCATAACTCGACACTCCCCATTAAGCTGATGAATATCAATCATTCCCAACTTGCATGTAGGATCATGAAACCGTTTTGTGAGAAACTTCTTTGTAAACAAATGTGCAAGTTGAAGTCTTGATGGGATCTATGGAGTTATAAGGCCATTATCCAACTTATCTTTCATGAAGTGTCAGTCTATCTCTATATGTTTGCTCCTATCATGTTGGAGACAGAATTGTGAGAAATAGTAATAGCTGATTTATTGCCACAAAAGAGTCATGGGTTCTTCACTTTTTACATTAACATTGTTCAAAAAAAAAAAAAAAAATTCAACCATAACAGTGAAGACATCTAATGCTATACTTTTTTTCAGAAAACTAAACATGACTTCAAAGATGAAGTCACAAGCCTTACATGTCCTGCATAATAGGCACGTATCTGCAAGTCTTCATCTACTTGTACAGTCTGCCTCAAATCAACAGCAATAACTGCACATGGAATCAAATTAAATTACAATTTTAGATACTAATGTCAGAAGCATGGTGATTTTAGATGCAAACCTACTGTGTTCAAAAATCCAAAAACAAATAATAAACTACTGAGAAGTATAGCTGAATCAGCTTTAAAATGCACACAAAAATGTAAATCAATCCACCAAGATTTATCAATTTGAAAGAACAAAACTTAAATGGCACATTTAACATTTATAGCCTAAAAGATGAATCTTTTTCCTTCACCTAAAATCCCTAATACAACAGTTGCACACAATTCAAACTTCAACAAAGTCAAAACTAGAACAGGCGCCAATATTCCTAGTGGCATGTTTAAAGTAATAGTTGTCTAACCAACCTATAGATGGGGTACTTTAAATGAAAAGTGGATCCTATATTACCCTTCTTCATGCACTCAGCAATTTGATCAGATGAAAATAGCTCTTCCTCACCCCGGCGATCAACCATCACTTTGCGATAGTCTTCCAACATCAAAGGAGCCAAAGCTTTTGTAGGGTACTATTTAAAATCAAATAAAACTTCAGTTAAATTTACTAATGTAGAATTATGACTTGGAAGCCAATGCTTATCAACCCATTTAGTGAAATGTTTTTGTATTCAAAATTTCACTGAAATTATAATTTTTTTCCCTAGACTTGCTTTTTGTATTAGGTCCGGCATGAAAAAGTTGTACTTTTTTAGGTCCCTAAATAAATATGTGTGGAAATTGGTCTCCACCGTTTACATAATTTATAAGGTAAGAGTATTTTTCTAATGGGAACCTAAACGAAAAACAATACAACAAATCAAAATGAAGATTTTTTTACATGGAAAGACCAAAACTAAGCTCATTTTTTCACATGGGAATTTAACATAAAACAGCATCAAGGATCAAAATATAACACTCTGCAACTTTGAAAGAAAAAGCAGGCCGATTCTATGATGAGTTTTGAAAAAGGATAAAATTATAGTTCTTTTAAGCAGGGGGCAGGAACAAGAAAGTTAGTGAAGCACGGTATAAGTTTATAATTAAATTAAACCCAAATATTTTAGCACAAATATTCAAATTCTGTTATATTAGAAAATTCCAAAAACTGAAGTATATGTTCAGGCAAACATTTCATCCAAAATGTAGCAGTAAAAGGACTCACTGTCATGTAAATTGGTCCATTATACCCACAAACTTCAGTGAAGTAAGCTAAAGCGCCAACATGATCCAAATGACTGCCCAAATTTTCAAAATGACAAGGCAACGTTAAAATGCTAATAACAACAAGGGTCCGTATACTTGTCTCTATTTTAAATTTTAGTCTCTCTATGACAAAATTGCAAGTTTTAGCCTTTACATAAATTATTGTAGTGACTAATCATTCTTAGAAAGTTTTGTAGCAATTCTATAAAACAGAATGATGTCATTGATAGGTTCATAGAATAATCACAATAAAAAATAAGAATAAGAATGAAAGAAATAATTTGTATTATAGAAGGTTCTATATATAGACCAAAGTATAACAGATACAAAGAGTCTCTACATACAGAAATAGGATGATAGAAAAACCACCACGACAGGTAAGACAAATGCAAGGGCTATCTAAAAACTTATCAACATGATAGTAGATGGTTTTTTGTGTTGTTTATAAGACAATCATGATTTTAAAATTAAAACAACACACTTCTTTCTCGAATATTGATGTTAATCTTACCTAAGGACTAAAACTTACAATTTTGGTCTCTCTATTGTATTGACATCAGAGGTAGACTACAACTTTCCAGCGTTGTAAAGATGTTACAAAACTTTCTGGTGGCAATGATAAAACTTACAATTTTGGTCTCTCTTTTGTATTGACATCAGAGGTAGACTACAACTTTCCAGGGTTGTAAAGATGTTACAAAACTTTCTGGTGGCAATGATAAAACTTGCAATTTTCTCATATAGAGACTGAAACTTATAACGACGAAAACTATACAAATCATGTGAATAGTTTAACTTCATAATAATTAAAAACAGGAAAATTGAGAATGGAGTGATACACACAAGTGAGTGATGATGATGCAAGTGATGGCAGAGTTGAAATCTTGATTGGGGTCAACAAGGGTGAAATCAGGGTAACGACGATGGTCCAAGAAGCCCATATGCATTCCACAATCGAACATGATTCGCTTGCCATTGATGGTTACCACCACGCAACTCTTCCCAACTTCTTGACCAGCGCCTGAAAACAAACCATGTAAGGGTAAGATTGATGTGTGTGTTTGCACCACAAGAAGGAGAATAAGAACGAGGGAATACCTAACACTAGCGTTTCAATCGCCATGAATATGTTGCTCTTGAGTCTCAGCTCAAAACAGCAGACCTTGGTTTGCGCCTCACAACGGTTAAATATTGTTGCTATCCAGGAGTGTTGCCTGTGGGTCGGGGGATGATGTTATTTTTAAATTTAAATTTCTAAACAATATAAAGAAATAAATAAATAAATAAAAGAGTATAAAAGAATAATTTAACAAGTTATTTTCAATCCCCCATATTTGTTTTCTTCCTTTGAAAGTGCAATAATAAATTTATGTAAATTTAAAACAAAAAATAAATAAATAAATCATATCTCTTGTAAATTGATATAGATGAATACTGGTACGAAATTATTTTTATATTATTTTAGAAAGTAAATAAATTATATTAAAAAGACAAGAAAAAAGTCAAAAGAATGTTACCTAAATTAAAAATATAATCAAATATAATATATATACACCTAAATCTTTAATAAAAAAAAAAGTTAAATTTGTAGAAGTTTGATTATAGTTTTGAATCTTTAAATCTATCGCCAATGATAAAGATTAACTGAAATTTATTTCTAGTAATCATAACAATATTTCCAACATCAGATTTGATAAAAGCAAAGATGTCATTTCCCGAGAACCATAGTATTCATAGCTTGGACTGCCATATACACACAAACAAGCACTTTAAACTAACTAACTAAACATGTTCAAAAGTTGATAGTTCATTTAGCCTCCAAAAATTTCTTAGCCTGCATATGCAACACCATAACAGATTGAATCCAATGCTGCAATGACCGGCATAGATAATTCCATGCTGCATATTAATTTGTGAAAAAAATAAAAGTGAAAAACTTACTAAATACAACAATCAAGTTTGTACAAATCAAGTTTGAACAACAATGAAACTGACCTTGAGAGGAAAGTTGAGTCCAGCTTTGTTCAAGTATGGATCCTTTTCAGCTCTCTCCTGCATTAATAGTAAAAAAAATAAAGTACAAACCAGTAAACAATATAGAGAACAATAGGATTAATCCAATTGCAGAGATTAAACGTGCTGCAGAACCAAAGGCATCCATTTCAAACCAAGACCAGCTAGCCACTTTAAAGATCTTCACTCTTTTCTTTTCAGAATTTTCATCGAAAATTTAATTTTGGAAGAGTTTTTAATATTTGTTTTAGCTTGCAATTACGAATCACTAAAAAACGTTTACATTCTTTGAGAATCAATATGAATTACCAAAGACTTAACATAGATCACAGCATATACAATCAAAGCTCTGTTTCAGGTTTGAGTGATTTTAGAATCATACTGATGATCAATCACTGAGTAATGTTGGATTCAATCAAAAGTGATCCATCACGTAGGGCGTCATAATTCTGGAAGAAAAAGGAATAAGCTAGATTTATATGGAAGGAAGATATCTTTCTGATAATAGCAAATACTTTAATTCATATAATTAAGAAGTCAATAACGAACTCAGCCTGAAAGCATAAAGCAGTAGAGGCTTGAATATGGATACCCCTCACGAGAACGCCAAACGTTAAATTTAATTTTTTTACAAAACATTAGCAAGGATAAAATACTTGGGCACTTCATTACAATAGGGTGCAAAAACAGATGAAATTCTTGACGATTTGAAAGTTCTAGAGAGAATTTTACCAGCATTGTCGGAGACGACTGAACGGCCACTATAGCCTGGGTTGGTGGGTCAGCTCACTATAACTTGGCTCGAACCCGCATAGCCCGTGGGTTAAGTGAGCCCAACCCGTTTTGATCCATAATCGCAAAAAAATTATTTTTGCAACCCGACCCGGCTCAAACCCGTGGTAAGTCGGGTTGGCTTACGGGTCTGAGCTCATTTTGACATCTCTACTTTTAGGGAATGAGCTACGTATTGTTCAATCAAGAGAAACATGGAAAAATAACCGAAGACTAGTTTTCTTATTCATTCTTCCAACATCAAAGGAGCAGAAGCTATTGTTGGATACTGTTTAAAATCAAATAAAACTCAAGTTCATTTTACTGATGTAGAATTATGACTTGGAAGCCAATGCTTATCAACCCTTTTGGTTCACCTTATTTTTGTATTCAAAGTTTCATTGAAATTATAATTTTGCTCCCTAGACTTGCTTTTTGTATTAGGCCCTGCATGAAAAAGTTGTACTTTTTTGGTCCCTAAATAAATATGTGTATGTGTGTGTGGAAATTGGTATCCACCGTTTCCATAATTTATAAGGTAAGAGTATTTTTCTAATGGGAACCAAATCGAAAAACAATACAATGAATCAAAGTGCAGAACTTTTTACATGCAAGGACCAAAACTAAGCTCATTTTTTCACATAGGAATTTAAAGATAAACAGCATCAATGATCAAACTATAATACTTTGCAATTGTCCACACCGAAATAGCGACGGAATGGTGAACAAGAAAATCTTTAAAAAAAAAAGTATTTTAAGAAGAGTCGCCACCATAGTTCATTAAGGCAAGCTAGGGAAAACCTAAAAAAGGATGGTCTACAAAACCAAACTGAGTTCGAAAGTCGGTTACGTGTGTGGAAGATAAAATATTTTTAATTTTTTTTTATTCCAACGTGTTTGACCTTGCTTCTACATATCCTTGTCTAAAATGAAAAATCAGGATTATATAGTTCTTTAAAAACATTTAAAACTATTTGAAAAAACTTTAATTTGGTTAATTGTAAAAAAAAAAATTAATACTTTTACTTATCAAGTGACTCTGATACTCAACATGATAAAAACTTAATTATCAAGAGACTTGACATGATAATGAAATATTTTTAAAACTATGTGAAAATGTTAATTATGAAGTAAGTCCGAGTTTTAATATGATAATCAATGATTTAAAAAAATATATGAAAGTTTTAATTATCAAGTAAGTCTGAGACTTAATATGATAATAAAAAAAATTATTTAAAATTTAGATGAATGAAAATTTAATTATCAAACAAGTCCAAGACTTGACATGATAATTAATAATTTAAAAAATGTGAAAACTTTAATTATCAAGTAAGTCTCATACTTAACATGATAATCAAATTTTTAAATTTTGAATGAAAGAAAGTTTTAATTATCAAGTAAGTCCAAGACTTAACATGATAATTAAATAACTTTCAAAAATTTATAATTTGGTGTACGTATGAAAAGTTGAATGTCAAATAATAAAAGAGGTAATATTACAAACAGTGGCACAAAAATATAAAGTAATCTAAAAAACATAAACCACATATTGGTCAAAGAAAGAAAAAGCACGAACAAGAACTCACCCATAGTGCAATCCATTGCTCCATACAAATATCAAGTATGGTGTGATACAATAAAAATGAGTACTAATTTTAATCACAAAGTCACACGCCCCTGTATCAATTTAGTATAGAATGCCTTGCCATTATGAGACAAATCTTGGAGTAAGCCAAGGTAAGAAAAATGGGATCAGTACTTGACCATATTCAAAATAAAACTCACATATCAAATGTTTATTCCAACACCTACATATATACGTGTACTTTATAGGTTCCCAACATAAACGCTTAGTGCAAATACATTACAAACCATGATGCTGGTATAATATATATATATATATATATATATATATATATATATATATATATATATATATATATATATATATATAATCAAATCCAACTAGGATGTTTCAAAGCTCATCTTCAAATAATTATTAAACAGTTCCAAACAAATTAGATAAGACATCAAAGAATTCACTCACACAAAAAGGGTTCAAACTCCAATAAAATCAAAGCCCATATGCTTTAGATTTTCCTTTTCCTGTTTCAGCTTCAATTTTACAATAAAGCATCTTGCCAGCTTTAAACACACCCAACCATGAATTCCAAATCCAGAAATAAACCCATAAAACCCATCATGCAAAATAAGAAAACCAATAACTGTGCAATAGTATATGACAGAACTCCATGGGTATAAACAAAAGTCAAATGAAATATATGTTCCTGAATAATCCAACCAAAAGAGGGCATGGACTAGCTGCTACTTTCTCCATTCCAGTAAAAATAGTACTAATATTCATAAAGTAAGCCCATGAGTTCAATACTTCCCACAACAATCAGTCAATGCAAAACAACAACACTCTTACACGTTTTTTTTTTCTTTTCAAACTCACCACAGCAAAATGAATCTGGAATTCCAACTTCCAATACCAATGAGATTGCATCAAAAGCTCAAGCCAAAATCTCATTAAAATAAACCAATTACAATCAGTGAACTCCTACTCAATCACAAACAAAAATAGGTCTCGACAGCCCATGACAATATCAATAGATTTACCGAACTAAAAAATTTCAACTCACTCTTAATCAAATAACTCAGAACGTGAACATTACACCAAGGCCTCAGCACACCATAAACTCATAAACTCATCCCAAAATACAAAGAACTCGGAAAATGCCCATACCAAAACTCAGAAACTGCATCCATCCGAATTCATGTTCAATCACACATCAAAGCCCCAATCTAGTGCGTTTAAACCCCAAACAGAAAAATTAAATCCAAAATTATAAAGGACGCATAAAGGTTATATAATTTTTCAACAAAAGCAACTCAAATGCACACTCCAAGCCACTCAAAAGCAACTCCAGTTCGATTAAATCCCAACCAGTTTCTGAAAGAAACCCCAAACAAAAGAAAAGAAGCAGAAACAGAGAAGGAAAGGAAACTAGTTGGTACCGACAACAACGGCCTCGTCGGATTTGCGAGGAGATGAGGATGATGAGTCCACGCCGCGGCGCTATGAGAAGATGCGAGCTCCAAGGACGATGAACTCTCGGCCAATTCGAACAGCAGTGGAGCAGTGAGGAACAACCAACGGCGGTGGCTCAAGGAAGAAGATGAAGATGAGTGCGACGCTGCACCTGTTACTCACGTGACTGATACTGCAGTGAGAGTCCGCTGCTGTGCGTTCGTGAGGCAGTGGTGTTAGGGTTTTTTGATCGCCCCTCTCTGAAGAAAGAAGAATCACAGGAAGAAGATGAGACCCCCAAAGGCTTTTCTCCCAATTCCTTCCCCTTCCCCTTCTCTGTTTCGTAGTGTGTCTGTTTAGGTGTGTTTTTGTTAGAGATGTGCGAGAGTGTTGTGTGAGTAGTGAACGTGAGTTTCAACCGGGATGGCAACGGGTCGGGTCGGGCAGTATGATATCCGTACCCGACTCGCTAATAAAAAATTCGTCTGTTATCTGTCTGTTTATCTGTCGGATATCTGTTTAAAAAATATTTACAGATATTTTTAAAACCCGCGGGTACCCGTGAATATCCAATATCCGCAAATATTTAAAAAAATATGAATTTTATAAATTTTTTAATATAAAATTAAAAAAATAAAATATAAATATAAATTAAATTATAATTATAATTAAATTTGACATAATAAAATATACTGTTACTTCTAATTTTAATTAAATTTAACTTAATAAAATATAAATTAAATATTAATTTTTATTTTTTGCGGGTAACGGATACTCGCGGGTACGGATAGTATGATATCCGTATCCAACCCGTTTATAATCGGGTATTAAAATACCCGTTACCCGCTACTCGCGAATAATAAATACCCGCGGATAGTAACTATCTGTCGCGGATTTTATCTGCGGATAATATTTTTGTCATCCCTAGTTTCAACCAGGGTAGTGTGATTAGTGAGTGTGAGAGGAGTGGTGGTGCGTTCACCATAAAACGTGAAAAAATCCCTTGTGTGCGAAAATCAGTTGGGTCAGGGTGAACGGAGATGCCACGTGGCATTTAGAGAGCAGTGAGGGTTTTGGCGGGTGGAGAAGAAAATATATGGGTGAGATTTAGTGAAGTTAGATTTGAGTTTTTTTTTTTTTTTGAAAAAGAAAAGAAAATGGATGGTAAAATAGCAAAGGAAAATATAGTGTAACATCTAAAAAAATATAACTTCTCTCGCAACCTTACGACACTATATTTTTATATATTTTTTTTCTTAAAAGCGTTGTTGCATGTGTGGCGGGTGACAGTTTCTTTATTTTTCATTTCATTGTATAAGAGTTTACAAGAGGAAGTTTTGGTGGAAGTCTCTTCTGGAAGTCATCTTTTTCTTCATTTCTGGCTATCACTTCTTCAAGTTTAAATTTTTTTTGTGCCATGTAGTTGTGTTTTGAGAAGAGGAATTTTTGGTGGAGAAAAGCGCAATTTTGTATCCCAATCTAAAGTTTGTGTTTTGGAAGTAGTCTTCTTCTTTCTCAAGTGGCGCTTTCTTCTCTTAGAGGTAATTTTTTTGTGTAATGTATGTTGTGTTGTTGAAAGCCTACTTGTGTATGTTGAAACCCCTAATGAAACCTGTAATTGGTGGACAATGAGTGATGTTGTGAAAGGTGTTGTTATTTAAAGCACTATTCGTTTTGGACCCCTATTTTGAGCACATTGTTGAACCCATTGGGGAATAGTGGCCGTAGGTTTTGAAATGAGTAAAGATAATATAAATTTGTTTGTCTGATTCCAAGTGATTTAGTTGGTGATTGGTTTGGAAGGTTGATTTCGTTGATGGTGTGGTTAGTACCGTCAATTTGGTTGTAGTCGTTGGTGGTGTGTTTCGTAAATTTATCTCACTAAGCTGGGAATCGAAATATTGGTTACTTCAAACTTCTTAACTATTAATCCATGGTATTGTATTCACACATATGATATCCGTGTTGGGTTAAGTTGTGGATGGGTGATATGGATCCTAAATAGTTTATAAGTTGGAATCGTATAGGTGTAGTATTTGCACATCAAAGTTCGTTATCACTTTATCAGTTCACCATGTATTACTTTCATTGTTTTGGTTTTTTAGTATGTTATATAGAGGAATAGTTAGTCTTGATATACTTATTGGACATCATATTTATTTTTCACTAAATGTGTTCTACATTGGTATACTACAAATAATTGTTTATATTATGCATAGCAGGTGACATTAGTAGTTAGCATAAGAGATATTATAATGGTTGATTATAGTGAAGGCAGTGATTGTGGTGGTGACTTAAAGCATGATCGCAAGGTTTGATATGATAATTTATAATGATTAATTATTGTAAACAAACTGAATTTATAAGTTTTGTTGATAATTATTTGTAGAGTTTTAGGTATTCTTGTTGGACCAAGTACATTGCTTCATTAAATAAGAATTCAAGTGCTGAACAAAGGTCTCTTCTTGAAGGAACATTATTTGGATGGTTCACCATGTTGAAAGGAAGTCTAAAAATTTCTAGGACACTTCTTAGTTCATTAATTAGTTTGTGGGTTGAAAAGAAAGGGGGGTTAATAAGTAATGAAGTTGTTTGTTTATCTTTATTGTATGTTTATTTGGAACTGGGTTTAAGGGTTCATGGTGAGACTATTCAGTTAGATGAGGTTAGTGTACACAGTGAGTGTAAGAAATTTTTCAATAACCAAATTATTGATGTTAACATGGTATATGATTTCCATTATGGATGACCTTGGTGGTCTTGGTAAATATAATTGGGGTGAGCTTGTTAATGAATACTTAGTTGGGAACATATACAATGCATCCATGTTCTTAATGGAGAAAGGAAACACGAGATACTTTCACGTTATTGGTTGTGTGTATTTGTTACAGGTATTTGCTCATCAATCCCATAGGACGTACATATTTATGACTTCAGTATTGCTAACCTAGGTTAAATGGTTTTGACACCACTAATAATACCAAAAGCATACCTAAATTAATGGTAACCCATGTTATACATTTAACACAAATGAATTACCAATTCATACTCAAATATAATGACTAACTTCATTAACACACGACAAAAAATGTCCTCCACAAGTTCATATTTCATATATCATACATAAACTTAAAGGTGACTTTGAAAATGACATCCAAAAGCATAAAATATAATGGGTCACATTTGTAATGGCTCTATGGTTATGACTTTGAGGACTGCCTTGTTTCAGTGCGTTTGAATTTCTTGAACGGATCAACCAGACTCTTCATCCTCTCATCAACACTATTGTAGGTCATTATGTCATCATGACTGCTATCCTCAACCGTTTCCATATGGATGTCCTCAATGTGCTTCAAATGTGCATCCAAATTTGTTTCCACATTGGTATCCACATTGATTTCTACATTAGTGTCCAATTTACCTACACATTGAGGTTCAAATTGGGTTCACCACTATCTTTGGCATGTTGCTTTTGTTTGCCCATAAGAAGTGAAGTTGTTACTTCTTCAATTGTTGGACTAGTAATGTCATGTTTGAAGACATATGAATTTCATGATAACTTATTAACTTCAATTCCAACTATGACCTAACCTAAAGTGTAACATCACGGTCGAGTATTACTTAATTAAATTAATTAAAGAATATAATGAATAAAAACTTCCACCTATATTAAGTATTTTCCCAAAACGCGGAAAATTTGAAAACTTCAATTGTAGCATAATTCAAATATTCGCAATTACTTTATTACAAAACCAACCAAAGTTCAACATAATTATAAATTACATCAAAATCCTTTAAATGAAAATCCTTTCAAAAGCTCCCAAGTAGACCCTGCACTCTGCCCGTAAGCATCATCTGACTCACCTGCATCATCATTTGCTCCCGGATAACAAGTTATCCGATCATCGCCACACACAAACAGATAGGGTAAGCTATGCACAACTGATAATTAAATATGAATAAACTCACCCAAAATAAATTCCATAATATTTATCTTTAAATCTCCCACTCCCCATGAACTCATACCCTTTATGAGTTGTATGCAAATGCATATTGGTCTCGGGACTTACTGTGCTTCCACGAACCTCCTCGCTCGTGGTCCATCCTACGAGCCTATCCTGCTCGTAGTCTTGCCCTACGGACTCCCTAGTCCATAGTCTGACCATCTAAACCTTCACTCGCTTGGACCATGACATGCATGCAATCACCATACTATGGACTCCATCGCCCAAAGTAGCCTTCAGTGGACACATCCACCCTCACCCATCATGCGGTCCGACAATGTCATGAACTCCCTCGCTCATGACTCACTACCAAGCACATCCCGGACCCCCTATGGACTTAGTTCTTCAAGCCTAAAGGCCAACACAACTAGATTGCCACAACAGAAACCGCTTGGCTGCTTAAGCACTGCCAAGCGAAACAACACACATTGGCCGTCTGACGCCACTCCTCGTGTAAGACCCGATGAATTTAAATAATTAAATAAATAATTATTTAATAAATACGGGTAGTGGAAGCCTTTATGTCAATTAATGTTAACTTTCATGACGTGGAAAAGTACTAGCTCAAGTGGTTGAAAGTACTTGTTTGTGTGAGAGGACTTGGGTTCGAGTCCTATGTATGTCATTTGTGTGTTATTTAATTTTATCATTAGTTGTACACTTGAATTGCAATTGTTTGTGTGGTAGTGGGTTCAATCCTTGGCTTAAACAAAATAACTTTCTTTTTGTTAAAATTTACTTTGGCATGGAAGTGAAGAGACACAGAAACCCTAGCTAAAAGTATTGAGAGGGGGAGAGTTATGGATGTGTGGCTACCCTGGGATACTCATTGTAGTTGATTGGAGCTGGTTTAAGGGATTCATACTGCCAACATTAAGAGGAATTTTAGCAATTGTCGTGAGCAAGGAATATCCAGGTCAAGGGAGTTCCTAATTGATGTTTAAATTTTAGTTGAATGTACTCGTGATGTGTTTGTGGATGTGGGAATGCCATCTTTCCATTTTATTCACGTTCTGTTCGGATTTCTGGAATTTTCTAGAAATTGCCTAGCAGTCACACGCGACCCGCCAGGCGACACAAGCTTCAGACCCAGTTTTTTGGGTTTTCTTCATGAACCGCTTGGCGACGGAGGATGATCTACCAGGCGACACGAACTGGGGTGTGACCAGTTTTGGGTTACTCTGGGTTTTTGTGTTATTCGTGATGTTGTCGCGATGATCTATATGTGTGAATATGAATCTTTATGGATGTTTGTGACTGCGATTAATAATCATATGTTGAATGTAATAATATTGCATGAAATTGGGAAATTAGGGTTCCTGTTGGAGTTGAGAATGAATAAGCATGATCTAAGTCTATGATTGGGGCACTATTTTAGTGAAAAGATGTTAAAATAGATAAAGTATGAACCATGTATAATGTGTGCATGTGAAACTGTGTTAGTACAAAGGTTGGTAATATAATTAAGGGTGCTTGAGGTCACGACTAGTGCGGGAGAAATCTTGGTAGAAACTAGATTTTTCACGCACTGCCTGGCGGCGCCTAGGCTACGGCTAGACGACACAACAAGACAGTGGGTGTCTCGAGTTGATCCTGTGATTTGTGTGTTGTTTTGTGATGTATCTAATATTTTTCTGCGTGGTTTGGGTTAGTGGACGAAGGATGTATAAATTCAAAACTCGTGAGTGAGTTAAATGATGGTGTATAATGGTGAGTCGAATGGAATCAAATGTATGAGAGAATAAAAGGGTTCATTGATTGAATGTGTTAAATTGCATGTTTTAAACTATAAGTCCATGTCAAATTGTCAGGATACATTACCTTTGGAGAGGAATGATGATAAAAAGAGGTGTCTCATATTAAATATAAGTATTACTTGACTTGTGAAATTATAAATGTGTTGGATTGTATCATTATCTTAGAGTTATGCCTGTTTAGGTATGAATGTATTGTAATCTGTGTATGGAGTGTTTGGGGTCCTTTAGGACCGATTTGATGTGCCAAAAACCAGTAGCATTGCGCTACTAGTATGGTGCCTGGCGGTGTTGGGCGAGCTGCCAGGCGATAGATACCCAAACTAGTGGCAATGACCACTAGACGTGCATGGCGCTTGGCGGCAGGGTTGGTTCTGCCAGGCGGGGGGGGGGGGGGGGGGGGGGCGATAGGGGCACTGTAAGGCGTGTTGCACTTGGTGGCGTGAGAGGGTGCTAGGCAGTCTGAAGCCAAATTTCGCCTAGCGACACGAGAGGTGCACCAGGCGGGTTTTGGTGTAGAGTTGGCTCGTAAGGAAGGTTCTACATAGCTTTGGGTGAGGGACACGATGCGATGCTTTGGTTGAGGGTAAGTTACGAGTGTAACTTGTATTGGGGTAACACGTGGCCACTATAGGTTGAAGCCTGGTGGTTTAGGACGTCCAATGGAGTGTGCAAGATCGTGGCTCATACGACGAGGTTTCGGATGATTGCCTTCTTCAGTGCATCTGTTTGAGTTTGGTAGTCTGAAGACAACTAAAAACTTCAGTTCATTTCAGGGAACTCCACCTTGTGTCGCGAATTGTGGTCGTGGCAATTTATTCCCGCGTGTGGATAATTAGGTGGTGGCCTGTAGTCGGAGGGGCGAGTAGACACTCGTGCAGCAAAGATCGATCGGTGTACTCACCAAGGAGTGTAGAATCAAGTGACGACTAACGTAATGGTTGAAAGTGGATGAACTGAGGAATGGGGAAAAGCTAACTTGGGTTATAATTTTCAGATACGTTAATTATTGTCATGTTTTATTGGTTTATTTAAATGAACTCACCCTATTTGTGTGTGTTTGGCGATGATCATGTAACTCATTACATGGGAGCAGATGTTGATGTAGGTGAACGTGTGGATGTTTAGCGACAGAGTGAGGAACAACTATGGGAGTTTATACTTGTTTTCTTCTAGAATTTTTTTGAGTTATTTTGTAACAAATATCAGAATTTATTTATAATTTTAATAATGGAACGCTGTATGGTTTTCTTTTAAATTGACACACTGAAACAATATTTAAATTTCCCGCGTTTTGGGAAAGAACTTCTGAATAAATGAGGTTGTATAATCATTTTTAGTTGTTTTATTTTAAATAAGTAATTTCCGGCAAGGACGCTACACCTCGCGCCGCCAGTCGCCAACCTATTGGAACCAGTCCAATTCAAGTATCACGAACACCGCCTGACAAAACCCCTCTCGAAAAATTGCTCCATAGTTCCCATGGTGGCTTATCACCTGGCAGTTTACTCTATGCTGTCAAGCGCCACACCAATAGCGTGAAGGTTACTGGTTTTACACCCCAACACATGTTTTAATGAACTAAACATCCAATTATCATAGTATGACTCAAAATGCACCAACACACATCATACGTATCAATCATATACACCTATACTTTCACATGTATTAGCATAAAATCATCAACGACAGTGTTGTACCCAACACACAATCTTGGACAATCCAACAAATATACAATCCAAGACGTACGCATAGTTATTGTCCCAAAAAGTCGCACGTGCAATAATGATAATAAAATCGATATAAAACAATAATGATAAAACAACAATAATAAATAACAAAATAAAACAAAACAATAATATTAATAAAATAATAATAATAATGATTAATAACATAAAATAAATAATAAAAAAAACTAATAAAATAATAAAATAATAAAAATAAAATAAAACAATAACAATGATAATAATAATAAAACAGTAAAAGATAAAAGAATAATAATAATTTATCATATACTATGTTACATACACATATTAATATATATTATAATATATATATATATATATATATATATATATATATATATATATATATATATATATATATATATATATATATTATGTATCAACCTTAATATATGATACATGTATAAGTTACGCCTGCACCAATTCTTTTTAACATATATTATATTTTAATATAGTTTTTAATGAAAGTAGAGGTAAATAAAGATGTGAAGAGTAAAATTGATTTATAACTTCCATAACAAAAGCACCTAATGCATGGCTGGAGGAAAGGAAAGAAAACAAGGTGGCCTCACGTTCCATTAATACAAAGGTGCATTAAAATTACCTTGCAACAGATTAGTCGAGTGAATTGATGGACAAAAAGGCATTATGCGTATCATAGACAATGTGAGGCACACCTATAAATTAAAATTTCTAAGCAAGGAGGAAATAAGTATGGTGTGGGTCCTATGGCCTTTTAGCAAGTTTACTAATATGGTAAGGATTATTAAAAGGACAACCACGTGCTGTGAATAAGAAAAGGGATCAAAATGCCACCACCAATGCTAACATCAATCACCATCACGATTTCAAGTTGAAAGAAAGAAAGGTTTATGCAACAAGGAGAACAAAACGTGACTGCAACATACCACTGTATACATGCATTATGTTATAAAAGTACTACTAAACCATTGACGAAAGGCAAGAACCACGGGACACAACCCGTCCTTCCACAAGCATCGCAATTTGACAAAAACTAAACAAAACACCAAATAATCGAAAAGGAATTATGCCCCGAAACTAGACCTGTGTCTGCACCGTAAAAAGAGGGATCTCTTCAATGCATGCTATAGGTTCCAAAGAACCCAACTAATCAAGTCTTGAAGAAATAGATTGAAAAGAAAGGACCAACCCCTTACCTCAACAAAATAGGGATACAAGCCCCAATCCAAAACAACACATGCAGACTCGCATATATTGCATCTCCAAACCACTCCAGCATTGCCCCCATATATCAACCAAAACTTGTGATTGAACCATAAACAAGAAACACCCGTGCCTGCACCAAAAGATCTCTCAATGGCGGTAGCCACGCTGCCTCCAACGGTCCGTTCGGCTACCGGGCGCAACACATTTGCCACCGCATCAACGCCTGCGAGACGCGAACAAACCAGCACCATATCACACCTTGTTCCTTTCCATATTGCACAAGCCACCAAATTATTGTTAACAATCCTAAACAAGTCACACCGCCATCGGGAACAACATTGTTAGTATTTTGAGGTTGTGAAAGGGATAGTTGAAGGGATAGAGAAAATGTGTAGATAGTAGAGTGTGAAAGTAGTAGTTGGAGAAGTGTATCTTGTAGTTGAGAATAGTTGTATTGGATGTTGTGTTATTTTGTTCTTCATGTTGCTAATGGTAGGATACATGGGGTATTTATAGACCCATAGATTATTCTAGAAACTTTTAGCTAGAACTTGAGCAAATAGTTCTAGATTTTTCTACATAGTAGAATGTTCTTGATTTTTTTCCTATCCTAAGCTTTTCTCCAATACTCTAGAAGTTTCATTACATTTCAATAACTTTATCTTAGATTTTTCTAGATTATTCTAGAATTTGCATTATACTTTAATAAACATGCGCGAAATACGCTTCATTAAAATTTGTACACATACAATGGTTTTCATATGAAGCATCAAATAGTGTAATGTGATGAAAACATAAACGGAATGTTATTAAACCTAATTATATCCCACACAGATGAAAGTAAATAATAATTAAATTTCACACAATTTGCATAAGTAGGACTTGAACCCAAGTCCTCTTGCACAACCAAAGTACTCTCAACCACTTAAGCTAGTACTTTTCCACACCATAATCTTCTAACTAATGCTATTAAATGCTCCTTCCAATTTCTTATATTAAAATTAAATATTTAATTATATTTAATTATATTTTTAATTTTTATTGGGTCTTACACAAAGTAATGAATAAATTCATCAAGTTCACACCTTAACAATATTCTTTAGTGTAATGTTTAGGTATAACTTATCTGGAGTGGACTTGTGTATACCAAATTCTTTCAGTAATATGACAAACTCAACACCAATTTGTAGACCACATTCAAGATTTGAAACTGCTTTGTTGTGGATGTTGGCTTGGGCAGTATGTGTTTGGTCCTGAAATAAAATATTCTGATTATAACCTTAATTAAGTATGTTATTTGGGCACAAGGTAATACATGCTGCATAATTACAAAATTCACCTTCATAGTGATAAATAGATCACCCAACCCATTTGGCTTATAGTCCTTCACAACACAAGCCACAAAAGGCAATCTATCAACACGTTTTGTGGTAAACATTGTAGTAACATTTTTTATGTCACCCTCATCCACTAATCCTACGGTTGGTGTTACTTTAGGCATTCACTTTATTCAACTTGTGGAAAACAATTTAAGCTATATTTTTTGTACTTTAAAGGTACTCCCAATATTATATTACCATGGTGTTTCATGAACATGGTGGCCCATTTCCATACATTTGTTCCAAAATCACGAGCAAATGTTGTTGTAGCGATGTCCTCCATAAATTGTTGCGTTGAATGTCCTTGACTTGCCTTATAATTCATTAGCACTACTTGGAAATTTCTTGCAGAACCAGGGATGAAGGACGTCGTCTCACTACAATGTCGCATGAAAGCGTGCAAGTGTGATTCGTCTACTTCTAGTGTGCCTCCCATGGTTCAATTTTCCCTCCTACACATACACAAAAGAAAACAAAGGAAGTTAAGTGATTATGTCGGTTTTATTTCCAGGTTTATATTTTTTAAATATAAAACAAAAAAAATATTTTGACTTATTTACCCTTTACTATTAAATTGACGTGACCTTTTCCACATATAAAGTGTTTTCCTGTTTCATTGCTTTCTTCACCTCTTCTGATACACACCCATTGAAACATGTCCCGTTAGCCACTATCATTAAATTACCTTTATTACCTGCAACTCACTCTATGTGAGATTTAAGCTTAGAGAAAAAAAAAATTTAACCCATTAAAGCTTTAAAATGTTGGCATTTATGTTGAACCAATAACCTACAACAATTTTGGATGCATTGAAGGCCTTGAAGAAGCACTTATTGCCGTCATTTACTTCGACCAACACCCACCTTCCACCCATTGTCAAGGTGCATTTTCTATCTTTATTGTAGTTGACTGTGTATAATGTGTATAATGTTCACCTGCGTTACATGTAAATGGTACACACTCATTTATTTTTCTAAAAACTAATTCTTACCTTTTCATGAATAAAATGTAGGTCCAAGTTTTTTATACTTATTTTACTAACCATAGTGAGTGGCCCTAGTGAAGTTCCATGTGTGCTTGCAATTCATTCATTTGCATTTTAATTTCATCTATAGATGGAAAATGGGGAACAAGATGACATAATATGCTTGGATGACATTAGTTTACTAGATGAAGATTGTGGTATTCCTACTTAAGATGACGAGGATATCCATGATACTCTTGACCTAAGTAACGACCTTGACGATGTTGCTTCTCCCATTAGTGGAACGCAATTTGACATCACAGAAAACATTAAGACTTTTTACAAAAGACATGGTGTGAAATGTGGTTTTGGAGTGCGAATTCGGACATAAAAAAGGATGATGATGACTAGTTGTGTTACCTTAAATTAGTTTGTTCTAGGGAAGGTAAATATGTGTTGCAAATCCCGCCTGAATTGAATACCCACCCTACTCAAAGAAAGGAATGTCCAGCCTGTATAACAGTTGTGAAAAAACCACAAGCATGGATCCTAAAGACTGTGGTACATGAGCATAATCATGACATTAGTCCTATTAAGTCAATGTTAATAAGGGGAAATGGAAGGTTGAATTTCCAGGTTAAGAGAACCCTTGAAATTAACGACGAAGCCGGTGTATAAGTAAACAAGACTTTTAGGTCTTTGGTATGCCATGCAGGGGGTTTTGACAACTTAGATTTCCTTCAGCGAGACGCAAGGAACTACATTGGCCAACAAGATGCGCCTTTGGAAGGAAGGTGATGGGCATACATTAATGGTCCATTTCTCAAGAATGAGAGAGTTTAATAATAAGTTTTATTATGAAATTGACACAAATTCTAAGAATATAATAATTAATGTTTTTTAGGCAGATACATGGATTAGAGCAGCCTTAGTGGATTTTAGTGATGTAGTCATTCGATACTACATACCTAACCAATAAATACGACATGCCGTTTGCAGCTTTCGTTGGTGTTGACCACCATGGTTAATCGATTTTGTTGGGCTGTGGATTGTTGTCTTCAGAAGATACTTCATCTTTTACATGGCTATTTCGATGTTGGTAGAGGTGCATGGGGAACAGGGCACCATAAGGGATTAAAATTGACCAATGCAAAGCAATGAAAAATGCAATTGTTGTTGTATTTCCCAACACCAGAGATCGATGGTGCCTTTGGCACATCATGAAGAAAGTCCCAAAAAAATTAGTTGGATTGATCAAGTACAAGGCCATAAAGCATGCTTTGAAGCAATTGGTTTACGAATGTACCTTAAGGGTTGATTTTGAGTTAGGTTGGGGAGAATTCATATCCAACTTTAACTTACAAATCACGAATGACTTTGTACACTTTATGATGAAAGAAGTAGATGAGTTCCTTGTTATTTGAAGTCACACTTTTGGGCTGGTATGTCAACCTACTACTACAACACTAAAAACAATTTGTGGTGCAATATGACAATGCTTTGCGGTCAAAGGCCGAAAAGGAAATTGAAGTCGACTTCGGTTCGTTAAATACCATCCTACCTTGTGCCACTCAGTCATTTATTGAAAGAAAGTTCCAAGATGAATAAACTCATGCAAAGCTTGGTGAAGTTTAATAAGAACTAAGGAGTAAAATTAATTGCAATATCAAGAGTCGCGAATGTGATGACATCCATTCAAAGTACATGGTTAAAGAAGACTTTATACAAAACGGGGAAAGTGCAGACAAAATTCATGAAGTTTTTTTTTTTGATAAAGTGAATAAAGACATTCAATGTACTTGTCTTTTGTTTGAATTTAGATGTATTATATGCCAACACTGTATTATAAGTCAAAAGTTCATCACCCAAGTACGTTTTGAAGAGGTGGAGCAAACACATTCGACAATGACATACTTACCTAAAAGCAACATACAATAATAAGAATTACGAGCCACATGTGAAAATGTATAACTTATTGTGTAAGACATTTTATGAAATTGTGGAAGTTGTTTGTCAATCAAAAAATGGGACAAAATCAGTGTTAACCCAACTAGACTCCATTGGTGTAACTCTTGACTTACCTTTAATGAATACTAGAAGTACCCTTTCACACTAACAGAAGGAAAAAATGTTCCAAAGTGGTACGCCCGTGACGAATAACATGGTACGAAGACCATTACATGTTAAGAGGAAGGGGCGACCACGATCAAATAGATTTCAATCAATAGTGGAGAAGATTTCGAAGAAACTCAAATCTAGAGCGACATCAAATAAATCAACAAGGGATGATGTTGTAAGTTTGACTCCAAATATAATTTCTTTTTATTGTTACTTCAACGTTCACATGCGAACTGCAGCTGCTACAAATGACATTACTATTGTCACATCTAACACACATAACCCCTTCTCAACAGCACAATGCACAGGTTTTGTGTCACTACTTACTTCATTACACAACAATGTGGATACACATATGTTTGGAAATGAGGACTTTACGAGGTACTTTATAATTGTGTTTGAATTTATTAAGACCAAAAGCATTACACAAATTTCATGACTTTAACCTTTGCTTGTTGAATGTGAAAGCCCTCTTTTAAAATTTCTCCTCTTTGCTCTTTGTGGTAAAGACCCAAGGCCAGCCACCTTCACTCTCCTCTTCAGCTCTAAACTTTCTCTCAAAGCTCTACCTTCTTAATCAATTTCCTCACCAATTCTTTGACCTGTGATCAGATTTTGGAAGCAACAGCCTAATAGAACTCTCTACAGCTTCCTCCCTCCACTCCCTTCCTCCTAGGTATGTTCCTTTTTCTGTTCTGGTTCAATTCCAGCTAGAATTTACCGTTTAACCTCTAAATTGTGAGTCTAATTGTGGAATTCTTCCTTCTCTACTTCTTGGTGATAAATTCTCTAGGTTAAATTGAGATTTCTGCCTCCTTGCAACTAGTTTGACTCCACAAAACTCAATTTCTTAGCAAAAAGGTAAGGGAAGCTAACCTTCACTAGAATTTCGAGTGTATAATATCCTTGAGTGCTTGAATGGTATGATCCTTGTTTAAATCGTTGTTTGGAATTGCTTGTTGGGTGAAATTGGATTTTTGGCATGATTTTTGTAGCTCTACATGTGAAGAACAGTGTGAAATCCTGATACTCTCGCCTGAGCGAAAGTATCAGAGAATTACCTCTACTACTGCACGAGGTCTCGCCTAGGCGAGCTGGGATCGCTTGAGCGAGAGATCCTCTCATCTAAGCGAACCAGCTTAGCCTGAGCGAGAATTAGCCCAGGTTTTTGGGTTGCCCACTATATGGGGTCTCGCCGAGGCGAGAGTAGTCCGCCTAAGCGAGATTACACCCTAGCTTAGGCGAGATTCTCTAGCTTAAGCGAATCTCACTGCAGAGTTATGTTCTTTTCTCTATTTTAGATGTTTAAGAGCCTTATTTAGTGAGATAATGTGATGTTTGCTTATAATATGCTGGAGAACTGTGATTGGTAATGTATGTGTATAATTGTATGATAAAAGTTTGAGGAATGGAACTGTGAAGGGGTGTGATGGAACTAGAATTTCAAGGGAAATTCTAGGAGAAGTACTTAGTGTGTGTAAGCACTTAAGGACTCAGATTTGGTTAGCATCCTGATGCTCCAATAGTCCATTAAGACTCATGTAGAGTATGATGGACTATGTCGTGAAGAGTAGCAGGAGGTCCTAGTCTATGGACCCGATCAGTCATGGACACGAAGGGGACTTACCTTAGGAGTGGTTGGGTGATAACCCCTTGAGCCCAAACTTTGCAGAGTTTGGGAACCTTCACAGGTGCAAGCCACCAAGAGATCCAATGTTGCTTACATAATCTGGATGTCGAGTCTAGGGTCATGTACCGTATTGTTCTGTGTTGGCCACTTAAATATCTATGATGAAGTGAAATTTCTTGCTAATGATTATAATTAAACTGCTTGATTTATATTGTTAGCTTACCCTTCTTGTCTTGGTTTGTTTTCTTTGTGTATGTTCTCTTTCCGATGATCACCTACGTTGTGGTGTGAGCAGAAAAGGATCAAGGAAAAGACACTCCTCTTCTGGACTAGAGTTGACTCACAACTATAAGACGTTTTGTAGAACTTTTGTTTTATGTAGCTTGGGATTAAGGCCCTTTTTGGATTCTATATTTTGTCCTCCTCTAGTATAGACCATACTTATGTTTGAAAGTTCATATGGTTATTTGGATGACTGTATTAAACTCATGTATAGTTTATTCCGACTATCTGCTTGTTAAATAATGATATGATGTTTTGTTTAGTAGTTTGAAAACTATTAAATGAGATGTTACATTGAACACAATGACATGATTTCCATGGTTATTTGCTCATATTCTTTTGGACACCATGGCATACACTAAGAGTGTTGGTATCGTGCAGCGGAATGTTTAAACAATGGTAAAAAACCAAGAGGGGGGTGAATTAGATTTTTATAAGTGTTAACAGGTTTTAAAAAATTTTCTCAAAATTTAATTATTAACTTAAAATTACTTTAAATGCAAGTGCAGATAAATAAAGAGTTTAAGGGAGGAAGATGCACACTGATATTTATACTGGTTCAGATCAAAAGACCCTACGTCCAGTCGTTAATCTCTTAAACAAAGAGATTAACTCAATCACTATAATAATCAGATTACAATAGATTATAAGAGAGTAGGGATTAGAAAACACCTCTCTTGAACAACCACAAGAGATGAACAAAAAGCTTCCCCTAAATCACACAGAGGATGACCAACTTTCCTAGCAAGAACACAACACTCAATTTTCTAAGAACTTACTTAGAAAAAGTTATCACTCACTCACACTAGGCTTTTTCAAAGCTATTTTTAAGAATCTCACAGAGCAACACTTTGCAGTCACTACACAAGAACTCTGAATCTTAAAAAAGGTGGTTTGAAGTTTGGAAATTGAGTTCTATTTAAAGAGATTTTTGCAGGCTGAGTTAGAAATGAAGAGTTTAACTGAAACTGTTAAGGATAATCGATTACAACTTAAGACAATCGATTATTTCAGTGATTTTTGAAAACAAAGTTTTGTAGTGTTAATCGATTACCATTTTGGGTATATCTCATGTAAAAATTTGAACAAATATTTTTATAACTGTCAGTGGTAATCAATTACCAAAAATGGTAATCGATTATTTTGAGTCATTTTTCAAGAGCCAAGTTATAACTGCTAGTGATAATCGATTACCATTCGTGGTAATCGATTATCTTAAGTGAGTTTTTAAAAAATAAAATTTTTTGAGTTGGTAATCGATTATTATAAGTTGGTAATCAATTACTATAATGATTTTTGCGAAAAACAAGTTTCTCTCAGAGGAGTTGCGAGCTAGCTGTTGTTCTAACAATTTTGCACCTAACTAGAAAAAGTTAAGTCTATTACAATGAGAATCTTTATACATAAACTATATTGTCTTCAATATCTTCAAGTGTTTTCTTCAACATCTTTATCATCATCAAAATCTTTTAATCAATCTTCTTCTTTTGTCAACAATCTCCCCATTTTTGATGATGATTAAATATATGTTTAAAGTTTCTGAAATTCCTGCATTTAAACAACTTATGGGAAAGAAATAGTGAGACAAACCTTTAAAAACTTTTTGTCCCCCTATTTTGATCAGAAGATAAAAAGGGCTCATGAAGGAGAGTAAGAATACACCAGACGACAAATATAACGTTGAGAATTGTTATTCAAAGAAAAAAAATCATAACACTAGAAACAATAACTATAAGACCCGTGGAATTTAATTAATTAAATAAATAATTAATAAATAAATGCGGGTAGTGGAAGCCTTTATGACATTAAATTCTAAATCATATGACGTGGAAAAAGTATTAGCTCCAATGGTTGAGAGTACTTTGTTGTGTGTGAGGACTTGGGTTTAAGTCTTATGTATGCCAATTGTGTGTTATTTAAGTATTATTATTTTAATATATGTTGATGATGTTGCAGAATAATATAATAATTGAATTATATTAGTTAGCAAGAAACATGAATTGACATGATGGTTTAGCATTGATTTGGCATTGGTAGGGGGATGGGTTCAAACAAACCTTGGAGAACCCAAATTAAACTTTGTTTTTGCTTAATTTAGTTTTGGCTTGAATATGAAAATTTGAAGGAAACCCTAGTTGAATGGCAACTTGGAGGTGGCTGAAAAACAATCCATAATGCAACCATGAATGGCAATAAACACCCACATTAAACCATTTTCGTTTTTATACCATTAACCCACATTAAGGCACCATTAAAAGGTAAAATTTAGGTTAGAGGAAAGGTTTTGCAAGGCTGACATTGAGGTGAGAGAATAGAGCACGAAAACTAGAGAGTGGTGAGGTTGAGGGAGGCCTTGGACTGAATTGAGGAGAGCTAAGGAAAACTATTAGAAGTAAGGGGAGAATCAAGGGATACTCTATATTTTAAGCCAAGAAATTCCATGTTAGCTGTTAAGTGATGATATAATGTTGTACTTCTATGAATTAAATATATTTGAGGGACAAATTTGAATGGAACAGTGGAAAGGTGACTTTGGGTTGGAAATTGGGGTTTTGTTGTCCAAATGAAGAAAAATTGGGAGTTTAGTTGCATTGGAAAGAGTGAGTGGATACATTGGAATGGGAATCTTGTACTAGGGAACTGGAAAATCGATTGGAAACAATGTTGTGTGCAAAGGTTAGGGGTCGCAGAACATGGAGGAAATTGGAGATTTCTAGAAACTGTAAGAACCGCCTGGCAGCATCGTGACTACCGTCAGGCGCCATGTAACATCCCTAGGGAATATTACTGATATTTAATAAATAAAAAGTTGAAATCCAACGAGTGCCGCATTTAATATAAACTATTTCCCAAAAACACGGGAAATTTAAAACTTTCAGACATAAAGCCATAAAACCAGGAGTCCATAATCCATAATCCATAAAACTGTAATAAAAGTCAATGGCTCCTGCCAGGTTTACATAATATTCTCAAAGATAAAATAATAAACATATACATATGTATCTACAAAATATCCCATGCTAGCCCTCGCTCCAAGTATAAGCATCTCCTGGCACACCTGTCACATCATCTGCTCCCGGATAACAAGTTATTCGATCATCGCCACACACACACAGAAAGGGTGAGCTATGCAAAATATATAAACAAAACATGAATATAAATATATTTCCCAACCCAAAACAACATAATTAAATTCATAATTTCCAAATCACCCAAACCATGACCTCATAGTCCTTCAAGAGTCATATGCATGAACTAAGTCTTGGGACTTCCCTATGCTCCCACGAAACTAACTCATTCGTGGTCCAACCCTATGAGCCTATCCCGCTCATAGTCCTGCCCTACAGACTCCTCGCCTGTAGTAAAAACATCCAAGTCTCATACTTGGACCCTGACACGCACGTAGTCACCATACTATGGACTTCTCACCCAATAGTAGCCGACGGGAACGTCACAGTTCCTTGCCCATCGTGCGCCCAACTCATGCAATCACCATACTAAGGAATCCTCGCCCATTAGTAGCCGACGGGAACTCAACCAGTTCCATGCCCATCATGTGTCCAACCACCGAGCAAATCCCAGACCCCTATCAAACTTAGTCCTTCATGCCCACACACTACAACACATGCATATACTTCATATACTTAAGAAAAGTAGTCATTCCACACACACAAGATCATTCAAACATGATAAATCCACATAAACTCGCTCAAGCCAGAGCCTCTCGCCCAAGCTAAGCCCTCTGCTTCGCTTAGGCTAGTTCACCTCGCTTGGGCGAGCTTAAAACAACCATAACATCACGTTATCTCGCTTAAGCGAGTCACACCTTCGCCTAAAACAACACATAGACCTCACCTAGACGAAGTTTCGACAAAACAACACCACTGCACTTCGAAAACTCGCTTAGGCGAGTCACTCTCGCCTGGACGAGAGTGTCCATCGCCCAAAACCCAAAAACTTCTCGCCTAGGCGAGATATCGCGCTCAAAATTCCTAAGTCACTTCGCGACCTCGCTTGGGCGAGTGTCTCTCGCCTGAGCGAGAGAACAAGTCGCTTAATTCGTCCAGAGTTGCCTAGGCGAGATACGCGTACCAGAACTACACATGAGACTCTGCAACTCTCGCTTAGGCGAGATGGACTCGCTTGGGCGAGACTTGCAGAGATTCAACTCTGATCGCGCACGAAATTTCCCCAACCTTGCCTAATTCGCATACACATTCCAAAACAACATTCAAACATTACCCAACATAAAACAATGGCTGACACATATCAAACAGGTTACTACATCTATTCACATTACTCCAATTCGAAATTGAATCATCTTTACCAAATTCCATACCAAACCCTCAATATACCCATTATAATCACACAAGACTTTGCACCCAAATGTCCAACCAACCAATTTGCATTCACAGTACATGGAATACGAAAATATACACCATCCAGAATTCATGTGAGAAAACACATAAGTCAATACTCATAGCACACACATCAATAATTCACATGCACAAAGATAGCTCCCCTAACCTGGAATGAAGCTCCTCTCAAAAGCCAATTTCCCAGCACTGTCAAAACCCTTCCCTTGGGCTTAGGGTGGGTTTTAATTCCTCTTAATGTTAATTATTTGATAGTTTTCCAACCCTCTTGGCTGCCCACATTCACTCTAAATCAAATTTAATAAAAATAAAGGTTAAGTTCTGTCTATCAAGGTTTGAACCTCTGACCTTCCACTCACAAGGCCAAAGCACTACCACTATACCAATTCCCATTTGGTGATATACACAATCAACATAAGTTTACATTTCAAATTCCACACTCTTACATATTATTAAAATAAAGCAAAAAACAACAACACATAATTGGCATACATAGGACTCGAACCCAATTCCTCTCACACAAAAAAAGTACTCTCAACCACATGAGGTAGCAGTTTTCCACATCACATTAAACAACAATTAATGCCATAAAGGTGCCTTCTACCCGCATTTATTAATTAATTAATTATTTAATTAATTAATTTTTCCCGAGTCTTACACGCCACACCAAAGTTGCAGGATTATGTGTTTTGATGAATTGGGGAAAACCATTTGGGGTTAGGGAGATATAATTTTAGGATTGGGAATTTGATTAGAAGTAGCCCAAACTGTAAAACTATTGTCAAAGTCTTATGTGGTCTAGAGTGATGTATTGGACTGATTAGGATTTAAATAAAAATGGTATTGTTGGAAGGGTAGTTGATGATATCACAGAACATAAATAGCTTTGTAATGGGTTGGTGAGACAACTAGTAGCTACTCAAGAATATGTGCATGTATGAGTTCATTAGATAAACTTTGGGTTAGTAATCATAGATGAGGACAAGACATTGAGGTAAAGGAGATTGTGTAATAAGGAATATGCCAGTGCTTGCATTTGACTGTGATGAGGACTCCTTATCAATGGTAACGAACTTAACAATAACTTAAAGGTATGGACTCTAAGAGTAATAATATGATTTGAAAGGATGAAGATTGACTTGGTAATTTTGATGGTAATAGTAGGATGTACACTACTATTAAGTTATGTGTTGATAGTTAAACCTCGCTTTCGTTAGTAACCAACTAAGTTATAGGACTTGAGAAAATGACCAGATGAGTATGACGCGAGCCATTATGCCTATACTATAGCATAAACCAGTATCACGCAAAATATTGTCATGGTGCCTGGCGGTGATATGCGAACCGCCAAGCGATAGCGGTGGTTCAGTGGGTTATCTGGGCTTGGGGCGCCTGGCGGCAGAGAGCTTCCCGCTAGGCGATAGTTGCTACAATAGTGGCACCCTAAAACTCGTGCGTTTGGCGGTGAGGGTGGTCCCACTAGGCGGTATCGCAGCGTGGGGATTTCTGAGGCGCTTGACGCTTGGAAGTACGTGTCACCCGTTAGGCAGCTTGGAAGCGGCAATGCCTAGCGGCATGTGTCCCCCGCCAGGCGATTTTGATGCTGCAGCCTTGAGTTGTTGGATTCTACATGCGTGATCTACAAGGATTTTGGTGATGCTTCAAAGGTAGGATTGATGGTGTTCCTTGAGTTGAGCTTAGAACGTATCCCTTGAGTTGAGCTCGGGATAGGGGTTAAGAACGTGTCATTCTTCGAGTTGACCTCGGAATGGCATCCCTCTAGTTGAGCTCGGGATGGCGGATGAACACGAAGAACCCTTGAGTTGAGCTCGGGTTGGCGAGTGTTGCCGGTGTGAGTGTGTTAATTATGGCCAATATGGATGGGTCCAGATAGATTGCCCTCCTTTGTAAATAACTGACGAGTTTGGTAGTCTTGGAATGTTGCGAACTATGTTCGTATTTGGGAACTTCACCTGGCGTTACGATGTATGATCCGTAGCAATGGTTCCTGCACGTGCTCTATCGGTTGTGGTCGATAGGTTTGGCAGCAAGTCACCTTGGGGTAATTACTAAAAGAGGTAGAACATGAATGACCTGGTTGTGGCCAGGTGATATGGAATCGAAGGAGGGATTTTATTTGGTGTGTTTGCATGAAATATATAATTGACTTATATATGTATATGAATATAATTGTATGTTTATTTTGTTAAGCTCACCCTATCTGCTTGTGTTTGGCGATGATCGAGTGTGTGGTATACGTGAGCAGATGTTGTTGATGCAGGTGGTGCTGGTGAGGCTTAGCCACAGAGCGGGAATGTCATGGGAGTTTTATGTTTAAGTTTTATATCTTTGGATTTGTAATAAATTGTCAAGGCTCATGGCCTGTTTGATAACACTTCCAGTTTGAAATTATGGATTTCAGAGTACTTTAATTATCTAATAAAGTTTTAAATTTCTCGCGTTTTGGGAAATGAGGTATTATTAAATGTTACAATAACAGTAAATTAAACAACAAGCTCTCCTAAAATTCTTCACTCATGTCATCATCATGAGTGAATGCATCAAATTTAGTTTCTAAATTGGATAGTCTAGTATTGACTTCTCCAATGGACCTAAGAACTTCTTCATGGTGAGATGTAGATAGAATGAAGAAGTCTTCAAGTCTTTGATTCAGACCAAGAATATGATCTTCTAAAGAGGTGGAGGATCCTGTTGCAACATTGCTTGAAGAACCAGCATTGGTTTGATAAGGGACAGGATCTGGGGAGGGAGTTCCTTCATCATCTTCATAGTTAGGAACATCATCTTTATGAACATATCCACCTCCAAATTGCACAATCTTCATTTGCTTGAGGGAAGAGTCAGAGATTTCATTTGAAGGTGAGGTGCTTTGATAAAGTTCCCCCTCGATTGGAACCTGTTTGTACTCACAGATGCGAGATATGAGAAGAGAGTACAGAAGAGGATATTATGTAAGCTTCCTTGCCTTAAGCATGGTCTCCATAAACAACATTGACCGATCAATCATAATATTATTCGTTAAACAATAAATGATCAGTAGGTTGGCTTCACTGCATTGAGCATGATTGGTGCCACGTGGGCACAAAATCCAGACAATGAGATAGTGCAACAGCCTTGCCTCAATTGTGAAAGGGCCAACCAATAACTTTTTGCTGATGTGCAAATCAGGTTGCCTTAAAAGAGATTGGTATGTAAGAATTCTATTGAAGTCGTCGATGTGAGTAGACAAGATGGATGTGTGTTCAGCAGAAGGAGGAATTTGTGCTACGTTGGTCCAGATATCATCATCAAGAAGGATCTTTACTCCCTTGACTTTTTTATAGGAAATGTTTCCCCTGCATTTAAGGTTGTAATGGAAAACGTGAACAAGATTGGGATAGTAAACACCTTGCATTTCTGTGAAGAATCGAATGCCTTGTTCTTCGAAGAGATCAGGGCATGAGAATCCTTGGTTTCAGAACCAACCATTGTTGATAAACTAGGGCGTTTGCAGTGGTTTTTCTTTGAAGAGGGTGAGAAACTTTGGGCGTCTGTTTTCATCAGAGATCTAACCATCAATGGAGGCATCTCTCGGAGGAAGATCAGTAGAGGATGAAGGTTGAACACCTCGTCGACGAGTGGGAATCTTCCTGCGTCGTTCTGCCATTGATTTGCAGAAAAAAAGGTTTTAGGGTTTTAGTGTATTGAAAAAAGGGGGAAAGTGATTTTGGATGTTTGTGAGTGAATAATGGGTTGTGGAAGAAGGATTTTATAACCAAGAGAGGGAAAAACGGTTTGATTTTGTGATTTGATGGAGAATCTAGTTGTTACAACGACTAATTGAGGAAAGGTTAACGCGCAATGACGAAGGATAATCGATTACCAAACATGGTAATCAATTATTTACTCATATTGCATAGTCTAGAATGGGGCAACGAAGGTGGGTAATCAATTACCGTAAGTGGTAATCGATTATTTGCTCATAACATGAGAACCTAGAAACAGAAAGATGACATGGTAATCGATTACCATAAGTGGTAATTGATTATTAACGCTGTTTTTCGAAATTTTTTATAAAGTGCGAATTTGTGCATTTTTGTTCAATTTGGTGCATTTTTAAGACACTGCTAAAATTCTCAGATCTCTCCTAAGTTCATAAAATCTATCTTTGGCTAAAGGTTTGGTAAAAATATCAGCTAATTGGTGATTTGTATCTACATATTCTATCTCACAATTGCCTTTACTTATGTGATCCCTTAAAAAATGATGTCTAATTTCAATGTGTTTTGTCTTCGAGTGCATGATGGGATTTTTGGTTAAATTAATAACACTGATATTATTACATTTCAAAGGTATATGATTTAGAAAAACATTATAATCTTCTAACTCTTGTTTCATCTAGAGAATTTGAGCATAACAATTTCAAGCAGCTATGTATTCAGCCTCTATAGTTGACAAAGCCAGACAGGCTTGTTTCTTGGAGTGCCAAGAAACTAATGAGCTTCCTAAGAGGTGACAAGTACCACTGGTACTTTTTCTATCTATTTTACAACCACCATAATCAGCATCAGAGTACCCTATTAAACTAAATGAGGCCCCAGAAGGATACAAAAGTCCAAAAGATATAGTTCCTCTAAGATATTTTAAAATTCTTTTTACTATTATAAGATGTGATTCCTTAGGACTAGCTTGATATCTAGCACAAACACATACGAATTGCATAATATCAAGTCTACTTGAAGTAAGATATAAAAGAGACCCTATGATTCCTCTAAACTAGACATGTCAAAGTGAGCCAACCCGGCTCACACGGGTTGGCTCACCACAAGCCAGGTTGAAAATGAGTGAACCCAACCCGGCTCACTTTATGGTGAGTCAGAAATTTTGTAACCCGGCTCAACCCACCATGGGTTGGTGGGTTAAGTGGGTTGGCTCACAACCCACCTAAAAAAATTATTTATTTATTAGTATTCAAATATTTAAATAAAAAAATTATACATTTTTTTCATGCTAATTTAGAAAAAATTGTTTATAAGACGGTTACTTGAGTAATTTACTATAAAGATTATAGTTAAAGATTAAAGTATCAGCATATATAACTTGACAATCAAATTAATTAAACATTCAAACTATTCAAATATAATTAAGCAACATTCTAGCATTTAAAAATATGAAATTGTGAACATATATAATAGGAGTAGTAAATAATTATTAAAAAAATTTAAAAAAATTATAAAACAATGTTGGTGGGTTAAGTGGACCAACCCACCTTCAACCCGACTTGAACCCGTTTAACCCGTGGGTTAAGTGGGCCGGGTTGAGTTCAACCCACTTTTGAAAAAGTTGAATTTTTCTCAACCCAACCTAGCTCGAACCCGTGATGAGTCGGGTTGGCTCACGGGTTGAAACTCATTTTGACATCTCTACTCTAAACATAGTTTGATTTACCTCAATACCTGATTCGTCTTTATCCAAATAGCAGGAAGTTGCCATAAGAGTACTTGTTACTTTAGCATTATCCATTTCAAATTTTTTAAGTACTTCCTTACAGTATTTAGATTGAGATATGAATGTACCTTCTTCCATTTGCTTAATTTGCAATCTAAGGAAGAAGGTTAATTCTCCCATTGACATTTCAAATTCACCCTGCATTATGCTTGCAAAACCTTCACATAGAGATTTATTAGTTGATCCAAAAATTATATCATCAACATAAACTTGAACTAATAAAATGTGTTCACCTACCCTTTTAATAAACAGAGTTGAGTCTATCTTACCTCTTTCAAAATCATTTTCGAGCAAAAATGTGCTTAAGCGTTCATACCAAGATCTAAGTGTTTGCTTTAAACCATAAAGTGCCTTTTTTAATTTATAAATGTGATTTGGAAATTTATAATCCTCAAAACTAGGTGGTTGTTCAACGTACGCATCTTCTTTGATAAAACCATTTAGAAAAGGACTTTTGACATCCATTTGATGTAATTTAAATTTCATAATAGAGGCATAAGCAAGAAGTAAGCGTATAGCTTCTAACCTTGCAACAAGGGCATATGTTTCATCATAGTCTATACCATCTTCTTGTCGATATCCCTTTGCCACAAGCCTAGCCTTATTCTTAGTAATATTTCCATCTTCATCCAACTTATTTCTGAACACCCATCTTGTCCCAATCACGTGAAGTGATTCATTTCTTGGAATCAGCTCCCATACTTCATTTCTTTCAAATTGATTGAGCTCCTCTTGCATTGCAATGCACCATTGATCATTTTGAAGAACTTCATGAACATTCTTTGGTTCAATCTGTGAAACAAAAGCTACATTCATACATAAATTATTCATATTTCTAGTGATTACCCCTTTTGAAATATCACCAATGATGTTGTCTAGAGATAGCCCTCTTGGTGACTTCCAAAATTTTTCATGATCTTCAGATTGAGGAGGTGGATTCTCATTTAAATACATTTCATCAAAAGCCTCCTGAATATATTCTTCATCACCTATAATTTGCTTATTTGACTCAAGAGGGTTCTCCTTAAGGTCTACAACTTCATCAAAGA
This sequence comes from Vigna unguiculata, assembly GCF_037176805.1. NCBI lineage: Eukaryota > Viridiplantae > Streptophyta > Magnoliopsida > Fabales > Fabaceae > Vigna > Vigna unguiculata. The sequence continues at coordinate 7,304,746 of NC_140793.1, read as the reverse complement.
CAACATGCATGGATTCTTCAACATTCAAAGTTCTTCGATTAAAAACTCTATATGCTTTACTAGTAAGAGAATATCCTAGAAATATTGCCATTAGCTTTAGAATCAAATTTTCCTAAATTTTCTTTTCCATTATTTAAAACAAAACATGTGCATCCAAAAATTTTAAGATGAGCAACATTTGGCTTTCTACCTTTAAATAATTCATAAAGAGTAATTTTTAAAATAGGCCTAATAAGCATTCTATTTAAAACATAACATGCAGTACTCACAACATCAACCCAGAAATACTTAGGAACATTATATTCATTTAGCATTGTTCTAGCTAGTTCCTCTAAGGACCTATTTTTCCTCTCTACAACTCCATTCTGTTGAGGTGTCCTAGGTGCAGAGAAATTATGCAAAATTCCATTTTCATCACAAAAATTTTCAAATGATTCATTTTGAAATTCTCCACCATAATCACTTCTTATAATCTTGATTTTCAAATCTTTTTCATTTTGAACTAATTTTGCAAATTTTTTAAATGCTTTAAAGGCTTCACTTTTTAAGGTAAGAAAGAATGTCCAAGTATACCTAGAGTAATCATCAACAATGACAAGAGCATAATAATTTCTTCCATAAATCTTAATCCTAGAGGGACCAAACAAATCCATATGCAAAAGCTCTAATGGATTTGAAGTAGATATAATATTTTTTGAATGAAAGGATAATCTTACTTGTTTTCCTTTTTGACAAGCATCACATAATTTATATTTTTCAAACTTGATTTTTGGTAAACCAATTACTAAATCCTTAGAAATCAATTTATTCAAGTGTTCCATGTGAATATGAGCAGCCCTTCTATGCCATAATCAAGGATTTTCTTCTTTTGCAACGAGATATGTTATATTACTAGATGATGCATAATCAAGATCAATTAAATAGATATTGTTATGTCTCATACCTTTCAGAGCAATTTCCTTAGAATTCTTTTGGTGGATAGTGCACTAATCACATTCAAAGATAACTTTGAGATCTTTATCGCATAGCTGACTGATACTGAAGAGATTGTGCTTTAGTCCTTCTACAAGTAGCACATCCTTGATCTCCAAGGTATCCCCTCCACCAACATCTCCAGTTCCAATTATTTTCCCTTTGTTGTTATCTCCATATGTAACAAATCCTTGATCCTTTCTTTTGAGATTCTTGACCTTCCTCTTATCACCAGTCATGTGTCTTGAGCATTCACTGTCAAGGTACCACATTGATTTTCTGGATTTGGAAGTCAACTACAAAATAAGAAAGAAAAATTTCTTTAGGTCCCCATTAACTTTATTGGGTCCTTGGGGTTAGAGAGATATACTAATTATCTCACAATAGACATCCAAGTATACTTCCCATTTGGAACATCAAATGTTTAATATTGCATTTATTTGATGTATGCCCTTTTTTCATGCAATAAAAGCAAGTAGCTATACAAGTATTTTTAGAGTGAGCAGTTCCTTTTTCTACCCACACTCTGCGAGTCCATTTAATTTTATTTTTAGGAACATATTTGTTTCTACTTAAATTCTTTTTCTCAAAAACATGTTTTTCAAAAGATTTATTTTCTAAAGCATCTTTAAGTTGATTTTCTAAAATCATTAAATCAAACATATAACTTTTGCAAGATGCACATTCAACTGTCTCAATTTCTCTATTTTCCAAACTTAAGATTTTATTTTTTAAAGCATTTTCTTCTTCAAGTGATTTTTCAAAATTGCTCTATAATTCTTTAAAATTATTTTTTAATTTTTTGTGAGCAATATCTAATTTACTAGATTTAGCAAGCAATTCTTGAAAGACATCATAAAGAGAATCATAATCATTTTCATTGTCGGAGGAGCTTACCTCATTGTCAGAGTGATCATTTTTGGCCATTAAGCAAAAGTTTGCTTCTTCCTCATCAGATCCTCCAGAGTAGGATGAACTTGAGGCATTATCTTCCCACGCTATGTATGCCTTTTTCTTATAATATTTTTTGCTTTTCTTTTCATCATTCCTTTTTGAATTTGGGCAGTCTGCTTTTACATGACCAGTTTTTCCACATCCATAGCATTTAAAGTTTGAGGAGGATCCTTGATTCTCCTTCTTATTGCTCTTGAATTGATTTTTGCCTTTGGCGTTCATGAACTTTCTGAACTTCTTTATCATAAGACTAAGATTCTTATCATCATCAGAATCTTCTTCCTCTTTTTGCTTCTTGCCTTTGACAACTTCAGTTTTGAATGCAATATTCTTCTTTCTTCCTTGATCTTCTTCATCATTCAATCTTCCTAGTTCAAGCTCGTGCTCTCTCAGTTTTCCAAAGAGAGTCGCCATGGTCATTGTTGCAAGATTCTATGACTCCGTGATGGCCGTCACCTTGGGCCGCCAAGTCCTATTCAAGGATTTAAGAATTTTTATGTGAAGTTCATCAGTATCAAAGGTTTTACCTAGCCCACTAAGATGGTTGACGATGTGTGTGAACCGCTTATGCACATCATAGATGGTTTCTCCCTACTGCATGCGAAACATTTCATATTCTTGAATCAATGAGTTCTTTCTAGCCCATTTGACATCATCAGTTCCTTCATGAGTCACTAGAAGGATTTCCCACATCTCGCGTGCACTGGTGCAAATAGAAATTCTGTAAAACTCATCAAGAGTTAGAGCAGATGATATGATGTTTCTAGCTTTAACATCATATTGAGCTCGCCTATTTTCATCAGCAGTCCATTGAGCAAAAGGCTTTGGTTCCTGCACTTCATTAACAATGTTAACAGGAACAAATGGTCCATTCAAAACAGCATCCCAAATACCCCTATCAACTGATTCTAAAAATATTTGCATTCGGACTTTCCAGAAAGGGTAGTTTTCACAAATGAAAAGTGGAGGTCTATTGATAAACGCACCTTCAGCAAAAGTTTGGTTTGACCTTACCATTTTCGAAAAATTTGAATAACTATCAAAGCAAGCTTTGATACCAATTTTTGGTATCGCGCAGTGGAATGTTTAAACAATGGTCAAAAACCAAGAGGGGGTGAATTGGATTTTTATAAGTCTTAACAGGTTTTAAAAAATTTTCTCAAAATTTAATTGATTAACTTAAAATCATAGTTACTTTAAATGCAAGTGTAGATAAATAAAGAGTTTAAGGGAGGAAGATGCACACTGATATTTATACTGGTTCAGATCAAAAGACCCCACGTCCAGTTGTTAATCTCTTAAACAAAGAGATTAACTCAATAATCAGATTACAATAGATTATAAGAGAGTAAGGATTAGAAAACACCTCTCTTGAAAAACCATAAGAGATGAACAAAAAGCTCCCCCTGAATCACATAGAGGATGACTAGTTTTCCTAGCAAGAACACAACACTCAATCTTCTAAAAACCTACTTAGAAAAAGTTATCACTCACTCACACTAGGCTTTTCAAAGCTATTTTTAAGAATCTCACAGAGCAACACTTTGTAGTCACAACACAAGAACTCTGAATCTCAAAAAAGGTGGTTTGGAGTTTGGAAACTGAGTTCTATTTAAAGAGATTTTCGCAGGCTGAGTTAGAAATGAAGAGTTTAACTGAAACTGTCAAGGATAATTGATTACCACTTAAGATAATCGATTATTCTACAGTGATTTTTGAAAACAAAGTTTTGCAGTGTTAATCGATTACCCAAAATGGTAATCGATTATCTCATGTACAAATTTGAACAAATGTTTTTATAATTGTCAGTGGTAATCGATTACTAGAAATGGTAATCGATTATTTTGAGTCATTTTCAAGAGCCAAGTTATAACTGCCAGTGATAATTGATTACTATTCGTGGTAATCGATTATCTGAAGTGGGTTTTTGAAAAATAAAATTTTTTGAGTTGGTAATCGATTATTATAAGTTGGTAATTGATTACCATACTGATTTTTGCGAAAAACTAGTTTCTCTCAGAGGAGTTGCGAGCTGACTGTTGTTCTAACAATTTTGCACCTAACTAGAAAAAGTTAAGTCTATTACAATAAGAATCTTTAAACATAAATTATATTGTCTTCAATATCTTCAAGTGTTTTCTTCAGCATCTTTATCATCATCAAAATCTTTTAATCAATCGTCGTCTTTTGTCAACAAAAAGTACTTCTGGATATTTTGTTTCTCTTTGATGATGACATGGTCACTCAAGGTTTATTTTGCAGTACTGATTTGAAATATGTCATTGTTATTTACATGGTATTGTATCAGTCATAATGACCTGACAAAACGGTCAATTGGGGTTACCAATTACTTAGCAGTAGGTTTGCAAATGTTAACCTCCTTGCACTTAAGTTGCATGTTTTGGAAAAATTAAAAGGTTAGCTTCAATTATGGTTTACTTTAGCTATCCAAAAAGATCAGGTTACACTGGAAAAAAACTTCATTATAAAGTAGTTATCTTTAAGTCAACATTATTGAAAATTATATAAGACAGGTTAGCACATATGTATGCATAGGTTCGAAAATATTTTGAAAACACATAAATCTGTTAAGGAATCCAACATCAGAAGGGAAAAAATAAGCTAAGTACATGATGGTGTGACTGAAAAAGGTTTATAATTATTGATAACTAAACCAATTTAAAATTATATGGCAAATGTTTGCATTTATTTGAAAGAATATGTAAAAAAAAAAATCTTTATTTATTTCAAGTGAAATACATTAGTTGTGGGTTCGCACTTATTTACACTAACATCGACAAATGTTTGATAGTCAAAAGTGTATTGGTTGATTTAATCAATGCTTTAAAACATCTTTAAGTACCATATATAAGGGGTTTTGTGGTGAAGTAATTAAGTAAAGAAGATTCAATTGTTGAAAAAGACGCATCCAAGTCAATTATGTTTAAGTTTAGTATTTCGAAATGAGGTACACAAGGTTCACACTTCTTTAGCCTAACTTTGCAGTCTTGTGTGAGACACTTAATTTCAGTGTTCATCACAATTATGATAGGCCAAAATGTCTTACAATATCCATATTTAGAAGTGACTAAATAAGCCAAGGAGGTCATGGTATGAGTGAAAGGAATATGTTAATTAATGTGGTTATTATTAAAGTGAAATACATAACATGTGGGTTCGCACTTATTTACATTGACATTGCCAAAATTTTGTCACCATAAACTTTATTCCTTCTTATTTCAATTATTGAAAAGGTCATTTCCTACCTTGCACATGGATTTATGAGGTCAAGTAATTAACGAAAACAGGTTCAAAATTGGTTTATTTAATAAAGTAAATTTTAGTGATAGTGGGTTTGCACTTATTAACCCCATGTTTACACATAATTGACATCCTTCATTAGTATGTCTTGTAAATATTGAAAAGTCATCAATATCTTTACTACGTAATTGTGGTCATAAATTTACAATGAAAGGGGGTCAAAAAGTTTGAAAACTTAATTGCAAATATGCGATGTTTGATGAAGGGAAAAGGTCGCCAATACTTATCTTATACACCTCTTAAGTCAAGTATATAACAAAGGGAAAGGGACGTAGCAGAAAATTTGAGGTTAAATTAATTGTCTTAATCTTCATGATTTCAAAATCATAAACTTGAATATATAACATAAATAGCCTTAGCTTTGCATATATAACATACACACTAGAAATGAACCTTAATGTGACATATGAAAATTTTAATGCTTTTAAGCTATCCATGTATAAAGGCAAGTAAAAAAACAAAAGCACTTAAAAGTATCCCTATATAATTATGAATCAAATGTTTGACTTTTCATACAATGAAGAACATATAAGGTAGATTTGCACTTCTTTAACACTAACTTCGCAGAAGTTTGCGATGCTTGACTTAATAACTACATATTTCTTAATTGAAAATGTTAGGAGTGGGAAACCTATCCAACTTTCCAGTCACATAATTAAGGATAGTACGTGAAAGTGTAATAAATTTAAAAACGCACACCATAGTTTAGCACTTATTCACCCACAGGTTTGCACATATTTGATAAACAGTTATTCAAGCCTCATAAGGTCTTTCTAGTGTGAATGTCGATAGCACCCTAATTAACAGATAATGGTATTATTATTGGAATAATATTTTGTCAAAGGGCTACCTTTGATCTCAAATCATATTCATTTACAAGACCTATCCTTTAAGTAATAATGTAAAAAAAACATTCTCGTTCACAACAAATAATGTTAAAAGTGGTGTATTGTATTGTGTGGAGAACTCCCTGGTAAATATTTTGTAGATCCAAGACCCACTCACAAATGTAATCCTGTTTAAATTATTGAAGATCTTCCTGTCATGATAAATGAGTATCTTAGTACATCCAACTACAATTATGAGATGAGTACAACAAATTACAATTTTTACTATGGTAAATGTACTTACGCATGTGTAAGCAGACATACTTTTGCCATCGTATTTCTTCATAGGATCCCAAGGCTGGAGATATTTCAGGACCATAATACCACATTCGTACCTGTTTAAAACACGCAACTTATTGAAATCAAATATCACATACGTCATGATGCCTCACACCTTTAAATTTACATAGAGGGAAGCTTACAAGTTTAGTTGTTGTGGAAGGTCTTCAATGATTAGTTCAAAATTTGGTTTCTCTTTTGGGTGGAGACATCAACACGGAAAACAAGTACTCCAAATTGTGGGCCTTTAAACAAACCAAGTAAAAAGTGATTTATGTTTATTTGGAAAATAAAGTAACAAAGTAAATCGACATATAAAACAACATGACAATACTTACAATATGATTATCAATCTGTTTTCTCCTTGGACACTTGTGTGCTAGGGAGTCAAGAACATACATTTTTTTTATTCCCAATCAAGAGCATAACACTTACAATGATTATCATGAAGAACAAGTTTTATCAACTGAAACGAATCATGAAATAAGACTAAACGAAAACATACAAGGTACCTATTACCACAACACAAAGAATTAAGAATACTAACAAATTTGGATGTCAAGACATCCTTTATACAAAAAAGTCAACGCACAAAGAATTCATTGTAATATGATAAAGACCATATGTGCCTGTTAACCTTCCACTTAGCACAATCTCATATTACCTTATTGATGAGTTCATATTTATGCCCTCATTTAATGTTTAATTCTGGATTTTTATTGGATTTTGGTTCTTAAAAGATTGATTTAATTAGGATTTTCTATAATTGGGTTTATTGAGCATGAGATACAAAAACATGTTAAAAATAGTTGTTTAGTTGTATAAATGTTTTTTTGGATATTTTGAGGTGTGTTAGTGTAGTTGCAGGTAAGTTGAGCTCATGGAGGTGTGAAAACAATTTGATTAAAGCTTCATGACTACTTAAAGATAAATCAAGAATAGGAAATTATCAAAATCACAAAAATTTAAGCCAAGTATTTCATGAAGACAACATAATTTTTTTGAAAATAGTGAAGAAGTTTGGCTAAGCCAGGAACGGACAACAAAAATTAACCATCTTACCGAAGGATTTACCGACGCAATCAAACGTCGAAGAAAATTAAGCGTCTTACCGACGGTATTATCGACGGATCATCCGCCGGTAAGTTTTCAAACTAAATTCGCCCGTAAATTCGTCGGTAAAGATGACTTTTTGAAGGATTAGTTTCCGTCCGTAAATATCCGCCAGTAATATAGCTTATTTTTGTAGTATTCCTCATTTGCTTGGAGTGTATCTGATATGATAGGGATAGACCCTGATTTCTTATGTCATAAACTCAATATAAATCCTTCAGTTAAGCCTAAAGCTCAGAGACGTAAACGATTAAGTGGGGAACGTGCTCGGGCTGCTGCAGAGGAAATGCATAAACTTTTGAAAGCAGCCCACATTAGGGAAATTCAGTATCCAACTTGGCTGGCAAATGTGGTGATGGTTAAAAAGTCTAATGGGAACTAGAGGATGTGTGTTGATTTCACTGATTTAAATAACGCATGTCCGAAGGATTCCTATCCCTTACCCAACATAGATGCATTGGTGGATAGTGCATCGGGTTGTGCTTTGTTGAGTTTTTTGGATGCTTATTCAAGGTACAATCAGATAAAGAAGCATTCACTGGATGAAGATAAAACAACATTCATGGGTAAAACTTCAAATTATTGTTACAAAGTAATGCCTTTTGGATTGAAGAATGCAGGTGCTACATATCAAAAGTTAATGGACCGAATATTGGTGTCAATGATGGGGCGAAATGTACATGCTTATGTAGATAACATGGTGGTCACTTCGGTAGAAGAGAGACGACATCAAGAAGATCTGGAGGAGTTATTTGCTACAATCAACAAGTATCAGCTCAAGCTCAACCCTAAGAAATGTGTTTTTGGGGTTAAAGTAGGGAAGTTTTTAGGTTTCTTACTTACTAAGAGGGGGATAGAAGCTAATCTGGACAAATGCGAAGCTATCATAAATATGAGGAGCCCAAGCAATGTCAAAGAAGTACAGAGGTTAACTAGGAGAATGGCAGCATTATCTCGCTTCCTCGCTAAGAGTGGAGATAAGGGTTTTCCATATTTCCAATGTTTGAAGAAAAATGAAAAACTTCAGTGGACCATTCAGTGTGTGAGGAAGCTTTTCAAAAGTTAAAAGAGTATTTGAGTAAAACCCCAATATTGTGCAAACCAGAGAAAGATAGTGATCTAGCGTTGTATATCTCGGTGACCGAACATGCAGTCAGTTCGGTATTAGTACGAGAATCAAAAGAGGAGCATAAGGCAGTATATTTCGTAAGCAAAGTACTTCATGGAGCCGAGGTACGATATCCTACTATAGAAAAGGTTGCACTAGCTATAGTTGTGTCAGCTCGGCGTTTAAGGCATTATTTCCAAAATCATAAAGTCAAGGTAATGATAGATTTACCGATTAGGTATATATTACAAAAACCAGATATATCAGGCAGATTGGTCAAATGGGCAATAGAACTCTCAGAGTATGGAATGCAGTACGAATCCAAAGGGCCAATTAGAGCTCAATTTTTGGCTGATTTTTTGGTAGAACTTTCTGAACCAGTTGGTGATCAGCAAACTAATGAGGTATCATGGATTTTATATGTTGATGGAGCTTCTAATCTAAAAGGAAGTGATGCTAGAGTAGTATTAGAAGGACCTGAAGGAGTTTTGATTGAACAATCTTTAAGGTTTGCATTCAAAGCCAGTAATAATCAAGCAGAGTATGAAGCTCTAATAGTTGGGATGCTTTTGGCAAAGGAAATGGGTGTTTCTAGGCTGTTGGTTAAAAATGATTCTGCATTGGTGGCAGGACAAATTAAAGGTGAATTTCAAGCTCGTGACCCACAGTTGACCAAGTATCTGGAGGTGGTCCAAACCATTGCAAAAAAATTTGTTCTCTTTGAGTTTGTACATGTCCCCAGAGAGAAAATTTTCTGAGCTGACTTGTTATCAAAATTAGCAAGTTGCTCAAAGTCGGGGCAGCACAAATCTGTAATAAGAGAAACGTTGATATCCCTTCAAGTTGATACACAAGAGAAGTATCAAATCATGGAGATTCAGATAACCAAAGAATCTTGGATGACACCATTGAAAAGATATCTTATAGATGATCGACTGCCTGATGATGTGGAGGAGGCGAGAAAAATAAAGAAAAGCTCAAGTCAATATACATTGATTGACAGCAATTTATTTAGGTACGGGTTTTCTCGACCTTTGTTAATTTATGTATATATGAGAGAAGCATCTCGAATTATGACCGAACTCCACGAGGGCATATGTGGAAGTCATATTGGTGGAAGAGCATTAATGTTGAGAATTATGCGTGGGGGTTTTTTCTGGCCAACTATGAAGCATGATTGCATGGAGTATCTAAGGAAATGTTAGTCATGTCAGAAGCATGCCGACTGGAGTAATGTGCCACCTGAGGTATTGCATTCTATTAATGCACCGTGGCCGTTTCACACTTAGGGAATAGACATTTTAGGTCCGTTCCATAGAGGAGTGAGACAGCTAAAATTTTTTATTGTCGTTGTTGAATACTTTACAAAGTGGATAGAAGTTGAGCCTATAGCTGTGATTTCTGGTAGTCGAGTTAGGGAATTTATTTGGAAGAATATAATATGTAGATTTGGTGTTCCGCGCCGGATTATCTCAGATAATGGGACTCAATTTACATGTTCACAAGTAAGGCAGTTATGTGAAGGAGTTGGAGTTAACCAGGTCTTTTCCTCTGTGGAACATCCTCAAACGAACGGTCAAGCAGAGACAGCTAATAAAGTGATACTTAGGGGTGCTAAACGAAGATTGGCGGCAACAAAAGGGGAATGGCCAAATGAGATACACCGGGTATTATGGGCATATCATACCACACCTCAGTCATCTACACGTGAGACTCCTTTTAGTTTGGTATATGGCACGAATGTTATGATACCTGTAGAGGTTGCAGAAAATACTGGAAGAGTAAGGTCATTTGCCGATGAGGTTTCTGAAGTAGGGCTTCGTGCAAACCTTCACGTCATAGAAGAGGTTAGGGAATTAGCTCGGATTTCGGGAGAGGCAATAAAAAGGAGATTAGAAAGAAGGTACAAGACTAAAGTGATACCTAGAAAATTCCAAGCGGAGGATTTAGTATTAAGAAAGGCCCAATTAATTCAGATAGATAACAAATTGGCACCGAAATGGACCGGTCCTTATCGCGTCAAGGAGGTGCTGAGAGAGGGGGCATACAAATTGGAAACATTAGATGGTAAGGAGATACCACGAACATGAAATGCAGCGAATTTACGTTTTTATTTTAGTTAGGAAGATAACATTGTTTTGTAATTTGTTTTTGTATTTATATTTTATTCTAAGCCGAGTTGCTTGATGTATAAAAGAGCCTTCGTGTTCTATTCCAAGCTGAGTTGCTTGATGTAAAAAAGAGTTATTGTGTTCTATTCCAAGCCGAGTTGCTTGATGTATAAAAGAGCCTTTGTGTTCTATTCCAAGCCGAGTTGCTTGATGTATAAAAGAGCCTTTGTGTTCTATTCCAAGCCGAGTTGCTTGATGCATAAAAGAGCCTTCGTGTTCTATTCCAAGCCGAGTTGCTTGATGCATAAAAGAGCCTTCGTGTTCTATTCCAAGCCGAGTTACTTGATGTATGAAAGAGTCTTGGTGTTTTATCCCGGGCTGAGCTATTTGAGGTACTAAAAGAGCTGCTGGAGGTGTAAAATTGAGCGGGGATAATAGATTAAAGTAGAACCAAGTCAGGAAGGTTAGGTGGTGTTAATTAAACGTATTAAAAACTGAGAGCTCGGTGAATAACCGAGTCAGGAAGGTTAGGTAGTGTTAATTAAACGTATTGAAAACTGAGAGCTCGATAAAGAACTGAGGTAGGAAGGGTAGTTAGTGTTAATTAAACGTATTAAAAGCTGAGAGCTCGGTGAATAACCGAGGCAGGAAGGGTAGGAAGTGTTAATTAAACGTATTAAAAATTGAGAGCTTGGTGAATAACCGAGTCAGGAAGGGTAAGTAGTGTTGATTAAACTATTAAAAAAAAGTTGAGAGTTTGGCGAACGAGAGGTACTAATAGTGAAAAACATAAGAACTTTATAAAAAACCTTGTAAGAATTCTTAGCATAGAGAAAGCGTCAACATAGATGATCAGATGAGAGGTAGTAAAATGTTAAAACGAAGCACAATAGATAATACAAAACAGAATGCCAGACTACAAAAAAGGATCTAAAATTAAAAAGACTCTAGTCGTCGGTTTCAACGAGTTGTCCGTCGATGATGGATTTGGAGATGTCTGCTTGGGATAAATCTGCATCGGGGCAGAGAATGCAAACTTGATCAAGTGCGAGTTGAAATCCCATGTTTAAGAAGGAGCCAATTTGGTCTTTAAGAAGTTCTGAGTTTTTAAGGAGGTCTTTCTCTTTAAGGATCCAGGCTTGTTTCTTGGTTTCTAGTTTTTTCAGCTGGTCATTTAAATCCGACAGTAGTTCATCTTTCTTCTTTACCCGAGTTGCTAGCTTGGCAACCTCGGTAGTTAGGCGAGAGTTTTCGGTCCGAGGAAAGACCAAAGGTTGCTCTTTCTGTTCTAGATCTTGGGTCTTCTGAGTAGAAAGGTTGGTGAACTGGTCCATCAGCATAAAACTGGACGTTTCAGCTTTATGGAGGTTTGCTAGAATACTTTCATGGAGAGTCTTGAGGTCTTGGGTTTTTAAGAGGTTAGCGTCATGACGGAGAAAGTTGTGTTTTTGGTCGTGCCAAAAACTGTGGATGCCAAAAACTTATTTCGGTATCATCCACTGTTTGTTGAGGGGCGAGTTGAGCTTGGGAAGTGGAGTGCTGGGAGGTGGCTTCAACTATTTTCTTACCTCGAGGTTTGAATTTTCTCGTTAGGGGCTCGGGATCGGGCTCCGATATTTCTTCATGGATATCGGAACGAGGAGGAGGTGCAGAGGGGCTAGCACCAACTATTGTAGTTTTTTGTTTTTTAAGTTGACGAGCTCGTTTCAGCATATCCTCTTGAGACATTGCCATTAGGCCCTCTGCAAAAGACAGCGATTTGGATAAATAAAGAGGAGTAACAAATACATAGTGTTAAAGAAGACATTAGTAAAAGTAAGTACCGATGTGAAATTTTAGATCCACCACTCGGAATTCCAACTGTAATAATTTTTTAGTATCAAAAATAACATCTAGTTGTTCCCGCATCAAGCAGTCTTTTTTCTCGGAAGGGTCCAGGTCTTCTAATTGTCGGGGAATTTGTAGCTTGGGAAATTGGCACCAATATAAGGGAAAGCCTTCTAAGAGGGAAGGGTTGTGTTCAGGGGCTACTATTTTTATAAAAATACCTTTAAAGCCTTTGTAGGATGAGTTGTATAAAGTCAATAGACCTCAGCCACTGACTCCATTAAGGGATGCCCATAGTTGTTTGTGTGGGGCTCTTAGTTCGAAAAAGTAAAGAAACATATTGGTTGACGGTGTGATGCCTAAGTGGGTGCATAAGATTTGAAAGGCACGAATGAAGGCCCAACTATTAGGGTGTAATTGACATGGGGATACGTTTAAAATAGTAAGAAGTTCTTTTTCAAAAGTGTTAAAAGGGAGCCTTAAACCTAATTTTTCGAACAGAGTAACATACATATAAGTGAACTTCTGAGGGGGAATAGGGAACAAGGTACCGTCTCTACAAATAGGTTCGTCGTTATCACAGGTAGTAACGACTACATCAGTCTCATTGCTTTTACACAAAGTTTGGTGGCGTCTAAAATCCCTGGTCCTAGTTATGGTGGTCATAGATGAGGTTTCCTTTTGCAAAGCAAGAGGAGCCCAGGAGTAGAGGGAGTTATAATAGGTACTCATAGTGGGTAGTGTGATAGAAGGGTTTTTAACAGAATAAATTAAGGATAATTAGGGGAAGAAGAAATGGCAATCACAATGCTAAACAGAGTGCAGAAACAAAGACAATACATAAGAGGCAGTCATTGGGGGCATATTAATAAGCATAAAAATGGAGAAATCAAAGGATGCGATCGAAAAAGGGAAAGAAGAAGAATACCTAGAGGAAGGAAGCAACATAAGAGAAAAATGGGGGAGGCAGAAGAAGCGTGGAAAGTGAGAAGCTGAGTGGTTATTTAGGGTTGTGCATTTGAGGAGGCAAAAAGGGAAAGGAGTTGTGCTGATTGAAATTTTAAAAAAAGAAGAAAAAACTGTTTGATGGGTTACACGTGGCCGCGAATGTCTGAAAGGTAATCATGGTTGCATGGAAAGTGGTGAGGACAGTTATTCAAAAGACAACTCCTGCTTTCCTCGTTCTTGAGAAAAGGAAATTCAGAAGTTGGAGAGCTATGTACCCGTCTGGGAATACTATTCGTCATTGAACCGAGATGTCGAGAAAGTAATTTTAGTCAAGGACGAGATGATAGTTAAAGGAGTTCGGTATAAGGATGAGGTGGTAATTACGTGAAGGGATCGGTACGAGTCCGACGTGTCAACAGGAAGCAAAAAGATAATTTGTATCCGATGTTTGAGGGATGGGAATTTTAAAAAAGATTTAAGAGGATATTTGGAAGAAATATTTGAGTAGTTCTCGGGGGGAGGTTTATTGTTATTATTTTAAGAGATATTTTAGAGAAAGATAATTTTTTTATTGACAAAATCCAATATTTGTAATTGATTATTCTATAAATACGAATTCTACTCCCATGGTCAAGGAACAGATTGTTTTTTACCTAAGCAAGTCTTAAACTAGGGTTAAAAATATTTCTTTCTTTTTGTTTTTGGTTAAGAATTATCTGACACTTTTCTTGACCAGAACAATTATATTTGGAAAATGATTTATAAAAAATATATTCAAAGTATCAAAATTTATATTTATTAATTTTATTTTATTTACTATTCAATTATAATTTATATTTATATATATTTTTTAATTATTTATTGTGTTATAACAAAAGAATAAACGTTTAGTCATATGTTTATTTAATTTTAATCAATTACATTTATTTGTTTAATCAATTATGAAATTAATTTTCAAATATAAATTATAATAAAAAATTACAAAAAAAAAATCACTTTCTTCGCTATTCTTTCATGCAAGAGCTTAAAGTTAGATATAATTTTATTTTTTCATGATTTGTTGCAATGTTTTTCAAGCTATCTTTGCATTTATTTTTCCACTTGCTATTACTGGAAACGAACATAGCCTCAAGGCATACAAAACAGTTTAAAATGTAAAAGTTGAGGCCTAAAATTTAGAAGACTGGACAACGGTTTTTAGTAAAATAATTTTGAAATTATTGCTTAAAGTCACGACAACAGTCAAATTTTTTGTAACATTTTATTTTAAAATGATTTATACCACGACTGTGTATTTGTTGTCTGTGGATTTAAATCACAATTATTTTCTGCTAAATATTTTTGTTTAGATTGTTCTTATTTACAAGAGTTCAAATGAAAACAATTAGTATATAATTATTATTATTTCTTTCATCTCACAACACTACACAATTAAAACTACATGAATATTAAATGCGGACAACCTTTTTAACAAATATTAATATAAAAAATAAATATAATTAAATCTATAATCTATAATAAATAACATTTACACATTTCGGATTACATTATTAAAACAATTTCTTTGAAGTCATAATAATAAGGACAAACCTATTAAAATTAAAATGGTTAAATATCTTTTTAGTTATTGAACTTTGAAATTTAGATACATTTTATTCTCAAACTTTAAAAATAAATAAATATAATCATTTTAACTGAATTACATTATTTTGTTAACATATCAAACACATTTCATATTAGTATTTGAGCTCTTTACATCATTTGATAAGTTTTTGTTTCAATGTCTACTAGGAAATGTTTTTGACACGTAATTTTTTTATGTAATTAGGTAAAACAACTATATTGATTTATTAGTAAAGTTTGGAGATCAAAATGTATCAAAGTTTTAAATAGGACAAGAACAAATTATAATTTTGCATCAAATTTGAGGGAATGAAAACATAGTCAACCCAAATTAAGACAAGAAACTTAATTAAAAGAACATGATGCCTAGAATTATTTTTTTATGTAAAAATAATATACAGAAAACAAAATGAGTGAACAAAGACTTTTATGTAGAAAATATATTAATGAAATGTGTGTTTTTGTTGCTGATAAAAAAAACGTAACAAAAATTATATTCTTCTACAATATTGTGAAATTATGGTGTGAAATTGCATAAACATGTTATAAATTTTGATAAAGTTAATTAAAGCAAATTAAAGCAAAATAAAAAAATAAAAAATGAAATCCATCACACTCTCATGTAACTAGACAGCCACATCTCCCTTTGTGTTGAAAAATGAAGGATGAAACTAAGGTGACTAAGTCGAAGATCATGAAGACTAAGACTAAGAAGACTAAGACTAAGACTAAGAAAAACAATATAAAGACTGCGTATACCATCATAACCATCAAAGTTGTAAGTAAAGAAGAAATGGGTGTTATGCATAAAGACAAAAAAAGTAACTTCTTATTCTCTTAAACCTAAATATTATTTGATTCATTCAAACCTAAGTATTCGACCTGATCAGATAATAAAATTCCACTATGTGAAAAGTATCACAAAGTCAAGTTCAATTTATTACAACCTTAATCCTAGATACCAATTTCAAGACGTGACAAAACTTCTATTTGAAAAGTCTCGCGTATTTCAGCAATGAGAAAATATTTATTTTAAAATTTCGATGATTTTTAAGTTAATAGTAATTTCTGGAAATTCTATGATGCTGATATTGTGGGCCTTTTTGTGCAATATTCAATACAATTTAAGTTCACTAAATATTATATTATCACAATAAATAAAGCTTCTGTAACATGGGGAAGTTGTTCATTTATAAAGTTAATTTAGGTTAGGATCCGTTTTGTTTAGGTTTATTACTAAATAACATTTACGAAATAAATAAATAAATGATACTTGTTTTTTGTTTATTTTATGTTTTATAGTTCTTTAAAATTAATTCGAAGCTGTAAATTTTTAAACATGTGATGAAACCAGAATCTACTTAAAGTAATTTTTTATAAAACTAGTTATTTATTTCAAAAGTAGTTAAACTAATTAATTATGTAAACAATTTAAATTAAATTATGTTTTCAACAATATAAAAAATATATATCACTATTTTTTTTATAAAACTACTTGAACTAATTAATTATTGTAATTAATATAAATTAAATTATATTTTCAAATTTCTAAAAAATATAATCACTAATATTTATAAAACTACTTAAACTAATTAATTATTGCAAGACATATAAATCAAATTATGTTTTCAAAAATCTAAAAAGTATAATCAATAATTTTTTTAATCAGAGTCAATTTTTTTAATAAAACTTACATTTATTTAGTTTGAGTTTATATATATATATATATATATATATATTGTAAAATATAAATTTAAGGTCTCTTGTTGTGGTTTTGCAGATGAAAGTGGCATGAAAATGTTGGATAATTCTCATGAATAATTTTTCTTCTTTATTTGTTTTCAATGAATAGGCCGTTGAAAATTTAAGGATTTGATTTTGTTAAAAAAAAAAATGCATGAAAATGTAGCAGTTCATATTCATAGATAGGAAGTTCGTCGATGCACATTTTTTTTAACCTTTTTTTTTTCTTATTTTGGATTGTGACACCAATTCAAACATTCTCAATATCTAAAATAAGGTGACTTTTAGGTAATTTTATAATCGTCACTCCAGAGACTTTTGAAAGATAATCACATATAGATTAAAAAAAACATTTGTAAATTGACAACTTGCTACTCTTAAAATTAGTCTATTTATTATTTTAATAATAAGTCTTGAAAATTTGTTGCATTAAAATAACACTGAAACTAGTCTAGCAGAGTAAATAGTATTTTTATTATATTCAAACAATAAAAGAAAATTGATGGATCGTTAGTCATTTCTCAACAATTATATCTTATATATCCCTGGAACTTCAGAAATAAAACAAACCCAAATCATTGAATTGCAAGTTAATTTATATATAAAATTACGAAATATTTATAATTTTATAAATTTATTGATTTTTAATAATTTATGTACATTCATTATAATACTTCCAATTCATATTTAACTTTAAATTGTACGTCGCCCTTAAGAAAAGATGAGACTCATTTTTCTTTACTCTACGCTTCCATCATTGATATGGATCTTACCTAGTCTTTAGGCTGACATGGGGATTAGGGATATCAACTGATTGTGTAAGGTATGGATAGTAACTCCAATGTACTCTACCAGTTGGATAAATATCTGTCTCGTACCCGTATCTATATATGTGTAGGTATCTGTTATGCAGGTATCCATGATGAGGGTATCCACATATTTTTTTAATATTCAAGGGTACCCATAGATATTTATAAAAGAAATATTTAATATTTAATAAAAAAATTGACCATAAATTCAAATAAAAATACAATGCATAACTTTTATAAATTTGAAACATAATGAAAATAACTTATTTAAATAATGTTGAATGATAGTTTACAAATAAATGAAGATTTTTTTAAATCCAATTGATAAAAAATAACTCATTCAAAAATTCAAAATCAATGTATTAATATTTTAATAATTCTTTTTTAATTTAAATTAGAGTATAGCGAGTACGGGTATCACAGGTACAGATACTATGATACCCATATCCGCCCCGTTAACATGCGGGTATAAAAATACTCGTACTCGTTATCTGCATGTATCCATTTTCAATATCCATTTCTTACCCGTTGCGGGTTTTATTTGCGGATATCCACGGGTACGAATTTTTTTTACATCCATACTAGGGACTATGTCTCTCGCTTGATACGAGTCAAGTTCGAGAAATTGGTTTGTATCCCTCTAAGGCATAGTAGTCATACGAGGGCTTGTTGCATATGTAGCAAAGACAAATCACCCCCACATACTGATTGTAGGTGAAGCCTCAATCTTGGTCAACACTTGGTACTAGGAGGTCGAGTGGGGAATGACATTTTGTGTTACTAACCTGAGCACTTACACTTCTCTCTATTTAAAGAGATTTTCGCAGGCTGAGTTAGAAATGAAGAGTTTAACTGAAACTGTCAAGGATAATCGATTACCACTTAAGATAATCGATTATTCTACAGTGATTTTTGAAAACAAAGTTTTGCAGTGTTAATCGATTACCCAAAATGGTAATCGATTATCTCATGTACAAATTTGAACAAATATTTTTATAATTGTCAGTGGTAATCGATTACTAGAAATGGTAATCGATTATTTTGAGTCATTTTTCAAGAGCCAAGTTATAACTGCCAGTGATAATTGATTACTATTCGTGGTAATCGATTATCTTAAGTGGGTTTTTGAAAAATAAAATTTTTTGAGTTGGTAATCGATTATTATAAGTTGGTAATTGATTATCATACTGATTTTTGCGAAAAACTAGTTTCTCTCAGAGGAGTTGCGAACTGACTGTTGTTCTAACAATTTAAAATAAGAATCTTCAAGTGTCTTCAATATCTTCAAGTGTTTTCTTCAGCATCTTTATCATCATCAAAATCTTTTAATCAATCGTCTTCTTTTGTCAACAAAAAGTACTTCTGGATATTTTGTTTCTCTTTGATGATGACATGGTCACTCAAGGTTTATTTTGCAGTACTGATTTGAAATATGTCATTGTTATTTACATGGTATTGTATCAGTCGTAATGACCTGACAAAACGGTCAATTGGGGTTACCAATTACTTAGCAGTAGGTTTGCAAATGTTAACCTCCTGCACTTAAGTTGCATGTTTTGGAAAAATTAAAAGGTTAGCTTCAATTATGGTTTACTTTAGCTATCCAAAAAGATCAGGTTACACTGGAAAAAAATTTCATTATAAAGTAGTTATCTTTAAGTCAACATTATTGAAAATTATATAAGACAGGTTAGCACATATGTATGCATAGGTTCGAAAATAGTTTGCAAACACATAAATCTGTTAAGGAATCCAACATCAGAAGGGAAAAAATAAGCTAAGTACATGATGGTGTGACTGAAAAAGGTTTATAATTATTGATAACTAAACCAATTTAAAATTATATGGCAAATGTTTGCATTTATTTGAAAGAATATGTAAAAAAAAATCTTTATTTATTTCAAGTGAAATACATTAGTTGTGGGTTCGCACTTATTTACACTAACATCGACAAATGTTTGATAGTCAAAAGTGTATTGGTTGATTTAATCAATGCTTTAAAACATCTTTAAGTACCATATATAAGGGGTTTTGTGGTGAAGTAATTAAGTAAAGAAGATTCAATTGTTGAAAAAGACGCATCCAAGTCAATTATGTTTAAGTTTAGTATTTCGAAATGAGGTACACAAGGTTCACACTTCTTTAGCCTAACTTTGCAGTCTTGTGTGAGACACTTAATTTCAGTGTTCATCACAATTATGATAGGCCAAAACGTCTTACAGTATCCATATTTAGAAGTGACTAAATAAGCCCAGGAGGTCATGGTATGAGTGAAAGGAATATGTTAATTAATGTGGTTATTATTAAAGTGAAATACATAACATGTGGGTTCGCACTTATTTACATTGACATTGCCAAAATTTTGTCACCATAAACTTTATTCCTTCTTATTTCAATTATTGAAAAGGTCATTTCCTACCTTGCACATGGATTTATGAGGTCAAGTAATTAACGAAAACAGGTTCAAATTTGGTTTATTTAATAAAGTGAATTTTAGTGATAGTGGCTTTGCACTTATTAACTCCATGTTTGCACATAATTGACATCCTTCATTAGTATGTCTTGTAAATATTGAAAAGTCATCAATACCTTTATTACGTAATTGTGGTCATAAATTTACAATGAAAGTTGGTCAAAAAGTTTGAAAACTTAATTGCAAATATACAATGTTTGATGAAGGGAAAAGGTCGCCATTATTTATCTTATACACCGCTTAAGTCAAATATATAACAAAGGGAAAGGGACGTAGTAGAAAATTTGATGTTAAATTAATTGTCTTAATCTTCATGATTTCAAAATCATAAACTTGAATATATAACATAAATAGCCTTAGCTTTGCATATATAACATACACACTAGAAATGAACCTTAATGTGACATATGAAAATTTTAATGCTTTTAAGCTATCCATGTATAAAGGCAAGTAAAAAAACAAAAGCACTTGAAAGTATCCCTATATAATTATGAATCAAATGTTTGACTTTTCATACAATGAAGAACATTAAGGTAGGTTTGCACTTCTTTAACGCTAACTTCGCATAAGTTTGTGATGCTTGACTTAATAACTACATATTTCTTAATTGAAAATGTTAGAAGTGGGAAACCTATCCAACTTTCCAGTCACATAATTAAGGATAGTACGTGAAAGTGTAACAAATTTAAAAACGCACACCATAGTTTAACACTTATTCACCCACAGGTTTGCACATATTTGATAAACAGTTATTCAAGCACTGGTGCAAGAAAGAGATTATGGCGCGATTATTTTAACCTTTTGGCTTTGGTTTTAGATCCGAGACATATGCTGGCGAGGTAAAAAAGGATATGTTTATGCCTCGATTATGAACCGAGGCATATACGAGGGTTACTACATCGGTTCTAAAGAGAACCGAGGCCTAATGTGCATCGCAAATTTAAAAAAAAATGTACTTTCTGACCCAATAACAACATGACACGTAGCCATGATCCTTGTACACACACCTACACCAACAACAGTGTGCCACATCATCATCTTCAACCTTCTCCCAAATCAGAAACCCTAACCACCATTCAAACCCTAAATGCTGCTAGTGTGTCGTTACCACCATCTTTGACCATCGCATCACGTCGGAACAGCTTCACGAAGCCTTCATTCATCCCGCCGGTGACACAAACAACCTCTCTTCACCACCATATCTGAACAGAAAACGTGAAACCACCTACGACTGAACCACCGTGAGCCAAATCACCACTTCGACACACACATCGACATTCGAAACCCTAACCCACGAGAGGCATATAGGGTTCCATAACCAACTCATCCAAAATAAAAAAATCACGAACCAATAGTGATTTCAACGTGCAGCTCGCGGCCTCCCTCGTCCAACAACAATAGCAGCGGTGGAAGAGGCGATGGACACGTGATCTTACAGTGGTAGGAACGACGGTGGGAGTGGATGCGGAGGTAGCGGGAACGATATGTGCAGAGGAGGCTGCTTCTTCCTCTCAACGAAGAAGAAAATCACG
The DNA here is from genome assembly GCF_037176805.1 of Vigna unguiculata. NCBI lineage: Eukaryota > Viridiplantae > Streptophyta > Magnoliopsida > Fabales > Fabaceae > Vigna > Vigna unguiculata. The sequence continues at coordinate 7,283,046 of NC_140793.1, read as the reverse complement.
CGAGGATGAAGATCTGCCCCAATTTTAAACCCTAAATAAATGTTTCTGCCTCGGTTCAATTACAACTGAGGCATATACCACCTTCTGCCTCAGTTCAGTTACAACCGAGGCATATACCACCTTCTGCCTCGGTTCAATTACAACCGAGGCATAAACCTACTGCAATTTAATTAAAATAGTTTTTATTTTTTTGAAATTAATTAACTTATATGTCTCGGGTAGTAGACAACTGAGGCCATAAGCCCTTTATGCCTCAGGTATTTAAAAATCGAGACATAATCTGCAACGTTCAATTTTAAAACATGAAAAGAGCGGGAATTTTAAAATTATTTTCAGGCTTTATGCCTCAGGTGGATATGAACCGAGGCATATAAGCTTTTATGCAACGGTTATTATTTGAACCGAGGCATAAAAGTTCGCTAAAATTTCAAAAATGCCACCGTGTTTTGATATACCTCGTTTTTGGGGGAACCGAGACATAATAGTCGAAGTAAAATGTCATTAATGCACTAGTGAAGCCTCATAAGGTCTTTCTAGTGTGAATGTCGATAGCACCCTAATTAACAGATAATGGTATTATTATTGGAATAATATTTTGTCAAAGGGCTACCTTTGATCTCAAATCATATTCATTTACAAGACCTATCCTTTAAGTAATAATGTAAAAAAAACATTGTCGTTCACAACAAATAATGTTAAATTTCATCAATCTAGTGTTGGGAAATCAAAAGTGTTTTATTGTATTGTGTGGAAAACTCCTCGGTAAATATTTTGTAGATCCAAGACCCACTCACAGATGTAATCCTGTCTAAATTGTTGAAGATCTTCCTGTCATGATAAATGAGTATCTTAGTACATCCAATTACAATTATTAGATGAGTACAACAAATTACAATTTTTACTATGGTAAATGTACTTACGCATGTGTAAGCAAACATACTTTTGCCATCGTATTTCTTCATAGGATCCCAAAGCTGGAGATATTTTAGGACCATAATACCACATTTGTACCTGTTTAAAACACGCAACTTATTGAAATCAAATATCACATACGTCATGATGCCTCACACCTTTAAATTTACATAGATGGAAGCTTACAAGTTTAGTTGTTGTGGAAGGTCTTCAGTGATTACTTCAAAATTTGATTTATCTTTTGGGGGAGACATCAACATGGAAAACAAGTGCTCCAAATTGTGGGCCTTTAAACAAACCAAGTAAAAAGTGATTTATGTTTATTTGGAAAATAAAGTAACAAAGTAAATCGACATATAAAACAACATGACAATACTTACAATATGATTATCAATTTGTTTTCTCCTTGGACACTTGTGTGCTAGGGAGTCAAGAACATACATTTTCTTTATTCCCAATCAAGAGCATAACACCTACAATGATTATCATGAAGAACAAGTTTTATCAACTGAAACAAATCATGAAATAAGACTAAACGAAAACATACAAGGTACTTATTACCAAACACAAAGAATTAAGAATACTAACGAATTTGGATGTCAAGACATCCTTTATACAAAAAAGTCAACGCACAAAGAATTCATTGTAATTCGATAAAGACCATATGCGTCTGTTAACCTTCCACTTAGTACAATCTCGGATTACCTTATTGATGAGTTCATATTTATGCCCTCATTTAATGTTTAATTCTAGATTTTTATTGGATTTTGGTTCTTAAAAGATTGATTTAATTAGGATTTCCTATAATTTGGTTTATTGAGCATGAGATACAAAAATATGTTAAAAATAGTTTTTTAGTTGTATAAATGTTTTTTGGATATTTTGAGGTGTGTTAGTGCAGTTGCAGGTAAGTTGAGCTCATGGAGGTGTGAAAACAATTTGATTAAAGCTTCATGACACCTTAAAGATAAATCAAGAATAGGAAATTATCAAAATCACAAAAATCCAAGCCAAGCATTTCATGAAGACGGCAAGAAAATTTTGAAAAAAGTGAAGAAGTTTGACTAAGCCGGGAACGTACAACAAAAATTGGACCTTGCAATTTTTTCTATCTTTTTTCAGAAGGACTTTGATAATTCATAAATATTTATGATAATTCATATGTAACTTGGTTGTTTTTAAGAAATTGCCTAACTCATTTTGTACAACTTTGAGATTGTTGTAATTATAACTTCAACCATAGAGACATTTAAAGATGAATCTAGAAAGGCAGTTGTTACACTAGGTTATGGAGTGTGCATTTGTTCCACCTTAACACTTCACTCGTTTATAGTGCAGAGGCGATATGTTCAACAATTCATACACTTTTTTTTCTATATATTGACATGTATCTTTTTTCCTATTAGTACTAAAAATTGGAAGGTTAACAAGATTGATGAGTATATTACAATGACTCTAAGGCATCTGTCATGAGAAGTTGCATAGGTCAAAAGAACTAGAATAAATTATAATCCCAGTTCAGCTTACATTGAGTAATATCCAATAAATTGGTTTATGTGTGTGTGTGTATATACTATATTATTACCATATGTATTACCACTTACTTTGCAAGTTTGGCTTAATGAGGAAGAAGGCTTCAAGTTGAAGTTGAGACTTGAACGTTGCCATAGCATAAAGAGGAAGTTGAGACTTGAGCGTTGCCATATCATAAAGAGGAAGCTGAGAAAATTTTGTGGACTTCTGTTATTATATATAGTGATGTTCTTGTCTTCAAAAAATGATAAAAATTTAAGTACAACTTCACTAATATATATATATATATATATATATATATATATATATATATATATATATATATATATATATATATATATATATATATATGACATTAGTTTTACACACATAAAACATTTAACACCACTTTAATCTAAAAACCTTAAGACAATAGTGTTATGGGTCTTTATTCTTATATAGTGTTTAACTTTGTCTATTTTATCCAATGTGGGACTTTGACTCACATCACATACCACTAATGAGTTATATTTTTTTCATATATGGTTATAGTCATTGATAAATTGTGGTTTCATATAGTTATATGACATTAGTCTTATACACATAAGGCATTTGACACCACTTTAACCCCAAAGCCTTAAGGCTAGAGATGGCAAATAAACCCATCCCCGTGGGTATTGCCCGAACCCGCCCCCGTTTTGATGGGGAATCCCCGCATTGACTGGGTATGGGTATGGGGAATCCCGACTTTTTAAGTTGGGTATGGGGATATACATATCCCCACCATAATACCCGTCCCCGTTTAAATTATTAAAATATTTTCAATTAATTAAATAACCATATATATATATATATATATATATTATTATTTTTTATTTCTTCTAATTATTTGGTTTGCCATGAAACTCATTCGCATTTCAATTATAATTTTTATCTTATCATAACCTTTATGTAATTATGTTTAAAAGATGTATGTCAATTAAAATTTTTTATGTCTCACATTTGAATATTTCTATTATCTTTTAACATTTTTATTTATTGTATATTTTTCTTTCACATGAGAATGTTTAGTATTCTCAATTTAAGTATTTAATAGTACAAACCTTTTGTTTACTAGGTAATAGAAAAAAAAACATTTACTTATTATTCTTATTGTTAGTTTTTGTTTCATTTGAAGAACTCTTTTGTTTCACTAAAACAATTTTTGTTATTTCTCAACCATTGAGTATATATATTGATATTTGAAAAGTTTTCTTAGATCTCTCCAAGATATTTTTCAACTTATCATATCCTTAATTATACATTTGTTTTCCTTTGTGCGATTTCTTTCAATAGTCTGTCAAATTGTTTGTAAACATTTGTTAATTTGTTAATTTTTTATTTCTTGTTTGTTTTCATTATGTAGAATACTATTTTCATATATATTTTATCTAATTATTTTTTATTTTCTAACTCATTATCAATCATACTGTAATTTTTTCACTATAGTTGTATAAATAACTTTTATTTACTACAATATAAAAATTTAATGTAATTGTCATGAATTATTTTTATCACCATCCAACATAATTCAAGTTTAAAAGATACAAGATCTATGTTAAAATTTTATTACTATGATTATTATTTGTTCTTTGTATCATTTTGATCAAGTAATGTATTATAACTTTTATTAGTGTATAAAAAAGAGATTCATTAGAATTTAAAAGATTGAAGTAAACAAACATTTAAAATATATTTTAATTTGAATATTTTTTGTCCTTTTATATTTTTTAAAAAATATTTTTAAATTTTATCAACTAGGTTTCATTAATGTTTGTTGTAACGTCCCATTTAATTATTAAGCGAAATTAAAGGAAACGTCACACAAAGATAGTACTGTAGCGTAGTCTTGGGGTCCTTATCACAACCCCTACAACCTGGGCACACCACGATGCCAACGGAAAACCAGATACAAGTCTAAAAAATGAGAATAGAGTAGTAAATCATAAAACAATACATGGGCCATAGCCCTAAAGAAACTATGAAGAAAATGAAATCCAGCCCAGATGGCTAAGCAGCGGAATCGCCATTTCCTTGCTGACCACGAGAACCTCGCCCATCTGCTCCCATCAATCAAATTGATGATCATCGCAAGAAGAACAACCACATACAAGACAACCATACAACAACAGGGTAAGCTAGAGCCAACAACATTTTTATCATACAGTCAAATATATTTTCACCATTCAATATCCATACAACAGCCAAACATGTTATGACTTTCCAATCAATACACTATGACTCGACTGGACTCATCCAGATACGTATAACTTGGTCAGATTCAGCGGATGCCCGCACTTGTGGTGGATACCTCTGCTCACCCCCGAGCTGCTCTCCCCCGAGCTATGTGTTACAAGTGTTACGATGAATCAATTTCCCTCACCACAAGGTTAGCCCTTAATGAATTTCAGGCTTCTAGCTACCCTCACCACAAGAGTCAGTCCGCTCTAGGTGAGACTAACTGACTCCTTAGAGCGTCAGGATGCAACCTTACCTTGAATCCTTACCTAGTTATACAGATGGGGCACCACCATGGACACCCACTAACAGGGGCCATGGAATTACGTCCCGACCACTGAAGTGCGACCCTGAAAGTCTCACCTAGAGACTCCAAGGAATTAAGTACTGACACAGACCAAACATAATCACACAGCCAACTAATATTCACCATGCATGTATACGTTAATCGTACCAACCTTTAAAGCCAACGTCTTTCATGTTCCAGGCCTAACTCATTTCAACTCATCATAAACCCTCCATGCACCAAGGATTTCCAAATCATCTCGTTATCATTCCTCTTTAATACCAACCATTTCATTACAATCTCATGCTAAACTCATATCAACCCATTATTCACAATTCAGGACTTACACCACTCATTCATCTCAAACTTTTAGCACAGTACTTAAAACCAAGCAAGCATTATCCATACAAAGCCAAGAAAACAATCACACATCGCACTGCCTCGCCCAGCACCTCGTTCAGGCTGAAGGGTCTCGCTCAGGCGAGCCCCTTCGCCTAGGCGAGGACTCGAAAAAGGGAGCAGAAGCACACGCGGGATCTCGCTTAGGCGAGACCCCTCTCGCCTGGGCGAGATGCTCGTTCGCTCAAAATCACAGTGGGTCGCCTGGGCGACCCTTCGTGGCAAAATACCTAGGCGAGCCCCTGTTAACCTCGCCTGGGCGAGACATGCCCGCTTAGGCGAGTTTAACAGTCATCGCCACTGTTTTCTCCTACAGTAGACAACATAGCATATCAAACAGTGATCCAATCATCTTATACATCTACAACAGTGCTCAAAATGCAATCAAACGCAAGACCAACACCAACAACCACAAACATCTCAGACATTTTGGAGGGTTCTAGCTTCCCTTACCTGGAAGGGTTTAGCTGAAGACTCCTAGACCACACAGGATTAGCACGGCAACTCCGATGCTAGCTTTGGGGTGACTTAACGAACTAGAAAAGAATAGCAGTAGAGGCATGAGCTACACAGAGTAATAGTAGCAGTAGCAAGAGTTTCAAGCACTGTGGAGGGAATACTTACGTCAGTCAAAAACGGAGTCAAGCGGAACGTGAGCTGAAGGTATGCTTTGGAACCCTAGCAGAAGCGGCAGTAACTCTAAGGGAAGGGGAATATGCTTTTTCGAAAATGGGCACAAGTTAGGGTTTTAGGGCACTTTAGGTCAGAAATATGAATTGGGCCAACCCCCTTGGGCCCATAAGGTTGGACAGTCTACAAAATAAAATAGCAGAATTAATTGGGCCTTACATTTGTAAATTTAATAAATGTGTTGGTTCTCATGAAATTTTATTTGGTATTATAATCTAAAATGTAAAAAATTATAATTTATTTTAAACTTTTATTATGATTATTATTTGTTCTTTGTATCATTTTGATCAAATGATGTATTATAACTTTTATTAGAGTATGAAAAAGAGATTCATTAGAATTTAAAAGATTGAAGTAAACAAACATTTAAAATATATTTTAATTTGAATATTTGTTTTCCTTTTATACTTTTTAAAAATATTTTAAAATTTTATCAACTAGGTTTCATTAATGTATGTAAATTTAATAAATATGTTGGTTCTCATGAAATTTTATTTGATATTATAATCTAAAATGTAAACAAAATTATAATTTATTTTAAACTTTTATTATGATTCTTATTTGTTCTTTGTATCATTTTGATCAAATGATCTATTATAACTTTTAATAGTGTATAAAAAAGAGATTTATTAAAATTTAAAAGATTGAAGTAAACAAACATTTAAAATATATTTTAATTTGAATTTTTTTTTCTTTTATATTTTTTAAAAAATATTTTTAAATTTTATCAACTATGTTTCATTAATATTTGCAAATTTAGTAATTGTTTTGGTTCTCATGAAATTTTATTTGGTATTATAATCTAAAATGTAAATAATTATAATTTATTTTAAAATATTTGATATCGAAGAAACAACCATCCTTCTAATATTGAATATTTGATAATATTATGTTTCCTTTATCATATTTTTTTATTATTTTATAAAAATTAATTAAAAATAATATTGAAGTAGTAAGAGAATGGGTATGGGTATGGGTACGAGATTATACCTGTTACCTGATAGGGATGGGATAAAAGTTTGATACCCGTTGGGTTTGGGTATGTGGATGAATTTTTTTTACAGGAATGGGTATGAGATAGCGAAACTTGTGCCCGCCCCACCCCGTTGCCATCCCTACTTAAGGCAATGGTGTTATGCGTCTTTATTCTTATATAGTGTTTAGCTTTGTCTATTCTATTCAATGTGTGACTTTGACTCACACTTGGACTATTCTCAACAACTAAGAACTCATTGCATTGCATGTATGTTACAATTGCTCCTTTTGACAAGTGTGTAATACTTTGAAATCTCAATTTCTAGGGAAACAAGTTGGACTGTTTAATGCAATTAAGAAAGATTGTAAGAGAAGAGATAAATCAAGACACAACAGTTTATACTGGTTCGATTCAAGATGAATCTACGTCCAGTCTTCTCCTAAGTAAACCCACTTAGGAGGATTCCACTAATACAATTAGGATCCAAGAATTACAAGAACACCTATATAATTCTAGAACCTAAAACCCAAGAACTTGATCTACCAATCAAGAACTCCCCCTAGGAGCAATGCATCCACGCAATTGCCCCTAGGCCTACACTTCACACAATGAAGCAACTGTAATCAGAAATACAATAAAAAGAATCAAAAAACGAATACACCTATTGTTGTGCAGATTTGTCAATTTGCTCCTAGATTCAAGCTAGACCCATCAAGGTAGAATCAACCATCAATCTCCTTGAATCTTCACTTGAATGATCTTCAAGAATGCTTAAGAACTCTGTGAATCTCAGAGGGTTGTTTCTCAGAATGTTTTTCAGTGATTTGTAACTTTTTTCCCAACTGAAACAGATTTCAGAAAACAGCTTTTATACAAAGTTCTCTGCTGTCATTAATGGATTAGGAATTTACTTAATCGATTATCGTGAGTGTATTTTCACTACCTTAGTGCAGTACTCATAGCTAATCCATTAGTTAAACAGCTAATCAATTCATGATTGGACAAGCAAGAGTGTGATGGTTAATTACAACTTAATGCAGGCTTGATTTACATTTGATAATTTCATACTAACAGCCTAATGCACAGCCTAACTAAAACCGAACTAATTCTAAACTGGTAGTGCACATGAAGTGTAGCCTTGGACATCATCAAAACCATCTTCATATGAGTTGAAGTAGCTCCCCCTTTCAACAATTGGCGCAAGAAGATCAAGCGAGGGAGACAAGATTAGCTAGGAACATAGTTATAAAAATATAGGATCTTTTTTGGTGTAAGTTATAGGAGGGTGTATTACAATGATGAAAGAATTGTTTCTGGTTTTCAACATGCAAACCATCAGATGATGTTGGATAAATTACCTTTTTTATATGAATTATGAATGAAAATGCGATTAAAAACATTTGCCTACCTGATATATTTTTTGTTTACTTTTTCCAATTTTATAAGAAGCACGTTAAATAAATAATGCATGTTAAATAAATAATAAAAAAATAATTTTACATTCAAAATATTTCAATATAGTGCAAATACCGACGCTTTTAGGTGTCATTTTTGGCATTATAATTCTTTTTAAGTAAATAAATTATGGTAGTTTCACATGTCATTATTTATGCACTGAATTCTTTTAAAATAAATAAATTACGGTAGTTTCGTCTCCATTATTTGCACACCAAATATGGTGGTCTGAACTGCCATTATTTGCATAGTTTATTAAATGACCGGTGTTGCAACACTTCACATAAAACCGTCATATTATACTTTGAGACGGCAAAATATATGACTTTACTAGAATCCATTACAGGTGCAAAATATGACGGTCATAAATGTCATTTTATACCACAAATAACTGTCATATTTAACAAGATTTTTTGTAGTGACATCTGTAATATAGAGGGGATTATTGTGAACAGTGGGTTACAAAAAGTAAAATAGTCCTACATTGGAGGCTTGGTTTGCGGGATTCTGGCTTCCATGTTACATGAACATTGTCTCCTTTTTTGTCACAAACCTTTATCCTTCTTTTTATAACCTACTAGAATTGTGAGAACATGTGACCGTCTAGGTAAAGTCTTCACTCCCTATAAATAGATATATAAATAGATATATATTTTGGATTCTTTGCTTTTAAGAGATTCCAGAGTTATGTGATCCTTGACATACCACTTAAGAAATTCCTTTATACCTTGAAGAACTTGCGTAGCATACTGCAAAATAAGTCCTTAAAAATTATGTTCATCGACCTCTTATATAGGAAACCACATTCTTTATGTACACAACTTAGTTTTACTAAGAACAATTTCCACCATGTTGTAGAAGCTTTATTTATTGCGATACTAAATATAATATTATTCAACTAATTCGAACACAAAAAGAATAATAAAAATTATAAAAAAAAGAAGACAAAAATAGCAACAACAATTTTATTGAATATCCTGATAAATCATAACAAAGGCGACAACAAGATGTATGAAAGTCTGAAACCTGGTACTTTCACACATATCATAATTGAACAACTCCCACCATATAACAGAAACTTTATTCAAAGTATACCAATCTATCATATCAAACTGCACGCAGACCAACCAAATTAAAAAAAAAAAAACATAACAACAATGACGGAACTTAGATACAGTTACTTAAATATCTTTTATCTTGTTTTTCAATTAAAATTAGTTTTATCTCTTGATCATCTATAATAAACTGAAGATAAAACTGAAATTCTAATCGAAGAACAATTTAAAAAGTAAGAAAGTGAGTATATCTAAGTTGTGTAGTGTAGGGTATGTCCTTGTTAGCCTGAAACAAGGGCTTCAAAAAGGCCAGCAATGGCCATTATAGGGTTCCCGAAAATAGCTGAAACTATTAGCCTGAACACCAAGACAGCAATCTTGGTGAACTTCTTCATTTTCCTTGACCTCCTTGACACTGCTCCACTTTGGTCAATTCTCTCTGCAACCTGAGAGCTTTCGGCCTCATCAGTTGGATTGGTTTGTTGAGAGAAATACTTCTCCTCCAATTTCTCAAGAATCAACTTCTTGACGCACCGCACATGGTAACACAATTCACCCTCAGAAGACACGTAAGACCACGTTTTAACTCCCTCCTCAACCCTCCTATGGTTGCACTTCACACACTTAGAGGGAACCATCATCTTACACAGTTCCAGTGTCACAAGCCCTTCTTCATCAGAAATTCTATCTTTCAGGTTTAAACAGCGTGGGTGCAGATCATGGCCTGTGTGGCTACAGTGGTACACAAACCCTACCACATCTTTTCCACAAGCATCGCAATACCTAGGGTACCCTGGTGGTTTCTCAAGAAACTCGAACTTGCTCTCTGGGAGAAATCGATGAACAGCATTGGAAACAGCATTTGCACAGTCTTCATGGAGGATGTAATTGCAGTCGTCGTTTTCACACTCGTAACTGCTCCCGAACCCCATTTCTTTGCATCCGCTGCATTTGTATGCTGCCCCTGCTGCCTTCGGTTGCATTGACTCACCATGGCTGGGACAACCCCTCATAGTTCTTTCCATCTCTAGCAATTATAATACCAACAAACTTAATGTCATGATCAAATCCAAAATTAGATATTTTCAATTCACACCCTATAATAATATTTTAAAAGTTACACGATGGTTTTATCTGCATATATTATATATTTATTTATTTTATCACATTATATAACCTTTTATCATTTTCATCCTTTTCCTAAGTTTATATTAAATATTGATATATTTATTTTTTTACATACATATATAATTTTTGTAAAAAAGAAAGAAAAATAGAATTCTAGTAGAGTACTATTTAGCAGTACTATAGACTTAAAAATAAATTTAACTCGTGTTCGTTTACACTAAATGTAATCGTATCTTGACACCATATACTTTATAATTATATTTCTTTATAAAATGTTATATTATTATAAAACAATGATTTATATAATTATGGAGTGATAATAAAATAAATATCTACAGGTTTGTATAAGTGTAGGATAAATATAAAATAGAAGGTACATGAAACATGGTTATTTACCTTTAGAGAATAAAGTAGATAATCCCGTGATACAAATTTTAAAATAATACATACTTAGTTAATGTTTTTGAGTTTTTTTTTTCCCCATACATTTTGATCATATTGCAAAGATAAAACTTTCTATAACTCTATTAGGAATACACGAGGTACTCAACCTGATCGTACCTACAAACCTTAACTATTTCTATTTCTACCAACTAAAGATAAAAACAAAATTACTCAATTTCAAGTTATACTTACAAAACTCTAAACATACTATGGGATTGAAAAATCTCTTATGACATGTTTAATTTTTTTTTCCAACTATTTTAAAAAGGAAAGTTATATAACAAAAACATGTAAAAAACAATAGTGCTAGCTTTGGAGATAAGAGAAAAAGATATACCTACGAAGAACACCAACACCACTGTTTTAAGATAAACGCCTTATGTTCAAAAAGATATATTTATAGACAACGCTTTCGAGTATTAGCTTTATTTTCCTTCTTAAAATAATTCAAGCTAATTACAAGGAAAATTAAGGTGAGGAAAGTTCGTTATTGTTTTTTTTTTAATTTTCTTTCATACGCGGAAAACGCGTACTTAGGTGACAGAAACAAACATAGAAGTTTTTTTTAATTTTCCTAACTATAAACATAACAATGACTCCTACAGCGAATTATGCAGAGATTAGGTAGCGGTTTTGGTCAAACATCACACAGGCAAGTAAAAAAGTGCTTTTGCTTTTCTTTATCGCGTTATTTATATTATATAAAAGTAATTTATTCTTTTCATATATAATAATTAATAATTTTTAAATTAAAATAATTTTATTAATTTTATCTTTTACATGATCATTTTCCAAATTTAACTATTTTTTAAAATTAATCATTTTTTAAATTAAAATAATTATATATAATAAATAAAATTATTTATAGTAAAATTTTATAAAGTATTTATATCTGCTTTTCTAATTATAATTTATTATTTTTTATCATCATAAAAAAATAACACACAAGCACATGTGATATTTTAATTCTAGTCTTTATAATTTTTTTTTTTTTGTTTTTATCAATTGTATTATGTCTAAAATCTATATAGTTTATTCTCTATATAAATATTTTAATATTATGTTTTAGTCTTTGCTCTTAATTTCTCAGGATATATATAGCAAGAAAAATATGAATATAAAGAAGTAAATCTGTTAAAAATCTGTATGACTAATATATAAAGACATTCATTAATTAATCGTAATTTATGAAAAAAATAGTTTTAATTTTATTAAACTTTTTCTCCAAAAAGGTTTTATGAAAAAAAAATATTCGAACTGTTTTTTCTAACGTATATAGAACAAATGTGTCATGGTCTAATAAGTATGACTTGGTATTTCTGCATAGGAACCACATTTCACCGAAAATGTGTGGTTGTTACAGTTTCACTTCATTGGCCATAAATGAGTTGGTTGTTTATTGTGGTCTAATTAATAAGCGTGTTTCGACTTCTTGTTTCTTCAACGCACGTAGATATTTTGGACATTTCTCCCAAGATAATTGCACGTTTGAAGACTTGTGTGGATTCACATGTGAAAGTGAAAGTAAAATTGTTAACTTTTCAAAATCATGTACAAAACAAAAAGTCCTATTCAAAATGTAAAACCAAACGCGGTAAATATCTGGTAGTTATATAGTATGTATATTGTAGATAATTTTCAAATATAATTAGTATATTTAAAGTGTTAGTTGCTCTTCGGATATGTTGTTTGTGGGTGACCTAGATGACAATATCTTAGTTTTCGTAACTTAATATGTTTTATACATTTAATTAGTTGGATTAGGCATTAATGAGATATGATATAATGGATTGTACAATAAACTCAAGATCTATGTTCAATTAAAAATTCAGTAAAATATCGTAAATAAGTAGGAAATTATTTCAAGATATAACTACAACAAATTTCACTTAGGGTGTGTTTGTTTATTAAGATGAATATGGCAAGTGGATTTGAGGGAAAGAGAGGTGAATGTGGGATTGTTTGTTTAGATTAAGGGAAAGATGGTGAAAAATGAAAGGATTTGACATGAAAGTTTATAAATGTTCACTACAATAAAATTCTCATTAGAAACCAATTTTAGAAACTAAAAATAGTCAGTTACTATAGTGACCAATTTAAATACCAATTTACAAAATTAAAAATTATTGATTACTAAAGTAGTCCCTATTATAAATAAAAAAATTATAGTTGATCATTAAATTGGTCACTAACTAATTAGAGACCAATTTAGAAACTAATTCATTTTGGTAGCCAAAACCTATGTAGCTAATTTTAAGTGACCAAATTTTTTTTGTAGCCAAAACCATGGTAGTTAATTTTAAAAATCAATTTAGTGACCAATTATAATTTTTTATTCATAATAATGACTATTTTAGTATCCAATAATTTTTAGTTTTGTAAATTGGTATCTAAATTTGTCACTATAGTTACTAATAATTATTGGTCATTATTTAGAAGTTTTCTTGTGGTGGTTTACGGATAATGTGATGGATTTTATAAATTAGAAAAGTGTTTTAATTGATGTGAGGATCTAGAAATTTATGTTTTAAGAGTGACAATGTTTTAAAATAATGAGATCCTATTATTTTAATAATAAAAAACTTATAGAAATTTCATAAAAGAATTTTATTATTTAGAAAACACTTCATCTCTCTAAAAAAAATCTTTTGAGAACTCTCTTCCTTCTTTCTAAAGTTTCTCATTGTGTTCATCTCTTTGAAGATCGGAGACCGCTAGAATGATCTTAGTGGCGAGCTCTCCACATTTGTCCGATGAGTTTTTTCAATTGAGTTGTTGTGTGTCCTGATGGTTGGAAGAGAGATTTGATACTCATTGAGTAGTTTGAGTCATCTTACAAGGAAGCTAATTGTGTATTGTTTGTGTTGTGTAAATGTTGCATTGGTATATATATTATTTTCTTAGATTGACTTTTGAAAATTGAGCTATTGCATGTAATCTTGATAAGTGAAATTTGGTGTTGGTTTTGATGTTGATTGTTAGAAAACAATTGTGAAGTTGATATTGCTTGTGAAAATTAAGCTATTATATGTAATCTTGATAAGTGAAATTAAGTGTTGATTTAGATGTTGATTGTTAGAAAACAATTGTGAAGTTGATATTGCTTTTAGACTCCTTTGTACTTAGGCTTGTTGTGAAATTGAAATTTGGTATGAATTAAGCATCTATAATCACTAAAGAGTTGCTTAAACTGGACTGAAAACACCTTAGTAAGCATAACCTCATTCTACATAATTATGCACACTCGCTAGTCGAGGGTGAGCTCGGTTAGCAAATCCAAAGTCAGAGGCTCAATTACTTGGGATTCGTTGAACAAGATTTACTTGCTAAGCGAAACCAAAGTCAAGGACTTACTGACTTGGGAGTCATTAGTTGAGCCTACACCCGCTGAGCGAGTTAATGAGGAATTTACCTCTGAGAGCTCAGTGATTCACTCGTTGGGCAAGCCATCCGGTCGTTGGTCGAGTGGACTTTTGTGCAATTTTTGCCTAGCGAATGGATGGTCTCGCTAAGAGAGTTTTGGAGGAATTTAACTCTAAGAGTTTCGGTGATTCATTCGTTAGATGAGCCATCCAGACACTGGTCGAGTGAACTTTCGTGCACTTTTCGCCTAGTGAATGGATGGTCTCGCTGAGCGAACGGATCAAAGCTAGCAACCACCTTCATGTGAAATTCGGTGTACTTTAGAAATTGTGGTTATTGTTTAGAATATTGTTTGTTCCTTATATATATACAGATGGAGGTACCCTTTCTATAATAACTACTCTCACTCAAGTAGAGTAGAGTATGTTATGTCGTGAAAAGATGAAGGATGTCTTAGTCACTACACTTGATCAGGTCCTAGGCACGAAGAGGACTTACCTTGTGAGTGGTTGGGTGATAACCCCTTGAGGCCAAAATTTGTAGAGTTTGGAAACCACCACAGGTGCACACACCACCAGTGAGTTCGATGTTAAATGCATGTATCCGGATAATCGAGTTTAGTCTCAACTGTTTCTATGTTTATATGCATGCCTATGTGTGTTATCTTATAACCTAATTTTACTTTTCATATGAATACTCAATTTTTACATTAGCTTACCCTATTGCATGTTTGTGTGCTTGTTTATGGTTATCTTTTTTGTAATGATCAAGTAATTGTGTGAGCAGGGGAAGATGTAAGTGAGGCTGCACTCCTCTTTTACATTAGTTTACTCCTCTCTTGTCTAGCACTGAGGTTGTAGAGTAGAGTTTGATAGCATAGAGACAACTTTTGTGTTGCTTAGAGTTGGAAAACTATTGGCTTCATATTTTGCTTAGTAGTGTTTATACGTTGATATTACTATAGTTATTATAGGATGACTCTATTAATACTTTATACTCATCTTTCACTATCTGTTTTTCTTTATCATTTTATAATATTTTGTTTAGTAATTTTAAAACTATTAGATAAGATGCTATAAATGATAAAATTGAATGATTATAGTATTATTGTTTATTTTATTAATATTATTATAATTACTGTTATTATTATTTATATTTATATTATTACTTATTTTATTTTATTACTATTATTTTAATAATAATAACTTATATTTTATCATTATTATTATTTTATTTTATTTTAAAAATATAATGTATGTATTTTATTATGTTAAGCTTCTTTCTCCACAAGTCTTCGCGTATATGGGATAAAAGTTTTCAACAAAAAATTATCTCGTGCAATGTGTTTCCTTCGCTTAAACAAACATATATTTAGTGTGTATTTAGATTAAAGAGTAGATTTGATGGAGTGAAAAAAATAAAAGAAATAAGGGGAAAGAAAATGGAAAATGGTCTTTCTATTGAGAGAAAAAAAAGTAGAAAGTAAGATTAAAATTTATAGTAGGATCGATTGTTGTGAAAATAAATACAGTTAGATATTATTATTGTACCTGTTTGGGAATACTATTCGTCATTGAACCGAGATGTCGAGAAAGTAATTTTAGTCAGGGACAAGATGATAGTTAGAGGAGTTCGGTATAAGGATGAGGTGGTAATTATGTGAAGGAATCGGTACGAGTTCGACATGTCAACAGGAAGCAAAAAGATAATTTGTATCTGATGTTTGAGGGATAGGATTTTTAAAAACGATTTAAGAGGATATTTGGAAGAAATATTTGAGTAGTTCTCGGGGGGAGGTTTTTTTGTTATTATTTTACGCGATATTTTAGGGAAAGATAATTCTTTTATTGACAAAATCCAATATTTATAACTGATTATTCTATAAATATGAATTCTACTCT
The DNA here is from genome assembly GCF_037176805.1 of Vigna unguiculata. NCBI lineage: Eukaryota > Viridiplantae > Streptophyta > Magnoliopsida > Fabales > Fabaceae > Vigna > Vigna unguiculata. The sequence continues at coordinate 7,266,648 of NC_140793.1, read as the reverse complement.
CATGGTCAAGGGACAAATTGTTTTTTACCTAAGCAAGTCTTAAGCTAGGGTTAAAAATATTTCTTTCTTTTTGTTTTTGGTTAAGAATTATCTGGCACTTTTCTTGACCAGAACATTGGCGCCTACCGTGGGATTCGGTAAAACTCGATCCTCACTCCACTTCAACAAAGAAAGAGTGGAAAGGGCATAAGTTTCTAGAAGCAGCAATAATGAATAGAAACAGAAATACAACGCGAGAAGGACCGACACGACAACAGATAATGCAAAGCATTATGGAGTTACAGCGTCAAAATGAAGAAATAAAATTGAAAGCCGAAGTCGATCAAGCTCAGTCAGAAAAGGAGAGAGAGGAAGCTCGTAAGAAAGCTGAAGAAGATCTTCAGCTCCTTCAGGAGGAGGCCTTGGGGGAAAGAGAACGACTTCGCAAAGAAGCAGAGGAAACACATCAGAGGCTGGAAGACGCTCTCCAACAACAGGAACAGTTGAGGAAAGCAAATGAGGAGATGCATAACAGACTGGATGCCACCAGGATTGGCTACTGATATTCTAGTCGTCTAAATCCCGAGGTTAATGAAGCCCATCCCCTGTCAAATGAAATTATGGAAGAGCCGATTCCCCAGAATTTTGTGATCTCAAAGATCACACCCTTTACGGGGAACTTTGATCCTGAATTACATCTAAAAACGTTTCAAGCCCAGATGCTGATATCGGGGGGAACCGACGCAATACATTGCAAGATGTTCGTCGACACGCTGACCCAGATCGCCCTCGAATGGTTCAACACTATTCTGAGTTCCACAATTACTTCGTTTGTTCAGTTCAAATGTGCTTTCCTAGAAAGATTTTCAGCCAATAAGGCTAAACCTGTGGAGATGGCAGACATGTTTGACATACGTCAAAATACAGAAGAATCACTAAAACAGTTTCTCAATCGCTTTACCAATGTTAGCATGAGAGAGGTGGATCCTAACGATGGATTACTCGTGAAAGCCTTTGTAAAGGGGCTCCGAGCTAGTTCTTTCAGCGAATCTTTATATTGGATTTCGCCAAAAACTCTAATGGAGATAAGACAAAGAGTTGCGGTAGAAATAGAAACTGAAGAAGCCATGCGACATAAAAAAGTGGGAGACAAGAGGATGTTGACCAATGCAAGGAATGAAAGAGAAGTCAGGCCATTCAAAAGAGAAAGAACTCCTTCGCGAACTCGGCTAGATCGTAGGTTCGTTCCTTATTTAGAACAAAAAAGGATCGAGTATCATTGAATTCGCAGAATGCCTAATCACAGGTCAACCCCAGTGGAGATACTAGAGGATGCAGAAATATCTAAGCATCTACATTATCCTAGTAACACTGGAGGACACTCGGGACCCGACCAAACGCTTGGTGTAAATTTCATCAGGTTGGGGGTCATGATACCAATTCTTGTTATACTTTGACCAATCAGTTATCCGCATTACTAGACAGAGGATTAATGAAGAAATATGTAAAGGCAGATGCCGATGGAGAACCGTCTCAGACACCCTCGACGACCGAACTACACGAGATATGTAAGGAGTGTCATGACCACAGCGAAAATTGAACGGCCAAAGAAAGTTCCAGATATTATCTTCTCGAGCGAAGATCTAAAAGGAGTTGTGCCACATGAAGATGACCCGATAGTCTTATCTGTTATTATGATGGGAAGGAATGTTCATAGAGTTTTGATCGATCAAGGGAGTTCGACAGATGTAATGTTTTGGAACACCTTTGTAGGGCTACAAATACCAATAGATCAACTACAACCCTTTGACGGGGTACTTGTTGGATTCTCGGGAGATCAGGTAGAAGTTAGAGGATATGTAGATCTGCGAACGACTTTTAGAGATAAGGAAGCCGCCAAAACTATATTTGTAAGGTATATAGTTGTCAATGCGCCCTCGTCATATAACTTACTTTTAGGGAGGCCTTCTATCAATAAATTGGGGGCTATGATATCTACAGTTCATCTGAAGATGAAATTCCCTACTGACAATGGGAAAATAGTCACTTTATCAGTAAATCAAGAGGTAGCTCGTAAATGTTATGAAGACAGTCTTAAGGCGAGGCGGAAGGTTGCGTATTGTGTTAGTACAACAGAAACAGTCGTTGATTCAGAGTTAGACCCCAAATTAGTGCACTCGGAAAGAAGACCTCAACCTGTGGGAGAGGTGAAAGAGATATTCATAGATGGAAAGAAGCTTAAGATAGGAGGAGATTTAGATCTGGAACAGGAACAAGAACTCATACGAATGTTGAGGAATAATTTTTCCACTACAAGAAAATTGTATTTTACCAACGTCCACATCTGTCGGTAAAAACCGATTTTCTGTCAGTAACTGATAATTTTCGACAGAATTTCGACGGGAAAACATCCGTCGGTAACAGGCTTGTCTGTAATGTTTACTGACGGATCAGTCGTCCATGGGTAATTACCGATGGATTAATCCGTCCGTAACGTCTTCTTATACCGACGGATAATTCTGTCGGTAATTGCCGAAGGACGCAGGATCCGTCGGAAAGAGTATTACGAGTTTCACCGATTGATACATCCGTCGGTAATGTCGTCGGTAAATATACATCAGGCTGCAGGGTCTGTTCTGCATGTTTGCGAAAACCACACATAATTAACCAGACCTGCAAATCACAAACATTCAGAAACAGACCTGCCAATTATAATATCCGATCCATTCTAAACAAATAGTAGATATCTACTTCAACTCCAATATTAAACATAAACATATATGTCTACATTATTTAAACATAAACATAGTAAAAGTATCAAATGTTTATACTCAATCAAAGTAAAAACTAGTCCTCAGTGATACTACTACAAGCAATCATCCGTATCACATAAGTGAAAACATCAAGTGTTTATTATTAATCAAACTGAAAAACTCAATCAAACTAAAAACTATAGTCTTGACTAACTCTAATATCTAGTCCTAATATTCTAAGTAGTCATCCGAATCAGAGTCCTCAGGATTTGTTGCGGGTTGGACTAGTGCGGGCTGCACTGTTGTAGGTTGGACTGTGTTGGGTTGGACTGCTTCGGGCTGCTGCTGAAACGGTGTTACGTTGGATTGAGGTTGTTGAAGGGCACGATGGTCAGGAGGCAGCAATGTTAAGACCAGATTGTGTAAGTTTTGAAATTGGCCTTTCAATTCCTCATAAGCCTGATCATGGGCTTCTACTCTTTGTCTGAGGTACGTAACGTCCTCAGCACTGGAAGAGGAAGAAGATGGTTGGTGCCTGAGGCTACCGCTTGCACATGAGTTTGCAGCAAGTTGGCCTACCCCATATACTCTTCCTTTATTCTTTCCACCAACAACCTCAACCCAACACTGAGTCCTAATTGTGTCTTCTGTTGTAGGATCAACATTAGGATCTGATGGACCAACACAAGAGCCTTGCTCAGATCTTACCTGTGAAAGTCTATTTTCAAATTCTTCCTATCAAGTAAACAAGAAGGTATTAGTGAAATAGGGTCAACAATATACTTTTATGGAAAAGTAATGAAAGTGTTGCTTACATGGGTCCTCCGAGATCTTTCATCAACATACTCGCTGGATCCTTTACGGATATGAGTTTGTTGAAAAACCTCATCAATGTGCACATATCGACCAAGCTCTTGTGCCTATAAAACAAAATATGGTGTTAATTTTTAAGCATGAATTATTAAAATTCAGAGTGATGAATTACTTAAGAGAGAAGTTTATTACCATACGAATGACATGCTCATGAGTAGTAATGGAACCGCTTGTGTGTAGGCTTTCGCCCTTGGGGGAAGCTCTGTTCCTTTGGGCTGTAATACATTTATTGCGATAGGCTGGAGAATTCCAATGTGTCAGCAATTGATTCCACATGTGAGATCCAGGAAATTCATAAAAATAAATAATTAAAAGAATATAAGAAATAAAGGGTTGGGACTACCTTAGGAGAGTTCTTTGATAAATCCTAGACAAGAAACAACGTGAACCTAAGTGGTGTAGAGCACTTAATTAGGTTGAAGAGACTTGGGTTCAAGTCCTGAGTATGTCATTAGTAGATTTATTTAATTTTGTTTTACTTTGCTACTATATTATGAATGTGAAAGCATGATTTAAATTCATACGAATGAGCAAATTGACAGGGAACATGAATTAGTGTGGTGGTTGGGCATGAACTTGGTAGTCGGGAGGTCATGGGTTCGAACCTTGGGTTAAAGGAAATGGATTTTATCTATATTTTTGTTTTGCCAGGTGATGGAAAATCTGAAAAAAACTATAGGAATTCCATGAGAAAACAGGGTGTCAGTTTAGGTGCACTGAACAAGAGGGAAAGGAATTTAATTCGTTTTTCTTTTAATTTATTAAATTGGGCTGAGTTGGGGAGAGGGAAAAGAGTGTGTGAGAAGGCCAAGAGTGAGAGTGAGTGATAGCAAAGGAAAATAGAGAAGAGGTTGGAAATTTTCGTGCTCTAGAGGGTGTGAGTGAGGGTTGAAGGAATTGAAGAAGATACCTATAGAGGGGGTCTTGGACAACAAGCACAATTCGTTAAATTTCAATCGGAGCGAGAATCAGAGGTAAGGGGAGTTGATTTCGTTTGTTGTTTTCGTTTCTTCCATTGATTGTATGTTGTATGAGAATTGATATAGGAAATGGGTGGATATTATTTCAGAATTCTGTAGGGGGATCTTGTGCCCCTTTGCTTGTGTACGTAGTATGGTGTTTGGCCCATTTTATGGGTGGTTAAGTTGTCATGGTTGCCAAAAGTATGCTATACTTGTGTTTATGTCGATTTAGTTGTCTCGCTGCCGCCATGTTGACACAAGCATGATATATGCATTGTGATGTTGTTCTCAATACTCTTGAAGGTTCTTTTAGTGGAGTAATTGCTTATAAATTTATGTACTCGATGATTGTTATTGGAAGCCATGGCTGTGTGAAAATTTATTGGTTTCACCTTATTATTTTAGTGCTGTCATTTTGTTTATGGTGTGGAGGATTCCTATTGCTATATGGGATCCTTAGTGAGTGATTCAACAAAAAAATAAATGAATCTGGTAGTACTGTTATATTGGGACGAGGTGATTCCTACTGCTGTATGGGTTCCACCCTTTATCATTGATTTATGCATGAGTTTCGTTTTAGTTGACATTCTTTAGTATAAGTGTGTGCACGGAACCATAGGGTAAAGCTTTGTCCTTGATTGGTTTTTTCTACTATTTGTCTTGGTGCATGTCAGGTGGTAATTATTAAGAAAAAAAGGTCATGAATCAAATTCCTCACAATGGAACCCGTGGTGGTACGATCAGCGGTGTTTAGGCTTCTTCGTAGAATTACTTGGCCTTTATATTGGTTTATGACTTTGATACCTTGGCGGGACCCATAGAGGCATATAAGTTGCAATTTTCGTTGGGGTGCAGAGCTTGCATTAGTTAACATGCGTGACTTTTCAAGTAATAAAGCATTTTAAGTTTTTCTTTTCTTTTTATTATTATATTATTTTAATAGTATGATTGGCTGGTTGAAAGGGGGGGGGGGGCACGTGTGCTAATAAAAGTGTAAGCATATTGTTTTTATGGAGGGCCGTGAATGTTCAGGGTCACAGTGGTAGAAATCATGATGCTCCTTCCATTTGCTTGCATTTCCAAAGTATTACCATGTGTTGGAATTTGGCCACTTTACGGCTAGTCCTTCTTTTTCTTCCTTCCTTTCTTGATTTTCTTTTAATGCACTTGTTAATTGAATTGGTACAAGAAATGGCACACATGTAAATTTAATTGCAATTTACGTGAATATGTATTAGTACAAGTATTAGTTAAAGTTATCTTTATTATATATATATATATATATATATATATATATATATATATATATATATATATATATATTACATTACATTGTTGTCTCATAAATATATAATTAGGGGACTAATATGAAAGTGTGATTTTGATGTTTAAGATTAGTGTTTACCAAATTTGTTATGTGGTGGCATAAGAAAAGTATAAAGGCATGTTCTATTAAGTATTTGTCTTATGTAGTTGGATATTTAGTTTGTTATTTTCTTGTGATGTTTTGACAATGGAATAATTAACATATATAATATATGTATATAAAATATATATATATATATATATATATATATATATATATAATTGATAACTAGGAGTATTACCTTTTTATAAGAAGTGAGATTCACGTAATTGGATAAGTGAATATACTTTAAATTAAAATAAGATGTGTGCGATAGTCACAAAACAGTGGGTTTGGAAGTGTCCGGTGCTTGGCGGCGCTTAGGCAGCGTCAGGTAATAGTGCAGGGGCAAGGGTCCATTGCAGATGGATTTGCATGGATGAGTTTGATGGCTTGGTCAGGGATATGCTGGATTAGTTACGAGCGGGGAGGTTCGTAACGGAGATTTGAGATGCGTGATTGATCGGGCGGGGAGGTCCGTATCTGTTGTACTCTTGTGTGGGGATACGAGCGAGGAGGTTCGTATGTTCCGTGCTCACACTTGAGGCTACTATGAGCGGGGAGGTTCATAGTAGGTGTTCACGCATGTTGGACTACGAGCGGGCAGGTTCGTAGAGTTGGACTACGGGCGGGGAGGTCCGTAGAGTTGGACCACGAGCGGGTAAGTTCGTGGGAGCATGATAATCCCTAAGGACCAAGGTTGTGAATGGATCTTTCTCATATAGGTTATGAGATTGGGGTATAATGATATAAAAAAAAAATCAATAAACTAAAATTGACTAAGTTAGATTGGGTGAGGGACAATTTCTTATTATCTTATTATTTGTATAATTTTTCTTTCTCAGCTCACCCTTGCTTGTTTGTGTGTTTGTGTTTGGCGATGATCACGTGACTTGTTACGTGGGAGCAGACGTGAATTCAGGTGATCATGCGAATGCTTAGCGACAGAGCGGGGACCACCGATGGGGAATTTTCTTTATGCTATGCTTTCTTATATTTTGTAATAGACATTACGAGGTTTTATCCAGTATGAACTTGTAATAAAGAAGAGATAGTATGAACGGATTATGATGAGACAAGTTTTTGAATTTCCCGCGCTTGGGAACTTATTAAAATGTCTGAATTTCTTAAAGTATACTTTGTAAAAATAAATTTTATCTAGTAATATCCATCTGGGATGTTACATTTGGTATCATCCTCAAGCCAATAAGGTCATTGTCCTGCAATCCTGGCCTCTCTAAACATCTCTGAGAGCCTATGTGAAGCTCTAGAGTTAAAATTTGTGTGAATTTGAGCTTCATGCTCAGGTCTCCACTGAACCTTCCTCTATGACAATGAATAAAGTGCAAATCATCAATTGCATTGCATTATTAACATACACAGTTATTAAGTATTTAGAAAGACTGATGATGTGTTTACCTTAAAGCGTTGCCAAAATACATCTCTATCTGTTGGAGGTATTGCTCCCCATGTCGGCCAAGCAGTCAAATATTGTTGTTTAATAGACCTTGTGATGGCCTGGAAAGCAACTCTAAAAGGATAAAACCTGCACATGATTTAAGAAAATTAATTCACAAAAGGGCAAGGTAAAATAAGTCATGTAAAAGAAAATAGTTTTTAAGATGGGAGAAGTTATTCTTACCCTTTCCCATAAGGTTCAATCGTGGGTCGTTCATTGGGAGGAGGGTCAACAAAGCAGCATCTGCATCAGTGGAACCAGAAGAGGCAGGATCACTAGGTGAAGGGACTGATGATGGAGAAGGTATGGCAGCAGCAGCAGAGGGTGAGGAAGAAGGTTGTGATAGCACAACAGGGGGTGGCATTGGCACCATCACAGAAGGTGGTGTGGGTACCACACGAGGGCTTGGTGTAGGTACCAAAGGATGGCGTGGTGTGGGTACCATAAGAGGAGGTGTTGTGGGTACCATAACAACAGGTGGTGTGGGTACTATTACAGGAGGTGGTGTGGGTACCATAATAGGAGGTGGTGTGGGTTCAACTGCAGGAACAGATGGGAAAGGTAATGGTATGGGTGCACTATGTGTTCATTGGCCTCTACTAATAAATTGTAAAATCTCTGAGTGAAGTCATTTGGAGACTCTTCTGAATGACTCTCGTCTGCTTCTTCAAATGAATCATGTTGGCCAAGAGCATTACTCAACATCTCTTGCATATACATAATTTGATTCATCTCAGAGGTATGATCCACCGTGCTTGAACTAGGTAAATGTGTGTCATGTTCACCCGAATAAATAGAGGGCACTTCTTCACCGTGAAATGTCCAAATCCAGTAATCTGGCATGAACCCTCTTTTGTATAAATGAACTTTAACTTCCTCATCTTTCAAAATATGAGTACATTCGCACTTAACGCAGGGACATCTAATCCCTCCCTCAAGAGCATAATATTTATATTGTCGAGCAGTCTGAATAAACTTTTAAAAAGTAGTATACATATTAGAAGTTGAGTTTTATCTAGAATGTAGAACATGAGTTTATCCATAGCTTTATTTTACCACTTTAAACTAGGTACATAGAATTAGCTTAGTTAGTAAATCAAGTGCATTAAATTATGTCTGGTTTTCATTCATTTAGGTGAATAAAACACTAACTTGTATTGCAAACTTATGTGCACGATAAAACATTCTAAACAGTGGTTGAAAGTTGATTGGAAATCTGAATTCGTGGCATCCAGCAGTTACATACAAAGATGAAGCAAAATTTAACAGCTTTTGTAGAATAGAAGTTTGAGTTTAGGGTTGACTTTGAAATATGAAGGCTAGATTGGTGATTCAAGAGTTGGAAGTGCTCAAGAACACTAAAGGGGATTGGAATACAATGAAAGTGTTATGAAATCAGCACTCATTCCACCAAACATAGTTAGTTTAGTTAGCTTTTGGTAATGACTATTGGGTATTTTTAACTAGAGTAGGTAGTTGACACTAAGTGTGTTATTGGTTGTATAAAACACTCAAAACAAAAAACAAATCATCAACTTAACAGTTCACACTAGCTTTAACACACAAACCAAGGACATCAAAGCTTCTTTGAAACAATAATTAAGTTCAGAGCTCATGACCGTGATGCACATGACCCAAAAACAACCATAACAGAACCTATAGGTTTTAGCAACCTATATCAATTACTCAGAACCCATATGCAACCACAACAATTCATTCATAAACAGTCAAACAACCATCACCCAACAAACACAAGCTAAACACGGTTAATCTTAGAATTTATGAACAAAACACAACTTTGGCAATGAGTAGAATTATTGACCAAACTTGCGTGTGCATATTTGAATTGAAAATGCAAAACAGTTCAAGATGCATCTGGATGACATCCACTTTAATTGCATATAATAGAAAACCAAAATCAATTTCAGGCATGCCCACACTGAATTCATTAAGGCAGAATGAATTGATGCAATGCTGTGAATGCTACAAAAAATTTCAGGCATGACCACACTCAATTCATTCTCAGACATTGCCACTTACCTCCCTCCACGATGCAACCATAAAAAACAGCAGCCTCTGGATCCCTCGCAGCCTCGGTCACGCGAACACCCAGCCTCCCATCGAGGTGATTCACAGTTCTGATGTGCAGCACCTACAAAACACTTTATGATTCAGACGTGATGGATTAGATGGCGAAAGAAGAAGAAAAACACTCACCGTCTTCATCAACGATGTGTCGGCGTGAGGCTTGAAGCAGCGACAACGATTACCGATCGAGAGGAGACAGCGCGAGCAGCGTTGCGGGCGTTGGCACCGGTGACACCGTCGTCGTAATCGGATCGGCCGGCGAGCTACTTCTAGGCGGGGCGAAATGGTGTCGTGAGATGGTGGGGCGAGGGATTGGAGAGATTGGGAAGAGGGAAATCGCAGAAATTGATTTGGGGGAGAGAGTCTGATATGTTTAAGTTTTTCTCGACTGACATACCGAAGGATTTACCAACGGAATCAAACGTAAAAAAAAATTAACCGTCTTACCGAAGGATTTACCGACACAATCAAACGTCGAAGAAAATTAAGCGTCTTACCGACGGTATTACCGATGGATCATCCGCCGGTAAGTTTTCAAACTAAATTCGCCCGTAAATTTGTCGGTAAAGATGACTTTTTGAAGGATTAGTTTCCGTCCGTAAATATCCGCCAGTAATATAGCTTATTTTTGTAGTATTCCTCATTTGCTTGGAGTGTATCTGATATGATAGGGATAGACCCTGATTACTTATGTCATAAACTCAATATAAATCCTTCAGTTAAGCCTAAAGCTCAGAGACGTAAACGATTAAGTGGGGAACGTGCTCGGGCTGCTGCAGAGGAAATGCATAAACTTTTGAAAGCAGCCCACATCAGGGAAATTCAGTATCCAACTTGGCTGGCAAATGTGGTGATGGTTAAAAAGTCTAATGGGAACTAGAGGATGTGTGTTGATTTCACTGATTTAAATAACGCATGTCCGAAGGATTCCTATCCTTTACCCAACATAGATGCATTGGTGGATAGTGCATCGGGTTGTGCTTTGTTGAGTTTTTTGGATGCTTATTCAAGGTACAATCAGATAAAGAAGCATTCACTGGATGAAGATAAAACAACATTCATGGGTAAAACTTCAAATTATTGTTACAAAGTAATGCCTTTTGGATTGAAGAATGCAGGTGCTACATATCAAAAGTTAATGGACCGAATATTGGTGTCAATGATGGGGCGAAATGTACATGCTTATGTAGATGACATGGTGGTCACTTCGGTAGAAGAGAGACGACATCAAGAAGATCTGGAGGAGTTATTTGCTACAATCAACAAGTATCAGCTCAAGCTCAACCCTAAGAAATGTGTTTTTGGGGTTAAAGTAGGGAAGTTTTTAGGTTTCTTACTTACTGAGAGGGGGATAGAAGCTAATCCGGACAAATGCGAAGCTATCATAAATATGAGGAGCCCAAGCAATGTCAAAGAAGTGCAGAGGTTAACTAGGAGAATGGCAGCATTATCTCGCTTCCTCGCTAAGAGTGGAGATAAGGGTTTTCCATATTTCCAATGTTTGAAGAAAAATGAAAAACTTCAGTGGACCATTCAGTGTGTGAGGAAGCTTTTCAAAAGTTAAAAGAGTATTTGAGTAAACCCCCAATATTGTGCAAACCAGAGAAAGATAGTGATCTAGCGTTGTATATCTCGGTGACCGAACATGCAGTCAGTTCGGTATTAGTACGAGAATCAAAAGAGGAGCAGAAGGCAGTATATTTCGTAAGTAAAGTACTTCATGGAGCCGAGGTACGATATCCTACTATAGAAAAGGTTGCACTAGCTATAGTTGTGTCAGCTCGGCGTTTAAGGCATTATTTCCAAAATCATAAAGTCAAGGTAATGATAGATTTACCGATTAGGTATATATTACAAAAACCAGATATATCAGGCAGATTGGTCAAATGGGCAATAGAACTCTCAGAGTATGGAATGTAGTACGAATCCAAAGGGCCAATTAGAGCTCAATTTTTGGCTGATTTTTTGGTAGAACTTTCTGAACCAGTTGGTGATCAGCAAACTAATGAGGTATCATGGATTTTATATGTTGATGGAGCTTCTAATCTAAAAGGAAGTGATGCTAGAGTAGTATTAGAAGGACCTGAAGGAGTTTTGATTGAACAATCTTTAAGGTTTGCATTCAAAGCCAGTAATAATCAAGCAGAGTATGAAGCTCTAATAGTTGGGATGCTTTTGGCAAAGGAAATGGGTGTTTCTAGGCTGTTGGTTAAAAATGATTCTGCATTGGTGGCAGGACAAGTGAAAGGTGAATTTCAAGCTCGTGACCCACAGTTGACCAAGTATCTGGAGGTGGTCCAAACCATTGCAAAAAATTTTGTTCTCTTTGAGTTTGTACATGTCCCCAGAGAGAAAATTTTCTGAGCTGACTTGTTATCAAAATTAGCAAGTTGCTCAAAGTCGGGGCAGCACAAGTCTGTAATAAGAGAAACGTTGATATCCCTTCGAGTTGATACACAGGAGAAGTATCAAATCATGGAGATTCAGATAACCAAAGAATCTTGGATGACACCGTTGAAAAGATATCTTGCAGATGATCGACTGCCTGATGATGTGGAGGAGGCGAGAAAAATAAAGAAAAGCTCAAGTCAATATACATTGATTGACAGCAATTTATTTAGGTATGGGTTTTCTCGACCTTTGTTAATTTATGTATATATGAGAGAAGCATCTCGAATTATGACCGAGCTCCACGAGGGCATATGTGGAAGTCATATTGGTAGAAGAGCATTAATGTTGAGAATTATGCGTGGGGGGTTTTTCTGGCCAACTATGAAGCATGATTGCATGGAGTATCTAAGGAAATGTTAGTCATGTCAGAAGCATGCCGACTGGAGTAATGCGCCACCTGAGGTATTGCATTCTATTAATGCACCGTGGCCGTTTCACACTTAGGGAATAGACATTTTAGGTCCGTTCCATAGAGGAGTGAGACAGCTAAAATTTTTTATTGTCGTTGTTGAATACTTTACAAAGTGGATAGAAGTTGAGCCTATAGCTGTGATTTCTGGTAGTCGAGTTAGGGAATTTATTTGGAAGAATATAATATGTAGATTTGGTGTTCCGCGCCGGATTATCTCAGATAATGGGACTCAATTTACATGTTCACAAGTAAGGCAGTTATGTGAAGGAGTTGGAGTTAACCAGGTCTTTTCCTCTGTGGAACATCCTCAAACGAACGGTCAAGCAGAGACAGCTAATAAAGTGATACTTAGGGGTGTTAAACGAAGATTGGCGGCAACAAAAGGGGAATGGCCAAATGAGATACACCGGGTATTATGGGCATATCATACCACACCTCAGTCATCTACACGTGAGACTCCTTTTAGTTTGGTATATGGCACGAATGTTATGATACCTGTAGAAGTTGCAGAAAATACTGGAAGAGTAAGGTCATTTGCCGATGAGGTTTCTGAAGTAGGGCTTCGTGCAAACCTTCACGTCATAGAAGAGGTTAGGGAATTAGCTCGGATTTCGGGAGAGGCAATAAAAAGGAGATTAGAAAGAAAGTACAAGACTAAAGTGATACCTAGAAAATTCTAAGCGGAGGATTTAGTATTAAGAAAGGCCCAATTAATTCAGATAGATAACAAATTGGCACCGAAATGGACCGGTCCTTATCGCGTCAAGGAGGTGCTGAGAGAGGGGGCATACAAATTGGAAACATTAGATGGTAAGGAGATACCACGAACATGAAATGCAGCGAATTTACGTTTTTATTTTAGTTAGGAAGATAACATTATTTTGTAATTTGTTTTTGTATTTATATTTTATTCTAAGCCGAGTTGCTTGATGTATAAAAGAGCCTTCGTGTTCTATTCCAAGCCGAGTTGCTTGATGTAAAAAAGAGTTATTGTGTTCTATTCCAAGCCGAGTTGCTTGATGTATAAAAGAGCCTTTATGTTCTATTCCAAGCCGAGTTGCTTGATATATAAAAGAGCCTTTGTGTTCTATTCCAAGCCGAGTTGCTTGATGCATAAAAGAGCCTTCGTGTTCTATTCCAAGCCGAGTTGCTTGATGCATAAAAGAGTCTTCGTGTTCTATTCCAAGCCGAGTTACTTGATGTATGAAAGAGTCTTGGTGTTTTATCCCGGGCTGAGCTATTTGAGGTACTAAAAGAGCTGCTGGAGGTGTAAAATTGAGCGGGGATAATAGATTAAAGTAGAACCAAGTCAAGAAGGTTAGGTGGTGTTAATTAAACGTATTAAAAACTGAGAGCTCGGTGAATAACCGAGTCAGGAAGGTTAGGTAGTGTTAATTAAACGTATTGAAAACTGAGAGCTCGGTAAAGAACTGAGGCAGGAAGGGTAGTTAGTGTTAATTAAACGTATTAAAAGCTGAGAGCTCGGTGAATAACCGAGGCAGGAAGGGTAGGAAGTGTTAATTAAACGTATTAAAAATTGAGAGCTCGGTGAATAACCGAGTCAGGAAGGGTAAGTAGTGTTGATTAAACTATTAAAAAAAAGTTGAGAGCTTGGCGAACGAGAGGTACTAATAGTGAAAAACATAAGAACTTTATAAAAAACCTTGTAAGAATTCTTAGCATAGAGAAAGCGTCAACATAGATGATCAGATGAGAGGTAGTAAAATGTTAAAACGAAGCACAATAGATAATACAAAACAGAATGCCAGACTACAAAAAAGGATCTAAAATTAAAAAGACTCTAGTCGTCGGTTTCAACGAGCTGTTCGTCGACGATGGATTTGGAGATGTCTGCTTGGGATAAATCTGCATCGGGGCAGAGAATGCAAACTTGATCAAGTGCGAGTTGAAATCCCATGTTTAAGGAGGAGCCAATTTGGTCTTTAAGAAGTTCTGAGTTTTTAAGGAGGTCTTTCTCTTTAAGGATCCAGGCTTGTTTCTTGGTTTCTAGTTTTTTCAGCTGGTCATTTAAATCCGACAGTAGTTCATCTTTCTTCTTTACCTGAGTTGCTAGCTTGGCAACCTCGGTAGTTAGGCGAGAGTTTTCGGTCCGAGAAAAGACCAAAGGTTGCTCTTTTGGTTCTAGATCTTGGGTCTTCTGAGTAGAAAGGTTGGTGAACTGGTCCATCAGCATAAAACTGGACGTTTCAGCTTTATGGAGGTTTGCTAGAATACTTTCATGGAGAGTCTTGAGGTCTTGGGTTTTTAAGAGGTTAGCGTCATGACGGAGAAAGTTGTGTTTTTGGTCGTGCCAAAAACTGTGGATGCCAAAAACTTATTTTGGTATCATCCACTGTTTGTTGAGGGGCGAGTTGAGCTTGGGAAGTGGAGTGTTGGGAGGTGGCTTCAACTATTTTCTTACCTCGAGGTTTGAATTTTCTCGTTAGGGGCTCGGGATCGGGCTCCGATATTTCTTCATGGATATCGGAACGAGGAGGAGGTGCAGAGGGGCTAGCACCAACTGTTGTAGTTTTTTGTTTTTTAAGTTGACGAGCTCGTTTCAGCATATCCTCTTGAGACATTGCGATTAGGCTCTCTGCAAAAGACAACGATTTGGATAAATAAAGAGGAGTAACAAATACATAGTGTTAAAGAAGACAGTAGTAAAAGTAAGTACCGATGTGGAATTTTAGATCCACCACTCGGAATTCCAACTGTAATAATTTTTTAGTATCAAAAATAACATCTAGTTGTTCCCGCATCAAGCAGTCTTTTTTCTCGGAAGGGTCCAGGTCTTCTAATTGCCAGGGAATTTGTAGGTTGGGAAATTGGCACCAATATAAGGGAAAGCCTTCTAAGAGGGAAGGGTTGTGTTCAGGGGCTACTATTTTTATAAAAATACCTTTAAAGCCTTTGTAGGATGAGTTGTATAAAGTCAATAGACCTCGGCCACTGACTCCACTAAGGGATGCCCACAGTTGTTTGTGTGGGGCTCTTAGTTCGAAAAAGTAAAGAAACATATTGGTTGATGGTGTGATGCCGAAGTGGGTGCATAAGATTTGAAAGGCACAAATGAAGGCCCAGCTATTAGGGTGTAATTGACATGGGGATACGTTTAAAATAGGAAGAAGTTCTTTTTCAAAAGTGTTAAAAGGGAGCCTTAAACCTAATTTTTCGAACAGAGTAACATACATATAAGTGAACTTCTGAGGGGGAATAGGGAACAAGGTACCGTCTCTACAAATAGGTTCGTCGTTATCACAGGTAGTAACGGCTACATCAGTCTCATTGCTTTTACACAAAGTTTGGTGGCGTCTAAAATCCCTGGTCCTAGTTATGGTGGTCATAGATGAGGTTTCCTTTTGCAAAGCAAGAGGAGCCCAGGAGTAGAGGGAGTTATAGTAGGTACTCATAGTGGGTAGTGTGATAGGAGGGTTTTTAACAGAATAAATTAAGGATAATTAGGGGAAGAAGAAATGGCAATCACAATGCTAAATAGAGTGCAGAAACAAAGACAATACATAAGAGGCAGTCATTGGGGGCATATTAATAAGCATAAAAATGGAGAAATCAAAGGATGCGATCGAAAAAGGGAAAGAAGAAGAATACCTAGAGGAAGGAAGCAACAAAAGAGAAAAATGGGGGAGGCAGAAGAAGCGTGGAAAGTGAGAAGCTGAGTGGTTATTTAGGGTTGTGCATTTGAGGAGGCAAAGAGGGAAAGGAGTTGTGCTGATTGAAATTTTAAAAAAAGAAGAAAAAACTGTTTGATGGGTTACACGTGGCCGCGAATGTCTGAAAGGTAATCATGGTTGCATGGAAAGTGGTGAGGGACAGTTATTCAAAAGACAACTCCTGCTTTCCTCGTTCTTGAGAAAAGGAAATTCAGAAGTTGGAGAGCTATGTACCCGTCTGGGAATACTATTCGTCATTGAACCGAGATGTCGAGAAAGTAATTTTAGTCAGGGACGAGATGATAGTTAGAGGAGTTCGGTATAAGGATGAGGTGGTAATTACGTGAAGGGATCGGTACGAGTCCGACGTGTCAACAGGAAGCAAAAAGATAATTTGTATCCGATGTTTGAGGGATGGGAATTTTAAAAAAGATTTAAGAGGATATTTGGAAGAAATATTTGAGTAGTTCTCGGGGGGAGGTTTATTGTTATTATTTTAAGAGATATTTTAGAGAAAGATAATTTTTTTATTGACAAAATCCAATATTTGTAATTGATTATTCTATAAATACGAATTCTACTCCCATGGTCAAGGAACAGATTGTTTTTTACCTAAGCAAGTCTTAAACTAGGGTTAAAAATATTTCTTTCTTTTTGTTTTTGGTTAAGAATTATCTGACACTTTTCTTGACCAGAACAATTATATTTGGAAAATGATTTATAAAAAATATATTCAAAGTATCAAAATTTATATTTATTAATTTTATTTTATTTACTATTCAATTATAATTTATATTTATATATATTTTTTAATTATTTATTGTGTTATAACAAAAGAATAAACGTTTAGTCATATGTTTATTTAATTTTAATCAATTACATTTATTTGTTTAATCAATTATGAAATTAATTTTCAAATATAAATTATAATAAAAAATTACAAAAAAAAAATCACTTTCTTCGCTATTCTTTCATGCAAGAGCTTAAAGTTAGATATAATTTTATTTTTTCATGATTTGTTGCAATGTTTTTCAAGCTATCTTTGCATTTATTTTTCCACTTGCTATTACTGGAAACGAACATAGCCTCAAGGCATACAAAACAGTTTAAAATGTAAAAGTTGAGGCCTAAAATTTAGAAGACTGGACAACGGTTTTTAGTAAAATAATTTTGAAATTATTGCTTAAAGTCACGACAACAGTCAAATTTTTTGTAACATTTTATTTTAAAATGATTTATACCACGACTGTGTATTTGTTGTCTGTGGATTTAAATCACAATTATTTTCTGCTAAATATTTTTGTTTAGATTGTTCTTATTTACAAGAGTTCAAATGAAAACAATTAGTATATAATTATTATTACTTCTTTCATCTCACAACACTACACAATTAAAACTACATGAATATTAAATGCGGACAACCTTTTTAACAAATATTAATATAAAAAATAAATATAATTAAATCTATAATCTATAATAAATAACATTTACATATTTATATTTCAATGATAGTGTTCGGATTACATTATTAAAACAATTTCTTTGAAGTCATAATAATAAGGACAAACCTATTAAAATTAAAATGCTTAAATATTTTTTTAGTTATTGAACTTTGAAATTTAGATACATTTTGATTCTCAAACTTTAAAAATAAATAAATATAGTCATTTTAACTGAATTACATTATTTTGTTAACATATCAAACACATTTCATATTAGTATTTGAACTCTTTACATCATTTGACAAATTTTTATTTCAATGTCTACTAGGAAACGTTTTTGACACGTAATTTTTTTATGTAATTAGGTAAAATAACTATATAGATTTATTAGTAAAGTTTAGAGATCAAAATATATCAAAGTTTTAAATAGGACAAGAACAAATTATAATTTTGCATCAAATTTGAGGGAATGAAAACATAGTCAACCCAAATTAAGACAAGAAACTTAATTAAAAGAACATGATGGCTAGAATTATTTTTTTATGTAAAAATAATATACAGAAAACAAAATGAGTGAACAAAGACTTTTATGTAGAAAATATATTAATGAAATGTGTGTTTTTGTTGCTGATAAAAAAAACGTAACAAAAATTATATTCTTCTACAATATTGTGAAATTATGGTGTGAAATTGCATAAACATGTTATAAATTTTGATAAAGTTAATTAAAGCAAAATAAAGCAAAATAAAAAAATAAAAAATGAAATCCATCACACTCTCATGTAACTAGACAGCCACATCTCCCTTTGTGTTGAAAAATGAAGGATGAAACTAAGGTGACTAAGTCGAAGATCATGAAGACTAAGACTAAGAAGACTAAGACTAAGACTAAGAAAAACAATATAAAGACTGCGTATACCATCATAACCATCAAAGTTGTAAGTAAAGAAGAAATGGGTGTTATGCATAAAGACAAAAAAAGTAACTTCTTATTCTCTTAAAACTAAATATTATTTGATTCATTCAAACCTAAGTATTCGACCTGATCAGATAATAAAATTCCACTATGTGAAAAGTATCACAAAGTCAAGTTCAATTTATTACAACCTTAATCCTAGATACCAATTTCAAGACGTGACAAAACTTCTATTTGAAAAGTCTCGCGTATTTCAGCAATGAGAAAATATTTATTTTAAAATTTCGATGATTTTTAAGTTAATAGTAATTTCTGGAAATTCTATGATGCTGATATTGTGGGCCTTTTTGTGCAATATTCAATACAATTTAAGTTCACTGAATATTATATTATCACAATAAATAAAGCTTCTGTAACATGGGGAAGTTGTTCATTTATAAAGTTAATTTAGGGTTAGGATCCGTTTTGTTTAGGTTTATTACTAAATAACATTTACGAAATAAATAAATAAATGATACTTGTTTTTTGTTTATTTTATGTTTTATAGTTCTTTAAAATTAATTCGAAGCTGTAAATTTTTAAACATGTGATGAAACCAGAATCTACTTAAAGTAATTTTTTATAAAACTAGTTATTTATTTCAAAAGTAGTTAAACTAATTAATTATGTAAACAATTTAAATTAAATTATGTTTTCAACAATATAAAAAATATATATCACTATTTTTTTTATAAAACTACTTGAACTAATTAATTATTGTAATTAATATAAATTAAATTATATTTTCAAATTTCTAAAAAATATAATCACTAATATTTATAAAACTACTTAAACTAATTAATTATTGCAAGACATATAAATCAAATTTATGTTTTCAAAAATCTAAAAAGTATAATCAATAATTTTTTTAATCAGAGTCAATTTTTTTAATAAAACTTACATTTATTTAGTTTGAGTTTATATATATATATATATATATATATATATATATATATATATTGTAAAATATAAATTTAAGGTCTCTTGTTGTGGTTTTGCAGATGAAAGTGGCATGAAAATGTTGGATAATTCTCATGAATAATTTTTCTTCTTTATTTGTTTTCAATGAATAGGCCGTTGAAAATTTAAGGATTTGATTTTGTTAAAAAAAAAAATGCATGAAAATGTAGCAGTTCATATTCATAGATAGGAAGTTCGTCGATGCACATTTTTTTTAACCTTTTTTTTTTCTTATTTTGGATTGTGACACCAATTCAAACATTCTCAATATCTAAAATAAGGTGACTTTTAGGTAATTTTATAATCGTCACTCCAGAGACTTTTGAAAGATAATCACATATAGATTAAAAAAAACATTTGTAAATTGACAACTTGCTACTCTTAAAATTAGTCTATTTATTATTTTAATAATAAGTCTTGAAAATTTGTTGCATTAAAATAACACTGAAACTAGTCTAGCAGAGTAAATAGTATTTTTATTATATTCTAACAATAAAAGAAAATTGATGGATCGTTAGTCATTTCTCAACAATTATATCTTATATATCCCTGGAACTTCAGAAATAAAACAAACCCAAATCATTGAATTGCAAGTTAATTTATATATAAAATTACGAAATATTTATAATTTTATAAATTTATTGATTTTTAATAATTTATGTACATTCATTATAATACTTCCAATTCATATTTAACTTTAAATTGTACGTCGCCCTTAAGAAAAGATGAGACTCATTTTTTTGGACTCTACGCTTCCATCATTGATATGGATCTTACCTAGTCTTTAGGCTGACATGGGGATTAGGGATATCAATTGATTGTGTAAGGTATGGATAGTAACTCCAATGTACTCTACCAGTTGGATAAATATCTGTCTCGTACCCGTATCTATATATGTGTAGGTATCCATGATGAGGGTATCCACATATTTTTTTAATATTCAAGGGTACCCATGGATATTTACAAAAGAAATATTTAATATTTAATAAAAAAATTGACCATAAATTCAAATAAAAATACAATGCATAACTTTTATAAATTTGAAACATAATGAAAATAACTTATTTAAATAATGTTGAATGATAGTTTACAAATAAATGAAGATTTTTTTAAATCCAATTGATAAAAAATAACTCATTCAAAAATTCAAAATCAATGTATTAATATTTTAATAATTCTTTTTTAATTTAAATTAGAGTATAGCGAGTACGGGTATCACAGGTACGGATATTATGATACCCATATCCGCCCCGTTAACATGCGGGTATAAAAATACTCGTACTCGTTATCTGCATGTATCCATTTTCAATATCCATTTCTTACCCGTTGCGGGTTTTATTTGCAGATATCCACGGGTACGAATTTTTTTTACATCCATACTAGGGACTATGTCTCTCGCTTGATACGAGTCAAGTTCGAGAAATTGGTTTGTATCCCTCTAAGGCATAGTAGTCATACGAGGGCTTACTGCATATGTAGCAAAGACAAATCACCCCCACATATTGATTGTAGGTGAAGCCTCAATCTTGGTCAACACTTGGTACTAGGAGATCGAGTGGGGAATGACATTTTGTGTTACTAACCTGAGCACTTACACTTCTCTCTATTTTTACCCCACAAGGTACGAAGACTAGGTCTAATGCTAATGATATTTTACACATTGTTTACTCAGATGTTTGTGGTTCTTTTGATGTGCCTTCATTGGGAGGAAATATATACTTTGTTCTATTTATGAATTATTTTAGCAAAAAGATGTGGTTGTACTTGCTCAAAGAAAAGAATGCAGTGTTCACTATCTTTAAGGAGTTTAAAGCACTTGTGGAAAAGTAGTTAGGGAGGTCTCTAAAGGTGTTAAGAACTGACGATGGGGGAGAGTATACGTCTAATGAATTTGAGAAATTCTACAAGGGGCATGAAGTTGTTCATGAGGTGGTTGCTCCCTACACTCCTCAACACAATGGAGTTGTGAGGAGAAGAAATCAGATTGTTATGAACATGATCAGAAGCATGCTGAAACAAAAGGGTTTGCCACATAAATTCTGGGGTGAGGTTGTAATGATTGTTGTTTATGTGCTCAATAGATGTCCAACCAAGAAGCTTAAAGGAAAAGTTACCGAGGAGGTGGACAAGGACAAAGCCCTATGTTAAGCACTTGAAATTTGGGTGTTTATGCTTTAAACATTTTCCAGATCTACGAAGGAAGAAATTGGATGATAGGAGTGAGCCTATGATTTTTCTTGGTTACTACTGTACAAGTTCTTATAAAATGTATAATCCCAAAACCTCTAAGGTGTGTTTTAGCAGGGATGTGCAGTTTGATGAATATAGTTCTTTGTAGGAATCTTAGGATTCAAATGTTCCAAATCTGCAGTTTAATTGGGAGGAAAGTGTAAAATCTGAGAAAAATTAAATAATTAAATAAATAATTATTTAATAAATGCGGGTAGTAGGAGCCTTTATGACATTTAATGTAAATTATTGTGACATGAAAAAGTACTAGCTCAAATGATTGAGAGTACTTAATTGTGTGAGAGGACTTTGGTTCAAGCCCTATGCATGCCATTTGTGTATTATTTTAACGAAATTATTGAATGTAAGTAGTCATAATGTAATCCTAAAACTTTAGGAATTATCATGAAACATAAATTGGTTGAATTGTTTATGCATTGCATTTATAATTGAGTGGTTGTGGGTTTAAACCTTGTTGAGCACGAATTAGCTCTCTTTTTGCCAAATTTTCTTTTGCATGGAGATGAAAAGGCAGGAAACCCTAGCTGCCAAGGGAGGCAGCTTAAGGGGCTAGAGACAAACCAATAATGGTCTTTGATTAACCATTAGCCTAAAACTTAATGGTATTTTCGTTTTAGAGTTAATCACACTTAATTAGGGTAGTAATTGAGAGAGAGAAGGCAATTGGAGGAGGAAGAGAGTGCTGCAATTTCGTATGAGGGTTAGGCAGAGGTTTTTCCAAAGGATTGTACTGGTTGAAGGGAGAGTGGGAGCTGAGTTTCTTTCGAAGAAGCAAGGGAAAGTTCTTTAGCATCATAAAGCAAGGGCTAGGAGCTCATTGGAGTAAGAATTGTGGGTAAAGGGAGCTACTTTCGTATGTTTTAAATCTTATACAATGTACTGTATCTTGAATGAACCATATTGCATGAATATCCTCCCTAAATGCGTCGTTTTTGTGATTTATGGGTTTCTGCCCAGAAATCGCTTGGCGATAAAGCCCAAGCCGCCAAGCGACACATCAGTCTGTGTCTGGATTTTTTGCATTTTGACATCAACCACCTAGCAAGGATGAATATCTGCCAGGCGGTGCGACACTGCTCGTGTTTTCTTGGTTCTTTTTTATGGTTTTTGTGCGGAAATCAATGTGATTTCTGGAATTGATTTGTGTACGCCCTATTGGGTGCCTTGATACTATGAAACTAATTAAAATTGTGGGCATGGCAAAATTTTGAAAACACTCGTGCATGATAATCCATGATCACATATGCAAATTTTGGAAGGGAGTGAATTGGGGTTGATTCCAGAGAATAAGGGCTAAGAGAATATTAAGAGTTTAATTGGGAAGAGAAGTCCAGTCTATTATATGCGAATTATTGTATTTTGGTTCTTTTAGCAACAGGGATGTATACTAGAAAGGGGTTGAATTACTCGCACGTATGGAGAAACCTAGTTTTTGGCTTGGTACTAATACACCGCTTGCGGCGCCTTGCTTGCCGTCAGGCAATGACGAGGCGCAGGCACTGTTTTGCGAGTTTAGGTAGTGTGAAATGAGGGAGAGACCTATGGGAGAGAGTGGTAATAGGAATTAGGTGATGAACAGGAAGGAACAATATACATATAGTAATTGAGAATGAGAATAGTTAAGATGTTTGACATTATGCTTATATCTATATGTGGTTGTAGGGATGTTAATGAAGGAAAGGAAGAATGTTAATTCTAATTAAAAATTTTAGATTTTAGAAAGCATAGGTATGCTTGGGGTGTACAATTGGGACAAGGGATAGTCGTGCCTTAGTGAATTAAGGTATTAAATCATGAATGGTGTGGTACGGATTGGAAGCGGGTTGAGTTGGATGTGTATTACTGTTATAATGTGATTAGGCATGTGGTGTACTATGAGGTACTATATGTGGCATCATTGTAGGTTAAATTGAGTCATTGGATAATGGTGGAAAAACTTGGAAAATCTCATGTCTTAAATATGGAGATTGGTAAGGAGAATTATAGGTAATGGAATAACTTGTGGAGTAACAGGGAACCAAGCATAAGACTATGATGGATGGTATTGTATTGACACATATGGAGGTGTGGGTTGAATGCAGGATAATCTAATTTTGGGTGCTAAACAGTAGCAGATACGCTTCTAGTATAGCGCCTAGCGGCGACACCCGTGCCGCCAGGCGATAAGATTAGCATGGGGGTTCTTGCACTGTGTGGCACCTGGCGGTAAGATATGTTCTACCAAGCGACAGACCCCGAAATAGTGGGTTTATCTGGAGCTTGGCGCCTGGCGGTGAGGAGGTTGCGCCTGACGGCCTGTGCAGGTTTAGCTTGGCGACGCCTAGGTTGCACCTGACGATAGTGCTGCAGTTTGTGGCTTACGTATGTTGCTTTTAAGCAGCAATGTTATACTTGGATCAAGAGATGTTGTGCCATGAACGGATAGGTTCATGGATGGTGGTGAACACGTGATGATATGAGCGGGGAGGTTCATATCCAATTACTCTCGTGTAGGGATACGAGCAAGGTAGGTTCGTATGTTCCGTGCTCACACTTGAGAGATGCTGCGTGCGGGGAGGTGCATAGCTAGTGGATCACGTGTGTTGGACTACGGGTGGGTAGGTCCGTAGAGTAGGACTATGAGCGGGGAGGTTCGTAGAGGTAGGGCCACGAGCGGGCAGGTTTGTGTGAGCATCATAAATCCTGAATCCGAGACTAACTATTTGTGTTTTTTGAAGGTTGAAAAGCCTTGGAGATTAAGGTCTTGGCCAAGAACTAACTAGGATGAATAAGATAGGGTGTATTGCTTATATTCTGCTACTTTATGTATTATTTTTATTTGATAAGCTCACCCTTTCTGTTTGTGATTGGAGATGATCGTGCGATTCGTTACACGGGAGCAGATGATAATACAAGTGATGTTGTGGATGCGTAGATGCGGAGAGAGGGCTAACTTGGGACATTATGAGCTAGGGATTTTTACTATGTTTTTCTTTTACTATTGTACTGGATTTTAGGAATTGTAATAATTTTATTACTACTATTTCATAGTTTTTAGCGCGTTGAATAACATTTTAAATTTTCCCGCGTTTGGGAATAATAAAAATTGTAACTTTTGATTTTCAACTATTATTTATTTTATTTAATTGAGTAATTTTCAATAGGGATGTTACAGAAAGTACTCTATTTGAGAACAAAAATAATGTTAAAACATAAAAGGCTCAAAACAGACCAGCCAGGATTAGATAAGCAACTTCACAGTTAATTGATTATCATATTTATACTAATGATGTTGTCACTGAAGAAGAGGAATTGGTTCAACGTTTGGCACTCATGGCTGACCATGAACCAATTATGTTTGAAGAATCCATTACAATTTTAGTTTGGAAGATTGCTTTGGAAGAAGAACTGGAAAGTATCGAGAAGAATGAGACGTGGGAAATGGTTGATTTGCCACAATATAAGACTCTTATTGATGTGAAATGGGTCTTCAAGGTGAAAGTTAAACCAAATAGCTCAGTGTCAAAACACAAGGCATGGTTGGTGGCAAAAAGATTCATGTAGAAAAAGGGTCACGATTACTATGATGTTTTCACACCTGTGGCAAGGTTAGAAATAATAAGGCTGATTGTAGCTTTAGCCAACTTAAGGCACTGGAAGTTGTGGTAATTAGATGTTAAATCAGCCTTCCTTAATGGTTGGTTAGATAAAGAAATAGATGTTGCCTAGCCCCCTGATTTCGTGAAGAAAGGGGATGAACACAAAGTTATGAAGTTGAGAAAAGCCTTATATGGCTTGAAGCAAGCCCTTAAAGCTTGGAACAAAAGATAGACACTTTTCTCTTAGGCCTTGGTTTTGTGAAATGTCTAGTTGAGTATAGAGTTTATGTGAAAATTGTACAATTGATCATTATATGCCTTTATGTGGATGATTTGCTCATAACTGGTAGCAATGCAACAGATATTGAAAGAATTAAACATAATCTGAAAATGGAGTTTGAAATGATAGACTTGGGTACACTGTCATATTTTTTTAGGTTAGAGTTTTTCTATACATAGAAAGGTATTTGATAAGTGTGATAATTACCTATTATTTACACTTATTAGAACCTCTTAATTGTCTTTTATTCATATGTTTTGTGTTAATTCCATGAAAGAATTTAGGACTTTGTAATTATTCTTCAAAGATAGGTTTACTTTGTTGTTTGTGAACTTTTGTAGGAAAAATAGAAGATTGAAGAAGAATCACTAGCAGTTGCCTGAAGTCAGTCACCCAGCGAGGAAAACGTGCTCGCCTAATGAGGAAGACGTTCTCACCCAACGAGGTAGACTTGTTCGCCCAACGAGAAGGTCTTCTAGCCCAACAAGAAATTACTTTTTGGACAAACATTAAAAGTGTCGAGACTTGAGGAAAAATGCGTTTTGGTAGGGGGAATGCTAGTAGAACTCAAGAGAGAGGCTGAGGCACTTATGGGGCTCAAAGGGTTCATCTTTCTTCATCCATTCCACATTTTCAACTCCCCTTGTGCTTTAGATGTGTATGAGTAGCTAAACTCCATTTCATTGAGGTTGGATGTAATGTACCTAAACTCATTGTAGTTTCATCTTTGCAATAGAATCTCTTTCGCTACTTTTGTGTTCTATCTACATTATTTATGTGCATGATGGAATTTCTATGCGTTTTTGTGGTATCTAATCATTAGGAAGTGTTTTGGAACCCTAGATATGGTTAGAACCCTACATTATTTTATGTTTTCACTTGTTTCGAATCAATCTATATTTACATTCATTGCCTAAATTAGTAAGTACACATAATTAACTAAAAAAACGCAATTTCCGTGGGAAAATAATACTTGGACTTACCATTTTTATTACTTGCACGACATGGTACACTTGCCAAAGTCTTAACAGTATCATTATGCATCAAAAGAAGTATGTCTCAGAAATTCTAAGTAGACTCAACATGCTTGACTGCAATTCTATTGAGACTCCGGCAGAGACAAAGCTGAAGCTCACTATAGGAGACAGAGAAAAGCCCATATATCTAACTATGTTCATAAAGATGGTAGGCAACTTGAGGTTCATTTGTCAAAGCAGGCCTGAAATTTCCTATAGTGTTGGATTAATTAGCAGGTTCATGAAGAATCCAAAACAATCACATTTGTTGGCTGCAAAAAGAATTATGAGGTACTTAAAAGGGACCTTGGATTTTGGGGTTCTATTTTCGAATGAGAAGAATGAAGAAAATGGTGATTTGTTGCTAACAACATACTCTAACTCAGATTGGAGTGGTGATGCAGTAGATAGGAAAAGCACCATGGGTCAAATTTTTTTCTTGGCTAGTTCACCTATTTCCTAGAATTCTAGGGAACAAACTGTTGTGGCCTTGTCAAGCTGTGAAGCTGAATACATTTCAGCATGTTCAGCAACATGCCAAGCCTTATGGCTACTATCATTGTTGAATGAGTTGCAGGTTTCGAATGCACACTCAGTAGAGTTACTTGTTGACAACAAATCTACTATAGATCTTGTTAATAACCCAGTGTCTCATGGCAAGAGCAAGCACATAGAGACTAAGTTTCACTTTTTAAGAGACCAAGTTAATAAAGGCGTGATTAAGCTGAAGCATTGAAGGTTGACGGATTCAAGAAGTTAAGATATTTGTTAAGAGTTGTTTGTTTTTTTCTGTAAAAGTTTTTGAATCAAGGAGGCATGTTAGTTTGTGTGTTCAAAAGCTGTTAGATGACGATTATAATTCTCTGTTATAACATTCTTTCCATATATACCCTTATTTTGATATTGGTGTACATACAAGTGCAAATTCATGCAATATTAAGTTTTGTTGTTTCACTCTCTTTCTCTATCAAGTTATATGTTCTAAAGTTTTTATCTGTTGTCCAACATAAACATCTTAAATACTTTTAATATATTTCTTTATAAAAAATAAAAAAATCTACACTTATATAAGATGAAACATTATTGAAAAGATGTATTAGTGTTATAGGCGAAATGGCTACCTAAACCTATTTACACATTTCATATGCATACTTACAAATCTGAAAGAGAGTATATAAGATGTAAAAACAAGTAAAAAAAAAAACACAGAAGTCATCTACCATTATATGTAGCTATAATCAAACTTTGAAGGTTTAATAATAGTTTATGTTTTTTCATCAGTATAATTTTTTAAAATAAATATATTTTGAAATATCTCATTTTAAAGGTCTATTACTTACAAAAGTTGGTCTATGATTTAGTTCTAACCTATACAACTTTTGTGAATGTTTTCACCACCTTATGCACATTTTTAATGTGAATTTTTTAATCCTTTAAACTATTTTAGTCCTAACCTATATGATTTAGTTCTAACCTATACAACTTTTGTGAATGTTTTCACCACCTTATGCACATTTTTAATGTGAATTTTTTAATCCTTTAAACTATTTTAGTCCTAAACTATTTTAATGCTATGGACCAAACTTAATTTATTCGTCTAATATTCACATACACTAAATTTTATTAATAAAATGTCTTCTAAATTTTATCTTTACGATCTCATTTTATTATCTTTGTAATAATTAGAGTGCAAGTACTCTTTTTATTTCATTAAATAACTTTTTTTAGAGATTATTTAATAGTTTTAACAAAATCCTTGTATGTTACATTAATTACTTGAAAAAATATCAAAATGTGTATTTGTTGAGGTTATAAAAAATCGAGACATCAAAATAGAGTATTAAGGCAAAGACATCAAAGAAAATGTAAGATAAGTAAGAGAAGAATTTAGAGACCATATTTGGAAGGAAATCAACACGCAAGGAATTGAGAAGGGAAATCGAAATAGGTTAATATAGGGGTTCAAGTAAACAAAGAATGACCGAGAATTCAAGTAGAGCACAGAGAAAGGTCGCATCGAGAAAAGTGTTCACTTGCAACATCAAAAATGGACAGTGCTAGATTGAAAAAGAACTTAGCCTATGGTAATTGCTACAACACATGGGGAGTTGGCACAACTAATACAACGTGAGCGGTTTTGAAGCAGTTGTCACAATTTATGTAATTTTTATTTTATTCATTGTGGCTTATGTGCTAGAAAAAAGAGGAAATATAAATGAACTATTTAAATATAAAATGGAAGAGAAAATTTGTGGTTAATAAGAACGTCACTCTAAGAATGTCGCAAATAGGAAAACTGACAAATCTAGTGACGAATGTTACAATTTGGGTCATTACTTTCTAAAAATTCTTACGAGCTTCTTGGTAATTTATTTTTCTATAATTTACATTCTTACAATTTATATTTCTAGTTGTTCACTTCAATCTATCTACATCTTCATATACATAAATTTTTTATCAGTTTTCACTTTCCACAAGTCATCTCATCTTTATAGACAAAAAAATACAAAAATATAATTATTGGAAAGAAATTCACAAGTTTTTAATTGAAATTCGCGTCTAAAGAGAATATAATGAATTCAATATGTCGTAACTAAAATCGTAATGGGACGACGATTATAAATTTAAAAAATTCAAAGGAATCACACCATAGTTTATTATGAAAAACTATAGAAAAACCTTTTAAAAAATAAATAGTCTTTGAAACCAAATTTTGGTTCAAAAGTCGGTTACTTCTGGAAAAAAGTATTAGTATCTTATAACGTTTGTCTTATGACTGTTTTCTTTAATTAAATATGAAAAATAAAAGTAAATTTTTAATATGTTTGTTTCCCTCGAAAAAAACACAATGCATGTACAAACTAATAAAGAAAAGAAGAAAATGATATTTTTATTTTTAGATCTGACAATAATTATACCTCTATCCTACATTCTTTTTATTTGAAAAATCAGAAATTACGTAGTTCTATTAAAAAACTATTTAAGATAATGTGTTTAAATTTGAAAATTTTAGGATTTTTTTTAATTATCAATGAAATCCAATACTTGACATGATATTCAATAATTATAATTATTTTTGTTTAATTTACAATTTTTGTTTTCAAAATAAGAATATTAAAAGCTAACGAAAGAGTTTTCATATAATTAGATCCTCCCATCCTTTGAAACCTAAATTCACAAAAAAAAAAAAACATTAAAATTGAGCTATAAAAATTATGTGCACATCCACATTTCAATGCAAAATGCCCATGTACCAATTTAACCACATGTACATTAAGCCTCAAATTGGAATGGCTCTTGGCTGGGCACGTAAAGTTTTTATTATGCTAGGTGAGAAAGGTCCCATATGTACGTTAATTGAGGCAAACATAGACTAGAAAAGAACACTAGGCCCACCATTATCATAAAACCATCCAAATTCATCCAGGATGTGGTTGAAATCGTTGCACTGAGAGTGGATATTTCTAATTGTCAAGATAAAAAAATAAGATGGCATGAGAGAGAAAAAAAAAAAGTTACCTATGTAAATTTAAGTTCATGTCAATTAATCATTCAAGGTAGAAACATTCATTCATAATAATGAGAGTTGTTGCTACAATGGGATACTAATTAAGCTTCAATCAACACATATTAATAGTAACACCAAACCTAAACTTACCTAACATCATACCCCATACGCATTAAAAAATATATCGGTTTAATCAATCATACATGTGCGTCATATTGTAACATAGTAATGAAATTAGAATTTACAATCTATTAATGTCATTATTCTCAATAAAAGACGCAAATACAAAAGCAACAAGCAAACTAAAGAACTTACCTTTCAAGACATCAAACAGAACAAATCCAACTAAGAGGATCATGAGGTGATTAATTTTACATGATTGTTCTGATGATGGAAAATAGAAGAAGAATAGTGTAGAATTTTTTCTGTGAATTGTATTTAACATATTTTGTGCTCTTATCAACGTCTTGTAATACTATTGAATCTTAGTTTAATTATAATGAAATATATAGGAAAAAAATTGGTCCGATGAAATTATTTATCAAAATTAAATCATACCATAATATTCATAATATTGATTATAATTATTATAAAATATAAAAAATATTGTCTCTAATCATTAAAATCATATATTTTTCTTTAGCCGAAAGAATTTAATGCAACACATAATGTAAATCAAATCATAATATCAAGATATTAATACTAATTATTATCAGAAATATTGTTTCTAATTATGAATAATTGTACGTGTGAAGGAAGTGTAAAAAGCAAAGATAAAGTCAAGATATGTATAAAAACTTTAGACCATTTGCTAAAGAGGAAGGGTGTGAAAACAAATGGGCTCTCCTTTTTTTATTGTTCCCTTTTTTTTATGTTAAACTTTGAAGTTTGAAAATCTAAAAAAAGTTATTTTACCTTTTTTTTTTCTTTTTTCCTACCATTAATTAAAAACATATGTATTTTTTTAAATTTTTTTGAGAACAAATTTATTTGACCGAACACAAAATTGGGTAAATTGGATATTGACAAAATATATTGCTAAAGTTGATTCATTGTATAAGTGACATGTATATTAATTTCATCTTTGTGAAATCTCAAAACTAACACACTCCAAATTAAATTGAAAAACAAAAATTTGTTAGTCCAATTGACACAAGTTAAATTGATTCATCATAAGCACATTGAGAAAGTAATGAACTAAAATCCTCAAAAAATATTATATATTTATATAATTATTTTAAATATTAAAATATTATGTTCCATCAAGAAAAAACCTAGTTTCATTTCTGAAAATTGCTATTATTTAAAATCCACTATCTCTGTTGTATTTCATTTTTTTTAAGATATAGATATGTATAAAGGTTTCGTTATTTTTCCTTAATTAAACATAATTAGCACATATGCTTAAATGAACATTGTATCCGCGTGAAAAATTGATTGCTGTGGATGTAAACCAAGTATGAGATGAAATGCAACCATGCATCGTGTCACGTTCATTCTATTCCACATAACAAACACTAGGCTAACGCATTCAGTTACACATTCTCCTCGGTTGCTGCATTTCCCCATGCAAATAATAACACACACTTACGCAACATCAGTTTTCGACATCGAACAAAATCTGTGAAAAGTGTGACCATTCTCATTCCCTACTCAGTCCCACTATATAGCCGTTTTTTCGAATCGTTTTCTGGCAATAGTAGTTGTTCGAGAAAAATGGCGACTATGACGAGCTTGATCGGTCTCATCAACAAGATCCAACGCGCCTGCACGGTGCTCGGCGACCACGGCGGCGAGGGAATGTCCCTGTGGGAGGCGCTTCCCACCGTCGCGGTGGTTGGAGGACAGGTGCCTTTAGGTTACGCGCGCTTCTCTTCGATTGTGACATTTTTTTCGTTTTGTGATCGATTGATCGTGTTTGTTAAATATATTATGATTGGTTGATTGCGATTTTGGAAACGAACCAGAGTTCAGGAAAATCATCGGTGCTGGAAAGTGTTGTGGGAAGGGATTTTCTGCCACGTGGATCTGGTAATTTTCACTTAAAGTATTACTTAATTTGATATTAGTTTTGGATATAAAATTTTCGATATGGAATACACATTTTCGAAAATAGTTTAGTTAGTATTTTTTTTTTTTTAAATAGAAGAACATTGATACTATTTCTACAATATAATTTTATTATTGGAAAAATATAAAGTTATGACTGCGTACAGATAGTTAGATAGGAGTGTAAAAGACATTAGTTTATTTTTTTAATCAATTTTAAATATGATAATAAAGGTTATTATATAGTTTGTTGCTGCCATTTACTTGTATGAAGGAGCTGTCTTACGAGGAATTGGAATTCGGTCATCTTTTCCCTTTTTCTTTCGTCAAGTATATTATTGTATGGGTTTTACTTTTCTGGAACATTAAACGATTTACTTTGTAATTTTATACTTTCGAGGAAATATATATGTTTTTTTAGAAATTTTCATTAATTTCTAGTTTGTGGCATGTTTATTTTTGCTTTTATTTGAAGCAATACCATTGGTCATTATTGCATTGATGGCAGCAAAGAATGGTTATTTTTATTCGTTTGAACGCCTTTATGACATTATTTTTCATCATAAGGTATTGTCACACGGAGGCCACTAGTGCTGCAACTTCACAAGACAGAAGATGGCAAACAGGAATATGCTGAGTTTCTTCATCAACCAAGGAAGAGATTCTCTGACTTTGGTAAAGATGTTTCTGACTATGAACATTTCTTTTCTATGAACATTAGCTAATTCAGTAAGATTTACATTAATTAATGATGAACTTACATCAGGTAAGCCACTTGTATTGTATAGTCTTCTATTGATTTAATTATCCCTCTAATCTCAAGTTTTTGTTGAATATATGGGATCATGGGTTGAAGATTATAATTAACTGAGCTTAGTGGACCACAGTCTCCGTCATTTAGAGAGTGGTAGATTTAAACCGCAGAATTTGTTGCCATGATACAGAAATTTATCTGGATGCAAAAGATATAGGAGACCAAAGCACACCCAGAAAACAAAAAGTAAAAAGTAAAAAGTAAAGCATGCCTTAAAAAGTAACACGCCCACCATGGGACTTGAACCGACGACCACAAGGTTAAGAGCCTTGCGCTCTACCAACTGAGCTAGACGGGCCTTTGATTTATAAATATTTAAGCTTTATTTGATGCTCAATTAATTAAAATCATGGGTTACAACACAATCAGAGTAAAGGTCTTAACTGTAGAAACTGAGCTCACTTTTCCTCATATGTCCCATGCAGCTGCTGTGAGACAAGAAATTTCAGATGAAACAGATCGTATAACTGGGAAAACAAAGGCAATTTCAAACGTTCCAATTCAACTCAGCATATATTCTCCAAATGGTATTTATTTCCATCACCTGTTGAAATCAGCACAAACACTTTAACTGATTTTATAACTTTGTAACGTTGTCATTTGTTTCTTTTAACCATCACCCCTTGTCATTGAAAGTATTATTTAGTAATTAATTAAAGCACATGTGGTTTAAAGGTAAGGCTAAATTTTATATAGTTGAACTATATTATAAAGGGAGGTTAGTTTTATATTATAATTCAGGGTGGATTGCTAGATTATTACATGAATTCCATGCAAAGCCAGTGGGAGGTCACTCAGGTATCTGTAGAACATATCGTAGAATGGTACAATCTTTTTTCTTGATAGTAGTGAAGGGAGTGATCACTAACTTGATGGCAGCTTGTCATGTAAGTCAGTGGAGTAAGTATCAAGCATCCTCTCCCACAGGTTTTCTGCAGCCTTTCCTCATTCCAAATGCAATTTGGAAGAAGTTAGTACGGATTGCATTATGGGGCTCCCAAAATCGAAAGGATTTGATGTGGCTCTAATGGTGGTGCACAAATTAAGCAAAAATAGGCATTTTATCCATATTCTGCAAAAACGATTCCTGAGGTTTTAGCTAAAGTGATTATAAGACTACATGGGATACCTATTTCCATTGTCAATCATAGAGATCCTACTTTTGGAAGGAATCATTGAGGTTGTCAGGTACAACATTAAAAATGAGTGCAACATACCCACCCAAAATCTAATGGTCAAACGAAAGTTTTAAATAGAATAGTGGAAACCTACGCTGTCGAGGTGTTTTTGTTCGGAACAACTTAGAGGCTGGGAAGAATTCATCCCGTGGGCCGAGTAGGTACTAGTACAATACCAGTTTTCAAGCTCCTACAGAAGACCTCCACTTTCTTTGGCCAAGTTTCTACATGGAGAAACCTTGGTGAAAGCCATGGCTCAAGACTTAATGGACCAGGATGAGGCTTTAAAGCAATTGAATTTGATTTGCCGAGCGCACAAAATCAAATGACATTGTAGTAATAGAAACAGGAAGATAGCTAGCTAGATTAAGCCTGAGGATTGGGTATACTAGAGAAATTACCATGACTACTAAACTCCATCCTAAATTGCAGCAAGGTTTATGGACCTTATTTGATTTTATTGCAAATTGGAGCAGTGGCATTCAAGTTACAACTTCCGAAACAGACTTGTATACACCTTGTTTGTCATGTCTCTCTACTTAGGAAGCTGCGGAGAATCATCCAGTAGAAACAGATATACCAGCAGAATTGCGGGAGCATTAGACAGTTATCATGGGAAGAACTATCAGATTTCAGAAGTCAGAGGGCGAGGCATGTAGATAGGGCGAGTGTATATGAGAGGAGCCATTTAATTGGAGCATTTTCAATACTCATTTTATGGGTTTCCATCACATGTAATCCCGTGCAGTGAGAGATAAAGCATGATTATATTTTCTTACTATCCTATTCTTGCAGCTTTTTGGAAAACTATTAGTTCTTTTGATTGCAAATCAAGCCCTAAGAATATGAAACACATTTTTCATTCACTTATATGTAACACTTCGATTATAGTTGCATAATGACTTTTCATGGCTTTCTCTGCAGTCGTGAACTTAACCCTCATCGACCTTCCTGGGTTGACAAAGGTTGCTGTAGGTAAAGTTTCACTTATTTCCCAGTATTTTGAAACTAGTTGGTTAAGTTTTAAAGGACTCATTGTTTAAAAAATAATAGAATTTGTGTTTCGTTTTCAGAGGGACAATCAGACTCTATTGTTCAAGATATTGAGAACATGGTCCGCTCTTATATTGAGAAGGTAATTGTACTTCTAATATAAAATGAATGATAAAATTGTATTAAACTACTAATCAAGCACGCTATACGACCTTCGTCAAATAAGGGGCTATTAAAGGAAGGAAATTAAAGCCAATGTACTATGTATGAACTTCCTTCCAAAAATGTTCCATGTTCCAGTAGATTAAAACTTATATAGTGGTTCCTGACTGAAGACAGTTTTATTTCAATCATCTCTTTCAAAGTTGCCATCACTGTTTACTCAAATTATAATCAACCATAGATTCATTATTAAGGTGTTTTTAGTATAACCAAGTAGGTTTTATTTGAACGTTGGAATGTGAAACTAATGGTTAGAACCCCGTCCAGAGGTTTAGTTAAAATATTTAAGATTACTCATTTCCTTATTTATTTGAAATTGTATTGATTTTAAGGACAATGAGACTTTTTCTGTTTAAGTACTGTCAGGTTGATGTTAATTATAAACCTTGTTTTGTGGGAAAGTTGGTTGGGTGAGAATGAGTGGTAACATTTATTTTATGCAAATTTACACCCTTCTCATTAATTAGAGAGAAACATGTTGTAATATATAAGTTACAACACTCAGAATATTAGTGTAGACTCTTTGCCTCCCTTCTTCCATAGTGTATCTTCACAACAAGAACTCTCTTCTATGTTTTATTTTCTCTGGGTTTACAACCTTGACGTTTTTTTTTTTCTGATTTTATAACAGTTTCCCATAACAATGATTTGTCAAAAGCTTAGGATTGTTGTCACAAGTTCCTTTTTTCATTCCACCACTAAGATTCCGTTTCTCTTGGTCCAAAACCTCTTAATTCACCTAAGACTACATTAGAAACCTTACTATCACACATCTCTTCCCAAATGAAACTAGTACCATACAAATTTTTATTCCATTATATTCATCAATATTTACCTTTTTAAAGGTCAAAACTCAAATGTTCACCACTTGTTCTTGGATTTGTAACATCTTGATTTTTCAGTTTATGACTTTCAAAACAAACATAAATGATAAAAACCTTGACTGTTGTGTAACAAGATTCTCTCCCAGAATTGCCTTGGAATCCTTGTCTTCTAGAGTGTCTTAAAATAATAAATATGTAACCCTTGAGATGCCATATAAGTGATTAATGTTCCTTCTAGTTCTTACACAAGTGCATAATCTAATTGACATGTCATTAGAAATAAAGAATAAGAGTAAGCTGTCCCTTCCCAAATTTGATCTTCAAAACCAAAACCATTATGAGTTTTCTTGTCTCACACCTACACGTTCATCTAGGTCCCTCCCTATGAGAAGCTTTTGTGCTGTGGAAAGCCTTGAATAGACTTTTCCATGTCTTCCCAACACTTTTTCAGAAGTGCTTCCGGTCTTAGTTGTGGAGATTAAGCATTAATGATATTGACAACGTCCAATGCAACCATTAATTTTAGAGATAAAAGTTTTCCCTAATCATTTAAGCACCATCACACTTGTTTTTGTTCCTTGCCCACAATTACCCACGTCATTTGTTTGTCTTACCCTTTCTTTTTCTTTTTCTCTAACCCATTTAATTTCTTAAGGACATATGACATTAATCCTTCTGTGTTAGGTTTACAGATGGAGTTTCACTAGGGAGATACAAACATCAATGAGATCTGAGCCCAACCACATAAGGCATTGACACCACTCTCAACCCAAAACCTTAAGACAATGGGTTTATAGGTTTTTATTCTTATATAGTGCTCTACTTTTTCATTTCTGGTCAATGTGGGACTTAGACTCACACTTAGATTCCTAACAATCTCCCCATCACAATCTCCCCATCACAATCTCTCCCTCAAGGGTGTGTCCCTTCAACCACATTGGTACTCTCCCCCTCCCTCCAGCGGAATCATTCCCAACCACGAGTACTCCTTTTTCTGCCCTTTTTTGTATCGTCGTTCTTCTTAACGGGACACGTTTTACCTAGAACCCTTGGCAGGAAGATTTTCGATACTAGGACCATACTGCACTCGTCTGAGCCGGTTTAACCATCGGCTCTGATACCACTTGTTAGGTTTACAGAGCGGGTTTCACTAGGGAGATACAAACATCAATGAGATCTGAGCCCAACCACATAAGGCATTGACACCACTCTGAACCCAAAACCTTAAGGCAATGGGTTTATGGGTCTTTATTCTTATACAGTGCTCTACTTTCTCATTTTTGGTCAGTATGGAACTTAGACTCACACTTGAATTCCTAACATTCTAAAGTTATGGTGCCCACCTCCCCAAAAGACTTATATGTAAAAGTACCAATATTTTAATAATAACAGTAACAATATTGTGTAATTTTGGCAAGCTATAATATATGTCGAAGTACCAATAAATATGCTTTTCCAAAATCATTACATCTTATCCTTTTTCTTAATTAAAAGTAGAGTATGCAAAAACATTACAATATAACATATGATCACAACCAGGTTGGCACACTACATCGATTTGAAGCATACCCATATAGCATAAAAATAAAGAAACGAATTACAAAACGGTAGAGGGACTAAACCGATGCATGTATTACATCTTAACACTCAACTTCTATGTGCCTATCACAAGCAATCTAATTTTCTTATGGTGCAGCCCAATTGTATTATATTAGCCATCTCTCCTGCAAACCAAGATATTGCCACTTCAGATGCAATAAAAATTTCAAGAGAAGTTGATCCTTCAGGTCTGCCTCTTATATTTGAAGGAATTTTTAGCGCTGACACTGTTTCCTCTGATCATATCTTCCTTTATCTTTCCTTTCATCCCAGACTCGTTTAGAAAGGAGCTAATGTGGTGGAGGTATTTTTTTTTTCTATTTTCAGGTGAAAGGACATTTGGGGTGTTGACAAAACTAGATCTTATGGATAAAGGAACTAATGCAGTTGAGGTATAGTTCTGTTTTGATGTTGTCACCAAGACTGAGTCTATCACCTGATGAAAAGTTGTGCTTATGTGAATTAAAAGGTTCTCGAAGGAAGACAATACAGGTTGCAGCATCCTTGGGTTGGAATTGTCAATCGTTCACAAGCTGATATTAATAAAAATGTTGACATGATTGTTGCTCGCAAGAAGGAGCGTGAATATTTCGAGACTAGCCCCGAATATGGACATTTAGCACATAAAATGGGGGCAGAATATCTGGCCAGACTTCTATCCCAAGTATTCTCAACAATATTTTTTTCATGTAATTTTCCTTAATGATTTTGTTCTGTTGATTTTAAGTGATCGTGAGCAATTTCCCTTATTTATCACTGCAGCATTTAGAGCTTGTTATTAGGCAGAAGATACCCAGTATCATTGCCTTAATAAAGAAAGCCATTGACGAGCTTAACGCAGAGCTAGACCGAATTGGCAGGCCAATAGCTGTGGATTCAGGGGTCAGAACTTCGATCAAAAGACAATCTTCTTGTGTTTGAAACATCTTGGGTTTTGCTCGTACTAAGTAGCGCTACTCTTTATATAGGCGAAGCTTTACACAATTTTACAGATGTGTCGAGCATTTGACAAAGTATTTAAAGAACACCTGGATGGAGGGTAAGTGGTGCCTATTTTTTGTTTCAGGACGATGAGGACAAAATCGCATTAGTACTTTTTGGGCATAACTGCACTAGAAAAAACCAAGTGAATAATCTTACGTGTTTATTATGAAAAAAATTATCCAAGTAATTTTCCTTATTGTCTTAATTTTTTTGGAGAATTGATATATTTGATTAAGTAACGAACTGGTATTCTAGCCGTCCTGGTGGGGACCGGATATATGGTGTTTTTGACCACCAATTACCAGCTGCTTTAAAAAAGCTTCCATTTAATCGTCATCTTTCCGTAAAGAATGTTGAACGAGTAGTTACAGAAGCGGATGGTTATCAGCCTCATCTAATTGCTCCAGAGCAAGGCTACAGAAGACTTATTGAGGGATCTATCGGCTATTTCAAAGGCCCAGCTGAAGCCTCTGTGGATGCTGTAACCCTCTTCACTTTATTTCTTCTTCTGTTTAAATATGTGATGGACTTGGCAGATATTCATTTAATTGATTTAACATGTTTTTTGTTTTAAATTATTATAAAAAAATTGTATTTCATTCTTAAATTAAATTATAAAATATTCAATAAATAACATGAGAATGTTTTTTGATTTCCCACCTTATCAACCTAACCCCTTGTCATAGCTACTTTAAACCCCGATTGTACACTGTAAGAATCCAGCAGACATTTTCTTTTCTATTTTTAAATCACTTTCGAAGCTACAAACTGTAATCTTCAATTCCAAAAACCTTAAATTTGAAAATGTGCACCCTTCCTCTAGTCCATCACATTTTTATTGTTTAACCTATATTTTCTCTCTGTACTGCTTATTCCTGTTTGTTAGCATTCAAATAGGAACAAGAAGTTACTCCAAAAGAATGAATTACCTCTTGTATGTTTCACTAACTACCTGCATTACTTCGTGTCGTTTCATTCTGAAAAAGATTGCCTCATAAGTGTTTCTTCTTCAATAATTTTTACCATTGTTTGTTATGCTTACAAATGGATTCCTAATACCTACTTTCAGGTCCACCTAATTCTGAAGGAGCTTGTTCGAAAGTCAATTTCAGAAACTGAGGTAGGAACAGTCTTTTTTTTTTTTTAAGTTAATAAAACTCGTTCAGAAGACTCCAATTTTCAAATAATAAATCCTAGTGTCATGGACTCGATATTAGTCAACAGTTAATTCATCTTTGTTAGGGGAGATATTGGTGTTCCCTCCTGCTCTAGTTTCACTGTCAAATACTAGTGTTCTGTTTTGCTGTTGGAGCAAGGAAATGGGGAATTGGAGTTAAGAAACTGGAGTTGGAGGAGAAAAAGGCGCAAGAAATAGTCTTTCATAATAAAATTTGTTAGAATATTGAGATTGTTTATCTTGAAATTTATCTTGAGCTTTAAGTGTATGTTTAGACTTTGGAATTGCTTACAGTTTTTGGGTGAAGGGTAGCTTTCTTAGTGTTAGTGTTGTATTAAGTTGCTATAGTATTTGTTGTAGTTGCTTCATCAACTGTTCTTTACAGCTATGTTTCTCTTCTCCCTATATAAAGAGAACACTTGTTATTTTGTAAGTAATTTTTCAGTAATACAAGTTATCTCTTTTTTGTTTCTCTTTTGTTCTCTCTCACTCTTTATCAAGAACTCAAATACGGTATCAAGAGTTCTGTGATCCATGGCTTAAGAAAAAAATCCTTGTCCTCCACCCCTGCCACCAATAACAACTCAGGCTACGTTATAGGGGTCATATGATACTTTTAAAACAAGTTCATGGTATTCTCAAAAGGGTCTAAACAACGGCCAAGAGTAGGTAGTTTATAATAGTTCACCCTAACCTAAGCTAATAGGAATAAAATCATAAACTTCCTAAAATATCTTTATAGAATAAAATCTGAAACTTCATAATATATCTCATCACTCTCCCTCAAACTAGTGAACAAGTGTTCTTCATTCCCAACTTGAATATAATTCTCTCAAAGTTACTGTTGTTCAACCTCTTGTTAAGTATGTCTACAACTTGTCCTTGAGTAAACACATATCGGGTGCAAATCAAGCCTATGTCAAGCTTTTCTTGATAAAATGTTTGACCGCTTCAATGTGTTTAGTTTTATCATGTTCTACAAGGTTGTGAGCTATGTTGATTGTAGATTTCTTGTCACAATATAACCTCATAGGCTCATCCCAATTTATCATTAAGTCTTTTGGTATAATCTTTAGCCATAACAGTTCATATATTCCTTGGCCCATTGCTCCAAATTCGGGTTTGGCACTATACCTCACTTTGTCTTTTACTCTTCCAAGTAATGACGTTTTAACCAAGGAAGGTGCACTATCCAATAGTTGACCTCCTATCCATAACTGAACCTGCATAATCAGAATCAGTATATGCCTCAAAATTGACATTCTTGTTTTCTTTTGAACAAAATTCCTCTTCTTGATGTCTATTTTAAATACTACACAATTCTAAGAGTAGCTTGTAAGTGTACTTCCTTTGGTTTATGCATAAATTGTGTGGCTAGATTCATAGCAAAAGCAATATCTGGTCTAGTGTGAGATAGATAAATAAGTCTCCCAACAAGTCTTTGGTACATTTCTTTATCCATAGCAACATCATCCTTTGCACTTCCTTTGTATTTGGATCAACATGTGTACTTGCTTATTTTACAGGTTGTTTTATCTATTTTCTATAGCTGGTGCTCAATGATGTATTTTTGTTGAGATATGAAGATCCTTTTCTTGGAATGGGCTACTTCAATTCCCATAAAGTATTTTAACTTTCCTAAAGTCTTGATTTCAAACTCTTTGGCAAGGCACTGACTCAGCCTGTGTTGCTCCTTTTTAGCATTTCCTGTAACAACAATATCAACCAATAGAACTATTACTCTCCCAAAATCAGAATGTTTAATAGATAAATTATGGTCCCCTTGGCTTTGTTTGTATTTAAGGCTTATCATGACTTTGGTGAATCTTCCAAACCATGCTCTAGGTGACTATTTCAACCCTAATACCCTTATAGTACTTTTATCAACTTGCAAACCGCGTTGGCCTTAATTTGCACCGTATGCGCTATTGGTAAACTCCATGTATATTTCTTCCTGAAGATACCCATGTAGAAATACATTTTTCACATCAAATTTTTGGAAATTCCAATCGAAATTTGATGCCAAAAACAAAATTAAGCTGACCGAGTGCAATTTTGCAATTAGTGCAAAGGACTCCAAGTAATCCACTCCGTAAGTTTGACTGAACTCTTTGGCCAACCTAGCCTTATATATCTCAATCATGGTAGTAAATATCATAAGATACACGATTCATAACGCATGATACGATACAATTCGCAACCTCATGATACTAATCGTAGTTAAACTCTTTTGTGTTCCTGAATCACAGTTCTATCATCCGTATCATAGTTGTATCATTTGTGTGGTAATTGTATTATTCTTATCACTCTCTAAATCGTGATTCTAACTAGAAATACACCCATGAAGTCCCTAACTTTGTCTTATAGGAAAATGGTCCCAATTTCTCTATCATCATGCTCACTAGGACCAACTTAGAGACCGCCCACTTCTTTGTTTGTACCAATATCCTCTTCCTTCTTCAACGCCACACAACGCACATGCACAATCTGATAAGCACGATTGTCAAGGCACATGACAAGTCCGCAATCATGCTTCTTGGTTTTTGTTTTGACTTTTGTTTTACTCTCTCAACCTCTTATTCTCTGCTTGGATGTGGTGGGACTATTCGTGTGGTGGGGTTGAAGTTGAAGATGATGTCGAAATTGCACCTAGCTTTGGCATTTTGGATGCGGTGTAGCTGAAGTTGTTGCCAGCGTGAATGAATGCCGATTTGTTGAACTTTTTGAATCTGTTTAATGTAGTGGATACTTTGAAGTTGTTGTGGGAGATGTTCAAGAATTTTATGGTTTTCAAGGGAGGGAAATCCGAGGAGAAGATACCCTTCAAAGAGTTCTTTGGAAGGTCCAAGAAGGATAGTGAGGTTAGAGACGATTGTACCACTCTTTTTGAATGTCGTTGTTATTATTAATTACATCTTTACATATTTGTATTTCTTATATGTTACATTTTTAAAATTTTTAATTAGTAATTTGGTTCCTATATTTAAGTATTTAATTGATTTTGGTTCATATATTTTTTGTTTACTTAATTTAGTCCTTACTATTTTTAAAGGAGACTCAACATGACCTCTTCTGTTAAATTGACGTAACATCAGGTGTTACGTGTCAAAATCTAAGTCATTTTCTACCTTGGAATCTTTCTATTTTTCTTTTTTGTTTTTTGTTTTTCCCTCGCCTTCCTCTACCTTTCTAGGCACAATCTGA
The DNA here is from genome assembly GCF_037176805.1 of Vigna unguiculata. Lineage (NCBI taxonomy): Eukaryota > Viridiplantae > Streptophyta > Magnoliopsida > Fabales > Fabaceae > Vigna > Vigna unguiculata. The sequence goes on along the minus strand of NC_140793.1, from coordinate 7,223,562 downwards.
TACTGCTTTTGGGCTGAGTGAGTTTTAAATCCTCTCCACGTGTAATATTTCAACAAAACCACGTCCTTCCAGAGATGGATTAGGCTGAGCTCAAGTTCACATAGAATATCGTATACTTCAAGTACGAAAGAACATCTTAGCATTTATATACTTTTGTTTTAGAATTTAAAACTCTTAAAGTGTAAACATAAGTTATGTAAACTTGAACTATGTTTCTCTTAACAACTATAACTCCTCTTAAAAGGAAAGAACAGAAACAATTATCCTTATGTCTAATTTACATAACATGTACCAATAGTATTGCTTTACATATATACAAAATTAACATTGCACGGAATGCAACCTTATTGCACTCAATATTCATGAAATCACAAATGAAATAAATCTTCTACTTGTTATAAATTTATTTCAAGCAGGAATTGAAGAGGTTTCCCACCCTTCAAGCTGATATAGCTGCTGCTGCAAACGATGCATTGGAACGATTCCGTGAAGAAAGTAGGAGGACTGTGATCCGGATGGTGGATATGGAGTCTGGCTATCTAACAGTGGAATTTTTTCGGAAGATGCATCTTGAACCAGAAAAAGATTCAGATCCAAAGAACCCAAATCGAAGTACTCCTAAACCCAATGTGGATACTCACTCAGATAGTCACCTCAGTAAAATTGGTAAACAATTCTCTGCATTCATGCTCACTGCTTAGAAGTCCACTCCTCAAGACTTTAGAACTTCACCCTTTTTCTTGTATATCATTTATGCAAATTCTTGGTTCTACAAAATTAAGAATAGGGTGTTTGGATAATCATTTATTTTGAGTATTATATTTGGTCTGGCTTTGATTTTTCAATTTAGTTGATGTTGAATTGATGTTTGGGAGATATGGTCTGAGTAGAAGTGTGTTACAAAGAGAAAGTACAAACACCTATTGAATAAATCCTCCTTCAAGTTCGTGAGATTGTAAGTGTTGGTCACTTTAATCCCTAACTTTATAAAATTCTCATTTTAGCTTCAAGCTTTGCGCAAAGACCCTCATTTTAGTACCAGAAAGGACCTAGTGAATGCCATTCTGCAAAGTTAGATACTAAAGCGAGGATTTTGTATAAATGGATAACCAATGCTTGCAATTTCATGGAAATAAATGGGGTTTATTCGAGATAATTTTATTTCAACAATTACGTCAAGACTTAGTATCCATCTATTGGTACAAGTATGTCCCAGTAAATTTACTAGATAACAACAAAAGTTTTATTAGTTGTTACTATTTATTTTGAATTTTATTTCAACAATATCCATAGATCTCTGGATTTAATCTTCACTATTCAGATTTTTTCCTTTAAAAAGTTATAAGAAACAGATTTATGGTTGTTAAATTATTCTGTGACTCTTATTTCAGGGTCAAATGTTAATGGTTATATCAACATGGTTTGTGATTCACTAAAACATTCTATACCGAAAGCGGTGGTTCATTGTCAAGTTAGAGAGGCAAAGAGATCATTGCTAAACCAATTTTATGTTCAAGTTGGGAAAAGGGAGGTATAAGTTGATATCTTTTTGGTATTTTATTTGCAAATAGATCAATTTCTATCTTTCCATTAAGTTGTTTTTCACATGGTTTAGATAATGATGAATTATTCTGATTTTTGGGCCTGTGCAAATTCACTTATAATTGGACTAGTTAGTTATGTCTGTGAAAAAAATGTTAAACAGTGCCAGAATCTTAATAAAAATAAAAAATGGTTTTAGTTTGTGCATGTCAATGGAGACGGTTTTTTAAATACTGAGCGAATCTAGTGCCACAAAAATGTTTGATGAACTATACGGAGTTTCTTATAAAGACAACTTCGAAGGCCATGATCTAAAAGTTGATAAAATTAATTTCACCTTTTTGTTTTGTTGATCTTGTTCGTGATTGATCAATTATCAATGGTTAGGATAATGGCATTTGACTTTCATGTAATTTAAAACTTTGAATTTCCTCTTTTGATCTTGTTCGTGATTGATCAATCCTCAATTCTTGTGCTATCAGTGTTAATTTTTTTTTTTCACTCCAACAAATCCTGTTTTGTTAAAATGAAAAAATGATGATTAATTTATTGTACTTTTATGAGTACTTCCTCCATTAAGCTGCAACAGAAAACATCTTCACGAGGTACTTTAAGGATTAGCATCTAAGAGTATTAAATGAAGCGTCTGTCGTCATCCTTTCAAGTACTAATTTTTCATGCCCCTTTGCCATATGCCAGAGCAACCATTTCAACCTTCATAGCATTTTTCCAATCCTTAATATTCAGACCAAGAAAGCTGTTGTGATTAGTGGATATGACAAACTTAGTGTCTTAGTTTGTCGCAAGACACTAGTGTCTTAGTTTGTCGTAAGACTAAGTGTGACAATGGGTACCTTGGCTTTCGAGTATATGCTCCAACACTTTCCTTACTGCAATTGAAAGATCCTGAACTTCAATGGCTGCCATATTCTGTTCTTCATTAATGTCAGGTATAGGTTCAGATTCATGGACTTGTGGTGATTGAATAATAGACCATCTCCTTCATGAGTATACTTGCAGTAGATGGATAGCACTGAGAGTTTGTTCTCCAAACATCCTTGGGCTTGACACAATAGGAGAATGAATAGGAGAAGGAACAAAACTAGACTCAGTAGATGGTGAGGTACTAGACTCAATAGAGGGTGGAGTATTAACGGGACTTAATTTTGGGAAAATGAAGTTTTCTATCAAGAATGAATTATCCTTATCTTCAATGCATGTGTTTCCTCACTGAAAATAAGGTTGAAAATATTGTGTATTTTCATCGAAGGTGACATCACAAGACACAATGAATCATTTTGTTGGAAGGTGGTAACATTTGTATCCTTTTGGGTAGGTAAGTAACCAATAAATATGTATTTAATAGCCTGAGGATCAAGTTTCCCCATATGATTAGGATGAATATGGACAAAATGATACATGACCAAAGACTCGAGGTACAAGATGATTTGTTGTCCTTAAGTTTGGGAAAATTTTGGAGAGTCGTTGAATGGGTCTGTTGTTGTTTATGTTTTGGAGGGTAGACGGTTGACGAAATAGGTAGCAGTATAGATAGCTTCTCCTCAACACTATTTTGGTGCATTTTTATGGAAAAGAGAAATTCAAGTTACATTTATGAGATGCCTAATTTTTCATTCCACCACCCCATTTTGTTGTGGGGTGTTCACACAAGAAGATTCATGAATTATCCCTTGTTTATTGAACAAGAGAGACAATGTTTGGTTGGAAAAATCTCTGGTATTATCTGAACGGACTCTTTTAAATGTTGTCTCAAACTGATTTTAAATAATTTGGATGAAGGTTTGAAAACTTAGCTCACTTCACTTTTTTTGTTTGAAGAGAAATACCCATGAAACTTGAGTGCAAACATGAATGAATATGACAAACCAACGAGTCCCAAATAGATTAGGAATACTAGAGGTTCCCCACACATCATTATGTATTTTTAATGCATAGGGAAGAGTCATTCTATTATTACTAGAGCAAAAACAAGACGCTTGTTTCACAATTATCACAATGAAACATTTGTTTGTCAACTATTTGAAATTTGAAATTTGAAATAAATTATTGAGACATAATTTCTTGAGTACTGAATGGTGGATGACTTAAATGTATTGGAAAGAGTTGTTTCTGACATCAAAGATAAAGGAATTTGACTTTTAGTGCTACTCTTCCTGTTTGCATCCTCTAGAAGGTAGAGCCCACTGTGTTTCTTCTCGGTTCCAATCACCTTCCCCATTCCTGATCTGAAATTGACAGATTGTAGAATTAAAAAACACGACCTTCGCCACCTCATCTAACCCCATGAAAATCAATATATCAAAATTGATTATTTTGGGCAGTTTTGTTGGATTGGATTTGTTGCTTTCAACAAGAGCAATAAGAATCATATTCTTGAGGAAGACCTTCAAAAATAGAATCCAAATGTTCTTTAAAAGAAACCAGATCTCCAACCGAACGAAGAAAAGAAGAAAAACTGTGGAATTATCCAAAGAAGAGTTTCTTAAATAAGAACGGAGCAGTCTTGCCTTAGTTCGAGTTTGATGACAAAAATATGCATGCATCTTTTCTCATACTTCATATGAATGTAATAAGATTCAGAATTTATTATCCTTATATAATGTTAATATTTTTTGTTATGCATTGTAGAGAAATGCTTTGTAGAGAAATGGTCCTTTTGGAAACTTAATGATAAGGTTAAAGCAAATTTGTGGCGTGTATGCAGAAGGATCAATTGGGGGCGTTGTTGGATGAAGACCCTGCACTTATGGAAAAGAGATCACAACTAGCTAAAAGGCTTGAATTGTACAAGCAAGCTATGGATGATATTGATTCGGTGGCTTGGAAATAATGAATATACTTCCCATCCATTACAACGAAGAGCTGTCAGAGATAAATTATTTCACTATTTGTTACTAATTCTTTTTTATCAATCAGGAAAGCTAAAAGCATAGTTGCTGCAATAAGTAGTAAGTAACTGCACACTAGCACGTAATTCTTTTGCCCATAGTGTATAAAGTCGAACTTTATGTTTTCCCTCTTATTAACAGTTTCCTCTCACAATTATGTCACTCGTTGAATTCTATGCACTATGCCCCTAGAGTTTTCTTGTATTAACACTCCAGTCACCGAAACAGAATTTTACATGTCATTTTATGGGATAGTTGTTTATGTAGTAACCGTTATATGTGATCGCATCGGTGTTCGGTTCATGAGCTAGTTTCAATAGAGTTTCAAAAATATTTAGATTTGTGTAAACCTTCTTTTTATGGGGTTATTTGACCCCTTTAAAATATTTGTTCACTTGAAAATCTATGAAAAAGGTTTTCTCAAAGGAGATTGACCACGAGATTTAAACATGCGTATTCCTGAATCAAATATTTTAATTAATTGAAATGTGAAATCAACTTATCAAAATTTTGAAAGTAAATTTTAAAGCAATTCAAACAATAATGAAATCTCAAATTTGGCTATTTGGTATTATAGATCAAGCACAAAAATGAAAGGATACAATTATTAATTAAATAAGCAATTACATCATATTCATCATGAAATATCAAATTTATTGTTTTTCTTGAAAAATCAACTAGGACTTTTAATTTGCAGAAAATAAAAAATAATGCATATGAATTTCATATTGGTTCACTCCAATGGAACTACATTCAGTTAGTCAATACAACCTTAGCTTAAGTTTAAACTAATTCAATATATTACAATATTTTTACAATTGAATTCTTTAAAAAAATGCAACTAACACAAGTTTCTTGAATCACACAAGAAACAACCACAACACAACAAGAACCTCTCTTACATACTTGGACTTACACCAGGAGCACCACACAATCATAACGAAGTTACAAGAAAGATGAAACCTCAAGATTAACTCTCTCTAGCCAATCAAGAACCTTCTTCAACTTGCCAACTAGCAGACTATCATAGCTCCATCACCTTACAAAATGATTCACAAACACAACATAGACTTTCTTTGAGAGAATGAGATTTTCAATTTTCCAAAGTGTTTTCGCGCATTCATAAATCTCCTCACTCTCACATAAAAATAAAGGCTTATATAGTAATGTAAACTGACATATTAAATCAATTGAAAGAATTGCCAATCAATTGATTTCACTTACTTACGTTAAATCAACTAATTGATTGATATTTCAGCCGATTTGATATGTTATTCACATTACTATATGCACATGTTATTTAGTCTGCTAAACACCTTCTTAATAGATTAAATAATTGTAAGACACACACTCTAACCTACAAGACTTCTATTTTAAGTCAGCTTTAAACATAAGTCTCCAAGCTTCTTCAATCTCCAAGCTTCATCAAATCTTCATTCTTTGAGACTTTGTATTCCAACAATTGATTCTTGACATATCCCTTTAAGATCTTCATATGTCTCTCAACTAGGTACATTCATCTCATAAAAATCAGCCCACATAATCGAGTTTCCCTCACTAAATGAACTATCAAATGAACCATGATATCTAAAAATGAGGGTGAAAAATACATTCCAATTGACACAATAATTCGATTACCTCATTTTCCAAATCATCTAACACTCGAGGGTTGATAAATTTCTTGCATATGGCTTTGAAGAACAAACTCAAACGCGTTAGAAGACCTCTAACAGAAATAGGTAAGATGCCTCAAATAGATATTAGTAAAATTTGTTGCATCAACACATGACAAGCATAGGACTTGAAACCAACTAACTTTAAACATTGCATAGAATCAAAGCTACTAAGATTTGAAGAGTAACCTTGTGGAACTTTAACACTACTTAAGCATTGACAAATTCTTTTTTTCTTATGTAGAAGGAGTGTGACAAGCTAGGGGATGGTAGATGCGTCTTCCAACGTAACTCAAAAGGCAATACAAGAAAATGTACTACCGACGACATTATCTGTCAATAAATGTTGATATCCTTTGGTAAATAGTGATTTCCGACAGATTTTTGATTGGCAAAAATTTGTCGGTAACCTACTTGTCTATAAAGTTTACCGATGGACCATGCGTTTGTTGATATCTGTCGGTAATTGTTTAAATTTCTGACGGATATATCCATCGGTAATTACCCACAAACGCATGATCCATCGGTAAATGCAAATACTGTAACATCCCTACGGAATATTACTGATATAAAATAAATAAAAATCGAAATATAATACGTGTCACATTTAATACGAACTATTTCCCAAAACACAGGAAATTTAAAACTTTAAATATACGAATCATAAGAAACCAAGAGCCCAAAATTCATAAAACCGAAATAAAAGTCAATGGCTCCTGCCAAGTTTACATAATGATCTCAAAGATAAAATAAGAAATATGATACATATGTATCTACAAAATATCCCATGCTAACCCTCGCTCCGAGTCTAAGCATCTCCTGCCCCACCTGTCACATCATCTGCTCCCGGATAACAAGTTATCCGATCATCGCCATACACACACAGAAAGGGTGAGCTATGCATAACATATATAAAGAAAACATGAGTATAAATATGTTTCCCATCCCAAAAATAACATAACTAAGTTCATAATTCCCAAATCACCCAACCATGATCTCATAGTCCTTCATAAGTCATATGCATGAACTAGGTCTTGGGACTTCCCTGTGCTCCCACAAAACTGACTCATTCGTGGTCCAACCCTATGAGCATATCCCGCTCATAGTCCTGCCCTACAGACTCCTCGTCTGTAGTAAAACATCCAAGTCTCACACTTGGACCCTGACACGCACGCAATCACCATACTATGGACTCCTCGCCCAATAGTAGCCGACGGGAACATCACAGTTCCTTGCCCATCGTGTGCCCGACACATGCAATCACCATACTAAGGACTCCTCGCCCATTAGTAGCCGACGGGAACTTAACCAGTTCCATGCCCATCATGTGTCCAACCACCGAGCACATCCCAGACCCCTATTGGACTTAGTCCTTCAAGCCCAAACACCACACACATGCATATACAACCCTACCGTAGTATAAATATACAAAACACACTCACAAGCCCATAGAAACACAATAATCTACATAAACTCGCTTAGGCTAGGGACCTCTCGCCCAAGCTAAGCCCTCTGCTTTGCTTAGGCTAGTTCTCCTCGCTCGGGCGAGCTTAAAACAACCACAATCTCATGTTACCTCGCTTAGGCGAGATTCCCTCGCCTGGGCGAGCTGCCATATCGCTCAAAGTAAGACCCATTCCTCGCCTAAACGAGAAACCACTTAAACCACGTCATTTCTCATTGCGACCTCGCTCAGGCGAATGTCTCTCGCCTGAGCGAGACGGAGTCGCTCAAAACACCCATACTTCTCGCCTGGGGGAGATATCGCGCTCAAAAGAGCCCAAGTTTCCTCCCGACCTCGCTTAAGCGAGCTGTCCCTTGCCTGAGCGAGACTAAGTCGCTCAACACCAAACCAAGGTTGCCTGGGCGAGCGGTGCGACCCAAACCAGACGTGAGGTTCTGCAACTCTCGCCTGGACGAGATAGACTCGTTAGGGCGAGACTTGCAGAGTTCCCTCACTGTGACGCACACGGTTCACCCAAAACAGTGCCTAAAACAACCCATAATTATACCACAATCCATCCAATAGCGACCAATGCAATTGTAATGGCAAATAGCATCCAGAACCACATTTTCCAGTCCCAAATACAATCAGAAGTACCCATGATTTATCAAAACCCTTATCCCACCACCAATTAAACATACACAATTATACTTCCAACCCCAAATACTCCAATTCACAATCACAGGGCATCAAGTACGAATTTTACCAATCAAATAGAAATCAATTGAGACACCCATGATTCAAAATTAAAGCACTTAGCAGTTTATTTGCATTCTCAAATTACAACTCCCCTAACCTGAAATTGGTGCTAAAAATTGAGAAGACAAACACCTTGATTTCCAACCTCCCTCTTGCTTCAGCCCTTGAACGCCCAAAACTCTGCTCACACTCTCAATTTCGTGCCTCTCACTATAGCAGTTCACCACACATAATTGGCATACATAGGACTCAAACCCAAGCCCTCTCACACAATCAAAGTACTCTCAACCATATGAGCTAGTACTTTTCCACATCACATTAAACAGCAATAAATGCCATAAAGACGCCTTCCTCCCACATTTATTAATTAATTAATTAATTTTTCAGGGTCTTACAAATACGACCATTACAGACGGATCAAGTTATCGGTAAATAATGATCAGGCTTCCAAGCTAGCTTTGTATTTCTCTGGTTACCACACACAAAAGTGATAAACCTACATTATAAACCACAAACAGACATGCCAATTACAGACCATTTGATCCATTCATTCTAGCAAATATATCCAACTTCGACAATAAACGTAAACATATATGTACATAATATACAACTCCAACATTAAACGTAAACATATATCATATAGTACTAATTACACATAATATGTATGTCTGTAAACATAAAGTCAAGCAGTATCAAATTCAACTAACTTAATCAAAGTAAAGTAGTCCTCAATAAATCACATATATGGTCTTAATAATCTACATAATCATCAGAATTATCAGTGTCCTCTTCCACAATGTGTAATGGCTTTAGTACTACATTGGGTTAGGCTAGAGTAGTGCAGGTTGGGCTGGTGCGGGCTACTGGGACGGTGTTAGGTTGGACTGAGGTTGTTGAAGGGCCTGGTGGTCAGGAGGCAACAAGGTCAAGAGTAGCACAATTATATATTAATCTACCTTGGAAGCTTATAAGACTGGACCCTCTACTTCAATAAAGTCGGAATTGTTAAGGATAAGGAGCATAAGTTAAGAACCATAATTGTTTCAACTCAAATGTCTGTAAAAATTCAGGTAACATCGTTTCAATTAGTATATTTCAATAATAGAACAATTGCTTAAAAGACATTTTGGAGAAACTAACAATTGTCAAGTTTTCTATCCTCTTTCGTGACTCCTTATAGGATTTCGCCCTTGCTGACATCCTTTGACATGTGGTTAGAGCTTTTTTGTACCATTGAAGGGTAGGACAAAGAAAAGCGAAGCACAACATAAGTGTCATAAAACAAGTTGTTAGTCAACTATGATCAATTTTTGTCTTGTGGGGAAATAAGTAGCAAAAAACCAAAAAGAGAAAAATATGTTCGCCGATTCGGCATTCCAATAGTAATACATGCCAAGTCCTTTTGACAAATGTAGATATACATACATATGTTTCGATGATGAACCCATTTAGCTTCGTACAAGATCATCTCTTTCTCATTAATATCTCACCATCCACTCAACCTTTTTCTTCAATGTAATCCTAATGCATCCTAAATCAAATTATATTTCTAATGAATATAATCACAAAATTGTAAAATAGTTAATGAACATTGATGAAAAATAGTAAATAAAAGCTTTTGATCTTTGCAAGGAAAGTCACTTAGTCCTGTAATTTACACCTTATATTTGCTTTAATCCCCGTGCTTTTCAATGTAATTCAAATCCAATAATTACATATAAAATTGTCATAGAATTTTGTTACCTTTGTCTGGTCTAGAGAAAATGGATTTCTTGCTTTCTGATTGGAAATAAGAAAGTTCACCACAGTCCCAAGTGCAATTATATATATAGAAAAAAATGAGTTAAATAAATTCTCATCGCAAATATCAAATACAACACATATAACTAATTATATTAGAAGAAATAGCTAATGTAATATCGTACCTTAAGATTGATCTTCAACCAAATGTTTGTTAAATATGGATAGTTGACATTTAATGGTGAGAGCTAAACACTACGTAATAAATCACATCTCAGTAAGTATCTTATTTTTCCAAAAAACCTTTTCCAATTATTTTAATTTTAAGCAATCACACAACCTGAACAATTTCACATTGCGAAAAATAAATAAACAAACTAATCGTAGAGACCAAACTTGTTTCTCTCAAGAAGGAGAGATAAGAAATTTAAAAATCCAAGCAACTTCAAAGTCCACGGAATCAAACACTTCATCCCTTTCTAGATGAGGTGGAAAACCTTTATTCTGTAAATCTTCTTCAAATATATCAAAGGTTGTTCTAACTTGTAAAAAAGCAAATAAAAACACATAGTAAGATTATCGTGGTCTAAGTCAGCTTGTAATTAGGGAAATTACATTTGCGTTAATTTGAGCATACTTGAGAAGATCTCCCATATCCTCGTACACGACATTAGGCAAAACAGTTAAGCAAAACCCATTTTCCCACTTTTGTGGTCTAAATAATGTCTAGAGAAGTAGACTTGTCGACAAAAATAAAATAATATTAACCTAAAACATAAAATTTAGATCAAAATTTGAATTATACACCTTATTCTTGAAGTCCCACCTCCCACTTCTCATTTTGAAGTCCACCCTCTCTCCAATCTCCCATTGAACACAATTTCACATTGAATAGAATATACATAAGACAAACAACAAACGAACTACAACTAAGTTTATTATTTATCTTAGACAAAGAAAAAATAAATAAATAAGACAAATAGTCCATGATAAAAATTATAGAGTACTAGCTCAATTATATAGTAATCTACCTTGGGAGCTTAGAAGACTCGACCCTCTACTTTAGTAAAGTTAGAATTGTTAGAGATAATGAGCATATGTTAAGAACCATAGTTGTTTCAACTCAAATGCTTGTAACAATTCAAGTAACATCGTTTCAATTAGCTAATTTTACTAATAGAACAATTGCTTAAAAAACATTCCGAAGAAACTAACAATTGTCAAGTTTTCTATCCTCTTCCATGACTTCTTATAGGACTTTTCCCTTAATGACATCCTTTGACATGTGGTTAGAGCTTTTCTGTAACGTTGAAGGGCAACACAAAGAAAAGCAAAGCACAACATAAGTGTCATAAAACAAGTTATTAGTCAGTGATGATCAATTTCGTCTTGTTGAGAAATAAGAAACGAAAAACCAAAAAGAGAAAAATATGTTTGTCGATTCGATATTTCAGTAGTAATACATGAAAAATCCTCTGACTAATATATATATATATATATATATATATATATATATATCCCTTGACAAATTCACTCAACTTTTTTCTTCAATGTAATTATAATATATCTGGAATCAAGTTATAAAATCACAAAATTGTAAAAAAAGTTAGGTTCAGGGTGGTTATGTTTATGTTGGGGTTATGTTAGGGTTTGTGAGGGTTTGGGATAAGGTTAGTGTTTGGGCTTTATAGTTAATTAGGGTTTGAGGGGTCGGGGTTGGGGTTATGGTTAGGATTTTGAGGGGTTGTGTTTTGGGTTTGTGTAGGGTTATGGGTAGGGTTTAGATGTCCCTATACAAAATTGAGGAATTAAGTTGATGATGGTATAATTATTACAAGAGAGGATCACAATAAAAAATTTCCAAGGTCCAAGACAAACTAGGGTAAGTAGTAGACTACAAGGGTACCATTATCTAAAGGATAAATCAAAACTACAAAGATAAATTTATAGATTAAAAATTTGTTACATGTGTGGAATATATATTCTACATGTGTGTAAATAACATATGAATAGGAAACAAAAAATATTAACTAAGATTCACCGAAGTTAATCCATGTAATTAAAACCAAAAACAAACTTAGCCATAATTCTTATCGTCACTACCAAATTTTGTCAAACCTAAGGCCAGAAGACGTAAATTTGTTTTTCGTGAAGAAATATATTGTAGAATAAACACTAAAGTAATCATCGATGTCAAAATTCATGTCTCAAATATCATATTAAAGTGTTTAGTTTGTTGCTACTTGAGCTGAAAGGTAATTTGAACGAAGTAGTCCTGGCCAGAAACTTCAATCTTAGTGTTCTTAAGCACTTGCACAACTTCTTCCACCTTCGTAGAAAGAGCCTCTAACGATTCCAGAAGAACAAAAAATTCTCCATTGTCCATCTCTAAAAGCATACCTGTTATTTTTGCTTTTAGGCTAGGCTGCTCAAAGATATCACACTAAACACACTATGAGAATTTAAAAACTTAATCTAACAACAAAAAGGAAAAGAGAATAGTATATTTCTATGACTTTAGTTTTTGAACAAGCATGTAAAGATGCTCTCCGAGTATCCTTTTGTTGCTCGAGAGAAGCCCTTTGCTCGAGAGAAGCCCATATAAGCAAGCTATGTAGCATTTCCGGCCCCTAGGACCCCCTACCAGAATTTGAACTAGCAAATGAGGAACCATATTGATTTTCCATTTCACGCTGGCATCCATTAGGTATATACTTAAGTTGTCCGGTTCTCTTCAAAAGATAGAAACTTCATAAATAAGAACTTTCAACACATGTAAAGAAAGGGATTGGCTTGTATTGAAATGAAATCCAACTATTTTCATTTATTTTATATTAAAAACTAGACAAACAACAATTATCTAACTAGTCTTGGTTTTAAGTTCAGTTTCTAAATGTAAGTGGCACTAGCACCATTGTATTTGTTTTTATAATGTTCCTTGAAATGACATTTATTGTAGCAAAGTAAATAAAAAAGGGAGCAAAACAAACAAAAAGAAAGGGCAAAGTTGTTAAGTACTTGAGTCTCATGAAGAGATCATTGACTGAGAAGTCTGCTGGCCTTATTGCAAATAAGTACCAGACTGAGTATTTCCTTGTGATGCTGAATGCCCATTCAACCTGCCCCTATTTTTCCTATGCTACCTATTATTGTAAGAAAGCCATTAGCTCCCCATCCTGGCCTCAATGCAAGAGGTTGATACATCAATCTAGCTCGAGGAGGCACATGTGAAATGACAACAATAGTTGCATAAAAATGAGTGTATCCACCAAAGAAAGGAAATAAAAAATCTACATGGCATTGTAAAATTCTAATATATATTATTATATTATTAAAGCAAAGGAAGAATCATTGTCCCTCCCTCTCACCTCTTCTTCGCCACTCTTACTATGTTAACGATTCTTTTTTGCTTTTGTGCCTCTTACTTGATCATTGTCGACCTGCCTTTTTCACGCAATAGTAGCACCATAAGCTTCTCTTCTCGGCCTTTCTTTTTTCTTTCCTTTTTATTTTTTCAACATTTTCCCATTACATAATAAAAACTCGAAACCTCTTACTATACAAAATTATACATCAAGAAATTTAAACATAACGTGTAGAAAGTCTATGCAGTAAAAGAGTGCATGATTTCGGTATATTATGCCAACACATAAGAAACTCTCAGCAAGAATCCCTTTAGAAACAACTAAGAACCAATTTTCAAAACAAAGGTTTGTCTAGCAAATACCTTAATAAACAAGTTTCCAATAGTGCTCTTCCTCGCGTCAGAATCGTGACACGACCACATCCCTCTCATCATTTTTCCATTCAGCAACGTATGATTCTTAGTTTGGATTACACGAATTGTTATAGCAAACACCATTTCAGTAACACGATAAACAAACCCACAAACCCAAAGATATCGATCAACATATATTCATCGCTCTCTTTCATTCAACAATGTTTTTATATATAATATCATAACGAGAAATTAATTAATCTAGAAACATACGAAGATCAAGGTTTCAAGAAAAGAAAATGAAGCATAATTACGTCAAACCTAAACAAAGAAAAGGTGAATGAGGAGAAACAAAATTGACGTCTAAGGGATTTGCCAGTGGAGGAGTCTTTGCAGGCGCGAACAAAGTTAAGGCTCTTGAACTCAAAGAATGCGTCGATGAGGTGGCTATCGAGATGTTAGGATGGAGGTTGCCGACGTAGAGCGGCGCCAAAAAGACGATGACCGATGAAGGAACCGCCATGGATAAATCTGTCGAGCGAGAGAGAGTATACAAGGAAAGAGAAGGCACCATCATAAGGGATTGTTTGTGTTCACTGGAACAGAACAAAAAACATTGGTGGTGAGGAGAGTGAGAGAAGAAAGAAGAGGGAAAGAGTGTGATACCATTTGATGATATTGGTGAGACAAAGGATCAGAGAGATAGAAAGACAAAGAGATAGAGATTGTTGTGTTTATGCTTATGAGAGTGATTGAGTGCAGAAGGATTCTACATGCATGGTTGTTAGGTGCTAATAAAGCATCCTCTTCATCCCACACGCACCTTGGTCGAGTGTCATTAACACTCCTCTTCGCTTTTCAATTTTTCATCATTTGTTACTTACTATGCAAATTCATCGCTCATCAACAAAAGTCAATGCCTTTTGGATAAGTTTGCCCATATTATCTATTTTTAAACAAAGTATTCAAACCATTAATAAATCTATTTACCGTAAACTTTCCACATGTACTCTATCTTAATGTTTGTAAGTTTGGACGAAATGGTTGGAATTATTACCTCTAGTTTGTATTTAACTAATACCACTATTCCATGTTAAATATATGGATAACGATTGTTTGACGTCATTTTCTTTTACTCACTTTTGACACTGTCTATGTGTCACCAATAATAATCGATTTTCATTTTTTTTCTTGTTCACACACGTGTTGCAGTTTTAGGTGGGAAATTTGGGAATTAAGAGAGTCGCGGAATGAAAAGTTCAAACTTTTGCCAAAGAAAGTTTGTTGGGAAATCTCGTTGAAGAAACCACCAAAAGTTCTAACTTTCTGATTTTTAAATGTCTGTAGTGGAATGAAAAGGTGAATGCTTTGTTGGTTCATTTTGGCACCGGAATGAAAAGGTGAAACCTTTAGCATGGAGATTTGATATCAACCAACTAAAAAGAAGGGCATTTTATTGTGAATGTGTGGGTTTCTACCTTGAAAGCTTTCGTCTTGGTCCCTTGTTTGTTTAGAGGAGAGCATTTTGAAGAAGGACAAAGCTCCTTAAAGAACAAAAAATTTGGATTTAGATATAATCGTTGGTGTGGTGTCCTTTGGTGGTTGGCTTTTTTTATAGGTGTGTCGTACATTATGGTGGACCTGTGGTGGGCTTGGTGCTTCGATTTTGTTATGTTCCTATTGACGAAAACAAAATGGGGCAATCTGGAATGAAATCCTTAAGTAGGAAGATCTAGAATACTTGTGGGGACCCATGTTCAAAATACTGAGGAGTTATATTGTCTTTTATGTACATTTTGTGCAGTTCTTGGTTAAATAATAAATGACCAGGGTTGTCCCAATAGCAAACGCATGTGACAATAATGAACTTCAAAGTACTTCAACCTTCAAACTATAACCTTCAAAGTACAACAAATGCATGAATACCTTGAAACACTTCTTATTGTTTGTTGAAAATGTTAACTATGTAAGTCTTCTATAAATGTGGGGACGCACGTTCAAATAAAAGGGGACCCGTTTTGTTGTTTTTTCACATCAGTTGATATTCAAAGGTATATAAGGACGACTTATTTCAATTTAAAAAACACATGTCAAATTCACGACCTCGAACTTTAAGTACATTTAACTCACCTTTAAGTCACCAAGAATTGTGAAGAGAAACACATTCAGCGATGAATAAGGTCAATTGCCATATGTGAAGAGAAACGCTTAAAGAAGTGGGGATTTTTTTTTGCACAAGTCATTCATTTTTTCTTCAACTTAAACCACAAACAATGAAAAACAAACTATTTAATATAAGTCATTTTTATTAGGTTGGACAGGCGACGATCATTCACAGAATGACATTCATAACCAACTTTTTTCACTTTCACAAATAAACAATTGAAATGGTAATGTTAGTAGCCATGACCTAATAAGTGGTGACTGAAGCTTTAGTCTTTGCACATGGTTTTAAGTAGTTTAAAAGTAAGTTCAACCACAACTAATGTAACACCCTATGCGGATTACTTGATAAAAAAAATACCAATACCATTTCTTTGCAATTAAAATAAATAGATAAAGTTTCAAGCATGGGAAAATTTAAAAATTATATCGCTGCAGTTCAATTACACTAATCTATCCTTATTTGAAGTCCATAGTCGAGAAGAGCATCATAAAAGCTTATTACAAAATATTTGAAATTAAAACTTAGAGTAAATTCCTTATAGTCTACCATGCTCTGTCTCTAAGAATCAACGTCCTCACCTGGATTCACATTTGTTCCCGCGTGACAAGTCACATGATCATCGTCAAACACAAGCAGAAAGAGTGAGCTGAGAAAGAAAAATAACACAATTAATATATATATATATATATATATATATATATATATAATGAGAATTCACCCCCTACCCATTCTAACTCAACCAATTTCTCAGTTCATTGACTCTTGTATAGCGTTTCACCCTAAATCTCATAACCTATATGAGAAATATCCATTCACAACTTTGGTCCTTAGGGATTATCATGCTTCCACGAACCTACCTGCTCGTAATCCAACTCTACGGACCTCCCCACCTGTAGTCCAACTCTACGAACCTGTCCGCTCGCAGTCCAACATGCGTGAACACCTACTATGAACCTCCTCGCTCAGAGCAGCCTCAAGTGTGAGCACGAAACATACGAACCTTCCAACTCATATCCCCATACAAGAGTACAACAGATACAGACCTCACCGCCCACATTAATCATGCATTTCCAACCTCTGTTACGAACCACAAATATAATAGTATAATAGTATAATATCTCTAACATAACTTTACGTATAGAAATAGATTTAAAGGTTATGTTACCTATTTCTCTATATCTCATGATGGCACCACGTCATATGCCATTTGCTATCGTTAAGGACAAAAAGAAAACCTCACACATTAACTCAATTCAACTTTAACTAACTTTTTCCAATAAATGAACACTAACACCTAATCTTTATTTTAATACTCATTTTTTAGCATTTATGTTGCACCTAATAAAATTTCATACAATCCATGCCAAAAGGTTTTCACGATGCTTAGCTTTAATCATACTATAATTACTTTTATACCAAAAGAACGATATATATCCCAAGGTTACTACCGTAAGAAACAAAATAACTCATCATTAATATAATTAAACTACTGCACCTAAAACATGTCCATTTTAAATCAACATATACGTCCTACGCCTTATTGCACCAATTTTAAGTTCACGTATTCATGTAAGACATCAACAGAGAAAAATAAAAATCAAATAAAGCATACAAAATTTTCTTTGATTAACTAATTTATGTGTGACCTCCTATACTATCTTAACTCAAGGAAAAAAAATGAAATCAACACCTAAGAGAATTTCCTATGAACCTTTTAGTATAAAATAAACGTACTAGACTGCAGCTGCACCGCTTCAACTCCATATCAAAATTTAATCCATTCTAAATCAACTATGCATAACTTGCAATTGATACCCACTTGACTAGTATTTCTGCACCGAACGGTTTTTGAAAAAAATTATGTAATATAGTAACCTAACATCACGCTGATTTGAGATAAAAAAAGAATCTGATAGAAGGAACCAGTGATTATCGTACCAAGTGCCATGTTTGTGGCACTTAATGTTTCATCTCAATCTTGTATAAAAGAAATGTATTATCGAAAAGAAATTATTCATAAAAAGAGTAGCTTCCCCAATCACGAAAACTTAACCCAAAAGTGTATTTCTCATCTTCTCCATGGATTTATCCATTTAAACAAATTTAAGATGATCACAAAATAATAAGAAAAAGATAGCTCCCCTTACTTGATTTCCTAGCTCCAAACAATGTCCAATAAATTCTTCCTTGCTCCCAAAGCTCCCCTCGCCTCCACTCCAACTTCCTCTCTGGATTGTAGATTCTCAACACTCAACTTGCCCCACGTTATGACTCTTTGTTTCTTCATTCACCCTTCTCTCTTACACACAAATTCAGCCCAAAATAAATAATACAAATAATAATAAAAACGAAATTAACTCAAATTCAAGGTTTATGGCCTTTTCTTTTTTATTACTACACCCCAACTGCTACCTCTTTGGTTTCTTAGGGGATTTCTACAGTTTCTAGATTTTTCCACCACTTAGAAAAAATATAAAATATAAAGAGCCTACTTACTCTAGCCAAGATTCAAACCCACATCTTTCCAACACATGCACACCAATAAATTATCACATTATTCATGTCAATTCACACATTCATACAAGCTTAAACCATGCTTCCACATTCACAATATTTTGGTAGAATAAAACAATATTAAAGTATCACACTAATAGCACACACAAGACTCGAACCCAAATCTTCTTATAATAGCCAAGTACTCTTAAGCACTATAAGCATATGCAATGTTGCAAAAAGCATAACATATAAAGGTGCAGGTGCTCCACTGTATAAACCCACCAAGCCACAAAACTCTAACCGCCAAGTATCTAAGCTTCTTCATTCATTCCTCTCTAAAATCCTCCAACTTCCACAACTACTACTTGACATGGCTCAAAGCTTAAGCAAAAAAATATGGAACTAGGTTCGTTGGGTCTGGTCAGGTTGGGCACGGATAGTACCTATCGCAACAAAAACACCTAACCATTATCCTTTGGATATCCATTTAAAAAATATTCTGGATTTTTCAAAACTCACAAATATCCGAGGATACCTACGGATATTTAAAAAATGATGTTTTATAAATTTTTATAATAAAATCTAAATAAAATTACAATAAAATATAAAATATAATTTTAATTTTAATTTTAATTAAATTTGATTTTAATTAAATTTTAATTTTAATTAAATTTTAATTTTAATTAAATTTTAATTAAATTTTAATTTTAATTAAATTTTAATTTTAATTTTAATTAAATTTTAATTTTAATTAAATTTAACCTAATAAAATATAAAATAAACTTTATTTTTAATTAAATTCAACTTAATAAATTATAAATTAATTTTAGACTTAAATACTATGTTAGTCATTCTTTTCATTCAGGTTTATCAATATAATATTAGTTTTTTTTCAATTAATTTACAGTTTTCGTTAATTTTGTTCAATTAAGTCATTTTTGTTAATAAAGTTCAAATTTTTAAAGACACCGTGTCCAGGTTGGACAGTTCCTATGAGATGACGATTTTTTTATTTCAAGTATGCGTTCCGACAGTTCCATGAGCCACCGTTGTTGCCACCCACATTGGTCACCACCGGAGACTTTTTCGGCATGTCGTTCCACCATGTGCTTCCAAGTTTTCAGACCTTCTTCCATGTTGAAACCTAGAGAGTAACAAACGCAACATTCACAACCTCCACACAACACTCACACACAATATCTCACAAAAAACTTCATAATTAGTACATATTTTAATTTTGAATTATAAATTGAATTTTATTCTTAAAATATTTATTTAATTAGGATTTGTGAAAATTAAGTTTTTTGAACTTGTGAAATAAAAAGTGTTTTTTAATTATATAAATTATTTTTAAATATTTTAATATTTGATCATATTGTTCAAGTTAAGATTAGACGCATTTAAGATGTAAAAATAAGTAAATTAATTAAAGATACAAACCTGTCTGGAATAAGAATAAAACCAACAAATTTCGGAAAATTGTTTTCTCCACTCCATAATTTACATTATAAGAGATTGATTGTGTTGAGATTATTTAAATTTCTATTACAGGTTAACTTTGTCTTACACTTAAAACCATTAAAAATGTGTTTTATACATTATAGGAATGAATGTTTGTGAAGCTATTTCTGGATTCAGAAATTATTTCTAGAAAACTTGTTCTAGAATTTTTTTTTTATTCCAAAATAATTATTTTGGAATGTATTTCCGAATTTAGAAATACATTATGGAACAATTATTTCGAAATATAAAAAGTAATTCTGGAAGGGATGTTTTGGAAGTTATTTCCATATTTAAAAATACATTTTAAAATATTTATTTTGAATTTTTTTTATATTTTGGAATGCCTATTCCAGAATATATTTAGATATTCATTTAGAAACAATTATTTTGAAAAATTTTGTTATATTTCAAAATGATTATTCCAAAATATATCTCCAAACCCAAAAATATTTTTTGAAATATTTAATCCGAAATATATTTTATATAATTTTCAAAACAAGTATTTCAAAACGTATTTTTCATATCTGAAAAATACCTTCCCAAATACCAAATTTGGAAAGTATAAAAAATAGAGTTGTAGGAAGAATATACAATTTTTTGGGGTGTAAGAAGTAAAAAGAGGGGTGCAAGAAGAAACATCCTATAAAAAAAGGAATATCCTTAGATAAGGTAGAAACACAGTCACATGATGATGAAAAAAATAGATACCACTGATTTAAGATATCTGTACAATAGAAATTCCTATATTTTACTTTCTGTTTTTTATTTTAAATATTTAAATAGAAAATAAAGAAATTTTTTTATTCCAGAAAAACTTTATACAAGAATTGATGGGTCTATTTTTGTTTATTTTGAGCAGTTTTATCAGTAAGAGATTACAACTAAATCCGATTCGCGTAAAAAATTCAAAATTTTAAAACAATAAATTTGTAATTTTTTTTGTATGATGTTTAATTTTTTTTATTTTCATCCGGTATAGGACTTAGACCTGTATTTGGATTATTTCTAACAAAAATGAAATTTTTATAATTGCAAAAGAAAATAAAACAAAAACTATTATCTCATCCGGTTTGAAGAAAAAATAAGAACAAAATAGCATGGTCCTTAGTTAGAGAGAAGTTTTGTCTTGAATTCTTCCCATGTTACACCCTTTTGCAGATACTCTATATTTGAAGGATCAAAAGGTCCTTTCACTCTATCAATGGACACTATCACTGCCCTAGCTGGAACAATGCTTCTTGTTGGATCAGGTGAGGTACTGTAACTCAAGCATGAAGAAAACCCCTGGAAAGTGTTTTTGCAACCAATTTTCTCTTAGCAAATAGATTACTAGAAAATAAATTATAATTAATTATTTGTTATATAATGGATATATAAAAAAAATTATGTATTTCAAAAGTAAGTAACTTTAATTTTATTTTAAGGAATAAAGAAAATTACCTTGAAGATAAGCAATTCTACTTCCTGTTGGTCCACAAGTGTATGCACAAGAAGTGCTTCTCCTTTTGTTGACTGAGTATAAATCTCCAACTTTGTAATCTCTTCATTGTGACCATACTCTTCTTCATCTCCATCTTCATCTTCATCTTGGTATCTAATTTGCCTCCTTGCTGAACACAAAAGTGTTGTGCCTCTTTTTCTCAAATCCAAATCTTTGAGGGCAAAACACAAGTTTGAATAATTGTGAGTGAAAGTGTTAGCAAGGGAAGATGGCAATGGTGATGGTACCAACATTGTCCATGAAGAAATCATTTGAAGTGTGGTGTGGTGCATGTTGTTGCATGTGTCGTTTTTGTGTTCTCAAATTACCTTGTTTGCTCTAAAACAACCAAATGAAGGAGTTGGAGATCATGGCTTTAAGATAAGGTTTATGGAATCTATAGAGATTGGGAAATGACCCTTCTGGGTTGTTGCTTCATGCATCTCCACATTTACTAATTGCACTCTTATAAATAGAAAAAGACTAAACTACCTTTCATTACTACC
This sequence comes from Vigna unguiculata, assembly GCF_037176805.1. Classification (NCBI taxonomy): domain Eukaryota; kingdom Viridiplantae; phylum Streptophyta; class Magnoliopsida; order Fabales; family Fabaceae; genus Vigna; species Vigna unguiculata. The sequence goes on along the minus strand of NC_140793.1, from coordinate 7,201,625 downwards.
ACGGAGTGCAGTACCGTCACGGGAACAGATTCTGTGATTTTTCTTTGGAAAAGTCTCCATGACTTTAGTTATTTTTAATTTTTATATATATATATATATATATATATATATATATATATATATATATATATATATATATATATATATTAAATTAAAATTAATTGTTCAACACATAAAAATTAACTAAAATTATGTAAAAGAATTGTTAGATTTGTTCTTTTACGTAAAAAAGTACTGCTGTCACTCCCACAGTCATTGTTACATCCATCATTGTCGTTATTGCACAAGAAGAAAAAGAGAAAGAATGATACAGAAGAAAAAGTGAAAAAGAACACTAAAGAAGAATACGAGAGAAAATAAATAAAAAACTTGTTTTGAAACCCTTCATGTTTTGGGAAAGCTTTTTTTCAGAGTGCATTTCATATGGGGTTTTCCGGAAAATTTAATTTAGAAGGCATTATTTGTATTTTGAAAAGTTTGTTTTTAACATTCTATTATAATTTTTTTTTTCAAAATATATTTCATGTGTATAAAAACTTTTATTCTAAAATTCTCGTTCTGAAATTTTTATTCCGAAAACTACTGTAAAATTTATGTTCAGGAAAACTTTGAAAACATGTAAACTGAAAGGTACTAATACCATTATGAAAATTTTAGGGAGTGCGCGAACCAATTGTGGGGTGTAGGAAATAAAAGCCGACATGATTATGTGGGTCAGGTGAGGAAATGACGTGTTTCTTTTATTTATTGACATACCAAGCTTTCTTTTAGTTTCGTCTACGGAGTGTATGTACTATCAATTAAGGGTTAATTATCTTTTTTTTCTTTGAATTATTACTAAACTTTTGGTTTTGTCTCCTACCTAAAGTTTGCACTATTTTTGACATTTTGAATTGCATGGAATTGGTTCTCAATTTTAAACTCCGTTAGTTTGAATTAACACCTGTCAAACGAAAGGCCATCAGGATCCCGTTTTCAGTTAAGTTATATTTTGATGAATCTGTTTTGCATGTTTTAGTTAAACATTAGTAATTCTTTTAAGGCACGTGCTTTACCAATGTTTTAGTTAAACAATCTAATGCAAGGTTATGTTAGAATTAGAAAGGGGCTTTGGTAAGAACCCTAGGGACTAAACGTGGTTTGGTGAACGAAGAGAGAATCAGTGATTTGAATCCGTAATCCAAAGGTATTAACTGTAATCACAGAACGACGAAGAAGTTGGTGCTAAGTGGTTTCATTTGATCGACGAAATCACCATTTCTGAAGTAAGGTTAGTCGTTTATTATTTTTAAATTTCTTTCGTTGAATGTTTGCTTTGCTCTAGTTTGGTTGTTTTTAAAATTGGATTGTGGTTCGATTTTTCTTGTTTGTGTATTTATTTGAAATGTAGGGCTGGAAATGGGGTTCGTGGTCGCGTTCCATCACATGGGTAGGTTTAAAAGGAATAGGGGATTGGAATACGTGGGGGGTGAAATCCATGCTGTTAAAGGTATCGATCCAGATTTTTTGTCATTCTTTAAAGCATTAGGCATCCTAAAGGAGTTTAAATACAATGAAGATGTTAATTTTTGGTGGAAGGGCTCAAAACAGAGGTTGTTAAACAATCTAAGATTGTTGAGTGATGATAAGGAGGCATTAACGTTGGCTAAGTATGCAAAGGATAGGAACGAAGTGGTTGATATATATGTTCAGCATGTTCCTTGTCAGCCTGAAGTAGTTTATTTTATTGTTGGTGCTGGAATGGATGAAGAACTAGCTCAGGCAGAAGTGGGGGGTGAGGCACAACTAGGGGTTGAGGCAGAAGTAGGAGGTGAGGGTCATGTGGTTGGTGATGCATAACTTGGAAGTGAGGCACAAGTGGGTGTGAGGCACAATTGGGCAGTAAGGCACAACTGGGGTGAGGCAAAACTGGGGAGTGAGGCACAACTGAGGGGTGAGGCACAACTGGGAAGTGAGGCACAACTGGGTGGTGAAGCAGAACTGGGTGGTAAGGCAAAATTGGGGAGTGATGCACAGTTGGGGGGGTGAGGAGGATGGGATTGGTCAGGCAGATGTCGTAGTTGAGGATGAGTCTGAAAAGAATTGGGGAGTGATGCACAATTAGGGGGTGAGAAGGATGGGGTTGGTCAGGCAGATGTCGTAGTTGAGGATGAGTCTGAAAAGGATGAAGGTTCTTCTGTAGATAAACTAGACGATAGTGAAGAAGAAAGGGTGGCAGACGATGATGATGGATTTGGGATGGACATTGAGCCACCTGTTAGAAATATTGGGCCTGTTTTGGATAGGTGGAAAGCAATGAAACGAAATTCAAGCACATTGAGGACTAAAAAAGATGTTGGAGAAGGTTCATTTGTGACTAATGTTGAAGTTGGACAACATGACATAAGTGATGAATACGATACTGATGAGTTGGATTCTGATGTTGATAGTGATGTGTGTGTTGGTTGTGATGGGCCCAAATTTTCCAAATATAGAGCTGAAGATATGACAATGGACTTTAAGCTCAAATTAGGAATGGAATTTTCTTCTTTAAAGGATTTTAAGCAAGTATTAATGGAGCATAGTGTTTTAAATGGTAAAGAAGTTCAATTTGTTAAAAATGATCGGAAGAGAGTTAGGGCGGTCTGTAAAAAAAATGTGGTTTCTTAATTATGGAGAGCAAGGTTGGTGGTAGGGAAACCTTTCAAATTAAGACATTGGTTGGGCGTCATAAGTGTGGAAAGGTTTTTGGGAATAAAAATGCTAATAAGGACTGGATAGCACAAGTGTTACTAGAAAGATTTATGAATGTGGGTGTAATGACAGTGAGTCAAATTATTGACGAGATCAAGAAGACATACAGTGTTGGCATAACCCCTTGGAGGGTTGGGAAAGAAAAACAAATTGCAATGGACTGTTTGGTAGGGGATGGACAAAGACAATACGGTCGTTTACATGATTATGTAGCTAAATTGGTAAGAGTAAAGGCTGGAACATTCAAAATTAAGATAAATCAGCCTCAAGCAAGTCTGCCACCAAGGTTTAGTTGTTTCTACATGTGCTTAATAGGTTGTAAGGCTGGTTTTTTGGATGGGTGTAGGCCCTTTATAGGGTTTGATGGATGCCACTTGAAAATAGCTTATGGTGGTCAACTTTTGGTTGTAGTGGGCAGGGACCCCAATGACCAATACTATCCACTGACCTTTGTTGTCGTAGAGAATGAATGTAAATAGACGTGGAGGTGGTTTCTTTCACTCTTGTTAGAAGATATTGGGGACATTGAAAATCATCGTTGGGTTTTCATCTTAGATCAACAAAAGGTGAACTAATTACATAAATTGTTACTTAAGACTCTCATAATTAATTGATACTATATTCTTATACAAATTTTTTTTTTTTTGCAGAGACTTATGACTGTATTTGATGAAATTTTGAATGGAGTGGAGCATCGTTTTTGTTTGAGGCATCATTATAGCAATTTCAAGAAGAAATTTGGTGGTGGGGTAGTTATCAAAGACTTGATGATGGGTGCAGTAAAGGTAACTTTCTACGCAGGTTGGGAAAAAAAGATGGGTGAGTTAAGAAACATTAACCTTGAAGCATATAATTGGTTAGTTGGCATTCCTAGAAGTTCATGGTGTAAACATGCATTCAACATTTATCCTAGATGTGATGTTTTAATGAATAACCTCTTTGAGTCATTCAATAGTACTATTTTATTGGCTAGGCATAAACCAATCATTAGTATGATGGAATGGATTAGATCATACACAATGAGTAGATTTGCAACACTTAGAGAAAAATTAAATGCATATCCTTGTACTGTTATGCCTAAGCCACAAAAAAGGCTTGATAGAGAAGTGGAAAAAAGTGGGAATTGGCTTCTAGTATGGGCAAGGGGTGCTAAGTTTGAAGTAACACAATGGTTCACCATGGAGAAGTTTGTGGTAGATCTAAGTAAGCATAGTTGCACATGTTATTTTTGGGATTTGGTAGGCATACCTTGTAGACATGGTGTCGCAGCAATTAACTACAAGGTAGAAAACCCCTGAAGCTTATGTGCATGCATATTATAAAAGATATGCTTATGAGGCTTGCTATAACCCAGAAATAACCCCAACCAATGGACAACAACTTTGGCCTAAAAGCAATCAGCCTGAACTACTCCCACAAATTTATAAAACACCACCTAGGAGACCCAAAAAACTAAGAAGAAAGGAAGCAGATGAACATGTCAGTCATTCCAAACTGTCAAAGAAAAATCTCATCATGAAGTGCAGCAGGTGTAAGCAATTAGGACATAACATTAGGAGCTATAGAAAGGGAATCAGAAATAGAAAGGTAAAAACACACAGTCATATTCAATTTTTTGTTTGTTCAAAGTATACAAATCTGAATTTGTAATACATATCCAATTTACAGGGACAAACATAGAGAACTCCAACTGTGAGTGGAGCTACCAGTGTTGTAGGACCATCGAACCAGAGCTCCACTAGTAGAAGAAGATCTACACCCATGGTTGTTGCAAACATGAACAAGGGAGACAGACCACCACCAACACAAACCAGAAGCATGGCGACACAGGTCTTAGGGTCTCAAGAGAGTATTGGAACTTCTGCACAACCCACGTGAAACTGAAGGAGGAATCAAACTTTTTTTGTTGCTTTTAATGGTGGACCACTTTTTTTTATTGCAGTGGGCATAGTGATAGTGGACAACTTTTTTTATTAAAGCAATATTATAGCTTGTTGTATTCAAATTTATGGACCACTTGTCTAATGTGGAATACTTTATTCAATTCAATCCTAGGGACCATTTTGACGTTGCATTAAAGTTGAACTACTTTTTGTTGTCATAATTGATGAGGGATTTATAAAATACCCTGATTACTGCCATTTGCATGGAATATATAATGAAAAAAGTGATTTGTAATTATGTTTGTTGAACCTATAAAAATTTGCCAATATTATTGTTTCAGTCCAGTAATAGAATGAAAAAAATGATGTATGATATATAATCAATTTATACCAAAGATTCATTCCAATTTTTGTCATTTAGAAGCACTATTACTCACATTAAATGATACTATCGAAATGATGAAAAACATACAACTATTTTTATATCCAATGATACATTACTGAAAAAAAAAGGTCAATAATGATACAAATAAGAAAGCTCATGCCTGTATCATGCAATTAACAAAAGTTTTGATTTCATTCATTAAAATAAATCAGGAACACAAAACATTTCCCCATCAAAATTTAACTCAAACATACTTAACCCTTCAAGTTTCAGACATAAGTAATACCTAAACCCTAAATAGTACTAAGTACATAACTAATTACAATTCAACTTGAACAACATCATAAACACCAATACAATTGTTAATGCCCACGATAAAACAAGTAAAAATTGTAGGAATCTCCCAAACTTTTTCTCTTCTTGAAATTTCCTCTTCAACTTCTCACTTTTCTTTATCAACTCTAATATAACTTTCTCCTTTTCCAAACACATTTCATCTTCTTCAACTCGTTTTCCACCGCTATCTTGAAATTCAGATTCGTTACCTTCGAATTTGGACTCATCTTCATTAACCCATTCAAGGAAATTACAATGAGAATTCGACTGCAAAAAATAGGAAACCATTATCACATGAAACGAAATCAAGCTCGACCAATAAATATGAAATTTGTCACTTACAACCCAATTTCTACATCTCCAAAATAATCTCCCCTTGTTCTTCACAGTCGTTGCCTTTAGGAGCAACAATTTTTCTCCACACCCACACACTTTCGATGATATATCTAAGGACAATGCACAACTTTGCAACATTTTCAAACCATTATTCCTTTGCGTACAGTGAAATCCTTTGCTCTCACTCTTCATCACTCTACAACGGTCTTCAGACGTGAATGTTATTGACAACGTTTCCCTCACACCAATACGATATGCCTAAGATCCTCACCAAGGCTCCAATCCTAAAAAACAAATTTTAGGGTTTCACAAATTACCCAAATCCCTCTTTTAAAACGTTAGGAAAAATAAAAAACAACGTCTTTGTTGTAACAATATAACTCAGCTGAAAACGGGATCCTGACGTGGCCTTCTGTTTGTCAGGTGTCAATTCAAACTAACGGGAGTTTAAAATTGGGGACCAATTCCATGCAATTCAAAATGCCAGGGACTAAAATAGTGCAAACTTTAGGTGGGCGACGAAAACAAAAAATTAGCAATAGTTGAGGAACGAAAATCATATTTAAAGTTAATATTTTATAATTGAAAAATAGTGTTAGAATTATTTTTCTGAATTCCAAATATATTTATAAAATAAAGCATTTGAAACTCATTTGAGGGACAATGTCACAATGTTGTTCATTAGTTTTATTTTATTCTGAGATCAATAACGATATATTTTGGATATCACAAATTATAGATATGAAAGTTTTATAAATATGTGATAATATATAATTTTATTTTCAATTTAAAGAAAAATTTCGAACAAAACAACATTTGGGAAGGGGTGTCATAAAAAAAAGTAATGATATGTGTGTATGGGTAAAACTAATAAATTTAACCGAGGAAAAACATAAAAAGAGAGAATTGGTTTTCATTTAAATAGAATAAATAAAACGATGATAGAGGTTGTTGCTAAAAAAAAAAAATAGATGTCCTTCTTCAAGAAAAGACTTAGATTGTGCTGCAATGCTATCTTTTCCGAAATATATAAAAAAAAAAGAATTTGATCATATATTTAGGCTTTTATTCATTTTGATTTTTATATTTATTTTTTATTTAATTGAGTCGTAATATTTGTTAAAAAGAATTAATATAGTATTTTTTATTAAATTCGAATAAAAATTATTTTGAATGTGACTATAAAAGACTTAATTAGTAATTTAGTCTCTATATTTTTCTTCTAACTCAATTGAGCCTCTATAATTTTTTATAAGGAGACAATGTGATTCCTTTTTCATTCGTGTGTCTTCCATGGATCATCGATCCAAAAGTCACAAATTAGTTTATGTGTCCATCTCCAACTTGCAGTAGACAAAAATGAATATCTTGTATATGTGATCTTGGATATGAAGAAAGATATATGGGATCTAAAGGGTACAATCTTGTTGGGTTTGTATCGTCAAAGAAGAAGGATTGAACTCAAATGTGGTCACTTCTTAATTATATTAATGTTGATTTCACATAAGAGACCACATTGTCTTATTTAAACAATATAGGAACTCAATTGAATTTTCCAAAAATATATAAGGACAAAAACTAATGATGAGACTAAATATATAGAGAACAAATTACTAATTAAGTCTTTTATTAAACTATACAGTCACATTCTAAATAATGTTAACGTAAATTTAACAAAAGGACCGCATTGACTCTATCTCAATTGAGTAAAAAAAAACAAATATATGGATCAAAACGAATCAAAAGCCTAAACATATAGATCAAATTACTAATTAAACATGTAAAAAAAAATTGTTAGTTCTACTTTTGTTTCCATGAATTTTCCATTCCTTGTGGATACTATACAAAATTAGGTCACCTAATGAAATTTAACAGCACTAAATATATTTAATGAGAAATCAAATTATATATATATATATATATATATATTACTTTGATAAATTTTATTAGATCTTTAACCTTATATTTATATTTGTTTTATAATTAGATTCTTCTATGTAACTACTATGATAAAATTAAGTGGATGGATCTAATTTGTCATCAATATAATACATGAAAGAAGATTTCTAGATGACAAAGGTAAGGTGATAGTTTCCATGAATGATATTTTTTGAAATAATATAAATATATGTATTTTAAATTATTTTATTGTTTAAATTATATAAATAGTATATTTATATAATTTTGTAGAAATTATGATATCTAAATTTTTAAAGATAAATTTTAAATAAATTGAAATATAAAGTTTATAAATAGGGTTATATACTTCATCCTTTCTTTGGAGTCTTAAAAGGGAGGTATTATTTGTTGTAGTATTCAATATTTAGTGAATTAGATGGAATTTTTGTGGATTTCTTTAAGTTTTGAACGAAGACTTTCTTAGGGTAGATATTTAAATAATTTAATACCAATGAGTCATAAACAAATAATGTAAGAGATAAGACATCATTATCGGCCCAATACCTTCAAACAATACATATATGGGTTATGTGAGACTTCCAACTCCCCTTGAATTTCTAACCATCTTCCCTTAAAGTGGGTTGTTTCCACATTTGAACACCTTCCTCTCATACAAAAGTATTTTTTAAACTATATGATCCTTCTTTTGTATCGTTGTTTTATAATGGGACACACTTTCTTGAAAGTAGAGACTTTGATACAAATAGTCCTCAAACTTTAAGATTCTTCACCTATCTTATATCACTATCAATTGAGTTGTCACCAAGATGAATCAAACTCTGATACCACCTTCAATTGGATATGCACAATTGTCTTTTTCCAAAATTTCCTTCATCTTCAGTTTTCAAGTGCGAAATTATTCACATTAAACTTCTTTATCTCATATTTTGGTGCCATTGTTTTAAAATTGACTTATGTTTTCACTATGAATAGTACTGTCTACTGGAGCAATGATGGTAGACCGTGAACTAATACACCAATTATGTTCCCTAGAAAGAGAGGTGTGTCACCAATGAACATACTTAAATGTCAAGTTTTTCTTGGAAAAAAATTATCGATATGTGCATTTTCACACTACCACACTCTAATCCAATAGCAAGAATAGTTATTTTCTTATGTGAAATCAAACTAGTCTCAATCACAGAGCATACTCATATTTTTCTATGGCATTATTCTAGCGACAATAACAACGAAATACAACTATGTGTTAGAAATATTAATATAATTTAAAAATAAAATAAAATAAAATATTCTTGTTACTGATGTTTTAATATAATGTTAATTCCAGAGTTAAATTATATTTATTTGTAAACAATTTTTTATTTTTTTCATTGATTAGAAATTATTTTTGGTTTAAACCAGTTTGATGGTTATTTACTCTTGTGTCTCCCTTTTTCACCTATAAATACCACCAAGTTGCATGAGAAAAGACACAACAAACACTAGAGTTATCTCTCTCAAAAGTGTTCTTCTTTTCTTCTCTATATTATCTCTTAAAATAATGGTGTTCATAATGTTCAGAGATCCTTCGCTGCACTTGATCGATCAGGTTGTTGTATCTTGGGGGAGGAGCGCATAATATTGAGTATTACCCTGTGTAGTAGGGGCGTTTTCTCTCTAAGGATAGCGCTCTGCATGACTCAACCTAAACTTTCTATATCCTTTCCTCATTTACATATTTACATTATCTTATATTGTTATTGTTTGTTATAAGAATAATTTAACTTGATCATCTCTTTTATCCATATCTCTATCTTGTTTTCGATTTATCATTATTTTATTTTCAACGTCTTTCTAACATTCTTAGAGAGAAAAGTTAAATTTTTTTTATTATGTTTGCCATGGATATGATTAATTCACTCTCAAGTAAGCCTGAAAAATTTACGAGTGAAAATAGGATTATTTTCTATGATTTCTAAAGCTACTGATTCTTCTATCATCTTGAGTGTTTCTTCAACTTCTTCTTTTGATGCTTTCGATAAAGATATTTTATATAATGGACATATTTTAAGTGCTTTATCGGATAATATTTATAAAATATTTTACCACACCAAAACTTCTATTGAGTTATAGGAAGCACTTGAACTTAAATATGTATCTGCAGAAAAAGGTTTATCTAGATATTCTTGTGAAAAAATTGTTGAATTTCAAATGGTTGATAATAAACTCATTTATGATCATATTCATGAGTTTGAAAATATTGTCTATGACATGAAATTAAAAAAATATTATTTTACCAAACATTATGCTTGTGGCTCTTTTGATCTCAAAGTTGCCTCCTTCTTGGTCTGATTGTGCTTGAAATTTAAAACATAAGCCTGAAAATTTCTCTTTTGATGATTTGCTTGTGTGTCTTTGTATTGAGGAAAAACATCATTTTTTCTCAAAATTTTGTTCAAAATTCTAAGTCTAAAGCCTATTTTGTTGAGAATTCTAATAAATCTAAGAACTCTTATAAGCCTAATCCTAAACCATTCAAAAGACATGGTTTTAATAAAAATAAGTTTGCAAAAAAACCTTTTTTCTTTACATTGAAAATTAGATTGCAATAATAAAGTGCAGAATTACAAAAAGTTTGTGCCAGTATGAAGAAAAAAAGCAACAAATCACAACCATTGATGGCATGAAAACAAATCGGTACCTGAACTAGTATAATAAAGTGGAAGTATATGAAACATTCTTAAGTTTTGTTATGGCAAAATAAAACTAACATAATTAGCCAGCAGATAAAACAATATACAAAGTTCAACAGTTATGGAAGGTCACATTTGAGACTTAAGAGAGTTCTTTCCAATATGCTAAACATATAAAACTTGTATAAATCATGCACAAAGTTCTTTCCTGGTTGTTTTCTCTTAATATTGTTTTCTTTGACAGATCATGGCATGAAACATGTTTGATCTAAGTGGGAGGAAGGGTGCAAATATTTTACTTAATCATGACTTTTCTAGAGGGTTGGACTCTTGGCATCTCAATTCCCGCACTGGCTATGTAATTTTAGCTGAATAGGGTGCTCAAGGAGGAATTCTGAGGGAGTTGGGTGCAAATTATGCTATTTATCATTGACAGAAAGGAATGCTGACAAGGTCTTGAGCAAGACATCACAGACAAAATTTCCACTGGTTACATTTACACAGTTTTGGCTTGTGTGGGAGTATCCAATCTTTCTTAGGGATCTAGTGATGTTCTAGCTACTTTGAAACTCGAATATCATGATTCAGCTACTAGTTACTTGTTCATTGGAAGGTATGAATTTTTGTGATTTCATTGTATGTTCTTCCTTGTATTAAAGAAATTCTGGAAAACTCCCTTACATTACCATGATTTTTCTGCAGAACTTCTGATAATAAGGATAGCTAGGAGAAGTTGGAAGGGGAATTCTCATTGTCAATTATGCCTAATCGTGTTATTCCAACTCTGCTTTAGTTTTTAACTTTCCAACATGTTATTGTTTGTCTTTCAAAATTAATGGAAGTTTAAGCAACCAAATACAAATGGATTCTGAGTTCAAACACAAATTACAGAAGAAACTCTGAAAAATCACTATTTACTCAATAAAATTAGTGTTCCACTAAAATTTTCCCTAGTCCCTCTTGTTAGAATCCAAGTGTGAGTCTAAGTCCCACATTGACCAAAATTGAGAAAGTAGAGCACTATATAAGAATCAAGACCCATAAACCCATTGCCTTAAGGTTTTGGGTTGAGAGTGGTGTCAATGCCTTATGTGGTTGGGCTCAGGTCTCATTGGTGTGTTGTATCTTCCCAGTGAAACCCCCTCTGTAAAACCTGACAAGTGGTATTAGAGCCGATGGTTAAAACCGGCTCAAACGAGTGCAGTATGGTCCTAGTATCGAAAGTCTTCCTGGCAAAGGTCCCAGGTAAGGGTTCCAGGTAAAGTGTGTCCCGTTAAGAATAACGGCGGTATAGAAAAGGACAGAAAAGGAGTACTCGTGGTTGGGCAGCTTCCGCTGGAGGGGGAGTGTACCAATGTGGTTGAAGGGACTCACCCTTGAGGGGGAGATTGTTAGGAATCCAAGTGTGAGTCTAAGTCCCACATTGACCAAAAATAAGAAAGTAGAGCACTATATAAGAATCAAGACCCATAAACCCATTGCCTTAAGGTTTTGGGTTGAGAGTGGTGTCAATGCCTTATGTGGTTGGGCTCTTGTCTCATTGGTGTGTTGTATCTCCCCAGTGAAACCCCCTCTGTAAAACCTGACACCTCTGCCATTGCCAAACCCTTAATTGATAGTGCCCACTTGAAATATCGATGTTGTTGTGCTTGGAGAATGCGAATGTTGTTGCTGTAGTGGTTGGAGACATAGGTGTTTCTACTGTGGTTGGAGACGTAGCTACTTCTGCTGTGGTAGGAGACGAGGCTTTCGCGTGAGGGTTATAAATGAAAAGAAAACACGAATGCGAAAGATTGTATGGCATGAGGGAATTTTTTTATGATACATAGACCACACTTTTTTGCATAAACGCTCTCAATTGATTACAAAACGCTATCTATTTCATCTATTTAAAATGATTTATTTATTTTTAAATATAAATGAAACATACATAGTGCCTTTCTGAAAAAAACAATATATATGTATACCCATTCTAACAACGCTTACCTAATAAAGCGCTATCTTTTTGTCGGCATCTTCATTTATAGCATTTAATTATAGAAGCGTTGTCTATAGTGCGCTATCTATTATTAAATTTGGCGTAGTGTTTAAATTAAGTCCTATGCCTTTTTCTTCTAATAAAATATTTGATAGTTCTTCATTGATTATTACTAATGTTGAAAGTTGTGGTATGTAGCATGCTAGACTAGGTCATATAAATTTAAATTCTATTAGAAGAATGATGTCTCTTAATCTCATTCCTAAATATTCTATTTACTTGAAGAAAAAATGTGAAATATGTGTTTAATCAAAGCAACCAAGAAAACCTTCCCATACATGCATGAAAAAGGAAACCAATTTACTTGAATTGATATATAGTAATGTATGTGATAACAATGATGTTTTAACACGTGGTGGTAAAAGATATTTTATTATTTTTATTGATGATTTTCTAAATATTGTTATATGTATTTAATAAACCGCAAACATGAATTTTTTGAAAAATTCAAAAGATATAATCTGAGGTAGAAAGTCAATTAGAAAGAAAAATTAAGATCCTTCGTTTTGATAGAGGGGGTGAATATACGTCTTTAGAAATTGGTGCTTTTTGTGAAACTCATGGTATTATTCATGAAATAACACGTCCACACAGTCCTCAATCTAATGGTGTAGCTGAAAGAAAAAATATAATTTTGCTTGATATGGTGAATGTTATGCTTACAAGTTCTAGTTTGCCAAAAAATATGTGGGGTAAAGCTTTATATTTGGCTTGTAATATTCTCAATGGAATTCCTTATAAAGATTGTGATAAAACTCCTTATGAGTTATGGAAGAAAAGAGAACCTTTTTTAAAATATTTTAAAGTGTGAGGGTATCTTGTAAAGGTTAATATACCACCTAATAAGAAAAGAAAAATAGGAATTAAAATAATTGATTGTTTTTATTGGTTACTCTCTGCATAGCACTACTTATAGATTTTTGGTTATTAATTTTGAAGTGAATGAAATCTCCAATAATACTATTATGGAATTTAGAGATGCAATTTTCTTTAAAAATGTTTTTCCTTTAAAAAGTAAAATGACTAAAATTGTTTATGATACCTCTAATTTTGGTTTGCCTTCTGGTGGTAATGTTATCTGTGATGGTTCTAGTTAAGTTTTTCCTTCAAGTGAAAATGCTAATAAAATTATTCAAAATGAACCTAGAAAGAGTACAAGAAAAAGAAAAGCTAAAGATTTTGGTCCTAACTTTTATTATTTTATGCTTAAGGATGATCTTAAAACTTTTGGTGAAGAAATGAGATCTATTGATGCTCGTTTTTGGAAAGAAGCTATTAATATTCTCTTAAAGAAAATAAAACTTGGTTTTTAACTGATCTTCCCCCTAGTTGTAAAAGTATTGGATGTAAATGGATTTTTAGGAAAAAATATAGGACTGATGGGTCTATAGATAAATTTAAGAAAAGACTTGTTATTATTGGTTGCCAACAAGTAGAAGGTGTAGATTTCTTTGATACATATTCACCTATTTCAAAAGTCACTACCATTAAAGTTTTGATTGCTCTTGCTTGCATTTTTAATTTACAAATTCATCAAATGGATGTCAAAAATTCATTTTTAAATGGTGATTTGGAAGAGGAAATATATATATATGAAACAACTTGAGGGCTTTATTGAGTCAGGGAAAGAAAATAAAGTGCGTAAACTTGTTAAATCTTTATATGATTTAAAACAAGCACCAAAGCAATGGCATGAAAAATTTGATCAAGTTATTATTTCATATGGTTTTCATATTAATAATGGTGATAAATGTGTGTATGTAAAACAATATGATGATGGTGTTTATGCTATTTTATGCTTGTATGTAGATGATATATTAATATTTGGTAGCAATATAGATGTTATAAATGATGTGAAACATATGTTGTCTAGTAATTTTGATATGAAAGACCTAGGTCCTGTAGATGTTATTTTGGGTATTAAGATTTTGATGGTGACATTATTTTAATGCAATCTCATTATGTAGAGAAATTGATGAGGAAATTCAATTATTTTGATGTGAAACCTATTTTAACGCCTTATTATCCATCTATTAAATTAAAGAAAAATTTAGGTGAAGGCATTTCTTCTCATAAATATTTTCAAATTATTGGTTCCTTATTACATTTGACAAATTTCTCTAGACCTGTTATTGCATATGTAGTTGGTAGATTAGGAAAATATACACATAATCCTGATCATTCTCATTGGACTACATTAGAAAGGGTGTTTAAATATTTGAAAGGAATAATTAATAATGGAATTCATTATACAAAATTTCCTGTTGTTATTGAAGGATATAGTGATGCAAATTGGATTTCTGATTCTAATAACACAAAGTCAACTACTGGTTATGTTTTTACTTTCGGTGGAGGTGTAATATCATGAAAATCTGCTAAACAATCTATTATTTCACGATCTACCATGGAAGCAGAGATTATTGCTTTAGATACTGTTACTGCTGGGGCAAAATTTATTAAAAAAATTCTATATGATTTACCATTGTTAAATAAACCTATACCTCCTATTTCAATGTATTGTGATAGTCAAGCTACGATATCTAAATTTCTTAGCAAAAACTTTAATGAAAAAAGAAAGCATCTCAGAGTGAGATATAAATCTATTAGAAACTTAATTACTGATGGTATTATTTCTTTTGACTTTGTCAGGTAAAAAAAAAATATTGCGGATCTGCTTACCAAAAGGTTGACGCGTCAACAGGTACTTGAGTCGTCAAGGGGAATGAGACTAAAGCCCATAAATTAGTTACAACAATGGACATGAATGATAATCTTCGCATGAATAGTGATCCCATGGAATGAAGTTCAATGGGTAATAAAAGTTATTGTTTACTAAAGTACTCCAATTGATTTAATTAAATGTTATGTCTCATTCCTATGGCGAGGTGTACTATAAATAGTGACTAATAAGGTTGATGTATATGTATTATTATGCTTATTTTGTAAAATACCTCTTAATAAATCCAATGATAATTGTTGTAGGGGTGTGAGTCACAAACCACCCTTTGAGGGTTTACCTAGTGAGTGTGATGGTGGGGTCGCCATTGTGAGATATGGGCAAAGTCTCTAAATGACACTCATGAAACAAGATACATGCACGAGGCCGTAACATGCAACCACTGATTAGAACCTATAATGAACACCAATATTGTATGTGTTATTTACTAAAACTCAGATGTAGCTCAAGACAATTAAGTCTCTACATTTTCTTGGGTGAAAGTTTATAAGCACTAGGTGTAAGGCTCAAACCCGAAAAGTTCCTTATACTGAAATACAATATTTTGTTTTAAAAGATAATATTTTTTTAATTATGTGGAGGATTGTTAGAAATATTGATATAATTTAAAAAAAATAATTAAAATAAAATATTATTGTTACCGATGTTTTAATACAACGTTAATTCCAGAGTTAAATTCTATTGATGTGTAAACAATTTTTTTATTGTTTTCATTGATTATAAATTATTTTTTGTTTAAACTAGTTTGATGGTTATTTACTCTTGTGTCTCCCTTTTTCACCCGTAAATATCACCTAGTTGCATGAGGAAAACACAATAAACACTAGAGTTCTCTCTCTTAAAAGTGTTCTTCTTTTCTTTTCTATATTATCTCTTAAAACAATGGTGTTCATAAGGTTCAAAGATCCTTCGTTGAACTCGATCGATCTAACGGGTTATTGGATCTTGGGGGAGGAGCGCATAATATTAAGTATTGCCCTGTGTAATTGGGGCATTTTCTCTCTAAGGATAACGCTCTGTGTGCCTCAACCCAGACTTTCTCTGTCCTTTCCTCATTTACATATTTACATTATGTTATATTGTTATTGTTTTTTATAAGAACAATTTGACTTGATCATCTCTTTTATCCATATATCTATCTTATTTTTGGTTTATCATTATTTTATTTTCAACGTCTTTCTAACACTATGAACCAAACTTTAATACCATTGTTAGGTACCAGAGTAGCATCATGAGAACTTAACACTAAAAATAAAAGATGAAAATAGGAACAAATCAAACAATAATGTAATTTTACTAAGGGAAAAAATTACGATACTCTTTCATTAAAGTAAAAGTTTAATATCCTATGATTTTTGTACCTGATCGATACTATTTAGGTGCGGAACCAGACGGTCTCAAGAACCCTCTGTGTCGAACCTCCTCCTGTTCCTCCCTGGACTCCTCTTGAGACTCCCAACCGTCTGCACTCCGGGGGTGGGGGTACCTGCAGGCACTCTGACGCTCAAGTTAGAGAGTGATTGATATGGGTAGTAGTAGGTTAATCAGAAAAGTGTACCTTTACCTGTTCACTAGGCCTTAATTTATACGAATTTCTTAATGGACCCGTTATTAATGTTTGCGGTCCATTTGTATTTGAGGATCGATTCCTTCCCTTTCCGACTGAGGTTGCACGCAGCGGTTCTTTCCTTATTGGCAAGAATTGTTCTTCTGTGCCTTTAATAAAGATCAGTCCTTTCCATTCCAAAGTTTGTCCGTCTGTACTTCTCACATATCAGCTCCTTCCTTTTTTGGCCGTCTGTACTTCTCAAATATCAACTCCTTCCTTTTTGGGGTTTGGCCGCCTTCATATATCAACTCCTTCCTTTTGGGGTTTGTACTTCTCAAATATTAACTCCTTCCTTTCTTAGCCGTCTGTACTCCTTGAGGTTTGATTGCATGTTGCCCCTCTGTAACACATGTTCCGCCTGCTACTCCTTGGGCCGGGGTGTACTCAGCCAAGAGGGTCGGGAAGTACACGGCCGCTGTGCTTACTGGGCTGCCAGCGTTGCGCTGGATCCAAGCCCTCGTGGCTGGGCCATCGTGTGGGGATGCCCCTATCTAGGCCGGGATGATCCTGGCCAGTTTCTTCTTATTGGGCCAGGTACTACTCGGCCATACACTAACAATTTTGATTAAGTGTGAAAAACAACAAAGAATAAAACATGATCATGATGCATTGAAAGACAATAGTATAACTCAACAATATATCACATACAATGTAACTTTTTTTGTTTAACAAGCAATACAACACCTTGTTGTATGTTTAGCATGACATAATATATGTTCAAACAATAAACACATAAAAGTAAACTAATCTCATACTATACGAAAAACATGTAAATTCCTATTTTATGTTGTAGGGAATGTTCATTACTTTCGTCTACCAAAAAGATAATTAGCAAATGACAAGTCACATCAAAATATCTCTTGGGTAGGGAGTTAAAGTGTTTTTTCTTCAACAATTCCTTTAACCATGCATTGTCAACTTTAGAAGAACTATCTAGTTTGTACAACATTGGACTTTAAACAAATAAGGAAAAGACACACTATCCTAAAAGATATAAGTACATCCAACTTATTAGGATGTTACATAAAGAAGAAAAGAGCATTTATTGTTGCATGAAATGTATTTTATACATCTATCAATATTAAGATTGTCAAATAAAGAAATTACATTCATAAGAGTTGAAGTTATTCGACTGTCAGAAACAATCTCATAATGGCTACTTTATTTAGAGCCCATGTAAAGCAACTCAAGGAGAGAAGAAAGCAAAATAATGCTAAAATTTCTAGGCCAACAAAGTTTCATAGAAGACCATTGTTTGTGTTCAATTAGTAAGATAGAAGAAAACATTAAATCTTATACAAGTCAATAGACAACCACCCTATCTAGCAAGCAACTTTGTGATCCTTAATCACTTCTCATACAACTTACTTATCTTAGCTATAAAAGTGATTGCTTGGTAAATAATACTCAATTGTTAGTCATGAATGGATAGAATACTTATTTGAGTCTAAAGTAGTTATAGTCATTTAAGCCAAAAGTGGCCATAATCATAAGAGTCAAAAGTGGCTTTTAGAAAGAAAAAAACTATACTTGAACAAGGTCCATCAAGAGTGGTTGAAAGTAGATAGAATACTCAAGTTGAGTCAAAAGTGACTTGTTGAAAGAATACTTGAATGAAGTTAGTTAAGAATGGTTGGGAACTGAAAAAAGAATACTCAAGTTAAGTTAGAAATGACTTGCTAAAATAGTACTAAAGGGGTTAGATAAAAGTGGCAATGAGCTTAAAGAATACTTGCATTGTACTTCACAACATTAATTTCCTTAGTGAAACTCAATTAGTTGATTAAGAATTTGATATAACTTACGTGGTCAGACAGATCAATACAAAAATATAGTGCGTATTCTCCCTCACTCTCTTTTCTTATTCTTTATATTGAATGTTATTTTTATATGTACTAATTTAGAATGTGAGTCATCGTGTGAATAAGTATAACTAAAACATTTACATAACTAAATCAGTTAAGCTAAGGTTGTGTCTATTGTACATCATCGAGCATAACAATCATTAATTGATTAGTTAGCATATAAAACTATTGTTTGAATATCACTTTTTATCCATTATTTGCAAAAGGGGCCAAATGATAAATTGAAAACACAATTCAACTTTCCCTTTATCCAATGGGTGTTAATATTAACATATAATCAATAAATTGATTATTTAGATGTGTGAAAAATATGGTAATAAAATTGTAAGTATATCGAAATTGATATGTGTATATTTGCATATAGCTTTTTGGGTCATGTAAAGTGTATATATGATATTAGTATAATATGGAGGTGTTTAATCACATATTTTTCTATTATCTTGAAATAAATTAGATCTACTTTTAGTATTAATTCATTGTTGAACTTTATATTAGTTGATAAATTATGTTTTTTGAGAATGGTATTGGTCAAATGGTGACTCAATGCTTAACCAACTTCTAAGTGTCAACTTATCATTTGAATGTTATTCGCTTAAACAACATTTTAAAAATGAATAATAATATTTTTTTTATTTACTATAATTAACTTTCGACATTTAATTATATAACATAAGTTATGAAATATATAACTTTAGTAAAAACTTGTAATTAGAAAGACTTTGTTCTTTAAAAGGAAGAATACTTAAATAATTATACTTTAAGTAAATTATTTAACTAATTTAATTTTGATGTTTATTTTAGTGTTATATATGTATACACTTTATGTTCTTGTTCAATGGAAATTTAAAGTGTATACAATGGTTAATTGTTGATAGGATCTAATCAAATTTAAGTATATTATATTGATATTTGATGATGTAAATATATTGAATGAAATTTATTTCAATTTAGCACTACGGGTAGTTGCTAATATTAAATACTTTTTTTAATATTAAATGCTATTGTTAAAAACGGGTTAATTCAGTTTATTGGGTTGATTTCACATTCATCTACTCATTGATAGGGTTCGTTTAACTCATTTTACAGGTAATTCTAAATTTTAGAATAACAATCTTCAACATAAAAAAAAAAGAGCATTTTAATGTTCTTACATATTTAACGAAATACAATATATTTAACAAAACATAATATATGAAAATTAAGTTATTCCTTTGTCATCAAAGATTTTAAAAGTTTAAATTAATTAAATAAAAAAGTAGAAATTAGAAAATAACTTTCCTCGTATCTATACAAATATAATTATGCGTCATTTTTCAATAATAAAATAAATCCAAAAATACATTTTTTATAATATTCTCAGCAGAAGACAATTAACCTTAAAATTGAGGTAGACATGAGTACGCTTATTTGCAGTGCAGTGTTGTCCAATAAAACTTGTAGGACATAAATAAAGTGAGATGAAACCTTTCTTAATTAAATGTCATTATTTATTGACTTAATATAATCTTTGGCTGGGGTTATATATTTAATATCTTGGCCACCGTTATCATTTGTTCTGTTCCCCCTCCAATTTTCCATTCCCACCTTTCCTTTTCCCTCCTCACATTTCTCCAATTCACACCAATTTTCATTCTCCATTCACTCACACCTTAAACCCTCTCACTTCTTCTCCTTCTCCTTCATTCATTGATTTTCAGCTTCGAAGCTTTTCTACTCACTTTCCTTTTCCGCTAGGGTTTCCATTCTTCTCCTATGCTCACTCTCCGGCATTGTGCTGCGCTTCTCCGCCTCTGAACTCTCGCCGAACGACGTCGTTGCTCCCGTCGCTCACATGGCTCCGTCGCGTTCCGCCGCCGACGCATGCAAGGGCGGCACGGCGGAGTTCCCGGCGGGGTTAAGGGTTTTGGTCGTTGACGATGACGCCACCACGCTGAGGATTATAGAGCAAATGTCAATTCGATGCCGTTACCGCGGTTAGTTTGTTATTTGGTTTTGACGGAACTTTCATTTCTCGGTTCTATTCCTTGTTTTCTCACGAGATTAAGTAGTAAATGAAATACTGGTTCCATGCTTGAAGCATTGCTTTATATCTTCTCCACCGAGCTCGAGCGTTAATTGGCGCGAGGTGTTCTTAGTTAATAATTGGTTTTGAATTCGAGATTTTGAAATATTCAATACTCGGAATATCGATACTAGTGATCTTACCAGCTCGAAGCAGATATATATATATATATATATATATATATATATATATATATATATATATATATCTGTGATTCTTTATGTAAAAGAAACATTATTTTCTCTTCTAATTGTTCCCTCGAGTGAAAAACCCTACTGGTAGGAGTTGGGAATGCTACTTAATGCGGTACTAAAACGTTGAAGTTCTCCTTCTAATTAACCAGTATTGAGTTGTGCTCTCCTCTTCTACTCAAGTCCTAACAACGGGTGCTTTCATTGAGAGCTGAGTTACGGTTCCCTATATGCTATATATTATTAAGGTACAAACTGAATACTAAGTAGGGGGTAGTAAACCGTCAAAGAGGTGCACTGAATTATTGTCGATAGGCTACGGCTATTGAAGGAAGTGACAACGGTAGTATCACACTCAATAGAATAACTTGATGTATTACCTACGACTTGGGGTTCTCTTACCTAATGAATTAGTCTTTTGGGTTGAACTCTCATCTTGTACTTAAGTTCCAACACCTACTTAGAAGTACAGATGTCAAAATTGGGTTTTAATCCGTGAGTCAACTCGGCTCACCACGGATTCGATTTTTTCAAAAGTGGGTTAAATCGAACCTGACTTACTTAATTCACGGATTAAACTAGTTTGAGCTGGGTTGACAGTGGGTTGAACCACTTAACCGACCAACATTTTTTTATAATTATTTTGATTTTTTTTATTATAATTATTTATTACTCTTAATTATATAGGTTCACAATTTCATATTTTTAATAAATGTTAGAATGTTGCTCAATAATATTTGAGTAGACTGAATATTTAATTAATTTGATTAAAGTTATATACATTGATACTTTAATTTTTAACTATTATCTTTATATTAAATTACTCAAACAACCGTCTTATGAACAATTTTTTCTAAATTAATATGACAAAAATGTGTGGTGAGCCTGGTAGTTGCTTGACAAGTGGTGATGAGTCCAACAAATCTTGTTAGGATAGATTTTGATACCATCTTAGAAAGTAGGTTTAGGACTAAGTCTACTCTGCAAAATTGACTTTTAAGAGGAGATTTGCACTTACTTATATTTTATAATTTGACCATATCTTGAGTTGATGTGAAATTTTCAACAATTAAATTAAAAGGCTGACTGAAATTTTGCCTTTCTGCAAATCCCCACATTGTTCGACTGTCCGATGAAGATTATTGTAAATAAATAGGCACATAGGTTTCGTACTTCATTTTGGGGTGTTCTTATTTAGTGTGTTCAACTATGTGTAATGAATGTGAAGAGGCTTTTTACCATGGGTTAAGGAGCTCAACAAAATTTTATTTAAATCTAATGGAGAATGTTTATGATGCAGTCTATTCACTATGACCTGAAATTTCAATAAAAACACAATTGCCTGGAAATTTGCAAATGATTTCAATAGATATTGTAGATCTAGTAAATGCCATGACATGGATTTCTTATGATTTGCAACTTGTCTTTATTTGAACTAAGTTTTTCTTCTTACTTGTGTTTTTATCTTCCAGTTACCACATGCACCGAGGCTACTGTGGCTTTGAATCTTTTGCGGGAAAGGAAAGGTTGTTTTGATGTGGTACTGAGTGATGTTCATATGCCAGACATGGATGGCTATAAGCTCCTTGAACATGTTGGGCTGGAAATGGACCTTCCTGTAATTAGTAAGTGTTGTTCCCCTTGTCCTTAGAATTACAAGTGCATTAATAATGCTTAACATTTGAAAATATATTCTGCATTGTGCAGTGATGTCTGGTGATAGTACAACAAGTGCTGTCATGAAGGGAATTAGACACGGGGCGTGTGATTATTTGATTAAGCCTGTACGTGAGGAAGAACTGAGGAATATATGGCAACATGTTGTTAGGAAAATCTGGAATGAAAATAAAGAACATGATAATTCTGGCAGCATGGAAGACAGTGATTGGAATATACGGGGAAATGATGATATTGAATATACTTCTGTTGCTGATGAAGCAGAAGTAGTTAAAGCACCAAAAAAGAGGAGCAGTTTAAAAGAAGAAGATATTGAATTGGAGAGTGATGATCCAGCCACATCTAAGAAGCCTCGTGTAGTGTGGTCAGTAGAACTGCACCAACAATTTGTCAGTGCTGTGAATCAACTTGGGCTTGATAGTAAGAATCCCCTGCTATATTTTTCTTGCTATAGCTTCTATTTTTTCTGCTCAATTACTAGACTTATTTAGATTACAATAAGCATAAAGCATACATATTTTGCTTTTGTTTATTTAAGCATTTATCACAATTTAATTTATAGATTGTTTCTTATCCTTGTTTTAGAGGCTGTGCCAAAGAGAATACTTGAATTGATGAATGTCCCTGGTTTGACTAGAGAAAATGTTGCCAGTCATTTGCAGGTTGGTTTTTAGTTTAAAATGTGAAGCAATAATTTTCCATTTTCCCCCAGAATTGTTCATATAATTAATTTTGAGTAGTTGGATGTGTAGCTGATCTCTTCAGTTACACTGTTTATTTTCTTGGTTTTTTTAATTTCCTTAATCTTTTATTGTGTTATATCTCCTTTGTTAACACGTGGGTTACTTTTTACTTGGTTCAAATGCCAGCATATTATTTTCTTCTGTCTTGATGTCAATTAACGTTGTATTTTTTGTTGTTGCAATTATAATCATTCTGAGCAGAAATTACCTTGGTATCTACTATAAACTTTAACTTCCACTGCTTGATACTCTTATGTGCATGATTAGTCTTTCTTACCATTGATGAGTGTTAAGGTATCTTTAATATCTTATTTTGGGCTTAGCCCATATGTTCTCTATTATAAATACAGCCCCTATGTGTATTTTCTACACAAGGGAGATTAATCTCAATCCCTATTTTCCCTATATTCAATAATGAGTATGCAAGACTAGGGTTAGCCTCAACTAATGTGTACTAGGGTTACCATGTCACGAAAAATGACTTCATGCCTTTCACTATTGTTATTTCCACTATAAATAATGTTAAGACTATTTACAATTATTACTCATAATTACAAAATATACAAAATATCCTATAATCTGAATTTAGGGAGAACAAATCAATCTATGAATTGCTTAGCTTATTCTTAGGAAATTATATCAAAATATTTAAGGAAACAAATTAATTCCTGATCGACATCGAACCCTCAAATCAAGGTTTTAAACTTACTTTTTTTGCTGTTCCAATTTTGATAGGGGAGGTTGATGAGGTTGCCTGTCGTGAATGAGGTCTTAATTTTGTTGTCCTTGAGACAACTTAAGCTGATGCAAAGGACTTTCAACAGTGTTGTCTGTTTTTGTTTTACTGTTGTGAATGAGAAATGTGAAGTTACTTAGAAATGAAACATTGAAAATGATTTTAGCTGAGTTGAAAATCTTGATATGGATTATTCAGCACAACAGACAATTTGTTATAAAAAATATATGTTTTGACTTGAATCAATGGAATGAAAGAATGAGTGTATTGATGAATGAGAAAGGGGAGGGAGACCAAGATTGACATGGGTAGGAGTGATAGCACTAATTTTGCAGCTATGCAGCTTTTTTAGTTTCTCTTTTTTAAAGTGACATGTACTTAGTTGATAGCATCGAAAGGTCAAGTATATGTAGAAATGAATCTTAATCATTTTTAAGTGATAAATGTCATTTAATGTAAGTTTACTGGTGTCAGAATTAAGAGTTTATGGCCACAGTCATTCTTTACTAATCTGAAAATATTGCAATAATCAGGTGAGGAATATTGCCTGTTAATATGCAAATATTTTATCTATTTTACTAAGGCAATAGATGTAGATAAATGCGCTTGGGTGTTGCTGCTCTCAAGTGTAATTAACATTGTCGTTTGAACTACAATATTCATTTACAGAAATTTAGACTTTACTTGAAGCGATTAAGTGGAGTGGCACAGCAACAGAATGGGATGCTAAATGGAGTTCCTGGGACTATAGAATCCAAGCTGAGCGCTACTGGAAGATTTGACATACAAGCTTTGGCTGCTGCTGGCCATGTTCCGCCTGAAACACTTGCAGCCCTTCATGCTGAGCTCTTAGGTCGCCCTGCAACTAACATAATGTCTACAGCAGACCAGGCTACATTGCTGCAAGCATCCATTGGGCTAAAACATTCCCATGCTGAACATGCTGTGGCGTATGGTCAGCCTTTTGTAAAGTGTCCTTCCAATATTGGCAAGGATTTTCCTCTCTCTTTCTTAACTGCAAACGACGTGTCGACAGGATATGGTGCATGGCCATCATCTAATAATACAATGGGTTCAGTGAGACCCAATAATAGCGTTGAAAGAGTGGGTACTCAGAATAACAACATACTGATGGATATATTAGATCACCAACAAAGGCAGCAACCCCAGCAAAAACAACAGCAGCACCACCAGCAACAGGAGCCTCTGATACATGATCAAAGTTGTTCAATCAATGTTCAACCATCTTGCTTGGTGGTTCCATCTCAATCCTGTGACACTCTCCAGGCAGTAAATAGTTCTGCATCTGTCCATCAGAATTGCAGTTTTGGCAGGAATGCCATTATTGATTATAGTTTATTGTCACAGAAATCAAATAATTTAGTTAGTGCAGCTCAATTTTCCGGTGGGGACACAAAAGCTCGATCTGTTCTTTATACACATACTACGCCCTCCACATGTTCCATGAGTTCCATCAATGGCAGTATTCGGCAGCTTCAAAACTCAAATTTGACATTTGGTGGTGCAAGACCTTTTCCTAGCCCTTTGCCCATGTCTGATAGACAAGATCCCTATGGTTTGAAATCAGGCGATTCATTTGATCAAGTATGCCTTAGGAATATTGGGTTTATTGGCAAAGGTACTTGCGTTCCAAATAGGTTTGTTCAAAATGAAATGGAATCACCTGTCAGTGATTTTAGTCAAATGAAAGTCAATGTAGATAGCACTGACAACACACTGAAGGAGGAGCCAAATTTTATAAATATACAAAAAGTGAGTCGCCCAATCGTAGAAAGATATCAATCTTGTGATCATTCAAGTGTGTTTACTGAATAGGTAAGTTGATGACTATTTGAGTCTTTTTATTAAGAATGTGAATATTAGTTTAAATCTAGATCCTCAATGATTTGACTATTATTTGTTATTGGAGCTTATTGTATGTATCATGTTATGTTTCTGCACAGTTTGCTTGCTAATTTAAACTTCTAAATTAGACTTCCTATAAAATAGTAGTTATCCGTATTTTTGAGTGTCCGGATATGTGCATTTATGTTGTCTTTGATATTTCTCGAACGGAGATATAATAAATAACTACTGCAGAAATGTGTTGGGAGTTTATTAAAGCCATAAGGAGGAAGCAATTACATTGCATATTTTTCTTCCAAAATAGGCTAATAATTAAATACCAACTGGGATGCTGTCCACTAAAAGGTCGAAGATATTGTAGCAACTAGCAGAAAGTTGAATGGACTTGCTCCTTTTCTCCTCCTCCCTTGTTGCTTCAGTCGTTGATATTCCTGGATTACGCATTTCCGTGCTATAAGTTCATATTTATGTTGGTTGTGAATGCTTGAATCTTGTTTGCAACAGGTTAGCGAGAGAAGACCTTTTCATACAGGTACAAAGTCAGTAATAATAATCCTTCATACTGAGTCAGTCTTCATTGGGCAATGAACCAAATAATCGTTTAAAAAGTTCTTTCCATGAAGGGGTACAGATTGCTTCTTCAGTCTTTTAGATGAGTATTGTAGCTAGCTTGTGTTCATTGGCACTACAATGGAGTCTAATGAAAGCTTGTTGTCTATAAAGAAAGCTGAACTACTATGACTTCTGAAAAACTGGAAGGTTTCTCGAAAGGCATATTCTCATCATGGTGCATTGTAAAGCCCAAGGAAGAGTGTCTATATAAATGTTTAGTCTTTACGGGTGTGTTGGTTTGTTTGTTTGTAGGTGCACATGTATCTAGGAACGTTCTATAATCTATGAACTAGTTGTTATATATACAACGTGTATATTGCAAAAGCTGTTGCAATTTGAGTGATATTTTCCCTCTTTTTCAGATGCAGTTTTTTAATGTTGGGTTGCTTTAGATTTTTCTTTTACAGGCCATGAATTTTGATCCATTTCTGTCCCCATACACCATCTATAAATAGAGCACTATACTCCTCTCTCAAACACACACTTCTATACTCATTCATTCTCTCTCGTTTTCTCCTCCTTTCTCTCTTATATCTTTTCTCTCATTTTGGGTTTATTTATTTACTCTTTTTTAATAATTATTTTGCTAGTTCTGAGATCCTTAGAAATTTTGACAAGTTCCTGTTGTATTTGGGGGGCTTGTGCAATACACTACGGATAAGTTCTTAAGGACAATGAATCTACACATCTCTGGAAGTCTTTTTGATTTGTGATTTTGTCAGCTACTACAACAATCTTAAAGACTTATGGCTGACAAAAACAACACACCTTCTACGAAGAATCCAAATATTGTTTTTGGAGCTCAAACAGTCTTTGCGAAACCTTTTCTAGATGTGTCAAAAATCGAGGTATTATCTGGACGGAACTTTTGGCGCTGACAAGAACGCGTGTCTACCCTTTTAGACATGTATGGAGTTGTTATTGCTTTCACATCCTCAAAATCCAACTCCAATATCCCTTCAAAACAAGTTTAAGACTGAATCCATGCAAACAAGGTATGTTGACACACTTAGTGCATTGTTTAATGACCTGATGGACATCCTTGGTGGAGAAGTGGAAGGAGATCCATGGAGAATGCTTAGAATGAGTGGAGATGTAGAGGAAATGGAGGAGTTGAAGCTTGCTCTTGGAAATGGAGGATTTGTGAAAATGAAGAGCAGAATTGGTGCTATGGTATGGAAGGTGGCTAGAGGAGATGAAAGAGAAGGATAGCCAAGTGTGCTCTCAAATAAGAGTAGAAGAAGTGGAGTGCTCTCAACAACTATGCTTCTACTTTGCAAAGTAACCCTTACATGTGCATAGGAAGCTATCATTTATAGTAGATTAGCTTCCTTAATGCAATTCAAATTAAGCACAAATGTAATGGAGATGTAGCTTGAAGAGCAAGTTGAATTCTTGGTCGTGTGATGTAGGAGATGAGGTATGATGGCGCCAAGTGGCATATCACACACTCCTTACCATTGTCACACTCTCTTTGCTTTGGTCATGCTTTGCTTGTTTATTTCCATATTTAGCACATTGCCAAGGATTCTCGACCAAGAAGGAAATTGGGCTCGGCCCAATTTTATGCACCATGTAATCACAAGTGTTCTAACTTATTTATTGAAAGCAAAGCCTAAACAATGACCCAATTTAAATCTAGACTACGTCTTCCATGCATCAACTCATATTTTGGAGATTTCTTTGGCCCATGTGAATAAAGTGAAAAGCCCATGATTGACTTGATCATCTTATGAGAGACCCATGCGGATCTTCTTCATCATGCTTCTAGTGATTGGGCCTCTAAGTGGGCTTGGGCTTGTTGATGCATTTAGGCCATGGATTGGGCCTAGAGCATGATTTGGGCCTAGGTGTTGGCCCAAGCTATAAGCCTTGTTGGGATCACATCATGACTTGTTCGATGTGTACTATTCATACATGAAGCGAAAGAAATTTGGAATTCGTTGATCCTCAAATATACTGCTGAAGATGTATTCAAACAAAGATTCATCATAGGAAACTACTATTGTTGGGAGATGATTGAAGATAAGGACATTAAGATCCAAATCAACGAATATCACAAGTTGCTTGAAGATATCAAAGCAGAGAACATAATCCTTCTTGATGAGTTTGTTTCAGAACTCATGATCGAGAAATTACCATCATCTTGGACTGACTATAAACAACAACTAAAACACAGACACAAGAAGATGTCGCTTCAAGAGCTCGTTACACACATCATAGTCGAATATACCAACAGGCAGGTATGTGCTACTACAAGGGCCAAAGCATTATCTACAAAAGCTAACATTGTAGAAGAAAAACCTGCTCCAAAAAGGTATGAGAATAAACCTGATCACAATAAGAAAAGTAATTTTCGAAATTTCCATCCCAAAGGATCTAACCCTACCTTTAAGAAAGAGGGAAATTGCTTCGTATGTGGGAAGCCTAGCCATCATGCACCTCAGTGCAGGCATAGAGCAAGAAACGACAATCCTCCTTGGGCAAATATAGCCCAAAGGAAAGATATTATAGTTGCGGTCGTTTCACAAGTAAATTTGATGACCAATGTGACTAAGTGGGTGGTAGACTCTGGTGCTACCAGGCACATTTGTGCAAACATTATGCTTTTACCTCCTATACTAGTGTAGGGGATGGAGAAGAACACGTCTATCTTGGTGACTCCAGGACAACTCCTGTCCTTGGGAAAGGAAAGGTTCTCCTGAAACTCACATCGGGGAAGACTTTGGCCTTAAGTGACGTGTTGCATGTGCCCTCTATTAGAGTTAATATAATATTTGTAGCACTACTGGGAAAAGTTGGGGTTAAAGTGTCATTTGAATATGACAAGATTGTAATGATAGAAAATAATGTTTTCATGGGGAAGGGATATTGTGATCAAGGTCTCTTTATACTTAATATTTCAGAAATTATTAATGAATCTTCTTCTACTTATATCGTTGACTCGTATGATATGTGTCATGTTAGATTATGACATGTGAATTCTTCGTATGTTATGAAATTGCAACGACTGAGATTAATTAATACGCATGATAAACAAAGTGGTAAATGTGATATATGTGTAGAATCTAAAATAACAAAGAAAACTTGTTATCCTGTAGAACGACAATCTGAATTGTTAGGGTTAATTCATTCTGATCTAGCCGACTTAAAATAGACTATGTCTAGAGGTGGTAAAAATTATTTTGTAACCTTTATAGATGATTACTCTAGATACACCAAAGTGTACTTAATCAAGCATAAAGATGAAGCTTTCAATGTGTTTTTAAAGTATAAGGCAGAAGTAGAAAATCAATTGAATAAGAAAATTAAAAGGATCAAATCAGATAGAGGTGGTGAATATGTTTTGTTTAATGAATATTGTGTTAGAGAAGGTATTATCCATGAAGTAACCCCACCATATTCACCTGAGTCTAATGGAGTAGTTGAGAGAAAGAATAGAACTCTTAAGGAAATGATGAATGTCATACTTATTAGTTCTAGTGCACCTGATAACCTTTGGGGAGAAGTCCTTCTTACTGCATATTTTTTACAAAATAGGATACCTCATAAGAAAACCGGTAACACACCTTATGAGTTGTGGAGAGGTTATCAACCTAATCTTAAATATCTAAGAGTGTGGGGGTGCCTAGCTAAGGTAATGTTACTCGATCCTAAAAAAAGAAAAATAGGCTCTAAAACCTCTGATTGTATGTTTTTAGGTTATGCTGAACATAGTGTTGCCTATAGGTTTCTTGTTCTTAAAAGTGATGTAATTGAACATAATACTATTGTGAAGACAAAAAATGTTGAGTTCTTTGAACATATATTTCCTTTAAAGGTTAGTGAGACACTTGAACAATCTATAGTAATAATAGTGATGCCATGTGTGAAGTTTTGAGAAGAAGTAAAAGACAAAGGAAGGGAACTTCTTTTGGAGATAACTTTTATACCTATCTAGTTGAAAATGATCCAATAAGCTTTCTAGAGGCTATTAGAGTTCTTGATGCAAAACAGTAGGATAAGGCTATTAGGACTGAGATTGAATCAATTCAGAAAAAATAATACTTAGGCCTTAGTAGATTTGCTTAAAGGAGCAAAACCCATTGGTTGTAAGTGGATATTTAAGAAAAAGTATCACCTAGATGGATCCATAGATAAGTATAAAGCAAGGTTAGTAGCAAAAGGTTTTACTCAAAAACCCAACATAGATTACTTTGACACCTTTTCCCCTATGACTAGGAAGATTTCCTTAATTCAAGTTTTGTTAGCCTTAGCAGCTACCCATAAGCTGGTGATACATCAAATGGATGTTAAAACTGATTTTCTAAATGGTGATTTAGAGGAGGAAATCTATATGACTCAACCTGAGGGGTGTGTTGTCCCTGGTCAAGAAAATAAGGTATGCAAGCTTTTAAAATCTTTGTATGGGTTAAAACAAGCACCTAAGCAGTGGCATGAAAAACTAGATAGTGTCTTACTATGTGATGGTTTCTTACTTAATGATGCTGATAAATGTGTGTATTTTAAATCTGAAAATGGTGAATGTGTCATTATATGTTTGTATGTGGATGACATGTTAATATTTGGTACATGCATTGATATAGTTTCTAGAACTAAATTGTTTCTAGGATCTAATTTTGAAATGAAAGACATGGGTGAAGCCAATGTGATTTTAGGTGTTAGAATCACAAGGAAGGGAGATAGTATATTACTATCCTAAGAACAATACATTGAGAAATTCCTTAGGAAGTTTGGATATTATGAGTTCAAACCAATGAGTACCCCTTATGATGGTAACTCTAAATTAATGAAAAATATAAGAGAATCGTTTTCTAAACCTCAGTATCCCCAGATAATTGGGAGCTTACTACACTTAATGAACTTTTCAAGACCTGGTATTGCTTATGTAGTAGGTAGACTAAGTAGGTACACTCAATGTCCTAATCAGGAACATTGGGATGCATTTGCAAGACTTATGAGAATGCCATTGAATATAGTGAATTTCTCGTTGTACTAGAAGGGTACAATGATGCTAATTGGATCTCTAATTCAGACGAGACAAAATCCACTAGTAGTTATGTATTCACACTTGGGGTGGTGCAATTACATGGAGATCAGCCAAGCAAACGATTATTGCAAGATCAGCAATGAAATTTGAGTTTGTTGCTCTCGAAATGGCTGGTAGTGAGGTTGAGTGGTTGAAAAACTTCTTAGTAAACATTCCTCTAGGAATGAAACCAACCCCATTTATGTCAATACATTGTGATTGCCAATCGGCAATAGCTATAGCTAAAAACAAGAACTACAATGGAAGAACAAACATATTCAATTGAGACATAATTTGGTTAAGGAGTTGCTAAAGAGTGGAATTATTTCCATTGATTATGTGAGGTCAGAACAAAATCTAGCAGATCCTCTAACTAAACAATTGGGAAGAAACATGATATTAGAAACATCAAGGGGAATGAGACTTAAGCCACTTGCAAACCAACAAGTGATGGCAACCCAACCTCTGTGATTGGAGATCCTATGATTAAGGTTCATATGGGTAAAAACAAGTCATTAGTTAGTTCTGATAGCACTAAATTGATTTTAAATCAATTATGTCCATTCCTATGGTGTGTGTGAAAGTGTTAGAAACTACATTTTTTAGAGGTTAAACTTTGTGATTAAAATTCTCTCTGGTGTAAGAATTTTAGTTTAAACAAAGTTTTAATGATTTTTATATCCCTTAGAGGTGGTATATGATTTGTAGCTTGTTCATATAGCTTGGTTATACCAGCTCTGATGCATTACATCCTATGTGAAACCTAGGATTTGCTTTTTTTTTCTTTTCTTTCTATCTCTTATCTTTTGCAATATGTGGGAGATTGTTATATATATATATATATATATATATATATATATATATATATATATATATATATATATATATATATATATATATATATATAACATGTATATTGCAAAAGTCGTTGCACAATTTGAGTGATATTTTCCCCTCTTTTTCAGATACAGTTTGTTAACATTGGGTTGTTTTAGATTTTTCTTTTACAGGCCACGAATTTTGACCCATTTATGCCTCATCCACCATCTATAAATAGAGCACTATACTCCTTCCTCAAACACACTTCTATACTCTCATTTATTCTATCTCGTTCTCTCCTCCTTTCTCTCTTATATTTCTTCTCTTATTCTGGGTTTATTTATTTACTCTTTTTTAAGAGTTATTTTGCTAGTTCTGAGATCCTCGAAAATTTTGAGAAGTTCCTGTTGTATTCTGGAAACATGCGCAATACATCGCGGATAAGTTCTTAAGAACAGTGAATCTACACGCTTTCAGAAGTCTTTTTGGTTCATGATTTTGTCAGCTACTACAACACTAATCTATAGGCAAATAAAATCTTTTGCTAACTTAAATTGTATGAATTGATGGCTTATTGCGAGCATAAATTTATCTAGGAATTCTTTTGCTTATGATGATAAATGCTCGGTGATTATCCTTTATGAAAGTAGTCGAAGTTTGTTCGGTGTATAGTCTACCCATACTAATGGTCTTCTTACCTACGTATGCTCATAGATATTAGTTGAGAACTTTAATATTTAGGGTAAAATGCAATGTTCACCCTTAGAAAGTTCCGTTGTATTTTCCATTCTTTATACTAATTAGCTTCATTCTTTACTAATTTAGTATTAGAATAACTAATTCTTAAAATAATATAATTTTTGGAGCTGTTTGATCAACCTCTAAGTATGGTGCCTATCCTATGTCTGGTAATCATGAATGGGCCAAGGCAAGAACTTTTTGGTTTCCGTAATTTCAAATTGTATTTTTATTAAATATGAAATATATTTTTGGATTTTTAAATTATTTAATACGAACATGTATTTTATACCATGTAATTTGGAATATATTTTAGGGAAAAATATGTTTTTAGTTCCTGTAGTTTCAGTGGATTTTGTAAATGGTCATTGCTCGAAACTTGATCACCGTTTGGTCTCTGTGCTTTCAAAACGTTTGTTTTTCGTCCCTAGTTTTGAACAGCGTTACAAACGTGCTTGTGTGCAAACGACATTCTGCATCAGTACCAGATCAGTTGACACCTGTGCTGACATATAATGGACACATGTCTCATTATTATTATTTTTTTTTAAATTTCGTTTTAGGTTAAGTGAAATGGGTGAAACGCTCATTTAGGGTAAATTTAGGGTAAATGTACATTTTTCTTTGGATTGTAAAATTTGCCGATGACCAAAGCTATAGCAATCGTCGACCACCAC
This sequence comes from Vigna unguiculata, assembly GCF_037176805.1. Taxonomy (NCBI): domain Eukaryota; kingdom Viridiplantae; phylum Streptophyta; class Magnoliopsida; order Fabales; family Fabaceae; genus Vigna; species Vigna unguiculata. The sequence continues at coordinate 7,167,961 of NC_140793.1, read as the reverse complement.
TGTGCAACGTAGCACTGACCATAAATCGCGACAGAGAGATTGATTGTGGTTGCAGCGAAAGGTGGTTTTACTTCTTTAGTAATAGTGTTCGAAGGATGTGAAAGGTTGGGGAAGACGACTTAATCTCGTGGTGTGATTTTCCGCTAAATACGAAGGTTTGATTTGATTCTTTTAGGTTTCAATTGGTTTATTGGTTTTTTCGTTTCATGCTTTGAAATCGTTGGTTGCATTTGGGATTTTCGTTTAGGGTGACGAAGTTAGGGTTTCTGATTTTGTAGAGAATGTCTTTCTGAGTTGCGTTTTTTCACATGGGAAAATTTGAGTCATTTAGGGGGAGGTTTTTGCATTACAACGGAGGGGAAGAACACATTTTCCATGGATTGGATCCTGATAGGTGGTCCTATTTCGAGGTGTTGTATATATTGAAGGAGGAGTTCAAATACGATGGGGCAATGAAGCTGTGGTAGAAGCTAAAGAGAGATCGAATGGATAGGAATTTAATGCCTTTTGTATCAGATAATGATGCACTACAATTGTGTGCTTGTGCAGAAAGAAAGAAAGAAAGAAAGAAAGAAGAGGTCTATATTTATGTAAAACATGTAGTGAGTACATCTAAACATATTGAGTTGATTGAATGGACACATAATGCAGGTGAGGGTAGACATGAAGAGGAGCCTGATGTGGTGGTGGCTAGTGCTGAATGTGGAGATGGTGGGAAGGGGAATGCAAGAGTTGAGATGAAGGATATTAAAAAAGATTATGTAGTTTGAAATGTATTTGTTGTATGTAACCTTGAGCATAAAATTAGGAAATATATTTTGGATTGGATAATATGTAATACAATTTTAAAGATTAGTTTTGATTATAAACTCATGAATAATTTAGTCTTAATCTATATCTATAGAGGTGTAGGAAAAAATTGTGGAGGTAGTAAAAAAAATATCTACTAGCACAATTAGACTCGATAAGCATTTTTTTTTTCTAAAGTTATCAATAAATAAAAGAACCAGATACATCTTATTATTTATTTATTTTGTTCAATTTGATTTCTATTAATAAAAGATTGTTTCTCAATTTTTAAATAATATCATCCTTTCAAAGTTCGACTATTATTATTTTTTAAATTTAAAAATGACGATGAAACAATTAGTTTTAAATAGTCGCTATATTTTGATAGTAAATTATCTTATTAAAATTATCAATAGTTACTTACAATTTTATCATTAATTTGGGAAAGTATTATTACATTTTTGTTTTGAATAATTGAATGATTTGATGGAATCTTTTATTGAAATTGAGATCATATAATAAATAAATAAATAAATGTCTAAGAAAAGTACCTAATATATTTTAAAAAATCGATAGGTTTTAGTTACTATCATTTTAATTTTTGTGTCGATTGTATTTTGACATGAAAATATAAATATGATCTTATGTGACATTTATTTATACAATATTTGTAAGACCCGCTTTTTTTTTGTGCCTTTTCTTTAAAGGGCTGTCCCATCTTGTGGGTCTAAGGGCAGGTCCAAAGGGGAGGATCAGACCTAATATGCCCCAAAACCTTAATTCTGTGCTTTTTCCGTAAAACAGAACCCTTGTGCCTCCTTGAGCAGCCGCACTCTCCGTTAGGGTTTGCCTTCTCGCCGCTTCCAAGTTCGCTCAAGCTGTTTCTACTCCACCTCCTAAGAGTGCTCCTCGTTCTGTTGAGTCTGTGCCTACCATCGAGGTCCCGTATTAACCCTTTCCAGGTAAGGGAAGCTAGACCTTACCATATCTTCGGTAGAATCTGTTTGTTTTGATGACTATATGATGTTGAGCGGCCTATGTGTGAAAATAATCGGTTGGAAATGCCTGTTGGACTGCGTGGGTGTGTGTGGGTTACTATCGCTCGAAAGAATAGTGGCGGACACTGGTTTTCTCGCCCAAGCGAGCATGCCTCGCCTAGGCGAGACTGACAGAGGCTCGCCCAAGTTTTCCTGCACAAAAGGTCGCCCAGGCGACCTGGCTTAGTTTTTGAGCGAGGTACAATCTCGCTGAGGCGAGAAGGGGCTCGCCTGAGCGAGATCCCGTAGAAGGCGTTGTCCCCTTGTCGCGCTCTCGCCTAGGCGAGATGGGATCCGCCTGAGCGAGAGGGTCCCCCTCACCTGAGCGAGCCCTGTTAGCTTGGGCGAGGTAGCGGGCAGATTTTTGATGTTTTTGGTTGAGTGATTCACTGATGTGTGGTTTGTTATCTGACCCAAATGCTTTACTAGAAGGGTTGCATGATAATGGCATGATTAATATGTTACATTTGAAATGAAAATCACATGTTAGTTGATCGGGTATGAATTGAAAAGCATGAGTTGTATGAACTGTTTATTTTACATGATATTTATGTTATGGGAAACTCTTGATTGGTGGGTGGAACATGTTTAAAGTATGAGTAGGGCATAATTCCATGACTCTTGTAGTGAGAGATCCTGGTGGCGCCTCATCGGTTGGACGTAATTCCATGGACCCTCTTAAGGGGAGTCCCTGGTGGTGCCTCGACAAAAGGACGTAATTCCACGGGGGGTCGTGGTGGTGCCTCAGGGCCAGGGCGTAATTCCACGAAGGCCACGTGGTGGTGCCTCCTGTAAGGGTATAATTCCGTGAAGGCCTCACGGTGACGCCTCAATGCTAGGACGTAATTCCACTGCCACGTGGTGGTGCCTCAGGTACATATCTGAATAGTCAAGTCTTAGGTTTGATATGGATGAGTACTTCACATGTGGGAGTTTGCTATGTATGTTTGAATGTTAATGGTATGTTGAGTGCATGATATGATGACTTCTTCGCTAGCTTACCCTTTTGCTTGCTTGTGTGTTATGTGTGGACTCTACCTTTGCGATGATCATCAACCTTGTTGATGGGAGCAGATGTGAGAAATCCATGCAGTGGTGATGGTAATAGGGATGCTGCAGCTTGACGCACTGGACAGGTGTTGGGCCCACTGTGGGGCCCATTACCGGCGGATTCTATTATTTATGTTTTCTTGTACGAACAAGACCTAGTATTCTTAATTGTGTTATGTTCAATATATTTCTGGTTGAGCCATGTAGGACCCCTTTTTCTTGTAATCCGGCTTTTTGACGTGTTATATACATTCCTATCCTAAACCCCGTACTCTCTGATTATTCAAGTATGTAATGTTTTATTAATTGAAGTTATTCAGTTTTTGGACGTTACAATATTTCGTTTCTAGCTACTTATATAACTATAAATGTAAGGAATATATTCTTTGATTCTTTTACATTTATTATTTTTTTATTTGTTAACATTTGTTAAAAGTTATAACAATTTTATTAAGTCACGTCAATAGTTGTATTTATTGAGAACTAAAAACAGAAAAAACAAAGAATTCCATACATTATTTATATGTAGACATTAACATGTCACTTTTGCTCGGTTGGTCAAGAAAACCTTGTTCGCCAAACTTGTAGTTTGTGTAGACATTGGTTTGGATTTTTTTGGATAAAATTTTAATGTACACAATCTGAAGAATAAAGGTATTTTACTCGTGGACAAATAACAATTTTGTGAAATTGTGGACTTTAAATGTTTCTAGTGCCTTGAAGACTTTACACATTAATTATAATTAGACATGATGAAATGGTTATTATTCTCTTATGTTTAGTGCTCGTTTTAATATTTGTTTTTTACTACAATTCGAGAGAGAAAATCTTTGTTAGAAACGTTAAACGCACATTAAATATTTTTCACCAAATATTGACCATGCCATGCTGAAGCATAAATAGGTTTTAGTTCTTATATAATATATAAATTTTGATTTTAGTCTCACTACAAAAAAATATTATTCTTCCTTTTCATAAAATTTTAAAATAACCCCTTTTTAGTCTTGATAAATTGTATAAACTTGATTGTACTTTATGTAAACTTATTTTTATTTTAATCTCTTCAAATTTTAAAATTCCTATTTTTATACAAAATTATTATTTTAAGACACATAGATAATAGTTATATTTCAAATTTTACAAGGATTTTAACTGTGTCACGTGTTGACGGTGTAACACAACATAATACATGACATTTGGAATGGTTACACAACCAAATATAAAAAGACAATGATTACCTAACAAATATTTTATAGATAAAAAAAAACTTTTTGTATAAAAATTAAAAACATTTTTAAAGTATATCTCTTGAAGTAGTGAATATATATGACTTTGATAAAAAAAAATTATATTTCCTGTTTGCGTTATTTTACTTTTTCATGTCTTTTAAAAAAACCAACTATCCTTCTAAATTTACTTCTTGTTTTCTTTTTTTACTTTTTAGAACGTATCTTTAGAAAATATAAGTAATCATTTAATACATATACTCACAATAAATATTGGTATGATAAAAACACAAAAACTTGTTTTTTTAATTGATTTTAAATTTAGTAAAAACTCACACTACAAAAAATTTTATTAAAGAACAACTAATTTAAAGATAAAAAATAATTACTCATTATAAATAATATTTTATAAATTAAAAATTATTAATATCTAAAATAATCTTCATTATTAATAAATATTTATGATTGATTTATGAAAAAAAAGTTTATATTAATCTCATAATTTAGAATCTCATTATAGAAGTGTCTTTACCAACTAATGTGTAAAAATCAATTTAAAATATGATTCACAATTCAATTAATTATAAATTTAATTTTTATTAATAATAACAACTATTTCAAATACTAATAATTTTTACTTTAAAAAATAATATCTAAGTTAGTCATTATACTAACTAATTATATTTTATCTTAAACTAATTTTGTTACTTAATAATTTTCTTAAAAAGTATAATTCTTTTGTTTTTTTAGACTGAAACAAATTATAAGTACAAGTTCCTCTTACTTTTAACACATTTTGGTACTTCTAACATCAAAAACCGAGTTAAGAAATTTAATATTTTATTTATCGACAACAATCACATTTATATTAGTATAATTACATATATCAGTAGTGTAACGTCCCATTTAATTTATAAACGCAATTATAGGAACGCCACACATAAGATAGCATAACAACGCAGTCCTGGGGTTCGCAACATCACCCTTACAACACTAGGCACACCACGATGCCAACAAAAGCAGAATAACTGTTTAACTAAAAGTTTACAATCTAATAGCCTCGAATACATGGGTCATAGCCCTAAAGAAAACATGACGGAAAGAAGTATAAGATCCATCCCAGATGGCTAAGCAACGGAATCGCCATTCCCTTGTTGACCACGAGAACCTTGCCCATCTGCTCCCATCAACCAAGTTGATGATCATCGCAAGGAAGAACAGCCACATACAACACAACCATGCAACAAAACGGGTAAGCTAGAGCCAACAACAAATTCATCATACAGTCAAATATATTTTCATCATCTCAAATCCATATAACAACCAAACATGTTATGACTCCTCATTCAATACACTACGACTCGACTCGACTCATTTGGATACGTATAACTTAGTCGGATTCAGCGGATGCTTGCACTTGTGGTGGATACCTCTGCTCAACCCTGAGCTGCTCACCCCCGAGCTATGTGTTACAAGTGTTACGATGAATCAAATTTCCCTCACCACAAGGTTAGCCCTTAATGAATTTCAAGCCTCCTGCTACTCTCACCACAGGAGTCAGTCCGCTCTAAGTGAGACTAACTGGCCCCTTAGAGTGTCAGGATGTAGTCCTTACCTTGAATCCTTACCTAGTCATACAGATGGGGCACCACCATGGACACCCACTAACAGGGGCCATGGAATTACGTCCCGACCACTGAAGCGTAGCCCCGGAGGTCTCACCTAGAGACCCCGAGGAATTACACGCTGACACGGACCAACATTCATAAAACAGCAGTAGGAGAACATCAATGTCGTGTTTACAATTCCATACCCATCCATGAGATTTATTCCTCATACACATCACATTTTGAATCCATACATTTGATCATCACCATCCCATGAGTCTAGGGTCTCATCTCACGTCAATATCGTGTTCCTTTGGTTCCAAACCACTCATTCATTTCACATGCCAAGATCATACCCAATTCACAAATCATGCCAAGCATACATAACATCCCATTATATACATATTTCTCATTATACCATTCATTCCCAAACCAATACTAACCATCCCGGAACAACCAAACATCCAAACAGCACACTGCCTCGCCCAGCCCCTCGCTCAGGGCTGAAGGGTCTCACTCAAGCGAGACGTGCTCACTCAAGCGAGTCCCTCTTCGCCTAGGCGAGGGCTCAAAAAGAGGGCAGGAGCACGCACGAGATCTCGCTTAGGCGAGATACCTCTCGCTTGGGCGAGTTGCCTGTTCGCTCAAAACGTCGAGCTGGTCGCCTGGGCGACCTTTCGCGCAAAAGTCCCAAGCGAGCTCCCGTTCATCTCGCTTAGGCGAGACTGACTCGCTTGGGCGAGATTAACAGGTCTCGCTACTGTTCTTCGCTGTACTCAACACAGTTCATGTCCAAACAACAACCCAAATCATGCCATACACTCACAGTCGCACATACACTCGAAAAATTACATAATACCATCAAAACTAACAACATTGCATCAGACAGTAGGGTTCTAGCTTCCCTTACTTAGGAATAGCTAGCAAAACGACCCGACGCGCCCTTTATACCGAACACACGAGCACAGCAACTCAAGGAGCGAACGTAAGAGCTGAAAAAATGGCTGAACAGAAGCACGATATGGTCACTAGGAACCTTAGCTGGGAAAAGAACGAAATGAGCAATAGAAACAAGTATAGGCTTGCCACAACACTTACATGGAGTAGGAAAACAACTTCGAACTAGCTCGAAGACGGCAGAACCCTAACCCTAGCAGAGCGTCTCGTGAGAGCAAGGGGGGTGACGGCTGGTTCTTTTCTGAAAGTGAATGAAAAATGTGGAATTAGGGCAACACGAAGGGTTCTTATATCATGGGCCAGCCTTTTAGTAGAGATGTCAAAATGGGTTTCAACCCGTGAGCCAACCCGGCTCACCACGGGTTCGAGCCGGGTTGGGTTGATAAAAATTCAACTTTTTCAAAAGTGGGTTGAACTCAACCCGGCTCATTTAATCCACGGGTTAAACAAGTTCGAGACGGGTTGAAGGTGGGTTGGCTCACTTAACCCACCAACATTTTTTACAATTTTTTTTTAATTTTTTTTAATTTTTTTAATAATTATTTACTACTCCTATTATATTTGTTCACAATTTCATATTTTTAAATGCTAAAATGTTGCTTAATTATATTTGAATAGTTTGAATGTTTAATTAATTTGATTGTCAAGTTATATATATATATATATGTTGATACTTTAATCTTTAACTATAATCTTTATAGTAAATTACTCAAGTAACCGTCTTATAATTTTTTTTTCTAAACTAGCATGAAAAAAATGTATAATTTTTTTATTTATATTTTGTTGAATAGCATGACAAAAAATTTGTAATATTAGTCATGCTTTCTTAGACTAATGGATACTTTCTTGGAAATAATTCTTCATATATTGGTGGTGAGCATGATCAAAACATTGGTTCTTGATTTTACTATGATTGTCATCTCATGGGTTACTTAAAAATTTATTTAAATATTTGAATACTAAAAAAATAAATAAATATTTTTTTTAGGTGGGTTGGTGAGCCAACCCACTTAACCCACCAACCCGTGGTGGGTTGAGTCGGGTTACAAAATTTCTGGCTCATCAAAAAGTGAGCCGGGTTGAGTACATTCATTTTCAACCCGGCTCGTGGTGAGCCAACCCGTGTGAGCCGGGTTGGCTCACTTTGACATGTCTACCTTTTAGGCCCACTGCTGCAGGACAATCCTAAAGATTAAGATGACAGAAATAAAATGGGTCTTACAAGTAATTGTATAAATATCTTACCCTAAAATTAAGATTTCAATTCAATTTTCGCTCCTCTTAGTACACCTAATTATTATTTGTTTATATCTTTTTTGTGTTTCACATGATCCAAATGAGCACGTGTCCTCTTTATACATAAAATTTCCCTTTTCAAACTACTTAACAACTCTTCATTCAAAAAATAAAAATGTGTTTAACACATTTTACATGAGCAAGAACTTTTCTCTAAATACATTTCATTTTTTTTGTTCTTTTCATATCTTGCTAATATAACAATGAACTTTTTAATATATATATATATATATATATATATATATATATATATATATATATATATATATGAGAAAATAGGTTTGAATGGATCGATCTGCTATTCTTCTCAAGATTTGATGAGTCGGATTGAAATTTTTAATCTTCATTTTAGTACTCTAGTTATGTTTTTAATAAAAATAAAAATAAAAATTAATTTAAAAAACTAAGTTTTGCATATTATATTATTTTAAGATGTAAATATACATTAATATTATAATTTAAGTTAACCACACTATCAAATTAATTTAAAATCATTAATTATAATATAATAATTTAAACTGTAAAAATAAAAATAATAATATATTAATTAATCAATTAAAAAATAATAATAAAAACTTGTGGATCAGTCTTTATCTACCTTTGAAGAAACAAGTTAAAAAATTTTATCTTATTTTCTTATAACTTAATAATTTTTTGATAAGCTGAGTCAAAATTTTACCACATATATATTATAATATAATTTTTCTTTCTTTTATAAAGCATAAAGATAAAAAATAAATTAAAATAAATTCTTTATTGAAGTTTGATGTCAACTTTTGCCTAAAATAAACTTTAAAGTCAACTTAATAATGAATATAATAAATGCTTGTCATTACAGGCTAAGAGCATGTTTGGTAATGATTATTTTGCTTTACTTTTAAACAACCAAAATATAATTTTTTTCCTTCTATTTAATTTCTCAAATTTTTATATATAATTTTATATTTTTATAATTTTATAAAAGTTATAAGATTATTAAATTATAAGAGTATATTATTATAAAATTACATGTAACTAAAACTAAGATAGTAAAATAACATTCACATCATCTACGTAAAAATATATAACAAAAACTCAATTAAAAAATATAATTTTTTAATATTTAATGTATCTTAAAAATTTAATAGAAACCCATTTAAAAGTCTCTAAATTTATCATAACTTAAAACATAGTTAAGAAAATAAAATTATCAACCAATGACAAGTTATTATATTATTATAAAAGAGAAAAGAAAACTCTTAAATCATGTTAATTAAAACACTCTAAAAATAATTTAAATAATTTAATAACTAATTCTATATATGTTTAATGAAAATAAATTTTAATATATAAATAGAAAATAATTTATAAATAGATTATAATATTCATTTTTTATTTCATTAGAGTTTTATCTATATAAACTTAGTAGATTTTCTAAACCATCTCTACATTTATAGAAGAATCAATACATAGATAAGGTTTAATTATGCCTTTGCTTCCCATTTTGGAGTCAAAATCAAATTTTTAAAACTTTCAAATTGGTCCCTTTTTTGTTAAAACGTCTCACGTTTGCCCTTTCCGTTAAGTCAAGGTTGACGCTGTTAGAGGGAGTGCCACGTGTCAGTTCCTCGATTTTTTGAATTTTTTATTATTATTTTTTTGAATTTTTTTATTATTTTTTTTAAAAATCAAAAAATTGCCACGTGTCAAGCTGTCATCATGCCACGTGGCAGTGACAGAGTGAAGTGGCAGTGACAGTGACACATGTCAGTATTACGCCACGTGTCATTTTCTTGGTCTCAAATTGGTTCCTTTATTTTAATTTGTCTCAATTTAGTCCAAATTTTTGTAAAAATTAGCAATTTTGTGCCTCTTCAAATTGAAATAAAAATTAATTTTATATAAATGTTATACAAATATTTTTATTAAATTTGATTTTTTTATTCAAATTGATATTTTTATTATATATTTTTAACTTAGCTAAGTTTATTTAAAATTATGTTTCACATTCAACTTTACTTAAAATTGTTTTCAAATTTTAAATTTATGTGTGTTTCATTGTTACATGAACTAGTTAATTTATGAATTTTTTTCTATTAACATTATTTTCTATTAACAACTTTTAAACCATTTTAAATAAAGTTCAATGTAAAATATTAATTAAATGAACTTAATTTGGTTAAAAATATTTACTTGAAATATCAATTTTGATGGAAATATTTGTGTACATTTATATAGAAATTAAATTTGATTTCAATTTAGAGAGGGACAAAATTGCTAATTTTTACAAAAAATGTGACTAAATTGAGACAAATTAAAATAAAGGGACCAAATTGAGACTAAGGAAATGACACGTGGTGTAATACTGACACGTGTCACTATCACTGTCACATCACTCTGTTACTGCCACATGGCACGATGACAGCTTGACACGTGGCAATTTTTTGATTTTTTTAAAAAATTCAAAAAAAAATTAAAAATCAAAAAAATCAAAAATCAAAAATAAAAAAATTCAAAAAATTGAGGAACTGACACGTGGCACTCCCTCTAATGGTGTCAACCTTGACTTAACGGAAAGGGCAAACGTGAGACGTTTTAACAAAAAAGGGGACCAATTTGAGACTTTCAAAAAATTTAGGTATCATTTTGAGATTTTGACTCCAAAATGGGGACCAAAGGCATAATTAAACCTATAGATAATGTAATTAGAATTCATATTTGAGGAGGTAATAAGGGAAGGATAAAGTGATGATAAAGTCGCTCAAATACTCTGGTGAAATTATGTATCTTATATTTCTAAAATTTGTTGTACATGATATTGTTGGGTTTGCAATAGTAACAAAAAACATAATAACGAGATTGAAATAAATACTTTATTATTCACTAGAAGTTCTATACATAAACAATGTTTACGAGATACAATGTATTTTCTATACACATAAAGTTTGTATATATACGGATGGTAATATGGGCTTGGTCAACGAGTCGACCCGTAGGCCTCTCAAAAAATTGAGGGACGAGTCAAGATATTGAACTCATTGACCTATAGAAGTTCGACCCGCGAAAGCCAACAACCTGCATCGACCGGTTCTCTGCATAAAAAAAACTTACATTTATGTATATTGATTACTTTCCTTCTGAACTTTGGTATGAACGTTCCAAATTTTTGTATGACTTAAAAAAATAAGTATTATTTATTTTTGAATGTGCTAAAATTTGAAGAATACATCGTGTATGTCAAAGTACGAATATGAACATGATGAAAATGTTGAATAATCAATTTATCATCTAACTTCCAAAATCTTTGCTTAATTTTGATCCACACTATTCAAAATTATTAATTTTTACATGTTCATGATTAAGAGCATGCCCTAAAAAATAAATAGAACAATGAAAAACAAACCATTGATCACACAGGTGGATCTTAGAGCATTGCAAGGAAATGGGATGAAACGATGACAATACTACACATCTTGTGAAATTTATGTTTTAATTTCTCACTTTATGTGTCATATACTTTTTCTTCAATTTTATAGGAAAAAAAACTATGGCCACAAGGTTTGTAGAGGAGAGGTATGGATAGCTGCACATAAACATGCTAATGGAGTATTTGTGAATGATGAATCAAGGAAAATTATTGTAAGTTCAATCCTAATAAAGTCTATAATTTCCCACCATACTTCATGTTATTTTATGTATGGTGTTTCATAAACCCCAAAAAGTAATAGAAGTTTTACAAACCCCCCAAAATAACAAGGTTTTACTTAGGGTGGCAAAATAGATTGGCCTTGTGGGCTAGCTCATCAGAATGAGGTGGGCCGAGTTAGAAATAAATTTATGGTAAATTAAATCATTAACAGTTACAAATTAAGTTACATTTATTATTTATAATAGAATAATTTAACATGTAAATGCAATAATTATTTTAATTTTTCAATTAAAAATATTAATTAATCAATTAAAATCTTATAAAATATTTATATGATTAAATATGTTTATAATATTTATTTATAAGTGTACATATAAATAAATTTAAAAAAAAATGGCTCGACAGCTCGTCCTATAGTATAATGGGTTGCAATTTTTTTCCTATTTTTGGTGACTAGTCAGTTGGGTCCCACTTGTTTTTGGTGGATCAAGGGTGGACTAGGCCAAAATGGACCCATTTTGTCACTCCTAGATTTTTACAAACCCTTGGAAATAATAGGGGTTTCATAAAACCCCCAAAGTAGCATAGGTCTTACAAAACCCTAAAAGTAATATAGGTTTCACAAACCCCCATAAGTAAACAAAAGTAACCGATGCTTTACAAATCCTAGGGAAATATTAGAGATTTTAGAAATTGGAGGCAAGTTTCACTATTCCAAGGGTTACTAAAAACCTCAATTAATCTGTTAGCGAAGTTGGTTATATTAGCATGAGTTAAAATCTCGAAAACATCAAATATAACCACGTTGATTTAATTAACATGTGATTGTGTTGTATATTATGATTTCCACACACTAATATATTAGTATAAATTAGTCGTTAATTAAAGTAAATTATAACAATTTTACAATTATATCATAATAATTTAAAAAATAGTTTAGTTTTTAAAATAACTTATGCTTTCAAAAGTCGAGAACTTTGTGAACATGTTAGGAGTTTAGGTTTGGTTCCTTGCACATCTAAAGTGTTTGACTTCAATACTCTTTCGTATAGACCATCTTCAAGTTTTCCTTACTTATGCATAATTACAAAATAAGGTTAATCATTTTTTTTTAGTTTTGATCATATGTTTCTAAATGAATTATGTATCTTTCTCATCATCATGTAGGTCATTCTGCTGTTTCGATAAAGAGGGAGTTTAATGATAAAAAATCTAGTCCAACTTGCTGAATTTAAGTTATGGGAATGATTTTCAATTTGTTATTACTAATGTTCCACTTGACTTTGTGATTCTTTGAGAACGATGATGTTGTGTTGCTTATAGATGCATATAATATGTGTTAGAGAAATTTTGTCTTTGTATACACAATTAAAAATGTTGAAAGGGGGAGCTACTTCAACTCATATGAAGATGGTTTTGATGATGTCCAAGGCTACACTTCATGTGCATTACCGGTTTAGAATTGGTCCTGTTTTAGTTAGGTTGTGCATTAGGCTATTTGTATGAAATTATCAGATGTAAATCAAGCTTGCATTAAGTTGTAATTAACCATCACACTCTTGCTTGTGTAATCATGAATTGATTAGTTGTTTAACTAATGGATTAGCTGTGAGTACTGCACTAAGGCAGTGAAAATACACTCACGATAATCAATTAGGTAAATTCCTAATCCATTAATGACAACATAGAACTCTGTATAAAAGCTGTTTTCTGAAATCTGTTTCCGTCTAGAAAAAATTACAAATCATTGAAAAACATTATGAGAAACAGCCATCTGAGATTCACAAAGTTCTTAAGCATTCTTGAAGATCATTCAAGTGAAGATTCAAGGAGATTGATAGTTGATTCTACTTTGATGGGTCTAGCTTGAATCTAGGAGCAAATTGACAAATTTGCACAACAATAGGTGTATTCGTTTCTTGATTCTTTTTTATTGTATTTCTGATTACAGTTGCTTCATTGTGTGAAGTGTAGGCCTAGGTACAATTGCATGGATGCATTGCTCCTAGGGGGAGTTCTTGATTGGTATATCAAGTTCTTTGGTTTTTAGGTTCTAGAATTATATAGATGTTCTTGTAATTCTTGGATCCTAATTGTATTAGTGGAATCCTCCTAAGTGGGTTTACTTAGAAGAAGACTGGACGTAGATTCATCTTGAATCGAACCAGTATAAACTGTTGTGTCTTGATTTATCTCTTCTCTTACAATCTTTCTTAATTGCATTAAACAGTCCATTAACACAGAACTGCGAAATTGATTAATTGGGTTATAAGACTTAAAGATTCTTTCAAGATTCCACTTAACCAAGTGAAAGACTCATTAATCAATTATGGTCCCTTTCTTGGTTGAGCTATTAGACAAATCTGTTTTTAACAATTGGTATCAGAGCCTGGTTCATCGCACGATAATCGATTAGAAAGATCCTGATATGTCTAATACATCTCAAACCTTTGCTGAAGGGGCATCCATCAACAGGCCACCTTTGTTTGCTGGTGAAAACTATCCTTTTTGGAAAATTAGAATGAAATTTTTTCTTGAATCAGTGGACAAAGGGGTATGGGATGCTGTGGTGAATGGACCTTTTGAACCAATTAAGATAGTGGAAGGAAAAATTGTTCTTAAAGAGTTCTCACAGTGGACTCTTGATGAAAATAAGAGGGCACACTATGATGTTAGAGCCAAAAATATTATATCTTCTGCACTAACTTTGGATGAATTTTACAGGATATTTGTGTGTGAATCAACCAAAGAAATGTGGGATGTCTTGGAAGTAACCCACGAGGGCACAAATGAAGTTAAAAGGGCAAGGAAGAACACTCTCATTCAAGAGTATGAGATGTTCAGGATGAAGTCTGGAGAAAGCATTTGTGATGCGCAGAAAAGATTTACACATATAGTAAACACCTCCTAGGTCTTGGCAAGACTTTTGACAAAGAGGAACTCAATATCAAATTTTTGAAGAGCTTAAATAAGACATGGCAGCCCAAAGTCACTGCAATTTCAGAATCCAGAGATCTCACTAACATGAACATAGCCACACTCTTTGGGAAACTAAGGGAACATGAACTAGAGCTTAGAAGACTAAAGGAAGAAGAGGATGGAGAAAAGAGGCACACAATAGCCTTGAAGAGTGTTGTAAAATCTGCAGCAAAACAGAAGAAAGCAGAATCTGCAGATGACTCTAATGATGATTATAACTTTGACAGTGAAGCTTTGAGACTAATGGTAAAGGGGTTCTCAAAATTTCTAAAATACAAGAACAAAACTAACAGTAATTCTGCAGAAATTAAAAGATCCTTTAGGAAGCAAGAAAAACATGTTCCAACCTGCTATGAGTGTGAAAAATGGGACACATCAAACCTGAATGCCCTGTCCTCAAGCTGAAGCAAAAACTAGAAGAGAAAGGTGAGACAGACAAGCACAAGAAGAAAAGGAAAGCTTACAATAGTGACTCCAGCTCATCCAGTGAATCTGATGGAAGCATTGAGGAAGAGACCAACCTCTGTCTTATGGCTGGAACAGGCTCTTCTAAGAGCAGTGTGAGTAGTTTCAACTCCAATGATGATGAAAATAACTACCATGAATTACTTTATGCTTTTAATGAATTGCATAAGGAAGCCACAAAATTGCAAAAGTCAAATAATAAGCGTAGAGGAGAAATTAAATGGCTTGAAGGTAGAGTAAAGCAACTAGAAGAGGAAAATGAAAATCTGATAACAAGTCTTGAAAAACTAAAGAAATCTAAGAAACACTCTAGGTCCAAAGATGACACAAGCTCTCCCCAATGTGAAAAATGCCCAGGACAACTAGAAAAGATAGATTACCTAATGAAAACTCTCTCAAAATTCACTTTGGGAAGATCAAACCTTGATGCAGTGTTAGGATCTTAAAGGAGTGTGCTTAATAAAGAGGGAATAGGTTACAGTGGCAAATCTAATCCATTAGGCACCAAAAATTTTCTAAATGTGAGTAAACCAACATCTGTCATTTGCTCCTACTGTTCTGAACTTGGTCATGCATCAAATTCCTGCTATTTTAAAAATTGTAGGGTTCCTAAAGGAGAGTACAAATGGGTACCTAAAGGAACACCTCAAACCACTAACATGAAAGGACCCAAGTTCAATTGGGTACCTGCATCTTCTCTTTAATCTTTGTTTCAGGTGTGTCTTGATGCAAGGAAAACAATGTAGCTTCTATATAATGGATGCTCAAGACACATGAAAGGAGATGTGAAGAACTTCTACAGGATATCTTACAAAGCCAATTAATGGTCATGTTACAAGAGGTGATAATAACAAAGGTCAAATATTAGGCATTGCCAAGGACATATTTTGGCCATCATCAAAATGGGGGAGATTGTTCAAAGGGGGAGCTACTTCAACTCATATGAAGATGGTTTTGATAATGTCCAATGCTACACTTCATGTGCATTACCGGTTTAGAATTAGTCCTATTTTAGTTAGGTTGTGCATTAGGCTGTTTGTATGAAATTATCAGATGTAAATCAAGCCTGCATTAAGTTGTAATTAACCATCACACTCTTGCTTATGCAATCATGAATTGATTAGTTGTTTAACTAATGGATTAGCTGTGAGTACTGCACTAAGGCAGTGAAAATACACTCACGATAATCAATTAGGTAAATTCCTAATCCATTAATGACAACAGAGAACTCTGTATAAAAGCTGTTTTCTGAAATTTGTTTCCGTCTAGAAAAAATTACAAATCGATGAAAAACATTTTGAGAAACAATCCTCTGAGATTCACAAAGTTCTTAAGCATTCTTGAAGATCATTCAAGTGAAGATTCAAGGAGATTAATGGTTGATTCTACCTTGATGGGTCTAGCTTGAATCTATGAGCAAATTGACAAATTTGCACAACAATAGGTGTATTCGTTTCTTGATTCTTTTTTATTGTATTTTTTATTACAGTTGCTTCATTGTGTGAAGTGTAGGCCTAGGTGCAATTGCATGGATGCATTGCTCCTAGAGGGAGTTCTTGATTGGTATATCAAGTTCTTTGGTTTTTAGGTTCTAGAATTATATAGATGTTCTTGTAATTCTTGGATCCTAATTGTATTAGTGGAATCCTCCTAAGTGGGTTTACTTAGGAGAAGACTGGACGTAGATTCATCTTGAATCGAACCAGTATAAACTATTGTGTCTTGATTTATCTCTTCTTTTACAATCTTTCTTAATTGCATTAAACAGTCCATTAACACAGAACTGCGAAATTGATTAATTGGGTTATAAGACTTAAAGATTCTTTCAAGATTCCACTTAACCAAGTGAAAGACTCATTAATCAATTCTGATCCCTTTCTTGGTTGAGCTATTAGACAGATATGTTTTTAACAAAAAAGTGAGTTCCAAAACAAAAAGAGTTATTTAGACTATTTTGAATAATTTTGTGTTTTAAGATAGGTATATACATTGATATCCGAAGTCAATAAAATATAGGCAATGATGAACTTTTTTTGCACAAAATTATCAAGAAGAATTGCCTCATGATTTTACTATACTTTTTGCTTCACTGATAATATTTAAATTTTGATTAAATTAATATATATTTTATATTGTTATTTGGAATATTATTAATTATCATTATTTTTTATATGATAGGTATCTCTTATCTAAGAAGTGTTCCAAGCTAAAAAACATATAATCAAAATCAAACACCAATAGAAGAATGTTATTTAATTTTTCACTATGTCTAATTTTAGGGCCGAGAACAAATGACATTGTAATTATTCACTAGTTTTAAGGTTTACACTTTGTCGTTTACATTATTTGTATTAAATTTGTAGACTATGTTATTTGATCCTTTTATGAATGTTACTTGCAAACTATATATACCAAAAATTTAAAATCTTTCCCTTCTATAATTTTTCTGTACCACGCCTAGCCGGTTCCGCTGGCATACCAACACATATCATACTTGACCGACAACTCCCATCGGACAAGGCTGGGGGACTGGTGTACCACACCTAACCGAACTCAATCAAATAAGTAAAAAATACATCAAGGCAGCCAAGTATTCAGCCTAGGCCGAGTAAGTCTAACTTATACCGGACCTGGTCAATTTAACCGTCTAAATGATAAACCTCACGAACATGCCAGAGACAACCCAAGTACACGACCTGGGCCGCCATGGTCTCGAATTTAAATGAAGAAAGGCTAATAACAACAAAATGGCCAACACGGATAGTACACGGCCAAGGACGACATCTGACAAGCCAGGAAATAAACGGATCAGACCGCCCTCAAAGACTTAGTAAAATGGAGGTCCCCGCGTTCGATGGACCTTGGGGGCCTGGGTTAGGGCCCAGTCCCACTCATAACCCAGGCTAGGGCCCAAACCAAGGCCCGACCCATTGGGTAAACGAACACCATTAATGCTCTATAAATACACATGGACCCCACGAATTAAAGGTACACATTCATTAATCACCAATTTGACTTTCTGAGAGCTTTGACTTACTTGAGCTTCGGAGACTCTTCTGCAGGTAACCCCTCCTGGGTTCAAGCTGACATGTATCAATCGGGGAGAGACCAACTGAAGAGATAGCGGATTACATGGTAAGGTGACACTTGTGCCTAACACATCTTATTTGTTCTCTGCAGGAACAATTGGCGCCCACCGTGGGGCACGAGACGAACACCTTCAGTACCCGTTTTTCTCTGAAGATGGTTTCCACCCGTAGCAAGGCTGGAGTGAACAAGCAAGCGGATGCTGGTCCCTCTGGACCTCCTGGCATCACCCCTGATCTGGCCGCCATCCTAGACGGCCAAGCAAAGATGCAACAAGAACTCGCGGATTTGAAGAAACGCAACGCTGATGAAATGGAGGCATTGAGGCAAGAGAACTCTCGCCTGAGGCGAAGGATCGAGGCTGACCCCAATCTGAAGGGAAAAGCCAAAGAAACTTCTGAAGCTGTGAAGTCTCTGGACTTCCAACCCACAGAGGAAGAAAGTGAATACAACCCCACCCATCACACCTTCACCACCACCCTAAAAACACCCGTTACCTCTACCCATCCCCATCACTTCCCATCTGGTCAATCGGGGCTTACCGCACCCCCAACCCCCTCCGCTACCCTCCCTACCACCCAGATCCCCTACAACATACCCACCACCCTACACACCACACATATTCCACCATACAACCCACAATATCTTCCGACAACCCACATCCCCCCTCACAATCTAACCTCCACCTTCCCCGCTATGATCAACCATCCCATCCCACCCCACCTGCTCCCCCCACCAGCCCAAGCGCCGTCACCCCTTCACTGACTTTATCGCCAACACTCCACTTCCAGCCCAATGGGAACCTTTCACCCTGGATCGCTATACTGGCGAAACGGACCTTGACGAACACCTTAAGGTCTACATCACCCATGTCGCCTTATACACATCCCAAGACGCATTCTTTTGCAAAGCTTTCCCCACCACCCTCAAAGGCCCTGCCTTAGAATGGTTCACAACCCTTCCGCCTTACTCCATCGACAGTTTCGACGTCCTCTCCCACATGTTCTCCACCCATTTTGCCGGCAGCCGCCCACATCAAACTACCACCATATTCCTCCTAGGCATCAGACAGGAACAAAACGAACTACTCAGAGCGTTCATAGATCGCTTCAGCAAGGCAGCCCTTCGTACACCACACCTCAATCAGGAGATGATCCTATAGTGCATGGCCCTTACCCTACAACCCGGCCCCTTCGCCAACAACGTCTATCTCCACCCACCTGCCTCCATGCACGAGCTCAAGTTGCGTGCAGCTGACTATGTCCGCATGGAGGAAATGCAAACCCTACACACCAAATTCTACAACGACTATGCAGCCACCCCCGCCAACCCCACCCCACATCCTAACCCACGCCCTAATACCCGCTCACGCGAACCCCGCCAACCTCGCTTCATCAGATACGCCCCCCTTACCGTAACCCGCTCCCGCATCCTCGACGAAGCCCTTCAAGCTGATCTAATCCCCCCTCCACGCAAGACAACTACCCACAATCACCAAAACATGGCCCTACATCTCGACCTTCTACCGGAACTCAGAGAAAAAGCCCAGATACGCAATTTAGCTGCCAAACGACGAGCTGCCAGGAGATATAATGCAAATCTACGTCCACGATCATTCATCATCGGGGACCTAGTATGGAGAATGGCTAGCAGTGCTAGAAAGAAGGATGGCAAGTTCTCCGCCAATTGGGACGACCCATACCGCATACGCGAAGATGCAAGAGGAGGAGCATATCGCCTAGAACAATTATCGGGGGAAGAGATTCCGAAAACTTGGAATGTATCCCACCTCAAGTTCTACTTCAGCTGAATGTGTATTGTAATCGAACCAATACTTGTAACCCTGGGTGTACTCTTTTTCCTCACCTGGTCTTTTTTCCTAATGAGGGTTTTGGCCAGGGAGGTTTTAATAAGGCACCCCTATTCAATAAATAAAAAGAAGGGTTCCCAACTATACGACTTTCCATGTGTTTTCCTTTGCATTCATTTAAGTTCCCCACCCTTACCCCAAGTAAGCGTCCTGGGTCGAACACCCTTATCTTCTGCTTAATTCGTTTAAGTTCCCCACCCTTACCCCAAGTAAGCGGCCTGGGTCGAAAACCCTTATCTTGTGCTTAATTCGTTTAAGTTCCCCACCCTTACCCCAAGTAAGCGGCCTGGGTCGAACACCCTTATCTTGTGCTTAATTCGTTTAATTTTCCCACCCTTACCCCAAGTAAGCGGCCTGGATCGAACACCCTTATCTTGTGCTTAATTCGTTTAAGTTCCCCACCCTTACCCCAAGTAAGCGGCCTGGGTCGAACACCCTTATCTTGTGCTGAATTCGTTTAAGTTCCCCACCCTTACCCCAAGTAAGCGGCCTGGGTCGAACACCCTTATCTTGTGCTGAATTCGTTTAAGTTCCCCACCCTTACCCCAAGTAAGCGGCCTGGGTCGAACACCCTTATCTTGTGCTAATTTCGTTTAAGTTCCCCACCCTTACCCCAAGTAAGCGGCCTGGGTCGAACACCCTTATCTTGTGCTTAATTCGTTTAAGTTCCCCACCCTTACCCCAAGTAAGTGGCCTGGGTCGAACACCCTTATCTTACAACTTATCGCGACACGCATACACCACATATAAACAAAACACAACATACATAATAACATGCAGAACCTTAATCGCATTTAAACATAAGTGCAATGTACCAATGTAGCTAAATGTACCAAATATTACAGACAAGCTCAAATAATATTCTTGAATCAATTAAGACAGAAATCCTAGTCTGTGGGGACAGGTGCATCCTCGGCATCGCCCGCCTTCTTCTCCTCCGCCGCCTTCTCCTGCACCTCCTCATTCCCACTGTCCTCATCCGCCTGGACCAACTTCCCGTCAATAACATCCTTATTCACATCAAACCTCGAATCCGTTACGTCCACATCCTGGTGGAAAAAAGCCGCTTGCCGCAATCCCTTCTCAAAACCATTGATGTGCTCCTGTATGATGTTGTTCTTCAGATCATCAAGCTCACCAACAGCTCCATCATACTTGTCCTTCAAGTCATCGTAGTCCTCTTCCAATTCCCCTATCCGTTTATTCAACTTTTCCTCATAATCAAAGCAACGAACCCTCCATGTTGCCAACCTTTTGCTTTCAGCTTCCCAACTTTCCTTTGCCTTCTCCAACGCAGCCTTTTCCTCCTCCAGCTTATCCACCTTCCCCTACAACTCCTCCACCTTTTCCCGGCCACCCTCCTTCACTTCTCTCCTATAAAGAAACCCCACGCGCCGACTCAAAACTAAAGCCTTGCTCCCAAACTCGACCATTGTTCTCACAATGTGGTCCGTACCCATGTTATTAATAGAATTTACAATGGTATCTGGGAGGGTAATTGAAATGTCCTTCCTCACAGATGTCTCTGGCAGTTCGATTAACCCAGATTCCGGCCCTTTCTCCCCACTGGCCGACCCTACTCCGCTAGCCGACCCCGTTCCGAGCAGGGTCGCCCTTACTTTCTTCACATCTTTTCCCTTCCCGGGTCGAGGCAGAAGCTCAGCCTTCCTTTTCGTCCTGCGTGCACATGCACCTCCACCACAGATTCTTGCAAGTTGGGAACATCAGTCTTCCCAGCCGCCTTGGCCTTAGCGGCCATTTCCTTCCTCAACGTTTGAAAAATCGTCAAATTCTTCTTTCTAGACTACGCCATATGCCCTACAATAATACATCACAACTCGGATCAAAACAACTTAGAATTATTAACATAGCTTAAGTAATAAACAGATACCTTCTATATCTATTATCGGGTGCACCGAATTATAAACTCTAACTAGGCCCTTAGTGGGCAATTTATCAACAAACTTCAACAAGGTCTCCACAACCTCCTTATCACCAGCCGACAATTCATCCATCCCCATGTCCTTATACCGAGAAGGATTTTTTGTCCAACTAAAAGGAAATTTGGCGTTTCCGTCTGCGTTCAAAAAATAAGCTTTTCCTCCTTCTTTAACGACGACCTTGAAGTACCTATCCTTGAAATGCTTGAAAGACTAGGAGAAGGCATCCAGTCTGCTGATGCTGGGGCGACTTATCAAAGATAGCCAAGTAGTCGGCCGCCGAGGTCTGGTGTCGTAAAAATACAAGAAAGCATAAGGAGTGAGCTCCAAGTATAAGGACTGGCACAAAATGCGGAAAGCCTGCAAGTAGGCCCAACTATTCGGATGTAGCTGTGTAGGTGCCACATTCAACGCCCGTAATACGCCCATAGTAAAATCGTCTAACGGCAATCACACATGAAGTTGAGAAAAATGGCACATATACATGTAGAAAAACTTCTCGGTAGCCCCCTCCTGCCCATGGCATACCCGGTCGATAGCACTAACCCTCTCTAGAGAAACAATGTCTCCACTGACACCCTTGGAGATGACAGGTGTGCAGTTTAACCAAGAGTTCAGTAAACGGGACCACCTGAACAAAGATGATTGATCACGAACGTCAGTAGCCGCCCACCTATAGCCACCTTTCGCCGGCCAGTTGCTCTCCTCCAACTCTTCGGGGGGATCCTCTCGAACCTCCCTCACAATCTCCATTGGCATCCCACTCGTAACAACCCCAGAACTCGTACCCTCTCCGTCAAGTCGCCTATCCTTACTTCTCTCCAACTCGGTACTCTCACTACTACTAGACGTAGACATGCTATCACTACTAGACATACCTGGTTTCGTTTTTACGGGAAGATGTCAGTTGAATTTGGGAACTAGTCGGACAATATGACGCGCACATAGAGATGGCAAATAAACCCGTGCCCGTGGGTATCACCCGAACCCGTCCCCGTTTTGACGGGGAATCCCCGCTTTGACTGGGTATGGGTATGGGTATGGGTAATACCCGAAATTTTCAACTGGGGATGGGGATGGGGATGGGGATATATATATACTCGCCCAAATACCCGTCCCCGCTTAAATTACTAAACTATTTATAATTTATTAAATAATCTAAAAAGTATATATAAATAAATAATATATTTACACATAAAATATAATATAATATAATATAATATAATATAATATAGTATATATACATATAAATAAAATATATTTATATATATATATATATATATATATATATATATATATTTACACATATACATGTAATATAATATAATATAATATACATATAATATATATACATAATAATATAATATAATATATATAATATATACGTATAAAACAAATTAATCATTTAACTAGTGAGATCTTTTATAAACAAATTTATAACATTACAAATTTATAAAAATTTAAAAGAAATATATATATATATATATATATATATATATAAGCATAAAATATCTACGCATATACATATAATATATATACATAATAATATAATATATATTATTATATTTATATTATTATATAATATAATATAATATATACTTAAAATAAATATATATCTATAAAAATATATATATATATATATATATATATATATATATATATATATATATATATATATATATATATATAAACATAAGATATCCACACATATAATATATATACATAGTAATAATAATATAATATATAATATAATATAATATATATAAATAATTATATATATATATATATATATATATATATATATATATAAACATAAGATATCCACACATATAATATATATATATATACATAGTAATATAATATATAATATAATATAATATATATATATATATATATATATATATATATATATATATATATATATATATATATATATATATATATATATAACATATTTCTCATTCTCTTTGTTTTTTGTTATATAACATATTGGCAATTGCTTCAGTTTTAGATCCAAGGTACAAGATGGACATGTTAGAATATTATTTTTATAAATTGTATGGTAATGATTTTGATCTGAAACTTAGTAGGATTCGTCAAATGTGCTATGATTTGGTTTTGGAATATCAATCAAAAAAGAATGAAACTTCTTCTTATAGAGCTACATCATTGGAGTTGGGAAAGGATGTTGATAATGATGCGAATGAATTTTTAGAGTTTATGGCAAAAAAGAAAAAATCTAGAACTACAGTTATGAAAACAGAGTTGGATTATTACTTGGAAGAAGATAATTTGCCGGTTACACAAGAATTTGATATCCTATCATGGTGGAAAACAAATGGGTTAAAGTTTCCAACCCTTCAAGCAATTGCAAGGGATGTTTTAGCTATTCCAATAACAACTGTAGCTTCTGAATCTGCTTTTAGTACTGGTGGTCAGATATTAACTTCTCACCGTAGTCGACTTCATCATATTACTATAGAGGCTTTGATGTGTACAAGAAGTTGGATATGGAACTCAAACCATCTAGGTAAGTTACTCAAATTTATTAATATTTTTTGTTAGTATTTTTTGTGAATTCTCATCTAATATTCTACATTTGGTGTTTGTAGGTGTTAAAAAATTAAAAGGAAAAGATGTTCTCATGAGTGAAAATGAATCTGATGAAGAAGGTACATTATATTCTAGTAATTAAAATTTTCAATTTCAATTATTATATCATATCTAATTTTTCATTTTTTTTCTATGTGTAGGTGGATCGAATGCAAATGAAACCACTGATCATTTGTAAAATTAATAAATATTTTGGTTATTATAAAATTTTAGTAATGTGTAATTTTTTAGCTTTTATATAATTATTTGAATTTTATTTAGTTGTTATTTGATACTTTAATTTGAGATTTATACTATTATAATATTTTTCTTAATATTTGACATCATGAAAATCAAAAAGAGTATGTTATTTTAATATTGAATATTTTGATAGTATCATGATTCCGTTGGTGTGATTTTTAATTTTTTTTTATAAAAAATATTTAATTGATATATGGAACAATAAAAAAATGGGTATGGGTATGGGTATAAGAAAATACCCGTTACCCGGTGGGGATGGGGATGGGTCAAAAGTTGTATACCCGTTGGGTTTGGGGATGGGGATGGGGATGAATTTTTATTATGGGGATGGGGATGGGATCATGATACCCGTACCCGCCCCGCCCCGTTGCCATCCCTACGCGCACAAGATCTCTGAATTCAGAACTCTCGCAAATGAAACAAGTAACCCCTCACCCGTTTTCAAACCTATATTTATAGTCCAGGGTCCCAAACGACGAAAACTCTTCCCGCCAAAATAAAACCCCAGACCAATCGACACCATCATTGCAAAAGATACGATTTTTGAAAAACGACGGCGCCAAAACTTCTTGATTGGACCCCTAACACCCCTTCACCTACCTTTTGACGGTTACCACTTTTTAGCCTTAACACTGTTCATCACACTTAAAGGCTGGGGGACTGGTGTACCACACCTAGCCGGTTCCGCTAGCATACCAACACATATCACCCTTGACCGAGAACTCCCATCGGACAAGGCTGGGGGACTGGTGTACCACACCTAACCGAACTCAATCAAATAAGTAAAAAATACATCAAGGCAGCCAAGTATTCAGCCTAGGCCGAGTAAGTCTAACTTATACCGGACCTGGTCAATTTAACCGTATAAATGATAAACCTCACGAACATGCCAGAGACAACCCAAGTACACGACCTGGGCCGCCATGGTCTCGAATTTAAATGAACAAAGGCTAGTAACAACAAAATGGCCAACACGGATAGTACACGGCCAAGGACGACATTTGACAAGCCAAGAAATAAACGGATCAGACCGCCCTCGAAGACTTAGTAAAATGGAGGTCCCCGCGTTCGATGGACCTTGGGGGCCTGGGTTAGGGCCCATGCCCACTCATAACCCAGGCTAGGGCCCAAACCAAGGCCCGACCCATTGGGTAAACGAACATCATTAATGCTCTATAAATACGCATGGACCACACGAATTAAAGGTACGCATTCATTAATCACCAATTTGACTTTCTGAGAGCTTTGACTTACTTGAGCTTCAGAGACTCTTCTGCAGGTAACCCCTCTTGGGTTCAAGCTGACATGTATCAACCGGGGAGAGACCAACTAAAGAGATAGCGGATTACATGATAAGGTGACACTTGTGCCTAACACATCTTATTTGTTCTCTGCAGAAATATTTTCATTTGTTTTATTTTTTATGAAAATTTCACAAAAATACAACAAATTCATAACGAGAGCTTGAAATCCTAAGAAAAAACACTAATGTCGACATAATAAGTTTTATAGTGTTGAAAGTGCATGGTGTTTCATAAACCCCAGAAGTAACAGGGGATTCACAAACTCCCAAAAGTAACATGAAATACAAACCTTTGAAAGTAACATGGGTTTTACAAACCTTCAAAAGTAACAAGGGTTTTATAAATCCCATAAATAATCGAGGTTTTACAAATATGAAAGAATACAAGAGGTTTTAAAGATCGTAGGTAAGTTTTGTTGTTCTAACAATTACCAAAAACTCCTGTTAATTAATTAGCAACATTGGTTCAATAGAGAGAACTCTAAGGATTACCAAAAATTCCAATTAATTGATTAGTAATGTTAGTTCAATGGAGAGAACAATAAAATACTTGACAGTAGTTAAAGTTTTCAAAAATATATATAACAATATATAAATGGGATTCCCTTTTTTGTGTTCACTTTTCAAAATACCGATTTTACCCTTTAAATACAATAATTTATTAAATTTTAAAAAATTGACTGTTACTTTTACAAACTTTTTATAAAATCAATATCTCTGCTTCTTCTCTTCTTCTTTATTTATCAATGATTATTCTTTTATTTGTTCTCATATATTTCACTTTATTTTTAATATATATTAACTTAATACTATTATAATATTATCACCTACTAATATAATATCACGCATATTTAAAAAATCATACACACAAGCGTGATAGCGCCTGTGTTACGCTAGTCAAATATAATATTGATAATTAATGTTTTTTTAATCTCTATATTATATATGATGATTTCTACATATTAGTATAAATTACTTGTTATTTAAAGTAAATTAATAGTAATTCCACAATTATATCATAATAATTTTAAAAATACTTTAGGTTTTATCATTCCATATAAATATTTTTAACAATGTCAATTACCAACAAATATATACTAAATTTAAAAGTAATATTATGAAAAGTGATAATTCTACAATATACGCAAAAAGACAACTAAATAACTTTCTTAGACCATTCCAATTAAATTCTGATGCAGATTATTTTGTGAGTCTCAATCAATTTCTCGTTAAAATTAAAAGAAATACAAAGATGGCAAACCAGAGAACCAAAATCAAGGAGACGTGTCCCACGCAACCAACCTTCCTCTCTCTCTCTCTCTGAAATATATATATATATATATATATATATATATATATATATATATATATATATATATATATATATATATATATATATATATATATATATATATTTTTTTTTTTTTTTTTTTTTTTTTTTTTTTCAACAGAATTGACTCTTCTTTCTTCGAGTCTTGTTTCTCTATATATGTTCATGGCACTCTGAAAATCTTGTTGGTCACTTCCAAGATCTTACCTTTCTTCTCCTCTCTGGTACCTGCTCTCAGTTTGTTCCAACTCCATCACTTTTTCTTCGCCCGAATGGATCAACAGAGAAATTTTGCACTTACCGAGATGAGAAAATCCGTTGAGAAGCTTGGTTCTTCTGCAGAGGTGAGCTCAATCTGTCATTTTCTTATGGAACCTACTCACTCTGTTCCTAGTTCTACTATTGTTGTTGATGCTGTTTATGTTTTTAACTTAATTTTTTGGTTGAAATTGGTGTTAGCTCTTATTTTTAGTCCTTGAATTTAATTTATAGGATGTCAATTTCCTTCTTGTTTGTGGAACTAAGAATATTAAAGTAGGAAACAAAATTCTTGATAAAAAAAAGTACTAAAATCATTGTTATTTCTTGTACTTGGGAATTTTTGAGAGTCAAGAAGAATTCTTTAATACACTAAAATCTATTTTTAACAAATGTTCTTGCATGAAGTCTTCTAAAACAGAGATTTTCTTTCTTCTTTTTTTTTTTTTATCTATTTTCACTTTCCTTTTAATTGTAATTTCAAACTCTTCTCTCTGATTCCGAGTATTATATACATTTTGTAGGGGTACGGAGACCACACACTGATTAGGTTTTTGATTGCTCGATCAATGGAAGTGGAAAAAGCTGCAAAAATGTTTGTGCAGTGGCAAAAGTGGAGGAGTGCTATGGTTCCTAATGGATTCATTTCAGAATCTGAAATTCCAGATGAACTGGAAGCAAGGAAAATCTTCTTGCAGGGTTTGTCTGGAGATAAATTTCCTCTCATGATTGTTCAAACCAACAGACATTTTCCTTCCAAGGATCAGATTCAATTCAAGAGTAATTCCCTTCCCTTCTTTAAACTTTATTCAATTTCAGCTCTAAACTTTCTATGAAAAGAGATTTTGGGATTAATCATGCTTTTAGTCTGATAAATATAGATAGATGTATTTGCTCATTATCTTAAACACAAAAATCATGTTCTGTTTCAACTTTGATTGATCTAGTTGATAGAAATCTTACTGGTAGATAATTTTGTAAGACCTATATTGAGTATCCTGGTTTATCCTAATACTGATAAGTCCTTAAATTTACCTTCCTAAACACCAAAAAGATTATTGTTTCCTTTTGATAATTGTTTAGAAATGTGCAGTATATGATGACCAAAAGGATACAATTTGTACAGATTTAAAACATACATTGTCCTATTAAAGAGAATGAAAATATAGTTAAGTCAGGCTTTTGTTATCATTTAGTCTTTATTTTCTATTTGAAAGTTTAAAAGTAACAAATTTATGTTAAACATTTAATACAAGATACAGAATATATACTTTTTTTTTACACAACTTTTCACTGCTTAATGTACTTCTTCAGCTCTTGGATAACCATGTTGTCAATTGGTTTTGCCAATAAATAATTTGAGGGTTTTATTATCATCTATCTTCGTTTTCTATATTAAAAAATTAATCTAATAAACTTATTTTAAGAAATAAATATAAAATACATTTTAGTGAAGCATGTCACTTTTTAATGTATTTTTCAGAACTGAAGGTGGAAAGTTTGATGCCAATACAGGGAGTTTAAAGATTCCATTTTCATGTAATTTGTCTCGGTAGCCAATATTCTAAAACACTTCATTAATTAATGTTACCAAATTGGTTTTACTTGGTTTTCGTTCTTTGACTTTTTATGTTCAAACTATAGAATTAATTTCTTAATCAAACTACGTTATTTGTCCTTCAAAATCCACTTTTCTGGATATGCCACTTAGATTAATGTTATTTTAGTGTCTTATCTCCTCTATCATCTTCTTCACGTGCAAAGCCATCTCTTAGTCTTCTCCTCTCACTGTCAAATCTTTCAATAATTCAACTTTCGAATCTTATGACAGAGTATTATTTAATATTCATAATATTAAATTTTTATGTTTATCTATAGGATGTAATATAAAGATTTTATTAAATTCCAGTTTAAAATTTATGACATGATAGAATACTCTTTATAAAGTCTAGACTTTAAATTTGTGATTATTCTAGTTATAATCTCGAAATGCCTAAAATTTGGGAAATGATTATATCAAACATTGAAAGAAGGTTGTGGCATATAGAGCTATTTACATCAAACTTTTTTAGTTGAAAATTAATTATAGACAATGAGGTAGTTGTTGATGAAGAGACTCGAGAGAACCTTGTCCAATTGTGTTCCAAGTCAAACACTCTCTTGTACCTAAGCATTTATAGGAAACAAACATAAAAAAAAATATAAATAAAATTAACTTAAATATAAATTAAAAACAGGATTTTAAAGAAAACTTCAACAACTATATAGGTTTCAAAATTTTTTAATAAGATATAGTGTAATGTTCCTCTCTCCAACATATCCTTTTGTACCTATTTTCAGATCCAATTAATTAATTCACAAAGTTAAAAAATTACTCCCTTAGTATTTTATTTGTTTATAGGATTATTTTGGAAGAACTAAGAAATATAATAATAAGTTTTTTCTAATTTTAATAAAATTGTCATGTAGTTTTTCATTTTATTTCTTTCTCTCTCCATTTAACTCAACAGATATCAATTTTGTAATTCTTAATTCACTTTTGATTTGGTTATTGGGATTGATAAAATTATTTCACTACCTTCTTTAAAATTTTCAAGTTAGGCTGATTGTTCTATTTTGTTCATTGATTCAGAATATGTCATATATATACTGGACAAGACAATTGCAAGGTACTGTGATCTTACTGACACTCGTGTTTTTATATTCGTTATCTAAATCAAATAATCTACCTATTTTCTATACATTATTGAAAGTATTCTAGCTGTTTTTTTTAGGAGACAC
This sequence comes from Vigna unguiculata, assembly GCF_037176805.1. Lineage (NCBI taxonomy): Eukaryota > Viridiplantae > Streptophyta > Magnoliopsida > Fabales > Fabaceae > Vigna > Vigna unguiculata. The sequence goes on along the minus strand of NC_140793.1, from coordinate 7,137,505 downwards.
TCGTCTACACATGAATATCTGTTTTATGCATTAAAATTCAAAACATCTAAAGTGATGTAATGAGGCTTATAAGTTATAAATGATGTGGTAAGAAAGGAATATTGTTGAAGAGAGAAAACGCATCTGAAGCTGCAATAATGTACTTATGAGTTAAAATTGAACTCAAATTCTCTATTGAGTTTTTTGCTATTGTCCTTTACTCTTTCTTCTAAATTTACTGATGTCGCTACTTAAATTTTTTTTAATATATTTTAAAATATCATGTGCATTATTTTGAAGCCATATCATAAGAAGAGAATCCAAATTCCTTAAAATTCCTCCACAAAAATAAGAAGAGAAGAGGTGAACTGTTTCAAATCCAGAAACATGATTTCTTTTCCTTGACATAGTTAGATATATGATGCATCATATTTTTTACCTCCTAACTACGGTGAAGGTTGTATTGTCAAATTGTAATTTTCATTTGTGTTCTCTCTCTTTATTCTCTTTATCGTATAGAAAGTTAAGAAATTAATATTTGATGTTTTTCAACTTCAGTGCTTTCAAAGGAAGGGAGGTAGGGAATGAGAAGTTGATTGGGATTATTGATCTACAAAACATTTCATATAAAAATATTGATGCACGTGGCTTGATCACAGGATTTCAATTTTTACAGGTAATTTTCATTTTATTTTTCGTTGACATTTACATACATATCATAAATGCCAATGTGTAAAATCAGACTCTGATTTTATTGAAATTTTGTTCAAAATCCCTGTTCATATCATATCTGAATTGGCACCAATGTAATGTGGCATTTTATCAACATTTATTGGAAAGATGAATAGAGGATATATTTTAATTTGTTTTTACGTTTTTGGTTGAACTGCAGAGTTACTACCCTGAACGTTTGGCAAAGTGCTATATTTTGCACATGCCATGGTTTTTTGTGAGTGTTTGGAAACTAGTTTCTCGTTTCCTAGAGAAAGCTACCCTAGAAAAGGTACTTACTATCTTAAGAGGAAATTTTATGCTTGTGCACATTTTTCATTCATTGGCTACATGCATCACCTCTTTTCTAATCTCCCATTCTCCATTCTAATTTTGTGATTCTGATAGTTTAATCCTGCTTATGAACCAAAGGAAAATCAGTCTTCCTAAATTGGCTAAGATTCCGGTTTGCACCTCATTTATTTAGCTTAATTTTATCTATATTATTGGTTAGTGTGAAATCTCCATCCAATTCATCTTCCAATAGAGAAAACAATGTTTCTTTTCGGTGAGATCCCAAATCAACTATAGATAAGGTCAAATTATAGTATATAAGTTAGTGCAAATTGTTAAAAAGTGGACTTTAAACATAGTTCATTGTTACAAAATTGGCTTGTTAGGTGAAGTTTGCAACCACATATGTACTTTAAACTTGTTTTATCTTTAGTTGACATGGGATCTCCCACATACCCCCTCAGGTCGAGACATACATATCTTGAGTGTAGGACTAGACATTAATGAGTGGTCTGATAGAGTTCTGATAGTGGGTGGCATGATAGGCTCAACAAACAACAAATCTCGCCAAGATAGGCTCAAACTCATGACTCTTCTACCATGTTAAGAAGTGGACTTTATGTATAATCTTATAATACCGCCTTGTAAAGTGAGGTTTGTACTCATTTATATACTTTAAACTCACCTTATATTTAGTTGATGTGCGATCTCAAACACAAATTTCACCATACTAGTTAATTTTGTAAGATTGGGTTATGTTCAAAGTTTCTTTTTTAATATGATATCAGAGTCATGGTAGAATTTATCTTAGCAAAGTTTGTTGTTTGAAAGTCAACTTCTCTTTGCCTACAAACAGTTAGCTTTTATGGAATGGTTCTCCTAAAGTTTTTATTAATTGGTATGACTGAAGAATCCACATTCAAGCCTACTATTTTTAGTACCTAAAATGTATGGTAGTTTATACTGGGGAATAAGTATCTGAGTTTTGTTTGACTTCAACTCCTCAGTTTTGGTTGGTGAATGCAGGTTGTAATTGTGACCAATGAGGATGAGACGAGAGAGTTTGTAAGAGAGGTTGGTGAAGAGGTTCTTCCAGAAGTATATGGTGGAAAAGCCAAGCTTGTAGCAATCCAAGATGCTGAATTGGAACCACTGCAAAATGGATCAAACTGATTAAGGTGATTTGCCTCACATGCTGTTATGTAGGGCATCTAGATAAACTTCTCAATAATGATTTCTTGGAGATAGCAATAAAAATGATTTTTTAAAAAAGATTAAAATTAGTTTCTAAAAGGATTTTTCTAGCTCTTTACTTTTTAACTTATATATATATATATATATATATATATATATATATATATATATATATATATATATATATATATATCATAATTTTAACTTATAAAGATAAGTTTTATAATTCATCTATTATCCATGCAATTTCGTAGTCTTGTTTTCTTCATATTGTCTTCATTAACCTTTATTTTATTCCAAATTCAACTTAATTTTGAAAGCAGTGATGTTTTTTTTTTTATAAACAAAATTTTCCTATTTATTTTCTTTTATATAATATTAGAGTGTACCTTAAAATTTAATTATTTTTATTTTTCTAAATCAAATTTAAAAACTTACTTTTTAAAATTTTAAAATTAAAATAAAAAAGATATATTTAACTATAAAATTTGTAGAATTGGTTTTGATTAAGTATCCAAAAGATCCATTGAATTTTGAAACATTGGGGATAACTTATTAACCAACCATAAAAATCAAATGTATAGACTTGACCAAATTAGTATTTTTTTTATTTTTTATTTTTTAATGAATCGTTAAAAGAATGTAGTTATAGATGAACCAAATTGATTATTTATAATATACATAATACAAATCATGCAACGAATGAATATAATATGAATTACACATCCACATAATTTGTAATACATTTTATTCCAATCTCATAGTTAAATTAAAAAGGAGAGATGAAATAAAACATCAATTTTAAACGATTGATATTGGATGACTTCTGTACCTATTTGTATATGATGCACTCAATTTTTTAATATAAATTATTATTAACAAATTTGTTAATAAATAGTTAAAAATGAAGTTTAACAATTCGACTATCTTTTATCATAAAGACTTACTTCAATTTGTTGTTTTTCAATACTTTTATTTATTATTTTGCTCGTTATTTTCATGTTTACTTTTTTTGTTTTAACATGAAAATATCATTAACAGGTGGATTTTGGTTCGAGGCTGCTATCGTTATTCCCAACTTCAATTACTAAGTGATGCAAAATGAGAAATTCAATCTAAAGTCATTGAATTCATCACAAAATAAAAAATAACATAATTATAAATAATTGATTAGTCCTAAAGATAAACTAAATTATATAAATATCATGTACTTATGATATATTATATTTTTATTAATTTTACACCTGATCAATTTTATTGATAATAATTTGTCTGAATAACTTTTCATGTTTATTTTCTATTTGGAAAAATTATAATAAACACAATTATAAGAAAAATATTGAGTTGCCAAACAAGAAAAAAAAAAACTAAAACAATCTCTGAAGATTGAGAAATATTTTTGACCTATCTATAACCTTACCCCGTTTTATATCACGTAAGTTTAATGTACCAAGATAATAACAAAGCAATTCCAATTGTGTGCTAAAACTATGAATTACATAATAATATCCAGAAAGTATCATATTAAATCCAAATATATCTTCACAAGATTGTTGCACGGGTTAACCAAACTAAATAATCAAACGCGATTAAACGAGTTAAAAATCTTTGTAATATATTGGAACATAAAAATTTATTTTAAAATCTTTAAATACATATAAATATAGGTACTGAGAGTGAGTGGTCGTAGGACAAAGTATTGCTCAATAGAAAAAAAATGGAGACACCATATTATACAAAATATCAAGGTACACAAACTCAACCAATAAGGGTAGAGGTGATCCGTTTGGTCTTGAATTAAAAGATGTTTTTTGGTATTTTAATATTGTCATTTGTGAAAAAAATTTGTACATGCTAGTAGTGGATAGAAATACATATTTTAAATGAATACTTTAGGATAACGAATATGAGTATTTTTTTTATTCTGCATATTAACGGGACGAATATGGGTATTGTAGTATCCATACTCATAGATATTTATACCCACTATACTTTAATTTAAATTAAAAGAAATTAAAAATTATTATTAAAATATTAACACATTGATTTTGAACAGGTTATTTTTTATCAATTGGTTTTAAAAAATCTTCGCTTATTTGTAAACTATGATTCAATACAATTTAAATGGGTTATTTGGATTTTGTTTGAAATTTATGAATATTATGTATTGTATTTCATTTTAATTCATGGTTAAAATATGTTGTTAAACTTTTTTTAAATACCCGCAAGTACTCATGGATATAAAAAAAATGCAGCGGGTAGGATACGAGAGAACTACTACCTATTCCCTATCCGCCTCGTTGATATCTCTAATTGTCACCATTTTCAATATAAATTTTTGACGACTCTAATTAGTAGATAAGATACCACTAAGTACATCATTATATAATTAACAATAGACAGTAAAAAGTATAAATATTTATATATATTATGTATTTATGGTTTGTCCACTTATCTTAAAACAAATAATAGAAATCTCTACAATTCATTGTTGTAAACATACGATCATTGTAGGTGGACACCACAACACCACATAAAACATGGGGCAAGCTAGTCAAAATTTAAAACATATTATACATAATATCATCACCATCATCTCAAATCAACAATTCACATTAAGAATCAAATGTCTATCATACAACACAACTCTTTTAGCTCAACCTTCATGACTCAATCATAACATACACATCTAACTTTACTTTCAGAAGACTTGTGTATTGAATAGACTCAGAGACCTTGTACTTATCATGACTCAATCTCCCCTTTCAGGAGCTATAGCTATAAATTTATATATCAGGACCCAAAGTCCATCTCGAGCATGACCAAGGTAAATTCCTTATATTTGTGAGGTTCGATCCTTTTCATACCAAAGCTCTGAATTGTAGAAACTTTCTTTGACTCTTACCACTAAATATATTCCTCTATGTGAATCTGATACTAAAAAAGTCAAGATAGTCTCATAACATAATCACTTTTCAATACACTACCTAACCTCATCTCAATGTACTATTCCCTTCCTAGGAGTCACTACAATCACATCATTCACACAATCAAATATCACATATCAAACAAGTTAAATTAGCACACGAGATCAAAAACATTTTAACTTTACTCAATCATACATGTAAAAAATTTAATTTCGCTCAATGCCTCCATTCTCTTGCCTAGCAAGCCTCCTTAAAATATAAGCTCGCTTAGTGACAACATGGCTTGTCCAACGAAATGCAAAAAACAAAGCTCTTTTGTTTTTAAAATGAATAATTGCGTTCAACGAGACCTTGGCTCGCTTAGAGAGCAAGTAGTGGGAATAAAATTCCCATAATTTTTTCTAGCAATACTCTTGCTCGCCTAGTAAAAAGATCCCCTACTCTTTCGATTTCAAAATATTTTCACTCAGTGATTCTTTCTTCTCACCAGCAACCCCATCCTTGGGAGCTAATTTTACTTGGCTTTCCCAATGTGGGAATAACCCACCCAACAAAAGAAAGTCGATAGCTCTCTAGAAGAAAATTTTCCTCTTGTGCCCAACGACTCTGATATCCCACCCAACAGGACTACATAATTCAAAAATTGATATATGTGTATCATATTAGCCTATTGGGTTTATCTGAGACATTTTACTCCTTTTTTGAATCAAAATATATCTAGTTTAATACAAAGCATGATCAAATAGTCTAATCGACAATACATATATACATTGTAGATCAATTTACTTAAATTATGTAGTTCAACTCAATAAAACAACAAAAATAACCATTCCACAAATAGACTCCAATATCTCATCCATTTATCACAGTTTTCTCATCATCACCATACATTTAAACCAATAATATTATAAACTTGTACTAACTTCCCTTACCTGAAATAACTTTCCCCAAAGCTAAAGCTTTGCATCTCAAGAAATAAGACTACCCTCAGTTAGAGACCTAGAGTAAGGTATCCAAACGTGACAAAAATCTAGTATATGGTAGAATAAGTTGAAATGATCACTTTTCTCAATTGACTCCAATAAAATTGATGACAAAAGCACGAGGAGAAAGAAAACAAAGGATCTTTTTAGAGCAAATAAAACTCATTTCTTTGAAATTCTAATCGGGTATAAATGTTTTGTAGTTCCTCGACTATGTTGTGGTGTGATTAGATTTTGAAATATATGAGGGATAGAAAAGAGAAATTATGAAAATGGAGGGGGAATTTCAAAGAGAGAGAAAAGGAGAAAAGAAAGAAAAATAAGGGAGGTGTAGTGTTACAAAATTCCTTTGTCCATCTCTAATCTTGAGAACTCAATCAACAAATTATTTTATGTTTGTTGCACTTTCATTTCATTTGGTAGTGTTTAATCTCATATTCTGTAAAAAGTTTCCAAGTTTACAATGTTTCCATAATTTATAGTAGTTTGTTAATGACTTCATAATATAATATCTTGATCTTTTTTTTACAACAAGATTTTTTTTCTATAGTCCCCTCCCTAAACAATAACTTTACTACCAAATTGTTTTCATACTATTGTCTTAATTTTTAGCTCTCATAATATTTCTCAAACTTCTGTCAAAAGTTTCAAAGTATAATCTATTCATCATTGGTGTTTCATCCATGTAATCAATTTGGTTTCCATCAAGAGCCTAGCACAAAGATTTCATTGAGTTATGTTGCAAGTTTATTCCTCATTTATTAACAATGGTATGCAAAATGTAGAGAGAGTTGTCTTTCCTTGAGGAACTAACAAGGGAACAATTTCATTTGAAGTAACATTCAAAACAATTAATCCCTTAGATCTAATAGCAACTAAGAAATTTCTCCACATAAATGTATTTACATGTAATGAGACAGATAAAGCTACACGCTTGCCAATTGTAGAACCAAACTCTACTTTATTAAGTACGTCTTGTAACCTAGTAAGAATGTCATAATAGATAGTTTTTTATTTACTCCTATAAAAGATAACCTTTGAGCATCAATCATAGTAAAACAATCAACCAAAAAATTGTTGCAACAACCTATGTGAATTTACTATTTTACCATTCAATGTCAGTATTTTTTTTTTCTATCTTAATACTTGTTAAGGATTCATCAAATATAACTTGATATTTGATTTGTTGAACATCGAAAAATATCTTGTGATCAAGAACATAATAGTAATGGAACTTGAATCTAGGAATGAAATTTGACTCATTGTTTATCTTAAACTTTTGTTTTAATGCAAGTTAGCCTACTAAGTGCTCAAGAAATTGGAACTTAATAAGGAAACTTAGTTCATTCTACTAAAGGATTATGGTTTGAATAAACTAGTAGGTTGATTTTAGCATTAATATGTGAAATAATTTTGGGTGATTGTATGCATGAGAGTTAGGTTCAATGATGTTTAACCCAAAAAATAACTTAACATAACAATTCTTATCTATATTACCTTTTACTTGTTTGATAAAATCCAAAAGAGTTTTATTTGAATTTGTATAGTTTTAGTTCTTTTAAACATAAACAAAATTTATAGAAATATTATTTTGTCCCAATTGATTACCAATTACAATTATTTTCATATAAGTCCGTGCATAGGTGCTTGTGCGTACGTGATAGACTCCTCCTCAAGCTAGGTTGGGCCAAAGCTTGAATGGTGACTATGGTGGATGGTGGATTCGCGGAAGCTTGGTGTTGAGAGAAAATGACTCTCGATTTTGGTGATTAATGGTGGGACGAAGGTTGTTTATGGAGCTCTAAAAGAGTTTAGTCCAACTTTAGAGAAAGGGGTGCTAGAGAGACCTCTTGGGATGCTCTAGCAAGTGACTAAGAGAAGAAGTATGACTCAAAAATAATTTTGGTAGCCAAACATTATCATTCTCAAAGGGCCAAATACATGGGGGACACCTCTATTTATAGAGTAAGGTGTCTCCAAAATGGTCCAAACCCTAAAATGCTAACATGCACCAAAACCCTAAAAATGCTATCTTGGCGGAGGAGAGTTTGACATGTGGCAATCCTCACTCTCACAAGACAAACCACTCATATGTTGTCATGTGGAAAGCTAATTTATGAAAAGCTTCTCCAATAGGACAATGACACATGATCATTACCTTTGTAAGAGAACTCTCCATGAAAGAGCTTGCCATGTGGCATATGTGGGATGCTCTTCCTAAGATAGCTTGATTAACATAAGTAAACATGAAAGAGTTGCTTAAGCTATGCGCATATGATGCTCCCTACTTTAGCAAGATTGTTTTTAAAACCCTACACTACATGGCCTTAATACAAGGCCTTCAAAGGAAAACCTACACTACACGACCTTTAATACAAGGTCTAAAAATGCTCCATGATGGCCCAAGTGAAAAGGAGTTTAACTTCATCTTGGCTAGATGTTGCTAACTTTTCTTGAATTTGCTTAGCCATGCTTCTTGTGATTGAATCAGTACATGTCACATAACGTTTTGAAATACAAATTATTTCAAGTAACTATTTTACTAATGAATATGGGTGAAAAAACAATAGATCTTTTTCAAAACTTCCTAACCTATTTGCTCGTCTTATTGTTTTTTAGTCCATGTGTTCATAAAGAATGAATTATAATTGAAGTTTATATCTGAAAAGAAGTATAATTGAAATTTATATTTGAAAAGATTCTTCTTTTCTTATGGAATGTTAAGTAATGATCAAATTAATGTTAAAATAGTCCTTACAAAATAATTAAAATAACAAATTATCACTGAAACTCAATATCAAACATAAGATGAACACACTACAAGAAAACATGTAAATAACGTCCAACTTAAACTCACCCAAGAGAAGAAAACGGACGCTATTGTGTCCATGAAGAGTCTGTTTATATCGCACCCATTATACTAGGAAGTTTTCTATCATTTGCGTGGGCAGTGAAGAAGAACTTAAAGTAGAGACAGTCTGGCCCACGCAAGAGAAGGACTCTAATTTCTTCTGACACAAAAGTATAAATGGCTTAACTAACGTACTGAAAGCAAAATAAAGTCTGTCTAACCGACGCTACGATGCCATATTTTAAAAAAAATACAATTAGTATTTTAAAAAAGACTAAAAGCAAACTAGGTAATAAATTAATAACGAAATTAAACATATCAAACGTAACATAAAAATCACAAATGAAAAGTATCATAAAAAGTTATAGAAACAAATGAAAAGTATCATAAAAATTACAAAAACATATGAGAAGTAACATAAGAAATGCAAAACTTGTAGCCATAGTCTTAGTAAATCCAAAGAACTTAGACATATCAATACATTTCGATTGAAATTATATCAATACATTCAAGGTTCAGGATCTCAAAGAAATACAACATATTGCCCAAACCCAAAGTGAAAAAGAATCATGGAAGCAAAATAAAAAATCAGGATAAACAAACAGAACTTCCATACAAAAACTGATACTAGGTTTACTAACTTCTACTCTGTGACACCAACCTTCTAAACTCGCACCTTCCACCTCACCACCCCTAACATCATTAGTCGAAGCTTCCTCCTTCACGAATTTGAGTCTGGGAGGCTCAAATCCTCTAGCGTCAAGACGAGTTCCTTCCGCTTCACCAACTTTCTTCTGCCTCCACCGCTCCAAATCCTCTTGAACGTTTCCTCACTCTGCTTCAGGAGTTTGTGCGGGAACAACACCAAAATTTCGTCACCAAAGAAGGAAGGAGGTTGTTTTGGTGATGAAAATTGTAACATCCCGACCGGATATTACAAATTTAAATAATAAAATAATGAAGTAAATAATAAAAAAAAATCATTTATTATAACTGATATTCCCAAAACGTGGGAAAATTAATAACTTTTATAAATGCAAATGATAAAACCAAAATCCATAATTACAAAAGTGGAATAATCCAAAAATGTCTCAAAAGAGTTTACAACTTATTTCCAATAACAGAATATATAAATAAAGATAAAACTCCCAAACTACCCCCTCTTCGCAGCTAAGCTTCACCAGAACCATCTGCATCAACATCATCTGCTCACATGTACCGCATACACGATCATTGCCAATCACAAGCAGATAGGGTGAGCTTAACAAATAAAGCATATAAAATGGTATACACATATATTTCACACACACACACACACACACACACACACACACACACACATATATATATATATATATATATATATATATATAGGCAACACATTCATCATAATTAATTCCATCTTTTAAATTCATACTACCTGGCCATAACCACGTTATTCGTGTTCTGCATCTTCTAGTGAATACTTCAAGATGATTTGCTGCCACACCTATCGGCCACAACTGATAGAGCACGTGCGGGAACCATTGCTACAGATCATACACCGTAACTCCAAGTGGAGTTCCCAAATGCGAACATAGTTCGCAACATCCCAAGACTACCTAACTCGTCAGCCAACTACTAAGGAGGGCAATCTATCTAGACCCATCCGTACTGGCCACAACAAACACACTCACACCGGCAACACTCGCCAACCCGAGCCACAACTCAAGGGTTCCTCGTGTTCATCCGCCATCCTGAGCCACAACTCAAGAGATGCTATTCCGAGCCACAACTCAAGGAACACCAACAATCCCACCTTTGAAGCATCACCAAAAGCCTTGTAGATCACGCCTATAGAATCAACAACACCAATATTGCTGCAGTAAAATCGTCTGGCGGGGGACACGTACCGTCAAGCACTACCGCTTCAAAACCGCCTGGAAGGTATGATAAATCGAACCTTGGCTCACATTCCATAATTATCTTTTGGGAATTTAATATAATATTTTTTTTGCGCTTAAATTGTATTTAGTTGCATATTATATTATTGGATATTCTTGAGTTTAATAATGAAACAATAATTTAATTTAGATCCTTAAGAGTGTAAATAATGAATATTTTGTAGCCAGCCACTACAGATAACACACACATATCACCAAACAACACATCGGGAAAGACAAGTAATACCCCTTACCTGCTCGCCAAAACCCGGTAAAAGCATTACTTTCCTTAGGTCTTATAAGCAACTACCATTGCCTGCTCACCAAAACCTAGCAAGAGTATCACTCTTACCTGCTCACCAAAACCTGGTAAGAGCGCTGCTTCTACTCAGACCCGTAAGCAACAACTCTTGCCTGCTCATCAAAACCCAGCAAAAGTATCACCCTTACATGCTCACCAAAACCCGGTAAGAGCATTGCCTACCCTGAGACTCACAACAACAACCCTTGCCTGCTCACCAAAACCCAGCAAGAGTCCACCCCTTACCTGCTCACCAAAACCCGGTAAGAGGATTGTTTTCCTTGAGCCTCACCAACACAACTCTTGTCTGTTCGACAAAACCCGACAAGAGCCCCACCCTTACCTGTTCACCAAAACCCGGTAAGAGTGTCACTTTTTCCTAAGCTTCAAAGCAACATTCCTTGCGTGCTCAACAAAACCCGGCAAGGACACTGTTACTAAGCTTAGACATATAGAGTTAAGTGTAACATCCCGTCCGGATATTACGAATTTAATAAAATAAAAAGAAATAATACATCAACATCATTTATTTCTAAAAAAAAATAATAATAACGTCGCAGTTAATAATACCTCATTTCCCAAAATACGGGAAATTTAAGTCTTTATTTCATATATCAATAATGAAAATTAAGACAAGTATTCGTCAAATATAAGATAAAAGTCCAAGAACGTAAATGTTTACAACTGATTCAAAATCATAAAAATAAAATCCCCAAGCTATCCCCTCTCTGTAGCTAAGCCTCACCAGCTCCACCTGCAACATCACCTGCTCACATGTACCGCGTACACAATCATCGCCAAAGACAAGCAGATAGGGTGAGCTAACAATTAAAACACACAAGAATATATATATATATATATATATATATATATATATATATATATATATATATATATATATATATATATATATATATATATCAATATACACATACATGTTTAACCAGTACAAATAATATAACAACAACACCAATTCTTTCTTTATATGGTATGGCCACCACCATATCAAGTATCCTTTATTTTCCCATAAAGTCTCATTCTATCTCCATCACATGGCCACCACCATGTACACCGATGCACCTATGGAAGTCACGTTACCTTCCCTCCACATGGCCACCACCATGTATATTAAGTACATCAGGGAACCTCGTTCCATTTCTTTCACATGGCCACAACCATGTTAACAGGGTTCTACATCTTCTGGTAAGTATCTCAAGGTGCCTTGCTGCCACACCTATCGACCACAACCGATAGAGCACGTGCAGAAATCATGCTACGGATCACACACCGTAACGCTAGGTGGAGTTCCCAAAAACGAACATAGTTCGTAATGTCCCAAGACTACCAAACTTGTCAGCAACCACTGAGGAGGGCAATCCATTGGACCCATCCGTACTGGCCACAACCAACACACTCACACCGGCACACTCGCCAATCCGAGCCACAACTCAAAGTTCCTCGTGTTCATCCGCTATCCCGAGTCACAACTCGAGGGAAGTCATTTCGGGCCACAACCCATAGAATGCCACGTGCTTAACCCCTATCCCAAGCCACAACTCAAGGATACGTTCCGGGTTACAACCCATGGAACACCAGCAAACCCACCAAGAACACCTCTCAAGGGTTTCGTCTCGTCTTACAAACAAAGCAGGTACATCTTCCTTAAACGTACCTCTTCGCCCTTGCTTGCTTAAATTAGAGCCTTTGTTTAACCATTACATCCCACCTCTTGTAGCTAGACCCTCAATCTGTGCAAGCCTCCAGAACCACTGCAGCCTACGTATTCTCGCTTAAGCGAGCTCATGCTCGCTTGGGCGAGACTCTCGTTCGCCCAGAATCAAAGTGCCTCGTCTAGGTGATGAATCCCTCAAAACCACAGACCTTCCCTCGCGATCTCGCTTAGGTGAGAGGGTCTCGCCTGGGCAAGACGTTCTTCTGCTCAAAATAACAATCAACCTCGCCTGCGCGAGATGTTCATTCAAACCACACAATGGAACACAAATCCTCGCTTAGGCGAGTCTCACTCGCCTAAGCGAGATGAGCCCTCGCCCAAACCCCAAAACCCTCCGCCCGAGCGATGGCCACAAGCAGACAAAGGGTTTGCGTCCCTGCATATCTCGCCTAAGCGAGTCTGACTCGCCTGAGCGAGAATTACAGGTTTTGACGTTGTTTCACGCACACACCTATTGCACCAGTGACCCAAAACACATCTCAACCACACCAATTCTTTAAGCACAATTTGGATAGGTACATACACGCTATTTGAACATGAAAACAGTCCACAATCACCTAACTTGGCAACATCACATAACACCCCCACATACCATCCCATTTACGCAAACTATTAGGTCCAATCCCAATGCAACAGTCCTCAAATCCATAACCCCAAATTCCCTCAAGTATAGCACGAATTTTTAGGGCCACAATTCATCACAAATTAAACAAAAACAGTGCAGTAAAGCTAAGATTCGGGTTCAGCTCCCCTAACCTGAAACTTCCCCGCTTAAGCTTGAAATTCAAGGGTTTCCTTTGATCCCCAAGGATGATTGTACTACCACGTTCGTTTCCCTTCTCTACTCCACTCCCAATTCTCCTTTCACTCTAAAATTTCGTCCTCACTCTAGAGCTCTCAGACAAACAACTTTCCAAACCCTATTCTCCTCTCAAAAAGTGCCTTTTATAGGTCTTAATACTTGGTAAATTAAAAAAAAAAACGTGAATATACTTTAATTTGGGTTTTTATTGCTTTTCAAGGCTATGACTTGATTGTTTCTCAGCCCTTTAGCTGCTTGCTAGGTTTCTCCACCTATTCATATTCAGCCCACAGCTAAAGGTTAAATCCAAAAAGAGTTAAATTTGACTCACCAAGGTTTGAACCCATGGCCTTCCCAATGCCAAGTCAAAGCTAACCACCAAGCCAACTTATGTTTCTTGCTACCACACACAATTCAAGCATTATCTCATACAAAATGTGGCGCAACATACCATAAAAACAATAATAACAAAACTACACACATTTGGCATACATAGGACTTGAACCCAAGTCCTTTCACATAATAAAGTACTCTCAACCATATGAGCTAGTACTTTTCCACATTATACATAACATAATTTAATGTCATAAATGTACTAGCCTCCCACATTTATTAATTAATTATTTATTTAATTAATTAAATTTCGCGGGTCTTACATTAAGCATTAGAACTTAACCACAACACACAAGTTACAACCGAAACGCGTCAAGCTCACTCCCCAAGGCCCAAAAATCTTTTGAAAACCATTGCTCTGATACCAAATGTAACATCCCGACCGGATATTACGGATTTAAATAATAAAATAATGAAGTAAATAATAATAAAAAACTTCATTTATTATAACTGATATTCCCAAAATGCGGGAAAATTAAAAACTTTTATAAATGCAAATGATAAAACCAAAATCCATAATTACAAAAGTGGAATAATCCAAAAATGTCTCAAAAGAGTTTACAACTTATTTCCAATAACAGAAAATATAAATAAAGACAAAACTCCCAAGCTACCCCCTCTCCACAGCTAAGCTTCACCAGAACCACTTGTATCAACATCATCTGCTCACGTGTATCGCGTACACGATCATCGCCAATCACAAGAAGATAGGGTGAGCTTAACAAATAAAGCATATAAAATGGCATACACATATATTTCACATATATATATATATATATCGACAACACATTCATCACAATGAATTCCATCTTTTAAATTCATACTACCTGGCTACAACTAGGTTATTCATGGTCTACATCTTCTAGTGAAAACTTCAAGATGACTTGCTGCCACACCTATTGGCAACAACCGATAGAGCACGTGTGGGAACCATTGCTACGGATCATACACCGTAACGCTAGGTGGAGTTCCCAAATGCGAACATAGTTCGCAACGTCCCAAGACTACCAAACTCATCAGCCAACTACTGAGGAGGACAATCTATCTGGACCCATTCGTACTGGACACAAGCAGCACACTCACAACGGCAACATTCGCCAACCCGAGCCACAACTCAAGGGTTCCTCGTGTTCATCCGCCATCCCGAGCCACAACTAAAGAGATGCTATTCCAAGCCACAACTCAAGGAATACCACGTGCTTAACCCCTATCCGGAGCCACAACTCAAGGGATACGTTCCGAGTCACAACTCAAGGAACACTAGCAATCCCACCTTTGAAGCATCACCAAAAGCCTTGTAGATCACGCCTACAGAATCAACAACACCAGTATTGCTGCAGTAAAATCGTCTGGCGGGGGACACGTACCGCCAAGCACTGCTGCTTCCAAACTGCCTGGAAGGTATGATGAATCGAACCTTGACTCACATTGCATAATTATCTTTTGGGAATTTAATATTTTTTTTTTTTTGCTTAAAATTGTATTTAGTTGCATATTATATTATTGGATATTCTTGAGTTTAATAATGAAACAATAATTTAATTTAGGTCCTTAAGAGTGTAAATAATGAATATTTTAATTCATAAATTAAGTCCCAAAATAAGAATTTTTGAGAGGAATAGTTCAGGTACTAAATACACCCCCAATTCTCATGTTTACACTCCTTTTTCCCAATTGGATTATCTATTTCTGAAAAAGGACATTTCTGGAGCTAATTGCACCCCCTATTTTCAGGTTCAAACCCCTTCTGTAATTGGACTTTCAATTTCTGTTCTGCACCCCTCCTTTTTACTAAGTTGCACCTCTAATGTCACTTAAAAATCTAATCCACCAGATTTTGCCACGTGACAATCCTTCACTTAATACAATAACCACCCACAGTTTGCCACCTCATCAATCCTCTACTAACTCAAATCACCAATCAAAAAACGCCACCTCATCACTCTCTCTCTCTCCTTCACACCACCAAAACCCTAACCCTAATCTCCTTCTCCCTCTCCATCACTCTCTCACCGCTGGCATCCCTCACGGCCGCCACAAACCAGTTCGGCCACCGCTGCTCACGCCGGAGCGCAGCCACCACGACGCGCTAACCCCGGAAAACCCCGTCACCGCTGCTGCACCGGTGGTCCGCAACTACATCGTCTTCTCGGCGTGTCCCGCAGCCACCACCATGCTGGGACTGCACTCGCCGGCAGCGGAATGCATCCACGAGCACGAAGCCACCAACACCCTCTTCTTCCTCGCGCCATCGTCAAAATGCAGACCCCATTGCTGCCATTGGAGTTCGCGCCTGTATCCATCACCACGGAGCTCCGCCACATCATCTCGTGACACCATCGTCACGCTTACGTCGGGACGTCGCCACCGTCGCGCTCTAGGAGCTCGAACCTGTCACTTTCACACTGTCGTCGAGCATTTATTGTACTTCCATCGCGCCTACATCGCCGCCCCTACGTCGTGAAAGAAATTGTGGTCACTACGGTGCCTCCATACCTGCAACATCGAGCAACTCGCGTCGCGACCTCCCTCAAACTGGCACTCCGTCAATTCGACAGCCACCGTGACAACCACCATGAACCCGCTGAACCACTCGCGACTCTTTGAAATGCACCTTGCGACAACCTCACAGCAGCCAAACCCTAATTCTGGAAAGAGAAAGTGCTGCCACATGTCCGCTTTTCAATGGACAGTCCAAAAGTCAAACTGGTCAACCAGTCAACTCTGAGCAAGGATTGGTTAACCGTGGTCAATTTGTCTATTTTACGCTATATTTGACAGGTGGTTCCTCTATAGGAACCCTAAATTGCCTAAAAGAGGAAAGAATAGTCTAGCGGCAGTTCATCGCCGACTAGACAATTTCTGGAAATTTTTCATAAACAATAAATTAAAAAGAATAAAATATCAATCATGTTCATACCAAATTCAACATACCAATAAGAATTAAATTAATCGATGCATGAAATTACCCTATTTAGCATGCCAATCAAATTAAAATTAAAGTTAACGCGTAAAGCTCCCCTAACCTGGTGTCCTTTGCTTAGAACTTTGAAAATTCTCCCTTGATCACCAATGGCTAGGGATGGCAACGGGGCGGGGACGGGTTTCGCTATCCCATACCCATCCCCGCATAAAAAATTCATGTGAACCAAAACATTTGTTAAATTTGCAAACTACAACATTGATGAACTTAGTTGATAAAATTAAAAAATATTTCAAAAAAATATAAAAGGAAAACAAATATTTAAATTAAAATATATTTTAAATGTTTGTTTACTTCAATTTTTTAAATTCTAATGAATATCTTTTTTATACACTAATAAAAGTTATAATATATCACTTGATCAAAATGACACAAAGAATAAATAATAAACATAATAATAAAAGGAAAACAAATATTCAAATTAAAATATATTTTAAATGTTTGTTTACTTCAATTTTTTAAATTATAATGAATCTCTTTTTTATACACTAATAAAAGTTATAATACATCACTTGATCAAAATGACACAAAGAACAAATAATAAACATAATAATAAAATTTTGACATAGATTTTGTATCTTTTGAACTTCAATATATGTTGGATAGTGACAAAAAAATATTCATAGCAATTACATTAAATTTTTATATTGTAGTAAATAAAAGTTATTTATACAATTAAAGTGGAAAAAATTACAGTATGATTAATAGTGAGTTATAAAATAACAAATAATTAGATAGAATATATCGAAATATTATTCTACATGATGAAAATAAACAATAAATAAAAATATTAAAAGACTAACAAATGTGTGTTTTAGAAATAATTTGAGAGACTATCGAAAGAAATCGCACAAAGGAAATCAAATGTATAATTAAGGTATGATAAAATGAAAAATACCTTACAGAACTAATTATTAAATTATGTTTGAAGTGGTTAAAATTAAATAGAAATATCATTAGTGACCAAAAAATTTGTCATTAAATTACATATAAATTAGTAATTAAATTGGTCACTAAATCAAGTACAGATTCGATCATTGAATCGGTCACTAATTTAGTCATTGATTCAGACAATAAATCAACTACTACCACCAATGACGAAAAATAGTGACTGATATGGGTTACTGACTAAATCAGTCACCATTTCATGTTTTTCTTGTAGTGAATTATCATATACTATTCCTAAATATCATTATATATATATATATATATATATATATATATATATATATATATAAAATTTTAACCACTTCAAACAGAATTTAAAGTGAAAAAATTACATTATGATTAATAATGAGTTATAAAATAAAAAATAATTAGATAGAATATATCGAAATATTATTCTACATGATGAAAATAAAAAAAATAAATAAAAATATTAAAAAACTAACAAATGTGTGTTTTAGAAATAATTTGAGAGACTATCGAAAAAAATCACACAAAGGAAATCAAATGTATAACTAAGGTATGATAAGACGAAAAATATCTTAGAGAATTAAGAAAACTTTTCAAATATTAACATATAATTAATGGTTGAAAAATAACGAAAATTATTTTAATGAAACAAAAGAGTTCTTCAAATTAAACAAAAATTAATAATAATAATAAGTAAAGAATTTTTTTTATATTATCTTAAATTGAGAGTATAAACATTCTCATGTGAAAGAAAAATTTATAATAAATAAAAATATTAAAAAATAATATAAATATTCAAATGTGAGGCATAATTTTTTTTTAATTAACATACATCATTTTAACATAATTACATAAAGGTTATGATAAGATAAAAAATATATTGGAGATGAGAATGAGTTTCATGACAAATGAAATAATTAAAAGAAATAAAAAATAGAAAAAAAAAATATATATATATAGGGGTTACTTGATTAATTGTGAATATTTTAATAATTTAAACGAGAATGGAGATATGGCGGGGACGGGTATTATGGCGGGTATATGTACATCCCCATACCCATCCCCATACCCAACTGAAAAAGTCGGGAATTCCCCATACCCATACCCATACCCAGTCAATGCGGGGATTCCCCGTCAAAACGGGGACGGGTTCGGGCAATACCCACGGGGACGGGTTTATTTGCCATCTCTACCAATGGCCCTCTTTGGTTCTTCTCAACACTCTCAATCATCACAATCACTCAATTTTCATTCTCCCTTATGCAACCACAATAACAGCCCACCAAAACCCTCTTTCTTCCCTCTAATTAGCCTTTTAAAAGTGCTCTTAATGTGGTTTAATGGTCTAAAACGAAAATGCAATTAAACCATGGTTAATGTCATTTAATTTGTTGTCTCATGATGGTTTTCCAGCCCTCCTTGGCTGCTAGGGTTTTCCTCTACCCTTTCATATTCAATTTAAAACCAAAAAATAGCAAAAACTAAAATTTAATTTGGGTTCTCCAAAGTTTAAACCCACAACCATGCCAATGCAAAATCCATGCTAAACCACCAAGCCAATTCATGTTTCTTACTAACTAATATAATTCACATATTATATTATTTCAGAACATAATTACACATATTATTAAAACAATAATAATTAATTAACACATAAATATCATACATAGGACTTAAACACAAGTCTTCTCACACAATTAAACTACTCTCAACCATTTGAGCTAGTACTTTTCCACATCATATAAGTTAGAATTTAATGTCATAAAGGCTTCCACTACCCGCACTTATTAATTAATTAATTATTTAATTATTTAAATTTCACGGATCTTACAAAAATGGTTGTAGAACTTTTCCTATTTGTTCAATAATGAAATATAGAGAGCCTTAGTTTGAGAGATGATGTATGGAAGAGAAAAAGGTTACTTAATCTTGAAAGATGAATAGGTTCTTTAATGCAACATTTAATAAATATTTAATTCATATATAAAATTACTTTAAATTTGAATGCTACTTCTTTTTTATTATAGTAAATGTTTGTGGCAGCTTTACGATTTCCATTTAATATTTAAATATAAATTCTGAACTCTAAAGAAGGGGAAACCACGAAAGTTGAGAGGGAAAAACTATTCGAAAATAGAAAGTAAATTAATGCTTTTTATCTTTTTCATATACTAGGCGTGGCTTTGTAATGGCTATAATTTGTATAATTAATTATTCTTTATTTTACCAATGTAGAGAGGTTGAAGCATGTGCTACTTTAAACAACTTTTTAAAAGTTTTTCATTCTCATAAGAATAAGAAAGAAGAACGTTTTATCAATAAAAAAAAGTATTATTTTTAAGTGGGTTTAGTCGATGCAAACTTGTAATTTATTTTTAAAAATTAAAATGTTATTCATATGTTTAAGTTTCGTCAGTTTAGAGTGAGTTTGGCCCACTCTAATATTTTTACTTTATTTTGAGTCGTTGAAGAGTTAATAGAACTGACTTTAATGAAGTCTATTTTTTCACGGATGCAAATTTATGGAAGCTATTAACTTGCATTCTTGTAGTGACATCTTTAATACTTACATCATCATCATCATCAATATTGCACATTATAGGGGTAAGCATGAAATCTTTAAACTTCAAGCTTCTAGCTTCTCTATGAATCTACCCTATTTGATTATGACAATCATTATAAGTTAATGACATCTACTTTAACTCTCCATGTATACAATTTGTTCGATGGTTGTAATCCCAAAAAAAAAAAAAAACACTACCATTTTTTCTTCTTTGTCATTTTGAAATGGATTAAAACCTCAAGGTGAGAGAATGAGATAAGTTAATTCACATGCATTTATATTGACTTAATGTTGAGTATATTTCAGGTTAATAATGAAAGATATTATCCGTAGTATCAACTTTAACATAGAAAAACACATCAAATACAGAAAGAATCATTTTACACTTTTATTTTTGTTTCTTAAGCAACTATTGTACACAAGAACCATGTTTAATGCCACAACAATACTGATGTTTATTTTTCCATGCAAAAACCCATCAAACCATATTGTTAAATGACCAAAGAAACATAAGTATTGGAATGTAGGCTAAAACCATTCTGGCTAAAGTACCCAACAACGCGAATAAGTAAAATAAAAGTGTATAAACATTTTTAAAATAATGATCATAGCATAAATCTTAAATTTTAAGACTTGAGTTTATTAAAAAAATTTATTGGAACGTGCTAACGTAACATGTTAAGATTAGGGATGTCAAAAATGTTCGTATTCGCGGGTATCCGTGGATAAAACCCGCAATGGGTAAGAAACAGATATTAAAAATAGATATTTGCTATCCGCAGGTACGGGTATTTTTGATACCCGCATGTTAACGGGGCAAGTACAGGTATCATAATATCCGTACTCGTGGATACCCGTAACCGCTAAACTTTAATTCACAAAAATACATATATATATATATATATATACATATACACATACATACATATACATACATATATATGTATATATATATATATACATACATATATATATATATATATGTATATATATATATATATGTGTATATGTATATATATATATATATATATATATATATATATATATATATGTGTATATATATATACACATATATATATATATATATATATATATATATATATATTAATAAAAAACATTATAACCTAATTTTTTCTACGCTGCACATCTTGTCTTTCGTCTTCATTCTTCCTGTTTCAAGTATTGGTACATTGTCTTCTTCCAAGTACACCCCTTGACATTCTTCTCTTATCCTTTTTTGAAATTCGGTATATACATTAAACCCTATATAGACAGTGACGTTTATGGTATGCTTGTTGTCAAATGATAGAATCAAAATAAGAATACTTGACACGTGGCAGTTGAGGTTTATTATTTTATTATTTTTCAGGAATCAATAGGAGAAAGAAAGTGGGCTTGTTGATCAAAACAATAATTAAATAATTTCCATTATGTTGAATGTCAATTTATATTTATTTTTATAATTATTTAGACTTGTATGGACTTGAGTTTGTTTGAACTTTATTTAAAATTTATGATAGTGATGTATTTTATTTTATTTTATTTGAATTTATGATTAAATATTTATTTTTTAAAATAATTTTGTAAATACCCGTGGGTACCCATGGATACCCACGGATATAAAAAAATAGACGGTTACCCGTATAACGGATACCCGACGAATATGGGTAGGGTACGGGGCAGATATTTATTCAACGGGTAGAGTACGGGACAGATATTTATCCAACGGGTAGGGTACGGGAAAACTACTATCTGTACCCTACCCGTCCCGTTGACATCCCTAGTTAAGATCTAGATAATGGATATTTAAGTTGTAGAGGATTTAATAAAATGATACACAAATATTTTATTTTAAAAATTAAAGTTATAAATAGAATTTTCTATTATCGAATTCATCTTATAAAATCTTACTATCTTCGTAAAAAAAATCTTTCCCTTAATCTCTCCATGCCTTCTCTCTAAGAGATCAAACACATTTGTCATTCGTTCTTCAATCAGACCACTATTGGATTTATAGCAGAGAATACTACATCTTTATTCTATCAAAATCACAAATAAAATAAGTCATTTTTCTACCTTGCTATAGAGTCAAATTTGTTTTCTTCTTTGCATGTGAGTATAATGGATTGCATGTGACTTAATTATACTCAAATTCTATGATCTCTTATGTTAAAAATTTGGTTGTTACCGAGAGCTTTCAAAAATAAAACTTAAGAATAAAATTAAATGTTTTATAAAGATTAACATGAATGATAGAAAATAATTTTTCAAAAATAAAATGCTAAGAACATTCAAGAATTGTGAATAATACATAAAGAAATTATTCATTATTTATTTAAAAATATTATATATAGTATTTTGATAATATTAAATTAAATTTTATTGTAATAATTAATATTTTTGTAATGATATAATATTATTCTCGTTCAATTATAATATTACTTTTTGTTTGTAAAGTTACATATTGAATTGAAATATAATTATAATAAGTATACGACTTTTTAAGTTATAAAATATTAAAGTGTAGATAAAAAATCTAAACCGTGTGACTTTTATAATACTAATGTCAAAGTATATTAATTTTTAAAATTATAAGATGGTAATGTAAAATGTTGGTACTTTGAATCTTAATGATAATTTTTTTTTCTTAAAATAACATGATAAAAACATTTAATAACTATTAAGAATTATGGCTGCTAATACAAAAGAAAGTATAGTTTCGATTTATATAAAAATATTCTTTATTGTCTTTAATATTAAACTAAAATTTAATTGTAAATATTTAGTATTTTGTAATTATATAATGTTATTTTTATTTAATTATAATTGTAACACCCCATTTAATTTAATATACAAAATTAAAGGAAGCGTCACAAAAGATAACGTAAAAAGCGCAGTCCTGAAGTTCAAAACCCAACTCCTTACAAATCCTAGGCACACCACGATGTCCAAAAGAAAACCGATTAACAAGCTTACAAGGAAAGTATGTAGATCCAAGAACAAACAAGTACATGGGCCTTAGCCCTAAAGAAAAGTCCACTAAAGAAACTAAAACCAGCCCATGCAGATTATGCAGCGGAACCATCACCTCCCTGTTGCCCGCGGGTGTTCCTCGCATCTGCTCACACCAACAAGTTGATGATCATCGCAAGAGAGAGTACCACACAACAGAACACACAACAACGAAAGTAGGGTAAGCCAAAGTATACAAGATTTCATCCATACAATCAAAATACATATTCACCATCTCATACACACATACCAACCAAGTATGCTATGACTTCTCAGGCAATACAATAAGACACGACTCGACTCATCCGGATAAATATAACCTGGTCGGATTCAGCGGATGCTTGCACTTATGGTGGATACCTCTGCTCACCCCCGAGCTATGTGTTACAAGTGTTACATTGAATCAATTTTTCCTCACCACAAGGTTAGCCCTTAATGAATTTCAGGCCTTCTGCTACTCTCACCACATGAGTCAGTCTGCTCTAAGTGAGACTAACTGACTCCTTAGAGTGTCAGGATGCAATCCTTACCTTGAATCCTTACCTAGTTATACAGATGGGGCACCACCATGGACACCCACTAACAGGGGCTATGGAATTACGTCCTGACCACTGAAGCGCAACCTTGGAAGTCTCACCTAGAAACTCTAGGGAATTACACATTGACACGAACCCAACAATCATAAATCAACAATAAGAGAATACCAATCATGCTTACAGTTCCATGTCAACCTCTGAAAAATAATACCTCATTCGTACCACATGTTGAATCAATACCACTGATCATTACCACCCCATGAGTATAGGGCCTCATCTCATATCAATACCATGTCTCATAAATTCCAACTCACTCATTAATTTCACATGCCAAGCTTCCACGATATTCATCATTCCATTCATGAATTATGTCACGCATACATGACAATCCATTATATATATATATATATATATATATATATATATATATATATATATATATATATATATATATATATATCAACATCACAAGCATACCCAAACAATTACCAATCATACAAGGGCAACCAAGCAACCAAATCACGTACTGTCTCTCCCAACCCCTCGCTCAGGCTTAAGGGTCTCGCTCAGGCGAGACAGTCTCGCTCAGGCGAGCCCCCTTCGCCTAGGCGAGGGCTCGAAAAAGGAAACAGGAACCAACATGGGATCTCGCTTAGGCGAGACCCCTCTCGCCTGGGTGAGTGGTTCGTTCGCTCAAAATAAAGGGCAGATCGCCTGGGCGACCTTTCGCAAAAAAGGATTTGGGCGAGCCTCCACTAGACTCGCTTAGGCAAGTCCGACTCGCCTGGGTGAGATTATCAGTTCTCGCCCTGGTCTCACCTGCAACAGATGTATCTTTCATCCCAGTCAATCATACAAAGCATTTCACGTACCAAGAACAATGATTAATCCATACAAACAATTCGCAAGCTCAAGAACAGGCATAAAAACACAACTTAAACTCGAACCCTAACTTCCCATACCTGGAAACATTAGCTAAGGCTTTGATACTCGAACAGTGAGGGACAATAGCTCACGGGACAGTTTTGCGAGCGGAAAAAAACAGTGGGACAAGTTCCAAAAACGAGCTCATTAGAAAGCTCTAACTGAGAACATACGGAAGAATCAAAATGAACATAGAGCTTGAGTTGGGAGGGACTTACGCGGAACGGAAGAATGAGGCTGAGCTTGCTAAGCTATGACGACTCCAAACCCTAGCAGAGGATGACGACAACTGCTCTAAGAGATGTGTGGGATCTGTTTTACGAAGAGTAGTTACAAGTTAGGGTTTTGAGGTATCTTAGGTCAGAAATTGAATTGGGTCAACCCCATTTAGGCCAAAAAGATTGGACAGCCTCTAAATTAAAAATGGGCAGAAATAATTGGGCCTTACAATAATATTCCTTTTTGTTTCATAAAAGTTACATATTAAATTGAAATTTATTATAATAAGTATATTAGCTTTTTAAGTTATAAAGTTATAAAACAGGTTTTAAAACTTTTAATGTAAACGTTAATAAATTAAAAGACCATTAAATAACGCAACTATGAAATATAAAATTTCATTAATATTATATTCATTCAGATCTAAAAACTACTATAAAATGTATGTTTTCTTTTAAAAGTTAGACACTCATATGCGTACATTAGAGTAGTCTAATAAAGTATTCATATCTAAATTTCAAAGAAAAACACTTTTTGCAATGACTTCTCATTTCTATCAAACTTTGTTCTTGGGAATGGTAATTGTTGCTATGGTTCTACCTCAAGGTAATTAGTAAAATATTTCATATCGCTACTTTAATTTGTTTACGATATATAACTCATGAAAAGACATGTTTCTTCATCATTTTGTTTTTGTCAATTTTAAAGAAAGAAGGCAAGGTGAAAATAATCGATAACTTTCTATTTATTTTATGCTTAAAACTAAGATAAATGAAAGAAATTTGTTTGCAAAATTTGTGAACTTTTGGCATGACAGGATCAGTTGTTGCAGAATCTGTGACTGGAGAACAAATAACAACACAAGTTGATCGAGCAATAGAATGTAGTGAATTAAAATGCAGTGTAGGTACACAATTTTGTAGTATATGTTGCAGGGGACAAGGATACCTGGATGGAACATGCGTAAAAGGAGCCAATTATTATAATTGTCAATGTGTGAAAGAATTATAATGTATTATTTCATGTTTATAACAGAAATTAAATAAAATAAATACTTAATTATCCTTTTATTCAAATAATTATAGAATTTAGGCCTTTCATATATGTGAAGAATTAGTATAAATAAAATAAAAATTTAAATTTTTTTTTTCTGTTTTGATTCAGTTCGTTCAATTTAATTTTTTTATGCGTTCAATTTGTACGTTTAATTGATCCTTTTTTAGTTTTTTTATACTCAATTGGCCATTTAAATTTGTACATTTAATTGGACATTGTATAAGACAACAATGTTTGTGTTATCGAGATCTTTTTTATTATGTGGCTATGTAATGATTGTAACTGTTACGTTGTTT
This sequence comes from Vigna unguiculata, assembly GCF_037176805.1. Taxonomy (NCBI): domain Eukaryota; kingdom Viridiplantae; phylum Streptophyta; class Magnoliopsida; order Fabales; family Fabaceae; genus Vigna; species Vigna unguiculata. The sequence goes on along the minus strand of NC_140793.1, from coordinate 7,110,912 downwards.
ATTGTATTTTTAAATGAAAATTATGGATAAAAGGTGAAATATAGTTTAGAATATAAACTCGTATAAATTTTGTCATGGCATGAAAAGTTATTGTGTTTGTTGTTTGAATGTTCGTCATGTATGTTCGATTGTGAATCTTCTTTCTCATGCTTTAATAGTTGGAGACAATGAATTTGTCGTTCCTCACATGGTGGTGGTTTAAGGAGAATGGAGTTAACTCCATTTGAAGTTGTGAAGAGATGAAAATGCTAAAAATGACAATAACTCTATCAACAACCTCCTCACATGACCCTCCAATTTGAGGCAGTGGCCATCGCAAATCCTCTTATGAGGCTAATCGCTATCGCACCGGAGTGCCTGACGATTCGACTAATTGGCATCATCATTGTTTCTCCACTTTTTATTTCTATTCTAATTTGTGCTCCTCCAAAGGGTGAGTGAAGGATGGAGAGAATTGGTGGAGAGTAACAAGAGGAAAGAAATATGGAAAAAGATGAAGGTTGAAGAATGGCATGTTTGAGAGTGTTGGGTTTGTGTCTGTGACGTGTGAAGATGAAGGTTGGGGATGAAAGGAAGTTCAAAAACTGGGAAGAAAATCCTTGTATTGTTAAAAAACGGAGAGTTGTAGATGATGGTGAGGAGAACAAAAATTTAAACTGGGAATGGAGAAATTGGAGAAAGTGTTCTAGAATTAGGAAAATGTGTGGATGAAGGATTTGAAGACGCAGAAGATGGAGCGATGAATTTTTAAAAAAATTGGTGAAGGTGGGATATGTTGGGTTTTTAATAAACTTAAATGTATTAGCCGTTGTAAGAAACTAGTTGTTGGGTGGTTAATGTACTAGTCGTTGGATAGTTAATGCACTAGTCGTTGGGTAGTTAATGTACTAGTCGTTTATAGTCGTTGGGAGTACAACGAACGAAAATTGTAAGCCTATAAATTGTATTGTTGATGGCATGAATAAACACAATGAAAAGTGAATAAGTTTTTTCATCCAAGAGCCTCTTTCTCCTAACAAAGTGGTATCAAGATCTAGATAGGCAACCATGGAGCTAGAGAAAGCTAGGTTGTTCTTGAGTGTTAGATAGAGTCAATTAGCCTAAGTGTCTGAGAGTAAAAGGTGTTTTATACTCAGAACACTCAAAGAAGAGGAAAAGGCTAGGGAGGTAGAGGAAATGGTTGTAGTGGTTGAGGTTGAGGCGGACAGAAAGTAGAGAGAGAGAACATACCAACAACCAAAATTGGCGTGGAAAAGGACGCGGTTCGTGGAGAGGAGGTCGGTTGAGCAACTCAAACGTTGAGTGCTACAAATGTGACAAGTACGGTCACTATGCAAAGGATCGTAGCTTGGATAGGTGTTACAATTGTGGTAAAGTTGGGCATTTTGAAAAAGAGTGTCGATCTGAAAGTAAGAAGGAAGTGACAACCAATTTTCTCACAGAAGATGTTGAAGAGAAAGGGTGTTGTTGATGATGTCAATAGCCAAGGATATGTAATTGAACAACTCGACAGGACAACGAAGCAGTTCAACCAACTCTATGTGGTACCTTGACACAGGTGTAAGCAACCACATATGTGGAGATGAGCACTTCTTCAAAGACTTAGCTAAAGTAGAAGTTGGAGATGTGTCTTTTGGAGATGATTCAAAGGCTGCGATAAAAGGTCGAGGAACGATCTGGTACTTGCAGAAGGATGGTCGAGTTGGGGAAATTTGAGACGTGTACTATGTACCTGATCTCAAAAGTAACATTTTGAGCATGGGACAATTGATGGAAAAAGGGTTACTCAGTTTTAATGAAAGATCGAGTACTAGACTTAAAGGACAAACTTGGACATTTGATTGCTCGCGTAGAGATGAAAAAAAATCGGATGTATAAGTTGGAATTAAAGATCATACAAGAAAAGTGTTTGAAACTTGATGTCCAGGATGAGATAATGATGTGGCACTTCCAGTTTGGTCACTTACATTTTGATGGGCTAATGGAACTGGTGAAAAAAGGTATGGTGCATGGACTACCAAGCATGGAGTTCAAAAGTAAATTGTGTGAAGAATGTATATTCGGCAAATAGTCGAGGACTTCGTTTCCGAGAATTTCCAAGTACCAAGCAAAGGAACAACTCGGCCTAATTCATATCGACATGTATGGACCAATTACCCCTGAATCTTTCAGTGGTAAGAGATACTTTATTTCTTTTGTAGATAATTTTTTATGAAAGACGTGGGTATACTTCTTGAAGGAAAAGTCTAAGGTGTTCAAGGTATTCAACAGGTTTAGAATGTTGGTGGAGAAGGAGATTGTAACATCCTTAAAAAAATTACTTTAATTAAAATATAACTATAAAAGAAGTTTAAACGTCGCCACATATATTATCCCAAACGCGGGAAAAAAAAATTCAATATTCAATGCGACAATACTCAAAGGATATTAAATCAAAAGTTATTACAAGTTTCCATACAACCATAAAATCAATAGCAAAATTCCCTAGCTCTAGCCCTGCTAGCCCTCACTCCGCAGTCTGAGCACCGTCAACATCATCTGTATTATCATCTGCTCCCGTGTAACAAGTTACACGATCATCGCCAAACACAACCAGAAAGGGTGAGTTCAACAATATAAGAAATCACATAAATTAAATAATATAAAACACCCAATCTTATTATCATAGATAGACCTTGGTTACATTCACAACACGCCCCAAGGCTTTTCAACCTCTAACAACAACCAGGTTAGTCATGGACTCAGGATTTCATGATGCTCACACGAACCTGCCTGCTCGTGGTCCTGCCTCTACGAACCTCTCCGCTCGTAGTCCTACTCTACGGGCCTACTCGCCCGTAGTCCAACACATGTGATCCTTAAGCTACGTACCTCCCCGCACGCAGCATCTCTCAATTGTGAGCACGGAACATACGAACCTACCTCACTCATATCCCCACAGGAGAGTAATCGAGTATGAACCTCCCCGCTCATACCATCACATGTTATCCACCATCCATGAACCTACCCGCTCATGGCACAGCATCTCCTGATCCACGTTTCATCAAAGAGTACAATCATTATACACAAACTGCACTAAACTTGCTTGGGCTAGAAGCCTTAGCTTAAGCGACCAGGCTTGTCTCGCTTAAGCTAAGCTTCCTCACCTGAGCGAGCGTGCTGCCAGGGTTCACGTGCGAAGACTCGCTTAGGCGAGCTCATCTCGCCTGGGCGAGATCCCCCCATTCGCTTAACACAACATCACTCACCTAGGCAGCGAGACATCAGAACACACACTCCTCAGTTGCGATTTCTCGCTTAGGCGAGTACCTCTCACCTGAGCGAGGTACTCTGTCGCTCAACCCATGGGATCCTCGCCTGAGCGAGACCCTCGATCCCAACCTCACCTCTACGCGATCTCTCGCTTAGGCGAGCTGCTCTCGCTTGAGCGAGATGTGCAGACACAACCTCAAATTTCGTTTCTGCTATTCTCGCCTAGGCGAGCATAGTTGGCTTAAGCGAGAATAGCCAGTAATCTCCCTGTAATGCGCGCATAAACTTACCCTAACATGCCCAAAATCTCACTCTACTAGGCCAAAAAATTCATCTCAGGATACAACATTATGTGCATGATTTGGACACCAAGTTAGTCCCCCAAAAACACGAATCCAGACCTGATACACAATCAGTACATAAAAACCCCATAATTTCCATACAAACTCATACAAGTTTTATCACATTACAACAAAACAATCCCACACCTCAATTCACAGCATGATGTCAAGCAAATTATATGGTCCTAAATATGATTAATATATAAAAAAAACGAAAAAGGCTTTTAATTAATTATAATTGCCTTTAATATCTCATGATTGTTGTCTTTCCCTTCCCTTGGAAGCCCAAGGCTCTAGGGTTTTCCCACCCTTTCACATTCAGACCACAATCAATTTAACAAAAATAAAGAGTTAATTTGTTCTCAGCAAAGGTTGAACCCACAACCCCTCAATCACAAAGCAATTGCACAACCAATTCAACCAAGTCATGTTGGTGTTAATTCACAATATTTTAGGATTTTATGCTCACATCTCATACTCAAATATATCAATAAAATAATTACACACATTTAAAATAACACACAAAATTGACACACATAGGACTCGAACCCAAGTCCTCTCAACACAACCAAGTACTCTCAACCATTTGAACTAGTACTTTTCCACGTCATATCCCTTTGCATTAAATTCCTTAAAGGCTTCCATTACCCGCATTTATTAAATAATTATTTAATTAACTATTTAATTTTCCCGGGTCTTACAGAGACAGACAAACACGTTAAGGTTGTTCGGTTTGATAGGGGAGGCGAGTTCACATCAACAAAGTTCATGAAGTATTGTGAGGAGCACATCATAAGAAGATTTTTGGCAGCCTCATACTCACCACAACAGAATGGTGTAGCTGAGAGGAAAAATCGAACTATTCTTGATATGGTCGGCCCATGTTGAAAAGTAAGAATATGCCAAAGGAGTTTTGGGCAAAAGTCGTACAATGTGCCATTTATATACAGAATAGGTGTCCACATGCAAGGTTGAATGAAAAGACACCACAAGAAGTATGAAGTGGGCAAAAGCCAAGTGTGTCTCATCTCAAGGTGTTTGGCAATGTAGCGTATGGCCATGTACCAAGTCAACAAAGGACAAAACTCAAAGATAGGTGCAAGAAGTATGTGTTTATTAGGTATGGTGAGAGGACAAAAGCCTACAAATTGTTAGACCCAATAAACCAAAAAGTGATAGCAAGTCGTGATGTCCGAGTAGATGAAGCCAATGAGTGGAGTTGGAACAACTCAGTTGAAGAGATGAATGGAGATATTAGCTCGTCAATTGCTATACTACCGGCTACAAAAAATTTCGAAACCATTGACGATGAAGACGAACCCCAATGACCCAGAATACGAACCGTGCAAGAATTGTATTAGTGTACTAAACTGGTACATATTGTTTGTCTTTTGGCAGGTTCTGAGAACATAACCTTTGAGGAGGTGGTGCAAGATGAGAAGTGGAGACCTACAATGGAATCGGGTACAAAACTCTCAAAGTTTGATGGAGGAGATCGAGTTGATGCCAGCAAGTACCGAAGCTTGGTTGGAAGCCTTCGCTATCTGGCAAGTACAAGGCCAGACTTACTATTAAGTGTTGGAATAGTAAGTCAGTATATGGAGGAGTCGAGCTACAGTCATTGGAAGGTTTTGAAGCGAATACTAAGGTATATTCGGGGAACGATATCACTCGGACTATACTATACTAAGTCAGACAACTACCAACTAGTAGAGTACTCACATAGTGATTGGTGTGAAAATGTAGACGACTGGAAAAGCACATCTGGGTATGTATTTTTCATGGGTCATACAACGTTCACTTGGCTTTCAAAGAAACAACCCATAGTAACACTGTCAACGTGTGAAGCCGAGTATGTTGTAGCATCATGGTGTGTATGTCATGAGGTATGGCTTAGAAATCTTCTAAGCAAACTAGAGATGAAACAAGAAGAAGGTACTGTGATACAAGTGGACAACAAGTCGGTCATTGAGTTGGCAAAGAATCTGGTCAACCATGAAAGGAGCAAGCACATTGATGTGCGTTTTCATTTCATCCGAGAACAAGTAAAGGAAGGCAATGTGGAACTGGTGCACGTGGGAAGCTGAGATCAAGTTGTAGATTTGTTTACAAAACCACTACCCACTATGTTGTTCAATAAACTTAAATGTATTAGCCATTGTGGGTAACTAGCCGTTGTAAGAAACTAGTTGTTGGGTGATTAATGTACTAGTCATTGGATAGTTAATGCACTAATCGTTAGGTAGTTAATGTACTAGTTGTTTATAGTCGTTGGGAGTATAACATACGAAAATTGTAAGCTTATAAATTGTATTGTTGATGGCATGAATAAACACAACAAAAAGTGAATAAATTTTTTCATCCAAGAGCCTTTTTCTCCTAACAGGATAAAGGCATGGCGATGGAGTGAAGATTCACTTGCTTTATCAAAAATGCTTTTGCACTATGCATTGTAACAAAAAAAATGAGATTCCCCAAATCACTGAATAATATAAAGAGGATTTCAAGTGGGTGTGAAAAGTAATGTAGAGGGAATAAAAGGGTAAAAACATGGGTCTGAAGTATGAGTTAAAAGATTAGGCTGCTAGCCTCAATAGTGGTGCAGAAATAAAAAGGAGAAATTCTTCCTACACCCCTATATTTCCTTACTATACCCCCATAAACAAGTTAAAAAATTAATTTTTTCCTCTTCTTCCCCTCCTCCCCATAGCACCTCCATGTTTTCCTCCACCTCCATCCCATCTTCTTCTTCCACCTCTACCTCCACCTTCATTTCCTCTTCTTCCTCCACCTCCACTCTCAATAACATTTACAAGTGTTCATTAAAACAAATGGAAATATCACAATAATATGAAATGTAAGGAAGATGAGAATCAATTATGAAAGACATAGAATGTTAGTTTTGAATTTCATAATCCATGTGCATTACGAATTGTAAATGAAAATTATAAATTTGTATTATGAATTGTACAATATAGTATGTAAACTTACATTACGGATTATAAAATTCAGAATATAACTTTGCATTACAGATTGTACAATAATTCATAATGTAATTCTACATTCCGCATTGGACAATCTATAATATCTACGGATTTCACAATCGGAACTATAATTACAACAGGGTATGATTAGAATTTTAAAAGCTAGGGAAGTGCAATAAGAAAATATAGGGGTGCAGAAAGAATTCCCAAAAGTAGATAGTGTGAAAAAAATATATCCACTAGTTGGCCCATTAAAAGAAGAGGTCTGAAAATAAAATGCACGTGGTGTAAGTTGCAAAAAAATTAAATGGACTTGAAACAAGGTGTAAAATGATAGACTATTGCTTACTACACCTTAACAAATTTCTCTCACCACCCTATCTTTTGGAAATTATATACAATTAGTTATTTATGCTTTTCAGTATATCTCAATCTTATACATAATGTATAACATAAATAGTTACTTAACATTTTTTAATATAATTTAACATCATGAGTTGATTTCTAAATCTGGTTCTTTACACTTTGTAATGTATAATGTTTTTTAAAATGTCAAAGTTATACGGACTACAGTAACTTTTACTTTCTAACGATACTAAAATCTCAATGATGTATGAAATAATAAGAATTTTCTTAACCTCTGCTAATTACAAACAATTTTCATTGAAATCGGTTAAAAATGCATGGTTAATACTTAATATAATCTAATTTAATTGTTTTAAAAAAGAAACTTTTCTAACCTATTTTTCTTTCACATGTCATAGCGTCACACTCTTACCGTGTACCTTGATGCAAGTTCATCACATCCCAATTGATCATCACCTGACAACGGATGGAGCGGAAAAGAGGTTTTATTATTTTTATTATTCCATATACAGAAAAAATTCATCCATATCTCGATCTTTAGATCCAACGAATATTAAACTTTTGTCCTATTTCAAAAAATATCAGGTAAATGGTATATATTCGTACTAATACCCATACTCGTTTTCATATTATTTCAATATTAATTAATTAATTTTAGTAAAATAATAAAAAATTACGGTAAAAGAAACATAATATTATCAAATATTGAATATTAAGGGGAGAGTTGTATCTTCAATATCAACTATTTAAGAAGAAATTATAATTATATACATTCACTACAAGAAGATGTCTTATTAGTAACCAATTTTAGTGACTAAAAGTTATTAATCACAGTGACCAATATAGATACCAATTTATAAAATTAAAATTGATTGGTTATTAAAATAGTCACTAATATAAATAAAAAATTATAATTGGTCACTAAATTTGTCACTAATTAATTAGAGACCAATTTAGTAACTAAGTTATTGTGGTAGCCAAAACTTAGGTAGCTAATTTGTAGTGACCAGTTTTCTTTGGTTGCCAAAACTGTGGTAGCTAATCTTAAAAACCAATTTAGTGACCAATTACAATTTTTTACTCATAATAGTAACTATTTTAGTAACCAATAATTTTTTTACTTTGTAAATTTGTATCTAAATTAGTAATTATAATAACTAACAACTTTTGATCACTAAAATGGGTTACTAATGAAATATTTTCTTGTAGTGATTCCAAAATAGAATACCAAATAAAGTTGAATGATAACCAAAACATTTATTTCCCGTAAAAATGGAGACAAATTATTTGTTATCTCTAATAATCAGCCGGCTTTAGAAATTAAGTGATAGGATATAATTATATAGAACACATGTTTAATGTTTGACAACTCCTTTAATGATAAAATTATAATCTCTACATTCAATCTTTAAAAAGATAAAGTTGTAAATCCTCTTATATGATATAACTATCAAAGTCTCTTTTGTATCGAGAAAACTTGTTGAGTTGTAATATTAATACTTAAATCAACTTCTTATGTTTACAAATCAGCTCCTCGTCGTTTCTAGAAAACATAAATTAGCTTTTAAGTATTAGTGTTGGGCAAATTATAACACAATTAATGTCGACTTAACCAATTATAATACGACATAAGCAATTAACTTAAAAAAATAATTTAAAAAGAGTAAAATTGCTTTTAACTTCTTTTTATGATTAAATTTTTGTTTTAGTATTAGATTGGTCGACATTACGTTAATTTTTTAAAAACAAAAAATAAAACTTAAAATATTTTTAAAATTTTTATTGAATAACTATTTGTGTTTTACTTAGGGGACACAAAATTAAAATAAATATTAAAACTAAATAGCATTAATAATGTACACTATAATTTTCTTTAATATTTATATTTATTTAAATTGGTGTTAATTAACAAAATGTTATAAAAAATATTTATTATTAATTTATATATATATATATATATATATATATATATATATATATATATATATATATATATATATATATATATATATATATATATATATATATACTTAAGTCAGTGTTGATTAAGTCAACATTAGTCATATGAAAACTAAAATGAATATTATTAAAAATAAATAACTTTATTCATTTTCAGTATTTTATTTATTTAAGTTATCATATGCTTAGCCGACGTTAAATTATATATTTTAAATTTGTGTGTTTTCCATTAAACATGGATTGTAGATTATTTTTAATCTAAAGTTCTAGATTTAAAGATGATGAATCTTCTTGCTCATAATTTATTTCTCTCACTTTCTACATAAATCTCATCACACTCATTTTTTCTATTCATATTCATAAGTCTTCTCACACTCATATCTTTCATCCACACTCTCTTTCACTCACATTCATTTCTTTCATCACACACATCTTCATCATCTACATTTTTTTTTCTCACCTTCTTCATTCATATTCTTTTTCTCGTCTACTTCATTCATACTCATGTGTTCATCTACAATCATCTGTTTCATTTACACTCATCTCCTTAATTCATAATAATTATTTCTTTAATTTTTTTGTTATATTTTTTGAAAATGGAGGCATTATATAATTATTTTAAAGTTATCGTCATTAACGTTAACCAAATTGATGCAAAATTAAACTGATATTAAAATAATAAAAAAAACGTCTTAAGAACTACTTTAACTAAAAATTGATGGTGAATTATCGTGGACTAAGTTATTTAGAGCCGATCTTGAAGAATCGATACTAAAGAATTAGCATCATAATTTTAGTGTTGCATACACCTCGGACATAAAGTCATCATTAATAACTATTCAACGTCAACCTTTACTTATTAAAGTTAGTTTTTGTCTACGCTAAATACCCATCTTCTTGAATATTACTACTTTTTCTTTCTTAAATAATACTCGATTTAAACTTTTTTATAATATTCACTTCAAAGAAACAGAAAACTTGGCACAAGTTTGGCTTATGGATTCTCTTTGAACTTCATTCAGACTTTGCATATAGGTCCTTCTCTCTCTCTCTCTCCAAAGTACGAAAGTAAAGAAAAGAATGAGCATCCTCGTTTCTATACTTGCCCTCTTATCAAGGAAATGGCAAAGCACATATACCTCCCTACACAAAAGTATGTAAACAAAACTATAAAAGAATAGCAAGCTGCATATATATATAAAAAACTGAAGAGAATTTTAAAAAGTAACAAAATAAAGGAGGAGATGGGAAATATGAATAATAAAGAGAAGATATTATCAATTTTAGAATAAATATTTCATTGATTTAACGGAAAATATTGTAAAATTCTTATTCTTCTCATAAATCTAATATTAAGTATACAAACTTTCCATAATAAAGAATATATTATATATTTCTTGAGTTCGCTGTATTGTTAAGCTCACTATATCTAAAGTATTATTGCTTAAAAGATAGCTTGTAATAATTAAGGGAAAAAATGTTTATAAAACTCATGTTAATATTAATTTGTAAACAATACGACAGTTTTCTGTCCAATGAAATGGAAGAGGTTATAATAATCAAAACTTGTACATTCTAACAATCATATAAAGTTAGCCATTTCAAATTCCATGTCTAAGGAAAAGGGTTGATTGTGTAGTGTAATTCAGACACTCTTTCTTCTTGTTCCCTTATGCACGTCCTGGGTTTCTCAAACTATATTGAGAGGTATACTTTGAGTTTTCTTTCAGTTTTCATGTTGTTAATTAAATTATCTTTTGATGCTTCAATTTTTTTTTTTAATTACTTTGAAGCTATGAAAATGCATGTTTTTAGTTGAAAGCCCACTTTGGTAGTTTGGCTCACTTTTCTGCAAGACATTGTACAAGTAAGTTCTCTACAACATGCATTGGATCTCTTAGTGTTCTTCTCACTGAATTTTCATGGTTGTTTTCTTTTATTTTGATGACTTCAGTGGTAAAAGTACAAGTGTTTAGAATTTGAAGTTTGAAGGGTTTTGATTGCTTTAATATTATAGCCATTTGATGATGAAAAACATCTTCCTTTTCTCTAAATGTTAAGATCAATATTGTGAGTAAAAATTCTTTCACCACCATGCATTTTGCAAAGAATCACTAAAACTTTTAGTAGTTGGATGATTAAATGGCACATTTCATAAACCCTCACTCATAAAAGTCCAAAGACTTTGGAGCTTTATGTGTTATATGGGATTTAACATAATCATCATACATCATGTTGGAATTGTAATGAGATTGGGAATAACAAATAGACATAATTTTTTTTTAATTTTATTTTTCAATCCAATAATAGGTACTTCTGAAAATGATAATAGCATTGAAACTAAAGATGATGAAGAATGGATTTCATATTTTAGCTTTTATCTGGAAGTCTAGAAATATAATAACGTTGTTGATGATTATGTAATGATGTATTTTTTGTCTCCATTTTTTAGTATTAATTATTCTTCAAATCCATTATACTATCAAAGAATTATTGGTAGCCTACATTCTCTCCTTGAAACTAACATGTTATAACAAGTCGCATTTCCTCTAATGCGTTGAATAAAAGTTTATTTTATATAACCAAAATGTAAAATATATATAAAAATAATATTTAATGTATGAATTACTATTATAATTAAAAGTTATGATGTATAATATACTTTAAAAAAATATAAATTATAGTTTATATTTGTGATAAAAATAATATCGCAATACAAGGCTATATTTAATTATTAGTAATTTAAAAATATTATTAAAATTGACGATGAAAATGATAAATTGAAGTAGATATGATATCAATAACATCCAAAATTACTACAAAAATAATTTCCGAAAAACGTTCTTACATTTTGACAATATATTTTATTATTTTATTTATATGTGGAGGATAGTCCATTTGCATGATCAGTATAATGAACTTGAAGGGATACAATGAAAATGGTATGTTTATATATATAAAAACTTTTAAAGTATTTGAAATCAAGATTTAACACTATAAGAAAATGTTTCATTAGTATCCAAGTTTAGTGACCAAAAGTTATTAGTCACTGTAGTGACCAATTTAGATATCAATTTAAAAAATAAAAATTATTGGTTACTAAAATAGTCACTATTATAAATAAAAAATTATAATTAGTCACTAAATTGGTTAGTAATTAATTAGAGACCAATTTAGAAACTGAATCATTTTGGTAGCTAAAACTTAGGTAGCTACTTTTAGTGACCAATTTCCTTTGGTAGCCAAAACCATGGTAGCTAATTTTGAAGACCAATTTAGTAACCAATTATAATTTTTTATTCATAATAGTGACTATTTTAGTAACCAATAATTTTTTACTTTGTGAATTGGTATCAAAATCGGTTACTATAATAACTAACTACTTTTAGTCACTAAAATTAGTTACTAAATAAGCATTATCTTGTAGTGTAGGCAATATTTACAGTCATTTTTTACAACTTTACTCTTCTAAATCTTAGATTAATATCTAACAGGGAAAATGTTCGAATAAATTGTTATTAGTACTATCAAAATGTTAAATAATTTGTCAGCTACATAAAAAGAAAAACTAACCAAGTTGCCCCAAGGGATGTAAATGTATAAATGAAAAAAATAATGCAACACAAGCTAAACAAATAGATTGTCAGCATATTCATATAATGACCTTAAGTGGCAAAATTTCTTGGAAGAAGTCGACTTCCGAGAGGCATTTTAAGAGAAGATACCAGAAAGATTCATTCTCAATTATGAGTAAACTCATGATAGGAATACATCACTTTTGACTCAAGAGAGACCTTAAGACAATATAGGATTGTAAATTTCTTTCATTATATATCACATATCTTGTTTATTTATATGAATGTTGGACTTTTAATACACGTCAATCTTTAACAATATCTAATTATGAGTTAATTTCACATTGGACCCTTCTTCTTGATGGGAAACATTTATTAATACGAGTACCAGTAGTGACCTATATTTATATTGTTGGGGACACACTTTCTTGAAACCTCTTGTTATGAAGACTTTTGTTTCAAAGAATTCAAAATCCTAGGATCCTTCATCTACTCCATATTGTACTTTTCTGAATCAACCATCAAGACAAATTTGACTATGATACCACTTTCATGTTTTCTTCTTTGGAATTCATGTTACTTATCTTTTCAAAAAAACAGGTCCATAGAAACTTGTCAATGTTACTCGACTTTGTTATAATATTTGTTAGGCTTTCATTGAATTGAATCTTCTACATATCTACACTTCTTTCTTCTACTAATTCTCAAACAAAATGGTAGAGTACATCTATATGGTTTGTCTTTGAATGAAAGATAAGATTCCTTGCAATGTACAAGGCAATCTGCCTGTTGCAACATCACTTTTAAGTTTCTTGTGCCTAAGTTTCTCCATTCCAGATATCTTCTTTTCATGCTTCGATAGATGCCACATACTTAGCTTTTTGTAGACAAAGCTACAATATCTTGTAACTTGGATAACCAATTATAATTCTCTCTCATTGACATGTAAACACATAGTAGTGGATATCCTATTATTTAGATCACCTGCATAATCTGAATCAACATAGCCTCTGATAACTAATTATGATTCTCCAAAACATAATGCAAGATCCGAGTTTTCTTTTATGTATCTAAAGATGCTCTTAATATCACTTCAATGATCTTCACTAGGATTTGTCATAATTTACTAATTGCTACAATACATAAGGCTCCTCAATCCTAATGCATATAATACTCAAGACATTTTCATCCTCTCTACTTCATTACAAGGACTAGTACTCAAGGAGAATTTACACTTGATAGAAAGTGGGGGTAGAAATTTGCTCACAATTTTTCATGTTGAAGTGTTGTACGACTTTCAATAATTAATTCTTTTGAGAAAATCAAACCTCAATTTGTTTTTTGTTTCAATGAATTATATCCCTAAAATCTTGTTTATTGTTCTCAAGTCCTTCATACCAAACTCACTAGTAAATTGTATCTTAAATTCTTGAATTTGTTAGGATATACCATCAATATGTCATGCACATACAACAATAAAATGATAAAATCACTTTTGTCAAACCTACTGTAATTGGTACAATGGTCTCAACTAATATATTGCAACCAAAGTTAATGATGAAAGAATCAAATATATTGTGCCAACATATGGGCCCTTACTTTAGATCTTACAAAAATTTGGTCAACCTACAAAACAAATTTTCCTCTTCTTTAAAGTCTTCTTATTGGAGCATATATATTTTCTCTTCAAGTTATCAATGAAGAAAAGATAGTTTTTACACCTAATTGCTCAAGAGGTAAATCAAATGTAAAACACATGTCAGGAATAACTTTGGTTAAGGTCAACCTAACAATTGGAGTATAATGCCAATGCCTCCTTTATGAGTAATTTTACTACCAATCTAAAATTATATTATTCCACTATATTTCTTTCAACTCATTCGGTGGTATAACCAATGACTTTTCAACCTTTTGGAAGTTCAACTAGTTTCTATCTTATTCCTATGAAAACGTTTATTTTTTTTTATTGCATTATTATTATCCATATAGAAGTATATGAACCATTACAACCTCTTGAAAAGTTAAAGGTGACCTTTCTTCATTTAAAAGACGATCACATCATGGTTGTTATAACATATTGTGAGTGCCAATGTAGTTTAAATTTTTCTTATGGAAATTGTTGAAGTCCTACATTACTAAGCTTATTTGATTATTATTCTTTATGCTCTTGTCATGACTTAGAAGAGTCATCTAAAGGTTTCTTTGTTATCTATACTATAGAAGTGTCCTTTGTAAACTTTCATTCTTTTTTCTCCTTTTGTAGTTCATTTTCTACATAGACTACTAACAACAACCCATTAGGTAGTGGGATTTTACAAACAATAACCCTTTACATTGTCAACATAAGCCAAGAATATAATTTTCAATCTAAGTTTGTTCTATCTCGAGACGTGTACATCACACACACTTGTTCAAATCAATTGAATTTACATTGTAGTTCATTTTCCTTTCCAAATCCTCAATGAGGTCTTCAAATCAATTGTGGTTGATGACTTTTTACTTATCATATAACAAATGGTTTTAACTACTTCTCATAAAGACTTAAGCACTTCCATTGTTCTCAGCATAACACTTATTCTATCTAGAAAAGCTATTGTGAAACAAAAATTATCTTGTAATACCTTTGTATTTGCAGAATGCTAAAAAATTTCTATTTACATATTGTCCTCCATTATCCTGTCTTAAGAAAAATTTCAAGGTATGATCATTTCCTACAAACACAAATGATCCTCCTAAGATAGGTTAATAAATGTAAAACCAATCCTAGTGTAGAGTCATGTATCAAGGTGAACTTGAATCCACTATCCATCAGTCATGAAATGATTTTCCACCACTAGAGTGAATTACTAATTTGTTAACCAAAATATCTTTGTCTTTTTAGATACTTGCGACATAACCTTGTATGGTTGGTGCATCAAAGTTTCCACCCTTATTATTCTTATTCCAACAATATTTCTTCATAAGCCCTCTCACAATGATAGGATTTGAGATTTTTCCTTTTTAAAGACTTTGATCTACTACGATTTTGATTCCCACTAGAGTTATGTATTGTTGATCTACCTTTTATCATCATTAAATCCTCCCGTTGATCAAAAATCACTAAATCCTCTGTTTGCTTTGAATTTTTCACCATTTTTTCCTTACTTTGTCAACTAGATTATTCTTCAAGAATTGCTTTGGAACATTCTCAAAGTGTAAGTGTCCATCAATATTGTTATTTGTTGATCATGAGTCGATAAGAAGAATAGAAGCTTTAAAGTAGAAGCTTCAAACTTTCGTTTTCAACTATGTGGGTATTTGTTATCGAAAGTTAGGAAAACAAGGTGTTCAAATTGTTGATGTGGTTTATCACCAATGTGAACTTATTCATTCAAAAAGTATAGAGTTTTATCTTCAACAATTTGATAAGAATATCTCAAATCTCCTTTCTAGTATTCAATTATGCAATACTATATAAAAGAAAACTACATTGTCATATCTAAGCGAGTATTTACAACAACATTGTCATTAATTTCTTTCCACTCCTAACCCATGATGTTCAAGAGTCTTTCTTGAATTTGCATCTACACAATTATCTCTCTCAAAATTGGCTTCATCTTCAACTTTCAAAATGAGAATTTATTCCCGTTGAACTTCTTTATCTCATATTTTGTTGTTATGGCTTTAAAACTTATTTGTATATTGTCTAATGGAACAATAACGGTAGACTATGAACTAGTACATTGATTAAGTTCCTAGAAAAATGGGTAGGCCATTGATGGACATTCAAATACCAAGTTTTTCCTTTGTCAAAACTTTCCTCCACATGTATTTTCACTCTACAACACTATATGTTAGTAACTTTTTTTTATGTGAAAGGTCATATTATATAGTAAGCATCACATGATACTATGGAATTCCAAATTGGTGATGTATGTTCATATCACACTCAAAATCTCATGAACCACGATTCTAACTAAAATTAGAGCATGAATCATGCACAGAACTAAATTTGCATCTCACTCTAAAACAGGTGGGGTCACATGACTTGGTTCGAAAAAACCCTATGCTTTGTTTTATTGTGGGAATTGAGCTGAAAGAGATGCATACCAATTCTTGCTCATCCTTACTCTGATTGTCATGAATGATTTCTTTAGCACTGTAGCGTCGCCCATGTGAAAAAAAAAAGGTAGTGGCAATGCCCATGAAAAAACAAAGAGGGAACAACAACACCCATGTGAAAATAAAGAGCCTACGATACAACATGAGAGAAGACAACCCTAATGTTGTCTCTTTCTTTTTTATTCTCCTTGGGCCAAACATTTATCAACCCAAACTTTTTTTTTTCATTTAACAAAGGAATTGAACCATATAACCCTACTCAATCTAAGTATTATAACATTAACCTAATTTTGTAGTGATACAACCACTCCTTTTTTTAATATCGTTGTTATTATCATTTATATATTTACATGCTTATATTTCTTGTATTTTTTAAATGTTTATAAATCTTACAATTCACAGTACAAAAATACGATTAAAATTAACTCTTCCATACATAACTATATCGTAATTCAACTACCATATTGAGTCAATAGAAACATAACACAATCAACAATGAAGATTTGATGTCACTTGTAGATTCTTTAAGATCAGATGACAAAAAATTTTATATTATGAACAAATATATATAAGAAACCAAGATATCATAGTCTTTTTAACTCTCAATTGTAATATTAACTATGCTTTTGTAACCATTCTAGCAAATCTTCTACCTCTCTATCTAATAGTTGCACATTGTAAATTACATACCCCTAAACTAAGGATTCTGCACATGATGCTTGATATTATGTGCTTAAGTCAAGTCAAAGGTTGTCTACTTATAACCATAGTCTTCGTGAATAAATAAATCAATCCTAACATTTTTTTCCTCATTTTTTTTTCAACCAAGTAGCTTATGTATATATTTTTCAAAACTATAATATTATGAAGGAAATATAATCTATATGTATGTACTTTTCCTACAAGGTAATCTCTCATTGAACAACAAAATGCTAATCATGATTCATAAAAATTAAGGAATTGTGCATTAAGTTTTTATTGACATCTAAATTTCAGGTAAGCTAATCATTTGAACACTATGTGCAAGACAATTCGAATGCATGGATTCCCAGCTAAAGTTTCAGCTGAAGAGGTGAGGAAATTTTTGGAACAAAATACAGGCCCTCAAAGTGTTCATGCTGTAGAGGTTGAGCAGCTCAAAGATGAAGATCCTACCACACATGTTAAGGTTAAATTTACAAACACAAAAAGTGTTGAAACAATCTTGGTCTTAGTTACTCAACACCTATCATACGGTGACCATGTTTTAAATGCTACAGAAATAGAACTTGACCTTTTGCCAAAGCAGAGAAACTTTTCTCACAGCATGGATGACATAGCAGTGCACTTTGGATGTCAAACATCCAAGAACAAACTTAGTGTACTCTGGGAACATCCAAGCGCTTCAGTCAAATTCGGGTCCAGACTGAGAAAGATGTATATATTTTTCCATTATTTGTTAGTGGATTATAAGCTGCAGATTTCTTCTGAGAGTATGTCACGTATTGAGCTGCATCACTCACATGATTTAACCAAGAAGCTTCTCCTTTTCCAGGTTAGTTTTCTACATACTTGTTGGATGTCCATATCAACTAGAGATAAGACCAACTCACAATATATAAGTGAATGTAAATCTAACTTTACAAGTCAATTTTATAAGATTGAGTCAGGCTTAAAATTCACTTCTTAACAATTCAATCCCTTGAAATGATTCAAGAAACAGGGACAAATACACATCCACAAGTCAAAACTTCATATATTCTTTCAAGTATCATATCAACTAAGGTTGGGTAATATATCCATATATCACCCTTTTGGGAAGTCACACATTGATTAACTCAATCAACTTATATATGTTAGGATAAACTTAAATTAGGAGTTATTGAGCAGACTTTATGAGTGGTTACATTTGTGATGTTTTAGGAGAGGAAAGGTCAAAAGTTTTATGTGTTATGTTTTGGATGTTAATGGTGATTAGTGTTATGTTTTTATAATAATTGGAGACATTATGGCTTGCAGATGAAAAGCCAAATGTAAGTCCTATAAATTGTAGTGTCTTGCTCATATGAAATACACAAGTGAAATAAATCATATTTTCAGAGATAGAGTGCCTTTGCTAACAAAGTGGTATCAAGAGCCAGTTAGCCTGAGTGTCTGAGAGTGAAAAAGTGTGAATGATGGCCAACAATATGTCCTTACCCCAGCTGACACAAAAATCCGACTATGATAAGTGGAGCATGCAAATGAAGGCTTACCTCGGATCCCAAGACGTGTGGGATGTAGTTCAAGGTGGCTTTGAAGAGCCATAGGATTTTGATGAACAGACAGTTGCCCAGATTGTTGCGTTGAAAAAAGCACGAGGCAAAGATAGGAAAGCTATGTATGCATTGTACCGAGCTGTGGACGATGCAGGCTTTGAGAAGTTAGCAAATGCTACGACTTCAAAAGAGGCGTGGGAGATCTTGGAGAAAACATATAAAGGAGATGATTGTGTGAAACAGGTTCCTCTTCAAGCTCTCAGAGGAGAGTTTGAGAGGTTGCTGATGAAGGAGAACGAAGGGGTAACCGAGTTCATATCTCGGGTGGAGACTGTGGCAAACCAACTTGGCAAGAATGGGGAGCCATTGCCTGAAAATCGAGTTGTGGAGAAAATTTTGAGGTCATTGACAATTGACTTCGACAACATTATGTGTGCTATAGAGGAATCCAAAGACCTCTCAAAGCTCACGGTGGAGGAGCTTGCTGGGTCCCTAGAAGCGTATGAACAAAGAAGAAGAAAGACGAAGGAAGACTACTTTGGCCAAGCACTCCAAGCAAAGACAAATTTCCAGGAGAAAAAGGCGTTTTATACTCAGAACACTCAAAGTAGAGGAAGAGGCCGGGGAGGTAGAGGAAATGGTCGCAGTGGCCGAGGTCGAGGCGGACAGGAAGTAGAGAGAGAACATACCAGCAACCAAAATTGGCGCGGGAGAGGACGCGGTTCGTGGAGAGGAGGTCGGGTGAGCAACTCAAACGTTGAGTGCTACAAATGTGGCAAGTACGGTCACTATGCAAAGGATTGTAACTCGAATAGGTGTTACAATTGTGGTAAAGTTGGGCACTTTGCAAAAGAGTGTCGATCTGAAAGTAAGAAGGAAGTGACAACCAATTTTCTCACAGAAGATGTTGAAGAGAATGGAGGGTTGTTGATGATGTCAATAGCCGAGGATATGCAATTGAACAACTTGACAAGACAACAAAGCAGTTCAACCAACTTGATGTGGTACCTTGACACAAGAGCAAGCAATCACATGTGCGAAGATGAGCACTTCTTCAAAGACTTAGCTAAAGTAGAAGTTGGAGATGTGTCTTTTGGAGATGATTCAAAGGTTGCGGTAAAAGGTTGAGGAACGATATGGTACATGCAGAAGGATGGTTGAGTTGGGGAAATTCAAGATGTGTACTATGTACCTTATCCCAAAAGTAACATTTTGAGCATGGGACAGCTGATGGAAAAGGGTTACTCGGTTTCAATGAAAGATCGAGTACTAGACTTGAAGGACAAATTTGGACGTTTGATTGCTTGCGTAGAGATGAAGAAAAACCGGATGTATAAGTTGAAATTAAAGATCATACAAGAGAAGTGTTTGAAACTTGATGTCCAGGATGAGACAATGATGTGGCACTTCCGGTTTGGTCACTTACATTTTGATGGGTTGATGGAACTAGTGAAAAAAGGTATGGTGCATGGACTGCCAAGCATGGAGTTCAAAAGTAAATTGTGTGAAGAATGTATACTCGGCAAACAGTCGAGGACTTCGTTTCCGAGAA
Organism: Vigna unguiculata; assembly: GCF_037176805.1. Taxonomy (NCBI): domain Eukaryota; kingdom Viridiplantae; phylum Streptophyta; class Magnoliopsida; order Fabales; family Fabaceae; genus Vigna; species Vigna unguiculata. The sequence continues at coordinate 7,090,545 of NC_140793.1, read as the reverse complement.
ATGCCAAGTACCAAGCAAAGGAACAACTGGGCCTAATTCATACTAACGTGTGTGGACCAATTACTCCTGAATCCTTCAATGGTAAGAGATACTTTATTTCTTTTGTAGATGATTTTTCACGAAAGACATGGGTATACTTCTTGAAGGAAAAGTCTGAGGTGTTCAAGGTGTTCAAGAAGTTTAGAGTGATGGTGGAGAAGGAGATAGACAAACACATTAAGGTTGTTCGGTCTGATAGGGGAGGTGAGTTCACATCAACAAAGTTCATGAAGTACTGTGAGGAGCACGGCATAAGAAGATTTTTGACAGCCTCATACTCACCACAACAGAATGGTGTAGCTGAGAGGAAAAACCGAACTATTCTTGATATGGTTCGGTCCATGATGAAGAGTAAGAATATGCCAAAGGAGTTTTGGGCAGAAGCCGTACAGTGTGCCATTTATATACAAAATAGGTGTCCACATGCAAGGTTGAATGAAAAGACACCACAAGAAGTATGGAGTGGACAAAAGCCGAGTGTGTCTCATCTCAAGGTGTTTGGCAGTGTAGCATATGCCCATGTACCAAGTCAGCAAAGAACGAAACTCGAGGATAGGTGCAAGAAGTGTGTGTTTATTGGGTATGATGAGATGACAAAAGCCTACAAATTGTTAGACCCAATAAACCAAAAAGTGATAGTAAGTCGTGATGTTCGAGTAGATGAAACCAATGAGTGGAGTTGGAACAACTCAATTGAAGAGATGAGTGGAGATACTAGCTCGTCAATTTCTATACCACCGGCTACAGAAAATTTTGAAACCACTGATGATGAAGATGAACCCCGACGACCCAGAATACGAACAATACAAGAATTGTATGAGTCTACTGAACAGGTACATGTTATTTGTCTTTTGGCAGGTTTTGAGAACATAACCTTTGAGGAGGCAGTGCAAGATAAGAATTGGAGACTTGCAATGGATGAGGAGATCGATGCAATTGAGCGCAATAACACATGAGAGTTGTCCAATCCCCCAACAGGAGCTCGACCCATTAGTGTGAAATGGGTATACAAGAAGAAGATGAATGCTCAAGGTGAAATAGAGCGTTACAAAGCCCGACTTGTTGCTAAGGGCTATAAACAAAAGGAGGGAATTGACTATGTTGAGGTGTTTGCGCCAGTCACTAGAATGGAGACGGTTCGACTGCTAATTTCAATGGCAGCTCAGCATAAATGGTCGATCTATCAAATGGACGTGAAGTCAGCGTTTCTGAATGGAATCCTGGAGGAAGAAGTTTATGTTGAACAACCACTGGGATACATGAGAAGAGGAGAAGAGAAGAAAGTACTAAGATTGAAGAAAGCTCTTTATGGGTTGAAGCAAGCTCCTCGGGCATGGAATTACCGTATTGACAAGTACTTCAAGAAGAAAGGATATAAGCAATGTCCATATGAACATGCTCTGTACATAAATAAAAGTAAAGGTGATGTAATGTTTGTTTCTCTTTATGTAGATGACCTTATATTCATGGGGAACAATGCTGAGATGATTCAAGAATTCAAGGACATAATGACAAAGGAGTTTGAGATGATAGACATGGGATTGATGGAGTACTTCCTTGGCTTGGAAGTCAAACAGGGTGAGAAAGGCATTTTTGTGTCCCAAGAAAGATATGCCGAGGAGATCTTGAACAAGTTCAAGATGACAAACTGCAACCCGGTTTCGACCCCAATGGAACTGGGTACAAAACTCTCAAAGTTTGATGGAGGAGACCGAGTTGATGCCAGTAAGTACCGAAGCTTGGTTGGAAGCCTTCGCTATCTGACGAGTACAAGGCCAGACTTACTACTAAGTGTTGGAATAGTAAGTCGGTATATGGAGGAGCCGAGCTACAGTCATTGGAAGGTTTTGAAGCGAATATTAAGGTATATTCGAGGAACGATATCACTCGGACTATACTATACTAAGTCGGACAACTACGAACTAGTAGGGTACTCAGATAGTGATTGGTGCGAAGATGTAGACGACCGGAAAAGCATATCCGGGTATGTATTTTTCATGGGCCACACAACGTTCACTTGGCTTTCAAAGAAGCAACCCATAGTAACATTGTCAACGTGTGAAGCCGAGTATGTTGCAGCATCATGGTGTGTATGTCATGCGGTATGGCTTAGAAATCTTCTAAGCAAATTAAAGATGAAACAAGAAGAAGGTACTGTGATACGAGTGGATAACAAGTCGGCCATTGAGTTGGCAAAGAATCTGGTCAACCATGAAAGGAGAAAGCACATTGATGTGCGTTTTCACTTCATCCGAGAACAAGTAAAGGAAGGCAACGTGAAACTGGTGCACGTGGGAAGTCGAGATCAAGTTGCAGATTTGTTTACAAAGCCACTACCCACTGTGTTGTTCAATAACTATAAAAATCTAATCGGAATGAAGGATGGAAGAAGTATTTAAGTTTACGGGGGAGTTTTGTTAGGATAAACTTAAATTAGGAGTTATTGAGCAGACTTTATGAGTGGTTACATTTGTGATGTTTTAGGAGAGGAAAGGTCAAAAGTTTTATGTGTTATGTTTTGGATGTTAATGGTGATTAGTGTTATGTTTTTATAATAATTGGAGACATTATGGCTTGCAGATGAAAAGCCAAATGTAAGTCCTATAAATTGTAGTGTCTTGCTCATATGAAATACACAAGTGAAATAAATCATATTTTCAGAGATAGAGTGTCTTTGCTAACAATATATACAATTTTGCTAAATATCAATTCGTTCTATAAGATGAAATTTGACCACATAGTAAAGCTTATATCTTGATAATTGTTTGTTCTTGCATGCATATGTGAAGGGGTATTGTATAACTTTTCAGTTATTGTCAATTGATTTTGAGATGAAATTTGACATCACTGGTTTCAAATTTGACTAATTAACCTCACTTTAGATATATTATATTTGAACAAGTGCAACTTCTGCATAAAACAGTGCTACAGAAGCAACATAAAAGTGTAGAAAATGCTTTCTGCTATAGTTCTTTTCCACAGCATCGTGTAAAAACTTAAGAACTTAACTATTTTACTTTAACATGAACCTGTTCTGGTAGCTGAAGCTTGACTATCGTAGTATATGATAAAACTGAATATTTTGGTCGACTTGATAACTACAAAGAAGAAATCTTATTCTTCCACTTTCTCTTCCAATTGTTAGTTACGCAACGCTCCTCTGATCTATGAGAAAGATGTATCCAAAAGCAAATATTTTAAGGAGGCTAGTGACAACCATTGGTTTCGAGGAGTAGATTTCACCCCATCATGCAGCATCGGACAATCTTCTACTTTATGTTTTGAGCTTCCAAAAAGTGTTGAAGTCCCAAAGTTCAATCAGCACTATCGTAATTATAATGAAGTTGACGACAGTGTCTTTACTCTTGAGAGAAAACACCTTGGTTTCTCTTCTAACTTGAATTTTGTCCCCATTGTGATCCCTCCAGAAGGCTTCAACTTGCCATACAAAATTTTGTTCAAAATCAACTCACTAATTCAGCATGGATGTCTTCCTGTTCTGGCAATTGACATCGATTTTTTTCAACTGGTTGACCCTGGAAAAGTAAAGCTTGAATATATAGAAAGTGCCCTGCACAGATTAGATCAAATAAAAGTATGCTGCTATGAACCTGCACGATGGTTGGAGAAACAGTATAAGAAATACTCAGAAAATAGTCTACTTCCAATAATTAGTGCTATATCTTTGGATGATGGGTTGGTCTATGTGCACAGAGTGCAAGTAACTCCATCCAAAATATATTTCTGTGGACCTGAAGTGAACCTTTCTAACCGGGTTTTGCGCAACTATCCTGAAGACACTGATAACTTTCTTCGTGTTTCCTTCCTTGATGAAGACATGGATAAACTTCACTCATCAGATTTGGTGCCACGTTCATCTTCTGCGGACATGGACAGAGAAACAAAGCTTCATGAGAGGGTGCTGGCAACACTTAAAAATGGCATAGAAATTGGTGATAAGAAATTTGAGTTTCTTGCATTCTCACCAAGTCAATTGCGGGATAACTCTGTGTGGATGGTTGCATCAAGAGCTGGACTTACTGCATCTGATATAAGAAAATGGATGGGAGAGTTTCATGAAATCAGAAATGTTGCCAAATATGCAGCGAGGCTGGGCCAATCATTCAGCTCTTCTAGGGAAACAGTGAGCGTTGGCAGACATGAAACTGAAATTATTCCTGATGTAGAATTTAGAAGGGGTGAAACCAAATACTGTTTCTCTGATGGAATTGGGAAGATATCTTATGAACTGGCTCAAGAAGTGGCTGAGAAATGTGGTTGTAGGGATAATACTCCATCTGCATTTCAAATCAGATATGGAGGGTACAAAGGTGTTGTTGCTGTTGATCCTACCTCATCAACTAAACTGTCCTTAAGAAAGAGCATGTGCAAGTACAAGTCAGAAAACACAAAATTGGATGTTTTGGCATGGAGCAAATACAAACCTTGTTACCTTAATCGTCAAATAATCGCTCTCTTGTCCACCCTGGGGGTTCAGGACAGAGTCTTCAGAAAGAAACAAAGAGAGGTCCTTAATCAACTCAAAGTGTTATCAAGAAGGCCCTTGATGGTATTAGACTATATGTCCACAGGAGAGATTGCAAAGGTTTTAAAGGAAATGCTCATTTGTGGCTTTCATCCAAGTAAGGAACCATTTCTTTCCATGATGTTGCAAACATTATATGCATCAAAACTTCAGGAATTGCAGCTCAAAACTAGGATACTTGTTAAGAAGGGTAGAGCATTGTTAGGATGCTTGGATGAAACTAGGACTCTAAAATATGGAGAGGTATTTGTGCAGATAGCTCACCAAAGAAATAAACAGAATCTTGCTATGTCCTCTCTTTCTTCTAATAGAAATGCATCCAACAAAAGCAAACATATTGTTAAGGGAAAGGTAGTTGTAGCCAAAAATCCCTGTCTACACCCTGGAGATGTGCGAGTTTTAAGAGCAGTGGATGTGCCTTCTCTGCATCATATGGTGGACTGTGTTGTTTTTCCACAGAAGGGGAGAAGGTATGATTTCCATTTTACTATTTCAGCCACTACCATGGCAAATTGATGGAAGAGATTACATTTTCAATGTGTATGGTGTTTTCTGACTTCATTTATATTTTTCTTGTAGACCACATCCCAATGAATGTTCTGGAAGTGACTTGGATGGAGATATCTACTTTGTCAGTTGGGACCCTGATCTTATTCCTCCTCGTCAGGAAAATCCCATGGATCATGCACCATCTCCAGTTGTGAATGTGGATCATGATGTTACATTACAGGTATGATCTAACAGCAGAGCTTTTTACCTCGTATGAGAAAAAACAAAAGATCGTCTATCAGATAACTCCATCCATCCACTAGTTAGGTTAATCCATGATGTATTTTAATTAGCAGTTGGGAATCATTCTAACAAACTATGAATAAGGGATAGAGAAAATATATGTAGAAATAGAGAAACCTTAATTAAAATGCCTTTATTGTCAGTGTTCTTACAAAATTTTACATATCTGCAAAGGTGACTGACTTTGGATCAATGAATCATGCTCAGCACAATGCAATGATAAATAGGATTAAATTTTGTTTGTATAGAAACTAAACTGTGGGATAAGTGTCTGCAAATCTCTCCTTATAAATCGGTTTTGTAGGGTTGAATTAGGTTTAAAGTTCACTTTTCATCGTAAACACAATCTGGGAGCTTTTTCTTATGATTTAATTTGTTGGCAATGACATATCACTATCTGGCTACAGGAAGTTCAGGAGTATTTTGCTCACTACATAGTTAAAGACAGGTTGGGCATTGTTGCAAGTGCACACATGGTGTTTGCTGATAAGGATCCTCAAAAGGCAATGAGTCCTGCATGTATTGAGCTTGCAAAGCTACACTCAGTTGCTGTTGATTTTGCAAAATCTGGTGTGCCAGCAGAAATTCCACAACATCTACGGGTGGAAGAGTATCCTGATTTCATGGAAAAGCCAGAGAGACCAAGTTACCAATCAAATAGCATAATAGGAAAGCTGTATCGTGAGGTGAAGAATGTTGCACAACACAAGAGTCTGACCAAACCCTTCAGAAGAAGAGTGGCAAGGCAATCATACGACCGTGACATGGAGATTGATGGCTTTGAGAAGTACACAGCAAGTGCCAGTGAATACAAGAACATGTATGACTTCAAGTTGGGGAACCTGATGGATTACTATGGCATAGAAACAGAAGCAGAAATCATCAGTGGCAATATCTTGAAAATGTCAAAATCCTTCAGTGAAAGAAAGGACTTGGAAGGAATTAATCATGCTGTGATGTCTCTAAGAAAGGAGGCTAGAAACTGGTTCAATGTGATGATAAAAAACAAGTCAAATTCTCAAGTTGTTGATGATGTTTATGCAGTAGCATCAGCTTGGTACCATGTTACATATCATCCTAGGTACTGGGGATCCTACAATCAAGGACTAAACAGGGATCATTTCCTCAGCTTCCCATGGTGTGTGCATGACACTCTCATCCAGATAAAGAAGGACAAAATCAAACAGAGAACTTTCACAATGAATCACTTGAAAATTCTGAAACTGATTCCACTGTTACTGTGTTTCTTCCTATTGTGGATAATAGTGCCATATCTAAGGAATTGAATGTGTAGCTCAAAGATATTCATTTACTTAATGTATATTCCTTCTTGTCTTGAACAGAATTTTTCATAAAAGCTTAAAAAATGAATTTTTTTTGTAAGTTAAAATTAGTTTATGTTTAAAGATAAATTAATTTATCTAAATTTTTTTAATTTATAAATAAATCAATTTTAAATTACAGATAAATTTATTTCATTTTTATGTTATAATTTTTATCTCAACTAATTATGAATGAGTTTTTTAATATAGATTTTCATACGTAATGATAGACTTATATACATAATTAATGTATGAGTTTTATTTAAAAGTAAATTATAAATGAATAAAGAATAAGTTTATAAGAAGAAAATAAATGGTTATTCTTCTTCATTTCATTCATAATTTTATTTCTTTAAAACTCTTTTCTCTAAATTTTCTATAAGTTTAGAGAAGTGTTTGACAAAGTGTTGTCTTAGTAAGATAGACTAATCAAAAGTGTATTTCGGATAGTTGTTGATTTTATTCTTTTCTTCTATATTTGGTAAATGAGAGATGTTATTGGTATAAAGATTGGTAATTGTTAAGTTATTACTTGGAGTTTTATTGGATTTGTAGAAGTGTTAAGAGAAGTTTTAGCTAATGATGCTACTCTATGATGCACAGATACGATACTTGTATCAGATACGACACGTATTTGATATGTCGATACGTTTATTTTTAAAATAATAGGATACGATACGTGATAGATATGTGATATATGAATAATGAAAAATATATAATAATTCTTACAAACATAATAAATATATGATTGTTAATGTGAGAATCCAAATTTTCTAATTAGAGACCAATTATTTTGGTAGTCAAAACCTTATAGCTAATGTTAGTGACCAATTTAAAAATCAATTCATCATTGAAATTATTTTAATTATCAATTTAGAGACCGATTATAATTTTTTGGAACTATTTTAGTTGTCAATTTGGTCACTATATAGTAACTAATTATTTTTTGTCACTAAAATTAGTCACTATTCAAAGATTTTATTATAGTGTACTACTACTTTATAAATTAGATACTTCATTGATAACTATCGTTAGAGTATCCTAAAGTATCGGACACAATACGTGTCGGATACAGATACGTGACCCAAATTGAAGTATCGGTACATTATAGATGCTACTCAAATAAGAGAAGATATTGCTTACATTTGTTCTATGTGGTGATTGTCTAGGTATAAGAAGTATGTGATGGTTGGACCGACAAATGTGTGTATGTGTGGGTTGATTATGTTTGGATTTTTCATTATTTGATTTCTAATTAATTTTATAAGATCAAGTTATTCCTTATATATAATGTTTTGAATGTTGCTGGAATAATTTATTTCTTTAGATGAATGTCCATTTCGCACCGGTTAATATGTTGTTTAGTTTGAGCATAAGTATCATACCAAATGTGTATTGTGGTTAAATATAAAAACAAAGTTACTGCAACCTATATTATGTACCGGTTGTTAATTGTTTTAGATGTTTATATATGGTTAAAATACCTTTTTATCTAATTTTCGTCAAGTTTTGATAAGATCTAATTTTGGTTTTGTGTTTAAATAGGTCCCATTTTTTGTCAATTTTGTTCAATTGAGTCATTTTTTGCTAACATCGTTTAAATCATTAATGGCCATAAACAGTGACTGCTACGTGTCACTTCATGAATTTTTTGAATTTTTTGAATTTTTTTGAATTTTTTTAATTATTTTTAAATGTCCACAAGTCAATCCAACAGCGTGCTATATATCAAAGTCAATGTTCTCTATTCAATTTCGTTCCTATATTTGTTATTTTTGTTCAATTTAGTCTCAATTTTTGTTAACATGAACCAATTTGATCCCTCTCCAAATTAATATCAAATTTAATTTTTATATTAAAATTCACATTTTTTATTAAATATTTTTATATAATATATTAAAATTCACATCATTATAACTTTGATATAAAAATTAAATTTGGTCACATTTTCGATAGAGACAAAATTAGTCAATTTTAAACAAAATTGGGACTAAATTGAACAAAAATAACAAATATAGGAATATAAAACATTGATTTTGACACGTGACACGCTATTAGGTTGACACATGGACATTTAAAAAAATTAAAAATTTAAAAAAATTCAAAAAAATTCAAAAAAATCACGAAGTGACACGTGGCAGTCACTTTTCATGGCTATTAATTATTTAAATAGTGTTAATAAAAAAGGATCCAATTAAACAAAATTGACGAAAATCGGATTAGTCAATTTTAAACAAAATTGGGACTAAATTGAACAAAAATAACAAATATAGGAATATAAAACATTGATTTTGACACGCGACACGCTATTAGGTTGACACATGAACATTTAAAAAAATTAAAAATTTAAAAAAATTCAAAAAAATTCAAAAAAATCACGAAGTGACACGTGGCAGTCACTTTTCATGGCTATTAATTATTTAAATAGTGTTAATAAAAAAGGATCCAATTAAACAAAATTGACGAAAATCAGAACCTATTTGAATATAAAATCAAAATTAGGAGTTATTTGACAAAAATTGACAAAAATTGACACAAAAAGGTATTTTAACCTTTATATATTATCTTATTGAACTTACTAAAGCAAATATTCTAATTGTTAGTTCCACCTTATACAAGTATACTGGTCACTCTTAACTAACTTTAATTCCTCTGATATTAATAATTTAAGTATTCTTACTCTTAGCTTTCACAGGTATTATTTTCTCTAACATTCATGGATTACAAACAAAAGAGTTTGAAAAAAGAAAACATCTACTCTTTAATATGAAATTTTTTAAATGAAATTCACTCATTCCTTAGAAGAGATTAACTTCTGTAAGAGAAATATTTTGTTAACATACATATTTAGTCCTATTTTTTTTTTAGTTTTATCATTTCAGTCATAATATTATTTTTTAGTTTAAATAAATTTTAATTTTCGTCAATTTTTCAATTTAATTTTTTATGATTTTTTAATTTTTTAATATTTTTTATTTTTTTTAAATGTTCATATGTCAATTTAACCGTGTGTCACATGTTATAGTCAATATTTAATATTTAATTTAGTCCCTATATTCATTATTTAGTTTCAATTTTGTTTAAAATTAAGCAATTTTGTCTCTCTCAAAATTAATACCAAATTTAGTTTTTATTTAAAACTTATAATGGTATTTTTAATAAAATTCATATTTTTATTAAATATTTTGGTTTAGGGTTACAATTAGTTTAAAATTAGAACGAAAATCATAAGATGAAGAACAATTTTAGAACGAAAATCCTTAAAATTTTCGTTCTAATTTTAAACTAATAGTAACTTTAAACCAAAAATGTTTAATAAAAATGTGAATTTTAATAAAAACATCATTATAAGTTTTATATAAAAATTAAATTTGGTATCAATTTTGAGATAGACAAAATTGCTCAATTTTAAATACAAAGGAACTAAATTGAACAAAAATAACGAATATAGAGACCAAATTGAATATAAAACATAGACTCTGACACGTGACACATTGCAACATGTGGAATTCTTAAAGAAATAAAAACAATTAAAAAAGAACACGAAGTGACACATGACAGTCATTGTTCATTACAGCTAATTATTTAAACGACGTTAGCACAAAATGACCAAATTGAACAAAATTGACCAAAATTCGGACTTGATTTATCAAAAAAATAACATTAGGAATAAACTAACAAAACTAAACGAAAATAGGGAATAAATGTGTATTTTAACCAAATATTTACAATTCTAAGTTGCTTCTAAAAGTTAGAAAGACTAATTAAACTTGCAATATGATTTTATAGGATTGTGTGAGCATTTACATGTAAGTACTTATTAAATCAATATTAATGTTACTTCTTACATGAGACTAAGTGCATCCACTTTTAGGCATCTTTAAAGATGATCTTCAAATATTATGTGTGTATTTGTATCTATTATGCTTTTCATGCATTTGGTAGAGATATGTTAGATATTTTTTATGTTTCTATAAAATTTCAATAGCTTCTAAGACACTCTACTCTTGTAGCTTGAAAGATAAGTCTCTTGAGTTACTAGTATGGAAATTTACTAAAGATAGGTGTCAAGCAAGCTTCACTTAATGAGGTGGCGCCTTCATGTTATTTTGAGGGATCCTCTAAATTCTCATAGAAACATGATTGAATATCCATCTTTGCATATCAGGATCGACATTCTCACCCAACAATGCTCAAAATCGATGTTCTCTGACTTGTACTTCATTGGACAAGACATATTTTCGCCTAGCTACTCGAATATTGCAGGTTTGGGTTGTCATTTTCATCCAGCGAGCAACCAACTCGCCCAAAGAGTCAACCTGGTGCCCAATGATGGTTTTTTGGCCATCCGAAGTGATCCTTGGCAGTATAACCCTATAGGTGAGTCCTTTGTTCATGTTTGCAACGTTGGGTGACATTTTAGTGCCCTCGGCATGGGTATTTGTCTAAAAACCATTCTTCTTGTCCAATCATGCTTCCTTGAGTTCTTGTTTATTTTCCTCCACCAAAATTGCTTCCTATTGACTTATTTCACACACTCAAAATAGAGATTATAAGTGAACAAACATAAAACAACTAAAATACAAAACAATGCAAAACAAGATAAATTGGAGGATTAAATAAGTTAGGTTAAATCATTCCATTGGTCCTATTTTTGTAGGAAAATCTGAAGTAGGCCTCCTTATTATTTTTTTTGTCTCAATTAATTCCTTATTTTGAAAAATGCGTTGCAATTATGTGCCACTAACATCGTTAATTATGTGCCATGAGTCACCACATGTTTTTTTTTTGTTTTTTTCAATTTGTTATTTTTTTTATAATTTAATTTTTTAAAAAGTAAAAAATTGTCATGTGTCAAGCTAATGTTTTGTCACGTGGCAGAGGTAGTGTGATGTGGCAATGGTAGTACTACGTGTCACTATTGGATGTGAAAAGTTTCAATGTAATCCCTGTATATGTTATTTGGTCTCAATTTGGTCTCAATTTTTTTAAGACTCAATCAATTTCATCCCTATGCCAAATTTAATTTTTATATAAATTTTACTCTAATACCCTAAATGGATATTACTAGATAAAACATATATCATAAAATTTCTTTTGGAATTAAAACATTATATAAAGTTCCCAAGCGTGGAAAAATTTAAAACTTATCTCGTTGTAGTTCAATTACACGGTTCCATCTTTATTACACGTTCATAATAGAGAAAAACATCATAAAATTTATTACAAAATGCATGAAAATAAAACATAGAGAAAAATCTCCCATTGTATGCCTCGCTCAGTCACTATGCATCGGTGTTCTCACCTAGATTCACATCTGCTCCCGCGTGACAAGTCACACGATCATTGTCAAACACAAACAAAAAGGGTGAGCTAAGAAAGAAAAATAATACAATCCATACATAATAAGAATTAACCCTCACCCAATCTATCTTAGCCAATTTTAGTTTATTGACTTCTTTATAACGTTCCATCTCAATCTCATAACCTATATGAGAAAAATTCATTCACAACCTTGGTCCTTAGGGATTATCATGCTTCCACGAACCTACCCGCTCGTGGTCCAGCTCTACGGACCTCCTCGCTTGTAGTCCAACTCTACAAACATGTCGCTCGTAGTCCAACATGCGTGAACACCTGTTATGAACCTCCTCGCTCATAGCAACCTCAAGTGTGAGCACAGAACATACGAACCTCCCTGCTCGTATCCCCACACAAGAGTACAAAAGATACGAACATCGCCGTCCGCATCAATCACGCATCTCAAATCTCCGTTACGAACCTCCTCGCTCATAACTAATCCAGCATATCCCTGACCAAGCCACCAAGCTCATCCCTACAAATCCATATGCAATGGACCCTTGCTCCTACACTATCACCTAGCGATGTCTAAGCGTCACTAGGTGAAATTGTACTCCAAACCGCCTTGCGGTCTTAACATGTTGTCGGGCGCCACTCATTCCAAGGACTTCCCTGATTCACCTATCGCTTGGCGGTCCATTCCGCACCGTTAGGCGCTACACCAGTAGCGTGAATTTACTAGTTTAATTACTGCACAACAGATTTTAACCCTCTCGAATCATCATATGCACACCTTAAAAAATCCAATTGAGTATTCACTCAATTCAGTTCAAATCCTATTGCACCTCCACAAATCACATACATAAACATGAATAAACACTAGTACCTTCACAAATTTAAACTCATGGCATCACTTGAGTTTGGTTAGTAACACACATTACGCATATGAACCAAAAAGACAACAACATAAATCTAACTCTAATAGCAGTATCAACATTTTAAAGTCAACCCAATTAATAAAAGAATCTCTAACTGAAAATAATAAACCTCTCAAATTATTTTGCCGCTGCCCTAGAAAAAACCACACTACCAAAACTCCTCACAATTTTTGTTTTTTTTTTACCATTACTATAGCTCATGATATTAAAGCGCTCCCACTGTTAGAAGAAAAAACTAAATTCTACTATTTCATCTAATAAAGAAAACGAACACACCGAATACCAAATAAACCCATAAAGGAGTTCATCCTCGTCAGTAAACTTTATTCACAACAACCATTTTTTCCCTAAAACTTCACGCCCAGAATTACTAACATAATATAACTAATTGGATATCCATATAATTTATCAAGCCCCAATTTACATATCACCCCTCGCATACATCAACCATGTATAAGCACATTTATTTTATTATAATTAATTTTTATATAAAATTCAACTACCAATTCGTAAATCATAGTAAAAACAAAGACTAAATCTATGAAAACCCTTTTTAGCCAAACTTAACCCATAACAAAAAAAAAACACTAAAAAAATATTTTCAGCGTAATGCTTTTGCCACTTTATAAGAATTCAACCCATGCTTTTTAACATCCATCAACTTAATATAATAATAAGAAAACAATATAACATAGTACTACATTAGACCTGTGAGTTAAAAAAAAGTAATAATATCTTATAGAATACTCATATTATATACTATACGCTAATTGATACCGACATAACAAATCAATACTAAGTCATCATGCAACATATACACGAAATCAAATATTTCCATATCCACCAATGCCAATTATTCGTAAAGTAAGGAGAGACCAAACCAATTTCCAAACCTATCAAGCTTTTATATATTTTTACATATTCTTATGATTTCCATCCATTACTAACTGTAATTTCTTTCTAATTCCAAATTATAATACAATAATTTAAAAAAAAAAGAAATTGTACCTACTAATGCAAAATCGAACTCAAAAAGCTTTAACATTTATTATATTATGATCATACCGAACCATGATTATCTTTATAATTTCAATCAAAATTTCAACTAGCAAAAAAAAACAAAACATAAACAAAATATATGTTATTTGTGCTTAACTGTCCTACCAATTTTCTTTTATTATGAGCAATATGTAATTGGAAAGGAAACCAAAAACTTAATCGCACAAATTGGAACCCGTCTCAACAAAATCCCCCACCCAACTAAGTAATTACCCAAATAGCACATCAAATCCATCATGAAATACAAGACCTTGAACCTCAATTTCAAGACGTCACGAAAATTGATTTTTCACAATTCTTCTCCATCCAATTATTTTTCAATGCCAACAAACAAAAATCCAACAAAACCATGATATAAGGTTAGCTCCCCTTACCTAGTTTCCTTGCTCCTAGTGCACTCCCAATGATCCTTTCTTGACCCCTTCAACCCTTGTTCCCACTTTAAAACCCCTTTCCGGCACTCCCTTTCTCTCCCTAAATTGCAAATTTCGTTTCTCTATGCCTTTCCTTACTGCCACACTCTATGACTCTTTGCTTCCTCACTCACTCTCTTCTCCCTCTCAATTTTCAGCCCCCCAAAATAAATTAAATTAAAAAAATATACTAAAACGAAAATTAATTAAAAGTTAAGGTTAGTGGCCATTAATTTGTGCTACTTCCCCAAAGTTGCCTCAACGTTGCCCTTTTGGTTTCTCGAAGGAGCTCTAGAGTTTCTAGATTTTTTTCCTTCTGTAGCAAAAACATTAAACATAAAAAATAACTTATGTTAACCAAGGTTCAAGCTCATACTCTGCATTCACAATATATTTGTAAAAGAAAACACAATTAAATAAACATACAAATGACAAACATAGGACTTGAACCCAAACTCTCTTAATATAACCAAGTAATTTCAACCACTTAAGTTAGTATTATTCCTTATTTAAGGCTTATCAAGAAACTCCCTTATGGTATTCTCAACCCACCATTTCTTGTACTTTATTAATTATTATTTGTATGAATTTCCTAGGTCTAACATTTACCATGGTATTTTTAATATAATTGATATTGTTAACAAAATTAAATTTATTTAAATGTATATTTTGCATTGAACTTTATTTAAATTTTGTTTTAATTATTTATATATCTATAATTTATAGATAAATGTTAGAGTTACTTTAAAAATAAAAACTTTATAAATTCAAATATAAAATTTTAAAACAATTTTATAACAATTTTAAATAAATATATTTATTTAAAATTTTACAATTCAATTTATAAAGTTGTTATTTTTAAACCAACTCTAACATTTGTCTATAAATCATTGACATATAAATATTTGAAACAATATCTAAATAAAGTTCAATTTCAAATAAAAACTTAAGCTTGTTAGAAATATCATTGTGACATTTATATAAAAGTTAAATTTTGTCTCAATTTGAATAGGGATGAAATTGATTCAGTTTTAAAAATATTGGGACCAAATTGAAACAAAATAACAAATAGAGGGACTACATTGAGACTTTTCACAACTAATAGTGACATGTGGCACAACTACTGCCACATCACACTACCTTTGTCAGGTGACACAATGTCAACTTGACACGTGACAAGCTTTTTAAAAAATATTAAAAAAATAAAAAAAGACAATAAAATTTGAAAAAAAATCATAAAAATCATGTGCTGACACGTGACACATAGTTAACTCTATTAGTGTACTACTAACAAAAAGTACTTAATTGGAACGAATTTTCTAAAATTGGGACCTAATTGAGACAAGAAAAAGAATAAGAAGACCTACTTGACATTTTCCTCCGAAAATGGGAACCAATGAAATAATTTAATCAATAAGTTAAAAGTTATGGAGAAGTTGAATTTATTCACAAAATTTAACACCAATAAAAGGTAAAAAATAACATTATCATACTTGATGAGGTGACACCTTCGTGCTACCCTGAATAATATGATGCCTCATTGCTCCTTGTAGTTTTTTTTATTATTATTATTGAAGTTTTCTCTTCTTCCATCTTCTTAGTCACGAAACTTCTTAGAAGTCTAATATGTTCTTTCATGAAGGTCCTCCATCTATGATAATTTATAAACTTCCTATAAATCAAATGTTTATGATTTACATGGATGTGAAAAAGAGTATACCTCTATATGAAAAAATAGATACTCTCAAAAGTATATAACATTTTTCCCTTTAAAAAAGTGCTCAAGTAATACTCAAGTTAAATTAAAAAGTCAAATCAAGTTTCTTAACAAGTTACCTTAATTATAAAACAACAACTTCCTCGTTCAAAATTTTAATACATTATCATATTTGTAAATATACTTATTTGTAAAGTTATGCTTCTACACAATTTATCCATTTAAGTTAATTTTTCAAAAATCTACCCCATATCAATAAATTTCATGTTAAATAGTCAAAGAATATTTAATACATAACTTAACTTATGTATTTGAAGTAAGTTTTACATAAATGATGTTCAATAGATTAATAATTACGGATCAAGTATTTAACTATAACTAATAGTCAAAATACAAAACTTTTTGAATTGGAAATTGGATTGGTGACCTTAATTCTTATATTTCAATTGTTAAGCTTTTACACTTAGTCAACAATTATACTTAATATTTAATTGTAAGTTACTTTTCTTGACTTCCGTTACAAAATAATTAATGCATATTGCATTATATAATTTATAAAAAAAATATTATAACAAAATAATTTAGATGTATGAATTTTCTGTAAAAAATAAATAAAGTGAACATGTATATTATAGCAAAATATTTTTTCTTGAAAAAATATGTGTAAGGATTGGTATAATTGTTTCTGTGATTGCATTGGAAAGAAGCAAATGTACAATAAATAGAGATTACAGAAATTCTAGAACCTATAATTACGGTCTGCAAACCAGGAACAACCAAAATATCTAGAAGATGTAGGGTAGAGTTCAAGCGACGAGAACCAATATGACAGATAGGCAGAACATTACCATTTCCAATAAGAACTTTCTGATTACCAGAATATGGTTCCATGCCATCCATCGTTGAAGAACTTGGCGTCATGTGAGCGGAAGCACCGATATCCAAGTATCAATATGAGTTGTGAGGAGAATTGGACCAACAACGTACGAGATTGCTTTGTCATCTCATTTAGCAAATCTGCACAATGTCTTCCATGTGTTACAGTTACGGAAGTACATTGCACATCTTACTCATGTGCTGGAGGAGGACGATGTAAAGGTGTGCGAAGATCTGACTATTGGAGTTGGACCAGTGAAAATTCTGGATTCTCAAGTTAAACAACCTAGAGGGAAGGAGACCCGAACGGTGAAAGTCCTTTGGGATGAGGTCACTCAGGAGATGACGTGGGAGATGGAAGATCTCATGAAGAAGTCGTATCCTCACCTATTCCCTGGTAAGTCTAATTTTCGAGGACGAAAATTTTATAAAGTGGAGGAATGTAACACCCGCTAAATTTAATTAATTAAATAAATAAATAATTAATAAATACGGATAGTAGGAACCTCCTTTATGACATTAATTATTGATTGATATTATGTGAAAAAAGTACTAGCTCAAATGGGTGAGAGTACTTGATTGTGTGAGAGAACTTGTCATTTATGTTTATTTAATTGATTAATATTTTAATGATGTGTTTGATCATGTTGAGTGATAATATAATCTTAGAATTTTAAAAATTATAACAAAACATGAATTGGTTAAATGGTTGTGCATTGATTTGACATTGGCATAGTTATGGGTTTAAATCTTGGTAAGAACTAAATTTTACTTTCTTTTTGCCAAAATTTTTGTGGCATGAATGTGAAAGGGCAAAGGAATCCTAGCTGGCCAAGGAGCAGCCAAGGGGCTGAAAAACATTCCATAATGATCCATTGAATGACAATTACCACCAACATTAAACCCATTTTCGTTTTGGGACATTAACCTACCATTAAGACACCATTAAAAGACCAATTAAGAGAGACTAGAAGGGTTTTGAGTCTGGGAGGAGGTATTGTAAGGTGCACGAATTCAAAGAAAAATAGTGATTAGTGAGTGGAATAGAGGAGCTGGACCATGGGAGAGCTAAGAGAAATCATTGGTGATCAAAGAAGGAACTCTAGCATTGTCTTTTAAGTAAGGATTTCTAGGTTAGGGGAACTGGAACCATCTATCTTAATTCATAAATTGATTAATTGTATGACATGTATGAATTATTCGATGTATATATTCTATCAATTTGGAAATTTTCGTGTTTCTGGAAAATTTCCAGAAACCGCCTAGGGGGCTATTAGTAACCGCCAGGCGATTCATGCATATGGAGTGGTTTCTGGGTTCCTGTAGAGGAATAGTCTGGCGGCATAACCCTGACCGCTAGGCGACACATGCCTGTCACCCAGTTTTTCTAGGTTTTGAATGAAACGCATTTGAAATGTCATGAAACGCATTTGAAATGACACATTTTTGCTTCAGTATTAGCTAAGAAACTATCATGAAACACATTTGAAATGTCAAATAAACTTAACAAAATCTTATTAAAAGAACTAAATCCACGTAATTTTAAAGTTGAGGGACTAAATTAGGTCAAAGTTTTGAAAAGAGACTAATTCCAATCATTAAAAATTGAGGGACCAAAAACATACTTGACCCTACTTAATATATATATATATATATATATATATATATATATATATATATATATATATATATATTACATGATTGTTATTATCGTTATTACTATATCCCATTGCAACCTTTTAATATTTAATTAATATCCTACTTTTATAATTTCAAGAATAATATATTCATAATTAACCTTGTGCCTTATCTAATACATATTAGTATTTTATTAAAATTAAAGTACAATTTAAAATGAGAAAAGTATAATATAACATTAAAATTTCTAAAAGGAAGATACAAAAGACTTTCAGTTATAATTTTATTTAATGAAACATGTAAGAATACAATAAAAATTTAAATTATTTATTTTCTACATACACTAAAATTATGTGTTTTTCAAGAAGAGAAGAGTAAAATTCAATCGTAAATATTTACAAACACAAAGCAAGTGTGCACAAATATGCCTCGAATGTCAACTCATGTGGGATCACACGTGTGAGGCACTGGGTCCTAATCCAGGGGCAGGTGTCCCGAAAACGACGTCCTTGAAAACAAACAGCGAAATTCGACATATATGGATTCCTCGCTGGCTTGTGGAGTGCACACGCTTCATGCGTTTCTCTCTCTCAAAACCGGTTTTTGGATGAGATTCAGATTGTGGCCGTGGCAGCACAAACCCCACCGACCCCAACCACGCACGCCATAATGGATCACCCAAATCCACCACTCTCCTCCCAACCCAAACTCGCTTCAGAGTCGACGCTCCACCGCGCCACTCCCACCTCTAACCGTTTCCGCAGCTCCCAGCTTCTCAGGTTTGGATGCTACTCACTCACTTCGAACGTTTTTCCAATCAGATTTTGTGTGAACACTTCTACGGAAAAGAATTGAATAGGTTAAAATTGTAGGTTGAAAGTCAAATTTTATAACAAGGAAGAGCTTTCAGAAAGAAATTTATGAACCTTAGTGTTGTGCTCTGTGTAGGGAGAGAGAAGGCAAGGGTGAAGGGGAAAAGGAGGATTCGAGTGCCTCACGGAAGGTTCTGAAAGCTGACCGCGAGAAACTCCGAAGGGATCGACTCAACGAACACTTCCAAGAGTTGGGAAACACGTTAGGTTCGTTGGTTCATTCGACACTTTCTTTCTCTTTTTTATTTTTTTTTTACAATTTCATTTTTTAGTTTTGCTTTTTTGCTTTTATTTTTTTTGTTGTGTTGTATAAGTGTTGAGGCATCGGATGCCAAGTTTAGGGACTAATTTTATTTCCGAAGAAACTTTCATCGATTGGTTTAGGATCCCTTTGAAAAGATTCTTAGTTCTTAGTTTCCAAATTTTTTAAATTAGTCTTAATTTAAGGTGATCTGTAGTTTTAAAAATATTCTTTTAAATTTTAATTTAAAATAAATTGGCTTACAATTTTCTATTCTATTAAAATTAGTTTAAAGGAATGTTGATAGCGATGGTGTGGACAAGAGGATAGTGTTAGTCGTAGAAATGGTAACGGGGATAACGGTGTAGTGATAATGATGGTAGTGATAGTGTCTGAGTTGGCAGTGGTGGTACTAGTAGAGGTAATGGAAGTGTCAGTGGTTGGTGCTAGTGACAACAACAATGAGTATAGTAGCAATGACAGTGACAGTACTGGTGACAAAAATGTGACGGTGATGGTAGTAGCAGTGTGAATGATCTTGGTTGTTGTAGCAGTGGTAGTAGCAATGACCATGGTGGTGGAGAGGTAGTGGTGGTTGTGGCTGTGTTGGTTTTGGTGGTGGTAACGGGGACAACGCTGAGAAGTGTCATTGCCAAAGGTATCAGGAGTGTGCATTTTAAAACTAAAAGACAAATTCAGGAAGTGTTTTTTTCTTAATTTTGAAAATAAAGGTAAAAGTGTTTCAAATTGAGTTAAGAATCATTTCAACTAAATTTTTTGCCGACCACGTTTTGATTTGAAAATTACATTTGAAAACTAAATTTATAGAACTATACAACCACCTTGAACAAATCATTAATAATTTATTCTCTCTCTATTTATATTTTTTTGGATTTAATTTAATTCATTCAATTTTATTTCTTCTACCAAACCATGAAAAAAAAATTATCCTTGAGTGTTTTCCTTCTTTACATTTTCTTTCCTCTCACTTTCCATCTCTTCCAAACAGCATTAAGGTAACTATTATTAAAGTCAATAAACTTACCTTGCATAGTGGTTTGTGATCGGTGGACATGTGAAACGATTTTATACTTGGTGCATAGTCTATTTTAACTCGGAGCCTCTGTTTTCCCCTCTTAGCCAGTATTGTACCCACTCCTCTTATTGGCTGGGGATGTACACAGCAGTCCAAACAGCGCATATAAAGCATACTAAATGTTTTTTTCTTTGTTTCCAACCATATACTGTAAGAATATTAATTCTGTAATAACTATTAAAAATCATATCCAAGGTAATTTTAATTATTTGGCGGTGCAAACAAAAATTATCCTGATGGTGGACAGAAATTAAATGACAAAAGTTGAGCGAATAATGAATAAAAGCATGTCAATTAGACTGGTGTTTAGTGGATAATGTACACAATTCTCCTTTACTCGTAATCTTTGCCATAAGAAACTACTGATATAGTTGATTCTGTGGTGTTATTGGGGAAGCAGATATGGCTAGTGCTAGCAGGTAGTCCTTATATAACTTTTACCTGTTGTACCTGGGGTGTTACAATTTTTCTGGTTGTTATAGGGGAATCTTAGTATGTTAATATGACTTTGAGGCCTCTAAGATTCAGAGGTGCTTTTTCTAGAACTTTTATCTAGTTTTGTATAGATATCTTTTGTAAGTATATATATATCCAGTGCAAGTTTTTATGTCTATTTCATCATATATTACCAATTTGATGTAGCATTTATAACGTAACATTAGTGCGATATTTATGCTTGTTGAACTCAATACAGATCCGGATAGACCCAAGAATGACAAGGCAACTATCCTTACTGAAACCGTCCAAATGCTAAAGGACTTAACTGCTGAAGTTAATAGGCTTAAAACTGAACATAAAGCACTTTCTGAAGAGTCACACGAAGTAAGGTTCTTACTTGTTTAAATTTTAATCACAAGTTTACCGCTCCAATCTTCTGCTTATTTCTTCTTTCAATTTTGTAATTTGCAGCTAATGCAGGAAAAGAATGAACTCAGAGAAGAGAAGACATCTCTTAAATCTGATATAGAAAATCTCAATGCCCAGTATCAGCAGAGAGTGAGAATCATGTTCCCATGGACTGCAATTGACCATTCTGTTGTCATTAGTCCACCGTACTCTTATCCACTTCCTATACCTATCCCTCCTGCTCCAATTTCCATCCACCCATCTCTTCAACCTTTTCCTTTCTTTGGAAACCAAAACCCTGGTCCGATTCCTAGTCCTTGTTCAATGTATGTCCCATATTCTACTCCAACTAACGCCCCAGTTGATCCACCATCTGTGCTGTATGCTTCCACATCCCACGTGTCGAACCAGAGGGAATCTTTTAGCAAGTCATCGGGTAATAGAAGACCTGGTAGTGATGCTGAAAGATGTAGCGAGTCTCATGATGTGGCCACAGAACTTGAACTTAAGATGCCTGGATCATCATCAACACAGCAGGTAGGTTACAAAATTTCTGGGTTAATGTTTTTTGTTAAACCTATAATTTAGGTTTCACATGTTGGGATTTCTTAATTTTGGTCCCCACACGTTAAGATCTGGTCCTTAAAGGTGTAAAAGTTAGGTGATTTGGTTCCTGTCACTGTTAATCCTCTTACGCATGCTTAATTTGATCCTTCTACGTGTAATACATTCTTAGTTCCGTCCTTACATTACATGTAAGGGACCCAAATAGGAATGTGTTGCATGTACTGAGATCAAATTAAAAATGTGTTGCACGTAGTGAGATCAGATTAAAAATGTGTCACACCTAGTGAGATCAAATTAAAAGTGCGTTGCACATATTGAGATCAAAGTAAAAATGTGTTGCGCTTGTAAAAGGACGAAGTGATAGATGTTAGAGCTAACAATCAACATACTTTGTCAGAGACTGAATAGACAACATCTGCAGGTATTAAATTATAAGATTTTTTGTATGGGGGACCAAATTGTGAGTTTGCTACACATATAAGAACTAAAATTTATATTTAACCTATATTATCAGTATCATATTTAGTCCTAACAAAAGGTCCATCTCTATACGGTCTTTTTGTTTTTGAAAATCTGTTTGGTGTAGTTGTTATCCTTCACCAAAGTAATCTCCTTTTGGTTTCGTTTCTGAAATACGAATCAACTTGCATATTTGCATGGATTAAAAGTTGTCCTGAAAACTAAAAGTTGTCTCAATGCTCAAACTAACAGCACTATTTTCAATTTCTGAAGGATTGCACTTCTGGAGGAAGGAAGGGCAAGCATTCAGTGATAAGAGATAGAACAATCATAGGTGGGAGTGCTGGGAGTGCTTCAAGCCGTTATTCTTCTTCTCAAGGACTTCAAGATAGCTCCAACAGTGTGAGTGACATTCCAAAGACTGATTGATAACTGATATTGTATATGGATTCTTGTACCATTTGATCTCACCATAAAGGTCCTACATATATATAGTAGCTTATTTCCAATACATACCTGTTCCTTGGTCTGAGTTTAATGTGGCAATAGATTCCATCATTTTCTAAAACAAAATGACCAATGGAACAGTTATTAAGAGAAGGTCAAAGATGTAGTATAGATGTAAATTCGTTGGTTAACTACTACAGCATCGTAACTCTTACACCTAGGTTACAAACTACTCACAATAACCCAGCTTTGAGCAATTTGAGTGCTTGAGAACCTGTCATCACTGTGTAAATATAGATTTGCATTTTATACTATATATTATCGGGATATTTAGTGAATTTGAGTACTTTAGATTCGCACTTGAGTGAATTGTTCTACCTGTGACTTTCTCACCATTTTTCCATGATCTTATGGGATTCGGATCTTAGTCTTTGAGTTTAATCACCCAGGGCACCAAAAAATCCACTGTTAGATTCAAGAATTTCCTTCTTTTCCTTTCACCCTCGCTGGAAGACTAGCTTCAATTGCTTGTGTCAGCTCCAATTCACTACACCAATTGAAGGCGTTTTCTTCCTGCACCCTTATTATTACTAATTACACGGCCATACTTACACAATGCTGCTGCTGTGAAAAAATATTCGTTTCAGAATGTATTACAGTTTGTTCCAAAAAAAAATTGTTATGGAAAGTACTATTAGTATCAAAAAGCATATTTTAAAAGTTTGTTCCGAAAAACTTATTTCGAAATGTATTTTTTATATATATATATAAGTTTTAAGTTCGTCAATTTAGAGGGAATATATGACACTTTGAAGGAGTTTGCTATCATTAGCAAATCAGCTAGTGGAATTGGTGTTTCTGTTCACAATATTCGTGTCACAGGTAGTTACATCTGTGGCACAAATGGGACATCAAATGGTATTGTTCCAATGTGTTCTTAAAATGGTAGAACCCTTCCCTTAGCTATATGTGACAAATTAAGTCTTTAGTTGGGTTGTGATGTTATGTTGAAGTTCCTGTTTGTGGTGTTTCGATTTCTGTCTTGTGTACCTTGATCTATTATAATTTTTAATGTTAATTTTTTTTTACTCAGTTCATTCTTATGTTTTAATTTAATGCTTTGTAACCAACACCACACAAGCTATCAAGATTTATAAAATATAAATGATAATTAAATTACATAAAAATAAAGTCCAAACTCTAAAAGGAAATGCTACATGTAACCAGCTTATTATGATTTGGATTGGAGTGGTAATAGAAGTTGAAATAATGTAAAATGTAAAACTGAGTGACACTGAAACTTCTTATCGTATATCAGTTTGGTAGAGGCACAAAAATGAATCATGCATGTCATTTCAGTATTCCATTTATTTCATTTTATCTGTCAACTAAACTCATTAATCTATGTATAAAAATGTTTTTTAGTATATCTTACTATATAATAATTAAATTACTAACTTTTATTACATTATCATGCCTTTTTTTTCCTTAGTATATTTGTATACTATATTATATATAATACAAATCCATAACTTAATAATACAAAATAATAATAATAAAATAAATACATTTATACGATAAATTGTTTAAATAATATTATTAATAATAATTAACTATATAAGTATTTTAGTATAATGATATAATTATTTAATTCTTTTCTTAAAAGATTAAACTTTTCATTTTGATATTCAATCTATTTATTATACAAAACTATTATTCATTTGTTGTTTATCGGGATTTGTATATACTAGATAATTTTTTATTTTAATAAGTATTAAGTTTTATATAATTTCATTATTTTTATTATAGATATATTTTTACTACAGTTAATATTAAAAATATAATTAAATATTTTTATTACAGTTACATATGTAGATATATTTTTAATTTCAGTAATTATTATAATTTTATTTAGTTTTAATATTCTTATTACATATATGTTTTTACTGTAGTTTAAATTTTTAAGAAGAAAGATACAATTAATTACTTTTATTATATTTGCATATCGTAGATTATTTTAAATTTTAATAACTATTACAATTTTCTTTAAACACGAGACTTTTATTACATATATATTATTAATAAAAAAATGAAAATTTATTTTATATTATTTTTCTTAAAAAATAAAAAATTTAACAAAAAGAACACTGGGTAGGTAAGCACGCAATATGGTCTAGACCATTATATATATATATATATATATATATATATATATATATATATATATATATATATATATATATATATATATATATATATATAAGTTAATCAAGTTAATTAATTAATATTCACAAATCTATTTATAATAACAATAAAAATGATTTTTTTTTATATTGTTAAAATCTTGATTTAAATACTATATCTACAATTATACATAATTTCAATATTTTACATAATTATATAATAAAATTATTTATTTAAATGTAATAAAAAATATATTAATTTACTTAGTAAAATAAATTAAAATGTAAAAAAAAAATAACAACCTTGCATACCTATTTCATTTTAATAAAATATATATTTCATTTTAATAAAATATATATTTCATTTTAATAAAATATATATGTGTTTCTATTTAAAAGGTTTAACATTAATTTTATGTTATATTTATTTTTGTACGGGACCATATTACACAATATGTCTACCCATGTATATACATCTCATTTTAGTATAACATACACCTATTTATATCTCTATGTATTTTCATTTAAAAGTTTTAACATCAATTTTATGTTGTATTTATTTTGTACGGGATCATCTTACACGATACGCTTACGTTTTACTATAACAACAATTTGTGTACACATTTCATTTTAATATAAAATATAACATACATGTTTTTTATATTTACATGTGTTTCTATTTACAAATTTTAACATCAATTTCATGTTGTATATATTGTATACAGGACCATTATACAATATGTTTACAACATACACATTTCATTTTAATATAATGGTATAATTACTGATTTGATCCCCTAATTTTTTTATTTAGTTCAATTTAGTTTCCTTATTATTTGTTGGTTCAATTTAGTACCCTAATTATTTATTAGAATTCAATTTGGTAATCTCCCTTAAGTTGGAGTTAACACTGTGTCCTTATAAGACACGTGTCAAGCCGTGATTTTTTTTTTAATTTTCTTTTCTAAAAATTTATAAATTTGCCACGTGTCAGATTACTGTCGTGTCACGTGACAGTTTACAGTCATGACACATGACAGTTGTAATAGTTGTTTTCAACGTGGCAGTGGCTTGACAAGTGTCTTGTATGGACACGGGGTTAATTCTAACTTAACGGAGAGGATCAAGTTGAACCCTTTTAAATAGTTGAGATATTAACTTGAATCAACCAATAATAAGGAAACCAAATTAAATTGAACCAAAAAATTATGGGACCAAATGACTAATTATACCTAATATAATATACATGTATTTATATCTACACGAATTTTCATTTAAAACTTTTAACATTAATTTCATGTTTGCTTTTACTTACGGGACCATTTTATACATTAAGCCTACATTCTACATTTAACAATGATCGTGTACACACATCTCATTTTAATATAATATTTAACACAAAAATTTAATTATAAATTTTAATCATATAACAATATTATTTTACTACCTATTAAAAATTAATTTTTTTCAATTTTATAATTTAAAAGAAATAAATTCATATTTAAATATTATTTTTTAATCTTAATATTTAGCTATTATTTTATAATATTATTATTATTATCATTAGTATATTCTATTATTATTAATATTACTTGTCGTATTTTTTATAACCTATTACTTTAGCATAAAAAATAATATTAAAATAATACTATTTACTTTTAATTAATTCATTAAAATTAAAATTAAAATTAATTATTTAACTTTTATTATATTATTTAAATATTATATATAATTATAATAAAATATGTATATACATGAATAAATAATTTATAAATGTTATAATAATTATATTAACATTTTTACTCTAAATTAGAAAAAAAAAACTGTGCATAAGCACGAGTCTTAATTTTCACTTTTCTTTGTATGTGGATAATACTTTTGCACGGGACAAAAGTTCACAATATACCTACATTTTATTTTAACAACAATACATATGTACGGGGAAAAAGTTCACAAGACACCTTATTACTATACCTTGCCATCAAAATCACACCCTTCATATTTATTCTCAAATGATTTCAATATTTCAATATAAATTAAGTATAATTATAAACTATGTATTGTGTAAAATATGGATTATATCAATATATAATGAATTTAATCAATGGTCTTGAATAATGAGAAAATAAAACAGATTGTCATAATTAACCAAAATCTAAATAATATATTTACAATTTCACATAAATTATTCCAATAATAATAATACTTTAATTTAAGTTTTTTATTATTATAATGTATAATATTTAAACAAAATACTCACAATATCAACAACACAACAAAAAAACCCGTGAGTATGCACAGGTTTCATACTAGTGTATATATATATATATATATATATATATATATATATATATATATATATATATATATATATATATATATATATATATATATATATATATATATATATATATATATAAGTTTTAAGTTCGGCAATTTAGAAACTTTCAACTCTTTATTAATTATTTGTCCTCTAAATTTTCAATAATTTAAAACTTTTCACTTGTTTAATAATTATTAGATTTTTTTATTAACGAAATGATGCAAGTGTTAAGTGGATAAAGTGATTGTTATATTTTCCTTCCTTAGTTTATGTCGTATCTAATTTTATGATTTTATTATTTTGTATTTTTTTAATTATATAATATTGTAATATTAGAATTTTGTAATTTTATAAAATTTCAGCAACTTCAAAACGAAAAACCGTAAACAAAAGAAAGAAAGTGGTATAAGACCCTTGAGCTAATTAAAAAAGAATCAATATAAATATTGCTAAAAGTGAAAGTATTTACAAATTGAATGAACATATTCAAAATAAATAATAAGCAAATACCATAAAACTAAAAAAGAAGAAGATAAGAACACAGATAAATAAATAAATGTAAAGGAAGAGATTGAATGATAAGAAAAATTTGATATAAAAGATTGATGTCATTTTGATATTACAAAAATAAAAATAGATTATTCATAAAAACAAATTTGATTACACATTATGATTCTGCTTGGTAAGGACAATATCTTCAAATTAGTTTTCACTTATTCAACTATTATTTTCAACTAAAACTCTAAGTAGAGTAAAACAATGAATTGATATTTATACAAGTATAAATATTTTAATATAATATATAATTAACGTTAATTAATAGAAATTATAAAATTTCTAATAAAAAGATTTGTAAAATTTTAAAATGTAAATGACTGGTTTAAATAATTTCATCCAAGCACATGATTACCTTTACAAATAAAATTTCATCCCAACTATGCTCAAGATTGAAAAGATTGTTAATTAGAAGATTGTTTAGTTCTATATTTATCTTTACCGAAATTAATTTATTAATTACTCATTATACTAATTTGATTACTTTAGCTTTATCCTTTTGAAAGTCAATACTCAAGTCTCATAATTCATACTTATGCAACAAGGAGTCCTAGTTCATTTGTGGAGAAAAAGGGAAAGTAAAACAATCAAATAAAGAATATGAAGTAGCCTTTTTTAAGAAACTCAATTTTTTCCTAAAGAATAATTGAAAAATGAGTTAAATATATCATTGTTCTCAATTTTTATAAACTTTATTCACTTTTGTTTAATATTTTTTTTAAATGTTCGAAAAGGTCCTAATATTTATAAATTGTGGTCAATTTAATCATTTTTCTAGATTTCGTTTAAATTGATAATGGAAAGTGAACAGTGACTAGAGCTGGCAATTTAGCCCCACTCATAGGGCTTGGCCCTGGCCCATGTGGGCTGGGGCTAAAAAAGCCCACAGGACCAAAAAGCCCCCCACTAAAAAAGTCCACAGGGCTAAAAAGCCCACAAAAGCCCTGTGGGCCTGGGCCAACCCATGGGCTTTTCTATAAACATGAAAAAAAATTATATGACAAAAGTCCAAGCTTCCAAATCCTAATTAATTGTACCAGCCATTGCAAGAGAAATAAAAACATCACTCACTTAAATTTAAACATAAATCAGAACAACCCATGCCAAAAAGAGATGTGATTTCATACAACACATTCACAATTATACTATTTTTCCATTCATAAAAGGATATTATCATTAACATATCCTTTCATCCAAAGATCCAATAGCTAATAGACCTTAAGAATAACACTCTAATAGCTTGAGCTATAGAAGACATCATAGATTGCCTGGATACAGCCACTTCAAGTATGATGGTCAAAGTCTGTGTTGTCCTTACTAAGATATTTTGATATCACTGGAAAACAAAAGAACAAAAAAAATTAGTCTAAGTGCTCAATAAGAGTACCCTCTGTCAATGGAAAAAAAAAACCATGTAAGTAGATATAAATACAAAATGTATGGCTTATGAAAGAAGATTTTTGAGTAAAAATTAGTGAAAATTAAACCAAAATTCTTGCTCAAGCATTTTAGTCATGGCATGAATCGCAATTCCATGTATCTTCCAAGATTTACATAGTTTGTTGCTCAACTACCATTTTTTTTGGCATAACACTCTGACTAGGCACCACCAGATAGCAAATATTTGTACAAAATAGCAACTTAGATGGCTAGAAACAATAGCATTCGCAAATGGTTCTTTTCATGGCTTGAAACAATAGCAGTAGCAAATGGTTCTTTTCAAAAAATCAGTGTGAATTTTTCTACTCGGCATATCAGTTTAATATCATCCACCACATCATGTGGGAGTTTAAATTTATTATGTATGTAACAGAAAATAGTATCAAGTCATGTTTACACTCCAAAATAATCATGCTTCTTGTGGCGCCAGTGATGGATTGTCCAAATTAAATTTTCAATCACATGGTGTACAAATAATATATTATAATCACAAACTAAATAGAAAGAACAATAAAATCAAGTTCGGAATTTAAAATAAACTAAGGATGAGAAACTAGGCAATTCACTTTCATGGTTTGAAACATCAAACTTCAGTTTTTTAGCAGTATTATTCTCTGTTCAAACTGGTATATTCAACATCCTCAAATATGCAAAATAAAACTATTTCGCGCAAAACTCTGTAAATTTTGTAAAGGAAATGGTGAAAACAAATTTTTTGTTATCAATGCCATCCCCTTTTCAAAATCATGAAATCTATAACACATAAGGAAGTACTTCTGAAATTATTAGTGAAACAGATCAGCCAACATCACAATAGACACCGCGAAACAAAACTCCACCAAAAAGCTAAAATCCAAATTCACCCACATGCTACTAGTCATAGGTGAATCTTACTACATAACTAAAAGCACAAAAAAAAAGGAAACAACCATGCCTATCCAAATATTGCGATCATTAACCTATGAAACTACAGGGGTTTTATTCTGTCATATTAAATCTAGATTATAGAAGTTTCCATGATTTCTTTTCTATTTTGAAGAACTCCCTCTAGATCTTACTGAAATGCTTTCCAAATAGTCGTATCTATATCTTCCTTGAAACCAAACTCAAAATATGAAATTGAACATAATCCATTTTCATTAAATATTCTAGCCTGAATGACAGAAAAGCACGATATAATCCATTTTCATTAAATAAAACTTGACAATTATGCAGCCTATAACGAGAGTTGATTGGAGACACACTTTGAAAGATAATTTGAAAAGCAAGATTGACTAATGGATAGAAATTTGGCACATGGAACAAATAAAGGACAATATGAAAAGTAAAATACAATGGAAAAACAAAAATAAAGTAACTTACATGTAAAAATTATACTGTTTTGGTCAAGGTTTGTGGTCTTTTCTAACCTTATAAATCTGAAAAATTATCTCTATCAAAGCAATAAATAAATTTTTGATTCTAAAATAAATAAAAAACAGTCGAAGACATTTTTTTTCATCTTCAAGGACTGTCATTTTCTAGAGATATGTTTTGATATCTTCATTTTGAAAATTTTCTAACAAAATACACTATATTACTCAGTCACTGCTAATTATAGTTATCAATGCTTACTTTGGTTGTCAAATAGATTCATATCAAATCCATTGAAGATCTAAACATATATTTCACAGATTTACATATATAATGACTATGTAAAATATCTGAATCTAAAATAGTAATGCTTTTCAAAAGAAAACAAAAGCTAAAAGCATGTTTGAAGCAGTAATTGAACCTGTTAATCTTCAACATCTTCAAGAAGTTTAGACTCATCAGTGATTCCCTCATGTCCAAAAATATCATGCAGAACTTCATCTATCTCAGAAACAATTAACAGATAATCAAACTATTAGTCTAGAGTTAATTATACAATGTAAAGTAATTTTAAAAACAATAATATATAAACTTACCACTAGGATTTTCAGAAAGTCCGTATAACCAACTTTGAGTACAAATCAACATTTGCACATGATCAGGAAGAATAGAGCTTCTATATTTGGAAAGTACATGCCCACCTTTGCTAAAAGCTGACTCTGATGCCACAGTAGTAATGGGAATACTAAGCACATCTCGAGCCATTATAGACAACATAGGGAATTTTTTCTCATTAGTCTTCCAATATTTGAGTACATCAAAATCTTCACTTTCTTCATCATCTATTGTTGGTTCATCTAGGTAAACATCTACCTCGCTCTTGCCAATTATGGATTTTGATTCATTTTGATACATTTTAAAATCCTACAATGTATTACATATTAATTATCAAAACGAAACAAGAAAAAAATGAAAATAGTGAACACCAAGTATAAAATACTTACCGAAATAATCCTTGATCTTTTGGCCTTACTCTCTTCGATATTGGATTGAGACATGAAGACGAATTCCGTAGGAGATTGGGAAAGAGAACCACTAGAGATAGACAAGTTCTTTGCATAATCTCCAAACAACATCTTGAACTTTTCTAACACTTTCTTAGTTTTCTCTTCATAAGTTAGAAGATCCAACTTTTTATAACAATACATTATAAAATCAACCTTTAGTCGTGGGTCAAGAATAGCTCCAAAAGCTAACACAATACTATACTCCTTCCAATACTTTTGAAACTTCTCCTTCATATTCAAAGCCATTGTCTTTAAAATGACATCTTCATTCAACAAATTCTCTTCAATGATTAATTGAATCTTCCAAATTTCCATAAAATACAAATTTGAAGTGGGATAAGATGAACCAGACATCATGTTTGTGATTTCATAAAATGGTTCTAAGAATTGACACATTTTCTCTCCCTTATCCCATTCCTCAGAAGATGGACAATTTTTATAACTTCTATCAACCACTTTAAGAATTTCAAAAGCTTGTTTGTATCTTATTGCACTTTCAAGCATCAAATAAGTCGAATTCCATCTTGTAATCACATCTAATCTCAAACCAATGCTCATATTTATGCCAACATCACTAACACATTCTTTGAATTTGAGAGTTCTTCCATCCGATGATTTAACATACTTAACACTCTCTCTAATGTTATGAAGTGCTTTGTCAACCACCTTTAAACCATCTTGAACTATCAAATTAAGAGTATGAGCACAACATCGAACGTGAAAAAACTCACCATCACATAATAAATTTCTCTGAACACAAAGATGGCTTTTTAAAATATCTTGCAAGGTATTATTAGCAGAAGCATTGTCCAAGGTAATGGTGAAAATTTTCTTATCAATACCCCATTGCTTTAGGCAATCAAATACAACACTTTCTAGTTCAGCACCCGTGTGTGGTGGTTTCATTCGACAAAAGTTCAGAATCTTACTTGTCAATTTCCAGTTTTCATCAACAAAATGTGCAGTTAGGCAAATATAACCCTCAGAAGTAATTGCAGTCCAAACATCAGAAGTTAAACAAATTCTATTAGGAATCCTAGACATGATTTGCTTAACTTTATCCCTCTCTTCAATGTATTCCTTCTCCACATCTAAAACAGTGGTGTTCCTACATTTCATGTCAACATCTGGATTAATGTATTTTATCCACTCCCTAATTCCTTCATACTCAACGAAATTATAAGGAAGACCATGTTTAATTATGGCTCTCGTAAGTAACTTAAGATGAACCTTTTGATTGATTTTTCGTGTCCCAAACTTTCCTTCTTGATCAAGACTGAGATCCACATCTAAGTTTGCAATACTTTTACATGAATCGATATGACGACTTAAATGTGAAGTCCCATAATTGTTTTTGGTTTTAGGGTTTTTGCCAACTTTATAGTGATGGCCACAATACTTACACGTAGCCTTTTCAATTCCATCCTTGTCTTTACCTATTCTTGTGAAAAAGTTCCAAACATTTGATACTTCTTTTTTATTTGTGGCAGTACTTTCAGATGGACAAGGAGTTTCAGATACAAGATCATCATCCAAATTCAAAGGGTTACTCTTAGAGGGATCCATATTTTAAAGCTATTCCACACAACTGCATAAAATATTTTAGAATTTAATCCTCATTGTAATAGTTAAAATTGCTAGATAATATAGATAGCTAAACAATATAATTAGACATTTTTCACTATGAAGATGTCTATATTGGAATTAGTATACAAAATCAAAATACAAATAGGCACACCAAGAACTTACAAACACAGAAGTTACACAAATGATAATATATACAGAAGTTAAGTTATTCAATAGTTTCCATTTGAAAATATTTCATACTGAGGTATCAAAGATAATATATACCAAAAGTACTGTAACATTTACCCATCTCCCAAGATCTTGTACATGCACTATGAGCCCAACTTTAATAAAAAGAAAATTAAGTAAATCAGGGAAGTTCATCTGAGATGGTAAACACACCTTTTTCATAGAAGATACAAATTTATTGTTTATAATACCAGCCTGAAAAACATCATATCGAAGTCAACAACGATGTAATGAAAAAAAGTCCATTAATATTATGCCTAGTTCACAGAATGCACTTAAAAGCTTTTACAAAAAAGGCAGAACTAGATGTCAAGAAGCTTTTAAGCACAAACAGATTCATGTTAATAATCAACTTAGATTCTGCATCAGTACGTTGGTTACTGCTAAGGAAAAAGAAACAAAACCTTCTAAATAATGACACGTATCTAAACGAAAAAAGGAGAAGAAAGATAGGACAAAAAAATATACTAACAAAATGTTTGTGTTTACCCATTTTTCAACATCTGTATCAACCATCTACCATAGTTTTAAAAACATAGGTTTTCACCACTCTCAAAAATTGTAATAAAAAACAAATAGGGAACCGAAGTGGCTAAAAGTAGCTAAAATAAAATAAATACAATAGCTAAAACATAATTTTCACAGCCCAAATAGAACACAAACTTTATCATTTGTTTAACCCAATACTGTTTAACAAAATGAAACCTAATTCAATCAATTAAGAGTAACTTTGTTACTTACTACGATTAAAAGTAATTGCATGATTTTTGTTTTTTTACTTTACATTTTTTACACACGTGAGCCCCTCACTTTTACCATGTACGTATCCAAAGTTGTAACGTGAATGCAACATTTGATTTTCCAGTAGAAGGGGCTTTGGTCTGGTTCAATCATTCTCACAATTTTCTTTGTTTCATTCAAATCATTTACCCACTCCTTTTCTTTTTTCTCCTTTTCTCATAAGGGTAACTAGTAAAACCTTCCATCTCAGGTGAAAAATGCATCTCTGTAGTTAAGGTACACTTTCACAGAAAATTCACCTCTTCACATGTAACCAACTTAAGATGAGAGATCTTATCTGTAACATGTAACTAGTAATAAATAATCAGCTTTGAAAATGAATGAAGGCTTAGATTTTTATTAATTAAGATATTGATATTGTTAGGATCCAACAATCCATTTCTTTTACCTAAACAAGTTATAAAATAACAAGACATTTTCAGTAATATGCTGAGATTGCCCATAAAACACAACTTAAAGAATTAGTATACAAAATCAAACTACAAATAGTTTTACTTGACTACAAACTACCCTAGATCTTTAACCATTCTTTTTTTAATCTTTGCTGTTGAGGATGTTCCAAAATAATAGACTTGTTGCATTTATATAATCGTTTATTAGAAACATCTATATACACAGAAGATCAGAAAGTTTGACCTCAAAAAATGAATTATGACTTTGTCTGCCAATCAAATATTTAGATGAAACAAGACAAGAATTCTCAATAATCCATATTGTAGTCTAATCACAAAAGAAAGAAATCACTAATTCATCAACAGAATTTGCAGAATATAAACATTTCAAACATATTCTCCCATAGACAATAATATAGCTAAAATGGATATGTTAACATAGCAAACTATTCTTGCTAGACACTGTAAGACACAGAAATGGACCCTACAACTAAGATTTATTCCCTATATCCCCCAACCCCCGGATCAGTGAAATCTGAAAATTCTATCTCCTATAGAAACTTCCCATATTCAAATTGTTACGATATATTCATATAAGCATGCTACCTGAATGCTAATACTTCCACAAGTTCTAAATCAACTTGAAAATTAAGAGAACCCAGAATAGTTAGGCTTTAAACAACCATAAACTTTACTACAAACACTTAAATATATAACTAATTTCATAATTACCCACTTTTGATTGGTACAACACTGAGATTACTTACCCCTATTTCTTCTTTGATATAATATCACGAAAGTTGCTCTATATCAGAATTGCAGTCCAAAAACTGGAGAAAAAAATTGCAAAAGGGGATTTGTAGTTAGATTTCAAAGAGGTATTCTTAGTCACAGACAAAAGGGTTACCTTTGATATCACTTTTTCGTTGACGAATCAGGATTCTCCTCTTCTATCACTATCACCACCGCTCTACACCGTCGTATGTTGCCGTCAAGCTTCGTCGTAGACGGTGGCGGTTGGAAAACGTTAGATATAGCTTGAAGTTGGGTGAAAGAAATTTAGGAAGAAGAATAGTTGTTGAAGGAAGAAGACGCGTGTACATTGTTTTTTGAATGAAGAGCGGTTATGAGGGGGCTACCCGGCCCTAACTTGTCCTAACCCACTGCTTGGGGGGCTTTGGGGGTCAGGGGCTTTAAAAAAGCCCCCTGATAAGTGGGCCACAAAAATGGGGCTTAACTTTACAGGGGGCCAGGGCTGGCCCAGGGGCTAAAATAAAAAATGACAGCTCTAAAAGTGACTGTCATGTGTCACTTTGTGATTTTTTTAATTTTTTTATATTTTATATTTAATTTTTAATTTTTTAATTTTAAAAAAATTTGTTCATGTGTCAAGTCATGACATGTGGCAGAGTCAATGCCACATGTCAAGCCTATGTCACTATCATCTGTCAAGTTAATATTATTACCATGTGTTAGTATCTCGTATCATATATTCGATTCAATCTCAATTTTTGTTAAATTTGTTCAATTTAGTCCAAATTTTTGTTATTTTTGTTTAATTCAATCCCAATTTTGTCCCTCTCCAAACTGATCAAATTTAATTTTTACATAAATATTATACATTATTTTAATTAAAATTCACATTTACATTAAATATTTCTTTTATTATTTTTATACCAAACGTAACTACACTTTTGGAAGGAAATTATTAGATTTATGCTTTATTTTTGCTACATGTAAAAAATAGGGTTAGAGTAGTTTAAAATTAGAAGAAAAATACTTCATTATTTTTAAAATTAGAAGGAAGATTCTTCATTAGTTTTTGAATGATAAGGAAAATTCTTAATTATTTTTAAAATTAGAAGGAAATCTTCATTATTTTTAAAATTAGAAGAAAAATTCTTTATTATTTATAAAACTAGTAGGAAAATTCTTCTTCATTTTTAAAATTAGAAGGAAAATTCTTCATTATTTTTAAACCAATTCTAAACCTATTTTTTACATGTAGCAACCATTAAACATAAATCTAATAACTTCTTTCTAATAATATAATTATGGTTGGTTTAAAAATAATGAAAGAAATATTTAATGTAAATTTAAATTTTAATAAAAAATTTAGTATAACATTTATATAAAAATTAAGTTTGATCAATTTAGAGAGGGGCGAAATTGGGATTGAATTGAACAAAAATAAGGATTAGATTGAATAAAATTAACAAAAATTGGGACTGAGTAGAATATAAAACATGAGACACTAACACGTGGCAATTGTACTGACTTTACATGTGGCAATGACACTAGCTTGACACTGTCACGTGTCATAATGCTGACTTGACAGGTGGACAACTTTTTTAAAAAGTAAAAAAGTTTTAAAAAATAAATTAAAAAAACCACAAAGTGACATATAACAGTCATTTTTTACCACAATTTACAAAAATTAAGACCTTTTTGAACATTTCAAAAAAATGAAGACGGAAGTGAACAAAGTTTACATGTTGCGCAATCTCATAATCTTCTTCACCAACTATTTGAGGTTGAATCTGAAGGATCTACTGCTGGATAGATACCTTTGGCGGTTAATCCTCTTGATAGTACAATAGTAGCATCTAAATGTGCAAATGTTGTAGCAGGAGCAATGTTTATTAAATCGTCTACAGGTACACAAACTGCTTGAATAGAAGTTATGGACCCTTCTTTAGTATAAGTGATTCTTTTTTGTAAAGAACCATTTCAGTATTAAGAGTGGGTTGATAACCCATATTTGGTTTAGTTAGTTTTCTTTGTAGCTTTTTATATTCTCTTTTGTAAACGTTCTTATCATCACTCTCAATAGAAAGTTCTGGTTTTTGTAATATGGTATCAGTAGAGAATTAAGTCTTTGTTTCCCCTTTTGGGTTCTCTCTTTTCCGTTCTTTACCCTTATTTCATTTTCTTGCGGTTTCCATTGCTTCTACTGCCGCCTCAATCAATTCTTCCACAACCATTGTCAAAGAACCTCATCACGATCTTACCCATCCTCTTTTCTTACACCATTCAAATGGTCACGACCTCCTTCTCACTTTGCAGCCCTTAGATCACACAAATTACGTCACTTGGAGTCATTCGACGAGGGTTGCTCTCTCTGTCAAGAACAAACTTCTGCTCATCGATGGAACCCTAACTGCACCTTCAGACGATGATCCTTCTTTCGCTACTTGGTCAAGGGCAAATAACATCATTATCTCATGGTCATACAACTCGATTTCGAAAGAGATTATGACAAGCATCCTCTTCGCCTCCACTACTCATCAGATCAGGGAAGATCTCCGAACCCGGTTCTATCGCAAAAATGGTTTTCCTTCAGTAACTTCACTCTTCATGTTCACAGCTGTGCTTGTGTTGTTGACTTAACATTGACATCTTTTCTCACTGGGTTTGTCTCCATTTGCTGATACCTCCACTCTTCAGTATTGGGTCAGTTTCATATTCTTCACTCTTTTGTTCATTCTTCTTGTGGGGTGTTCATGATCACTTCATTGTGCATACTAATATCCCAAAGTATTTATCTTGTTTTGATGATCATATATCTTCTCATGTTTCATGACTCAAGTCTGAGGATGTGCATGCATTTTTGTTTTTCTTGATGGTCAATGTGGAAGAAATTTTTGTTTTTCTTCAACAGAATGCTGCGTTTTTGTTGTTCTTTCTTTCTCTTTTGTTTTATGGGACTTCCTTAAGACATGATTATGGAGGTTCTGATGGTGTTCCAAGAAGTGGAGACATTTTTCTTTTTTTGTGAAACAACCTAATGGGTTTTATGCCTGGCCATTACTTTAATGGGTTTTTCTTTCTTTGTTAGTTTACAACTAGGGGCTCTGTGTTGATGTTTATTTTGATAAATGAGACGGCATAATTTACAATATATCAGAAAGAATATGGTTTTACGATTCTGTTTATACACCATTGATTTAATTGCAATTATGTTGTCCTAAGGTTTATATTTTTGTTGTCAAGGTTCAATGGTATATTATTCCTTTTTTTAGTAATTTCTGGAAATGTATATAAATTCTTTGAATGGTGTTCCTTTCTGTACTTGTTGACAGCAACAAGAAATTGATGAAAGTTGTTGAGAGTGTAATTTTGTTTTTCGGAAGGTTGTAAATTAGAGACACAACTGGAAGCTGTCTCTCACATTTCATGAATGAGAACATCTGTGTTGAGAAGTTGAATATTTGGAGATGTAGAGGTCATAAATTTAACAAATTGTGTGGATATGTGCTTTGAATAGATAATGTAATGTATGATGTAACATGCATAAACTTTGGGTGCTTTGTTCATCAGAAATCTGTGAATCTCCTTGTTAATACAAATAGGTGACATTGGTGTTTCATATTCTAAGTTTTTTCTTGTTCTTCTGTAGGATGGGTAAAACAATTGAGTTGTATGGATTTCCTAATTATGTGAAAGCTTGTGATGTGAAGATATTTGTAGAGAATTATAGTGGTAAAGGAAGTATCGCAGTTATGAAGCTAAGACATGGGAAAGGTCGGTCTGGAAGAGCATTCGCTATTATTCAATTCATCACAGAAGACTGTGCTACACATATGATGGGGATGGCTAAAAACCTTTCAGGAGGATTGCGGTATGGAAAGGCTTATTTAAAAGCTCGGGAAATGGAGAGTGATATTGATCGAAAGCTAAGAATGGATTTGCCTGGTTTGGAAGGTGTGAAACTGTATTTTGGCTGCCAGATATCCAAAGGAGGATTTTCTGTTTTGGAGACAATTCAGGATGTGAGTTTAAATTTTGGGAGTGGAAAGAGAAAGGTGGAGCTGAAATTTTCGTATAACCTGGTGCAATACAAGCTTCAGCTTTCATACGAGAACATTTGGAAGGTTGAGCTGCTTCGACCACGGAATAAAACTGCATGTTATCTCCTTCTTCAGGTAATCAAATTTGTTTTTTTATTAGCTTAAGACAAATTTCGTTTCTTAATAAACTTAATGATGGATGTGTTAAAAATAAGGCTACTGTGAATTGGAGTTTGGTGTTATTAACTGGTTAGTCTTGCTTGCTAGTGTAACACTAATATTTTTCGCTTTATTAAGTTTAATAACTATATAAATAACCCTATTTCGAATAATAAGTTTTTAAAATAAAATTTCTCACCACTTTATTAAAATTCAAGCAAAAATTGTAAAATAAATGTGAAACAAAACTCTAAGACTACCAATACTATTGATTCTACTCCAAACTCTCATTCTTCTTTGGTGTGCATCACCATTTTAGATAGGAAAATTATTTGTTGACAATCATCACAATCATACTCCTGTGTAAAGAACACAATCATCACATTAAAAAAATGCAAACACAAATAAAACAGAAGGGCAAGCTAACATAACAAAGCAAAAACCTCATTTTTTGAAAAATAACTCAAAAGTGTTTAAAGTTTGGAACGTATAAAAATATAACTTTTCCTTCAAATCCTTTCCTTGATCAAATGTAAATCTTATTGAAGTTTATGAAGTAGATTCCCATAAAACAGACAATTAAAACCCCTATCTCTCCTTACCAGAGTTTTTCTCATATCACTTTAACACATCTCATTTCTGACTAAGAAAATGGAACTCGCTCCAAACTCAATAGTATTATATAACTCTGTTTGTACACACTCTAGGTGTGGCTCATTATTTTACAATACAATGAATATTTTACATTTGTGAGAATTAAGAATCTCTCAGCCTAGGAGAGATTCATGGAAAAAAAACCGTTCTACATATCTACCCCAAAAATTTATGAGCCAAATTCAACTTATACACTCTTTTCACTTTTTTTAAAACCCCCCGAGCCCAGCGGAAAGAATGGCCCGCCTGGCAGAAAAAGAATGGCGGTTGCTCTTGAGAATTGAATGAGACCTCCCAGTTACCATACCATACGGACACTCTAACCAATTGAGTTACAAACTCCTCGTTTTACTTATAATTTTCTAGGGTCAGCACTAGTTAAAAGATCCCTTGCATGCCAAAGCATCATGATCCATGACCATGGTGAACCAGAACTCATTTACCAAAAAACAAGAAACAAAACAACAGGACACAAAACATGTGAAATGAGGAAGACATGTAGTTATTTATTCTATAAGATTTTACTTAAAGCCAGCTACTTCATCTCTCATTATGAATTCTTGTCAAATTCTAAGACTGTCTTTGTATTTTCCTATTACTGGTGTGATTGACAAATGCTGAATCTTATTTATTTTTCTTCAATTGTTAGTTACTTGGTGCTCCCAGGATATTTGAGTATGACGTGCACATGTCGGCAGATGTATCTGACAGTGTATTTGATAAATCTTCGTACAACTACAAAAAATATATCCTTGATGAGGAATGGACCAGAACAATAGATTTCACTAAAGACAGTTGTATTGGGCAGTCCTCCGCCATATGTCTGGAGTTTCCTAGTGGCCAAAATTTACCAAATTTCAAGGATATCTTTGCTTATTATGAGCAAAGTGAGAGGCAATACACACTACACCCAGGAGTTCCCTTTTCTCAAAATTGGGGTCTTGTCCCCATTGTTGCTCCCCAAGGTGTTGAAATACCATTTGAGATCTTGTTTAAAGTCAATTCATTGGTTCAGCATGTATGTCTTGCGGGACGTGCACTTAATGATGACTTCTATCGCTTGGTTGATCCGCGCACAATGCCCCTTGATTTTATTGAAAATGCTTTAGAAAAGATGTACTACTCTAAGGAATTCTGTTATGATCCCACGAAGTGGTTTAATGATAAGTACAAAAGGTACCTTAAATCAAATTCAAAGAATGGTCCTCGGTGGCCTGCAATATCTTTGGATAAAGGGTTGGTATATGTTCGCAGGGTTCAGATCACACCTTGCAAAGTTTACTTTTGTGGTCCAGAGGTTAATGTCTCAAATCGTGTTCTCCGTCACTTTCATGAACATTTGGATAACTTTATACGTGTTTCGTTTGTCGATGAGGAGTTGGATAAACTGTTTTCAACTGAATTATCATCCCGTGCACAGAACAAGAAAACTGACTTGTACACAAGAATTCTTGACATCCTTAAAAATGGCATTGTTATTGGCGACAAGAAGTTTGAATTTCTAGCATTCTCATCAAGTCAGTTGCGGGAGAATTCTCTCTGGATGTTTGCTCCTACAGGGAGGCACACTGCCGCATCCATAAGGAGTTGGATGGGAAATTTTAACAATATTAGGAATGTTGCAAAGTATGCTGCTAGGCTGGGACAATCTTTTGGTTCATCTACTGAAACTCTAAGCGTCCCTAGACATGAAATTGAAATTATTGAGGATGTGAGGAGGACTTGTGATGGAAAGGAATATGTCTTCTCTGATGGTATTGGGAAAATATCTCTTAAATTTGCCAGGAGAGTGGCTAGAAAATGCGGCTATCATGGCACTCCATCTGCCTTTCAGATTCGTTACGGTGGTTACAAAGGAGTTGTAGCTGTTGATCCAACATCACGTTTTAAGTTATCACTGAGGAATAGCATGCGGAAGTATGATTCAGATAACACCAAGTTAGATGTTTTGGGTCGTAGTAAGTTTCAGCCTTGTTATCTGAATCGGCAGTTAATTACTCTCTTATCCACTCTTGGCATCAATGATGGTGTTTTTGAGAAAAAACAAAGGGAAGCTATGTATCAACTGAACACTATACTAAAAGATTCATTGAAGGCACAAGAAGTTCTGGACTTAATGCCTGCTGGGGAGATCACCAATGTCCTGAAGAAGCTCCTGATTTGTGGCTACAAGCCTAGTGAGGAACCATTCCTTTCAATGATGCTGCAAATATTTAGGGCATCAAAACTGTCGGAATTGCGACTCAAATCCAAGATCTTTATTCCAAAAGGAAGAGCAATGATGGGATGCCTAGATGAAACTAGTACCCTGGAATATGGTCAAGTATTTGTGCAGATTTCCAACAATAGGCTGCGGGGTCTATTTGATGATTCTTTGCCCTATAATTTGCCAAAAAAATACTCTGTTACAGGTAAGGTGGTAGTAGCTAAAAACCCTTGCTTGCACCCTGGTGATGTTCGTGTTTTAGAAGCTGTGGATGTGCCAGATTTGCACCACATGGTGGACTGTGTTGTTTTCCCTCAAAAAGGACCGAGGTAAGATGCTTAAATATTTCTGTTTCTATGAGCGTTCAACACTATGTTATGGAATGATGTAATTTAAAGATTGTATGGTGTTAGTAGGATATTAAATGTATAACTACAAACTGTTAGAAGTTGTTAGAATACCGGTGTCAAATGCATAACCTTTTTCTCTCAAATTAATCTATTGAATAAGAATATTCTTTCTTTTAAATTAATCCTTTAAAGTGTGTGCAATAAAGTTTTTATAGTCTCTAAAATTCAAATAAATGAAAGTGGTGAATAGTGCTTCCGTAGCTGCAATCTATATTGCTTTTATATGTTTATGCGTGTTAACAAATGCTTGCGATATTTGGTAAACTAGGATTGGAGCTTGGAATTTATTGGAATTAAAGAGACCTAGAGAATGAGTAGAAAGCATTATTTTATATGAATATGTATTTTATGCTGTTTGCTCTTCCATTGCATTATTTTATTCTATTTTTCGTGGTAAGCTGTCAATTTTGTTTAATGGAGCATTGCTAGGCAGTTGCAGTTTTCTTGTTGCCTGAAATAATTCAGTTTTGCTCTGGTTCTGTTTGCTATGTTACTTCAGCAACTATCAGTATGAAATCATATGTCCAAGTACATCTTTTCTTTGTGCAGATTTCTCCTGTAAATTGAAATGCTGATATTTTGGGTAGTTAAATGCTTTATAATTTCCTTTTGAAATGTCTACCTATACCACTCTAGTAATCGATTTTCGTTATCAGACCTCATCCAAATGAGTGTTCGGGAAGTGATCTGGATGGAGATATCTACTTTGTCTGTTGGGACCCTGAATTGATTCCTTCCCTTCAAATCCCACCAATGGACTATACTCCTTCCCCAACTGTAGAATTGGATCATGATGTGACAATTGAGGTATCATGACTCGTGATGCTTCCTCTTCTTCCTCTACATTCCTATGTTTAAACTTAAATACCTGCCCCAGTATTCAACACTATCCATGCGTTGTTAGGTTCTTTTTTCTTGTATTTATTTTGTGACGGTTTTGTTTGTGCAGGAGGTTGAGGAGTATTTTACGAATTACATTGTGAATGACAGTCTGGGAATAATTGCCAATGCACACACTGTCTTTGCCGACAACCAACCAAGAAAAGCCATGTCTGAAGAATGTCTTAAGCTTGCAAAGCTGTTTTCAAC
This sequence comes from Vigna unguiculata, assembly GCF_037176805.1. Taxonomy (NCBI): domain Eukaryota; kingdom Viridiplantae; phylum Streptophyta; class Magnoliopsida; order Fabales; family Fabaceae; genus Vigna; species Vigna unguiculata. The sequence continues at coordinate 7,046,139 of NC_140793.1, read as the reverse complement.
AGCCGTCGACTTTCCAAAAACTGGTGTTCCAGCTGTTATTCCTCGTGTACTGTATGTCAAAGAATATCCTGACTTTATGGAGAAGTCTGACAAAGAAACCTATATATCACCAAATGTAATAGGAAAGCTCTATAGAGAAGTTATAGAAGCAATTTCATCAAGTGATGGTGGCTCTATTTCATCCTTCACCCGAGAGGTCGCGAGAACGTCTTACGACTTTGACATGGAAGTTGATGGCTTCTTGGATTATGTCGATGATGCTTTCTATCACAAAACCAATTATGACTACAAGTTGGGAAATCTGATGGATTACTATGGCATCAAAACTGAAGCTGAAATCCTCAGCGGTAATATCATTAAACTGTCAAAATCCTTCAACAAAAGGAGGGATGCAGAAGCAATAAATAAAGCTGTGACATCCCTAAGGAAAGACGCTCGGTCATGGTTCAATGAGGGCAATAATGGTGATGATGAATATGCAAAAGCTTCTGCATGGTACCATGTTACTTACCATCCAAGTTACTGGGGTTGCTACAACCAGGGGATGGGTAGGGATCATTATCTAAGTTTCCCATGGTGTGTTTTCCCTCAGCTTCTCCAAATCAAGAAGAAGGTCTTCAATAGAAGGTACTCTTAGGCATGCATATGGATAACTTTGGACTTTGCATTACCTATTTTCCACTTGGATTTCTGGGGGCACTCATTACTAGTATCAGTGTATAAGGAACTACCGGTATAAAGTTTCTATCATTGACGATTTCCAATTTTATATATTACTTTAGAGACAAATATATTTATCCTAAAAGAATGTAAACAAAAGAAAGAAAATGATATAAGATACTTGTTTTAATAGCTAATTTAGAAAAAATAAATATAAACATTACTAAAAGGAAAAGTGTTTACAAATTGAAAGAATGGATTCTAAATAAATAATAAGCAAATACCATAAAACTAAAAAAAAAAAGGAGATAAGAGCACAAATAAATAAATCAAAGTAAAGGAAGAACTTAAATGTGTTCATGTAAAAGATTGATATTTTGATATTAGAAAAAAAAAATAGTATACTGCTAATTTTTCGTTCTAAAATATTATATTCATTCAACACTATATAGACTATATACTTCACTCAAAAACAAATTTGATTACACCACCTGTTATGAATCTCTTTGGTGAGCACAATGTCTTCAAATTAGTTTCCACCTATTAAACTTTAATATTTTCAACTAAAAGTCTAAGTAGACTAAATAAAACTAATCTGAATCGATACAAATATATTTATAAATATTTTAATACAATATACAATTCACGTTAATTAAGAGAAATTATAAAATGTCTAATAAAAACATTTGGAAAATTTTAAAACGTAAATGACTGTTTTAAATAATTTAATCCAAGCACATATTAGTTTTCAAATAAAATTTCATCCCAACCATGCTCGAGATTATATTGTTATTAGAAGATCATTTAGTTCTCAATTTATGTTTACCAAAAATTAATTTATTAATTACTCATTATACCACAAAAATAGTATTACATAATTGTGGCATAGTTTCACCCAAGACGAATTTGATTACTTTAGCTTTATCCTTTTCTAAGTCAACACTCTAGTCCCGTAATCCAAACTTATGCAACAAGGAGTTATACTTGATTTGCGGAGAAAAAGGGAAAAGTAAAACAATCCAACCAAGAATCTGTAGTAGCTTTCTTTAAGAAACTCATTTTTTTTTTGCTAAAGAATAATTGAAAAAATCACATAAAAAAAAAGAGTATTGATTAAATTCATAGTTATGTATACTTGTGCTACATAACACAGTCCATTGTTTCCATTTACATTTTTTCTTTTAAAAATTTTAAATATAATTTTTTTAAAGTAGTGTTCGTTTGAAAATTCTTAGAAGATTTTTTTTTTCTTTTATATATTGACCATATTCCTCAATTATCACTATATTTGAAACATCTTAACAAATTTAAGTTGAAAGTCGAGTACCTTCTTAATGTTGAATATAGGATAGATAGTAAGGTTCTTAAGAACCTTTCAAAGTCCCTGAAGAGTAAAAAAATTCCTCAGCTGCGTACTTCTTGTTGAAATATATTTTTTCATTTAAATACCTTGTCATTTAATTTTGGCTTCAGTCAGGTCACATTATCATTTCTTCTTTCTTCTTACCTTAAACTCGTCGATGACTTATGCATTTTCTATTCCATTTTAACCAACAAATTAAAAGGGATTGGAGAGTGAAAAATGATTTAATCCATAAGATAGAAACGGAAACATGGAAGTAATGGTCATGTCGTACTATTAACAACAAATTATTTTTTAATAAAAATTGAATTAAAATCTCTAAATTTATTGGTTAATAGATAAATTAAATGACACTAGTTGATCTTGTTTTGAAAACAGGTGAATGAATGGAAAGATGATCCATAATAATAAAAAAAAAAAGTAAGAAATAAAACTAAAATAAAATAAAATATAAAAAATAATATATATATATATATATATATATATATATATATATATATATATATATAGATATAGTTAAGTATTATTATATATTTTGAACTCTAAACTTATGGTCATTTAAAAAGATATTATTAAAATAATAAAAATAACAAAATATAAATTTTATTTTTTTAATTGATTTTTTATTTACTTTTTTTTTACTTAGTTTTCTTAATTTTGATATTTTTCAATTAAGTTTTGATTCGATTAAGTTAATTTCTTAACTGCATTATGCGACTCTTGTTTTCTTAAATATTGATGTTTTAGAAATGTACAATTTTATAATAAATATAAAATAATATTAAAAAAATAAAATCATTTTTCATTTTTCAATAATGCTATTTTATATTAATTATGAAACATTACACATAGAGAAAAGATTACGTAATAAAAAAACATCACTTTCTTTACTTTCTTTTATTAATAATAAAGTTAAAATATGAGACCCATTAGAAAAATAATAATTTTTTAAATATTTAATAGATTTAAAAACAATTAATGTAAACCATCATAAGACTTAATCAAATTTATATTTTATATTTATTTATTTTTAATTTCTTTTTTACCTCTTATAATGTAAATGAATTTTATTTTTTGTTACTTTTCTAGATTTTTACTTCTAATCAATCACCTAGGTGAGTGATGTATTGTATTTTTTTTCGTGGAACCTTACCAAAGTCTTCCAATGAAGGAATAAGTGATGCAGAAAAAGTTAACAACAGCTTGTGAAAGAAGGAGTCGTGCTTGATTGGTCGGTGAAAAGAAAACAATAAAGTGATGATGTACGGATTAGTACTTCTATGTGATTTTATTATTGGATTATTCAATTTATTATTTAATTATTACTTTACTATTATTTTCTTTTTCTTTCCTTTCAATCCACTTTATTTGATATATATATATATATATATATATATATTTATATATTAGTTTAGTTTTTATTTTTTTTCAAAATCAGAGATATAATAATAATGTAAGTTTCAATGTCGATTTAGATGGAAAAATATTTTATTCTTTTCATGAACAGGAAACTATATTTTTTTTTTTACTTGAGTAAAAATCATGAAAAAGGATTTTTTTGTTAAAATGAAATTGTTTCTTGAATTAGACGCATTTAATTTCACGTAATTTAGTTAAATATATATTTTGTATAAAATTGTGATATGACAACAATTAAATGAATATTCTCTTTTTATTTTTGTGTCTGTTGGTTTCCTTTAGCTCACTGCACTTTGTACACGTGTAAAGAGATCAGTATCTGGTGCGGTAAGCTACACCGAAATCCTTGCAAATTAACCCTAGATTTTTGTTTTTTTGACTACCTAAAATCCACACCGTAACAGTGTCGAATCACTGATAATCATTATAATCATTCTAAAAGTTTATTTTAAGAAAATCTATATAAATTGCTTTACTCACTACACTCTTCAAGGAGTGTTCATTGCAGTGCTTGTGTCGTTGTTGGCTTCACTTCGACGTCTTTTCTCGTACTCAGTTTGTCTCAAAATATACCTTCAGTAAATATTTGGGTAAGTTTCAGATTCTTCATTCTTTTGCTCATTCTTCTTGTGGGGTGTTCTTGATCACTTGATTATGCTTACTCATATGCCAAAGTCTTTATCTTGTCATTTGATGGTAAGTTATGTACTCATGGTTTCATGACTGAAGTGTGACGATGTACATTGCTCACCAAGAATGTCTTGATGGTTGTGTGCAAGAACTTTTTGTTTTTCCTTAACAAAATGTTACATTTTTGTTGTTTATTTCTTTGTTTTCGCTTGGGTCTTCTTTTAAGACATGTTTGATCGTAAGGTTTTATTTATCTGTTTTTTTTTTCTTTTAGTTTAAGAAAAATGGAGAACAAAATATTTGTTGGATTTTATACCAACATATTATAGCGGTTCTGATGGTGTTCCAAGGGTGGAGACAGTTTTTCTGAAACATCCTAATGGCTTTTATGTCTAGCCGTTACGTTTTCTTTCTTTGTTAGTTTTTACGGTGAAATGTTTTTCCTGAAAGAAACTGTAAACTTAAACACTCATTTTGCGGTGTATTGGGGTGGAAGGAAGACCGGGTTCTGAAGAGGAAAAGGAAAAGTTGAGAAAAAAAAATGATAGATTTGTAATAAGTGATGCCGTGAGAAAACAAGAGAGAAATGTAAAGAAAATTTCGTGAAAGGAAAATGAAAGAAAAACTATCTGTTTTTGTTCTGTGTTTCTGTTCTGAATTTGACGTGTTTCGTTATATCAATGTCCTGGAACGTTTTACAGAACATGACTGGACTATATGAACTCTTTGCATATTTAAGAATGAAAGCAAAAAAGTTCAGTTCATTTTTAGGAAACTCAGTGACCTCAAGAATAAAATATGGTATCTATATATATGGACTTCATTTTGTTTCTAAAACTTTTGCTGCTTGGAAAATAAATTTCAGTTTCGAAATGTTAGTACTTTGTAGACAACAACTCTATAATCTTTGTGAAAAAACTTTATTCACGTCTTGTGTTATTGTTCATACAATACATAATATATTTATAGACCCACATTTTCTTACCATTGTACTCTCAACGGCTATAAACGGCTAACTCATTAACTACCTAGACTCCAACGGCTAGTGCATTAACCACTCACAACGGCTAGTTTCTTACATCGGCTAGTTACCCATAATGGTTAACACATTTAAGTTTATTAAAAACCCAACAAAACTCCCCCCGTAAACTTAAATGCTTCTTTTATTCTCAATCTCCGTTCCTTTATTCTTCATCACGGCTTCCAACGTGCAATAACTCTTCTCACATTGTGCTTGTCCCTTTCATGAATAGTTAAGTTCTTCACTTTCTTCATGACTGACTTCCCTTTCACTTTATCTATGGTCGACATGTACTTCGCTTTCTCTGTGGCTAACTTGTTCTCTGCTCTCTCAGTTTTTGCATTCTTATTGGCAAACTTATTCTTCTCTTTGGTCGACTTGTTACTCATTGGGTTCTTTGTCTTTGTGACCGACTTGTCGTTAACTGAGTTCTTGTCAATAGGCCGACTTCCTTTTGAAAGATTAGACCACACCCACGTATTGTTGTGCTCAATCTCCTCATCCATTTCTAGTCGCCACTTCTCATCTTGCACCTCCAGTGCAGCTCTCAGATCCTTCTCAACTTGTAACTGTTCTTGCAAACTTGAAACATCTTCTTCAAATTCCAAGTGCTGCTTTTGCAAAGTCTGCTTCCTTCTCTCTAAGCTTGCTTGTAGAATTAAATTGTCTCTAACCTCCTTTTCAATACTTTGTTGCAAGTCTCTTTCTGCAATTTCTAACCTTTGGATTAGAAGCTCTTCTTCTTTAAATTCTGAGCTACTCAAGCTTTTCACATGCTCCACCGAGCTATCTGAGTAATCCACTTGCTCCACCAACTTATCCGAGCTATGTAGGCGTTCCACCAAGTTAACCAAGTTGGCCTCATGCTCCACCATGGTGTCTAGGGTATCTACATGCTCCACCACCCTGTGTGGCCTATCTGCATGTCTCACCATCCTATGCAACTGACTTGGTTGTGTTACCGAGCTATCCACACTACTTGACTGTCTTGTCGAGTTATCGACTATTCTCAGCCTTCTTGTTGAATTCTCCATGCTACTTGGTCTTCTTGCCGAATTCACCACTTGCTTATGCTCGACTCCCGAGCTACGCGCCATCATCAACAATGTCGCTTCTTCTTCAACATCTTTTGTGAGGTTGATCGTCTCTTCCTTTCTACTTTCAGATCTACAGTCTTTGGCAAAATGTCCGGATTTACCACAACTGAAACACTTGTCCGAGTAGCACTCCTTTGCATAATGACCATACTTGCCACACTTGAAGCACTCAACATTTGAGTTGCTTGATTGACCTCCTCTCCATGGACCTCGTCCTCTTCCGTGCCAATTTTGTTGACCAGATTGTTCTTTCTCTTCTTGTCCCCAACTTTTACCACTAGGACTGCTTCTTATACTTCCTCAATATCGTCCTCTACCTTGAGTGTTCTGAGCTTTCTCATCTTTAATTAACATCTTCGTTTGGAGTAATTGATCAAGTGGCTCCCACTTCTTCTTTCATTGTTCGTGTGCTTCAAGAGATCCTGCAAGCTCTTCAACCGTGAGCTTTGATAGGTCCTTGGACTCCTCAATCGCGCACACCACATTCTCAAAGTCGTTTGTCAATGACCTCAAAATCTTCTCCACAACTCGGCTAGCAGGTAACGTCTCTCCGATTCTAGCAAGTTGGTTTGCCACGGTTTCAACTCGAGTAATATACTCGGCTACTCCTTCGGTCTCTTTCATTCTCATGCTCTCTAACTCGCCCCTGAGTGTTTGAAGTCGCACCTGGTTCACTCGGTCATCTCCCTTATAGGTCTTCTCCAAAATATCCCACGCTTCTTTTGAAGATTTGGCACTTGCAATCTTCTCAAAGCCAGACTCGTCCACAGCTTGGTACAGGATGTACAAAGCTACCTTGTTCTTCACACGTGCGTCTTTCAGCACTTTCAACTGGGCATTTGACCAACCTGTAGTGTTGGTTGGTTCATCGAAACCATCTTCAACCACCTCCCAATTTTCTTGGGATCTAAGAAGGGCCTTCATTTTGAGACTCCAATTGTCATAGTTGACAACCTTTGTCAACTTGGGCAGGGAAACACTGTTTGTAAGACTGACCATCTCACTATCTTTTTTCTCAAACACTTAGGTCTCTAGCTCTCTTTTCTCAAACACTCAAACTCTCTAGCTCTCTCTTTTTTCCACTCAGACACTCAAGTTAACTGGCTCTTTATACCACTTTGTTAGTACTTTGTAGACAACAGCTCTATAATCTTGTGAAAAAACTTTATTCACGTCTTGTGTTATTGTTTATTCATACAATACATAATATATTTATAGACCCACATTTCCTTATCATTGTACTCTCAACGGCTATAAACGACTAACTCATTAATTACCTAGACTCCAACGGCTAGTGCATTAACCACTCATAACGACTAGTTTCTTACAACGGCTAGTTACCCATAATGGTTAACACATTTAAGTTTATTAAAAACCCAACATGAAAAACATCACTTTTGATTGTATGACATCATACATATGTTTTTGTGGTTTGACGGTAAGGGCTTATTGCATATTTAAGTTACATCTTTAACATTCTGGTAGTAGGGAGGATAAGAGTATACTGGGTTTCAATGTTAATCATTAGTTTGAAACACTTTTCTCAGTTTGTACGTGCAAGAACATCACATGCATTAAAGAACTGAATGTGTGAAAACATGTTGTTTCTCAATTAGGCCTACACTCAACTTATGTTTAGTTTAGTCATTCAGAAACACTTCTAGTAGTTGCAGATGTAGAGATCATAAATTTAACAAATTGTGTATATGCATTAAATATTTAATGTCCTGTATATGTACTTGAATAACATTCATTGAGAGATAATTCTATCATAAGGAAGTCATTAAGTTGTTGCAGATGTAGAGGTCATAAATTTTACAAATTGTGTATATGTGCATTAAATATATAATGTTATGTAAATGTACTTGAATAACATTCATAAACTTTCACTATTTTATTCATCAGAAATCTGTGAATCTCCTTGTTAATACAAATAGATATCTTTTAATTACTCGGTGTGACATTGCTGTTTCATATTCTAAATTTTTTCTTGTTCTTCTGCTCAGGTAAGGCAAAAGACTTTGCATTTAGGATGGGTAAAACAATTGAGTTGTACGGATTTCCTATTTCTGTTAAAGCGCCTGATGTGAAGAAATTTGTAGAGAATTTTACTGGTGAAGGAACTATCCAAACTATGAAGGTAAGGCATGGGAAAGGTCGGGCTCCAAGAGCATTCGCTATTATTCAATTCACCACAGAAGACTTTGCTGCATCTATGATGTCGAGAGCTAATAACGTTTCAAGAGCATTGCGGTATGGAGCCGCTTATTTAAAGGCTAGGGTAATGGAAAGAGATATTGATCCAAAGCTAAGTGTGGATGTGGCTAGTTTGAAAGGTGTGAAACTGTATTTTGGCTGCCAGATCTCTAAAGGAGGGTTTGCTGTTTTGGAGAGAATGCAGAATGTCAGTTTAAGTTTTGGGAGTGGAAAGAGCAAGGTGGAGTTGAAATTTCCGCATGACTTTGTGCAATACAAACTTCAGCTTTCATACGAGAACATTTGGAAGGTTGATCTGCTTCGACCACGGGATAAAACTGCACGTTATCTCCTCCTTCAGGTAGTCAAATTTGTTTTTCATTAGCTTAAGACAATTTTTGATTTCTTAGTGAACTTATTGACGGGTATGTTGAAAAAATAATGCTACTGTGAATTGGAGTAGAATCATGGCAAATACATTGCTTGGGTTTTGAATCCTTGCTTGCTAAAGCACCAGTTAAATCCCTCGCATGTCAAAGCATCATGGTGAACCAGAACTCATTTACCAAAAATAAACAACAGAGCACAAAACATTTGAAATGAGGAAGATATGTAGCTATTTATTGCATAAGATTTTACTTAAAGCCAACTACTTCAATTCTCATTAGATTTTACCAAAAATAGTATTGATGTGATGGACAAATGCTGAATCTTATTCATTTTGCTTCAATTGCTAGTTACTTGGTGCCCCCCGGATATTTGAGAACGATGCATTTACGTGCACAGATGAATATGAATATGACAATATATTTGAGAATCCTTTGTACAACTACTACAAAGATGTCCCTGATGAGCAATGGACAAGAACAACAGATTTCACTACGGGTAGTTGTATTGGGCAGTCCTCTGCCATATGTCTGGAGCTTCCTAGTGGCCAGAATTTACCAAATTTCAAGGATATCTTTGCTTATTATGAGCAAAGTGAGAGGCAATACACATTACAGGCAGGAGTTCCCTTTTCTAAAAATCGGGGTCTTGTCCCCATTGTTGCTCCTCGAGGTGTTGAAATACCATTTGACATCTTGTTCAAAGTCAATTCATTGGTTCAGCATGTATGTCTTGCAGGACCTGCACTCAATGGTGACTTCTATCGCTTGGTTGATCCGGGCAGAATGCCCCTTGATTTTATTGAAAATGCCTTGGAAAAAATGTACTACTCTAAGGAATTCTGTTATGATCCCACAAAGTGGTTGACTGATCAGTACAAAAGGTACCTTCAATCAAATTCAAAGAATCGTCCTCGGTCGCCTGCAATATCTTTGGATACAGGGTTGGTGTATGTTCGCAGGGTTCAGATCACCCCTTGCAAAGTTTACTTTTGTGGTCCGGAGATTAACGTCTCAAATCGTGTTCTCCGTGAGTTCCATAAACATTTAGATAACTTTATTCGTGTTTCATTTGTCGATGAGGAGTTGGATAAACTGTTTTCAACTGATTTATCATCACGTGCACAGAATAAGAAAACTGACTTATACAAAAGAATTCTTGACATCCTTAAAAGTGGCATTGTTATTGGCGATAAGAAGTTTGAATTTCTGGCATTTTCATCAAGTCAGTTGCGGGAAAACTCTCTCTGGATGTTTGCTCCTACAGAGACTGGATACACTGCCGAAGACATAAGGAATTGGATGGGAGATTTTAGCAAGATTAGGAATGTTGCAAAGTATGCTGCTAGGCTGGGACAATCTTTTGGTTCATCTACTGAAACTCTAAGCGTCCCTGTGTATGAAATTGAAATTATTCCGGATGTGAGGAGGACTTGTGATGGAAAGGAATATGTCTTCTCTGATGGTATTGGGAAAATCTCTCTTGAATTTGCCAAGAGAGTGGCTAAAAAATGTGGCTATGATTGCACTCCATCTGCCTTTCAGATTCGTTACGGTGGTTACAAAGGAGTTGTAGCTGTTGATCCAACATCACGTTTTAAGTTATCACTGAGGAATAGCATGCGGAAGTATGATTCAGATAACACCAAGTTAGATGTTTTGGGTCGTAGTAAGTTTCAGCCTTGTTATCTGAATCGGCAGTTAATTACTCTCTTATCCACTCTTGGCATCAGGGATGGTGTTTTTGAGAAAAAACAAAGAGAAGCTGTGGATCAACTGAACACTATACTAACAGATTCATTGAAAGCGCAGGAAGTTCTGGACTTAATGTCTTCTGGGGAGATCACCAATGTTCTGAAGGAGATGCTCATTTGTGGCTACAAGCCTAATGAGGAACCATTCCTTTCAATGATGCTGCAAATGTTTAGAGCCTCAAAACTGTTGGAATTGCGACTCAAATCCAGGATCTTTATTCCAAAAGGAAGAGCGATGATGGGATGTCTAGATGAAACTTGTACCCTGAAATATGGTCAAGTATTTGTGCAGTTTTCTGGCAATAGGCTGCAGAATCTATCTGATGATTCTTTTTCCTATGATTTGCCAAAAAGTTATATGGTTAATGGTCAGGTGGTAGTAGCCAAAAACCCTTGCTTGCACCCTGGTGATGTGCGTGTTTTACAAGCTGTGGATGTGCCAGCTTTGTACCATATGGTGGACTGTGTTGTTTTCCCTCAAAAGGGACAAAGGTAATTATTTAACATTTAAAGATTGTGTGCAATAAAGAATTTTATAGTCTCTAAAATTCAAATAATAAATGAGAGTGGTGGAATAATGTTTCCTTAGTTTTTTTTTTTTTTTTTTTTATGATTATTATGGGTGTTAAAAATTGTGTGTTATTTGGGAAACTGGGATTGGAACCCTTTTACCTTAAAACTTTCCTCTAACTATCCACCAACATTTATCTCTCAAATTCTACAATGTGTATAGAAAGGAAAAAGGAGGGCAGCCATCAAGTTGGTAAGTGGATATATAACTTTACTGCGTATAATACAAATGAATTTTCAACAGAACTTTTCAGCAGAGGCTTTGAGTATCAGATATTTATTTCCTTAAATTTTCTTTTAACTGTGTATTGATACCACTCTGATAACTGATTTTTAATATTAGACCTCATCCAAATGAATGTTCGGGAAGTGATCTGGATGGAGATATCTACTTTGTTTGTTGGGACCCTGAATTGATTCCTTCCCGCCAAATCCCACCAATGGACTATACTCCTTCCCCAACTACAGAGCTGGATGAAGATGTGAAAATTGAGGTATCGTTCTCAAAGCTTGACATCCATAGGCAATTTTTTATGTATTCTTAGCATTTTTTTGGTATTACAACCGTTACCTTGATAGAATAGATTATGTGGTTGCTTAATAACACCATTACATTTACATTTGGTTATGACAAACTTATTCTTTAACTTGCATTGCTTGTCTTTTTATACCCTCATTTTTTCAGTGACCATGCACATTTTTATCTATAAAATTTCACCCATTGTTTTGTAGCTATCTTCATTGTTCACTATTTTTACTCTTGTCCAGTAGTTAAAAAATATTTGAGTCCCCTTAATTTCTATAGGTTTTTAGGGACTATTAAAATTGTGGTGAAAATTGTTAGTTTTTGTGTAAAATTTTGATTGGAGAATTTTCTTGTTAATCTAAAATTTTTGTAGATTTCATGACTACTGAAATTAAAATACCTGTCCCAATATTCAGCACTATCCATGAGTTGTTAGGTTCTTTTTATCTTATTTGTTTTGTCCTGCAGCTTAAAATTATGTATAGAAGTTTGTGACTGCTTTCTTTGTGCAGCATGTTCAAGAGTACTTTACCAATTACATAGTCAATGATAGTCTGGGAATAATTGCCAATGCGCACACTGTCTTTGCTGACAAACAACCAGGAAAAGCCATGTCTGAAGAATGTCTTAAGCTTGCAAAGCTGTTTTCAACCGCGGTCGACTTTCCAAAAACTGGTGTTCCAGCTGTTATTCCTCGTGAATTGTATGTCAAAGAATATCCTGACTTCATGGAGAAATCTGACAAAGTCACCTATAAATCGCCTAATGTAATAGGAAAGCTCTATAGGGAAGTTAAAGAGGCAATTTCATCAAGTGATGGTAGCTCTATTTCATCCTTCACCCGGGAGGTCGCGAGAAGGTCTTATGACGTTGACATGGAAGTTGATGGCTTCATGGATTATGTTGATGATGCTTTCTATCACAAAACCAATTATGACTACAAGTTGGGAAATCTTATGGACTACTATGGCATCAAAACTGAAGCTGAAATCCTCAGCGGTAATATCATGAAACTTGCAAAATCCTTCAACAAAAGGAGGGATGCAGAAGCAATCAATATGGCTGTGAGGTCCCTAAGGAAAGAGGCCAGGTCCTGGTTCAATGAGGGTAGTTATGGAGTGGATTCTGGAAGTGTTGATGATGCATATGCAAAAGCTTCTGCTTGGTACCATGTTACTTATCATCCAAGTTACTGGGGTTCCTACAATGAAGAAATGAATAGGGATCATTATCTGAGTTTTCCATGGTGTGTTTATCCTCAGCTTCTCCAGATCAAGAAGGAGAAAGTCTCCAATAGAAGGTACTCTTCGGCATACAGATTGAGTGGGTTGCATTTGTATTGATCACAACTAGCTGTGAACGGATGTTTTATGGAATAGATGTAGATATTGCGTTAGTATGAAGGACTTGCTTTGTGTAAATGTGGCTTTTAATGATTTCGTTGCAGCATCCTACATTAATCTTACACTTTTGTTAGTTGTAGAAAGAGTTATGATAAGGGTTACTTACGAAGGAGAAAAAGAAAAGAAAACTTTTGCGTAATATCACCTCCACTTTTTGGAGCATTTAGCAAGCCAAATCACAAGATCTTTAAAAACTTGTTTTTATTGTTTTGATAATCTGGAGTCTCTTTCGAGTGAGTTTTAGTTACTGATAGTCGATTAAGCTCTTTAAAACGCCTGGGAGCTCTTAAAGTAAGCAAAGTCAACTAAGCACGGTGTAATGCCAATAGATTATATTCATTTACTTTTAAAGTTGTTAACTACAGAAGTTTCAATTAGTAAGTCTTTGTAAAATATGTTGAAGATAGTAAGCACGATAGAACTAACACAACACATTAACATGGACTTCTTAGTTTGGATTTTGGTTTCAATGTATTTACTTCTACCTTGTGCTATTGGACTTTTAACGTATTTATGGTAACTTGTTATCTACCATTAACAAAAAATTTCTAATGTATTTTCAATATTTTTATTATTAAAGAATAATTTATATTTAAGATATTAACTCCTTTATTCTATACAATTTTTTTATTCTTAATTTTATCCTTTAAAAATTTTTAATTGTTGGGTCATTTAATAAATTATTAAAGTGTTAATTATTTTCTGTACTTTTGTTTTTCTTTATGATTTTTAATTATTTGGTCATTTAATAAAGTTAAATTTATGAAATTATATTTTACTTTTATTTATTAAAATATTATTATTTAAAAATAATATATATTTATTAACGATACAAATTGTTTATCCATATAAAAATTCTATCTTTGTTTTCTTAATCAACTTAAACTATGATAAGCATCTCTGAAAATTATTTTAAATATTACTTGATTTTTAAATTAAAATATAATTACTTCTTTTTATAACATTCCATTTAGTAGTATAAAACTAATAATATAAGACATTTCATAATAATATTCAAAGGTAGATTTTATGGAATAAAAAGTATATTAATACAGTTTTTTAAGAGTTCAGATTAAAAAATATACCATTTATACAACATCAAACCTTTAAAGGTATCCCTATACTGAATGTACAACCCTTCATAGATCTGCTACAAGCTTACAACTCTAACTACAAACTTCTCATCTCTCATAGGTGTTTCTAAACCCGTATCTTCATCTGCTCCGACCAAAATGATGATCATCGCAAAAGAAGAAAACAACACAAGAACACATAGTGCAAGAGTAAGCTAGTATACAAAAGAGTTATCCTAAGACCATTAAAATATATCAATTATAAGTCATACATAGACAAATTTCCATAATTCACATAATTGCACATAGATAGTTGACACTAAACTCAATTATCCGGATGCATGCATTTGGAATCATAATCACTAGAGACTTGCACTTGTGGTAACCTTTATTGCTTTATAGAGCCATTGTCAATGGATTTCACCGTATCACACATGAATCATTCTACTCTATTTGGTGTGAATGATCATCTAAGGCCATTATCCTCCCTTAGACTAGGACCTCCTGTTACCGTCACACATGAATCATTCTACTCTATTTGGTGTGAATGATCATTAGAGTTTCAGGATGTCACCTTACTTGAATCTATAGTCCAATGCATACACTAAAATAACACCACCATAAAATCTTCCCATGAGACCCATGGAATTACATCAAACACATACAATACTCGTGTATATATATATATATATATATATATATATATATATATGTGTGTGTGTGTGTGTGTGTGTGTGTGTGTGTGTGTGTGTGTGTGTGTGTGTGTGTGTGTGTGTGTGTGTGTGTGTGTGTATTCACAAACCCATTATCATCATAGTTTCACAACAATACTTTCACAATCAAATACATCCTTAATCATATTTTCATATTCACATATCAATAATTCCATCTCAAATTCCCAATATCAAACAATCACATATTTTCCAACAACATACCAAGTCAAGTCTCAAAAATACCACATCATTCATGCATAGCTTCACTCATCATATTTTTAAAATTAACCCAGTTAATCAAAGGTTAAAAAAAAGGAATTAAAATTTTGCAGCATTCTCGCTTAAGCTAGAAATTCTCATTGCAACGATAGGAGCTCTCGCTTAAGCGACATGGTCTCTCGCTTTAGCGCAAGGGCTCTCGCTTAAGCAATAGAGACTCTCGCTTAAGCTAAAATTCGAACAAAGAGCAAAGTGAAATTTTGGCTATTTTTGCTTGAGCTAGATTTATCTCGCTTGAGCTAGATTTATCTCGCTTGAGCGGCAGGGGCTCTTGCTTGAGCGACAAGGGCTCTCGTTTAAGCTAAAGATTCTCGCTTAAGCTAAAATAACACATTTCACCTGTTCTCAGCATGCAAAACCAGAAAACACAAACCACCATAATTTACGTGTACTCATCAATTCAACATATTAAACACAACAATTTAAGCAATTCAATCTATGAAATTATAACATGCAAGAAAAATTTTACATCCATCAAAAGAAATATCTTCCCTTACCTCAAATGTAGACCAATATTCAAACAATGAAACCCCAAAGATGATTTTAATTACCAAACCCCAAATCAACCTCGAGAAGCCTAAACGAAAGAATCACATAAAAGAATGAGACTTTGGTCAGAATTCAAGCAGAAACAAAAACCCCAAACTAGAAGAAGAAGGTTAGATTTTTACCTTACGTGGAGGAAGCAATTGTTCGGGTGGATTCGTAGAAGACTCTGCCACGAACCCAAAAATTGCCTCTGATTCAAGAAAGGATGAAGATTCATATGAGAAAGATGAAGAATGAGGTTGAGTTGAAATGGAAAAAGGAATTGGAGTGAAGAGAAAAGAGAGAGGCTTGTGTTTTTTGAAACTAAAACAATTGATATTGTATTTTTAAAAGAAGGTTAAAATATCTTTTTGGTCCCAATTTTCGTCAAATTTTTTCAAATAAGTCTTAATTTTGGTTTTGTGTTCAAGTAGGTCCCAATTTTCGTCAATTTTGTTCAATTGAGTTCTTTTTTGCTAACACCATTTAAATCATTAACGGTCATGAACAGTGACTGTCACGTGTCATTTCGTGTTTTTTTTTTAATTTTTTTAATTTTTTTTTTAATTTTTTTAATTTTTTTTAAACGTACACGTGTCAACCCAGTAGTATGCCATGTGTCACTTTGTGTTTTTTTTTGAATTTTGAATTTTTTTTTTATTTTTTCAAATGTCCACGCGTCAACCTAGTAGCGTGTCACGTGTCAAAGTCAATATTCTATATTCAATTTGGTCCTATATTTGTTATTTTTGTTTAATTTAGTCCCAATTTTTGTTAACATTAACAAATTTGGTCTCTCTCCATATTGAAACCAAATTTAATTTTTATATTAAAATTCACATTTTTTATTAAATATTTTTATATAATACATTAAAATTCACATCATTATAACTTTGATATAAAAATTAAATTTGATCACATCTTTGATAGGGACCAAATTGGTTAATATTAACAAAAATTGGGACTAAATTGAACAAAAATAACAAATATAGGGACCAAATTGAATATAAAACATTGACTTTGACACGTGATACGCTACTGGGTTGGCACATGGACATTTAAAAAATAAATAAAAAATAAAAAATAAAAAAAAATCACGAAGTGATACGTGGCACGCTACTGGGTTGACCCATGTACATTTAAAAAAAATTAAAAAAAAAACTTAAAAAAATTAAAAAAAAAAACAAAAAAGCTGCGAAGTGACATGTGGCAATCATTGTTCATGGTCGTTAATGATTTAAACAGTGTTAGCAAAAAAGGACCCAATTGAACAAAGTTGACGAAAATTAGGACCTATTTGAACACAACCAAAATTAGGACTTATTTGAAAAAACTTGACGAAAATTGGGACCAAAAAGGTATTTTAACTTTAAAAGAATGAGTTTTTACACTTTTAGTTTATGTCCTTAAATATATTTTAGTCATAATTAAAGTTTTTATCCAATGATTTTTAATATGCTTATTATTAAAGAATAACTTATATTTAAAGCGTTAATTCTTTTTTCTATATTATTTCTTTCATTCTTATTTTTACCCTTTCATAATTTTTAATTACATGGTCATTTAACAAGTTATTAATGATTAACTTATATTTAAAGTATTTAGTCTTTCTTTTTTTTGGTTTAATTAGTCAGATGGTACCCATTTTCGTTCAGATGTGTCAGTTTGGTACCGCTTTTAAAAATGTGTCAATCTAGTTCCAACTTTTAAAAAAGTGTCTTAATAAGGTCCCTTTCAGACAAAACTTACTAAAGTTGTTAACTTAATTCATGACTTTTTACCACTAAATTTTAATATAAATATCAATACTTAATTTTGTAAGTCATTTTAAATATCAATATCGTTAACCATGTTAATAATTTTTTGCTGAAAAGGACCTAATTGAGGCATCTTTTCAAAAGTTGGGACTCAATTGACACCTTTTTGAAAATGGGTACCAAACTGACACATCTAAATGAAAGTGGGTATCTTCCGACTAATTAAACCTTTTTTTTTTCATGCTATTTCTTTCATTCTTAATTTGTAATTTGATCCTTTCATAATTTATAATTACTTTGCCCACCAATAAGATCACATGATTGTTACTTCTGTCTTTCTATTTCAAACTTGTGGATCAAGTTGTACAATTTCTCTTCAATTTCCTCGGTCAACTTACCATTGGTGAGGGAAAGAACAAGTTAACTAGCAAGTTGAAGAGGATTAGAGAGTGGAAGAACAAGTTAATCCAAGTTCAAAATGGAAACACATAATTAATACTCACGTCAGTCTCATTAACAACAATTTTTTCAATAAAAATTCAATTAAAAATCTTTAAATATATTAGTTAATGGATAAATTAAATGACACTTTAGGCCCCTTGCTTTTAAGCCATGTGAATGAATGAAAAAGTGACCATAATAAAAAGTAGAAAAAGAAGTAAATAAATAAATAAAATATAAAAATGTGTGTGTGTGCGTGTGTGTGTGACTTTCCTGCTCATCCTATTCAAAGTTTCTCCTTCCCTCTCCTCTGTGTGTGTGTGACTTTCCTTCTCATCCTCTTCAAAGTTTCTTCTTCCCTCTACTCTACTCATTTCAGAATCTAACACCGTCCGTCGGTTTTAAGAATTGAAGCAAAGGAAGGAATCGCTGCAACATGCTATAAAAAATGTTTCTATCAATTTTCCTCAGGTGAGTGAAATATGTTCTTTTAGGAAACCACTATAATCTTCCAAGGCATGAAAACTCTTGAGTTGCATATTGTTCCTTTGTGTTCTAGATGCACCCTTACTCCATGCTGGTCGTGGAATCACAAGCCAATCATCGTTAGGGATTTTGTTGTGTGTATAGGTCAGGCTTAAGTAGTGTGGTGGTGTCCAAAGAGAACATGGGTAGGCTTTTTCTTTAAGATAAAGGGACTTAATAATTTAAAATTCTTTTCTTGATATTTGAGATTGAATGAATTTGATAAGTTTTAAAAACTATTGAGTTTTGGTTGTCGAAAATAAAATTTGGGGCTTTTGTGTCTTTTGAGTGTTTGGTGTATGTGTGGGTGGGTGGAATAACAGGAGTGGATATGTTAGTGATTGGGTGATTGTGTTGAAATTATGTGAATTTTATACAGCTATGATGAAGTTTTCTGTGAATAAATATGTTGTATTTTTCATGCTTCAAGTTGAGTTTGTTGAAACTGTAGGAACAATGAATAAAAATTATGCAATTGAAATTTAAGCACATGATAGCTTAATTGATATGAGTTTTTGAGATGATGGAAGAAAATACTTTATTTATGTTCTGCTGCTATATATTTTTATGTGTTATTTTTTTAATGTATTTTCATTGGAAGTGATATATGTTTGGAGATAGGAGTGGATTGTTGAGAATGGGTGCAATATAAAATGTACGAGGATTGAGAATTTTAGGCGAGTCTTGTCTATTATCCACCACCACATCATATGCAGTCTTGCCTACAAAGTTCCTCACGTCCTTGTTCGCTCATTGGCATTTGCGAAATTTGAAAGGAACTCCCTCACCCTAGAGAAAGAAAAATTAGCCGTATCAAAAAAGAAACTAGTGAACAATACAATCCCTAAAGCAAAAAAAAATTGAATAGAAGAAATCAAAATGAAATGGAAAAGAAACCTAAATTTTTTTACTAAAGCATACCAAATTAAATTCTCGCTTCTGCAATGGTCTAAGCTTCAATAAACCAGCAGATGCAACAAGAGCATGTGTGGTTGTATGGTACAAGGTAGTGAGAGTTCCTACGAGAGTTAATCTAAGGGTTTAGAAATAACATAGGTAGGGAAAATACTAAAAAAATTAAAGGAAATAAAATTTACTAAAATTATAGTTTTTTAATTATTTAATTATAAAAATATTTAATTGAAAAGTGTTGAGGGGGAAAAGTGAAAACATGATTTGGCCAGTAGGAAGGAATATGCTTTTACTCGATGTGTAAAAAGTTTAACAATTTTCTTTTGTGTAATGTTGTGTTACGAGAAAATAGAAGGCAACATTTGCTTTGTTTTGACCACATATTATAAGGGCAACACTTAAAAAAGTTTGGTACAAATAAACAACACTTTATCATATTTGATTTTTTATAATCTTTAAGCCGCACTTATAAAAAAGTGTAGTCTTTGGCCATTTTTAAACTACAATGGTAAAACGTTGTCTTTTATATGTTTAGGCAACATCTTTTATATGTGTTGGCAAGTTCTCTATTACCTAAAGTGAAAAATGGTGTAGTGCTGAATCCATTTTTTGAACTAATTATCATTTAATATTATCATGAATTCATTGTTGTGAACAACATGAAATGATAAGCTCTTATGTTTTAATATTTTCTTTATTTCAACTTTTAAATAGTGAAATGCATATTATTTTTTATAACTAATTATCACTTGATAAAGTCTTTTTGATATACGAATAAGAAAAAAGTCAAAATGGTTATTTGTTTTACAAACATTTCATTACTTATATTAAATAAAATTTATTTACAATTTTTCCAAAAATCTCATGCATTGTATAGGTAAAGTGTAATTATAAAGCATACCATATGTGCGGTACATGGCCGGAGTACCCCAAAAGGTATACGACCTGATTGAGTACATGTCGACCCTCTAGGATGACATGTACTCGAACTACGTCAATGGACCAAGTTTAAGGACGAGTAACCTTCAAGTTTAAGGACATGGACTCTTTGACGCTTTTTAGAAGACTTTGTAGAGTATACCTCACCTCAAGAACCCCATACATATGTTGCTTTTAAGTTTTAACAAACAAATTCGTTAACAAAAAAAAAAACAAAAATAGAACAAAATTATAAAATAACTAATCATTTTTAGTATTATAAAGCCAACAAGCTTTCAATAAATATTTAATAATGAAACCTTTCACTAAAAGTCTTAATCATACATAAAACCTCAACCAAAGAAAATTGATAATTGATCCGTTCGTGATATTGAATCTCGATATTTAGACAAGTACAATAAGTTAACAAAAATTGGGTTTGGTATTGGCCTTTGTGCCTACTTAGAATAAGAAACCCTAATAATAGTATCACTACCCCCACTATCCTTAAGCATTAGAGTGGAAAACAACTACCTTTATCTTTATAAATAAACCTTTATACACATTAAAGGGAGATAGAAAAATTAAGTGTTTCTACACTAAGTCTATTTCAGATTTAGCAGGTACAATAACAAAATATGAACATTATACATAATATCTTAACTTATATAGGTTGCCCTCTTAATCATGGCTAACATTAACTTGAAATTATTGAAGTTATTAAGGGAGGTTTTGATGAATTTCTTGTGTTAAGGAAAAAAAATGTTCTTTATTATAAAATGTAAGTGTAGGATTTAACATTTAATAGATGTAAATAGAAGATAATATTAGATCAAGTATAAGTTGTTAAAAATATTAAAAGTCATGGTTGAGGCGTAAATTGCAAGTTCAAACAATAAATGCACAGAAACACATGAAACCCTAAACAATACATCAAATATACATGACAATTAGTAATGGATGCTTTTTGATTGTGTACCCCCCATTTGCGATTGCGGAGACATTGTAGTGGTGTGCACAACTAGAACTACAAAAAGCTTAGGTAAAAAATTTTGGGGTTGTGCGAACTAAGGTTTGTTTCAATGTTTCAATTTGAGGTTTAAGAACGGGGTTTATGGTACTTGAATATGTTTTCTGTTGTTTTTCTGTTAAACAAAGACGAAGTGAAGATGTGTTGGGGTGTAATTTTTTCAAATGGTGCTACGAAGATGGTGTTGATGAAGAGATGCCATTATCATTAGGCAAAGGAGGAAGATCGCTGTTCTGGAAAATTTAGTGAGGATTTGGAAGAAACAAATGCAATTGTCATTAGCTGTGATATGTTTTCTGGTTGTAATGAACATAGTAGTTTTGAGGGGTTGTAATTCCCATTAGCTAGGTTGAATGATTATGATTTTTGTACTTGTAATTTTATTCATGAATGAATGAGATTCCTTTTGGTATAATTACATGTTCTGTAAAGTTTTAAATTATGTTCCAAACTAAGAGTAATTATTTACCAAATCAAAATGAAATGAAAAAGCCAGAATTGGACAAATAAGTAGATCACGAAATACTTAATTCATAAATACAAATGTGATAAATTGCAGAGTTGCTACATTCCAAATTAAGGCTTTTAAGCCTTCCACCAAAATAGTACACATTACATAATCCAGAAATAGAAATTTGATAAACCAAAATACAATCCAGAGTTGATCTCCCAAAACATCACATTATTTCCCCCCAAAATAATTAATTAAAAAACAAAATGTTTTTTTCCACAAAATACATTCAAAAGTTTGATCTCCTAAAACAACATCCACAATCATGGACGTGGTGGCCCTCGTATTTACATTTTTGGCCTCACCTTTCTGATGTCATACGATGGTTGTGGTACTGCAGCTCTTGGTGGTGCTGCACTTGTTGGTGGTGGCATAAGTTTTGTTATTAGTGGAGTGGGTGATGCTGATGTTGCTGGTTGATTGGGTGATAGTGGTGCAATTGGTACTACTTGTGGAGTGGATGCTGCTGGTTGAATGGGTGCTAGTGGTGCAATTGGTGTTGCTGGTGGACTGGGTGCTGCAGCTCCACTTGGTGTTTGTTGAGTTGGTTGTGGTGCTGGATCTGGGTGTGTTGAAGGTTCAGTGAGGCATTCTTCACAGCCTTGCTGAGGAAGTGCTAGACAAGTATTTCTCTTATGCCTAAGTGCTCGACTTACTAAACATCTTTTTTAATGGCCACCTGGCCTCATTTGGGTGTTATCTTTCTTCAGTTCCCAAGCTTCCAACTTTCTCTTCTTCTTTGGTCTCCCTAACAACCTTCTTTTACGTGGAGGTAGGACATCAAGGAAGGCAGTTGTTTCCCATAAAAGATGACCATTGACAGGCAGTATTATGGAGTTGTAAATCTCTTCATATGTTATATGTCTGAACCAATGGGAATGTAATCTTCTGCCTTTAGATTGAGGAAGTTCATGGCAGCAATTGCATGGCAGTATGGGATCCCACTGATAAGCCATTTCCTGCAGCTGCATTCATGGCTTTCTGTATTGATGATGTACATGTCTCCAACATGTGACACATGCCTAACTTCAAACAATTTATCACCTGACCAACTACACCAGAAGTAGGACCAAATTGAAAAAAAAATTAAGAGTATGACCAAATTAAAAAATTAATCACCTAAAGTAGGACCAAATTGAAAAAACTTAAGTAATAATAGGACCATATGAATGTACCTTGGTAGCCAATACTTAGTTTTTCTTATTCTTTCGATATTCTGGTACGAATCTTAGGGCAGATTTCACCTTCGTACTTCTTGACCTTGGGTCTGTTTTTAGACCACCTCTTCATAATATATAGTCGGACTCCTCCAACATGGTGATAATCGACTTACTCCTTTGCATCAACAATAACACTATTGAAAGCTTCACTTATGTTGTTGAGCTTGTGAATTTCCTACATCTTCACCCACATCTTCAACTTCAACTTGAGCTTGTGAATTTTCTACACTTCACCCACGTCCTTAACTCCTACTTCAAGTTCTAAATTTCCAACACCTTCACCCACATCCTCAACTCCAACTTGAGCTTGTAAATTTTCTACACCTTCACCCACATCCTCAACTACAATTTCAGGTTCGAACCTTCTTAAACCTTCACCCACTTTATCTTGGAAATTTCCTACACCTTCTTAAACTATGAACAAATTGAAAAAAGTTAACTAAAACTAAGACCAAATGACTATTTAAACTTTTTTGTGTACTTCTTTTATTTATTATTAATAATTTGTTACATTGTGAAGGCAAATGATTAATGTGCTTTGAGATGTAAACTTAACTAAGATGTCAAAGTGTATAATAAAATTTAACATGAATTTATTTTAAAATAAAATATGCTTTTCAAGAAAATTTTAATAGAAAATATCACTAATTAATGTGTTTAAGCTTAATTTTAATTGTTAACGAGACAAAGACATATTGATACTCGTATTTCTAATAAAATCCCCACGATTTATATATCTTAGCATTGTACAATAAAATGTTCATTCAAATTATTTCACTTTAACAACAAATAAAGAAATATTTCATATTTAAGGCTTTTCAAATAAACAATTCTATTTTTTTGTTTACTTCTTTTTATTTTTATCATACATTCCAAACAAGGAAATTGGTTTACAAAACAAGTTAAATCCAATGTTTAATAATTTCTCATGTTATGCGAGTTTGAAATGTTATTTTTACGAAAATGGGTTTCATATAATAATAAATTTTTATTTTTATTTATAATAACTTAAGTCGTCCATATTTTAAAAATATTTGATTAGTTGATGATAATAAAATCATGTTAAATTAATTATTTTTCTTTTTTATCAATAAATATTAGTATTATTTTTTGTTAGAAAAAGGTAAAATGCACGATAAGTATTCCCTTTCATCCATTTCTTCCATGAATCTACTTTATCTCCTACTCTCTTTTTTTCGTAAATCAACTTTATCTCAGATTAATATCAAGTATTCTTCTTCTCTTTTTTTTTTTTTTCCTTTTTCTAATTGTTTGCCATATATAACTTTCCTCTTTGTGTTATTATAGAAATAATTATGAAGAAGAATATTATGGATCATTTAAAAAAATACCATTTATAATTTGTATAACAAAAATAAAAAAAATTAATCGAGTTTAAAGTGTGTAAAATTTTTTATCGAATTTTTATTGAAAAAATTTATGTTTTGAACAATTAAAATTATTATTCATAACGATTAAGAAATTAATTCTTACTGGGTAAAAGATATATAATTAATTTTAATTTTCTAAAAAACATGAAGCGATAGAAAACTAATAAAATTGACCTTAAATTTTAAAAATCACAAGTCTTTCTGTTTTAATAATAAAATTATTCAACTCCCAATAAAAAGTTTATATTAATTGTATCTTTGGGGGACCAACTAAATAAATGTAGGGTTAGATTGATGCACAAGACTTTTGAGCTTTGCCAACAACAGTATCCTAACTTTCGTTAATAATAGCAAGGTCGCATTAATTTCAATTAATTAATAGAAGTTAAATTAGGCATAATTATCTTTCAAACCATTGTACTTAGAATATTAAGTGTTTATATGTTTGGATTAATTTCATATATTTAAAAATTTCAATTCAACTTATTAAATTAGTTATGATGTTAAACTATTCCAGTTGAATTCGAATCGAACTAATTAAACTCAAGGATGATTAAATTCAATGTTGAATTTATAATTTATAAATTCAATTATTTCAGATCAAATTAATGATCTAAGTTTTCTGTTATTAATTATTATTTACAGAATTTTACAAGTTCGTATTTTTTATTTTTGTTATTTACTTTGTATAAGTGATCTATAACTAAATATATTCTCAACACAAAATATCGACTTTTCCAATCCAAATAATTTTTCATGGAGCTAAATTCATTTGAATTGTAATATATATATATATATATATATATATATATATATATATATATATATATATATATATATATATATATATATAAATAAATAATATCTTAGTCAGTGACAAGTTGAGTTAGAATTTTAATTTGTTCTCAACCCACACTAATCACTTTTAATCCAACACAAAATGTGTTTTTATTAAGATTTACTTTAAAAATCATTGAAAAACAAATGTGTGGATGAGTATTAATAACATCTTTTAAAATCTACTTTAAATTCTTTAACTAATGTTCTAAGTAGACTAGTTAGCCTTTGTGAAATATATATATATATATATATATATATATATATATATATATATATATATATATATATATATATATATATATATATATATATATATATATATTTAAGAAAAGAAATTCTTCATGTATATTTTTTTTTCTGTTCACAAATTTATACCTAATACCTTACTTTAAAAAACATTAATAATAAAATCCTTGTCCCTTAAGTTCATGAATCAATAATATCTTACCTTGTTTATTAAGTGGTCCAACATACAAATGAGACAAACACTTGCACCAAAAAAATGAGACAAACAATGTTCTAAAACTTCAAGTAACTCCTCTAGATTCAACCACTATGAATACTTCAAGAAAATTTGGCCATAATTAGGCACATCAGAGAAGTGTTGATCCTCTAAAAGTCTCAAACTTCAAGTAAGAGAAAGAAGGAAATGTAATTTAACAATGATAAAAACAACTTGTTATTGCAATTGTAACTTTTAATTAAACATAAAAAGTAAAAAGAAAAAAAATTACAACTTCATTCCTACACCCAAAACAATACAATAATTCTTTTTGATTCAAGGTTTCCTTCTGTACCCATTTTCATTTATACTTTAATAAATGAATAGTTGATTTTCACTGTTATGACAAATGTGTAAGTTACTTTAACAACAAAGAGTTCATGGTTTGAAAAGAACCAACTATATGTACAAGTTTTCCTGATAGAAATCAAGCATTTCAAGGAGCAGAATCCGATACAGAACTTCTCTCAGTAAAAACTAGGATAATTTACATGGAAATATCAAAGAAACCAATAACATTAGTTGTGTGTGTATATATTTATATAATATATATTAAGATTCAAGAGCAGCACAACTGAGCCTACATTCTCATTGACAAAGTAAAGCAAGCACAATAACAGTAATAACATTAATAATAATACCTCTCACCATCACCATATCACCACCTTAACAAACTATTTGCTCTGAAGAAAATGAAACTACTTGCTCTGAAACACAGGCTAAGCCTTGGAGCAATCTCACTATTTCAGTTGTGTCATCCAGATAGTACTTAGCCTTACTGGGTTTTCGGCATACGGTGCAGGCGAAAACTTCGGCCCGTGGGGCGATCGGCCCGCCCATCGAGCTGGTGATCACCTCAAACATGTCTTCATCAGACCTATCATCTCCTATGCACAGAACAAAATCAGGGTACATTCCATTTTCCTGCATGGCAGAGAGTAGCCTTTTGGCCACTAGTCCCTTGCTCACACCCTGCATCACCACATCTACTTATTAGAAAACACTTGGAATTTCTCTAAAACAGAACCACAAAGCAAAAAGTGAACCAAGACTGGATCTACATTCACTATGTTTCCTTTTATGTTACTTAACAAAAACAGGTGAAAGAAATTTAATACACTAACTAGTATCTTGATGAAGCTGCCACTGATATCAATATCCAAGAAATATATTGAATGTACCAAAACAACTCTTTCCTAGAGAATATTGTTGTACACACCTGTGGTTTAACCTCTACATTATTCTGGCCACTCTTGACTGTTACTGGTTCATTTGCAAGCACACTCTCAAGGTGATCAAGAAGTTCCTTAGCTTGGCATGATCCAAAGTCTGGATCTGCATCCTCATAGCACCAAACAAGTGCAGTCTCCTTGTCTTCAATGGTGGATCCATCAGTTGTTTCAGTATAAAGTTTCATCACAGGTTCTGCAATCTGTTTCCAACTACAGTCTGTTGCTGCAACATGTGTTTCCCACTCTTCATCTCGCCTCATTCTGAAACCATACATAATATAGAAAGCGATGTTAACTTGTAACTATACCTAAAGAAAGCACCAATGTTCAAGAGGCAACACTTACCTAAGAAAGTAACCGTGCTCAGCTGCAACTCCCAGATTCTCACAAGAAGAAAACCATTCTGAAAGCATCTTTCGGCTTCTTGCACTAACAAGGAAAACCATGTTGTTCTTATCTCTACACAAACTACTAAGGATTTCAATGGATTTACTGCTTGGACTCTTATCAATTGTGGATGATTGAGGCATCAGTGTACCATCATAGTCAAGAAGGATTGCTCTAGTTGTTGTCCTCTTGTATGCTGAAACTATGTGCTCCATTGAGAGCTTCTTGAAGTTTGGATCAAGTGCAACAACTCTAAAGCTTAATCCAAACCCAATCCCCCACCACCTTCGTCTCACATGATCACGACAAGTCCTTTCCAAATCTTGCAAGAAGCTTCTAGCCCAGTACCCAACATCATGAGTACTAACATATCTATAATGCTTCTCATGCCTAAGCTCCTTCTCTGAATCAGCCATTTCAAGAGCAGTGTCCATTGCATCGGCTACTGCATCAATGTTCCACGGGTTCACTCTGATTGCTCCACTCAAAGATGGGGAACAACCAATGAATTCAGACACAACCAGCATGCTTTTCTTCCTAGGAGAGGAAGCTAGACCCAAAACTCTATCCAACATTTCATTTCCCTGACGACTGATGATATATTCATACGGTATGAGATTCATTCCATCCCTTACTGCAGTTACTAAACAACACTCTGCAACAACATAGTAAGCAACTCTCTCATAAAACTTGAGAGGCTCCTCTATCAGAATCACAGGATCATACCCTGGTTTCCCAAATGTTTCGTTAATCCGTTTAACTGTGGCCTTTGTCTCTGCCTGCACTTCTTTCACATCCTTCCCCCGTCCCCTAGCAGGATTGGCTATCTGCACCAGCACTACCTTTCCCTGATACTCAGGGTGCTGAATGAGAAGCTGCTCCATGGCCAATAGCTTCAAACTTATTCCCTTGAAAATATCCATGTCATCCACCCCAAGCAACAATGTCCTTCCCTGATCAGAAAACTGTTTGATCAGCTCACAAACTTTGTCCTCAGTCTGAGGCATCTTCAAAACAGATTGAAGCTGACCCATGTGAATACCAACAGGAAGAATTTTGATACTAATAGTCCTACCATAGTACTCAATCCCAATATAACCTCTCTTTGATTCGTAGGTAAGGCCTAGCATCCGGCTGCAACAGGAGAGGAAATGGCGAGCATAATCAAAAGTGTGGAAGCCTATCAAATCCGAATTAAGGAGGGCTCTCAAGATCTCCTCCCTAACAGGCAATGTCTTGTATATCTCTGATGAAGGGAAAGGGCTGTGAAGGAAGAACCCCAATTTCACCCTGTTGAACCTCTTCCTCAAGAAAGTTGGCAACACCATCAGATGATAATCATGTATCCACACATAGTCATCTTCAGGGTTGATAACTTCCATGATTCTATCTGCAAAAATTTTATTAACCGACACATAAGCCTGCCACAGTGACCTGTTAAACCTGCCACCAAGTTCTGGTGACAAGGGCAACATGTAATGAAACAGTGGCCACAATTGCTGCTTGCAGAAGCCATGATAGAACTTGGAGAACTGGTCAGCCGGAAGAAAAGTTGGAACACACTTGAAGGTCTCAAGAAGTGTCTGCGAAACCTCGTCTTGTTCACTTGGATGCACCTCCTCCTTAAGACATCCAACGTAAATAACCTCTAAATCATCATCCCCTAACCCATCTTTGAGCTGAAGAAGGGCATTCTCATCCCACTCAAAACACCAACAACTCCTATTCCCATCTGGCCTCCTCTGAGCCCTTATGGGAAGCTGATTAGCCACCATGATTATCCGGTCACGGTGCGTCGCCGACGACGACGGATCAGAGCAAACACTATCCACTGGGTCGTCATCAACATCTGATATCAACCCAGCCACGGTCATAATTCTTGGAATTCTCCTGTTCATGTACCCAAATGAAGGAGCCTCTCCCGAGGCCAACTCCAATAGGTTTGAATAGGATTTTGACACCATCCTTGTATTGTATAGCCTTGTAATCGCTCACAAGCTAACTCACAGGGTCTCCAAATACACTAAATACCCACATAATCAACAAGTTCCATCCAAGGTAATCCTCAATAGCCACCAATATTCATGCCACAAACAAGGCCCAAATAACGTTTAACCGAAAAGGGTTTGCAAACCCAGATAAACCAAATGGATGAAGAACAGAAGAGTGTGGGGGTGAGCCACCAACTCAAAAAGATTTCGTTTTGAGTTCTGGGTCAACTAATACTGGTCCTGAATTGGGTGAAAGAGAAATTGCAAAGCATGAAATGGCAAGAGGTGGAGGTGGTGAATCTGTGATGAGTAACAATGAAGGGCATCAAAGGAGAGTGCAGAACTTGTCTGAAGACGAGCTTGGAGAAAGGGATCAAAACAAGGGGCAGATGAAACATGTAGTTAACTAGCAATCCAAGTGTATGTGTGTGTGAGAGAGAGAGAGAGAAGGAGAGAGAGAAAGAGAGAGAACAAAAGGAATGGAATAGATTCAGATCACATAAACAGCTACAACAAGAAACAGCAACCAAACAACCCTCCAGAGATTGATGTCATAAATGGACTGAACTTGGAAGTCAGAACCAGATGGCCTAAAAGACCAAATGAGCAAACGAAAGATAAAAACAAGGAACTCAAATGGAATTAACTAACAGTTCAAGAAAATTACCAGTTTGGCTGAGTCCTGAATTCCAATTTCACTTTCATTCGGTGAATGTAAAAAAATTTAGAATCCACATCCATAATCCACAATCCACTCCATTCAAGAAAAATAAACCTTCTCCTTGTAGAATAAAAGAAAAAGAAAATAAAAAATGATAGTAGTAGTAATAATAATATAAATTACAAAGAAAATAAAGAGAAAAAATCTTGAATTATCTTTTGGAAGAGCTTTCTCACTGATCCACAATGGCCACCCAACCCCATGATATCTCTTTCCACTGAGCCTAGACAGCATGCAACAGTGTGATACTTTTGGAAGCTCACTTGTTTTCGTGGGTCAACCACTAAAAACAACTTCTTTTTCTCTTAAAACCCCATCAATCAAAAATGGAAACTTCCCCACCCTTCGATCATTACACAGGACTTTCAAGTAATCAAAATCAACGTTTCTCAATTCGTCGTACACCGTTTGCCCTATGTGCGGAAAGTAGCATGCAAATGTCTCATGAGTTCGTCCTTATCCTTTGTCCTTCGGCAAGTCCGTCACCGAGGATTATGTTTCGTGTGGGACCCACCTGCGAGGGTTGTCTGAAATTAGCTGCAAAGCTCGTAGGTCACGCCACGTTTCGCGTATTCATTGGGTTCTATATCTTCTGTACACGTGGCATATTCCTAACCGTTCATCTCTGCATTGAGATTCCTTGCTGTTTTGATACTAATATATGTCATCCTAATCTTATGTCCCCAACATGGGTGTGGCACTCTGATACACCGAAAATAGCGTGAGCCTTTTCTGGACCCAGTAAAAAATGGCCACGTCATATAGACTCATTGATGTTGGTGATGTGAGAAAGTGTGATTGGCTGAGTATGGTATGAGAGGATAACCTTCAAGTGGAAAAATGGAGCTTCGAATTCGGAGCCCCGGCCCAGTGCTGTGGACAGCTGGATGTCACATTGAATTACGTGCCACATCACTGGTGGACCCGGATCCAGTGCTTATCCAAGAAACATTACTTTAAAAAAATATGTATATCAATATTAAAATAAGAATCCTATTTCCTTCTTGACTTGGTGGGACTATATTATAGTAATTCTTAAAATAACTTAATTAGCTAACAGTTATCTTAGTATCATCTTCTATTTTGTTAAGATTATAAAACTAATTATAAGAAGTTAACAAAGTTTAAGAACCACAATGATAATAAATTATGCATTTCATAAATTGAAATTCGTTTAACATTTTCTATTGATGAATATTGTCATAACAAAATTTCACTTTATTATATTTTCCTTTTAAAATTTTGCTTAATTTTTAAAAAAGTATTTAAAAATAATGATATATTTATATTTGAAATAAAATAATAATGGTGTCAATGTATGTACTCATTCATAGAAGTAAATAAATTCATGCATCTCATGAAGATAATCTAATATATTGAATTTTACTAATTCTTTTAGTATTGTCTTTATCAATAATGGTAAGACTACATATTTGACATTAATTAAAATTATCATATTTTAAAGACAAATAAATAAATAAAACTAGTCCAAATTTAAGAAAAATATTTTTTTTCTATTTATAAACCGAACAGTGGAATAAATGAAAATTAAACAAGTGGAGCTAAACTTTATAAGTAGTAAGTCACTCTATTATATTAATATTTAATTATGAAACCTTTTTATCCAATATGGTAAATTGAAAATATCACAGGTGGTGTGGACAACCACACTCAATTAAAGGTTCAAAATTTATCCTAAATGACCGAGTTCATAATCTTTCATTATTATAATTAATATCATTAGTAGAGAGTTAAAAATAGATCATTTTGGTCTTACACAAAAGTCAACTTCAAAGTTATTTTCTGCAGAAGGATATTTAATTAATCCTATTTAAAAAATATTTTTCATGCTCATTTTCAAAGAAATTTTGAAATGTATGCAATTATATTCTCAATTTAAATGAAAATATTCATTATAGAAAGCCATTTGAATAAGTTACAGGCACAATTTTTCCTACCTACAATTTGTTGGAAAAATGTATGAATAAAATGGTAAGAAATCTTAAATGGCAATGATAGTAGAGAAATAGGATTTATGAGGAGAGAAGCACAGAGGATATAGAGGGACACTTGATGAATTCCTGAAACACCACGTGTCAATTATTTTTTAAATTTGAAAAGAAAATTGAAAGGAAGAGGACAAGAGGAACCGAACAGGGACAGAGCGGCAATTTCACACTTTTAAGTAGTGACGGATAAGGTTTCAAATTGTCTTCGCTGTTTCTCACTGTAAAATTATTATCATTATTTTTTATAAATAATAATGATAATAATAAATTTTTTTCTATGATGATAAGTATCACAGTGTTTTGTTTGGGTGTGGTGCCCCTACATGAGAAAGTATGCTCTCTCTAGTATCCAACTCCCTCACTATCAGAATATTTTTTTGCAGAGATAATTTTTTTTCTTTTTTTTTCTCAGTTAGGGTTATATGTTTTATAAGCAGCATGACATAATATTATTAGGTGCAAATTTCATCACAATTTAGCACCTCAATTAGTTTAGTGTTTAAGAATTATATATATATATATATATATATATATATATATATACAATTTATTGTTTCTT
The DNA here is from genome assembly GCF_037176805.1 of Vigna unguiculata. Lineage (NCBI taxonomy): Eukaryota > Viridiplantae > Streptophyta > Magnoliopsida > Fabales > Fabaceae > Vigna > Vigna unguiculata. The sequence continues at coordinate 7,013,575 of NC_140793.1, read as the reverse complement.
CCTACTTTTTAATTGATTACTCATAAAAATAATAAAACTATACATATTTTAATTTATAATTTATAAAAGTGTGAGTACTCGTATATGTAAAATTTCACTAGTTTGAATAATATAAATTTATAATAATATTATAATTTAAATTATTAAATTTATAATTAAATTTAATTAATAATTCAAATAAAATAATATATAAAAATAATAGATATTTAATTAATTTAATTTAAAATATTAACTAATTAAATTTTATATATAAATTTAAGTGTATTTTTAATAAATATTAATAAAAATAAAGTTAATAAAAATAAAAATTGATGAAATAACTCAATGATGATATCAAAATTTATAATCCACTCTGCGTTAATTTTACCCAAAAAAAAAATGTAACACCCTATTTATTTAATAAAACTAAATAAAAGATATGTCACACAGTATAATATAAGAAGCAAAAATAAAAGAGTATAACGTCACTCCTATAGATATCTCAATTACTTAAAGGATGAACAAAAGAGGTATACCACGATGCCAGGTACAAGGTAAGGTAAGAGAGTGATAATGACTTAAACAAATTCCCAGAGAAAACAATACATGGGCCTTAGCCCCAAATGAAAAGCCCAAAAGCAGAAGTCAATCCAAAGGCTAAGCAGCAGAACCATCACCTCCCTGTTGACCACGGGTGTTCCTCGCATCTGCTCACGTCAACAAGTTAACGATCATCGCAAAAGAGAGAGAGCCACACAACAGGACACACAACAAAACAGAAGGGTAAGCTAGAGCCAAAAGTGGTTTTATCATGCAATCAGATATACTTTCGCAGTCAATTATACACACATCATCCGAGCATGTTATGACTCCTCAATTCAATACACTAAGACTCGACTCGACTCATCTGGATACATATAACCTGGTCGGATTCAACGGATGCTTGCACTTGTGGTGGATACATCTGCTCACCCCCGAGCTATGTGTTACAAGTGTTATAATGAATCAATTCCCTCACACACAAGGTTATCCCTTAATGAGTTTCAAGCCTCCTGCTACTCTCACTACATGAGTCAGTCCGCTCTAAGTGAGACTAACTGACCCCGTAGAGTGTTAGGATGCAATCCTTACCAAGTTATATAGATGGGGCACTACCATGGACACCCACTAATAGGGGCCATGAAATTACGTCCCGACCACTAAAGCACGACCCTGAAATCCCACCTAGAGATTTCCAAGGTATTACATACTGACACGGACCAAGCATACCAGACCAATCAAGAAAGAGTTATCACACATATACATATACATCACATACCAACTCTTGATAATTCACCTATTTCATTTCTTTCCCAGTGGTTCCATACCCATCCTTTTCTCTCAAACCATAGTTATGGGATCTCAGTTCATGCCACTTTAACACCAACCATCTCATTTAGTTTACATGCCAAGTTCATACCATACCCATCATTCACCGTCCATAATTATATCACTCATATATAGCAGTTCATCACATGTTTTTCATCATAACAATCACACCCAAGCAAGTACCAATCATCCAAGAATAATAAACAACCAAGCATCACACTGCCATCGCCCAACTCCTCGCTCAAGCGAGAGGCTCTCGCTTAGGCGAGCCCCATTCGCCTAGGCGAGGGCTCGAAAAGAGGAACAGTAGCCTCACGCGGGATCTCGCTTAGGAGAGACCCTTCTCGCCTGAGTGACCGCTCGCGTGAAGCAGCTTCGGCGAGCTTCTGTTGATCTCGCATAGGCGAGACATGCTCGCTTGGGCAAGAAAACCAGAGTTCACCACTATTCTCGCGTGTACAAGCATACAACAGCCCACACATGGTTCAATAATGTCGTTCACATATTCGTATTAGCACACCAAGCATGTTATAACTATAAAACAGTAGCATAAACCGAATACACACAACAAAAGGGTGAACCCTAGCTTCCCTTACCTGGAAAAGGGCTAACAAATGGGTTCTTGGGGGCGAACAGAGAAACATAGTAGCTCCTAGAGCAGTTCAGTGAGCTGGAAACATAAGAACAAAGAGACACGAAGCTACTCAGTACGAACCTAGTTGGAACTCAAAGCAACTGTGCTAAACAAGAGAGGTATGGGATGAGAGGTAACTTACGTGGAACGAAACTGGCTCAAACAAGTGCGACGGAGGCCTAAGACTGAACCCTAGCGGAGAGGGTGACGGCTGCTCAAGGAGTTAGGAAATCTGTTTTAGCAAAGTGAGAGGAAAACGTGAGGTAGGGCAAACTTAGGGTCTAGTTCCCCTTTGGGCCAGCCCTTAGACCCAACTCACATGGGGCAGTCCTTTAATATAGGGCAGAAAGAAATATGACATTTTAATGGGCCTTACAAAAAATAGGTCAAATAAAATTAATCTATTATCTATCTTATTATTTCAATTTATATATATATATATATATATATATATATATATATATATATATATATATATATATATATATATATATATATATAAAATATTTTGACAATAATAAACATTTAGAAAAGCTAAAGTTATATTAAAATTAGATATACAGAACAAAGATTAAATTAGCCATTTAGTCTGTTGGAGAAATTATTTAAGTTTTTTTTAACGTCCTATTTAGTAAAAAAAATACTATTAAAAAAATCATATATTTTAATATAAAGAACAGTTATTAAAAAAAATGATATATAAGGCACAAACAACTCAAAGGAAAATTATGAATATAAAAAAGGAGTTCTTTTTTTAAAAAAAAAAATACTAAGCTAGTGAATTTAAATTAATCAAACAATAATTAAGTTATCTCAATATAAGTGTATAAGTATTATGTAGTACAGTTAGATATGTATAAGTTATGAGAAGAAAAAATATATAAAAGATGTGTTTGACAACAAGTAATTAAAATATAGTTTTCATATTCATCTATTGGAATCTTGTTCAATATATAGAGTACAATATCCCATAATATAAGGAGAAAAGTAAAACCTAATATATCATTATAGTACATAAATATTTGATAATAATACAAGAGAATAAAATATATGATATTTCCAACAATAGAATTAAAATTAGGAGATATAAGATATCTCTAACACCCCTCTCAAGATGGACATGAAGCTTATGAAGGCCCAGCTTGAAAGTAGTAGTTTTTGGAGAGTAGCCGGATGAAAAGAATCTTGAGAACGCGAGGACCTTCAGAACGCGAGAACCTTGAGATATTGGTTTGAGAAGGCCGAGAACTTGAGAAAGCCGAGAACAAGAAAGTCGAGAACTTGAGAAAGCTGAGAACGAGAAATCTAATAACTTGAGGAAAACCGAGAACTTGAGAAAAAATGAGAACTTGAGAAAAACGAGAAACTTCAAGAAATTCGAGAACCTTAAGAAGCTGAGACGGTGAGAAAGTCAACATCGTGAGAAAACAGTCCCTTCACGAGGTTTGTGGGAGAACCAGTAGGATTCGCCATGGCAAGAAATCAATAAAAAAATGAGAAATTGTGAAAGGTATTTTTTTTCTCATCTGATACCATGTTAGATATCAGAGAAGAGAAGGTAATGACTCTGGTAGCATATTAGATATGTATAAGCTATAAGAAGGAAAAATATGCACAATAGGTGTTTGATGAAAAGCAACTAAAATATAGTTTTCATATTGATCTATTGCAAACTTGTCCAATATATAGAGTACAATATCCCATAATATAAGAGAAAAAATAAAACCTAATATATCATCATAGTACATGAATATTTGATAATAATACAAGAGAATAAAATATATAATATATCCATCAATAGAATTAAAATTAGGAGATATATGATATCTCTAACAAGTACTAAGCACAAAAGACACTTTAACTCAATTATTCAGATACATGTAATGAAATCGGAATCACTAGGAACTTGCACTTGTGGTGGTCTTTATTGCTCTGCACAACCATTGCCAATGGATTTCATCCTACCACACACAAGGTTAATTCATGATCATCTAAGGTCATTCATTATCTTGCCTTATACTAGGAACTCATGCTACTTTTACCACATGAACCATTCTACTATATATAAGTTTGAATGATCATTAAAGTGTCAAGATGTAACCTTACTTGAATCCATAAATTATTTCATACACTACATTACAACCAAAAGAATTACTCCATGAAATTCCCTTATATTCCACATTTTATTTCAAAATCAATCATATCTCATAGCAACATTGTTAGTTTTGAAATGGTTGAAAAGCCAAGAAGGGGGAGTTGAATTGGCTATTTAAAATTTAGGCTATCTTTACAAGCTAAAAACCACCTTTAATTGAATCAAATAGATCACCAAGTTAGGATGCAAACAGTACTTAACTATACACTTTCAATCGATCAAAAACAGAGTTAACAAATTGATTTTACTAAACAGATTCTGTTTTGGTATAATCGATCGATTGAAATTGAAAAACAGTCGACAGAAATACTAGGAAAAATGCAGAAATGCGAATTTGAATTTTAAACCAGAAACAATGCTTAAGAATGATCAAGATCAGTTCCAAATGATTATACAAACATGCTCAATGCTTTAGATGTTATGAAAACATGCAAGAACTTGAAAAAGATGATTAAAGCACAAGTTCTTGAAACTTTAAAATGAAAATGCAAGAGAGAAAGGTTAGAGAAGAGAGGACACCACGAATTTTTATACTGGTTCACTCAAATCTGAGCTACATCCAGTTTGTCAAGGCAACCTTAGCTTGACTTTGCACTATTTCAAAAGTTTTGCAAAGTATCCACCCTTACACTTCCAAAATATGCAAAAACACCACAAAAGACTCTTGAATCACACAAGAATCACACTAGCACAACAAGAACCCTCTTGCAGACCTGGAAAACCACCAGGCACACACACAAAGCTTAAGAAAGATCAAACCTTAGTGGTAGCACAACCTTGCCTACCACAAACCACTTTCTCCAAGCTTCAAACCAAGCCAAAAGCTCCAAGAATTGATCCAAGATCAATCTTCAACAGCTACAACACCTATAATCATGAAGGAGAGAGTTTCCACAAGTTTCCAGAACCAAATCGTGCTCTAAAATGATCAACAGACCTCTCTTTCGAAAATCACAGCTTTTATAGTCAAACTGTTACGAAATTCAACAGGTTGATTTTCAAATCAATCGGTTGATTTCACTTGTCTTAAGTGAAATCAGTCGATTAAAAACTAAATCAATTGATTGAATTTGTTGCAGTTTAAGACTACTGCAGCCAACCTTTTAACCTGTTGAAAAGCCATTCAACAGATTAAAAGAGACATTTTAACCTGTTAAAAAACCATTCAACAGATTAAAAACACAACAAAGACCAAACTACATCTAATGAATGTTTTAAGGTCTACAACATGAATTACAAACTACAAGTACACTTTCTTAATGATGTAACTACATGGAGAGCACACATTCCAACCTTGATCACCATGGATATCATCAAATCTCATTTCCTTCATCAATGTAGGCTTCATTCCAATGGTTATGGCTTCAAGATAGTTCAAAAGAGCTTCATTCAATCTTCATCAAATCTTCAAGAAGCAAATCACCTTGGCTTCTCATGTCAATAATACATCAAGTCAAGTCTCACACATCATATTTCATAATTTCATGTAATAAGCACTATGAAACATCAATGTTTATGAACAACTAGTAAAATTTCATGAAACACAAAAAAAAACACAAATGTGACACATAATAGTGAGGAGGTGAGAGTTCAAGTCAAAAGTGAAGAAAACAAATAGAATATTCCACAAGTAACCTGTGGATTTTACTACAATCTGTGGATTTGGATACAAGATGTAGATTTGAAATTTTTAACTTACGCGGAGGAAGGAAACATTCAGTAGCATTCGAAGAAGACTCTACGGTGATACCAAATTTGGCCTTTATTTAAAAAAATGATGAAAATCAGAAGGAGGAAGAATCCAAGTTGAGCTGAAATGGAGAAAGGAGCAAATGTTGAGACGAGTGTGCATGAGGGCAAGACAAGGTTCTATTTTCTTTGTTACGCTGGAAAGGCTAGATTGTGTTGAAAGGGGGAGCCTGCTCAATTTAACAAAGCTGATTTTGATATGTCCAATGTCATACAAAAACCCTGTATCACTACTTTAGGCTTAGTCCTGAACTTATCATTTGTATAGGTGATGTATACATAAGATTACATATAAGCCAAGCTTGAACTGTATAGATTAGATACTAGACTCTTGAATATGTCAAATGCATAACTCGTTAATGGATTAGATATTTAATTAATGGATTATTAGAAGGCACTGCACTGATGCAGTAAAAAATTCACCCATGATAATCGATTAGCTAAATTTCCTAATCCACTAATCTCATCAGCATAACTCTGATTTAAAAACAAATCTAAAATCCACCCCAAAATTATGCATCACTGAACTAAGAAGAGATTTTTCTAAGAGATTGAGATATACAGAGTTCTTGCATTCTTGGGAGATCATTCTATTGGGCATTCAAGAAGATTGACGATGGATTCAATCTTGGATGGTCAAGCTTGGCATTAGGATCGAATGTCACATCTACATATTCATATAGGTGTATTTGTTCCTTATTTTTCTTTTAGATTGTATTTCTATTCACTGTTGATTCACTGTGTGAGTGAAGGTCTAGGTGCAATTGTGTGGAGGAATTGCATCTAGGGGGAGTTATTGATTTGTAGATCAAGCTCCTTAGTCTTTAGGGTCTTGAATTATATAGGTATTGCCTTAATTCTTGTAACTCTACTGATTTAGTGAATCAAACCAGTATAAAAATTGTTGTGTTTTCTTGTTTCTTTTATCTTCTAGCCATTCCTAATTGATTGAATTAGTCTATTAACACAAAATTGAAAAATGGATTATTAAGCTTATAAATATTAAAAACAATTTTTAAGATTTTCTTATAAATAGTAAAAAGAAAATGAAAAAAATAGGATTAAATATTTTTTTAGTTTCTAAACTATAATGCAAAATTGGAATGGGTCGTTGTTTAAAACTATGATTCTTTTTGGTCTCCTAATTTTAGAAATAAATGGATTTAGTCTCTAATGGCATTAAATTTTTTCTAACGTGACAAACAACCTTATGGTAAACTGTATGACCTGTTTACATCCGTTAACATGTGTTGTCCACGTGACAAAAATTAATTTTATGAATTAAATTAATTTTTTTTCAACTACTCCACACAACAACTACCATTTTCATATTCTTCACACAGTAGAATCACCTATACACAGCCATCACCACACTTCTTCACCATCTGTTGTGACCTCTATAGTTAACCACACAACCATCTCAATTTTTTCCATCTTCATCCTTTAAACCAATGCTTAAAAAAAGTAAAAAAAGGAAGACAGTGGAGAGGAGGGGCTCACCTTCGCCATCATCTTCCCCCACTCCATCTTCGTACCACTTCCATTCATCATTCTTCTCCACCTACACTTTCCTTCCATCTTTCCTGAATTCCTTCACCATACTGACATAACATTCAACAAAAAGCAGAATCAACTCAAACCATCACGACCACTTTTTTCCTAAGAGAGAGCACGAGACACACAAAATCACCTTCACGATTCTCCATAATCATTACTTTTCACCCTTTCTAAACTAGTTTCTCCTTCATCCAGGCCATCCACTACAAAAATCTAATTTTCATCTTCAACCTCCATTCTCTAAAGAATCGCCAGCACCTCCACACAACATTCATATCTTCATGCACTCAACACCTACCTATCATAACCCACACGAGAAGTAGTAATTACAAGAAAATTGAAAAAAAAAGAAAAAAAAAAACTTATTAGATAAGAGGGAATATAACACTCTTAGAAGTAATCACAATCAAGGGGGCAACACACGAAAACTCCAACGATATAATATATAGAATACAAAGCAAAATACAACCTCGTTGGAGGATAGGAGAACCATTGACGTCGATGAGGTTTCTTTACACAATACGTCATGTCAACGATAAACTTTGTCGATCAAAAAGGGATACAATCCCAAAGGTTAGGGCCAGGTCTGATGCCTCATCAGTTGGGTGTTTTGGAGAGAACGAATCACATTTGAGAAGATGAAGAGTGTGCGAAGGTCGTGTGATGTTGACGATAACTCTACTCTGAATGCAATAGTTATCGTATCCCATTTTAGGATTTATAATAAGGAAGAACACACTGTGGAAGAAAGATAACGAAGAAGGGGAAGGTTGCGTTGATGTTGGTAGAGCCATCTACGGTAGTCAGGGTCGCCAGCGGCAGCTTAGGCGGCCTGGGTCGCTAGTGTCTTGTATGTTGGATCGCATAGATAAAGGAAGAAGACGAAAGATTCAAACGAGAAATGACATGCTACGTAAGAGCAACCAATGCATTTTCAATTAATTTCATTGACCAAATTTATTTTTGCCTCGTGGACATCACATGTCAACAAATTGAGCGCTCAAGTGAAATGTTGTTTGCCACGTCAGACAAAATTAAACGTTATTAACTGAAGGACTAAATCCATTGTTTTCTAAAGTTAGGGGACCACACAAAATCAAAGTTTCGAGTATGGATGTCAACAAGGCATGTATGGTATAGGTAGTAGTTCCTTCGGGTTGGCACAAGCAACATGAAATAAAGATTTGATAAAGTTAAGTGCATGAAGATTATATGTGGTTGATGAAGATCTGCTTAAAGATTATGTTTCAATTGAATTAAATTTGGAAATAATGTGTTAAATGTAATGATTACATGTTATATCATGTTGGTAGGCTATATGATATAGGTTATGTGTCTTGTTAGTCTAAGTGTATCCTTTTTAATATGTTAAAATGGGTTTTAACAGGTTAAAAGACTTTTTGTATATAGTTTCTAGTATGAATGTATTCAATTAAGTTAATTGTTTTTCAATCAACTGATTTCACTTAAGTCAATTGAAATCAACTGATTGTATGAAAAATTCAACCGATTTATTTCACTTAAACTAGACTATATAAGTTGTATTTTCGATAGCAAAGGTACTATTCTGAGGTTTTTAGCGTGAAAACCTGTTATTCATTACTCGAAAACTCTCACTCTCCCTGGATTACACAACTGCAAGGTGGAGATTGAAGATCTTAGTTGATCTTGGAGGAATTTTGGCTTGGGATTAGCTTGAAGAACTCGTGTATGGTTGGTTAGGGAGAGCCATCATCAGGTTTTGTAGTTCTTGTGCCTATGGGTGTTTACCTGGTGTGATTCCAAGTTTGTGAGTGTGATTCTTGCAAGGTGTTAGGTTAGGTTTTTGTGTGAGTCAAAAATCTTGTTTTTTTCTTTGTTCAAAAGTGTAATCTTGGTGTGTGATTTGTAAAACTTTTGAATATAATGGAAACAAAGATGAGGTTGTTCTGGTAAGTTGGATGTAGCTCTATGATTAAGTGAACCAATATAAAAACAATTGTGCCATTCCCTTCCCTTCATCTCACTCACTTTAATTCACTTTAAAATCTCAAGAAATCCAAGTAAATCATTCTTTGTTGAGTTTTAATACGTTTCTATGTAATCTGATGTTGCATACTTATTAGGAATATTGATTGGAACAAGTCTTGTGTGTAAAAGTTTGTTGTATGGGTTAAATCTATGAATTCTGCATTCTTCATAATTTCCCAGGATTTTAGCTGATTGATTTAAAACTTTAATCGACTGACTCATAGGCTCAAGAACAAATTAGTTTGCTATTTTATTTTTTGACCGATTGAAAGTGTATTGTTCTGCAGCTTTTTGCATTCAAATTTTATGGTATATTTGATTCAATCAAAAGGGGTTTTAACCTTTGAAAAAAGTTTTAAATAGCCAATTCAACCCCTCCTTCTTGGCTTAAATCACCTTTTCAAACTAACAATTGGTATCTAAAGCAAGGTTCTTGAAAGTTATTGAAGTTTGATGAAAAATCTTTTGAAATAGGAAAACAAGTTACCTTTTGCAGAAGGTGCTTCTATTCATAGGCCGCATATGTTTAGTGGTATAAACTAATAGTTTTGGAAAATTAGAATGAAAATTTTCATTGAATCAATAGACCAAGGGATTTGGGATGCAATTGTGAATGGACCTTACACCTCTAAATGTGTTGTTGAAAATAAGTAGATGGACAAGCCTTGGACTAAATGGACAAAAGAAGAAAGGAGACGAGCTCAATATGAATGCAAAGAGCATCCTCACGTCATCTTTGAACATGGATGAGTTTTGTAGGGTCTCCCAATGCAAGAGTGCAAAGAAAATGTTGGACGTACTTGAAGTCACACATGAGGGGACGAATGATGTGAAGAGAGTAAGGAAGCATTCCTTGATTCACTCATATTGTCAACCACCTCATGGGTTTAGGCAAAGAATTTGACAAAGATGAGCTAAACATCGAAGTGCTAAAGTGTCTTTATAGAAGTTGGCAACCTAAGTTGATTACCATCTCAGAATTAAAGGATTTGTCCATCATCACCACAGTTTCACTATTTGGCAAGCTAAGAGAACATGAAATTGAAATACAAAGGCTAAGTGAGCTTGAATCAAGTGAGAAAAACATGAAAATCATATGCCTTGAAGACAAGCTCCAAGAGAAATGATGAACCTGAGGAATAGGTAGTTGAATCAAGTGATAACGAGAACTTGAATCTACTAGTCAAGAGGTTTGGGAAGTATCTCAAGAGGAAAGGCAACAAAGGTAATCAAAGGAGGTACATTTCTAAACGGAATTATTTAAATAATACTTCAAATTTCTTATGTTATAATTAAGGAAAGCAAGGACATATCAAGATTGAATGTCCTAATTTTAATAAAGAGAAGGAGAAGTTTGGTTACAGGAAAAAGGAGAAAAAGGCAAAGGAAAGACGCGTCTACATAGCTTGGGAGGACAATGATGATTCAACAAATAGTTCATTTCAAGAACGAAGTGAGGAAGCAAACCTATGTCTCATGGCTGGATATGAATCATCCTCATCAAGCCAAATGAGTTCCTTGTCATCCAAAGATAAAAATAAATATTATGAATTGTTGCATGACATTGAAGAGTTGCATAGTGAGGCTAACAAAATTGTTATTATGAACAATCGGTTCAAATGATTAAATAGTTGGTTGGAAAATAGAGTTAGCCAACTGGAATTAGAAACAGTTTATTTAAAAAATAATTTCAAACATTTAGAAATGATTTATAGTAATTCAATCGATTGTTCTGAAAAACAGATGGATACAAAACCTTGTGGAAATTACATTGTTTTGAAAAATCAAGTGAAATAACTTTTGAAAACCTATGCAAAGTTCACAAGAGGAAAAACAAACTAGAAGTTTTTCTTAGCACTCAAAAATGTGTTTTTGGGAAGGTTGGACTTGGTTATAATCCTATCCTTGAAAAGAAAGCCAATAAGTTATCTAGTTTCTTTTCCAAGAGTGAGCTAAATGATATGCCATTCATTTCTTGCCACATTGTATGAAGAAAGGTCATGTGCTTAAGAATTTCTATGCTATAAAATATGATGTTCCAAGAGGTTTTATGAAATGGATCCCAAAAGGATCTAGAAAGGTATAACCATGTTGGACCCAAACTATCAAAGGGTATCATGTAATGCTATTTTGTTTTGTAGGTCATAAAACATGCAAAGAAAGACCTATGGTACCTAGATAGTGGTTGCTCGAGGCATATGATAGGTGACAAGTCCAAGTTTGCAAAGTTGGAGCTAAAGGATGAAGGCTTTGTGACTTATTGTGACAACAACAAAGGAAGGATACTTGGAAGTGGAGTCATAAGCAATGGAGCCTCATTTAACATTCATAATGTGCTTCTAGTTGAAGGGTTAAAGCACAATTTGATAAGTAAAAGCCAACTTTGTGACAAGAGTTATAAAGTAGTGTTTGAACCTAATCATTGCCTTATCTATGACGCAATCGCATTGTGTTGTTAGGAAAAAAAGTCAACAATATATACTTGCTTAATCTGCATCATGCATCATTTAGCATTCACTATTTGCTTACAAAAGAGGATGATACTTGGTTATGGCATAGGAGACTTTGTCACATACATATGCATCATTTGAATCGACTAAATAGAAAACAGTTGGTTGAAGGTTTACCAAAACTTAAGTTTGAGAAGGATAGAATATGTAAAGCATGCCAAAAGGGAATACACACCGAGGTTTCTTTTAAACCCAAAAACTTTATTTCAACTGAAAGGCCCTTGGAATTGCTTCACATGGATCTATTGGGTCCTTCTAAAACCATGAGTCTTGGTGAAAACTTCTATGCATTGGTTATTGTTGATGATTTCTCTACATTTACAAGGAAACTATTTCTAGTTGCTAAGAATGACACCTTTCATGCTTTTAAGAAACTTGCCAAGGTTTTACAAATTGAAAAAGGTTCTAAAATAGTCTCTCTAAGGAGTGATCATGGTGGAGAGTTTCAAAATGAAATTTTGAACACTTTTGTGAAAAATATGGTATTAAGAATGTAGTGGTTGAGAGAAAGAACAAATCACTTGAGAAACTAGCCAGAACTATGTTAAATGAAACCTCATTGCCTAAGTATATTTGGGTTGATGTAGTCAATACAACTTCTTATGTTTTAAATCGTGTGTTGATAAGGCCAATTTTAAAGAAAACACCTTATGAGTTTTTCAAAGGTAGAAGGCCTGTTCTAAATCACCTAAAAGTATTTGGTTACAAATGTTTTATCTTAAATAATGGCAAATAGCAACATGGAAAATTTGATTCAAAAGCGAATGAAGGCATCTTTCTTGGTTATGCTATTAATAGCCATGCATATAGGGTTTATAAAAAAAGGCTAATGATTGTTGAAGAGTCTGTGCATGTTGTATTTGATGAAACTAACCCAGTGCTGCAAGATCAAAGGCATAAGATTACAGATAAAGAAGATATGCTGCAAGAAAAGCAATCTGCTGTAGAAAAAAATCTGTTGTAGATAAACAATCTGTTGTTGGAAATCAGTCAGTTGAAAAGGAAATTCAGTCAACTAAAAAAGCTGCAGACAACAATTTACCTAAGGAGTGGATTGAACCCAAGGGATTATCAAAGGACAACATGACCAGACAAAGAGTATCCACTAGACGCAAGCTTGTATTCTTTGAACATGTTGCATTTGTGTGTCAAATTGAACCTAAGAATGTGAATGATGCATTAGGTGATAGTAATTGGGTTGTTGTTATGTAAGATGAGCTTAATCAATTCACAAAAAATGATGTGTGGTCTCTAGTTCCTAGAACAAATGAAATGAATGTGATTGGTACTAAATGGGTGTTTAGGAATAAAATGGATGAAAATGGTAACATAGTTAGGAATAAAGCTAGGCTAGTTGTTAAAGGTTATAATCAAGAGGAAGACATTGATTTTGATGAAATATATGCACCTATAGCTAGGCTAGAAGCCGTGAGATTATTATTGGCATATGCTTGCTGTAACATCCCCAAGGAATATTACTTTGAAAATATCACAAACAATTAAATAAATGAGATTAAATACGATAATATAAAAATTTTCCTCATTTATTTATGCAGATTTCCAAAACGCGGGAAATTTAAAGTCGTAGTATCAAAACATTGCAACTGTTCTCAATTAAAAACATTACAACTCATAAACGCCACAACGGCTAATGTTCCAAAATATAAATACATCAAAAACTTTAAATCTTCAAAAAGCCCATATCATCCCGCTCTCTGGTCTCAAGCGTCTCCTGGCTCACCTGTCAAATCATCTGCTCCCGGATAACGAATCATCCGATCATCGCCATGCACACACAGATAGGGTGAGCTATGCATATTAAACAAATTAAATATGATACTCGTCCCAATAAAAATTTACAGATACATGTTAATTACAAGTTATCCACCCTAATCTCAGACTACTTCCTGAGTCACATGCATGAAACTAGGTCCTGGGACTTTCACTGTGCTCCCACGAAACTATCCCTTTCGTGGTCCAACCCTACGAGCCAATCCTGCTCATAGTCCAACCCTACAGACTCCTCGCCTGTAGTAACACATCCAAGCTTACACAACTTGGACCCTGGCACGCACGCAATCACCATACTATGGACTCCTCGCCCAATAGTAGCCGACGGGAACATCACAGTTCCTTGCCCATCGTGCACCCAACGCATGCAATCACCATACTAAGGACTCCTCGCCCAATAGTAGCCGACGGGAACTCACTAGTTCCTTGCCCATCATGCGTTCAATCGTTCAAGCACGTCCCAGACCCCTATTGGACTTAACCATCAAGCCCAAGTACAAAGAAGCGAACTTAGTAGAGCGAATTGTGATATAGAGAGTGTGAGAGGAATCGTGAGGGGGCTGAATTGATATAAGCCAAGGGAGGCCATTTTGAGTCAAAGGAAAGAATCGCGAGATTACTTGGGAAAGCTTTAATCCAGGTTAGGGGAGTTTTTACTGGTGTTTTGACAATAATCGTATGTTTTCATGCTTTATTGGATGGTTGCAATGTGTATTCTGATTTGTGTCGAATTCTGTTGAATTTCTGGAAATTTCCAGAAACCGCCTGGCGGGGTTGAAGGACCGCCAGGCTGCTCATGCCACGAGCGCTTGTTTTTCTGAGTTTTGATATGCATCGCCTGGCGGCTAAGGGTAGCCCGCCAGGCGGCACGAACTGGGTTGCCCAGTTTCCTCTGATTTTGGGTATTTTCGTGGTGTGAGAGGCTTGGGAGAGGTCCTTGTAATACGAGTGTCAGTGGTATGGTAGATTGTTATCAGAAAATTAGTAATTGGTGGATTACGCATGAATTTTAAGTGAAGTGGGGATTTAGGGTTCATGAATGATGAGAATGGAAAATGGGGGTGATCGCTGTGATTAGTCACATTGATGGAAAATGGGAGTGAAAAGGAGTTAGGGTATGATATCTGAGTATTGGGTGATGTGTAATCATGGTATACTTAATGCAAACTGAATTGGGGGTGATTGCGAATATTGTGAGTGCTGGAAAATGGGACAGATCACAAAACCTGGTATGAACCGCCTGGCGGCTCTTGGGTGCCGCCAGGCGACACATCAGAGGCGAGGGTGCTCTGGTGGCGTGCTAAGAAAAAATGCGTTATGGAAGGTTTCGGGGGAAAATTTCTGGAAGATTCGAGTTAATAGTCAGTAACTTTCTTTCTTTGGAATTGAGTGAATATACCAACATGGGGGGGGGACTAAGATTAAGTTGCGGAATGACTCAAGGGTAAATGAAATATGAAAAGGTCAATATACGGTGTACCTTGTATTGGAATAAGTAATGAGCATACTAATTGTACTAGAGGGCTTGTTCTTATATTGATTTATGCAATATATTGAAATGTGATGATTAAGACTTGGGTTTAGATAATTGTACCTATTTTGGTTGATACATGTACTGTAATGCTATGAATGTATGTGTGCTGAAACCTTGTGTAAATGGGAGTATATTGAGGCCTGTAAAAAGGATCAAAAAACCAGTAACACTGCGCTACTGGTATAGCGCCTGGCGGTGCGGGGGTATCGCCTGGCGGTAGAGTGGGAACCAGTGGCAGTGGCGACTGTTAGCGCTAGGCGCCTGGCGGCAGGGTAGTCTCCGCCAGGCGGTGACGGAAAATTACAGGTCCTGTCTGGGCCGTATCGCCTGGCGGTGGGGGTGTGTCCGCCGGGCGGTTTTTAGTCAGTATCCGCCTAGCGGTGTTTAGGCGATACCAGTCGATTTGCATGGCTGTATAATTGTTTTCTTTTGCTTGATTAGTGGACTTGAAGGACTAAGTTCGCTTCTTTGTGCTTGGGCTTGATGGTTAAGTCCAATAGGGGTCTGGGACGTGCTTGAACGATTGAACGCATGATGGGCAAGGAACTAGTGAGTTCCCGTCGGCTACTATTGGGCGAGGAGTCCTTAGTATGGTGATTGCATGCGTTGGGCGCACGATGGGCAAGGAACTGTGATGTTCCCGTCGGCTACTATTGGGCGAGGAGTCCATAGTATGGTGATTGCGTGCGTGCCAGGGTCCAAGTTGTGTAAGCTTGGATGTGTTACTACAGGCGAGGAGTCTGTAGGGTTGGACTATGAGCAGGATTGGCTCGTAGGGTTGGACCACGAAAGGGATAGTTTCGTGGCAGCACAGTGAAAGTCCTAGGACCTAGTTTCATGCATGTGACTCAGGAAGTAGTCTGAGATCAGGGTGGATAACTTGTAATTAACATGTATCTGTAAATTTTTATTGGGACGGGTATCATATTTAATTTGTTTAATATGCATAGCTCACCCTATCTGTGTGTGCATGGCGATGATCGGATGATTCGTTATCCGGGAGCAGATGATTTGACAGGTGAGCCAGGAGACGCTTGAGACCAGAGAGCGGGATGATATGGGATTTTTGAAGATTTAAAGTTTTTGATGTATTTATATTTTGGAACATTAGCCGTTATGGCGTTTATGAGTTGTAATGTTTTTAATTGAGAACAGTTGCAATGTTTTGATACTACGACTTTAAATTTCCCGCGTTTTGGAAATCTGCATAAATAAATGAGGAAAATTTTTATATTATCGTATTTAATCTTATTTATTTAATTGTTTGTGATATTTTCAAAGTAATATTCCTTGGGGATGTTACAGTTGGTATTAGAGCAAAAGTTTCGAAAATGTTTTGAAAAACATGTTTTGGGGCTTTTGGGGAGTGAGCTTGCTAGGTGTGTGCATGATATTATGTGTGTTTAAATTTAAGGAGGTAAGATTATGTTAAACTAATGGAATGATGTTTAACAGTTGAATATGTGGCGTATCCAGGCAATGGCAGCTAACAGAAGAAGAAGGAATGTTGGCGGTGCTGATGACATTGCAGAAGCCATTCATCGCATGGTGGATGCAATGCAACAACCTATTCCAGCACAGCCGAGAGTGACAATAGCACCAGCCAGAGTGCCAACCGTAGAGGATTTTTTGCGCCATAAGCCCGCAGAATTCACGGGTGGGGCCACCCCAGACGAAGCTGATGCCTGGCTTCGCAAGTGCGAAAAGATCTTTGGAGTGATGTATTGTGCTGATGAGCAGAAGCTGGCCTTTGCCGTGTACCTGTTGAATAATGACACCGAGTACTGGTGGGCAGGCATGAAACAACAGATGCTGGTGAGGGAGGAGCCAGTAACCTGGGAGAATTTCCGAACTCGCTTTTTGGAAAAATATTTCCCAGATACTGTTAAGCAGGACAGGGAAGCAGAATTCTTGGCTCTACAACAGGGAAACATGTCGGTGCAAGAGTATGTTAACAGATTCGAGCAATTGGCAAGGTATTATTCCCAGGCAATTACTGAAGAGTGGAAATGTCTTAAATTTGAGCGGGGGCTCAAACATGAGTTAAAGAAGGTGGTCACGCCTCTGAGAGAAAGAAGGTTTCCAATCTTGGTAGAACAAGCCAAGAGTGCAGAGTACCTAGAAAGAGGGCCGAACCCAGCAAGTCGACATTAGAAGAATATTACAGAGGCAAGACAGATGAAGAAACCGTATAGTCGACCCCAGATTTCTCAGGGCCCTACGTGTTACCAGTGTGGGGGGTCCCATTTAAAGAGGAATTGCCCTCAGTTAACCGGTGGGGTAGGAGGATCAGGAGATCGTCGCAAATGCTTCATATGCGACAAGCCGGGCCACTTTGCCAATAACTGCCCGGAGAAGAAGAATATCGGGGTGAAAAAGCCAACAACGTCCCCAGCTGAGAGAGCTAGAGCAGCAGGAAGGGTGTTCGTTATGACCTCCACGGAGGCTACCCAGTCAGGTAACCTTATTCTTGAGCCCTGTGTGTTAACTGGCCAGTCAGTTTTGGTGTTGTTCGACTCTAGAGCAACACATTCCTTCATTTCTAATGCTTGTGTGGGGAGACTGAATTTGGAGAAACGTGATTTGGGATGTGACTTGCTGGTGTCAACTCCTTCCTCAGGTCAGGTAGCAACCAGTTCAGTCTGCGTGGGGTGTGTGATGGAAGTGGCAGGTCGCAGATTCAAGGTGAACTTGGTGTGCTTGCCTCTGGAGGGACTGGACGTAATATTGGGAATGGACTGGTTGTCCAATAATCACGTCATAATTGATTGTGGACGACGCAGTTTGGTATTCCCAGAGCAGGAAGGGTTAGAGTTGATCTCAACTCAAGAAGCCGTGAGAGCGCTGCAAGAAGGGGCCACATGTTTTATGGTGATGGCTAAACCAGAAAAGAAAAGCGCATTGGAGATGATCCAGAATATTCCTATTGTCAATGAGTACGCAGATGTATTTCTGGATGAAGTACCGGGACTGCCTCCAAGTCGAGACATAGATTTCTCTATCGATTTAGTTCCTGGTGCAGGACCGGTATCCATGATGCCGTACAGAATGGCACCTGCAGAATTGACAGAACTCAAGAAGCAAATAGAGGATCTACTTGAGAAGAAATTTATTCGGCCCAGTGTGTCACCGTGGGGAGCTCCGGTATTACTAGTGAAGAAGAAAGATGGGAGCTCAAGACTCTGTGTTGATTACAGGCAGCTAAACAAATTAACAATTAAAAATCGGTATCCGTTACCGAGGATTGACGATCTACTAGATCAGTTGAAAGGGGCAGGAATATTCTCTAAGATAGACCTGCGATCTGGATATCATCAGATCTTGGTGAAGCCGGAGGATGTACAAAAGACGGCGTTCAGGTCGAGGTATGGCCACTACGAATATGTAGTGATGCCATTCGGAGTCACGAATGCACCAGCCATATTCATGGATTACATGAATAGAATCTTTCGACCGTGGTTAGATAAGTTTGTTGTCGTTTTCATAGATGACATACTTATTTACTCGAAGACTAGGGAAGAGCATGTTGACCACTTGAGGGTAGTATTGAAGATACTCAGGGATCATCAGTTGTATGGGAAATTGTCCAAGTGCGAGTTTTGGCTGGACGAGGTACAATTCCTTGGGCATGTCATATCAGCCAAAGGCATTGCGGTGGATCCAGCTAAGGTCGAGACGGTCCTTAAGTGGGAGAGGCCTAAGACGGTGACTGAGGTGAGGAGTTTCCTAGGTCTGGCAGGATATTACAGGAGGTTTGTGGAGGGGTTCTCAAAGAAAGTGAATCCATTGACACAGCTCACAAGAAAAGATCAGCCCTTCTCTTGGACTGAAAAGTGTGAGGAGTGTTTTGAGAACATGAAGAGGTGTCTGACTACCGCCCCGGTGTTAGTGATTCCTGATCCGGAGAAAATGTTTGAGGTGTATTGTGATGCGTCTTACCAGGGACTGGGGTGTGTGTTGATGCAGGGCAAGAGACCAGTCGCATATGCTTCTCGTCAGTTGAAAGTACACGAGAAAAATTACCCAACTCATGACTTGGAGCTAGCCGCTATTGTATTTGCTCTTAAGTCTTGGAGACACTACCTATACGGGTCGCAGTTCCAAGTTTTCAGCGATCACAAAAGCCTGAAATACTTGTTCGATCAGAAAGAGTTAAATATGAGACAGCGCAGGTGGATGGAGTACCTGAAAGACTACGATTTTGAATTGCTTTATCATCTGGGCAAGGCAAATGTCGTAGCTGATGCATTGAGTCGTAAGAAGATGCATGTCTCTTGCATGATGGTAAAGGAGTTGGAGCTAATTGAAAAACTCAGAGACATGAACTTGGGAATGCAATTTGGTCAAGGGGTCATACGGTGCAGTATGTTGAAGGTTACTAATGACTTCTTGAATGAGATACGTGTGGCTCAGGGGCATGATATGGAGTTACAACAATTTAAAGGATGGTTGGGTACTGATAAAGGAAAGGATTACCAGATGGGGGAAGACGGTATTCTACGTTTTAGAGGTAGGGTGTGTGTGCCTGGAGGACCCACGTTCAGGAGGGAAATTCTAAAGGAAGGTCATCAAAGTCGTCTTAGCATACATCCTGGTATGACTAAGATGTACAAGGATTTGAAAGAGTCCTTCTGGTGGAACGAAATGAAATCTGACGTGGCCGACTTTGTTGCTCAATGTTTGGTATGTCAAAATGCCAAAATTGAACATCAAAGGCCGGGAGGTACCCTACAACCATTGGAAATACCTCAGTGGAAGTGGGACAGTATCTCCATGGATTTTGTGACACACTTGCCGAAATTGATCAGAGGTCATGACTCGGTCTGGGTAATTGTGGACAAATTGACTAAGTGTTCGCACTTCTTACCTATAAATCAGAAATGGTCGATGGATAAACTAACAGAAACTTATATACGAGAAGTAGTGAGGTTACATGGGGTGCCAGAAAGCATAGTGTCGGATCGGGATCCGAGGTTCATCTCACGGTTTTGGCAATCCTTGCAAGCAGCCTTAGGAACCCAATTGAGGATGAGTTCAGCGTATCATCCCCAGACGGATGGTCAGTCTGAGCGTACTATACAATCATTGGAAGATTTGCTGCGGTCGTGTGTGTTAGACCATCTGGGAAACTGGAACGATGTGTTACCTTTGGTGGAATTCACATATAATAATAGTTATCATGCTAGTATTGGAATGGCACCGTACGAAGCATTATATGGTCGTAGGTGTAGAACACCGCTGTGTTGGTATCAGGATGGGGAAGCCCTTGTGCTTGGTCCCGAGTTTCTGCAGCAGACAACTGGAAAAGTTAAATTAATCCAGGATCGAATGAGAGCCACACAGAGTCGGCAAAAGTCCTATGCTGATAAAAGGAGGCGGCCATTGGAGTTTGATGAAGGTGATCATGTGTTCTTACGGGTTACCCCAACCACGGGAGTTGGGAGGGTTCTAAAATCAAGGAAGTTGACACCGCGGTTTATAGGACCCTATCAGATTACGCGGAGAATTGGGCCGGCAGCCTACGAAATTGCCTTGCCACCTCATCTAGCGAACTTGCACAACGTATTCCATGTTTCTCAATTGAGGAAATACGTTGCAAGTCCAGACCATGTGTTAGCGGCTGATGATGTACAAGTGCGGGAAGATTTGACCATACCAGCTGGACCGGTTCGCATCCTGGACTCTCAAGTCAAACACCTGAGAGGTAAAAAGATAAATACGGTGAAGGTGCTTTGGAATGAGGCGACTCAGGAAATGACCTGGGAGATGGAGGATCGCATGAAGTTATCCTATCCACATCTGTTTCCTGGTAAGTCTTGTTTTCGAGGACGAAAACTTTTGAAGGAGGGGGAAATGTAAGACCCGGGAAAAATTAAATAATTAATTAAGTAATTAAGTGGATAAATGTGGGTAAGGGGAACCTTTAAAGTAATAAATGCGGAGTGTATGACGTGGAAAAGTACTAGCTCATATGGTTGAAAGTACTTCTCTTGTGTGAAAGGACTTGGGTTCGAGTCTTATGTATGTTATTTTTTTTTGTGTTATTAAATTTGTATTATTTTGTGTATAGTAAAACGTGTTGTGGATTTTATAATTATTGAATTGTATTGGTTAGTATGAAATATGAATTGGTTGCATTGGTTAGGCATTAAGTTGGCATGTGCATGGGTGTGGGTTCAAACCTTGGAAGACCCAAATGAAACTCTATTTTTGTCATTTTTGATTTTGATTTGAAGTTGAAAGGTTAAGGAAAACCCTAGCAGAAAAATCAGTCAAGGGTAGCTGGAAAAACAAGCCAATTAAGGGAGTTTGAATGATCATTATCTCACACCTTAATGCCATTTTCGTTTAAAGTATTAGGCCACCATTAAAAACACCACTAAGTAGGTAATTGTAAGGGAGGGGAAAGGTTTCTGCACGGCGAATTGTGAGGTAGATAAAGGAGTGTGAATTTCAGTGAGATATAGAGAGTGTGAGAGGAATCGTGAGGGGGCTGAATTGATATAAGCCAAGGAAGGCCATTTTGAGTCAAAGGAAAGAATCGCGAGACTACTTGGGAAAGCTTTAATCCAGGTTAGGGGAGCTTTTACTGGTGTTTTGACAATAATCGTATGTTTTCATGCTTTATTGGATGGTTGCAATATGTATTCTGATTTGTGTCGAATTCTGTTGAATTTCTGGAAATTTCCAGAAACCGCCTGGCGGGGTTGAAGGACCGCCAGGCTGCTCATGCCACGAGCGCTTGTTTTTCTGAGTTTTGATATGCACCGCCTGGCGGCTAAGGGTAGCCCGCCAGGCGGCACGAACTGGGTTGCCTAGTTTCCTCTGATTTTGGGTATTTTCGTGGTGTGAGAGGCTTGGGAGAGGTCCTTGTAATACGAGTGTTAGTGGTATGGTAGATTGTTATCAGAAAATTAGTAATTGGTGGATTACGCATGAATTTTAAGTGAAGTGGGGATTTAGGGTTCATGAATGATGAGAATGGAAAATGGGGGTGATCGCTGTGATTAGTCACATTGATGGAAAATGGGAGTGAAAAGGAGTTAGGGTATGATATCTGAGTATTGGGTGATGTGTAATCATGGTATACTTAATGCAAACTGAATTGGGGGTGATTGCGAATACTGTGAGTGCTGGAAAATGGGACAGATCACAAAACCTGGTATGAACCGCCTGGCGGCTCTTGGGTGCCGCCAGGCGACACATCAGAGGCGAGGGTGCTCTGGTGGCGTGCTAAGAAAAAATGCGTTGTGGAAGGTTTCGGGGGAAAATTTCTGGAAGATTCGAGTTAATAGTCAGTAACTTTCTTTCTTTGGAATTGAGTGAATATACCAACATGGGGGGGGACTAAGATTAAGTTGCGGAATGACTCAAGGGTAAATGAAATATGTAAAGGTCAATATATGGTGTACCTTGTATTGGAATAAGTGATGAGCATACTAATTGTACTAGAGGGCTTGTTCTTATATTGATTTATGCAATATATTGAAATGTGATGATTAAGACTTGGGTTTAGATAATTGTACCTATTTTGGTTGATACATGTACTGTAATGCTATGAATGTATGTGTGCTGAAACCTTGTGTAAATGGGAGTCTATTGAGGCCTGTAAAAAGGATCAAAAACCAGTAACACTGCGCTACTGGTATAGCGCCTGGCGGTGCGAGGGTATCGCCTGGCGGTAGAGTGGGAACCAGTGGCAGTGGCCACTGTTAGCGCTAGGCGCCTGGCGGCAGGGTAGTCTCCGCTAAGCCACTGCCACTGGTTCCCACTCTACCGCCAGGCGATACCCCTGCACCGCCAGGCGCTATACCAGTAGCGCAGTGTTACTAGTTTTTGATCCTTTTTACAGGCCTCAATAGACTCCCATTTACACAAGGTTTTAGCACACATACATTCATAGCATTACAGTACATGTATCAACCAAAATAGGTACAATTATCTAAACCCAAGTCTTAATCATCACATTTCAATATATTGCATAAATCAATATAAGAACAAGCCCTCTAGTACAATTAGTATGCTCATCACTTATTCCAATACAAGGTACACCGTATATTGACCTTTTCATATTTCATTTACCCTTGAGTCATTCCGCAACTTAATCTTAGTCCTCCCCCATGTTGGTATATTCACTCAATTCCAAAGAAAGAAAGTTACTGACTATTAACTCGAATCTTCCAGAAATTTTCCCCCGAAACCTTCCACAACGCATTTTTTCTTAGCACGCCACCAGAGCACCCTCGCCTCTGATGTGTCGCCTGGCGGCACCCAAGAGCCGCCAGGCGGTTCATACCAGGTTTTGTGATCTGTCCCATTTTCCAGCACTCACAGTATTCGCAATCACCCCCAATTCAGTTTGCATTAAGTATACCATGATTACACATCACCCAATACTCAGATATCATACCCTAACTCCTTTTCACTCCCATTTTCCATCAATGTGACTAATCACAGCGATCACCCCCATTTTCCATTCTCATCATTCATGAACCCTAAATCCCCACTTCACTTAAAATTCATGCGTAATCCACCAATTACTAATTTTCTAATAACAATCTACCATACCACTGACACTCGTATTACAAGGACCTCTCCCAAGCCTCTCACACCACGAAAATACCCAAAATCAGAGGAAACTGGGCAACCCAGTTCGTGCCGCCTGGCGGGCTACCCTTAGCCGCCAGGCGGTGCATATCAAAACTCAGAAAAACAAGCGCTCGTGGCATGAACAGCCTGGCGGTCCTTCAACCCCGCCAGGCGGTTTCTGGAAATTTCCAGAAATTCAACAGAATTCGACACAAAATCAGAATACACATTGCAACCATCCATTAAAGCATGAAAACATACGATTATTGTCAAAACACAAGTAAAAACTCCCCTAACCTGGATTAAAGCTTTCCCAAGTAATCTCGCGATTCTTTCCTTTGACTCAAAATGGCCTCCCTTGGCTTATATCAATTCAGCCCCCTCACGATTCCTCTCACACTCTCAATATCTCACCGAAATTCGCACTCCTCTATCTGCCTCACAATTCGTTTTGCAGAAACCTTTCCCTTCCCTTACAATTACCTACTTAGTGGTGTTTTAATGGTGGCCTAATACTGTAAACGAAAATGGCATTAAGATGTGAAGTAATGATCATTCAAACTCCCTTAATTGGCTTGTTTTTCCAGCTACCCTTGACTGATATTTCTGCTGGGGTTTTCCTTAACCCTTCAACTTCAAATCAAAATCAAAAATGACAAAAATAGAGTTTCCTTTGGATCTTCCAAGGTTTGAACCCACACCCATGCACATGCCAACTTAATGCCTAACCAATGCAACCAATTCATATTTCATACTAACCAATACAATTCAATAATTATAAAATCCACCACACGTTTTAATATACACAAAATAATACAATTTAATAACACACAAAAAAAATAACATACATAGGACTCGAACCCAAGTCCTTTCACACAATAGAAGTACTTTCAACCATATGAGCTAGTACTTTTCCACGTCATACACTCTGCATTTATTACTTTAAAGGTTCCCCTTACCCACATTTATCCACTTAATTACTTAATTAATTATTTAATTTTTCCCGGGTCTTACACTTGCATGTGTAATTTTAAACTTTCTCAAATGGATGTGAAAAGTGCATTCTTGAATGATTTCTTAAATAGGTCATGCATTACATGTTATTGTTGCATTTGTGTATTTGTTTGTTTGTTCCAGTAGTTTAATTGGTTGTTTTTCAATTTCAATCGATTGATCATATCTATCTCAACTTCATATTGTATGTTTCTTCTCTATTTACTTTCTGCAGTGTTTGTATTCAATATTTGTTGCCCTGATAGTCTCCTATTTTACTGCTTTAATGAAACTTTTACTGTTTTAAAAGTTATATGTGCATTATCTTTAATTTGACGAATCCAAATGGGGAGAAAAATGAGTAAAGTTGAGTTAAAAATGAGTAAATAGGGTAAAAATAGAAAACCTGGGATTAAACTTGCTGATACTGCAAACTGGATCTGAAATATGGATTTAAATCACATTACTAGTGATAAAGGGAGCATATGCATATGTTATATGTATGCATGGTTGTGTTTTTTTGCTTGGATGTGTATTTATGTATTGGTATCTTGTATGTAAAAGCTTTTTCAAGTTTCTCAATGGATCTTAGATCATCAATTCAACTCGAGGATGTTGGCTTCATCAAATTAGGGGGAGATTGTAGGCACAAGTAAACTTGAAGTAAAGATTTGATAAAGCCAAGTGCATGAAGATTATATGTGGTTGATGAATATCTGCATGAAGATTATGTTTCAATTGAATTAAATTTGGAAATAATGTGTTAAATGTAATGATTACATGTTATATCATGTTGGTAGGCTATATGACATAGGTTAAATGTCTTATTAGTCTTATTGTGTCCTTTTTAATCTATTAAAATGGGTTTTAACAGGTTAACAATCTTGCTATATATAGTTTTTGGTACAAATGTATTCAATCAGTTGAATTGTTTTTCAATCAACTGATTTCTCTTAAGTCAAGTGAAATCAACTGATTATACGGAAAATTCAACCGATTGATTTCACTTAAACCAAATTATATAAGTTGTGTTTTTGAAAGCAGAGGTACGATTCAGAGTTTTTGAGCATGAAAAGCTGTTATTCATCACTCGAAAGCTCTCTCCCACTGCATTACACAACTGCAAGGTGAAGATTGAAGATCCTGGTTGATCTTTCAGGAATTTTGGCTTGGGATTAGCTTGAAGAACTCTTGTATGGTCGACTAGGGAGAGCCACCATAAGGTTTTGTAGTTCTTGTGCCTCTGGTTGTTTACCTGGTGTGATTCCAAGTCTGTGAGTATGATTCTTACAGGGTGTTAGGCTAGATTCTTATGAGTAAAAAATCTTGTGTGTTTCTTTATTGAAAACTGTAATCTTGGTGTGTGATTTGTAAAACTTTTGAATATAGTGGAAATCAAGCTGAGGTTGTCCTGGTAAACTTGATGTAGCTCTATGGTTGAGTGAACCAGTATAAAAATAATTGTGTTTTTCTCTTCCCTTCATCTCACTCACTTTAATTCACTTTAAAAACTCCAGAAAACCAAGTAAATAATTCTTTATTGAGTTTTAATACATTTATGTGTAATCTGATGTTGCATACATGTTAGGAATGTTGATTGGAACAAGTCTTGTGTGTAAAAGTTTGTTGTTTGAGTTAAATTTGTGAATTCTGCATTCTTCATAATTTCCCAAGATTGTAGCTGACTAATTTGAAACTTTAATCAACTGATTCATAGGCTCAATAACAAATTAGTTTGTTGTTTTATTTTTTGACCGATTGAAAGTGTATTGTTTTGTAGCTTTTGCATTTGAATTATGTGGTATATTTGATTCAATCAAAAGGGGTTTTAACCTTTCGAAAAAGTTTTAAATAGCCAATTCAACCCCCCCTCTTCATTCTTGGCTTAAATCACCATTTCAAACTAACACCTTGTACCCTACCTGCTGCATAAATATTTGCCCCGTATCTATACCCATATTCGTGCGATTACCCGCATATTTTTTTAATATCCATTTATATCCACGTGTACCCGTGGGTATTTACAAAAGAAAATTTTAATATTTATCAATATATTTTAACAATAAATTTAAATAAAAATACAATGCATAACATTTATAAATTTCAAACAAAGTGTAAATAACCCATTTAAATAGTGTTGAATGACACTTTGCAAAGAAATGAAGATTATTTAAAACTAATTGATAAAAAATAACTCATTCAAGATCAATGTGTTAATGTTTTAGTCATGTTTTTTTAATTTTTTTATTTAAATTAGAGTATAGCAGGTACGGGTATCCACTATACTCTAATTAGAGTAAAACATTGGTACAGATAATATGATACATGTACCCCCATTAACACGCGGGTAGAAAAAAAAATACTCGTATCCGTTACTTGCGGGTATCCATTTACAATATCGATTTTCTACCCATTGCGAGTTTTCCACAGATACTCACATGTACGAATTTTTTTGACATCTCTAGTTTCGAGTGGGAACCAATTCCAATTTTGCTTAGTAATTGAGGAACCAAAAACATATTTAATCCAAAAAGTTAAAGTAAAAACCAAAAAAACTACGAATTGACACATTGCATGTCTTTAACGTTGTTGCATATCATCAACACTTAAGTAATCATATCAGCATTTAACTGCTATAATATAGTTGCTTGGTTTCACATGTTTCAAAATTCTTGCACCATCATCAAGACTTAATGTTTGAGTGCTATTATAGAGAAGCGAGAGAGTTATCACAATTTGTCTTTTGTTTAAGCAACAAGCTATCACCTAAGCTACAAGCTAGCACCTATGCTTACAACTTATTATTTGAACATCCATGTTGTCGCTTAAGCAATAATGAGTGAAACTTGTAATTATCATACACTACTTAGACATTGCTTGAGTGGTATGCTATTGTTTAACGATATTAGTCTAAAGAACAAAATTCATCAATAATAGAGCATACAATTATGAATTTAACATTAATTCCATGATGAGTCTCATTCCAAGATATCATTATATGGGTAACAATCTCCATATTAACCATTAATACTTTATACACTTTAAGATAATTGGGTTAAAAGGACTAAATCCATTTATTTTTAAAGTTTGAGAATTAAAATGTATCAAAGTTTCGAACAGAGACAAAACCCAAGTTTGCATCAAAATTCAGGGATTAAAACATACTTAACCCTATAAAGATAAACATGTTACTTATCAAATCACAATTTTGATCCACAAGGTTTGATTTTTAACCCATTTAATGAAATATTCTTACATCACAATAATATCCTACAAAATTTTATAACTTGAAAATAATTGTGATTTAAAAAGATATAATTATAGTAAAATAAAGAATGAAAGTCTATAATGTAATTACATATTTTCAATTCTTTACCCATTAAAATTTATTTTTAAAAGTTAGAGTGCTATACTTTTGTATCATCAATGTAAAATATATTAAGAAACCATTTAGTATGCATAACATGGTGAAATACAAATAGTAAAAACATGTTATAATTACTGATTTGGTCCTCTAATTTTTTGGTTTAGTTAATTTGGTACCCATATTTTTGGTTGGTTCAATTTAGTACCCCAATTATATAAAAGGATTCAATTTGGTCATCTCCATTAAGTTGGAGTTAACACCATGTCCGTACAGGACACGTGTCAAACCGTGAAATTGAAAAGGACAAAATTTGATCATTTTAAAAAATAGAGGTACTAAATTGAACCAAAAATTTAAAATAGATGACTAAATTGAAAACAAGTTTTACCATTGCCATGTATCATGAATGTAAACTGTCACGTGACACGATAGTAACATGACATGTGGCAGATTATAAATTTTTAGAAAAAAAATTAAAAATTTAAAAAAATTAAAAATTTTACGACTTGACACGTGTCATGTACAAACACGGTATTAACTCTAATTTAACGAAGATTACCAAATTGAATCCTTTTAAATAATTTGGGTACTAAATTGAACCAACAAAAAATATGGGGACCAAATTGAACAATTAAAGTACTAAATGAGTAATTATACCTAAAAACAACATAGATATAAAAAAAAGTTATTGGTATTTTACTTTTATCATCAACACAATTAATTATTATAAAAAAATTAAATATACATGAATATTTACAAAAATATGTAGTTTAAGAATTATATAAAATGTTAACCTTGTATGTTTGATCTATCTCTACATCTACTAACTATTAATTTAATCACTATATCCGGAGAAATAGTGATTAGTATATTAATTATTTAAGTCTTGGGAACATTCCAACACGAACACGAGTCTTCAATCAAACATTAGAAAATTAAGGAAACGGTTAGTTAGCCCAAGCTCTCACAAACCTATACATAATAGTATTTGACATGATTCTACATTAAGAGGGCGGTTACATCCTATTAGACATTTGACTTCATATTTAATTGTATAACAATTTAATACATATAATAATCCACCCATACTTATTAGTAAAGAAACCTTTTACAATTTTATTTCCTTCTAGCTTAATTCTAAATTTTATAAAGGTTAAAATACCTTTTTGGTCCCAATTTTCGTCAAATTTTTTGAAACAAGTCCTAATTTTGGTTTTGTGTTCAAATAGGTCTCAATTTTCGTCAATTTTGGTCAATTGGGTCCTTTTTTGCTAACACCGTTTAAATCATTAACGGCCATGAATAGTGAATGCCACGTGTCACTTCGTGGTTTTTTTGAATTTTTTTTATTTTTATTTTTATTTTTTTTAATTTTTTTTTTTAATTTTTTTTTATTTTTTTAAATATACACGTGTCAACCCAGGAGTGTGCCACGTGTCACTTTGTGGTTTTTTTGAATTTTTTATTTTTTATTTTCTTTTATTTTTTTGAATTTTTTTGAATTATTTTTTAAATGTCCACGTGTCAATCTAGTAGTGTGCCACGTGTCAAAGTTAACATTCTATATTCAATTTGGTCCCTATATTTGTTATTTTTGTTCAATTAGGTCCTAATTTTTGTTAAGATTAACCAATTTGGTCCCTATAGAAGATGTGACCAAATTTAATTTTTATATCAAAGTTATAATGATGTGAATTTTAATATATTAAATAAAGATATTTAATAAAAAATATGAATTTTAATATAAAAATTAAATTTGGTTTTAATTTGGAGAGGGACCAAATTGGTTAATGTTAACAAAAATTTGGACCTAATTGAACAAAAATAACAAATATAGGGACCAAATTGAATTTAGAACTTTGACTTTGACACGTGGCACTCTACTGGGTTGACACGTGGACATTTAGAAAAAAATTTAAAAAAAAATTAAATTTTTTTTAAAAAAATTCAAAAAAATTCAAAAAAACCACAAAGTGACACGTGGCACACCCCTAGGTTGACACGTGTATATTTAAAAAAAATTAAAAAAAATTAAAAAAAATTCAAAAAAACCACGAAGTGACACGTGGCAGTCACTGTTCATGGCCGTTAATGATTTAAACGGTGTTAGCAAAAAAGGACCCAATTGAACAAAATTGACGAAAATTGGGACCTATTTGAACACAAAACCAAAATTAGGACTTGTTTCAAAAAACTTGACGAAAATTGGGACCAAAAAGGTATTTTAACCTTTTATAAATAATTTATATCTTTTATATATATATATATATATATATATATATATATATATATATATAATTTTAATTTCATTGTTAATCACACTCAATAATATCACATTCTTTAGAAGTCAAGATCTAAGGGGACTTAAATACATCTTTCTCCTTCTATCTATTGAGACACCTTTTAAGGATAAAATCATGACGGAGTCCACACTTCAAAGAGGACAACACCTTTTTAATAACAAGCGATTCAATAAATCTAAAATAAATTATTAAGAAAACTAATAATTAATTTATAAAATAATGAATTTAAACTTATTTATAAAATAAAAATATATTTTATTTTTATATTTTAATTTAAGGAATGTTGTAAAAATATTTATATACATGTTTTATGTTTTATAAATGAAAATAACATTCAATTCTTTTGAAAGAGAGTTTTAAGACATATAAGTATATTTATTTGCATAGTACATTTACAAAAGGTTAACACACATGAGTAAGGTAAGATACTAAAAACAAACTAACAAGATTTCCTTATTAACATCTCCCTAACTAAGATTCTACTTTAAAATTATCCACTGTGATCATCTAAGATAGTTTTTTTTATTTATTTGAAACTCTCTGCCGCTATTTGAAAGCTTAAGCAAGAAAACTCTCAACACTAGTGTGAAGATCTAAAAAATGGGTTCTTAAGTGTTAGAGGGTTTAGTAGAATGACACCTAATATTTTATCAATAAAAAGCTAAGTTATCAATACATTTTTCTAATGTTGAGTTAAATTTACAAAATCATAGTATCTCTCTAACAACCATTTTTCTTAATTTTCCTTTATCTTCTCTCTAAAAATCTAACCCATCTTTCATTTATTTTTCAATCAAAGACCACTCCACCTTTGAGCTCACAACAGAGAATACTATAACTCTATCCAATTAAAATCGCAAATAGAGTATGTTCGTTTTCTACTCCTTTCGAGAGTGAAATATGTCTTCCTCTATTGCATGTGAGTATAATGAGTTGCATGTGGCTCAATTATACTCAAATGGATTCTCTACATGTTTGTGATCCTAGTGATATGTTCACATCCTTAATCTGATCCTCTTTTGTTGTAGATACAATTGTCTATATGAGTGGGTTGTTAACTTTGAGAGTGCTAAGAGTCTGAATCAAGATAAGGGTAATTAGTATGAGTTAGGAATTTCATGCAAATTAGGTTGTTAGAGTTGGAATGAATGAATGATTGATTGAGATCTGTTTGAATTGATTGAGTATACTTGAGAATAAAGGATAGAACTTGATTATGGATTGATTGAACTAAGTTGATGAAAGTGATTATTGGATTTTTGTACTATGATACTAAAATTATTTTGTCTAATAATGTGATTTAAGCTATAAACTGGTAAATGAATGAAAGCTAGGATGAAGATTATCTAGACAATCCAATTGAGTAGCTTAGTATAAAAACATCTTGGGTATTCTAATACAATATCGGGTGCCATACTAGTACCATTGAGTATTGGGTTTAAAATCCAAAGTTAGAGAGCTCGAATGAAGGCAACATTGGGCACCATCCAATTTTGTCGGACATTGTCTTGATAGTGAGTTCTAGTGATCTTAGGCATTGGACGCCAAGTTAGGACCATTGGGCACTTGGGAGTTACTATCGAACACTACTTAAGATTTCAAACTCAATGGCTCTAGGTGTTGCTGGCTCTGGTGTTGGGAAGTAGTCGTTAGGCGTTGCACTATTTTTCTTGTGTATTTCTATTGTATGGCTTTTAATTGAACTTTAAATTGAATATGGATAAATTATAGATGAAAGGAGAGATGTATGAAACATGTGAATGGTGTATATACTTTGTTTTAATTAAAAGTTCTTCTTGGTTTAACATGTATGATTTGGGATGTGAATGAAGTAGTTCCTAAGGTGGAAATTCTACTTTTGATTGTTGTGTAAGGTGTATTGATGTAAGTGTTCAAAGTGAGACTATCTAGAATCTACTAACAATTGGACTCACATAGAGGAAAGAGGTCCTTATTGGAGATTTGGTATTTATGGACATATGAATGATTTACCCTACTATACTTTGTGGTATAGAAAGTTGCCATGGGATGACGAAGACTCTTGAAAGGTGAGAATGAATTAACAAGTGCATGGTCTTAGATTATAATCAATACATTGAGTCTTCTAGAGGTAGTGTCTAATGTATGATGAGTATGAAGGATTGTGAAAGAGCCATGAGAGCCTTTATGATTTTTTGAGCTATTACTAGTGTTATGAATCAGTGCGTGAATACAATACTATGAATAATATTTATTATGTCCAAAATGTATAATTATTAGTATAACTCTAGCTTAACCTTATGTGTTTGTTATGTGGTTTTACACTTATGCTATGATTGTGTAACTCATTAAGTAGAGGGGGATACATGAGCTTTAGGGAGCAACACTGATACTACCAAGGGACTTTGGATGACCAACATAATTATAAGCATACATACTAGAAAAATGTTTTCTACGAGTCTTAAAATTTCTTTGATATTTTGAAAAACAAATTTGTTTTGTATAAAGATTATACTTAATATATTTATAAGTCACGCAAAGGACCTTATTAATACTTTTAGTGTATGCAAATTGGGTTATTACAACTAGAATCTGAGATGAGAAATTTAGTCCAGATCATCCTTAATTCTCTAACTAAAAAATGTTATAAATAATAATGATAGTATCTATCACATAATCTTTTCCTCGAGATTTTCACTAGCTTTTGCGCACACATATTTAGTCATTGCCTCCCCTAAATGCCATTTAACCAGGTCGTGCAATTTCATTGCAGCTTTCGAGTGGTTTCGCATGACGTGCAAGTTTGATCCTTGGTCGCTTTGATCATTAGAGGTTTGTTACCTCCTCTACAAGCCAAGGGAAATGGTTCGCTTGGTAGCATGCAGAACAAGCCACCCAATCTCTAGAAATATACCTTTTGCTTCCTTCAAAAGATAACAAAAAAACTTGGGCTTTCAATCTCTCTCGCTTTTTGTCTTTATTTTTTTATCCTGAGTTTATTTATTCACTATTAAAGGTTCCTTGCTAGTTTTTAAGATCCTCGAAAAATTCCGAGAAGTTCCTATTCTATCCTAGGGGACTTACGCAACATACTGCAAATAAGTCCTTAAGGGCAGTGAATATACATGCGTAAGAAGTCCATCTGGTTCGTGTTTTCATCAATAATTTACAACAATCTTAAGGACTTACAAGCTAACGATATGGACACTAACACCAACTCTACACTAGATATGTCAAACAATGTTTCCGGAACACAAACAATTGTTGTGGAACCTTTCTTGGATATTTCAAAAGTCGAACATACCACTAAGGAATTTATCCCTACAAGGGCTAGGGCCTTATCTATTAAATATCCAAAAAGGTACGTGGAAAACCCTGGCCACAAGTGTAAAGTTAATCTTTAAAAAATTTTATCCCAATGCTTCTAACCCCATTTTTAAGGAAAATAGAGTTAGGAACAACAATCTTCCTTTGGCAAATGTAGTCGAAGGATAAGATATAATTATTGCAGTCATTTCCAAAATAAATCTCATGACCAATGTGAGTAAATTTGTGGTAGACACTAGTGTTACCAAGCACATATTTGCAAATAGAAACGTTTTTACCTCGTACACTAGTGTGGGGTATAGAGAAGAACATGTGTATCTTAGTGATTCCAAGACAACTCCTGTCCTA
The DNA here is from genome assembly GCF_037176805.1 of Vigna unguiculata. NCBI lineage: Eukaryota > Viridiplantae > Streptophyta > Magnoliopsida > Fabales > Fabaceae > Vigna > Vigna unguiculata. The sequence continues at coordinate 6,979,382 of NC_140793.1, read as the reverse complement.
GGAAAAAGGGAAAGTTCTTCTAAATATCAAATATAGGAAGGTTTTGGCCTTGAGTGATGGTATACATGTGCCATTAATTAGAGTTAACTTAATCTATATTGCCTTGTTGCGAAAAGCTGGGTTAAAATGTCATTTGAATATGGCATCCTTAATAAATATTATTTTAGAGAAGGTATTATCCATGAAGTAACCCCATCATATTCATCGGAGTAGTTGAGAGAAAGAATAAAACTCTTAAGAAAATGATGAATGACATATTTATTAGTTCTAGTGCACTTGATAATCTTTGGGGAAAAGCCCTTCTTACTACATTTTTTTTACAAAATAGGATACTTCATAAGAAAATAGGTAAAACTCCTTATGAGTTACGGAGAGGTTATCAACCTAATCTTAAATATCTAAGAGTGTGGGGTTGCCTAGCTAAGGTAATGTTACTCGATCCTAAGAAAATGAAAAAAGACTCTAAAACCTTTGATTTTATGTTCTTAGGCTATGTTGAAATGGTGCAGACTATAGGTTTATTGTTCTTAAAACTGATGTAATTGAGCATAATACTATAGTGGAGACAATAAATGTTTAGTTCTTTAAACATATATTCCCTTTAAAGGTTAGTACGACATCTGAACAACCTATAGATAATAATAATGATGCCATGTGCGAGGATTTGAGAAGAAGTAAAAGACAAGGGAAAGAAACTTCTTTTGGAGATAACTTTTATACTTATCTCATTAATAATGATCCAACAATCTTTGTAGAAGCCACTAGTGATCCTGATGCAAAATAGTGGGATAAGATCATTAAGACTAAAATTGAATCAATTTAGAAAAATAATACTTAGACCTTAGTATACTTGCCTAAAGGAGCAAAACCCATTAGTTGTAAGTGGATCTTTAAGGAAAAGTATCACCTTGATGGATCCATAGAGAAGTATAAGGCAAGGTTAGTAGCCAAAGGCTTTACCGAAAACTCAAACATAAATGACTTTGATACTTTCACCTATGGGACTAGGATTTCCTCCATTTGAGTTTTATTGGTTGTAGCAACTATTCATAAGCTAGTGATAGACCAGATGGATGTTAAAATTGCTTTTCTGAATGGTGATTTAGAGGAGGAAATTTATATGACTCAACCTGAAGGGCATGTTATACCTAGTCAAGAGAATAAAGTGAGAAAACTTTTAAATTCTTTGTACGGGTTCAAAAAAGCACCAAAACAATGGCATGAAGAACTTGATAAAGTGTTGCTTTATGATGGTTTTCACCCAATGGCTTTGATAAATTTGTGTACTCTAAATATGAAAATGGTGAATGTGTCATTATAGGCTTATATGTGGATGACATGTTAATCTTTGGTACATACAATGAGATTGTCTCTAGAGGTAAATTGTTTCTAGGTTCTAATTTTGAAATTAAAGATATGGATGAAGCCAATGTGATTTATGTGTTAGAATCATAAGGAAGGGATATAGTACATTACTATCCCAAGAACAAATACATTGAGAAACTTCTTAGGAAGTTTGGGCATTATGACTTCAAACCAATGAGTGCCCCTTATGTTGTTAACTCTAAATTAATGAAAAAGAGGAGAATCTATTTCTCAACTTCAGTTTGCCCAGCTAATTAGGAGCTTATTACATTTTTTGAGCTTTTTTAAACTAGACATTACTAATGTAGTAAGTAGACTCAGTAGGTACACTAAATGTCCTAATCAGGAACATTGTGATGCACTTGCGAGACTTATGAGTTACTTAAGAGGTTCAATGGTTATGCCATTGAATATAATGGATTCTCAATGTACTAGAAAGGTATAATGATGCTAACTGAACCTCTAATTCATGAGATAAAATTCTTTAGTAGTTATGTATTCACACATGACGGTAGTGAGATTACATGGAGATCAGCCAGGCAAAAAATTATTGCAAGATCAACAATGGAATTTGAGGTTGTTGCTCTCGAAATTGCTGAAAGTAAAGCTGAGTTGTTGAAAAACTTCTTAGCAAATATTGCACTATGAATGAAACCAACCCATTATGTGTCAATACATTTTGATTATCAATCAACAATAGTTATAGCTAAAAACAAGAATTACAATGCAAAGAATAGACATATACAATTGATACAAAATTTGGTGAAGCAACTGAATGGAACTATCTTCATTGATTATGTGAATTTAGGACGAAATCTAGCAGATCCTATGACAAAACCCTAGGAAGAAAAATAATTTTAGAAACCTTCCAACATGTTTTCGGCACATTCTATGGACCATGGAGAGGAGTTTTTGACAGCAACATACCATCTCATGCAGTAGACCCAAAATTCCCTAAAAATCACTTGTTTTCACTCCATTTTTGCTTTTGGAAGCTTAGATAGCTCAAGCCTTGGTGAAAGGAAGGTTGGGGAAACTCCTTGTACTCATTTTTGGTATTGTAATGTGGATTTGAGCTTCAATGAATGAAAATTTCAGTATTGTTCATTTAGTCTATGGTTTCATAATGTTCATCATCATTTTCCACTAAACCACCACCTTGGCTACCACTTTTTGAGCTTGAACTCTACCCTACCTTACCAAATCTAGGTTTTGGAACCAGGCCTATGAATTGGCGCATCTAAAATACCTCTATACATCATTGTTTCAGAGTAAACAAGATGAATGGGTTGGATCCAAGACCAATGGTAGTAGCCAAGCTCATTTCACTCATATTTCTCCACTTCATTGCACTCTTACTACAATTTTGAGTTTCTTTTCATTCCACCACTTCACACACATCACTTTTAAGTTTCTTTAACTATTTACAAGCTTAATTTTGAGTTTCCATCATCAAATCACCAAAATCCCAATTCTATACCCTTTTCACGTTCACACACACCATAGTTACTATTCCATTGAATTTATCCCTCATTTCTTAATCATTTTGAGTTTTGTAAATTCGTGCACACTCCTGGGATGATTCCCAAGCTATTCGACCCATCACACACCCAATTCCATCACCATTTCATCAATTCACATGTTTCTGCAAGTGTTTTCCACATGCATTCAAAATATTGTTCCATTCAAATTTCATGTGATTTAAGATTTTTGATTTCTTCTTAAGCTTCATTCACCATCCTTGGATGTTCCCTAAGCGATTTGAATCATCAATTTCGCATTTCCTTCCATGAATTGCCGAATTTGAAGTTTTGCATCTCATTAATTCGGGTTTTTGCATAATTCAATGGTTCACGATTTTAATGATTGGTTGTTCATATCTTTTTGAGGGTTTCATTCATTGCATCCTGACGAAGCTTTTTGCACTTTTAATTGCATTTTCATTGCACAAGTTGGTCAAATCAATCGAAATCGCATTTCTGCTCAAAATTGGTAATTAGGATTCATGAAATTGGGAACTTTGCGTGTGGAGCACCAAATCTAGTGATTCTAGTTTCTAAATGCAATTGAGATCATTATAGTCGTTATGCATCATTACATTTTCAATTGTATCATCAAAAGATCTCAATTTGAGGTTACCTTTCACTTTGTTCATGAACATGTTCTTGATTTTGGGTAGATTTCGAATTTGATGAATTTGGACCAATTTAACCATTGCATTAGCCTAGTTTTGACCATTAAACATGTTTTGAGCATTTAGGATTAGCTAATTTATCATTCCCTACCATTTTGTGCTTTACATGTCATGCATTCATGCATAATTCATAGCTTTTTTTGCATTTGATGATTTTGAGTTTTCTATTTTTAAGAGTTGATTTTGAGTAAATTTCCCCACCACAATTCCAACACAAATATTGCATTTGACTGATTGATTCCAACACATGTCCACGGATTGATTCCCAAAGTTCTCCCTATACTGATTTTTTAAGGGGAAATTAGTTTGACTGAGTCTTTTAGGCGACAAAAAGGCTTTATCAGTAACCCAACCTTTGTGATTGGAGATCCCATGAATAAGGTTCATATGAGTAAAAACAAGTCACTTATTAGTCCTGATAAAACTAAATTGATTTTAAATCAATTATGTCCATTCATATGGTGTGTGTGAAAGTGTTAAAGATTGCATTATTGAGATGTTAAACTTTGTAATTGAATTCTACGTGTCATAAGAATTTTAGTTTAAACAATGTTTTTAATGATTTTCATATCCCTTATGGGTGGTGTATGATTTATAGTGTACACTTGATTAAATCACCTATATAAGTGTTGAGTGGAGTCTTTTGTAAGTGATTTTTGTTGACATGAGAAGCCAAGGTGGTTTGCTTCTTGAAGATTTGATGAAGATTGAATGAAGCTCTTTTGAACTATCTTGAAGCCATAAACATTGGAATGAAGTCTACATTGATGAAGGAGAGGAGATTTGATGATATCCATGGTGATCAAGGCTGAAATGTGTGCTCTCCATGTACTTACATCATTAAGAAAGTGTGCTTGTTGTTTGTAATTCATGTTGTAGACCTTAAAGCATTAATTAGATGTAGTTTGGTCTTTGTTGTGTTTTTAATCTGTTGAATGGTTTTTCAACAGGTTAAAATGTTTCTTTTAATCTGTTGAATGAATTTTTAACAGGTTAAAAGGTTGGCTGCAGTAGTCTTAAACTACAACAAATTCAATCACTTGATTTAGTTTTTAATCGACTGATTTCACTTAAGTCAAGTGAAATCAACCGATTGATTTGAAAAATCAACCTGCTGAATTTCGTAACAGTTTGACTATAAAAGCTATGATTTTCGAAAGAGAGGTCTGTTGATCATTTTAGAGCACGAATTGGTTCTGGAAACTTGTGGAAACTCTCTCCTTCGTGATCATAGGTGTTGCAGCTGTTGAAGATTGATCTTGGATCAAATCTTGAAGCTTTTGGCTTGGTTTGAAGCTTGGAGAAAGTGGTTTGTGGTATGCAAGGCTGTGCTACCACTGAGGTTTGATCTTTCTCAAGCTTTGTGTGTGTGCCTGGTGGTTTTCCAGGTCTGCAAGAGGGTTCTTGCTGTGCTGGTGTGATTCTTGTGTGATTCAAGAGTCTTTTGTGGTGTTTTTGCATATTTTGGAAGTGTAAGGGTGGATTCTTTGTAAAACTTTTGAAATAGTGCAAAGTCAAGCTCAGGTTGCCTTGACAAACTGGATGTAGCTAAGGTTTGAGTGAACCAGTATAAAAATTCGTGGTGTCCTCTCTTCTCTAACCTTTCTCTCTTGCATTTTCATTTTAAAGTTTCAAGAACTTGTGCTTTAATCATCTTTTTCATGTTCTTGCATGTTTTCATAGCATCTGAAGCATTGAGCATGTTTGTATAATCATTTGGAACTGATCTTGATCATTCTTGAGCATTGTTTCTGGTTTAAAATTCAAATTCACATTTCTACATTTTTCCCAGTATTTCAGTCGACTGTTTTTCAGTTTCAATCGATTGATTATACCAAAACAGAATCTGTTTAGTAAAATCAATCTGTTAACTCTGTTTTTGATCGATTGAAAGTGTATAGTTCAGTATTGTTTGCATCCTAACTTGGTGATCTATTTGATTCAATTAAAGGAGGTTTTTAGCTTGCAAAAATATCCTAAAGTTTTAATTAGTCAATTCAACCCCCCTTCTTGGCTTTTCAACCATTTCAAAACTAACAATTTTCGCATGATTTCTATAGCACTCATGAATACTGACACACACATGGCCTAGTAAGCGCAACACAACAATAATAGCAAGGGTTGTTGGGGTGTATTGTGATTGACAATCCGCTAACACACATCAAGTGTTTTTGGTTCATATAATTTGTTATACCAACTACATTATGTGTTAAGTTTTTCATTCTATGACTAGTTCATGTAGCTTGTTATACCAGCTTTGATGCATTACATCTTATATGAGACCTAAGATTTCCTTCCTTCACTCTTTCATTTGATTTTTGTGATATGTAGGGGATTTGCTAGTTTCTAACATCCTCGGAAAATTTCGTGAAGTTCCTATTGTATCTTGGGGACTTGTACAACACGCCGTAGATAAATCCTTAAAGGTAGTGAATATACATGCCTCAAGAAGTCCATCTAGTTCGTGTTTTCATCAACAATTTATTGTTAGCATAGGCCTATTTACTTGTGACTTCTAGGATTAGCTTTGTGTGTATATATAACACACCTCTTGTAACATTTTATACACAATCTTTACTCACCATTTCCTTCTTTATATATTTCTTTGTTTTCTACATGGAATCAAGAGCCCCAAGTGATCCATGACTAAGAAGGGATTGCTACAATAGTTCATCTTTCCTAAACCCTAAGGCATAAGCCTTAAGCCTCTTATACAAATTTTACGATTGAGAAGGGATTTTTGCAATAGTTCCTTTTTCCTAAACCCTAAGCCCTAAGCCCTAAGCCCTAAGCCTCTTTCTGAATTTTTAAGGTTTATCTTGATCACAATTTTGTTTTTTGCTTTGAGGCGTTTTTGGAGGATCTATACCACGTTCTTTATGTCATTTTAAGGTATTTGCAATCATCTAATATTAGGTTGGTATTTTATTTTGTTCGTTGCTTCCATTATGTGGTTCACATTTCTATTTTATATTCGATTTGTTATGGCAACTTGTAAAGATGATTCTCTTCAGTCTATTACTGTACAATTGGATGGTAAAAATTATTCCTACTGAAGTTATGTTATGAAAAACTTTCTTCATGAAAAATCCATGCAGGGTTATATTTCAAGTGTTTAAGGCAAAACCGATTGACACCAAAGTCGATGATTATGCTACTGCTTTAGAGGTATGAGAAGTTGATAACTCTAAAATTATTACTTGAGTCAATAATTCTGTCACACACTCGATTGACGCTCAATTAGAAAAATATGATACTGCAAAGGAGGTATGAGATCACTTATCTCGATTGTATCCACAATCTAATTTTGCGAAACAATACCAAGATGAGATAGATATTCATGCACTCAAGAAAAATTACATGAGCATTCAAGACTTTTATTCTATCATGATAACCCTATGGGATCAACTTGCCTTGACTGAGCCTGAAGAATTAAGTGCTTTTGCACTGTATATTACTTCGTAGGGAATCACAATGTTTGGTTCAATTTCTTATGGCCTTGCTTAGTGATTTTGAAAGTTTGTGTGGTTCAATTTTGCATCGTAGCCCTATGCCTTTTATTGATGATGTTGTTAATGAATTGTTAGCAGAGGAAATTAGACTTCCTTCTTAGTCGTAGGCCAATATATCATTGTAATCTCTAGGTACATCGTCACTAAATATATCTTCTGACAAATGGATCATTGACTCAAGTGTCACAAATCATATGTCGTATAATTTGCCTTCTTTTTGTGTCGTTATCACCTACATCATCCATGTTAATTAGAACTGCTAATGGTCATTTAGTTCCATTATCTGGTATTGGTCCCATTGTGACACCATCTTTGTCTTTATCTGATGTTTACTACATACCTGGTTCTGCTATGAATCTTGTTTCTATTGGAAAAATTTGTGATTCTGGATATAATGTGTATTTTTCTTCATCTAAATGCTTTGTACAAGACTGCACATCTCAAAAGGTGATTGAGATAGGTCATAGGTAAGTTGGACTTTATGTCTTGAATCAGTTCAAGAAGTTACTAGTTGTAGCTTCTAGTGTAAATTTATCTTTGTTTCGTTTGTCTTCTTCTTCTTCTTCACCTTTCTATTTGTGGCATTCTCGTTTGGATCATGTTTTTGCATCTCTTTTAAAGCTTTTAGTGTCTACAGGAGTCTTGGGTACTTTAGACAGTCATGATATTTCTGATTGTAGTAGTTGTAAACTAACAAAATTTTTCGCTTTACCTTTTAATAAAAGTATTTTTTTTCTCTTGCTCCTTTTGGTCTTGTGCATTTTGATGTGTGGGGACCTTCTCTTGTATCTACAAAAGGAGGTATTAGATATTATGTCTCTTTCATTGATAATTTTACTTGTTTCACTCAGATCTATCTTATGAAACGTCGGTGATTTTCTCACAATTTTCAAAAATTTTAATGCTCTTGTAAAGACCCAACACTCTTCTACCATAAAAACCTTTCGTTGTGACTTGGAGGGCGAATACATTTCTAATGATTTTACCACTTTACTTGCCTCTGATGGAATTATACATCATATCGTTTGCACTGACACTCCTCAACAAAATAATGTTGTTGAAAGAAAACATCGTCATCTTGTTGAAACTGCAAGATCATTGTTGTTATTTGCTTGTGTTCCAAGTGTCTTCTTGGGTGAAGTTGTTCTTACAACAACTCATGTTGTGAATTGGATCCCGACTTCACATAATTTTGGTTAGTCTCCTTTTGAAAAAAAATGTATGGTCATGCACTTGATTACTCTACTTTGCGTGTTTTTGGATGTACTCACATGTTAAACGAACTAAATTATCAACTAAGTTTACTTTGTGTGTCTTTTTGGGATATGGTCTTGATCAAAAGGGATATTGTTGTTTGGATCCAGTTAGTCAAAAATTGTATGTCTCACATCATGTTGTGGTTTTATAACATATTCCATTATTTTCTATTTCAATAGTTCACATTATTTGACTACATCTGATGTCATTAAAATTTATCCTTTTGATATGATGAAACTACACCTACTTCAGTACCAACTTCAGAACGTGTCTTAGCACCAATCGTAGATACCGCACTAGAGGTTGTACTAGTTGATGACTAATGTTCATATCTTGATTGTTGTCGCTTCTATTTTTCAATGGAAGATTTTTCAAATGAATGTGAAAAATGCCTTTTTGAATGGGGATCTACATGAGAAAGTCTACATGATTCCACCACCAAATCTCTCTTATAAATTTGGTGAATTTTGGAAACTTCAAAAAGCCCTAGTCTTGAGCAAGCACCTTATGCTTGGTTTCAAAAGTTTTCTACAATAATTTTCTTTCTTGGTTTTGTTGCTAGTTATCATGATTCTGCATTATTTGTTAGGAAAACCAATGTAGAATGTATTTTGATATCCTTATATGTTGATGATATGATATCACTGGTGATGATTTTTATGGAATTTCATATTTAAAAACTACATTATCCCATCGTTTTGCTATGAAAGATTTGGGTTTACTACATTGCTTTTTGGGTATTGAGGTTGCTTCTTCTTCCAAAGGTTATCTTTTATCTTAGTCTAAGTATATTGCTGACCTATTTGAGCATGCTCAACTTACTGACAACAAGATTGTTGATACTCCTCTTGAGACAAGTGTGTGATCTTCCCCATCGGATGGTGTTCCTTTGATTGATTATACTTTATATCGAACAATTATTGGGAGTCTGCTTTATACTACTATGACTCGTCCAGACACTGCACATGTTTTTCATGTTGTTAGTTAGTTTGTTTCAGCTCCCACAACAATTCATTAGGGTGTTGTTCTCTGTATTTTCATGTATCTTCGGGGCACTTTGTTTCAGTTTCTTTTGTTTTCTTCTACTTCGTCGTTAAACTTGTATGTCTATTGTGATGCGAATTAGAATGGTGATCCTAATCGGAAATCCACTACTAGGTGGTGTATTTTTCTCGGTGATTCATTTATATCATGAAAGAGCAAGAAACAAGATGTTACATCTCAATTGTCCATAGAAGTTGGGTATCGTGCCATGGCTTTGACTACACATGAGATTGTTTGGCTACATTGGTTACTTGCAGATATGGATGTCTATTTGAAAGATCCTATGCCTCTACATTGTGATAATAAAAGTGCTATTCATATTGCTTGCAACTCTGTTTTTCATGAGCGAACCAAACATATCAAAACATTGTCATTTTACTCGTTATCATCTTGAACTTGACACTATATGTTTACCATTTGTTCATTCGACTCTATAGATTGCATATATATTTACCAAGTCAGACTCCATTTTACGCTTTCATTTTATATTTGACAAACTCTCAATGCATTTAGTCATAACATCGTGAGTTTGAGGGGATGTTAACATAGACCTAAGTTTTATAGGTCCATTTACTTGTGACTTCTAAGGTTAGCTTTGTATATATTTTTTCGTTTTCTATGTTTACATCACTAAAAGATGTAACTAAATTATGAAATAAATAAAGTTCGAAAGTAGGGAAAATGTAGATTGAAACTTGGAGTGAGAAAAATGAAAAAGAAAGTATGTATCCAGGCGAGAATAAGGTGTTACAATAATTTATAGCCATTGCAATATGTTTAATATTAATTTTTATTCGATCCAATTTATTTCTTATATATCGTACGAACTTTGAAAATGTTAAACCACAACGTGAAGATAATATAGAATACGAAGCTGCTATGTTGAATTATCAATGTACGGTTTGAACTTATAATGGGATAATATTATTTATACTAGTTGGTTAGTATTTAATACATTCCCATAGTTTTTATATTCTATATCTTTATATCAACAATTACGTGATGGTTTTTTTCTATAAAGTCTTGTAACGTAAATTGTATTTGAATCTACTAATAACAAATTGACTTTTTCATGGTACCTTTTTTATTTATATTTTTTAAATTAATTAATATATTTTTTGAGAATCCAAAATTTGTACATAAAAGAGATGTGTTTAAAGTAAGAAATATGCTCAAGGCAATAAATTAAAAAAAATGAAAAAAATTTATTGTGGACACTTTTACTTCTTGCGATTCTAAATCATCATGCACTATATAAGTTATATCGTAAGGATCAAAGGTATCAACCATCTCTTTCATATTCATAAACATTAGAATAATAAACAATTAATCATGAGAGAAGTAGTGACAAGTTTATTGGCCACAATACGAAAACACAATCGCACATATTATTGCATTTTTTTATTATAATTTATCCAATAGAAATTCAATTGTACATGTTAATATAAAATTGTAAAGTTATAATATAAAACTAATATTAAGTGGTACTAATATACTTTATACCAAAATTTAATTTATATTAATAAGTATTACAATTAATGTTTTTAAAATAATTTTAACGCGTCACATTTTCCTTTCTCTATTAACATATTATGATTAAACTATTCATTTAATCTTAATATCTAACATTATTTTTTTGAGTTTTCTTCTATGAGTTTAAGTTTGCACACAACTTTTATAATGATTTATCACTCCCAAAAAGTTGAGTAATTATACTAATACTTTTGTTAGGTTCTATGAGATTACATAAATATCGTTTTTTTATTTATTTTTCATGAAAATGTGTTTTTGTTTAAATCCTAAAGATATTAATGCAATGTAAAATGAATATCAAATATTTAAGAGAAATAAATCTAAAAAAAAAAAGGAAAAATAGTAAATAATTTGTGTGAGATTTCATAATAGTCTTGTGAAAATAAGAGTTAGAATGAAATGAATAGTTTATATATAGTTGTGTGTGTGGGGTGAGGCGAATTGTTTGACCTAGCTATGAATAGGCGTATGACTATTTAACTTTTGTCAAATCAATGAACTAATTTATTTGTGAAAGCATTTGGGATGTGTGGCTCTTGGCTTCACAAAAGGTTGAAGAAAAAGGTGAGATAGAAGAAAAGAATGAAAAGAATATGTTAATTTTTATTTGTATTAATTAAATCTACTTTGGAATGGATAATTTCCATCAAAACTAACCAATCATGTCATTGCAATAGTCACCACCCTATCACAATCTGCAAATTCCATGTGTATCCCATTATAAGTTTTTCTTTTGCTTCATTAACTTTTTTTTTTCTCGATTACATTGATTTAAGTTTCTTAACTTGTTTATTAAATTAACTTCGACCGAAATCATCTTTAATAGAGTTAAACTAAAATACGTTAACTAAGCCAATTGTTTTAAAAGAAAGTTTACCAAATTTTGTGATTTTTTATAAAATATAGTTTTTAAATAAATTATGTTATTTAAAGTTTTAATTTTTTAAAAATATACATTTATTAATAGAATAAAAAAATAATATTTATTTTAAAAATATATTCTTTTACTCAAATTTCAAAATGTACAGGAATTTGACTCTTAAATAGTTTAATGTTTTATTTATATGATTTTAGATTCATAAATACTGCATCATATAATTCTAATTTAACATAAAATATATGAATTTTGAGTATAAATATCTTATTACATTCTAAATTACATATAAATTGAGACATCTATATACAATAAAGTCTTCAGTTTTTTGTGATTTTTTATTTTACAGTTTATTCCTCATTCTTAAAACATTTTAATAACTTTCTCTCGGGATAACTACTATGGTATTATATTGCTCCTGTAACCGTTTGTTTAGAACGTATTATGTGGAGACTCTTCTTACTTCTTAATTTAATTATTACATAATTTTATTTTAATATATACATTTTGTGAACAAAAGACAGGTAATAGGTTTTGAAATTTTCTCTTTGAATTATGTTATTGAAACTGAAACAATAATACAAATTTATAGCATGAAATAGAAACTGAAACACCAACCCAATGATTTCATGTATGAGACGTGATTGAAGTAACCGCAAAATAATGAGCTAAAAAAAATTTCATCCCTAAATACTCTGTCACTAATTGACCTTTTATTCAACAAAACAATAATCTATTATATATATTAAAAATTATATATATTAAGAAAAGAAGATATCATCAAAATTAATACATTATCCATTTTTTATTGACACGTATTATAAAAATTAATTTTTTCGTCATTTTAAAATTCTGATACAAAATGACTCAAATTCAAATCCTACAAAAGATAATTTATTTTTATTTTTTTCATTTATTTATGATTTCAACTATAATATTAATTATAAATAATATTATAATTTATAATACTTTTATAAGTATTAATATTAGAATTTGTATAAATATTATTTGTAGTGAAAGTAATAAAATTATAAATAGTATTGTAATAATAATAATAATAATAATAATAATAATAATAATAATATTATTATTATTATTATTATTATTATTATATGTTACTACTATATATTATTAATATTAGTTAAACATTATTAGTAGGAAAGTTATATTACAGTTATTAGTAATATTAATATGTAATATTTTATTATTATATATTATTGATATGAGAAAAGAAATATTACAAATATTATTATTATTATTATATTATTATTATTATTATTATTAGTATTATTAGTATTATTAGTATTATTATGGTTAGACACACAATATATTTTTATTTATTACCAGATCATATTTTAATTATTTGCACTTTTTATTTATTTTATTGTTCATTTTATCTCCATATTAGTAAAATGATAAAACTGACAACAAATTTTTTATTATGAATAATTATTTAAATTTAAAAAATTATAATTAACAAGATAAAATTATAAAAACAAAAAAGAACACAAAAATTGTGTATCTTTTTATATATTTAGTTGTTGTATTATTATTATTAACACTACGAGATATTATTATAATGGTGTTATTATTATTATTATTATTATTATTATTATTATTATTATAGTTAGACACACATATTAATTTTATTTACTACAAGATCATATTTCAATTAGTTGTCGTTTTTATTTGTTTTGTTGTTGATGTATATCTTTATATATAATTATAGATTATTATTATCGTTAAAATTAGCTTTAGTATTAACATTGACATTAATATTTATAGCATAAACATTATTATTATTATTATTATTATTATTATTATTATTATTATTATTATTATTATTATTATTATTATTATTAGTTTGTATTATTGGTATCATAATTATTATCACTATTCATATTGGTGTTATTAATATAAGTTTTTTTAATTATACAAAAGTTGTTATATTAAATATTTTTGCTAAATAGATTTTTAATCTTTTAAAATTTTTATAATTATTGTCACTATAATTATAACAATTATTTTTTAATTGTGTCACTATTTCGAGTAATATATATGATAATAAAAATGTTGTCTCTATTATGAATAATATTGGTGATAAATTTGTTTGTATAAAGAGTGATAAAATTTTTATTTATCATTAAACTTTTTTCACAAAAACTATATTTTTTTAGTGTCGATGTTGAATATCGTCTTTGTGTAGTCATTTATCCATAATTGGTCTCTCTATAAATAAAAAAATCATCCTAATAATTGTTCTCTTTCTAAAACCGAACTTAATGACAAAAGTCATATTCTTTCAAACATTTCTTTAATTGATTTTATGTTTCTAAATAAGCAATTCAACGTTTATTTACATTACAACAGTGATTGGAATACAACATTGATGATGACAAAAATGGCTTCACAAAAGAAGAAAACAATAGCTTCACAAAAGAAAGTGTGGGATAATATATAAAGGTAAAAGGTGATGATGAACCATTAAAATCCACTAATTTCATAGATATGTGATGATTTGTAGTTACACTATGTAACCCACGAATACTCATTTCAAAAGTATGAAAAGTCATATAAGGATTGAAATAATTGACCATGCATCTAAGATGATTGATTATATCACAAAAATAAAATGAATAAACACAAAAGTACGATACATTTAATAAATTATGTATAGAGTGAATTAATTAAATACACATGTATATAGCAACCAACTCTTGATTTAATATTCCATGTACATTAGTAATTCAGTTAACAATAAAATAATCAATTATATACTCAAAATGATATGCTATTTAAAGTTGGATCAGCATTTTAATATGTTTATGATTTAAAATAATCAATTTTATCTCATGTTAATAAATTAAATGTTAATGAGGCCGAAAACATTATATGATTTAAAAAATTAGAGAATTTTTTTCAAAATAAAAAACTCTTGATACATGCTCTTGCGGATAAGATGTCAACAGGGCGGGGGTAAGGTACGGGTAGTAGCTCCCCCGTACTCTATTCGCTGGAAAAATATTCGTCATTGTACCCGTACCCATATCCGTCGGGTATCCGCCTATTCTTTTTTCATATCCGCGGGTATCCACGGGTACCTGCAGGTATTTACAAAATTATTTAGAAAACAAATATTTAAGCATAAATTCAAATAAAATAAAATATATCGCTGTCATAAATTTTAAATAAAGTTCAAATAACCTCAAGTTCATACAAGTCCAAATAATTATAAAAGTAAATATAAAATAACGTTAAACATAATGAAAATTCTTTAATTAGTGTTTTGATAAAAAAAAAGTCAACTTTCTTCAATTGATTCCTAAAAAATAAACAAAATAAACAAATAATAAACATCAATTGTCACATGTCAAGTATTCTTATTTTGATTCCATCATTTGACAACAAGCATACCATAAACGTCATTGTCTATATAAGATTTGATGTACATGCCCAATTTCAAATAAACGAAAGAGAAGAATGTCAAGGGGTGTACTAGGAAGAAGACAACGTACCAATACTTGAAGTTTGAAGAATGAAGACAGAAGACAAGATGTGCAACTAAGAAAAAATTAGGCCAGAATGTTTTTTACTAATATATATATATATATATATATATATATATATATATATATATATATATAGGGTACTTTTGTGAATTAAAGTTTAGCGTACGGGTATCCACAGGTACGGATAATATGATACCCGTACCTGTCCCGTTAACATGCGGGTATCAAAAATACCCGTACCCACGGGTAGCGGGTATCCATTTTTAATATTCGTTTCCTATTCGTTGCGGGTTTTATCCGCGGATACCTGCAGGTACGAATTTTTTTTACATCCCTACTTGCGGACAAGAAAATTTTAAAGAAAGGATGAAAATGTATTCTTGTAAAATTTAAAACTTTGGTAACTAAAGCAAACTTGGAAAACGAAATTGAAGAGAATAAATGAATAAAATGACAAAATATTGTGCGGACTACCGTCGTGTAAATCTGGTCTTCTTTTACATTTCCGCATTACTTATTTTGCATTATTATCTTGCTTTACTATTCCGAACAGTGTCTTACTTCTCTTTGTGATCCTTTATATTTTTTCCCCTCTGCCCTTTTAATCCCCTCTGGTATATATATATATATATATATATATATATATATATATATATATATATATATATATATATATATATATATATATATATATATATATATATATATATATATATATATATATATATATATTGTTTTCGTTTTTTTAATGTTTTTCTTTTTTATTTCATTTATATTTTTATTTACTTTTAGAAAAAATTCAAAAAGGTTAAAAAACATATGAATTTTATTTTTAAGAGAAGTAAAAATAAATTTGTTTCTTCTTTTAATTTAGTTTATTTGAAGATAAATTTAGTTAAAAAATATATGTACTTTATTTTGAAGAGAAGTAAAAATATATTTTTATGTTAAAAAATATATAAATATATATTGAACATTTTTTTAATATATTATTATTTTCTCAGTTTTTCGTAATTTTATTTAATCTTTAATTTATTTATTTTTAATTCTTATAAAATCCAATAAAAATCAAACTAAAAACATAAAAAATATATATTTTTAACGTTTTTCAAATCTTATATAAACATAAATTTAAAAGATAAATGAAATATAAAAAAAACATAATATATATATTATTTTTTTTTCGTTTTGCCTTTAATTAGATTTTAAAAAATCAGAAAAATAAATCAAATTAAGAAAAAAATAAATAAAATAATAATGTATTAAAAAAATAAAATTAAAAAATAATTAAAACAAAATAAAAAAGAAAAAAATATTTATATGTACGGATTTCGAAATCATTTTTTTTGAACTGGATTTGGAAATTCGATAGATACATATTTTGTTTTTTAAAATTTTATTTTTATTAGATTTTAGAAATAATAGAAAATTATATAAAATTTAGAAAGAAAACAAACAAAATAATAATGTATTAAAAAAATTAAGAATAAGAAAATATTTAAAAATAAATTAAAAACAAAATTAAAAAAAAAAAGAAAATATGTATATATCTAAGGATTTTGAAATCCGTTTTAATATATAAATTGATTTTGAAATCCGGCAAGTTTCATTATTGAATTTCAAAATCCAATAGTTTTTTTTACCAAATTTCTAAATTAGGTGTATTTTAAATAAAAATAGATTTATTTTTGTATATGAAATTCAATATTTTCTAAAAACGTATTTGTCTTTAACTGAAAAATGAATTTCATATTTGTTTATCGGATTTCAAAATCCAAAGAGTTTATCAGGTTGGGGTATGGTGAGACAACGTAATAGGAGAGAGGAAACACAAATGTGTAATGTGTCAAAGCGAGGTGTTGTGAAAAATATTTTAAATTTTGAAAGTGTGGGAAGAAATTTGGTGAGGTGGAAGAAGCAATTGCCATTCAAGTTTTATTTAGCACCTAAGTGAGCCCAATACGGATTTAGGTCCAAAACGGCTTTTATTTAGATTGCTCACAATCATTTTCTTTCTTATGTGAGATCAATTATTCGTAATATGAATAAATTAGCGACGTCATTATTTAGTAGTGTGAATATTTATTTGAGTATTAATTTCTAATACATACTTTTTCATCCCAGGAAACTAGAAAAATAAAGTTAGAATGCATGGCTGAGTTATGTCAAATGAGGCATTGAATATTTTTTGCTCAAAGATTATGAATTTCTACAAAGTAGTCTTGCAATTTTAATCTCCTTATATTTACATTTGCATTATTTTATCTAGTTATGTTTGATTTATATTTTCTAACATTGGAATTTCTTTATTATAAAATTTGAACTAATGATTTGCAACTTGGAAAGCCAGCAAAAACAAAATAAGAAGTCATGAGTTTTTAAAAATTTTTAAGTATATTTTTATTCATTTTTTTTTCATTTCTTATATTTCATGTCCTTATATTTAGAATAGGGTATATGTTGAATATAATATTTACCCTACAAGTGAATTTTTGTAGAAATTAATTAATTCCAAACCCAAATTTTAAAATGATGGCATAATTTATTCTAATAGATTTTGTTGACCTATCACTATGTTATTGGACTCTATTAAACTCGATAGAGGTCGGCTACTTTCCAGCACTTTCTTCATATATTTCTTTTTACACATTTATATAAAAAGAAATTATTATTTTTAGATGGAACAATAAAAATTAAAATTGACTTTTAGATTCTGTAATCAGAAAGTAAAAAATAACTTTTATATTGTTTAATCCAAAACTAAAAAATTTTCGGTGTGTAATGCAATATTTTTCTAGATTGTACAATTTAAAAGTTTTTTAAATTATAAAATTCAAAAGTTATTTAACTTTCAAAATGCATAATTTGAAAGTTATTTTAGTTTTTTTAATTGTGGGATCCAAAACTCTCTTTTAAGAAAAAAAAATTGCTTGTACAATTTTTAAATTTTAAAATAAACAATTTAAAAGTTTTTTTTTTTTACTTTCAGAAAATACAATTAAAAAGAGGATAAAATGGAATTCTATTCTATTTATATGAATTAGTTATCTTCGTACATAAAAATATTATATTATCTTGTACAAAAGATTTAAATATCATCTTAAATTTATCTCTTCTATTTCTATTAAAATTTCAAGAATATTCTATAATTTTTTTATTTATTTTTATTATTTTCTATATAATAGTTCTAATAATAAATAACTTTAAAAGGTTTCTCTATTTAATGGTTTCTATTTTTTTTAATGAAACTTAATTTTAAGCACTAATAGACAAAAATAAAATGTAGGATTAATTAAGATAATATGTTATCACTAGTGTAAAAATGTGATATAACAACAAGCTATCACATCAGTTATATAAAAATTGTTGTAACATATTGTGATGACAATTTTAAAAATATGGCAAACTATATTACATCGGTTATCATAGAAACCGATGTAATATCGATTATTTAAAAAAAATGAAAAAGAAATTATATTTTGAATAAATGCAAATACTACATCAGTTAGTAGGGGAAATCAATGTAGTATTTGTTTTAATTCAGGGTGCGTAAGGTATCGTCTCATTTTGTCTTCCTCGCACTTTTTTTCGTTTTTTCTTCAAGTTGTTGAAGTCATGTTCTACTACTCTGGTTCGAAGTCCACCGTTCATTGAAGTCGTCGTCATCTCACAGGTCATTCCACTGTTGCTAGTTTGAAACACTCGCGCTGCTAAACCTTTGCGCAACCCACGCTTGCGCTGCTAAATGCCACATTGTTGCTCTCTTTCTGCCGCATTGTCGCGCTGTTGAGGAGTCTATGTCGCGTCGTTGCTCTTCTCACGCACTCAGTCGTACTTGTTGGCTGCTTGGAGATGGTGGTTTCACGAAAACCCCCTTTCATGCTGTCACTGCTGCCATTGCACTGCCCCTCTATTCCATGTGCTAATGTTGGCATCTTTTTGGCTATTGATTGTTGGGTTGTTAAGCGCTCCTCTAAGTGTTACTTTACTTGCATTAGTGGTCTACATGGGTTCAAACACACTAGGAAAGTTTTTTATCTCCAACTGTTAGTTTTTTAAAATTTTATATAATTTTAATTTTTTGGATTATTAGAATAAAATTTTAATTAAGATTATATCTGTTGTTGTGCTTTCACTGTTATGTATTGAATGTGTTGGTTGAGCTTGAGGGTGTCTAACCCTCGACAATGTTTTTAGAGTTTATTATTAAGTGTTTTTTATTGAATGATTTAAAGATGTTTTGTGCCTTAATTTCAAATTAAGATTCAATGTAAACTTCAACTGTTTATTTGGACAGTTGGAGAATATTGAATGCAAGCATAAACAAAGCTTTTATGTTGCGTAGTAATGGATCGAAGTTAGGTGTGTAACATCCTGACCGGATATTACGGATTTAAATAATAAAATTAAGAAATAATACGTCCGCGTCAATTTATTAAAATGTCATTTCCCAAATAGTGGGAAGTTTTAAAACTTTATGCCAATATAATGTATCTCAAATTTCATAATTCATAAACTTCCAATATATATAAAAATCATGCTCAAATAATCCAAATGTTTACATAATCCTTAAAATACATAATTAGTAAAATTCTGATAAAAATATTCTCCCAATACTAACTCCACTCCGGCTCTATGTCTCACCAGATCCACTTGCAACATCATCTGCTTCCGTGTACCGCGTACACGATCATCGCCAAACACAAGCAGATATGGTGAGCTAATATGTAAAGCAATCACACACACACACATACGCACACACACACACACACACACACACACACACATATATATATATATATATATATATATATATTTATATCACAATCACACCAAAGGAATTACATCCTTTGATACCATAAAACATGGCCACCACCATGTTCATCGTGTTCTACGTCTTCTGATGAATACCTCAAGATGTCTTGCTGCCACACCTACCAGCCACAACTGGTAGAGCATGTTCGGGAAACCATGCTATGGATCACACACAGTAATGCCAGGTGGAGTTCCCAATACGAAGAACATTCGTAACGTCCCAAGACTACCAAACTCGTCAGCTTAATACTGAAGAGGGCAATCTAACTGGACCCGTCCGTACATGCCACAACGTGCACACTCACACCGACAACACTCGCCAACCTGAGCCACAACTCAATAGTCCCTCGTGTTCATCCGCCATCCCGAGCCACAACTCAAAAGATGTCATTCCGAGCCATAACTCAAGGAATACCACGTGCTTAACCCCTATCCCGAGCCACAACTCAAGGGATACGTTCCGAGCCACAACTCAAGGAACCCCAGCAAGCTGACCTTTGAGATATCATAGAAGCCTTGTAGACCACGCACAACAAAGCAAGCAAAACGACTTTTGCCTCACCAAAATCGCCTAGCGCTGCTCACGAGTCGCTAAGCGCAATGCGCTTCCAGACTGCCTGGCGGGGGACACGTACCTCCAAGCGCCACGCGGCTTTGGTACCTCTGTTCTTCAAGGTGTCGCTTGACAGAATGACCCTCACCAGGCGCCCCACATTCCAGAACCTCTTTGATTTGGCAACTATCGCTTGACGGTCTAAAATTACCGCCAGGCGCCCCACATTCCAGAACCTCTTTGATTTGGCAACTATCGCTTGACAGTCTAAAATTACCGCTAGGAGCTATATCAGTACCTGCACAGTACAAGTGTTTGGTAACCTCAAACAGATTCTGCTCCTCAATCCAGGCATCAAGACTCACGATATTTTTCACCAATTTAATTGAATTACTCTTCTAGTGGCTAACTTATTATTAAGGTGCCTACTTCCATTTAAATTCAACCACCCAGGTCTACAAAATTTTTGTTTTCTTAAGTTAACCTTATTCATCCCTGCTATACCACAATCCCCTCATATTACTTATTCCTTAACCTTGGTTCTAGTAATTATAGCCATCCCCAACCCATTCCATGTCAACTCCTCCTAGATGGATCACAACTTCACTCGCATTCCAAGTATTAGCTTTGTATTTAATTTCCATTTACTACTACCTAAATGTTTACCAACACTTCACTCATAAATCCAAACCCAATCACAGACTAGGTCAAGTTTCTGAAGCTCCTTCACATAGCTTGTCCAAATCCATGATTTATACTATATCACACTTTATATAAACAAGTCTTAGAACAACTGATACCATCAAATTCTAAGTTTAAGCAAATTACCTTAATTTATGCATTAGGAGTCTATCATTAATTACCCAAAGATATAACCAAATCGGTTCTTCCAGTTCCAATTAAGACTGCAACAAAACCCAACCAAGTGCCTGCCATCACAGCCACGCAGTATCACTGCCTCGGCGCTGGTGCTTGGCGGTACGTAGCCTACCGCCAGGCGGTACATTAGTTCTAGGAAACCCAGAATTCTGCCCTGCACCTACGAGAATTCCAACTTCCCAACTTTCCTTCTTTATAGCTTTCCCCCACTTCTCACGCTAATTCCCTTATGATTATAAGGATTCACAATCCTAAACACATTCATTCACATTTTACAATTCAATCACTAATTATTCTCGCGACATCAAAAACCCTAAAATCCCATTCATACAATTTCCCCCAATTTATATCCATTTACAGTGTGATTACGACAATTCTTAATCCTCGACAATCCATACATATACGAATTCCATTTCCTTCGATTAGAAATGTTCCTAAACCCCAAAAACATCAAAATCGAGTCAAATTGACTCGCGTCGCCTGACGGGTACTCATCACTGCCAGGCAGTTCATCAAAAAACCCAAAAAATGGGTTGATCAGATTGTGTCGCCTGGCAGCACAGGGCTTCGCCGCCAGGCAGTTCTTGATAGGAACCTAGAAAACCATAAATAACCAGCATGCATCGCCTGGCGGCTATGAATACCCGCCAGGCGGCTTTTGAAATTTTCTAGAAACCTAGAAATTTAAACGTGACAGAGGGAAATCATGCATAATCATGTTATATATCAGACAATATAAAATTAAACCACAATACGAACGAGTTCCAGCTCCCCTAACTCGGTTTTCTTTGCTTAAAATTTGAATAGCCTTTGATTCTCCCTTGCTCCTAATGGCTTGCCTTAGTTCTCTTCAATTCAACCTCTCTATTCCACTCCCTAACCTCTATTTTTCTTTAGAATCAGCTTCCCTTGGTTGCCCATTGTCCCTAGGGTTTCTCTACCCTTTCAGATTCATGCCAACACTAAGTTTAGCAAAAAGAAAGTTTAATGTGGTTCTACCAAGGTTTGAACCCATAATCATGCCGATGTCAAATCAATGCACAATTGTTCAACCAATTCATGTTTTGTGATAATTCACATAATTCTATAATTATGTTTTCACTCATCACGATCTAGCACTCTATTAAAATAATTATAAATTAAATAACACATAAATGGCATACATAGGACTTGAACCCAAGTCCTCTCATACAATCAAGTACTCTCAACCATTTGACCTAGTACTTTTTCACGTCATACGTGTCAGAATTAAATGCCATAAAGGCTCACACTACCCGCATTTATTAATTAATTATTTATTTAATTAATTAATTTTCACGGTTCTTACAGGTGCAACTAGTGGGAGACGCACTTGGAACATTTATCTCATGGCCAAAAGAATTAATTAAGTCAATTTCAACAATGAAGGTATTTTTTTTAATTACCTTATTACATTACTTTTAACACACCTCATATTTAAGTTTGTTAGTATGTTTTGCAGGACCCTAGGATTAGAAAAAAGTCCCCAATTGCATCTCATGCAAGCCTTGAGCACGAGGATGAGCCCGAGGATGAGTTGGAGCTCGAGTCCTTACTTGACCAAAATGGTAATCCAATTTAGGGGTTGCTTATGGCTTCTTCTGATTTGTATCAACAACCTTGTGCCATTCCTTGGGATGCAACAATCTTTAGCGTTGAAAATGGTGATATACCTTTGTACACAAACATGTCAGATTTGTGGGAAATAATCCAAGGTAATCAGATATTGAACATAACAGTCATTCAACTTTGGATTATGTGAGTGCACTCTAAATTATATTTTGTATTTAACTTATGTTTTGTGAAATCAACCTAAGCCTTATGGATTTATATCTATGCAGGTATCTAAATGAATTAATGGTCAATGCAGGGAACAATGATATTTGTGGTTTCCTTGAGCATCAAATTATACAAAGGTCTGGGAATAAATCAATGCACACTTAAACTTATATTCAATTGTGGATTCATGCATCCAAGAAAAGAATTTACATCGTCCTTTATATTCATGGGTAAGTTGAACTCTCACTTTAGTTATTATCTAACTAATTTCATATCACTGACTAAAATTCTCATTTAATAGGTCTCATTGGCAATTGATTATTATTTGCCCCAGATCGTATTGTCGTATGGTTTTGTTCATTGCACAACAAGCCAAGCAAAGAAATGAAAACTTTAATTAAGAGGTATGTGTTAATTACAAAAGTAATGTGTTTTATCATGATTATATTTAAATAACTAATGACTTTTCCTTTTAGAGCTATTACTGTAAGTGGTGTCTTTGATGGTAAATCCATTACATCTTCATCCCATCTTGATTGGATTTATCCTAAGGTATGTAGTTTGCATTGACTCTATATATTATCAACTAAATTCTCTTAGTTCTTAATATATTAATTACATAAATTTCATATATTTCATATATTAGTGCAATAGGCAACATGAAAGCTTTGAGTATGGATACTACGTTATGCATTGGATGTGGACCATAACTCGTGCTACCGTTGTTGATTCATGGGCCGATGTAAGAGTTTTTTCAATTATTGATGTTAAACTTTGATTCCTATGATATAGCATAATTAATATATTCCATATTTCAGGTTTTGAGGGCGTGGAACCATTGGGAAAAGATAAACTTGAAGAAATTCACATGGAATGGGCAAGATATTTTTTGAGGCTAAAACATTAGTTTTCACAGCCATTAGGAATGTTTATTTGGATATTTAAGTATTTTGTAGCCTTAACATTTAGCCTAATAGTTTTGACAGGCTTTAGTAATTTATTGTACCTTAGGATAGTACAATTTGAATTGTCTAGAATCTAGAATGTGGTGCTCATTTTGCAGGTTATTGGATAGTTCTAAAAACTAAATCAGTATTTAAAAAAAATTGCCACTATAACATCACTAACCGATGTAATATGCACATTGGGGAAGCAAAATTACATCGGTTCAAGCATTAACCGATGTAATATCCCCATTTTATTATCAACTTTTCTTCTTTAATTTTAAAGCAGTTCCAGTTCAAATGAGGTTATATGTTAACAATATTACAGTGGTTCAAGCAGTCGATGTAATATATTTCATACTTTCTACATCGATTGATACAACATCAATGGTAAAATCGATGTAATAAGCCCAAAATAACCGATGTTGTATTACTTTTCTGTACTAGTGTATTCAAGTTACTCCAGTATTACTTTCATATGTAACGTAATTTTAATTATAAAAAAAGAGAAAATAAAAGGTGAAAATGATGATTAAAAGAGTTACTTTCATTATAACTTTTTTTTTTTGTTTTATGATATAAAAAGTTACCTTTAGAATCTTTATAATAGACGAAAATGAAAAGTTAAGACTAGTGGTGAAAATGATTAGTTAATAAGCCTATAATAGTAGTGTAGGTTAAAATTGTAAGGATTGAATTTGAAATATTACCTATTAAAAAAAATTTCAAATTTTGACAATTTTGAAGCTTTTTTATAATGCATGTTCAAAGATTTCTCAACCAGTTCATAATTTAATACCAATTAGACATCAAACTAATTTATTTTAGGATCTTTGCTTATAATTAATATATATATATATATATATATATATATATATATATATATTCACTATAACATCCAAAATTATTTATTTTACCATTTTCAAAAGTAACAAAATTATGAAATAATTGTGAACTTTACAAGGAGATGTTAACAAAATATTTGATTTTTTGTAAAGATTTGTAAAAGACAACTATAGTTACATAATCTCATGCAATTATCCATTAGTTACAAAAATGTTTTATTTTCGCAGAAACTACATAAGTATATAAGATGTCCACTTATAATATGTTAAAAAGTTTTAGCTACAAATTACTTACAAAATTTTTCCGTAGTTAATATAAATTTTTGTTGTAGTGTTCCGTAATGATAACATACCTCCACTTATAAGATGTTCTCTAGGAACATCTCATGTCTTTAGTTCCATGTGAACTTATTTATAATAATTGTTATTGCTTTGAAGTTTGTCATGTCAGCAAATCACAATCTCTCCTATATTAACATTATGGTTTCATTAAAGAATTCTTTTCTAATTTCTGCTTTATTACATGTCACCTCATCATTTATTAACTCAAAGAAGTGATCAATTATATCAGTCTCACTACTCTTCTTGTATTTGATCTTTAAGTCAAATTATTGCAATAATAGAACCCATTAGATAAGTCTAAACTTAGAATCAAGTTTGGTTAGATAATTTATGGCATCATGACAAATGCATATGATGACTTTAGGCCCAATAAGATAAGGCATACATTTCTCATAAAGTATGCATAATGGTCAATAACTTTTTCTTAGTTGTGGCATTGTTCAATTGTGCATCATTCAAAACCTTAATTGCATAATATATTGCATGAAAATATTTCTCTTACCTTTGTCTAGGTATTGCTCAAATATCATTGCCATATGCATGACACATAAAATCAAAGTCTTACTTCCTATTTGAAGCAATGGTCACTCGAGTGAAAACCAAATTTTGCTTATGAATATTGAAGGATTGCATGCATTCTTCATTAAAGAGGAAAACATTGTCTCTCACAAAGAGGTTGCACAAGGTCTTAATTAGCTATCTTGGAGAAATATTTTATGATCCTTCTAAGAATATAATATGCTCAAGTCCCTAATATCCTTCACATTGGTTGGGAGAGGTAATTTCACTATCATATCTAATTTGGCATTGTCAACTACTATATATTCCTTTGGATGAGATTTTGTGTTCTAACCCAATACTTTCACACACTATGAAGTGATATTTCTCTCAATTCAAGATAGATTTGTATCAATACACCTTTTTATAACTACTTCTAAATTTTTAAAGCACAAATCAAAAGGTATGCGAAAAAAAGAGAGGTTGTCTATGAAAACATTTATACAATTCCTAATTAGATAAACAAAGATGGTTAACATACACCTTTCGGAGGTAGTTGGGGCATTGCAAAAACCAAACAACATTCTTCTATAGGCAAACGCACCAAAGGACCAAGTGAAAAATGTTTTTTCTAGATATTCTAAATTCACCACAATATGATTATATCCAAAGTAACCATCGATAAATAATAATAAGTTTGTCTTGCTAACAACTTCAACATTTGATCCACAAAGAAAATAGGAAGTGATCCTTCTCGGTGTCTTGGTTCATCTTTCTATAGTCAATACTCATTGTACACCTATTTTTCTAATAAAAAATAACTTATTTTTCTCATTTTGGATGACATGCATTCCTACTTTCTTTGGCACCAACAAGCTAACCTAAGCATTATTAGAGATTGGGTAAATCATTTCAACTTTTATAAGCTTAAGCAAATCCTTTCTCACTACTTCCTTCATATTCGAATTAAATATCCTTTGTTATTGTACTATTGGCTTGTAATCTTTATATATAATCTTATTGATGCAGTAAGTCAAGCTTATCCCCTTATGGTCATATATATGTAATCCTATAGCTTGTTGACTTGCATTGAGTACTTTTACTAATTTTTGTTCTTTAATTTGAGATGGATAATTGCTAATTATGACTAGCTTATTGAATTTTCTTTCTAAGAAAAGATACTTTAGACAAACAGACAATGTTTTAACTCAAACTAACTTTTATCATCAAGATTTCCTTTATTCAGCTTCTCTAGTTTAGCATCCATAAGTTTATCTTCTCTATTTTCTTGGCCACTGCTACAACCTTAATGTCTTCTTCTAAGGTTAAATTATAACAAGCCTCTACTAACACCCTGTCAAGTGGGTATTTCAAGTACATTTGGTTCTTAACAGTGTCAATCACTTCTTTCAGCACATCCATTCTAAAGTAGTTGTTACAATCTCTAGGACGTTGCATGACCTCTAATACATTGAAAGTACCTACTTCATCTTGCACTCACACCTTGAGGTGACTATCGTCTACATCAATCACCTAAGAGGAAATTGAAAGTTGTTTTCTCCAGATCTTCAAAATTCACCAAAATATGATTATACCAAGAGTAGGTATGGCAACTAGGCAAGATAGGTGCATGTTTGACTATCCCATCCTTATACACAATGGGTATGAATATTTTGTCCCATCTTCATCCACATCGGGGACTGGATACACTTCTATCTATGCCTATACCTATCCCTTTATTATTTAAAATATTATTTAAATAATTTTTTTGCAAAAAAAAAGGAATCACAACAAAGAAAACATGATATTTTCAAGTATTCAATGTCAAAAGGAAACACATCTTCTTTTCTCCAATGTCGAACATCTAAAAGAAATTATAATTATAGAAATGTCAAAATAAGACTATCAAATAAAAATTGGATAAATGTTAAATAATAATAGCAAAGAGTAAAATTGATGAAATGTGTGCCTTAGAAATAAGTTACAAAACTAAGGACCAAAGAAAAGTTAGCATAAGTTTATTATATTACCTAATAAATTAAATGTGTTTTAGTAATTTAAAATAGGGATGGGTATGAGAATAAGGACGAGTATTAAGACATGTACGTGGACGAGGACATGGCATATATGTACATACTCATCCATGTCCCCATTCCCCATTTAAAAAAGCAGGCATTACCTATACTTGTACTCATACGCAGTTAATACAAGGATTTTCTTTCAAAATTAGGACGAGTTTAGGAATACGAGGACGGGTTTATTTTCCATCTCTAACTCAGAGTAATCATTCAGAAATAATAATAATAAGCTTGCCCTACTAACAACTTTGGCATTTGATCCAAAAAGAGAAGAGGAAGTTATCCTTCTAGGTGTCTTAGTTTATCTTTCTATAAGCAATACACATCCTTCACCCGATGATTGTCCTAATAGGAACCAAACTTTTTTTCTCATTTTGGATGACATGTATTCTTCCTTCTCTTTTTTGGCGCCACATGCATTAAACTAATCCAACCACTACTAGAGATTTGGTAAATCATTCCAACTTTAGAAACTTAAGAACTTCCTTTCTAACTACTTCCTTCATGGTTAGATTAAAATATTCTTTATTTATGTAATATTGGTTTTTATTCTTTTTCCAACATAATCTTGTGCATGCAGTAGGCCAAGCTTATCACCTTAAGGTCATATATGTGTTATCCTATAACTTTTTCATTTGCTTTGAGTACTTCCACCAATTTTTATTCTTTATTTTATGTTTGATCAAACGCTTAGCATTATGCCAAAAGCTATAACTATTATTCAGGATGCAACTCAATCACTCAAGAGCACACTTGATGAAAGTTATCGCTCTACCCACATTAGATTTTTCAAAGCTTTTCACAAAGATTTGTCAAGTTCTACTAACTTCTCTAATTTCTGTATCTTCAAAGGAAAACCTACCACTTTATTAATAAAGTTTACTTTTGAAATTAGGTTAAGAATATGAAAACTTCCATTAATAATCAATTATTGTAAGCAACCAACGATTATTACCGCATTGCCTCTCAAAAGAAATTTTCTATACAATTTCACTTTTTGTCAATAATCAATTATTATAAAGTGATAATTGATTATTAACGAAATGTTTTCCAAAAAGATTTTTTCTTTGCAATAATCGATTATATCATAAATGATAATTTGTTACAACCATTTATTCTGAAAAGATTGTTTTTCTCAAGTGATCCAGTGTTGTTGCTTAGGTTTTGCATTTTGACTTATGACCTTCTAAATTTATTATCTTCAAGAGAGGTGTTTTCTTTCCTAAATTGTTCTTACTATGATTGTAATATTCAGTTTATTTTAGTGTTTAGTTAATTCCTCTTTTAAGATTGATTAACAACTAAATGTAGGATCTTTTGATTTGAACCAATATAAAATACCTTGTGCAATTTTTTCTTTCCATATTCTCTTTTTTTATCTACTATTATCATAAAGGAATTGATTTTTGTTGCTAAGTCAGATTTTAAAAAGGAAAAATAAATTAATGCAAAATTTTTATTAAGAAACCAACTCACCCCCTCCCCCTTTTTGGTTTTTGTCTAAAGGAAAATATTTCGTTGTGTGATTCTAACATTTTAGACAAAGAGTTGCTAATTATGATTAACTTATTGAGTTTTCCTTCTAAGAAAACATATTTTAGATGGGTAGGCAACATTTTTAACTCAAGCTCACTTTTATCATCAAAACTTCATTTATTTATCTTTTCCAACTTAGCATTTGTAGGGCAATCTCTTTAAGCTTATCTAATTTCTTGGCCACTTTTTCAACCTCAACTTCTTCTAAGGTTAAGTTATCACAATCATCTATTAACATCTCCTTCAAGTGGGTATTTCAAGCGCATTTTTTTAGTGGTTTCAATCACGTTTTTAAACACATCCACTTTGAAGTAGTTGTTATAAACTTTAGAATGTTGGCGGACTTCTAAGATATGGAAAGTCATTTCTTGATCTTGCATCCACACCTTTAGGTACCTACACCTTGAGATGACCATTATCTACATCAATCACCAATCTAGCAATCTTCATGAACGATCTTCCCAAAATAAGAGGGGGCATAAATCTTCCTCCATATCTACAATCACAAAATCTATTGGAAAATCAAATTTATCCACCTATACAATCATATCTTCAATGACTAACTATATGAGTATTTGATGGTGTAAAACCCGAGAAAATTAAATAAATAAAGAAATATTTATTTAATTTAAACGCAATTAAAGGAATCTTTATAGTAATTAATGCGAAGAATTATGATAAGGAATAATGTTGGCTCAAGTGGTTGAAAGTACTTAAATGTGTTGAGAGGATTTGGGTTTGAGTCCTATGTATGCCATTAATGTACTTATTTACTTGTTTTATTATTTTAATAATATGCTTGATCATGGGGCGTGATAATATAATCCTAGATGTATAAGAATTATCACAAAACATGAATTGCTTGAATGGTTGTGTATTTGTTTGGTAATTGTGTGGTTGTGTGTTCGAACCTTGACTCTTAGGCAAAATAGGTTGTGTATTTTTTTTTCCAAGTCATAAAGAGAGCATGAGGGAGTTTTTTCGGGAGAGGATCAAAGTGAAGGCAATTCCTTTGGTGCAAGAAAGAATCCTCAAAGCACATTGAAGCCAGGGAATATAGGTAAGGGGAGCTATCTATATTTTTCTTGTATATGTGGTGTGTGAATTGTTGATGCGAAAGTGAATACAGAAAATTTAGGGTCTTTTGTCTATTTTTCTTTTGGGGTTGGAGGTGTTTTCATGAGTGAATACGTGTGGAAATTTGGATTAGAGGGAAACTGTGTGAACATGGGTTAAAAACGAAATTAGATAATGGAAGTGTAAAAGTTTATTAAGATTTGGAAAACTACTTAGGTGAATTAGATGTAGTGGAAGCCTTTCTGAAAAGATACCTAAAATGAATTTGAAGGTGAACTGAAATTATGGATTTCACGTAGATATACTACAGGTATTCATATAAAAATATATATATAAAAAATGAGTGTGTGAATTTATATATTCATTATGAAGAAATATAAACAACATATGTATTTATATATTAAGTATGATCAGTGGATGTTTATGCGGTGGTTTACGGAATAATAATATATTGCGTAACTAATGTTTTTTTTATAAAGTTAAAGTTAATATGGTGTTAAGGAAAAGAAATAAAAAAAACAATTATAATATGTATAACTTTTATGAGAATATAATATTTTAGTAAGGTGATGCATCTGCTTGTTTGATATGGAATAATCTATATATCCTAGTTAAAGTGAAGGATGTCCTTTTAATATAAAGGTATTAATGGTTTAAGATATATGGTATGTAAACTAGTATGAAAATTAACATTATAAGATATGTTTTATTTTGTTTCCTTGGCACTGCTTGATGTACGAAATTTATTATAACATGAATGTGTTGTTCGAAATTAGGTTTTGCTCATGGCTTGGTACATTAGAGAGACCCACAACATGCTTTGATTTCTTTTCTTTTTGTTTCGCAGTGCAAACAAGCAATCCACTTTAACTTCTTGTTTTAATATTATTTGATGCACATATTTCCTTTTGATGGGACTTTTGTACATTCTAGAGTGGTGCAGTACACACCTTAGCAATATATCTTTTTAGTTTAGTTAAAAGAAAATTCAAGAAGTTCAATTGGTGGATTTTATCAAACAAAAGAGACTAAAATAGGAGTACTAAAATAAAGGTTCAAGTCTGGGTGCCAATTCATTTGAAGTGGAGGTGTTTTTGGCAGTGGTATTTGGTGTATTTCCAAGTTAGGGGTTTAAAGATTCATAAAACTATGTTGTTTCACGTCATTTTTCGTATTCTGGAAGCGTTGGTGGTCGCTGAGCGACTATGTTTATTTCTGATCAGTGCAATTTTAGTAAAATTGACTTTCCTGACTCTTTAATCGTTATATTAAGCTTAAATTTGGACAGTTTGTTCGTAACATGCTATTCTTTATTTTGACCGGTCGGATCGTTGATTTGAGGTCTATAGTTTTCGAAATATGTCACGCATTATTGTAGTATTTTTGGTTTTACGATGATAAATTTTCTTAAAAATTTTGGTGTAAGAATTATGGTTGTGCATGGCATTGCAGGTACTTAAGTGTTGGCACTCACTCGTCTGGGATGAACACTATTTTTTGTGTTGCATGTATGTCATGCTATGGTGAATGCATGTACACTTATGTGATTATGTGAACTATATGTGCATATGTATAGGATGATATGATGTGATGTGAGTTTAAATGACTAAGTGTTGATGTTAATCTTAATTTGACATAAGGAATATGTAAAAAAAAGGGGGTTCTAACTACAAAAATAATTATTTTTAGTGAGGGTTATTTTTAGCGTTTCTGGGGTTTAAACCCCCACTAAAGGCTTTACCAGGGGTTTTCTTTTCCCCTAGAAAAACCAGTGTAGCTAATGTATTACCGGAGGTTTTCAGCAACCCCTGGAAAGACACAGCTTACCTGGGGTTTGTAAACCCCCGCTATTGTCTAGGGTTTTCAAAACCTCCATTACTATCCGGGGTTTTTAAAACCCCCACTATTACCAGGGGTTTTCAAAACCCCCACTATTACTAGGGGTTTAAAACCCCCATTGGTGTCTAGTGTTTACAATCATCAAATCTATGAAATTATTAGTCGTGTGTCATGCTGATATACTTTATAGTTATTGTTAAAACCACTTAACCTTTTAAACTTGGTGCTAAGCTAAATCTATTAAACAGTACTACTCCCAAAAATTTGATCCAATATTAGAGCACATTAAATAGTATTATTAAATAATATTACTCCCAAATTAGAGTACAAAGTTGGCTTCCAAATAGTTTAATAACCATAAAAAAAAGTCAGAAACAAACCCACATGATTAATCAGAAGTATTCTTCTCTATAAGAATGAAACTATTTTCTATGTAGTTGTTTTCCGTTTGTTGTTCAAACCGGAAACATGTCCTCTAGAGTCTACCCCCTTTGATCTCAGAGTAGTAGAGAGTTCTTCATGTTCATTTAGATTGAGTCCAATGTCAAGCCCATTACAAGCAAGTGGAGCGTACATTCATAGATCATCAAAGCTTAAAAGCTACATTAGAGAAAACCAGAAAAAATTGTTATAATGTGATTATACAAAGGTTAATCTCTCTAAATTTGAAACGTGGTTTTCAGTTTTATTCTATTCATATGCATACCTTGATTTGGAGTTGTTTTCACTCCCTCTTCAAGCATTGTACTTATATCAACCTGTATTGCACACATCCATCCATGAAATCAATTACTTTAGCTCATAAAGTTAGATACATTTTCATGATTTTGTCATAGTAACTCATAATTTCGAAGTTGTAATAAAATTTGGTGGACAAAATAGAAATTTAACCAATATTCAGTTTCATGAACAATAATTTAAAAGGTAGAATACCAGATTTATTCTATAGTCATTGCTACCCTTCCTGACATCTATTATCTGCTTAGGTGGTAAGTCCTCAGGAGTGGACTTCTCACCTGCATCCTAAAATAATATTTCCAAAACTATAAAGATTACATATTGAAAATCACAAATAAAGAAGATAATTATTATTGTGAAGAGTGCATATGATCCTTAGAGCAATAACTGCATAGGTGAACCAAATTCATTTGATGCATTGAACTCTGTCATTTGTGGAATACCTATTTCCTCACCATAAAAATAACATTAGAGAAATCGCACATAGTTTAAGAAAATCGAAATGAGAAATAGCATTACAAAATACCTAAATTACTTGAAACTACATCCGGTGGGGACCAATATATTGTTGATAAGGATCCGTGAAGTTTGGGAGCATATTTCAGAATGTATATTTGGTCTTCCCATTATGATATTTCTTGCTCTATCCTTGTTCCCAAATAATCTTTCCATGGGTGATGATTAGATGCATATCAGCTAACAATGAAACAAAAACAAGAAGTTGGAATGAAAAAAGTAGCTTGAGAGAAAAAATAATAAACATACTCTTTGTGGATTGATACCAGACGCAACAACATACATATCAAGTTTACCTATGGGAATTCCAATTCCCTGATTCCAAGGTCATCTAAGCTAAGATAAGCATAAAATAATAATAATATAAAAAAATATATTAATTACTTGGCCATGAAATTTGATAACCATGTGTTTTGAAATAGTTATCATTTTTTCATATTTTAGTTTATTTCAAATAATTTAACATCTTAAAAGTTAATAATAATGTCTTTTTAACGTTATTCTCATTTTTAAATTCTTTCAACCAAGGATAGCATTAAATAATTTCTCTGTTATCAATTTCTGGCTTCTACTAGCCTAAATAGGTTCACCAAAACCCTATCAAAGTTAGAAACCAAATGAGAATAAATAAGTAAAGAACACCAATTAAAAAAGCTTCTCCCTAAAAATAAAAACTTAAAAATCAGGCAATAATATTTCTTAAAAATAAAACTAAACAAAAGATATGAAATTTGTGAAATCACCAATCCTCCTCAACAGGGCATTTGATTGGTACTTAAATATGTTCTAGAAAATATTTCTAACTTCTGATTACTTCTTCTTACTTGGAGCCAAATCACATAGATTTGTTTAATGAATGAATAAGATCTGATTTGAACCATCACAAGACCTCCAATTAGTGGACAAAAATGGAGAATCAAAAGACAAGTGCATGAACAATTGTAGGTCCTCATAAATAAAGATCAGAGGAAATTTCTTCACCTTGATCAAAGCCAACTCATTGTCTTGGTAAACTTCTATTTGAATACGTATCTATTACTAAAATGATTAGAATAATGTAACATAGTACAATCAATAATAGTAATATTTTGCATGCTCCAATAAGATTTCTCCAATTAACAATAATAAATGATAATAATAATTATAAATAAACTTTGGTTACAAACCTTACTCTAAATAGATTATAGCAGTAAACTTTGGTTACAAACCTTACTCTAAATAGATTATAGCAGTAAATGTAGAACCTAACAAATAACACAATAAAATATATTTGTTTATGAAAACTATCCTTACCGAACCTTCTAACTTTTATACTTTATGGCCTCTCCACCAAGCTTAAAGAAATTTCTGCATACATTTTTTTCTTACAAGGTAGCAAGCATGTGCTATTGTTTTTATGCTGCCTATAGTTTCTGCCTTTGTACACAATGATAACCTTTTCATTATATTGGTATTATTGTAAAACAGAACTACAAATAAAACAAAACCAGTAACCTAACAGGTAGAATGTTAGTAACATTAGTAAAAATAGCAAAATAATAGATGCATAAACTACTAAAACTAGATAAAGTCCTAAACTAAAGACAACAAATCAATAACTATTCTAAAAATTCAAAACAGTAACTAAAAATGGAAAATAAAACTGCACTAAACTAATCTAAATCAATGCAGTATATACAAAACTTATAAAGCCTATATTTTCTCACTTTCAACAACAGCTTCTCAGAAACAAGAAAAAATTTAGTGTCAAGCTTCCTAAAACAGAGCATTTATTCATTGACCAATAGAGTTTAACTATTCATTGACCAATAGAGTTTAACTATTCATCGAAAAAGGATAGTGATGTGGGGAGATGATGAAATTAGGGAAACGAAATTCAAACAAAAATGAAAGGATGAGATGGAATTGAAAGAACGGTGACAAAATTGAAAGCAAGGAAACGAAATTCAAAACGAATGTTTATTACCTGATTTAAGGGAGAACGATAAAATCGAAAAATCAATGTCTTCCCTCTCCTAAGGCACGAGCCACAACTTCTTCGCTTTCCTCCTCTTAGGCACGGAATTGAAATCAGAAAGCAACGCTCTTTACTGATTATGAAATCAACACAGTTTGTTGATGAAATCAGCAGACAAAATTGAAATTGAAAGAAAAAATATGATGAAATGAGCGGTACAAACCTTGAGCAGAGTGAGAGAACCGAAAAAGAGAAAGGTAAAGAGGAACGGGAAAGGGAAAGAGAATAACTTTAGCCAAATAAAAGTTTTTAAAAAATAAAAAAAAATGATAATAATTTTACTAAAGTTTTTTAAAAAAAAACCCTGAAACTTACTTGGGGTCACTAAAATCTCCACTAATGTATATTTTTACTGGAGCTTATTACAACCCCATCTAAAAAACCCTATTAGGAACATATATTTTTGTAGTGTCTTGTAGTTACTGATTGAGGTTAGACTTATGTTTTGTATCAATAAATGAGTTATGTGTCTACTGCCTTATTATTTCATAATTTCATATGAGGATGGTTTACTTTAGGGTTCAAATTGAATGTTGGCATTGATTTAAGATGAGTATATATGAATTATAAAAGAGAGGAATGTGTGCTTATACTTAAAAGATGCATTTGTGTTGTGATGTTGTAAATTAGAGTATATGAATGTATATTTTGATTTTTGGATGTTGAGAATTGAATGGTTGAATGCTAGGAGCTGAATTAGAGTACCTAAAACTAGTAGTATCACATTATTGGTGTAGTGTCGGGCAGTGCAGAGTGGAATGTGTGCTTATACTTGAAAGATGCATTTGTGTTGTGATGTTGTAAATTAGAGTATATGAATGTATATTTTGAATTTTGGATGTTGAGAATTAAATGGTTGGATGCTAGGAGCTAAACTAGAGTACCTAAAACTAGTAGTATCACATTACTGGTGTAGTGTCAGACAGTGCAGAGTGGACCGCCAAGCGATAGTAGGAAACAGGAAAGTCTTGTGTATGGTGGCGCCTGACGGTGATGTGGAACCGCTAGGCAGTTTGCACTGCTATTTTGCCTGGCGGCGCTTAGGCTGCACCAGACGATGGTGTAGTGGCAGTGTGTGTTCGTGATACATTTTGCATGGCTTGTTGTGTTGGTCCTGGTCTAGGATATGCTTGATATTTTCATGAGCGGGTAGGTTCATGACTAGTGATGAACACGTGATAATATGAGCGGGGAGGTTCATATTATGATGCTCTCGTGTGAATGAGCAAGGAGGTTCGTAAGTTTCGTGCTCACACTTGAGGGCTACTGCGAGTGGGGAGGCTCGTAGCTGTTGGATCACGTGTGTTGGACTACGGGCGGGGAGGTTCGTAGAGTTGGACTACGAGTGGGGAGGTTCGTAGAGTTGGACCACGAGCGAGCAGGTTCGTGGAAGCATTGGAATCCCTAAGACCAGCTTGAGTATGTACCTTGTATAGTGCAGTGTGCTTTTCTTAATTTCGTTTTGATGTTGTGATGTAAAGACTTGGATCAGGAGATGTTGTGCCATGAGCGGGTAGGTTCATGGATGGTGGTGAACACGTGATGATATGAGTGGGGAGGTTCATATCCTGATACTCTCGTGTGGGGATACGAGCAGGGAGATTCGTATGTTTCGTGCTCACACTTAAGAGATGCTGCGAGCGAGTAGGTTCGTAGCTGGTGGATCACGTGTGTTGGACTACGGGCGGGAAGGTCCATAAAGTTGGACTACGAGCGAAGAGGTTCGTAGAGGCAGAACCACGAGCAGGTAGGTTCATGGAAGCATCATATATCTTGAGTCTGTGGTCAAATATTTGTGGACTTGCATGTTGAAAAACCTTGGGGTAATAAGGTCTTGGCCAAGAATTATCTAGAGTAAAATAGTTGGGTGTATCTTGATTTTATTAATTTATATGTTAACTATTTATGAGCTCACCCTTTTTTGTGTGTATGTGGCGATGATCGTGTGACTTGTCACACGGGAGCAGATGACATTCCAGGTGATGCTGGTGAGGCATAAAGCCGGAAAGGGGCTAGGGAAAGGTTTTTATGGAAGTTTACTATCATTTTAATTCTAGATTTTTGTAAACCACATTTTTACTGGAATATGAACTAGTATAGATTATTGAAACATTGTGGTTTAATTGGATGAGTTTAATAAATGTTTTTAATTTCCCGTGTTTTGGGAAAAACATTTAAATAAATGTGACTTTATTATTTTTTATATTTTATATTATTTAAAATTAGTAATATCCGACTGAGATGTTACAGATGGTCCAATTTTCTAATTGTAGCATCATCCTCTTGGTAGTCAAAATCACGATCTAGAACATAAGAGAGAAAAAATTGCACTCTGAGATTACAAAAATATAAAGGGCCACTATGAAAGAAACAAAAATTGTCATTGTTAAGATTAAAAAAAAAAGTTATTCCCTCTCTGTTGTTAAGATTGAAACTACTTCATCTCTTCTATAAATGAGAAAAGCTACCACTACGCACTACTACTACTACTGCATAGTGAAAACTACCACTACCTTTCTTCTCTCTTTTTCACTACACTTACTGTACCCAAATTACACTTCACCCCATGTACCCAAAAGTCCTACCCATCCATAATTTCTCCCATTGTTTCTTGCACAACATCACCACAACACTTTGTTTATCCAAATTGTCCAAACTATTCATGACATCCAAATTGCAGTCCAATATGCATTCTCACTTATTAAATGCTCCAGGAAATAGGAGTGATATAGCTTGGAAGCCTTGTAATTATGTTCTTGGGGATACTAGGAAACTGTAACGCAAATACTATTAGAAGGTAGTAACATGGGGAGTTTATCAATTAAAGCATCACTTGGCTGGTACTCAAAGGAATGTTGGTGCTTGCAAGGATGTCTCTAATAAAGTGAAGAAAGAAATGTGGGAAATTGTTGTTGGTTTTCAACAAAATTTAAAGAAGAAATTAAGGATTAATATGAAGGAGGAAACAACAAAAGTTAATGAGGAAAGAAAAAATAGTGAAGCATCAAGCATTAGTCCTATAAATATTTGTAAAAGAGAGTAGTTAGTACAAAAACTACCATCAACAACATGTTTAAGAAAGGTATGAGAGAGAAAGCTTGTTAAGCAATTGTTTGATTCTTCTATAACAATGTTATACCTTTCAATGTGGCAAAAAGTGAAAAATTCATTTCTATGCTTGATTTGGTTTCAAGATGTGGCCTTGCATTTAAACCTTCATCTTATCATGAGATTAGAGTTCAATATTTGAATGAGAAAGTTCAAAATACATCCCTTTCTTTACAAGCACATAAAGATGAACAAAAAAAAGCAGGATGTACTATTATGACTAATGAATGAACTGATAAGTAAAGGAGGAAAATAATAAGCTTCTTGGTGAACAGCCCAAAGGGAACTGTATTTTTGAAGTCCATAAATGCATTAACAAAATCTAAAATAGCTGAGAAAGCTTTTTAGATAATGGATAACACTATTAAAGAGGTGGGAGAAGAAAATGTCATTAAGTTGTCACATATGATGTAGTAAACTATAAAGTTGATGGTCAAATGTTGATGATAGAGGAAAAAGCTAGTTTGGACATCGTGTGCTGCACATTATGTCAACTTAATGTTTGAGGACTATGAGAAGAAGATCCCCATTCATGAGGAGATAACTCGAAAAAGTTAAAACAAATTACTACCTTTATCTATTCAATATCTTTAATTTCTTTACTATAACTTTTAACGAAAGGAAGAGATTTGGAAGAATAAAATAACTTCTTTGGAAGGTGAATTGCCTCTAATTGAAGTGTTTCAATTGGTTGGTTCTCATCAAAAGTCAGTCATGTGATTCATTTAAGAAGCAATGGACCAAGCAAAGGAGAAGATTCAAAAGACTTTCAATGTTGTCAAAAAAAGGTATTAGTCATCTAACTATTTATATTTGTTTTTTAATGGAAAACAAAGCTAACTCAACATAATGTATTTTGGTTAGTTATTTGCCTTTGTGGAACATCATTGATGTAAGGTGGGACAATAAACTCCATAGGCCCTTGCATGCTACAGGCTATTTTCTTAACCCTCAAATACATTATCATCCCGTATTTAAAGCATATTTGGAGGTGAAACGAGGTTTGATGGAATGTATAACTAGGATGGTGGAGGATGAGGATGAACAAACTCATTGATGTTCAAAATGATTATTTTAGAAAATGAGCAAAATGTTTTGGATGTCCCTTAGCTACTAGGTCAATTAATTAAAAGAATCCAGCAGATTGTTGGGAGTCTTAAGGTGATGAGTATCTTGAAGTCCAAAAATTTGTCAGTCATGTATTGAGCTTGACATGTAGCTCATCTGAATGTAAGCGTAATTGGAGTTCCTTTGAGATGGTAAGTTAATGTTAAAATATATCTCTATAATAAACTACTAGTCTAGTGCTTGCCTACTTATCATATTTATCTTTGTATTTATTTTAGGTCCATATGAAACAGAAGAAACAGGCTAAAGCACAGCACAATGAATGATGTTGTTTTTGTTAGCCAATTCAAAATTAGCTAAGAAGAAAAAAAAAAACAAGAAATACAACTCAAATTTGTTAAGATATGTCAAATATTCTATTAGCAAATATTATGTAATCAAATATTGTATTAGCTATAATTTAGGCATTATTACCTTTGTGAGAAAATTCGTGCACTCATTCCTTTAATAGATGAGGAATTATAACACTCTTGTATGTATATATATATATGGTACCCTATTCTTTGAAATAATACATCAGAATTATTCTTTACATCATTTTTATATGGTATCAAGAGCCAAACACCGACATCCTTTACAATATAGGAAGCAGTGCTTCTTTATTTGAATATTTCTGGTGGCTCCTTTTGATAAAAATTAATCGGAAAAACATGATTTTGGGACTTCTGTTGCTACCCATATGCACGAAGCGCTCACCCCTAAACGACTTGACGACACCAACTATGTTGAGTGGTCGTTGAACGCACAAAACAATATCAGAGGCATAAAACGTTAGGGTTTCATCTCTGGAACAAAGGTTGCACCAAAAAATAGGAAATCTGATGAATATGAAGCATGGGAAAATGAAAATTGTCTAGTCAAGTCTTGGCTTTTGGACTCCATGATGAAAAAAATCAGATCCCTCTTTATTCGCTTAGCTACGACAAAAGATATCTAGGACACTGTGCAACAAACATACTCAGTCAACCAGGATGCGTCCCGATCATATCAATTATATCGTGATGTAATATTTACTCAGCCAAATGGAGGATCTGTTATTACATATTTTGGTAAATTACAAAGATTATGGCTGGAGTATGATACTATCACAAATTGTACCATCGAATGTCCTAAAGATGTTGAAAAGTATAACAACATGATTAATTATCAACGAGTTTGTCTTTTTGGCTGGCCTAGATATACATTTGGATACAGTTCGTGATCGTGTCCTTGCTACTACTCCCCTTCCAAATGTTCAATCAGTTTATGCAACTGTTTGTGCCGAGGCAAACCGCCAAGAGGGTATGCTTGATAGTGAGTCTACTGTGGGGACTGCCTTTGTTGTTAAGAAGTTTCCTAAGAAAGGAATATGCAAATGTATGCACTGCAATGGGGATAATCATGTCATGGAAACGTGTTTTAAACTCCATGGCTATCCAGATTGGCATCCAAAAGGAAAAACTACTCCTAATACAAAGGTAGAAGCTACTCCCAAGAGCCACAGTTCTACTGCTGCCGGATTTGTGACCAAGTCAGGTATATCTAACTTTGTTTTTCATCTTTCTGTTGTTACTAGGGGTAGTGATTGGATAATTGATTCAAGTGCTACTGATCATATGACCTGTGATCCACATAAATTTATTAATTTTTCTCCCAATTGTTCTAAAACTGTTATTATTAATGCCAATGGGGTATCATCTCCTATTGAAGGTGTAGGTACTATATCCCTCTCACCCTCATCAATTTTTGATGTTTTATTTGTTCCTACATTGAACTGTAATCTTCTCTCTATCAGCAAGTTAACCAAATCACATTCTTGTGTTGCCTTATTTTACCTAACCCATTGTTTTTTCCAGAACATCCATTCCAAGGAGAATATTGAGAGTGGTAGAGGGAGAGAAAGACTGTATTATCTTGAAAATGTCTCACAACAAACCCATAAAGGAATGTTGGCTTGTCTTGCGAATGAACACATACAAGATAAAAACAAAAAGAAAATTTGGTTATGGCATAGAAGATTAGGACATCCCTCTTTTGGTTATCTAAAAAAATTATTTCCATCACTATTTCATAAATGCAATATTTCTGATTTTATTTGTGAAACTTGTGTAATGGAAAAAAGTCATTGTGTTGTGTTTCCTTTAAGCAATAAAAAAACAGATTTTTCTTTTTCATTAATTCATACAGATGTTTGGGGCCCTGCCCCACAGTCTACACATAATGGAAAAAAATGGTTTATCAATTTTGTTGATGATTATACTCGAGTAACTTGGATATATTTGCTTAAACATAAAAGTAATGTGTGTAATGTATTTCGTTCCTTTCATCATATAATAGTTACTCAATTTAACACACATATTAAGGTCATTCGATCAGATAATGGAGGGGAATATTTTAAGACTGAGTTAATCGAGTTCATGAACTCCAAAGGCATCTTACATCAAACTACATGTCCTTATTCACCATAAAAAAATGGGGTGGCTGAGAGAAAAAATAGACATATATTAGAGGTGACAAGATCACTTTTGATATATGGTAATGTCCCATCTCATTTATGGGGTGAGGCTGTGAGATTTATAGTTTATTTGATTAATCGAACACCTTATAGTGTGCTTAAATTTCGAAGGCCTTTAGATATGTTGTTTGATCATTGTATCCTTCCTTCCATGGTCTCTTTACCGCCTCATATTTTTGGATGTGTTATATATGTTCACTTACACCCACATCAACGTACAAAACTTGAAGAACGAGCTTTAAAATGCGTTTTTGTTGGGTATGGATCAACTAAAAAAGGCTACTGTGCTTACCATCCACCATCAAAGAAATTTTATATCTCTATGGATGTGACATTTAATGAGCATAGTTTTTTTTTATGTTGATTCTACACTTCAGGGCGGCAATGAAAGTGAAGTTCATAATCATGATGTTAGTATGTTTGATATCACAAATATAAATTATACTATAAAGATAAATTATCATGTGAGGATCATTCTTCAGGAAGTGAGCCAATCCTAAATATGGAAACTTCTCCTTTGGATAATACAGTGTCTTCTGATCCTAACCAATTGGCTCAATCTTCTTCACAGGTTCAGCTTAACTCTTCAGAGGTACCTTCTGATCCTATCTCTTATAATACTAATGTAGTTAAAACTAATCATGAAATTTTTTCTTTTGATCCTACCCTTGATAATACTAATGTAAACGAAACCGATCATGAAATTTATCCTTGTGTGCATGAAACCACCAACACACCAAACATTGAGTCTACTACTGTTTAGTATAATCTTCCACCCCGTTCTAACTGTGGTCAACGTCCAACTAAATATGAACTAGACCTCCAAGCCAAAGTTAAATATCCCATTAGTAAATATGTGTCATCTCACAGGTTATCCCAATCATATGCATCATTTGTATCTCAATTATCTTTAATTTCTATTCCTAGTAATATACAGGAATCTTTGGTAGATTAGATGGACCAAAGCAATGGTTATGAGATGACAACTTTAGAAAATAAAAATAACACTTGGGATCTTGTGTCTTTACCAAGAGGGAAGAAAATTGTGGGCTGTAAATGGGTATTTACAATTAAGCATAGAGCTGATGGAACTATTAAGAGGTATAAAGCCCGACTTGTGGCTAAAGGTTACACTCAATATTATGGTGTAGATTACCAAGAAACGTTTGCACCGGTAGCCAAGCTCAATACTGTGAGAATACTTTTGTCACTAGCAGCAAACCAAGATTGGCCTCTTCTACAATTTGATGTGAAAAATGCTTTCCTACATGGAGAAATTTTAGAAGAAATTTATATGGATTCTCCACCAGGCATGACAGATTCAATTGGAATGAAGGTTTGCAAATTAAAGAAGGCTCTATATGGATTAAAACAATCCCTAAGAGTGTGATTTTGGAAGGTTTACCAAGTCTATGAAGGCTTTTGGCTATAGAGCTAGTAACTCTGATCACACCTTATTTTTTAAGAGAGAAAAAGGAAGAATTACAGTTTTG
This sequence comes from Vigna unguiculata, assembly GCF_037176805.1. Taxonomy (NCBI): domain Eukaryota; kingdom Viridiplantae; phylum Streptophyta; class Magnoliopsida; order Fabales; family Fabaceae; genus Vigna; species Vigna unguiculata. Next base: position 6,935,397 of record NC_140793.1, on the reverse strand, counting down.
ATTATACATGTAGATGACATGATTGTTACAGGAAATGACCAAGATGAGATTTCCAGTTTGCAACAATACCTTGCATCTGAATTTGAGATGAAACAACTTAGAAACCTCAAATATTTTTTGGGTACTGAAGTAGCTAGATCAAAACATGATATTTTTCTATGCCAAAGAAAATATACTATTGACTTACTATTAGAAATTGGACTGCTTAGGAGTAAACCAGTTGATACACTAATTGAACAAAATCATAAACTCTTTCGATGTTCAAATTCAGCAAACATAGACAAATGCAGATATCAAAGGCTGTAGGAAAATTAATTTATTTGTCTCATACACGTCCATATATTACCTATGCAGTGAATGTTGTTATTCAATTTATGTATGACCTACGAAAGCTTCATATGGATGTTGTTGAGATGATTTTGAGATATTTAAAGTTCACTCCTGAAAAAGGAATTTTGTTCTAAAATTATGAAAACTTAAAAGTAGAAGGGTACACTGATGCAGATTGGGCAAGTTCAAAAGACGATAGAAGATCTATCTCTAGATACTTTACTTTTGTAGAAGGAAATCTTGTAACATGAAGAACGATATCAAGTTTATATTTGCCCCTAAGTTGATGTTTTTCTTATGACAAGACTTGTAATTATACGAGGAATGGTGAATCTACGAGAGTCTGTGAACTTTGGAATATGGAATTTTGGATAATGACATTACCATTTCGTTGGACTTTAATTGTTTCTTCTTCTGCGTAATTTTTTTTCTTAATAACTTCTTCATAAATCCAGCATACGAGGATATTTGTTGGAGTGCTTCTAGGAATCAATATTCAATTATAGAAAACATATTGATATCATATAAATAAAAAATTTCAATTTCTTTTATAAAGTTTTCATTCTTACTCTTTAAAAAAGTTAAAGACCATAGAAAAATAACAACATACATAGTTTCACTTTTCAAAATATATGGAGATTCATTTACGCCTCCCCAATTCCCAAAAGTGGTGGACTAAGTAGATTTCATTTAAACCATTAATTTGTAATTAAACAGTTCATATTGGAAATTATAGGGATGAAGATGATGATGATACACAGTAAACCCAATTAAGAAGAAAAACGTTAATCTGAAAAAGACTTGAAAAATCCAAAAAAAAAAAAACAATGTGAAAGATATAAATATAGATATATATTGTAAGAAGTGGTGTAAAATAATTTTGTCTATGAAGCATTTAGAAATAGTGAAACGAAGTAAATATCTTTGGGAGGAATTGTAGAATAAAGCCAAAAGAGGTGTTCCAAGTTGAAGACCTGAAAGGTGCTTTAATCATAGCAATAAACCTTGACAAGTTCCTTTCAAGGCAAAAAAGGGACACAGAGAACACAGAGTTTTAACCCTTTATCTTTTTCCCATGCATGCATGCACTTGTTTTCATACTATTTATTTTACCTCCAATGGTTAACAACATGAAGAACAGAAATACCCATACGGCAGGTAACCCATTTGTACTTCTTGATAACTACGTTTCATCACTTTAGCTTCCACTCACATTGGTCAATAACCATAATACAAACCCCTTTTATCCACAACATGTTGCTATATATATAATAGTGCTTCTTTTTGTTTCTGATTCGATTGGTGCAAGAGAAAATAGTAATATCAGCATTAATAGTAATAAACCTACCTACCTAGCTACAGAGATGGAAGCTACACACGTTCGAGAAAAGGGTCTTGTTGAGGGAAGTGAACACATTGCTGGTGGGAAACAAAATGAAGAAGTTCTAAAGAACATTATTGCAACTCATCCTTTGTATGAAGTTTTGATTCAATCTCACATCAACTGCTTGAAGGTACGTAATTTCCTCTATTTTTCTTTTTCTTTTCTTCTCTGCTCATTTCTTTCTGTTTTTGACTCCTAAACTTTGTATTGATTAAAGCAATGATGTTGAATTATCATGATCCGGGGTCAACAATTAACAGAAAAAGAAAGCTTCCATTCTAGTATAACTGTGGTGACCTACATGACTATATTTTTGTCTAAGTTAGCTGATACAAAAGTGCTTATGAGTGATGAATAGGATCCGAAAATGATGCTAGAACAATTTGAAACCTTAATATAGTAAACAAGACAACGGTGGAGTAGAGTATCTAACAGTTCAGAAAAAAGCAATTTCTCACTTTGGCTATAGCTGCAAAATTTATGATATTTTTGAAAGAAAAAAAGTTTGTTTCTTCTAATTTTCTGAATGATTTTAACTCAGAAAGTGGGTGACAAATGAAGATAAATAAGTAGATTTTACTCACTTTTCCTTAAACTAAACAATTCATTAAAATGGAACAGCTTTTGTCATTTGTCTTAATTTGGGAGCGTATTTTCTAGTACATCTATATAAATATAACAGAACTGTTTCTGCAATGGAAACAAGACCAGACATTTTTGGTAAACAGTTACATATATCATATAAGAATTTGTTTTAGATTAATGTCAAGTATTTGTAAAGTCAGTGATAGATGATATGATGAACAATGTTGGAAGTAAGAGGTTAAAAGCTTTATCATGTTTTTCTTTTCATTATTCAGAGAAATGTAACACAGAGATATTAAGAGTTTCCAACAACTCATGCATAGTATGCATCTATTTTACTTCATCATTTGAGTTTGTTTGAATTCAGGTGGGGTTAAGTGAAGCTGAAGAGTTTGATGATGATGCACTGAAGAAGCTGGTGAATTCAAAGTCCAAAGCAACAGCTGGTGCAAACACTTCAGAGTTAGATCAGTTCATGGTATCACTAGTGTTAATTTCTGAAAATCTTGGTTAAAAACATAAAAAGTATAAAAAATAAGATTGTTTTTAAGAAATGAAAGCCTTATAAATAATCTATTTTGTTTGATTTGATAACACTGGATAGGAAGCTTATTGCATGGCACTGAGCAAGCTGAAAGAAGCAATAGAAGAACCAACAAAAGAAACTAATGCTTTCATCAGAGCCACGTATCATGAACTAAAGCAACTGGAAGAAGTGAAGCACCCATAACTTTTGATAAGTAGTTGGAATCTCGATGATGAACTTGGTCCTTTCTAGCAAGTACCATTTCCTTATTATTGTAGCTCTTATTTTCAGAATGTTATTCACTCAAGCAATCACTTTCAGGTAGTCAGAAACAACTTTACCACTGTATGATATTGGTCTCCACAATTATATGCTGTATATTAGAGTGATGCTTATATTTACATCACTTCAATCAAACACTCCTATTACAATTTAGCATCATTTTTATACTAGAATTTCTTTTTATTTTTCTTTCTAAATTTAATTATAGTTAACATGAGATTTGGATTAATAAATGGATAAACCTATATAGTTTTGTTTCAAAATATGTCAGTGTGTTGGGAATATAAATATGTATGAAAATTAAAAATTATATGAAAAAAAATATATATAAATTTATTATTTTAAGATTTCAAATCAATGTTAATTTTTTATGTAAATTTAACTTAAATTTCATTATTAGTGAATTTTTTTCCGTAAATTCCTTAAATACTCATATGGACTTAAAATAGACATGATTGAAATACAATGAAAACATAATTTCTGAAGGTTGTGAGTTGCTGCTAGTACTATTTATTGCAGTTATCTCTTCTATTAATCGAGAATTTGAATTTTGTGTAATTGATAAAAGGTTTAATTATATTTTTAACCCTTAAAATTTAGAGGAATTTTCATTATTTTTCTTTTAAGTATAACTTTTTGTTTACCTTTCAATTGAAAAATATGATTTTAGTTTTTAAATTTTAAAATTTCAATTATACACAATAAAAAAATCATTTTTAGTCCTTTTGAATTTAGTGTTTAGAAACTTTTTTATTTATTTTAGAGACTAAAAAAATACTTTTTAAAATTTGGAAGAACAAAATCAAAACGGAGACTAAAATTATAATTAATCATTAATAAAAAAATCGAATAATGACATGGGTTATTTCAAGATATCGAAGTCACGTCATAGAAACTACAAAAATAAAATAATTAAGAAATACCACAATTATATTTTATTAATACGATAAAAAAGAATGTTAGAACACATAATTTTATATTTATAGAGTTTATTTTTAACAAACTAATATTACTCTTAACCATTAATGGCTGGAAATTGAGTGACACTCAACATTTTTCTTCTTGTCGTTTTCTTAAATTCATAATGGGCTAATTTTCAATTCATTTACGTTGGCCAGAAATACCCAAATAGCTTATCTAACTATCATATTATCTTTAAAAAAAATCTTACAAAGTTGTAGAAAAAATGATAAAGTAATTTATTTATTTATTTGTGCCCTCTAATTTTCCAATATTTTGATTTTCGTACGTCAAATGTCATTGAGAAGAAATTAATAAACAAAATATCTGTGCACCAAATGAGGTAGTTAGGTGGGATTAATTAAGTAGATATGGCAGTGCAAATCAACATTAATTATCGCCATTCTTTTATATTTGATGTCACTTATGCATATGATTACTTTTATTTTATAAGTGGTTAAAATTAAATAAATACTTACATATAATTATTAATGCATCATTAATTTAACGGATTATTGACATATTTGATATATGTTTTACACATGTATATATAATTTATTTTGTTTCACAGATGATTAAGAATATATAAATAAAATAATGATATTTTAACCCATTATTTTTAATTCATTTTTAATCCATTATTTCAATCACTCTTCAATTACCTATTTTGATCTTTTGTAATTATTCTTGCAAAGACAATAACACACTATCAGGGAACACAGATCATATCTTACCCCAATCACTGACTTCTCGGAATGGATGCTCCTTCTTTTAGATGCGTCTTCTTTTAATGTTGGCGGATTGGACCCTTAGGGGCCTGTACCAGGCCTAAGTTCCACGTTTGTGATCTGATACCAGAAGCCCAACTGTTATTTCCTAAGTTTGGAGTGGACGGCTTTTACTCATGCACTCATGCATTATTCTTGAAGTAGGTGGCGTTAGCTGTAACATCCCTTTTTTTTAATAAACTGTATTATTTATTTTAAATAAAACACTTAGAAAATCTTCTATGTTTACTAATGTTTTATATTTTATGTAGTTTAAACATTAAAAATATATTTGATTATGATGTAATTTTTACTTATTGAAAATAACAATTAGAACAAAACAAATATAATATATATATTAAACAAATATAATATATATATATATATATATATATATATGAAGAATCTTTTAAAAGAGATAAAAAAAATATATACAAAAAAAAAGAAGAGATAAGAAGATAAGAAGAAAAGATAAGAAGAAAAGAAAAAAAAAAAAAAGAAGATAAGATGAGAAAAGATAAGAAGGAAAAAAAAAAAAAAAACCTAAGAGATAAACATTCATTAATGTAGGTAATGATGAGAAAGATAAGCATATGTATAAGCTTATATATATGTATGAAATGAGAAGTTACGGGAGAAGTGAGAAAAAGTGAGAAAGAAAGAAAGGAGAGAGAAAGAAAAGAGAAAGAGAAAGAAAGAAAGAAGAGAGAGAAAGAGAAAGAGAAAGAAGAGAGGGAAAGAGAAAATAGAGAAAAAAAAAAGTTTAGAGCAACGATTCAAAGAGATCCTAGTCCTCTTCAAATATTATTATTGTGCTCTTCAATCAATAAGGTAAGGGGGGAGTGAGGTTAAGCTCTTATATATTAATCTTCATAAACTCATGGGTTTTATATTAATCTTTTATTTATTTTGACTCATATATTATTCTTTTTACTTTCATTTAACTTATTTTCATTTATTATCCTCTTATATTTATTTTATTTAATCTCCAATTATATACTGATCCTGTTTATTTATTTATTTTATTTAATCTCCAAATATGTATTGATCCTGTTTATTTATTTTATTTAATCTTTAGTTACGCACTGATCCTATTTATTTATTTTATTTTATTTTTATCTCCAGTTACGCACTGGTCCTATTTATTTATTTTATTTTATTTTTATCTCCAGTTACGCACTGGTCCTATTTATTTATTTTATTTTATTTATCTCCAGTTACGCACTGGTCCTATTTATTTATTTTATTTTATTTATCTCCAGTTACGCACTGGTCCTATTTATTTATTTTATTTTATTTATCTCCAGTTACGCACTGGTCCTATTTATTTATTTTATTTTATTTATCTCCAGTTACGCACTGGTCCTATTTATTTATTTTATTTTATTTTTATCTCCAGTTACGCACTGGTCCTGTTTAATTTATATTTTGTTATTATATTTATTTATGACGTTCTAATCCTTGTCTAATTATTTATTTAAAGTTCTTGCTTTGATTCTTATTTTATTATTATTTTATAATAAAAAAAAATGTGTGAAGTGAAAGTAAATATTATTTTATTCAGTGAGCTTGAATATAAGAAAATTACATGTACATTTTATTTTATTTGATGTTCTTTGTGTATAGTTTATACAATGACATGAATTGATAGTCATCACATTTAATGACCTTTGAAAATATTCAAGAGTATGTCAGTTGAGTAAGAGTTAAGTCTGGATTAAACCAGTGTCAAAGTGGTTGTATTTGGGAAGTCACAGTTTGGTACACTGCGGGATGAAAGGCAGGGACCATGGTGGGGTCTAAGGAAGTTTTACCAAGTAGGTGAATATCTGGATAGTTCAGAATAGCGCACTGGACTAGGATATTCATAGGCCAAACTTGGGACTGTCCGATACCTGCTCGGCATCGCCAAGGTTAGGTAGTGAGTATATATCTCTTTTGTGAGCCGATGAATGGCTAATATTCTCGAGAAAGAAATAATTATGATTGTACCATGAGAAATACTCAACTACCTAATCACTTCCCAAAGTAACTTTTGATGTTCAGATTGGATCATCAGAAGTGAAATATGGATCCATATGTCTGGTAAAACAAGATCAAGTTTGGTGGTTATAGGTCTAAATCTAGGCCCCCGGTGTCTGCATTGTTTGTTGAGTTTATTAAGATTGATATTTAAGGCTTATAAAGACCTCACTCCTTTCATATTTTTCTTTCATATGTACCTGTTGCATGAACAGAAGATGAACCTGCTCAGTGAGAGTTATTCGGGATATTGTTGGTGGATCTTCTGAAGATTGACTCATGGATAATTTCTATTAATATCTTTAGGAGATGTTAAAAATATAGAAAGTCTTCTATTCTGATGTAGGACTCTTAATATTTAACAAATATATATTTTTGTAATATTTTATGAACAATTACATAGATGCAAACTACATATATGAATATGAAGTTATGTTATTATTAATGTTCTCTCAAGGATAATCTTATGGAAAAAAAAAATTTAATTCCACATCTTTTTATCAAATAATAATTATTTAGTATAGTAGTCGGGGCATCACATTGAGTGGTATCAGAGCAGTTCCTTCTGTCAAGACCTTGGGTATGGTGTCTTCCATGTTTGTAGTCTCTACTAGTAAGTAGAGGTGCAAGTTGTTTGTTCTTACATTTTTCTTGTAAAAGAGAAAGGCAAGATAAGTAGATTAATAAAAGTAAGTAATAACAACAATTAATACTTATAGTAAGGATAAGTTTTAACAATAGTTAAAAAAAAAAAAAAAGAAGAAATCTAAAGAAAACTAAGGAAATTGTTCATTCTTTCAGGAAAAGATGGATAACGGACCAAACATTACTAATGAGTTGTTGGAAAGAATGACAATTGTCCTGGAAAATATGAGCCAAAAAAAAAATGTTGAACCCATGGAAAATCAAGGATTAGAAACCTTTCGCAGGAATAATCCACAAAAATTTAAAGGGGGATTTAATCCTGAAGGTGCTCAATCATGGATAGCAGAAATTGAGAAAATTTTCATCGCAATGACGTGTGCAGATGCAAATAGAGTCACATTTGCTACATTTATGCTCGTTGAAGAAGCTGAAAACTGGTGGAGATTTACAAAACAACAATTGGAGGATGAAGGGAGAGAAATTACTTGGGAAGTCTTTAAACAAAAGTTTCTAGAAAAATATTTTCCAGAGGATCTTCGGAGGAGGAAAGAAGTTGAATTCCTTAATCTTCGTCAAGGAATCATGTCTGTAGGAGAATATGCAGCAAAGTTTGACGAGTTGTCAAAGTTTTGTCCTTACTTTCATGATAGAGTTGATGAACGTTCCCGTTGTTCTAAGTTTGAAAGTGGACTGAGACCTGATATTAAACAAGCAGTTGGTTATTTAGAGATTTCTTCCTTTCCCACTCTTGTAAACCGTTGTAGGATTTATGAGGATGATACTAAGGCAAGACAAACTCAATGGAGGCAAGGAGGGCCTTTGAGGCACAAAAGAAATGATTTTAATAATAAGAAACCCTACCAACGTCCATCTCATACTTCGTGGAATTCTTCAGGACAAAGACATTCCTCTGCTGCCAATAATTCAGGCGCAACCCACCCTATCAAATGTTTCCACTGTGGAGGACCTCATCTGTCAAGAAACTGCGCCACAAGGACTGTAACTTGCTTCAATTGTGGGAAATTGGGTCATTATCGTAATGAATGCAAAGAGTTAATTAAGGAGCAAGGAAGTGGGGGAAGCAGCAACAAAGGAAATAATCAACTTGGAAGACCAAAGACAACCGGGAGAGTCTTCACGATGAATGGTACTGAAGTTGTTCAATCTGAAGATCTAATCCAAGGTAAATGCATCATAAATGGTCACCTCGTTAATGTACTATATGATTCAGGTGCTACTCATTCTTTCATATCACATGAATGTGTCAAACATTTAAAGTTACCTGTCTCTTTATTACCATATGATTTAACTGTGTCTACTCCTACCAATGTTCCAGTCACGACTTCACTTGCATGTACAAATTGCAATATTTCTATAGGGAATAGAAAATTTTCTGTAAATCTTATATGTCTACCCTTGTCTCATTTGGATATTGTTCTTGGAATGGACTGGTTATCTTCCAACCATGTTCTCCTAAACTGTCACGATAAGACTTTAATTTTTGAATCACACATAGGTGAAGTTTTTGACTCAAAAGATTTAAAAGAGAGTACTACCAACCACAATGAAATCCCAAAAGGATCTCAAGTATACATGATCTTAACTTCTTTAAAAGTCAAGGAAATTCCAAACATTAATAAGTTTCCTGTTGTTTGTGAGTATCTTGATGTTTTCCCTGAGGATGTCCCTGGGTTACCTCCACAAAGAGAAATAGAATTCACTATAGACTTGGTACCAGGATCAAGACCTGTGTCTATAGCCCCTTATAGGATGTCACCTCTAGAGTTAGCAGAGTTGAAAAAACAAATAGAAGAATTGTTGGATAAACAATTCATCAGACCTAGTGTTTCTCCCTGGGGTGCACCAGTATTGTTAGTCAAGAAAAAGGATGGAACAATGAGGTTGTGTGTGGATTATCGTCAGCTTAACAAAATCACCATCAAGAACAAATACCCTCTACCAAGGATTGATGATTTGATGGATCAATTGAGAGGTGCTGTGGTATATTCCAAAATTGACTTAAAATCTGGTTATCATCAGATTCGAGTCAAGGCGGAAGATATTCAAAAGACAACATTTAGGAGAAGATACGGTCATTATGAGTACTTGGTAATGCCTTTTGGTGTGACCAATGCTCCTGCCATTTTCATGGATTATATGAACCGTATTTTTCATGAATTTTTGGATAAATTTGTGGTTGTTTTCATTGATGACATTTTAATTTATTCCAAAAATCATGAAGAACATGAGAGACATTTGAGGATTGTGTTACAAATTCTAAGAGAGAGACAATTGTATGGAAAATGGTCAAAGTGTGAATTCTGGTTGAGAGAAGTTCAATTTTTGGGTCATGTGATATCACAAAATGGCATTGCAGTTGACCCCTCAAAGGTTCAAGCGGTATTGCTTTGGGAACAACCAAAGAATATCACAGAAATACGTAGTTTCTTAGGATTAGCAGGCTATTATAGAAAATTCATTGAAGGATTTTCTAAATTAGCATTGCCTTTGACTAAGTTAACACGTAAGGGAAAACCTTTCGAATGGAATGAAGCATGTGAGTTTAGTTTTCAAGAATTGAAGAAAAAACTAACATCTGCACCTGTTTTAATCCTTCCTGACCCTACAAAAAATTTTGAGGTATATTGTGATGCATGCGGACAAGGATTAGGATGTGTGTTGATGCAAGAAAGAAAAGTTGCAGCTTATGCTTCACGACAACTCAAGCAACATGAGCTTAATTATCCTACACATGATTTGGAATTAGCTGCAGTGGTGTTTGCATTGAAAATATGGAGACATTACTTGTATGGGGCAAGGTTTGAAGTTTTTAGTGACCATAAAAGTTTGAAGTACCTTTTTGATCAGAAAGAACTAAACATGAGACAACGTAGATGGATGGAATTTCTTAAGGATTATGACTTTGAGCTGCAATATCACCCTGGGAAAGCAAATGTTGTTGCTGATGCTTTGAGTCGAAAGTCTATACATGCATCCATGATGATGGTGAAGGAATTAGATTTGATAGAATCATTCAGAGACTTGAACTTAGCTGTAAAACTTAGACCCAATAGCATATGCTTAGGAATGTTAAAAATATCAAGTGAATTCTTAGAAGAAATAAAGAGAGCTCAAGAAAGAGATCAATTTTTGCAAGAAAAGTTGATTGCAAAAGTTGAAGGAAAGGAATCTGAATTCCACAAGGATTCAAATGGAATCATCAAGTTTAGAGATAGAATTTGCATACCTGCAAAAGAAGAGTTGAGAAAGTTGATAATGGAGGAAGCTCATAAGAGTAGCTTAAGTATTCATCCGGGTACTACAAAGATGTATCAAGACTTGAAGAAAATGTTTTGGTGGTCTGGGATGAAGAAAGAAGTGGTGGAGTTTGTTGCACGTTGTCTAGTGTGTCAGAAAACAAAATTTGAACATAGAAAGCCTTATGGGGAACTACAATCCTTAGATGTACCGGAATGGAAATGGGAAAGCATATCCATGGATTTTGTGACAGGTTTACCAAAGACTGTGTCAGGTCATGATGCAATTTGGGTCATTGTGGATAGGTTAACAAAATCTGCTCACTTTTTACCTATTAACATTAGATTTTCCTTAGAAAAGTTAGCTCATTTGTACATAAAAGAAATTATCAAGCTACATGGAGTACCTTCTAGTATAATTTCTGATAGAGACCCTCGTTTCACATCTAGATTTTGGGATAGCTTACAAAAAGCCTTGGGAACAAAAGTTAGGCTTAGTTCAGCTTATCACCCTCAAACTGATGGACAATCAGAAAGGACTATCCAATCTTTAGAGGACTTGTTGAGAGCCTGTGTTTTAGAACAAACTGAAAGTTGGGAGAAATTTCTACCACTTATAGAGTTCACTTATAACAATAGTTTCCACTCAAGCATAGGAATGGCTCCATATGAGGCTCTATATGGGAGAAGGTGTAGAACCCCATTGTGTTGGTATGAGAATGGAAATTCCTTAGTTTTTGGGTCCAGAGGTAATTCAACAAGCAACTGAGAAGATTAAAATGATCAGGGAAAAGATGAAAACTTCTCAAGATAGGCAGAAAAGTTATTATGATAAACGAAGGAAACCCCTTGAGTTTGAAGAAGGAGATCATGTTTTCTTGAAAGTTACACCTGTAACTGGGGTTGGTAGAGCTATCAAATCTAGGAAACTTACACCCAAATTCATAGGTCCTTATCAAATCCTTAAAAGAATTGGTTCTGTTGCATACCAAATTGCTTTACCTCCAAACCTTTCAAAACTTCATAATGTTTTTCATGTGTCTCAACTTCGTAAATATATTCATGACCCTTTTCATGTGATAGAACCTGATATAGTACAAATACGAGAAAACCTTACTTATGATGTGCTTCCTGTAAGGATTGGAGATCGAAGGATTAAACAACTTCGGGGAAAGGACATACCTTTGGTAAAGGTATTGTGGAGTCAACAAGATGAAGGTGATGCAACTTGGGAATTAGAAAGTAATATGAGAGAGATGTATCCCCATCTTTTTGCAACCACGTGAATTTCGGGGACGAAATTCCTAAAAGGAGGGGAGAAATGTAACATCGCTTTTTTTTAATAAACTGTATTATTTATTTTAAATAAAACACTTAGAAAATATTCTATGTTTACTAATGTTTTATATTTTATGTAGTTTAAACATTAAAAATATATTTTATTATGATGTAATTTTTACTTATTGAAAATAACAATAAAAACAAAACAAATATAATATATATATTAAACAAATATAATATATATATATATATATATATATGAAGAATCTTTTAAAAGAGATAAAAAAATATATATACAAAAAAAAAGAAGAGATAAGAAGATAAGAAGAAAAGATAAGAAGAAAAGAAAAAAAAAAAAAAGAAGATAAGGTGAGAAAAGATAAGAAGGAAAAAAAAAAAAAAAACCTAAGAGATAAACATTCATTAATGTAGGTAATGATGAGAAAGATAAGCACATGTATAAGCTTATATATATATGTATGAAATGAGAAGTTACGGGAGAAGTGAGAAAAAGTGAGAAAGAAAGAAAGGAGAGAGAAAGAAAAGAGAAAGAGAAAGAAAGAAAGAAGAGAGAGAAAGAGAAAGAGAAAGAAGAGAGGGAAAGAGAAAATAGAGAAAAAAAAAAGTTTAGAGCAAAGATTCAAAGAGATCCTAGTCCTCTTCAAATATTATTATTGTGCTCTTCAATCAATAAGGTAAGGGGGGAGTGAGGTTAAGCTCTTATATATATTAATCTTGATAAACTCATGGGTTTTATATTAATCTTTTATTTATTTTGACTCATATATTATTCTTTTTACTTTCATTTAACTTATTTTCATTTATTATCCTCTTATATTTATTTTATTTAATCTCCAATTATATACTGATCCTGTTTATTTATTTATTTTATTTAATCTCCAAATATGTATTGATCCTGTTTATTTATTTTATTTAATCTTTAGTTACGCACTGATCCTATTTATTTATTTTATTTTATTTTTATCTCCAGTTACGCACTGGTCCTATTTATTTATTTTATTTTATTTATCTCCAGTTACGCACTGGTCCTATTTATTTATTTTATTTTATTTATCTCCAGTTACGCACTGGTCCTATTTATTTATTTTATTTTATTTATCTCCAGTTACGCACTGGTCCTATTTATTTATTTTATTTTATTTTTATCTCCAGTTACGCACTGGTCCTGTTTAATTTATATTTTGTTATTATATTTATTTATGACGTTCTAATCCTTGTCTAATTATTTATTTAAAGTTCTTGCTTTGATTCTTATTTTATTATTATTTTATAATAAAAAAAATGTGTGAAGTGAAAGTAAATATTATTTTATTCAGTGAGCTTGAATATAAGAAAATTACATGTACATTTTATTTTATTTGATGTTCTTTGTGTATAGTTTATACAATGACATGAATTGATAGTCATCACATTTAATGACCTTTGAAAATATTCAAGAGTATGTCAGTTGAGTAAGAGTTAAGTCTGGATTAAACCAGTGTCAAAGTGGTTGTATTTGGGAAGTCACAGTTTGGTACACTGCGGGATGAAAGGCAGGGACCATGGTGGGGTCTAAGGAAGTTTTACCAAGTAGGTGAATATCTGGATAGTTCAGAATAGCGCACTGGACTAGGATATTCATAGGCCAAACTTGGGACTGTCCGATACCTGCTCGGCATCGCCAAGGTTAGGTAGTGAGTATATATCTCTTTTGTGAGCCGATGAATGGCTAATATTCTCGAGAAAGAAATAATTATGATTGTACCATGAGAAATACTCAACTACTTAATCACTTCCCAAAGTAACTTTTGATGTTCAGATTGGATCATCAGAAGTGAAATATGGATCCATATGTCTGGTAAAACAAGATCAAGTTTGGTGGTTATAGGTCTAAATCTAGGCCCCCGGTGACTGCATTGTTTGTTGAGTTTATTAAGATTGATATTTAAGGCTTATAAAGACCTCACTCCTTTCATATTTTTCTTTCATATGTACCTTTTGCATGAACAGAAGATGAACCTGCTCAGTGAGAGTTATTCGGGATATTGTTGGTGGATCTTCTGAAAATTGACTCATGGATAATTTCTATTAATATCTTTAGGAGATGTTAAAAATATAGAAAGTCTTCTATTCTGATGTAGGACTCTTAATATTTAACAAATATATATTTTTGTAATATTTTATGAACAATTACATAGATGCAAACTACATATATGAATATGAAGTTATGTTATTATTAATGTTCTCTCAAGGATAATCTTATGGAAAAAAAAAATTTAATTCCACATCTTTTTATCAAATAATAATTATTTAGTATAGTAGTCGGGGCGTCACATTAGCCGTTATATGTGTCATCATTTTGCGTAGTTAACCAATTGTTCCTTTTTATGCTAGGACTATATGTTGGTGGTTTGGACCGGGTAGTTAGTCATAGTGGTCCTAACCGCCTAGATATAGTACAGTAGTAATGTGATGAAATAATCTAAAAATAATTGAAGTAATGGAGTAATGAATTAAGAGTGAGTCAAAATATTATTATCCATACAAATTTGTTCCACACAATACACATATTCAACTAGATAATATATATATATATATATATATATATATATATATATATATATATATATATATATATATATATATATATATATATATATATATATATATATATATCATTAAGATTATTTGTAATAGATACTAAAATGTTCAGCGTTATATAAAAATTACCATCATAAATATAAAAAAGTTATGCTAATAAAGATGGATTACGAATTTCATCAATTGGTGATGTGCCTAACAAATCATCATTCAATGGCAGATCTTGACTAGAGTTTTGGAGGGCTCAAAGTAATATAATTCTTTGATAATTTGATTGGATCATTAGTATAACGCTTTAAAAATGACTCTTCTATAAAATAATTGGATCCTTAGATTGGATTATTAGTATAATTTTTAAATGCTTTGAAAGATGTGAATAAGGATAAGAAAAAGTATAATGTATCATCTTTACATATAACTTCCCTTGTATCACTTTTACAAAATAAATCTATTATGTTATTATTCATCGATATCCCTTTTTTTAAATATATTAAAAAGTAATTTATCATAATCTAATAAAAGATCGAGAGATAAAATTATTAGAAGAAAAATATATTATAATCAATTCACAATTACAAATCAGCAGTAAAAAACACATAATAGATTGTTTTTTGCTTCTATAATGAGTATACAAAAGGCTCATGAGATAAAAAATCATTTTAATAACTATTAAACTAATATTTCATCAAGTAAGGCAAGAGAAAGTTACATTTTTTTTTCTTCGAGAAACGAAGGAAACAAATGAGAAATGAGAGCAAAAACAATGAATATGTGTCTAACTTCATTTTCTTTTCTTCAAAAAAAAAAATGAGAGTGAAAGATGAATACAATTTTGTGAAAAATTAAAAAGGTAATGACAGAAGAAAATAAAAAATATCTTAATAAATGTTTATTTTAATTACTCTTTTAGTTACTGTTTTCAAAGATGAGTCTCAATTTAGTTTTAATTTTTTTAGTCACAATTTGATATTTTTAGACAGACAAAAAAAATAATTAAACCTAAATATTTTTATTTTTTATTATATTTGATTTGATTTTTTATTACTTATTAACGTTAAACGTTGTATTTTATAAAAGAAATAAAAAGATACAATTTAATTTCTATTAATTTTTAAAATATACCATCTATAATTTAAAAAAAAATTCAAAAATTCAAATATAGATATATAATTTAAAAAAAATAAAAAACCTTTGGGGCAATTTAATTTCTATTAGTTTTTAAAATATACGGTCTATAATTTTAAAAATTTAAAATTTTTTCAAAATTTCAAATATAGATATATAATTTAAAAAAAAATAAAAAACATTTGGGGACATGGCCCCTCCCGCTACCATCATACTCTGCCGCTGTCATCATCCGTTAACTGAGAGAATTGATGTCAGATTTTTAATAAAATTTGACATAAAAATGAGTTATTAGGGAAGATTTGAAGTATATTATTACCATTAATTCAATAATGTATATAATTGTTTTAATTTTTGTATTTTTAGTTAATCTCATTTTTATTTATTTTCTTGATCATAGTTTTTTTGGATATTACTTTTAGTTTATTTTAGTTATATTTAGATTTTATATTTTTGAGAACATTAAAACGAACATAACATACGATTGTTTTGATTATAAATTTTATGTTTACTTATGATTTTTTAAAGTTAAGACAAATTTGTTATACTTTTGAATAAAAATTTATGCGGATATGGATTTTCTTGTTTAAGCCTAAATGTTTATAATTTGGCTTATAAACCTAATTAGAGATCATATCAAATTCATTTATTTAGTTTTTCAGTCTTAAAAATTGTCTATTTCTCTTTTTTTTCTTAATTTTTGAGTTGTCTCTTTATTTTTTCTCTTTTTTGTCTTGTTTACTCTATTTATATATAACTAATTCTTGAAGTTCAATTCACCGAATTAAGATCACAATTCAAATTGAGTTTTGTATTAATTGTTTAACGCT
Source organism: Vigna unguiculata (assembly GCF_037176805.1). Lineage (NCBI taxonomy): Eukaryota > Viridiplantae > Streptophyta > Magnoliopsida > Fabales > Fabaceae > Vigna > Vigna unguiculata. Next base: position 6,918,802 of record NC_140793.1, on the reverse strand, counting down.
TTAAGTCTGTTCTTTTTCTCTAATAATGGATTTTAACTTTATGATATTAAGTTACTTTATAATTTTATAAATCAAATTACAAATTGATTAAATCTTGAATGGTATTTAGTCTATGTTTGATTGTGTGATTGGTCTGGAATTGAAAGCAAGAAAGCACAATATTATATTTTCTCTTTAATAGTCAAGCACGACCCATCAAGGCTCGGTATTGCTCTAGTATTAAGTCAAAATGTGGAGCTTGAAACACTTCATATGATGATATCCTTCCTCCATGGCCATCTAGAGGAAGATATTTTGATGTGCCAATTAGAAAATTGGGTTAATTATGTTTTTCGTCCCCCAACTATCAGTGTATTTTGGTTTTAGTCTCCTCTCTAAGAGTTGATCCATTTCGGTCCCTGACCTTTTAAATTGCATGGAATTAGTCCCCGATTTTAAACTCTGTTATCATGAATTGACACCTGGCTAATGGATGGCCACGTAAGAATCCCGTTTAAAACTTTCTCTTTAGTTACAATAAAGGTTGTTTGGGGGTAATTTATGAAACCATAAAATTGGGGAAATTGGAGAAATTGTAGACTGTGTTGTGCGTCCTCTTCAGAAATTGGAGAAATTTAGCTACAGTGATGAATAGTGGAACCAAAGGATTGGATTGTACACAAAGGAGTAGTGGTTCGAAAATATGGTGACGTTGTGTGTCCTCTTCAGAAATCACATCGAAAGTGTGTGGGTGTGGGAAAAAATTGTTGCTTCTAAAGGCAAGTACTATGAAGAACAAAGGCTGATTATTTTGGAGGTGTAGGAATTGGGCTGTAAGTGAAAAATTCCTTCACTTTTTTTCGAGCTTCATTTGGTTTTCTTTGTAATCGTTTCCTTCTTTGTGTAGTCCAATTCCCATTGTAATTATTTCGAATGGGTTAATGAGTTAAAATCTACGTTTGAAAGGAAAGACTCTGAATTTGAATCCAACGGGGGAAAAACTGTTGAAGAAGACAAAGTTTGTTGTTTGGAAAATGACAAAGTTATAATAGACTTGATAAAGAAAAATGAGAAGTTGAAGAGGAAATTGCAACAAGAGAAAAAAATTGGAAAATTTCTGCAAGTTTTATTTGTTTTGTCGTTGGTGGCAACTATTGTTTTGGTTATTATGGTGTTGTTGAAGGTTAATTGTAATTAGTTATGTTTTAGCTAGTTGTAGCAATGATTAGGAATGTATTAAAGTTGGTGGTTACTGTTATGTAAGGTCAGTTTCGTGTATTAAACTTGGAATGTATTAAACTTGGTGGTTACAATATCAGAATATGAAATATATGAGAATATGACAGTATTCGAATTTGATATTTGCCATGTGTGATGTTATTTGATATTCGATATGGTGTCCTGTTATTTTCTGATTAAGAGAATATGAGAATATGACAGTGGAATGAATTTCTTATTTGGTCTCCTGTTATTCGATATGGGTCCCTAATTTTCTCCAACTTCCTGTTTTACCAATTTCATAGTATAAGAAATAAATTTGGAATGAATAAGCAATAGAAATACATGTTTCATTGATCAATAATGGCAAACAAGTGGTCCAAAGCAATAACAAAAGTGTTTCCTTTAATTGAATACAATAATGCAAAAAGTGGTCCAAAGCAGGCAAGTGGTCCATAACTTTAACTAAAATATTGAAGTAGCACTGCTCCAAAACAAAATAGTGGTCCATAACTTTAACTAAAATATTGAAGTAGCACTGCTCCAAAACAAAATAGTGGTCCACTATCACTATGCCCAATGTTATAGAAGTCTTAATCTATTATAGATGTCTTTAATAAAGCAAGAAAAAATCGAAATCTTCATTCATTTTCACGTGGGTTGTGCACAAGTTGTACTACTACTAGCTTGAGACCCCAATGCTTGTGCTGCCATGCTCCTTGGTTGTGTTGTTGGTGCTCTTTCTCTTTGGTTCACGTTTGCTGCAACCATGGGTGTGGATCTCGTTCTACTGCAGGTTTGGTTTGATGGTCCAACAGTGTTGGTAGTTGTAGTGGCAGTTCGAGTACATTGTGTGTTTCCTTGTCAATTCAGTATGTTTTCAACTTTCATATTTGTATTTTGCAAAAGAAAATCATTAAGAAGTAAAGAACATGATGTCTTACCTTTCTGGATCTCATCCCCCTTTTACAGCTTCTGATATTATGTCATATTTGCTTGCATCTACTACACTTCATGATCATATTCTTTTTTGAAAGTTTTGAATGACTAACATTTTCATCTGTTTCCCTTCTTCTAAGTTTTTTGGGCTTGCCAAGTGGTGTTTTGTATATGGGTGGGAGTAGTTCAAGTTGATTGCTTTTGGGCCAAAGTTGTTGTCCATTTATTGGGGTGATTTCTAGGCTATAGCAAGCATGATAAGCTTCTCTTTTGTAGCATGGATGCACATATGCCTCAGGATTTTCTATCTTATAGTTAATTGCAGCCACAACATGTCTACAAGGAATACCCACCAAATATCAAAAATAACAAGTGCAGCTATGCTTACTTAAATCAACTACAAACTTCTCCATAGTGAACCCTTGCGTGACCTCGAACTTAGAACCCCTTGCCCATACGGGAAGCCAATTCCCACTTTTTTCCACTTTCCTATCAAGCCTTTTTTTAGGCTTAGGCATTACATTACCAGGATATGCAATCAACTTTTCCCTGAGTGTAGCAAATCTACTCATTGAGTATGATCTAATCCATTCCATCATACTAATGATTGGTTTATCTCTACCCAATAAAATAGTACTATTGAATGATTCAAACAAGTTATTCATTAAAACATCACATCTAGGGTAAATGTTGAATGCATGTTTACACCATGAACTTCTAGGAATGGCAACTAACCAATTATATGCTTCAGGGTTCAGGTTTCTTAACTCACCCATTTTTTCTAGGCAGCGTAAAAAGTAGCCTTTGCTGCCCCCATCATAAGGTCTCTGATTACTACCCCACCACCAAATTTCTTCTTGAAATTGCTATACAAGTGCCTCAAACAGAAACGGTGCTCCACCCCATTCAAAATTTCATCAAACACAGACATAAGTCCCTGCAAAAGAGAATAGTTATAAATAAAAGCAAAAAAATCAATTAATTGTGATTGTCTAAAGAAAAAGTTTATGTAATTACATTACCTTTTGTTGATCTGAGATGAATACCCAACGATGATTTGCAACATCTCCAATATCCTCTAGCAATAGTGTTAGGAACCATCTCCAGGTCTCTTTACATTCATTCTCAACTGTAGCAAACGCTAATGGATAGTATTGGTCATTGGGGTCCCTGCCCACTGCAACCAAAAGTTGACCACCATAAGTTATTTTCAAGTGGCAACCATCAAAACCTATGAAGGGCCTACACCTAGCCAAGAAACCAGTCTTACAGCCCGCTAAGCACATGTAAAAACAACCAAATTTTGGTGGCAGACTAGGTTGAGGTTGATTTATCTTGATCTTGAAAGTTCCAGCCTTAACTCTGAGCAATTCAATAACATAATCATGTAATCGACCATATTGACGTTGTCCATCACCCACCAAACATTCCATTGCAATTTGTTTCGCCTTTCCAGCCCTCCATGGAGTAATGCCTATACTGTATGTCTTTTTGATTTCATCAATTATTTGACTCACTGTCATGACACCTACGTTCATATATCTATCTATTAGCACCTGTGCAATCCAGTCCTTATTAGCATTTTTATTCCCAAACACCCTGCCACACTTATAATGCCCAACCAATGTCTTAACCTGAAATATTTGCCTACCTCCAACCTTACTCACCATAATTAAAAAAACCACACTTTTTTTTACATACAACCCTCACTCTCCTCTGATCATTCTTGAAAAATTGTACTTCTTTCCCATTCAAAACACCATGCTCCATCAATTCCTATTTAAAGTCCGTCAAAGAACAAAATTTCATTCCCAATTTGAACTTGAAGTCTTTTGTCATATCTTCAGCTCTGTACTTGGAAAATTTAGGCCCATCACGAACCACACCCTCATCACTATCAACATCAGACTCTAACTCATCAGTATCATACTCCTCAATTATGTCTTGTACTCCAATTTCAGCATTAGTGACAAATGAACCTTTTCCAACATCTTTTTTAGTCCTCACTGTGCTTGGATTTCGTTTCATTGCCTCAGGAACCACATCAGCCTTACCCACTACAACTGCATCAGGAACCACATCTTGTTCACCCCCCACTTCTGGCTGACCCAAATCTTCATCCATTTTAGCACCAGCAATAAAATGCACCACTTCGGGCTGACAAGGAATATGTTGAACATATATATCAACCTTTTCGTTCCTATCCTCTGCATACTTAACCAAAGCTAATGCCTCCTTATCATCACTCAACAATCTTAGATTGTTTAACAACTTCTATTTGGAACCCTTCCACCACAGTTTAACATCTCTAGCATATTTAAAATCCTTCACGATGCCTAATGCTTCAAAGAATGACAAAAAATCTGGATTGATCCCTTTAACAACGTGGATTTTACCGCCAACGTATTTCAATCCCCTATTCCTTTCAAACCTACCCATATGATGAAATGCCACCGCAAACCCCATTTGCAGCCCTACATTTCAAATAAAAGCACAAACCCAACAAAAATAACCACAATCGAACTTTAATAACAATCAAACCATAGTAAATCAAACATTCAACGAAACAAAATTTGTAAACAATACAATTAAGCTCACTTCACGAATGCTGATTTCGTCGTGCAAATATAACCACAAAACCCACTTCAAGTTCTCTTTGTGAATGAAGTTTCTGCCTTTGGAATACGGACTGAAATCACCACTTCTGTCGTCATTCACCAACGCAAGTTTAAACTATACGGTTTTTAGCAAAAACCCCTTTCTAATGGAACAGAACCCTGCATCTAATGCTTACTTTCCCATTCTTTAATTAACACGTGAGTTGAAAGCATTAGTAATGTGTAAGCAATTCTTTAATTAACACGTGATCTGAAAGCATTACTAATGTGTAACCAAAACGTGCAAAATAGTGTCATCAAAAGAAAGCTTTAAACGGGATCCTTGTGTGGCCATCTGTTAGCCAGGTGTTAATTCATGCTAACGGAGTTTAAAATCGGGGACCAATTCCATGCAATTTAAAAGGTCAGGGACTGAAATGGATAAACCTTTAGATGGGGGACTAAAGCCAAAATACACTAGTAGTTAGGGGACGAAAAACATAATTATCCCTAGAAAATTTGATGTGGTAGGTAAGAAAGAGTATGTGTGTAAACTAAAAAGGCCATTACATGTGCTAAAACAATCTCCTAGATAGTTGAAGAGTACTTGAATGATAAATATCTTAATTAGTAAATAAAATAATTGCTTTTATTTCTAGAATATAATTCACAATGATTATAAATTTTAACTTTCAATTTTATTGTATTTTTCTTCTAATCAAAAGGTGAATACAATCAACTAGGACATTCACAATAGTTTGTCCCTCTTTCTTAGTCTCTATTCTCCTTTTATCCTATCTCATCTCTGCCATCTGAAATTTCCCTATAGTTAATCTCCCAACATTGCCATCTATATTTATTGTCCTTCTTTAACCGTTCAAATCTTTATTATTCACTGTGTAACCCCCATAAATACTCATCAAGTCACCCTTTTACTAATCATAACCCCAATAACATTATGTTTATCACCACACAAACCCTTAGCCTTAGCAATATAATGCATAAGGATGAAAAATTTCTACTCATTGATTCAAATGAAAGACCCCTATTATGAGCCCAAACAACATTGGGCCTAAATAAACTGCTAGTGTACATGGAGATTCATCACATTTTTATAATGTTTAAGAATATGAAGTGACAAAAGTATTGAAATGTTCCTTATCTTAAAATGATTCAATGTATGCAACATCTTCCATGAGATAGTTCAAAATACACCATAAAACTCTACAAGTGAATACCTTATTAGAATTCACCAAATATTTTAAAGTTCTTTCAATAAACTAAACTCAAGAGTTCAACTATTCCCATAAGGTTTTAGGAGATCTTCATTATTCCTTAGGAGATTGGGTGCTCCCATTAATCAGTGTAGTTATTTTGTAATGCAGGATACAACCTACTCCATGTAGTTTTGTAAAGTAAGATATTGCCTACTCAATGTAGTTTTTGTAAAGTAGGATACAACTTGCTTGGTGTATTTTTTGTAAAGCAAGATACAATCTGCTCAATGTAGTTTTTGTAAAGCATGATACTTCATGCTCTATGTAGTTTTTGTAAAACAAGATACTGCCTCCTTATTGTAGTTTTTGTAAAGCAAGATACAACCTACTCCATGTAGTTTTTTTAAAGTATGATTTTACCTTCTCGATGTAGTTTTTGTAAAGCAGGATACTGCTTACTCCATGTAGGTTTTGTAAAGCAAGATACTTCATGCTCGATGTAGTTTTTGTAAAGCAGGATACAACTTGCTTGGTGTATTTTTTGTAAAGCAAGATACAACCTACTCCATCTGTTTTTGTAAGGCAGGATACTGCTTGCTCCATGTAGTTTTTGTAAAGTAGGATACTACCTACTACATGTAATTTTTGTAAAGCATGAAATGCTTGCTCAGTGCAGTTTTGGAAATTAGAATACAACTTGCTCAATGTAGTTTTTGTAAAGTAGGGTACTTCATGTTCAATGTAATTTTTGTAAAGTAGGATATTTCCTGCTCCATGTAGGTTTTTGTAAAGCATGATACTACTTGCTCAGTGTAGTTTTTGTAAAATAGAATACAACATACTCGATGTAATTTTTGTAACATAGGATACTACGTGCTTGGTACGTAGTTTTTATAATGCAGGGTACTGTCTGCTCGGTGTAGTTTTTGTAAAGCAAGATACAACTTGCTCTATATAAATTTCGTAAAGAAAGATAATGCGTGTTCAATGTAGTTTTTTTTAAAGCAAGATACAACCTATTCCTAACCTAGCTAAAACTATTTTATAGCCACTAATACAAAAAAAGGTCTTTTACGTCTGACATTTTTTGCTTTTCTCGTCTGAGGTCAGACATAATAACATAGTCGTAAATTTATGTCTGACTATGGATTAACAGACGTAAATTTACGTCTGGTACACAATGTCATACGTAAATTTAAGTCTGGTACACAATGTCATATGTAAATTTTTACACATGATTTTTTTGACAAATTTCCATGCTTTTGCATTGTCAATCCACCACGCGAAACATAAAAACAACTACAGTCCATTCGCACGTCAGATCTGCACCAATCACCGCAGGTCCTCCACGAAGTCACCATGCAATCACGAGGCAATCGTCGGAGCACCACCACCTCCACAGGAACAAATTACCTTCACCGCGTAGATCAACCACCAGTCACAACGAGTACTTGCTGAAGTCGATCGACTTCCTGCAACACCCCATCTTGCCAGAAATGAAGATACAAATCACACTGCAGATCCATCTCCAAACAGCCGTTGAAGAAGGACATAAGAGGCACTGCACCAGGAGCAAGCACCCTCTACGACGTCGCGAACCACAGTCCTCCGCCGTTGCATTTCCATCAAACCGCCATTGTTGCGTCTGTGAAAAATTGGGGGTTTCAACGTAATGGAGGTACACCAAAACGGAATCAAGAGAGAAACAAACTTTTCAACAATCAATCATGCAATGAAATATTGTGCAGTCGCGATACCACAAATTCGCTTTCTCGCACAGTCGTGGCATTGTGGGGAGGAATATTACGAATTTATGTTTTAACATTTACATCTGACGCGCTATAGCCAGACGTAAATTTACGTCTGGCTGGGACAAATCAAACATAAATTTACGTCTGACTCTATGTGTCATATGTAAATTTACGTGTGGCATGTACAATCAGACATAAAAAACGAGATTTACGTTTGACCCTAGGGCGCTAGACGTAAACAATTGAAAACTTATTTACAAGTTTGCCACTGATCATTTTTTATGTCTGATTCTAGTGGGTCAGACGTATAATTGCAGACATAAAATGTCTATTTTATGTTAGTGAGCTTTTAGATCTCACTGACATTTTACATATGAGTCTTCTGATTTCTTCTCACCTACGTTTTACATGTGAATCTTTAGATTTCTTATCACTTACATTTTATAAGTGAATCTTCAAATTTTTTCTCATCTAAATTTTACAAGCAAGTCTTCATATTTTTTCTCACCTACGTTTTATAAGTGTGTATCAAATTTTTTCTCACCTGTGTTTTATAAGTCAGTTGTCAGATTTTTTCTCACCTACTTATAAGTGAATCTTCATATTTCTTCTCACTTGCATTTTATAAGTGAGTCTTCAAATTTTTCTCACATGCATTTTACGAGTGATCCTTTGAATTTTCATATAATTTATAAATGAGAGACTTGAAAAATATTTGCATGAGCTGTACACGTAATATCTTGCGTATGCTCAAATACACGTGTAATATCTTGATAGGTACACACATGCTTATAAATATTCATTTGATGTATGCATAGAATGTTTGTCTCTTCTTCTTGTAAAAGATGATGGTGAAAAGAATTATCATCATTAGATATCTTATAAAGAACATATTTAAAGCTATACAACACAAAAGCATTTTTGAAAAGGAGGGAATGTTTGTTTGAAGACCCATCAACCTACTTAGGTCCTGCACTTTACTTCAATTTGAAACAAAAAAAAAAATTGATCGAAGTCTGATAAGTACCTGTAACGTATTAAAAAATTGTGTAAAGTAAACATACTCATTTAATGTTATATGAAATATTTAATACATCTTCAAGTTTGAACATATGCAGGAAGAAGAACTTCTCCATACCTCATTATAGGTCCAAAAGATTTGGTTTTGGTTCCAATCTCTATGTATAGAAGATCTTTCTTTTAAAAAAGAAAGGTTAACAATTAGAACTAAAACGATAATCATGTTTTTATAATCTTAAGCAATCCTTAAGTCATAAGTTTGTGAGTAAAAACATTAATTGTATTTAATAGTGAACTTCTTTTTTATTAGTTTTAAAATGTTATCTCTATTTTAGTGAGTGAAGCCTTTGACCGTTTAGGTCACATTCTTGGTATCACCATAATTGTTCAGACAAAAATGGTTGTATTTAAAAAAAAAAAAATTGTGCTTTATTTGTTCTCGACATATATGAGCAACCGAAAAAAGAAAAAGAAAACTCAAATATCAAAACTTTAATGCATAATAAACCGACACAATTTTTATTTTATTTTTAATTTTGTCTACAAATCTACAAGAAAAGTTTTGAAAACCACTTATCGTCAAACACATAATCAATTATCGAAGAAGAGTTAAAAAACATATAATTGACACATTAACATAATTTTTATGTTAAAACAAGTAAATAATAAAATAATAAATAAAATAGTTTTTTTTATTTAAAGTTTGATAATTTATTTCAATGTATTTTTATTATGAAATATAATTTTTTATTTTATTTTCAAATTGATTTTATAAATTATTTTCTAATTATATTAATGTAGAATCAAATCTATTACAACATTTTCTCTCCCTTTTCCTTAATTCAAACTACTTCATTTTGTCACTCTCTTTCTCTTTTCTTATATTTTCCACTTTCTCAAATATACTCCTTAGATGTATAGTGAATAGTGATGGTCTGGCCATAGAATAATTAATGTTTAGGAGAGGAGTGATTGGGATTAAAAAAATGAAAATTACTTACCTTGTATATTGCAAAATTGGATTTCATAAAAACATCTAATATAAAATCTCTTTCTACCTTTATCTATGGATCACATTTTATTGATCTACAACTAAGAAGGATAGTTTTACCAAAACAAAATTTACAAAATATTTTTTATGTTAATTTGCAAAATTTGAAAAAAAAAATTAAATACAAATTTAAACCCTCTCTCCTTTATGTATTTTATCTATTTTCACCCGTGTAACTTACTTTATATATGTGACAACTTTTTTTAAAGGTCCAATATGACAAGCAAGAAAATTTGTTTAACAAATTTATTTGAATAATTAAAATATTAGTAATTTTAATTAATGTATTATTTTTTTTTCATTTAAAATTATTCTTTTCTTTTCAGTTTTCTTAACATACCATTTATTATTTTAAATATTTATTTTAATTTTAACAAAATTAGATTTCAATTGTCACGAATGTTGTGAAGTATTAACTATTTTAATTTTTACATTTTATTTTTAAAAAATATTCAGTTTAAAAAGAAGACTTACGTTAAAATTCAACTCCAAAATTCTAACTTATTTTGTAAGAATGATGGACGAAAATATATTCCAGAATTTATTTTTTTGGAAGTCAAATTCATAATGTTATTTAGGTAAAACAAATTTGAACCAGACTTTGAGCTTGTAAAAATTGGAGAGTGAACAATAATAGTATGCCTGTACTTTGGTGTTGTACAGATTGGTGAAGAGCTTAGCAAAAAATTCAATAAATGGACATATAGATGCACATGTGTTGGGAACTGAATCATAATGAATCGATGTGTGCTTTCACACTTTCACTCTTTCTTCTCGTACCTTACTAAAGTTTTTTTTTTTTTTTTTATCAAAAGTTTTCATTTAAACATTTCATTAGAACCTTTTTATGGGGACACAGTGACGTTTGAGGTTCAAGTATCTGAAAAGTTTAAGAAAATAAAAATATGTTAACAATATAATAATAATAATAATTTAATTATGAATGGTTAAAATATTACTAAAATAATAATAATAACATTTTATAAATTGAGATAATTATTTTAATACTTAGGTATACCTATTAATGCTCTTAATAGTTCTACTTCCAGGAAATGAACATTATGCGTGGATGTGGTGCAGGGAAAACGCATTACGTGGGACCCTACCATATATATACCCTTCTCCCTCGTTTTCCTTTCTTTCCACAACTCCCGTAACCGTTCAAACACACTTCCCACACTCTCTTCATCAATCATCACAACAACAATAACAACGATTCAACACTGGAATTTTCTCTGCCTTCTTTTGGTTAACCGTACAGCAATGATAACCAGATCGAGGAAATTGAAGCGCAAGCTCGAGCTGGAGCCACCTCCGGTCATCGTCACCAAGAAGCATCGGCAGAAGCTGCCTCGCCGGCGAAGGCAAAACTTCTCGCCGGTACTTCTCGTCAGCGACTCTTGCCAGAATCCTCGTTTCTCCGTGGATTCCAGTTCCGGCTCCGACTACGCTGCTGGCGATGCTTCTTGCAACTCCAGCAGAGCTTCCATCGCCGGCAAGGGAAACACGAACTCGAGAAATGAATCATCGATCGATTCAACGAGAAACCAGAGGTTCGAGAAGCGAAACGAGAACGAAGTGGAGGTGTCGGAGTCTTCGTGCGCCGACTCCAATTCGTTCGCTCGAGATCGAAGCAGGAGGTCAATTCTGAAGTTTAAAAGCGGAAGAGAATGTAATAATCAGAGAGGAGAAGATGACGTTTCGGAAGTGTTCATGAAATCGGATATTACTGGTATTCTGAAGTTCAAAAGTGGAAGCGAGAGTAAGAATATAAAGAAAAATGATGACGTTTCGTGCGGGAAATCAGAGATTACTTGCGAGGAACAGGTCAATTCGAAGTCCTCCAGTGAAGGCAACGGAAACATGAAAATCTCTTCGGAGTCAAACGGAAACGACGTCGTGTCGTTTAGTTCCTTTGTTCGCGCGTCGTTAGAGGAGGAAAAGGATAGCAGCAAGGAAAACAGAGCGTTGGAATGTGAATACTCTGTAGGCTCTAAAAACCTCCACGCGGATGAGAATTGCGCGGATTTAGTAGCTCAATCGATGACGAGGCAGGAATCGGAAAATGACGACGTCGTTGTGGACCTCACTTGCTCTGAGGAACTGCGTTTATCAAACTGTGACGACGATGACGAATCGGAATATTGTTCCAGTCAGGGAACTATGTTCTCTGAATTTCATTCTGAGATTTTCGGTGAATGCTCGGAGCAGGAGCTTTCGGATTACACTCCGTCGCTGTTCGTGGATTCTGGAAGCCAGTTTTCCGAGGGATCCGTCGGAGAAACTCCTTCACCGACGTATTTGTTGTTCCTTCAGTATCGCAAGGAGTTCACGACTCTAACTTCTGCTTCTCCAGTGGTGAACTCTTCTTCAAGTGACGAAGATGAAGCCGATGTAGGTTTCGCTAGCTTCGACTACAGAATTCTATGTTACTTATATTACTAGTTCTGTCAGGAATCTGTTTAGCCTAGCTCTTTCTATCTGTTATTACGTAATTAAGAGTTCTTATTTGGTGTACGTATGCTTTTTGTGGATTTTAGTTTGTGAGATTCGAAGATTCTGATGACGAAGACAGCTACCAGATGCTGAGGAAGAGGGAGAGGAAGCAAGGTTTTGTGTCGAATTATGCTGAAAGATATTTCTCTACCACTGAATTCGGAGAGACCGTGCTTGAGCAACGTGCGCAAATGGTTCACTGGATCGTTGAGGTAGGTTTTATCCCATTCCAAGTCATTATGCTTTCACACTTGTGGTTTGATTAATTTATTTTATGTATCTTTATAGAAAATAATATTTATGTTATGAAGAATTTTACTGTAATTATACAACTATCGCATATTCTTGTATGATAAACACCCATGATTTCTTGACAGTGAAAGAGGACAAAAAATCGTACAGATAGTGATATCTCTCCAACAAATTGATAATTGAAAAAATAATCATCACTCTAGTACTAAATCCTATCTAATAAAAACTATACAAATATTATATAAATTATGCCATAAATATTTGATTTCATTTATTAAATGGTATAAGTAATCGTGTTTTGGATTGGGTGAGAGAGACAACACGTTCGAAGAGAGGGTGAGAACCAAACTTGATTCGGTTAAAACGTAATCCTTCCGTACAACAAATTGTTGGAGTAGTGTGAGTGGCATCCAATTGCCTCACGACACGCGAGATTCAATAGGAAGAAGAATGCCTCGGCGAGTGACGCGGCGTACTTTGTAAATCCACAATTGTCATGCATGGTGCTCACGCAATCATGCAACGCATTTTTCTCGGATTCGCACATGTGGGTAGTTACTTAGTATACATTTTGCTTTGGAAAATTTTAGTTGAACACCAAAATGTTTTTCTAATACATCTAATAAAATATAATATTTTTTTATATAATTTTTTAATTTTTTAAAATTATTTTATATTTGGGATGTCAAATACATACAATATACTAAAATTAAAAAAATTAGGGACCAAACCCCAATAAACCTTATATATATATATATATATATATATATATATATATATCCATCACCACGCAGTTAATTTCTCTCATTATTAATTGTTTTTGGTAAGGATTATTATTTATTCTTAATGTATGATAACAATTATATATGCGAACCTCTTTAGATTTGGATAACAACGTTCTTAGCTTCAAGTATTTCTAAATGTTGCTTCTGTGGAAGTTGTTGGACTTTGAATGGAGTGTCGAATTTGTTTAAAAGGCCTTATTTCTTGAAATTTGGCAGCAATCTTGTCGAAAACAGCTTCGGCAAGAGACGATATTTCTTGGCGTCAACCTACTTGACCGTTTCCTAAGCAAAGGATACTTCAAAGCCAAAAAACGCCTTCAAATTGTTGGAATAGCTTGCCTCACGTTAGCAACCAGGATCGAAGAAAATCAGCAACAAAACAGGTTCAACATTAAATCTTTACATTTCTCCCCCATCCTCCTAGTCATGTAATTATATTTGGACAAAGATGTTGTTTTCAATCATGTGTATCGCTGGTCTACGTCTGGTGACGTCCTCGAGAATAAGGAAAATGAAAATAGATTAGGACTTCATTTTTCAGAGCTTCAGTTTATTTGTGCTCATTAATCATGCATTCGTAATTTAAAGAATAACGATTGTCCCTAAAGTTCCCAACAATATCCAATTTTACATAAATTCTATTTTGTAAAGTATTAGCTCCCTTGATGTTTACGTTGAAATTTAGAATATATAAGTATTTTTTTTTTAAGTTTTACTATCCCATCAGTAGAGTTAAAATGCCGCTTGTAATATTTTAATTTTCTTCTTTTTTTTACATACACTTCCTTCTCCAATTACCCGGGCAAGTGATAACTAACAGAATTTAACAGTTCTTTATTCGAATTAAATTCATGAAAGTAATTATGCCCAATGAATAACTGAACTCCTTTGTGGGTATTACAGAGTGGGGCAAAGCAGTTTCAACGTAGGAAGCAATAGGTACAGTAGAGGCGAGGTGGTAGCCATGGAATGGATGGTGCAGGAGGTGCTCAAGTTTCAGTGCTTTCTGCCTACCATCTACAATTTCTTGTGGTATACCTAGTAACTTTTTAATTTTATAGCTCGAAAATTACCTGAAATTCTGCATAAATTAAATGTTAGCTGATGTTTAGGTATTCAATCAGACTTTTGTTTCTTTTTGGGAAACCATTTCAATTTTAAAATGAAGGGTTCAAGCAAAAACTTGCTTTCATGTCTCTAACAAGGAATGTCTTTTTGCCTTAAATACCGTGCGTTATTTAAAAATGAAAAGAAACTTTTGTACTTGCTACTTAACCCCAATTAGAAAAGGCTTTGCGTAGTTTAGGATAAGTTAAATTTTGTATTTTTTTAGTTTATTTTTAGTTATGTTTTTATTCTCATTCTTTTATTCAAGTCATCAAATTTTAAAAAAATCCATAATTTTTGTGCAATTCTAACTATTATATAGTTTATTTTATTTTTAATATTTAATTAATTAAAATATTTTTTATAATACTTAACAAATATGTTAAAGTTTAGAATTCAATTGAACCAAAATATAAAAAATAAAACATATAAAAATTATAAATTAAATAAAAAATAGTAAACTTTGAATATCTGTGGACAAAAATGATGGTAAAATAAGAGAAAATAAAAATAAGGTAGCACATTAAAAATCAAAGAGAAACAAAGTTGCAATTTAACCTTTCAGAAACTCGAGCGTGCAAGAAAGTAAAGTCATTCTCACCCATTTCTTTACGATTCAGCTAAATTACACTCCACCCTTTAATTTTACAGGTATTACCTAAAAGCAGCGAATGCTGATGCAGTCGTTGAGAAGAGGGTCAAGTATCTGGCAGTGCTGACACTGTCATCTCATGAACAACTGTGCTACTGGCCTTCAACAGTTGCTGCAGCACTTGTAGTCCTTGCTGGTCTTGAATTCAATCAAAGTTCACCGCTCAAAGTAATCGGGGTAACTACTATTGCATTATAGAACTTCCTTTTTTTCAGATACTAAAGTCAACAAAGTCGGGGTTAAATATATGACACGGTTAGGCAATGCCAGATCTGCTTCTTAATATTTTAGTACATCATTGTAATTTTAGCTCATAAAATCAACGAAATTGGAATACAGTAGTATTTGTATGGTCTAGGTTTGCACTTAGGTTGTGAAAACACTAATTATACAGTGTATCATTGTTCTTATTTAAATCTGCAGAGTTGTGCGTGCCTTTTTGTTTCTGAGTCGGTATATGAATATGAGTCTTTTATTTCTCCTTCCTAGCTTTCTTTTTTTTTTAGACACCATAAACTTATAAGATTGAGAGTTGAATTTCATGTATATAATTAATCTTATGATTTTGCAGATCCACGTTAGATCAAAAGATGAGAATTTGTACGAGTGCATAGGGGTAAGATACTCCAATTTATTGTAGTTTGTCAGAGTACTTTCTCTTCGGTTTGAGGTTTGAACCAGAAAAAAGAATGAAGGAAAAACTTAAAATGTCGTGATGAAAAAGTGCCAGAATACAACAAGATTTGTGAAAATAAAGAATCCTTTTATTTCTTGAACTGAGAAAAGCCTCACACGACGATTAGAATGAAACAAATTGTTTCCTTTATCATTCACTTTCCCCTATTATCTTCGGTTTTGTTCACGTGTTTAACATGAAACTTATACTCATTTCAACAGAGCCTGGAAACGCTGTTACGCTATATAGGATAACGCAGTAGTTAGAGTGGAGGCGTAAGGCATTGGCTATATACAATTCAGTATGGTGGCAATTGTTCCTAACCAACAGAAGACAAATGACTTTCTTATTCTTGGTTTATTCTTCATTAATACAAAATAAATTCCATTCGTCTCCCTCCCTGAGAGCAAGGGAGTGTTATTTTTTCCACATGTAACTATATTGATTGTTCTGTATATCGGTATAGAAGGAAAAAATGTACACATTTTTTCGGAAACCCTGAGAACCTTTCAAAGGACAGGAAATTCAGCTGTTAACTGTTAATGACCTACAAAGATATTACAGGCTTATACAAAAAGTTTATCTTACGTCATATTTGATTCTTTCTTTCCTCTTCAGACATCGTCTTTTCTGGCCTCCTCGCAAGCTTCTACCATGCTTGGTCACTTGGAGTTTAATTACATGCATTAAAGCACCATTGTACAAATGTCTAGATTTTCTATTGAAGGAATTTCTAGAGATAAGCATAGGGATTATTGGTTCATGGGGAAATATGTTTGCTAACGACCACATCAATACAGAAAATGACCGACTTTAGCCCAACTACAGAATGACAAATATATGTTTCACAGGAAGTAACCAGCACTTCAGGTTACTACAGTTCGGACTGTTACCAAATTAAAAAGTGAAAACTGAACTGAATACTGTAGACTGAAAATGAAGTAGGGATCCCATTAAGGAGAATTTCATTGCACCAAAACTCAACTCTGGAACTAGCAAATGGAAAACCATCCAAAGAAAGACATTCGACAGAGTCAAATATATATGTGAAAAGCAAATCCAATATACCTATTCTTTCTTTTCATTTTAAGGGCAATTCAGCAAAACATTTAAGACATTTTACCATACTCTCGTTGATACAGTCTCCTGCAAATTTAAATTATACTGACGGCACTATTTGTATTAAAACCCTTCCAGAAACATGTCATAAAGGGAGAACTGAATGAAGAAGAGTAAAAAATAACGAATGATTTTATGACATAAATGTTGAGCGTATTTAGGAACCACACGTCTGCCAGACAAACTTCTACATTGGTGTAACAATCAATAAATAAAACTTATCATTCTAAAATAAAGGCGCAGACAAGAACTATTCTAACTAAATAAATCCAACTGTGCATGTGAGGATGTAAAGAATTGTTGGTGGTTATATAATTTCTAGCTTATGGTCATCATGTGAATTAACAGGAACTATTGCAGGGCCCATGTCTGAAGCATCCTGAAAGTGTTTCTTTCCAAATTCATCAACAGTCCCTTTCCTTTCACTATAAATGATCTCATTCCTTTCCACCTCTGCCTGTTCAACCTTCTCCCTTGTCATGGTGCTGACATCCCCTGCTGCCTTTGCTATGGCATTGAAGGCACTAGACACCCATGAAGCTCCAGTTGACACATAAGAATTGCTCATGATAGCAGATCCAGCACTGCTTGCCTTTTGCTCTGCAGCAGCAAGAGCAGACTTTGTAATTTCAGAAAGCTGATATCTTTCATCCATCTCTCTCACCTTTCCATTCACAATAGCTGTTCCAATACTTATTTTGTCACTGAAACCCATTCTACGATCAAAGGAAGCAACTCTGGAAGAAGCATTTGAGGTCAACTGGTGACGCTCATCAAAGGCTTTTGCCTTGTTGATAGCATCCTTTCCTAAAATGAAACCCTTCGCAAGCATGCTGCTCATTACATCTTCAGCCTTTTGTACTGCATCACCACTTTGGTTTCTCTATTTATAACAACATTGTACTACAGATATTAGATACTTACAATTTCACAGTGAAAGAAATTAGAATTTTCAACCCTCTAGTGAGGGAAGAGGGAACAATTTTAATACACTTGAAGACATTTTGCATGTATACCTAACTCACGAGCTAAAACTACCCTATAGCTCTGTGCAAACTAAATTTTACAGCATATTTGACTTTAGGACCACATATAGCATCCACAATATAGCCCTTCAAATTCAGTTATTGTCTAACCTCATAAGAAAATGTTTCAGCAGAGCATAGTTTGATATGCTAAGAATCAATTGCTAATTTGATTTTTCACCGTAATATTCAGCCCAGAATTGTTTTTATTGTGCCAGATAAGTTGCAGACATCATCCGCAGATGAGATAATAAATCTAAAAATCTTTAGCTATCATATCCTGACAAAGATCTTAGGCACTATATAAATTTCAAAGCCCAAAACTAGAAGGATTCTATCAAGAGTAATAACAAAATGAGTCAGATAAATAAAACATACTAGCATAGACAATCATATTTGGCACACGTAAAACCACCATGTTGAGCAAAACTTCATGTATTTCGCACATTTTATCACATACATGTGCTAGAAGCAGGCTAGCAGCACACACAGCCACAATTGCATGCAAAATAAATTACACAACATTTAAACTAACAACCTATTTAGATTAACTTCTTTATAAGAACTTGTACGATAAACAAATATAAAGAGAAAATAAAATAAGTTTCTCTATAAACTAAAATTAGCTCATTAAACTCTTGGAAAAGATAATACTTACCGGACTTACTGGAACAGCATCAGGGGGCAGCTGATACTTCTCCACAGGTGTGATTGTGACATATAGATCACCTATCTTTGAACCCTATGTAATAAAATGAAGATTAAGCACATGATTTAAACAAAATCAACTAAAGTATCTGGTTTTATGCAATTTCTATCAGTTTCATGGATTGAATGAAAGGGTTAATGATATACATTGGTGCAACCCATCTCACTATTAAGAAATGGAATGTGACATTTTCAAAAAGGTAAAAATCATTTGCACAGAAACATACTGTTAAGAGAACTGCTGTGTCTGCTCCCTGTGTATCCTTAAATGTAACATAAGCAACCTGAGTGCGGTCACTTTCCCTGTAGTATTAAAAAACCAAAGATTAGGGAGACAGGCATTGAGGGTAAAAGTTTCAACATTAACAATCATGAAAAATGAGTAAAACATTGCAAGTTCTCTGACCTTTGCATCTCAATATACTGAATATCACCTGAGAATGAAAAGAATTCTCGAATCTCCACCTTGGAAGTAACCAGTGATATGTTGCTAACCTTCACTGTTCTTATCTGTGAGAAAGAAAAACAGAGTGAACTTGAAAATTTCACCAATCATAATCCTACAATCATAATGTTAACCAATGTTACTATGTAAAGATTTTTTCCTCACGTCTGACACATGAATAGTCCAATTTGGTATTGGTGTAGATTGGGGAATAGCTTCAGCTCTTTGACCAGCATAGTCCAAAGTGACCTGCACACAAATTGTTAATTTAAGGTAGTTTTATGATGACATTCTCAAGAGTATGCAGTGGAAGAAACAATGACATGTGCAGAAGGAGAAAATCTAAAACCAGAAAGTCAAACAGAAAAAAGTGATTCTTTTTCAATTTCGTTCCAAAGAACTAAGAATATCCAATGAAAAAAAGAGTCTTATTTTAACCCCTAAAGCAACGATGGAATTAAGTGAAACCATGAACAGAAAGGTACAATTCCTAATGAGTACCACCCTCATAGCTTAGAAGGCAAAAGAAAAAACAGAGTCAATTCAATAAGCAAGCCAAGAGGAAAGGTTATACCAAGAGACAACATCAATGTGACAGTGTCCACTTGAAAAGAAGCAATTCGAATTCTATGAAGATTAATCATCACAAGTCCAAGCAATGGAGCTTGATGACTTGACATCAAAAACAACAACCACCAATCTTAGTCACAGAAGCATATAAACTGAAAATTCTTAAAATTGTAAGAAATATAATCTGGAACATACTATCATATCTAGAAGGTCAAGATTTA
This sequence comes from Vigna unguiculata, assembly GCF_037176805.1. Classification (NCBI taxonomy): domain Eukaryota; kingdom Viridiplantae; phylum Streptophyta; class Magnoliopsida; order Fabales; family Fabaceae; genus Vigna; species Vigna unguiculata. Next base: position 6,898,974 of record NC_140793.1, on the reverse strand, counting down.
AAGACAAATCCACATTTGCTTAGGTAGACATAACTATGATCACTGCCTAACTAACCACTGATTCTAACAATCCAGGTATAGTGGTATAGTCGGGATTTATATATATATGCTATTCTCACACTAATCTGTCATTGCCCAGACAACAAATCATGAAGAAATCAATTCAAGGTTTGCTCTTTTTCTGGAGGGCAAAAAAATACCAAAGCCATTTCCACTAGATCCAAAAGGGTCATTAGGAAACATTGCAGATCCAAAATTCCAAACTAGTAGTTCTTGTATTAATGATAACTACAACATCTAAACCACAACTAAAGGTTGCATTGAATCACTGAATATGTAAATGTGAATCAAAGCAACTGCATAGTCCCCAGTTGGCATCAAAGAAAGACAATGAAATGCAGAAGAAGGCATGAAGAAAGAAGAAACCCAGATAGGATCTGAAACGAAGTGGATCTGTGGAAAAAGGGAATTGTAGAAAGGTTTAGGGACTCACCGACATTTGGGATGGTAGAATGTTGTGTTTGTCAGAAGCAGCGTCGGAAAGAGGCAACTTTTAAATGAAAAATTTGGTTGTTGGTTCGTTGGTTTTGTTATGTAATGTAATGAATGAGTCATCATGTGACTGTTATTCGGTTTCATATGATTGATTGTGAGTGGCTGCTGTGTAATTTTGCAACTCATGCCAAATGTAAAATTCTACTAGTCAAACTAAATTCAATTATTATATTTTTAGTTCATTCCAACTCATTAACAAAAATATATTAATCTAAAAACAAACTTCATCATTTATTCCTCATATAAATATTATTTGTTAATCTATTCAAATTTATGTTAACTTATAGATACTAAGAAACATATATTTATATTTATATTGAATAATATGTGATAAAAAAAATTATATTACTCTATCACATATGAACGATTCAACCTAAAATGATTATAATTGGATAAGGTAGCGTTTAGATGTGAAATAATTAAAATAAATAAATTCAGTCGAACTTAATTTAGTTTCATTCAATTTACTTGGGTACTTTCAAACTAATGCAAATAGATTTAATTAAACTAAACTAAGTTATGTTTAATTTATTTATATTTATAGTATATATTACTTAATTAAATAATATTTGCACCAATAAATTTAGATTAAACTTAATTTATTTCAGGGTAAACTTAATATATTTTATATGTCAAATATTAATTAAAAATAAATAGACTGTTATCAATTCAACCGGGATAAATCATTTAAAAATAAAACATAATAATTGAGTTATTTATATTATTACATATCTAATTGTATTATCTCATCTTCAAGTAGATAAAATTTTATTATGTCATTGATTATAAATGATTTTCAAATTTATTTTAGATACACGAGTATAAATGCATGTGCTGTGTATACGTGTATTAACATTTTTTTATGATAACAAAAACCGGCAAAATTATAATTATAAAAATAAACATGAATAATTTTTATAGTTTTATTATAAATATTTGTTATGTATTTCGTAAATAATTTTTTCTTATTATAAATAGTTATATTAATTTTTTTAAAAATAGTTAAATTTTAAAAAACAGTTGAATTAAAAAAAATGGTTAAATTTAAAAAAAAATCAGTTTAAGGTAAAATTGGAAAAGTGATTATTTTAATTTTGAATAAATGGTTACTTATTAAAGTATAAAATTGAAAAAACAAATATAAACACGAAAAAATTAATCCCTTTCATATAATAATATAGATAATATAAATAATTGAGTTAATAATATATATTTATAAATATTTATCCACCAACTCCAATATACTCATAATACATCTTATAAATTTATCACTAACATATTAATGTTGAACAATTCAAATATCTTTAATGCGATATTGTGGTTGTTTGTATGGATAAAATTTTACAACTTCATAAGATACGATACAAATTCATCAGTTGAATATATCTTAATAATTAGAACTTGTACAACAATATTTCATGAACCAAAGCCATGAATTAACAAAGGTCCAAAAAGATGCTAAGTTAAATGTTTCGGAACCCAATGTTATGAAATAACAAGACTAGTTTTGGTTGACATAAAAAAAAATGGAGATCGTTGGCAAATCATGAAAAATTGATTTCATGATGATTTCGATGACGTCTATATTGAAGAAAAAATGTCTTTTAACCTTATGTATTTATGTATATGATTACAAATACTAGTATATATACAATAATAGAAGAGTGAATATATCTCTGAAAAAAAATGGTATGATCTCTATAATTAAACGAATCCTTATAATTAATTCTGAAAATTAGCTAATGCATCAAATTAATCTATATTTAGTTATTTACAATATAAAAAATCTCAACATTCGTCTTGAAATTTATGCATAAAAGTCAATCAAGTCCAATTTGCTTAGAAATTTAGACAACACTAGTTTTAAGATTGCTTTAATGAGAATATCAACCAAATAATCTTATTGGGCAAGTCTAAAATCTTCTTATCCAACTTTTTTTTGATAAAAAACTTGTCTACTTCAATATGCTTTATGTGATCATGTTGTACTGGATTATTTGCAATATCACAAACAATTTTGTTGTCATAATAAATTGAATTAGTTGTTTAGGTGGGTATCCTAAATCTTCCAAGAGTAGTTTCAACCATAATGCTTCACATAGGCCAAGTGCCATGCCTCTAAATTTAGCATTTACTCTTGAACGAGCAACCACACTTTGTTTTTTACTCCTCTAAGTAGCAAGATTTCTAGTTACAATGTGAAATAACTTGAGGTAGACCTTTTATCCTCTATGGATCCAGCCTAATTTGCGTCTATATATACTTTAATGTCTTGATAATCAATGTGTTTAGGGAATAGGGTACCACTTCCAGGTACAGATTTCAAATACCTTAAGATTTGCATGACAACATCCATATGTATTTCTCTTGTGTTATGCATGTACTGACTCACAACACTTAATGCATAAGTAAGATCTAGTCTGGTATGAGCCAAGTACATTAACCTTCCTATAAGCCTATGATCCCCCTTTGTCAATCCTTTTTCAATAGGAGTAGTAGCTGGATGACATCCTTCCATGCTTATTTCTCGTAAAAGATTAGAGTTTTTTTTTTTTCCGAGAGAAATAATCCTATCTTTTATTTGGAAATTTCTATCCCAAGAAAATATTTTAGAGGACTAAGACCTTTCATTTCAAATTTTCCAGATAAATAGCTTTGTAGAGCTTTCTTTTCCTCAAGATCATTTCTAGTAATCATCAATATATATCATAAGAGTAATGATCTTACCCTGTTATTTATTTGGAAATAGACTATGATCTGAATTGCTTTGATGATAGCCAAAAACAATTATTTCCTCTAAAAATCTTCTAAACCACGCCCTTGGGGATTGCTTCAACCCATTGAATGACTTCTTGAATTTGAACACCTTTTGACTATGCTCCTTTGGAACCATACATTCCGATGGAAGTTCCATATAAACTTCTTCAAATAATTCTCCATGTAGAAAGTGTTTTTTGTATCAAACTATTGTAATGGCAAATCTAAGTTTATCGCAAGAGATAACAACACTCGAACAATGCTAAGTTTAGCCACAGGAGCAAATGTAAGACCAGTGAAAATTAATTAATTAATTAATTAATTAATTAATAAATGCGGGTAGAAAGTGCCTTTATGGCATTAATTATTGTTTAATGTGATGTGGAAAAGTACTAGCTCAAATGGTTGAGAGTACTTGGTTGGATTGAGAGGACTTGGGTTCGAGTCCTATGTATGCCAATTATGTGTTGTATGGTTTATTATTATTTTGTTTTGGTAATGTAATTGTGAATGGTGAGTGATAGTATAATCATAAGGTTATAATGGTTATCACAAAATGTGAATTGGTATAATGGTTGTGCTTTGGCCTCATGAGTTAAGGGTCACAGGTTCAAACCTTGATGGACATAGAGTAAGCTTTATTTTTTGCTAACTATTAGTTGTGGTTTGAATGTGAAGAGGCAAAGAAAACCTAGGAATATAAGATATGAAGGGTTGAGACTACCTTAGGAGAGTTCTTTGATAAATCCTAGATAAGAAACAATGTGAACCTAAGTGGTTTAGAGCACTTAATTAGGTTGAAGGGACTTGGGTTCAAGTTCTGAGCATGTCATTAGTAGATTTATTTAATTTTGTTTTACTTTGCTACTATATTGTGAATGTGAAAGCATGATTTAAGTTCATACGAATGGGTAAATTGACAAGAAACATGAATTAGTTTGGTGGTTGTGCATGAACTTGGTAGTTGGGAGGTCATGGGTTCGAACCTTGGGTTAAAGGAAATGGACTCTATCTATATTTTTGTTTTTGCCAGGTGATGGAATTGGACAACAAGCACCAATCGTTAAATTGCAATTGGAGCGAGGATCCGAGGTAAGGGGAGTTGTTCATGTCTGTTAATTATATTTTTTTCTCTGTTCTGGTATGATTCTGTGGCTTAATAATGTGTTTACCATTTTCGTGTTCAAATTCGTAAGTTCTGGGCAAAAATTTCTATAACCGCCTGGCGGCTAAGGGTGCTCCGCCAGGCGACGCAACGTTTCTTAGCGTTTTCTGGGTTCTGTGATGAACCGCCTGGCGGCCTTGGAGGACCCGCCAGGCGGCGCGCACTGGAACTGCATATTTTGACCTATTTTTGATGCTTCTGTGATATGGTCGAACTGCTGTATTTATATAATACTGATGATGCTTTCATTGACGTGATTGAATGTTGACTTAACGGGTGTATGGAAATCCGATCAGTGTATAGTGGTTGTATGAATACTATGGTGTATGTTGATTGCTATTTGGATTGTAGAGGAAGTAGCAATGTGTTATTGAAAGTCCCAATTAGAGTGCATAAAACGATCTGGGTGTGCTACTTAAACTAATGCATGTGGTTAAATCTGCGATGAGAAATTGAATTGGAAATTTAGGGGTAATAGGGTTTTTTCTGCAGATGCGGGAAATCTGAAATTTTTAGGTTTCTGATGTGCCGCCCGGCGGTATCCTATGTGCCGCCAGGCGGTATTGAGTGGCCAGTGGTGATTGGCGCGCTCAGTGGGTTCGGGTGTGCGGTGGAGAATCACAAATTTTAGTATAGGTGTTGGGGAATGATTTTTAATATAAAATGGGGGTACTTGTGCGGTGTAAGAGTCACCTAGTGGGATGGGTTGATGTATGAACTATATTATGTGGACTTGAGATAATTGAATGAGTGTTCTGGCAGGACTGTTTTGGTACCATTGTATGCGTGTTCAGAATGCTAGTATGAAGTTGTGCTCTTATGAAATATATGATATATTGATAATGGTTAAAGTGTCATATTGAGTTGATATAGAGCATGTGAATGAATTGGGTGGTGAGTATCGTTATAAACTATATGTTGGGAATGTATGATATGAAAGTAGTGTCCTTGTAAAGAAATGGGGTAGTACTGATAATGGTATTCGGGTCATAGTACTGCATGTGCAAGTCGGGGACTGAGTTGTGTATGTTTAACTTCCAATGATCATGAATGAATTGGTTACCTTGGTTGATGCTTGTTAATTTGATGATTTGATATTTGTAGTGTTGTAAATGCTTGAAATTTGTGATCTGGATGTAAGATTAAGTGATTGGATGTGTTAGAAAATCCTTGGAAGTGCTTAGACCAGTAGGGAAGTGTCTTTACTGGTGTGGCGCCCGATGGTGGGAGAAGCCCCGCCAGGTGGTAAGCCACGTAACAGAGATGATGATGAGGACAGGCGCCCAGCGGTAGAAAGACACCGCCAGGCGGCCTGGAGCATGTTTCGCCTAGCGATCTCTGGAGAGGCGCCAGGCGGGAGTGCAGTAGCAAGGGTCCTTTGTAGATGGATTTGCATGGACGTGTTCTTTCTTTTTCTTGGTAGCTTGGTCAGGGATATGCTGGATTGGTTACGAGCGGGGAGGTTCGTAACGGAGTTGTGAGATGCGTGATTGATGCAGGCGAGGAGGTCTGTATCGATTGTACTCTTGTGTGGGGATACGAGCGGGTAGGTTCGTATGTTCCGAGCTCACACCTGAGGCTACTATGGGCGGGGAGGTTCATAGTAGGTGTTCACGCATGTTGGACTACGAGCGGGAAGGTCCGTAGAGTTGGACCACGAGCGAGTAGGTTCGCGGGAGCATGATAATCCCTAATGACCAAGGTTGTAGTTGAATCTTTCTCATATAGGTTATGAGATTGGAAGTATATTGTGATAACAAGTGTACCAAACTAAAATTAATTAAATTAGATTGGGTAAGGGACAGTTTATTTTATCTTATGATTGTATTGTGTTCTTGTCAGCTCACCCTTGCTTGTTTGTGTGTTTGTGTTTGGCGATGATCATGTGACTTGTTACGTGGGAGCATACGTGAATTCAGGTGATCATGCTGATGCTTAGCGACAGGGCGGGGCTACCGATGGGGAATTTTCTTTATGCTATGCTTTCCTACATTTTGTAATAGACATTATGATGTTTTATCCATTATGAACTTGTAATAAAGATGAGACAATATGAATGGATTATAGCGAGACAAGTTTTAAATTTCCCGCACTTGGGAACTTATTATAATGTCTGGATTTCTTAAAGTTTATTTTGTGAAAATAAGTTTTATCTAGTAATATCCATCTGGAGTGTTACAATAGGGTTTCTGCAGTTTGGTTAGTTCACCTATAGAGAGGAGCACGAAATTGAGGCTGTGAGGTGAGGTTTTGGGTGTGTAAGGGGCTGAAGCAAAAGTATTGGTGAACTGAGGGTCCTTCATCCTTCTCATTTTCAATCCAAAATTCCAAGTTAGGGGAGTTGTCTGTTTTACGTGTGTAACTTGCATGAATTGTATATGATTTTGTATCTTTATAATCTCGATTGCAATCTGTAAGGTATGAATTATGGATTATGTGTACTGTGGTTAAGAATTGGATGAGTTGTGTTGATTGCAAATCCATTCATGCGTTATTGGGTTGAGAATGAGGGTTTTGGGGTATGGAATGGTTAGAGATGATTCAATCTTGAGTTGGGATATTTTAAATGGATGATATAGGACCTGTTATAATGATCGTGGTCATTAATTGTGCTTGGTAATGTGTTAATCGTGTTTTGGTATGTTTGTTGTGCGAATTGGGCAAAGTTGGGTGAATTGAGTGTGTGATCAGAGTTGGAACCCTACAAGTCTCGCCCAAGCGGGTCCACCTCGCCTAAGCGAGAGTTGCAGGGTCTTACATTGAGTTCTGATTCGTGGTTCTCGCCTAGGCGACCAAGAAAAGGGGTTGAGCGACATGGTCTCTCGCTTAGGCGAGAGGCACTCGCTTAAACGAGGTCACGAGGAAACCTGGGAGTTTTGAGCGCGACATCTCGCTCAGGTGAGAGGTTTTGGAGTTCTGAGCGACAGAATGCTCGCTTAGGCGAGAATGGCTCGCCTAAGCGAGGTCGCGATCAGAATTCACGTTGGTTTGCTTGAATACTCGTTTAGGAGAGGTGTGTGTTATTTTAAGCGATGGTATGGCTCGCCCAGGCGAGATGATCTCGCCTGAGCGAGATAACGTGATGCGGCCACTATTTTGAGCTTGTTTAGGTGAGGCGAACTAGCCTAAGCGAGGCAGAGGGCTTAGCTTGGGCGAGCGTCCCTGGCTTAAGCGAGTTTATGTGAATTGTCCATGTTTGTGTGTGCTTGTGTGTGTGATTTGGATACTTTACCTAAGTGTAGGAATTATATGCATGTGGTGTGTGTTTGGGCTTGAAGGACTAAGTCCAATAGGGGTCTGGGATGTGCTTGATGGTTGGACACATGATGGGCATGAAACTGGTTGAGTTCCCGTCGACTACTAATGGGCGAGGAGTCCTTGGTATGGTGATTACATGTGTCGGGCGCACGATGGGCAAGGAACGGTTATGTTCCCGTCGACTACTATTGGGCGAGGAGTCCATAGTATGGTGATTGCGTGCGTGCCAAGATCCAATTTATGAGGCTTGGATGATTTTCTACAGACGAGGAGTCTGTAGAACAGGACTATGAGCGGGATAGGCTCATAGGGTTGGACCACGAATGAGTTAGTTTCGTGGGAGTACAGTGAAGTCCCAAGACCTAGTTCATGTATATGACTCATGAAGGACTATGAGGTCATGGTTGGGTAATTTGAAAAGCATGAAAATTTAGTTTGTTATTTTGGGATGGGTGACCTATTTATTTCATGTATCGGTTTTATATATTGTGCATAGCTCACCCTTTTTGTGTGTGTGGCGATGATCGGATAACTCGATATCCGGGAGCAGATGATGTGACAGGTGGGTCAGGAGATGAATAGACTCGGAGCGAGGGATAACATGGGATTTTGTATATATTTATTATTTTGGTTTTGAGATAGTTTTGTAACCTTTTTGGGAGCCATTTGAATATTACTTTAGTTTTATAATTATGGACTCTCGTTTTATTACATTGTATTAAAGTTTTAAATTTCCCATGTTTTTGGAAAATGATATTCAATAAAGGAGGCATTTATTTTTATTTCTTATTTTATATATTAAATATTAGTAATATTCCTTAGGGATGTTACAATTGGTATCAGAGCAAAAGTTTTGAAAATATTTTTTTAAATATTTTGGGGCTAGTGGGGAGTGAGCTTATCGATGTGATTGTTTGTTGCATGTTTGTGTTGAATGTTGAAAAGATGTGTGTGGTTTTGTTTGATTAAGCGACTGATTTTTAACAGTTGTAATGTGGCGTATCTAGCATATGGCTGCTAACAAGATGAGGAGAAGTAGTGGTGCTGATGACATCGCTGAGGCTATTCACCGGATGGTGGATGCGGTGCAGCCACCCGTAGCAGCGCAGTCTAGGACGGCGATTGCACCAATCAGGGTGCCAACTGTGGAGGACTTCTTGCGCCACAAGCCAGCGGAGTTCACTAGCAAAGCCTCTTCGGATGAAGCGGATGCATGGCTCCGTAAATGCGAGAATATCTTTACGGTGATGAACTACACTGACGAGCAGAAGCTACTATTTGCCACGTACCTGTTGAATGATGATGCAGAGTATTTGTGGGCGGGAATGCAACAACAGATGCAGACCCGAGATGAACAGGTGGAGTGGACTAGCTTCAGGACTCGGTTCCTAGAGAAATATTTTCCTGACACGGCCAGGCAGGACAGGGAGGCAAAGTTTCTTGCACTGCAGCAGGGAGATATAACCGTGCAAGAGTATGTAAACAGGTTTGAGCATCTGGCGAGATATTACTCGCAGAACATTACTGAAGAATGGAGATGTCAGAAGTTTGAGCGAGGACTCAAACATGAGCTTAAGAAGGTGGTGACTTCCTTACGAGAGAGGAGATTTCCCATCTTAGTGGAACAGGCCAATAATGCTGAGCATTTGGAGAAGGGCTCTGGTCCAGTTGTGAGCCGACATCAGAAGAATGTCGCTGAGGCTAGGTAGATGAAAAAACCTTACAACCGACCACAGACATCGAAGGGTCCCACCTTCTATCAGTGTGGCAGACCCCACCTGAAGAGGAATTGTCCTTAACTGGCAGGCGGAGTAGGAGGGTCAGGTGATCGTCGCAAGTGCTTTATATGCGACAAACCGGGACACTTCGCTAAATATTGCCCAGAAAAAAAGAATGTGGATGTGAAGAAGCCAGCAGCATCACCAGCAGAGAGAGCTAGAGCGGCTGGCCGGGTCTTTACATTGACCTCCACAAAGGCTACTAAATCAGGTAATCTCATTCTCGAACCATGCTTACTATTGGGTCAGATAGTCTTGGTGTTGTTCGATTCTGGAGCAACACATTCTTTCATTGCTAATGCATGTGTGAGGAGATTGAATTTGGTGAGCCAGAGGTGTTAAAGGTCAGGTTGGGGGTTCGATTCCCACTGGCAACAACCCACCCAGTATGAATGGACGAAGAAGGGTGAGGGGTTGGGGTGCATTGGACTGTAGTAACCTGACAGCCTCTGGGGCCCGAGGAGGGGTAGCCAGGGATGTTACAAAACGCGATTTGGGGTGTGAGTTGCTTGTTTCAACTCCCTCCTCAAATCAAGTGGCTACCAGTTCAGTTTGCGTTGGGTGTTCAATGGAAGTGGCAGGTCGCATATTCAAGGTGAACTTGGTGTGCTTGCCTTTGGAGGGACTGGATGTAATCTTGGGGATGGACTGGCTGTCTAACAATCACATTATAATTGATATTGGACGGCGTAGTTTGGTATTCCCAAAGCATAAGGGATTGGAGCTAATCTCAGCTTAGAAGGCGATTAATGAAGTGGAAGCCGGAGCCACCTGTTTTATGATAGTGGCTCATGCAGAGAAGAATAGCACCGCCAAGAAGATCAGTGTGATTCCTGTAGTGGAGGAGTATGCAGATGTGTTTCCAGATGAAATACCAGAGTTGCCACCTAGCAGGGATGTAGATTTCACCATCGATCTTATCCCTGGAGCTGGCCCAGTATCCATGGCGCCTTATAGAATGGCACCCATAGAATTGGCTGAGTTGAAGAAGCAAATAGAAGACTTGCTTAAGAAGAAGTTCATCCGGCCGAGTGCATCACCTTGGAGAGCATCGGTACTATTAGTAAAGAAAAAGGACGGCAGTTCGAGGTTGTGTGTTGATTACCGTCAGTTGAATAAGCTGACTATAAAGAATAAGTATCCGCTGCCGAGGATAGACAATCTGCCGGATCAGCTGAGGGGAGTCGTAGTGTTCTCTAAGATTGGCTTGAGGTCTGGATATCATCAAATCTTAGTCAAACCGGAGGATGTGCAGAAGACGGCGTTCAGGTCACGATACGGTCATTACGAGTATGTAGTGATGCCGTTCGGGGTGATAAATGCTTCTGCCATTTTCATGGACTACATGAACAAAATATTTCGGTCGTACTTGGATTAGTTTGTTGTCGTGTTTATTGATGACATACTGATATACTCTGAAAGTCGGGATGTACACGTAGATCATCTAAGAGTGGTGCTGGGAATTCTCCGAGAGCATAAATTGTATGGGAAGCTGTCGAAGTGTGAGTTTTGGCTGGATGAGGTACAGTTCTTGGGCCATGTAATCACAGCCCAAGGCATAGCGGTGGACCCAGCGAAGATCGAGACAGTTGTGAAGTGGGAGAGACCGCAGACAGTTACTAAGGTGAGAAGCTTCTTGGGTCTGGCGGGTTATTACAGGCAGTTTGTGGAAGGGTTTTCCAAGATAGTGAGTCCATTGACTCAACTCACCAGGAAGGACCAGCCTTTCTCTTGGACAGACGAGTGTGAAGTCTGTTTTGAGGACATGAAGAGGAGATTAACCACTGCACCTATACTAGCTATTCCTAACACAACCAAGACGTTTGAGGTGTACTGTGATGCTTCATACCAGGGTCTAGGTTGTGTGTTGATGCAGGAGAAACGGCCTATTGCTTATGCATCTCGTCAGCTGAAGGTACACGAGAAAAACTATCCTACACATGAGTTGGAATTAGCAGCGGTGGTTTTTGCTCTCAAAACATGGAGGCACTATTTGTATGGGGCTTAGTTTCAGGTATTCAGCAATCATAAGAGTTTAAAGTACTTATTTGATCAGAAGGAGTTGAATATGAGGCAGAGGCGTTGGATGGAATACCTGAAGGATTACGACTTTGAGCTGTTATACCACCCTGGTAAGGCTAATGTCATAGCAGACGCTCTAAGCAGAAAGAAAGCTCATGTGTCGGCCATGATGATTAAGGAGTTGGAGCTGATCGAGAAGCTGCGAGATATGAATCTGGGATTAGATATGGAGGCAGGTCACATACGGTGCAACATGTTGAGGATCACTAATGAGTTCCTGGATGAGGTTCGGGTGGAACAGGGTAAGGATCAAGAACCGCAACATATTATTAGTGAGTTGGGCACAGAGAAGAGAAAGGACTTCAGGATGGGTAGAGATGGTATCCTGCGTTTCAGAGAGAGGGTGTGTGTACCCAACAGTCAGGTATTGAGGAAGATGCTCTTGGATGAAGGGCATAAGAGTCGTCTTAGCATACATCCAAGTATGACTAAGATGTACAAGGACTTGAAGGCGACTTTTTGGTGGACTGGCATGAAAATTGATGTGGCAGATTATGTAGCATCTTGCTTAGTATGCCAAAAGGCGAAGATCGAGCATTAGAGGCCAGGTGGTACGTTGGAGCTTCTTGAGATTCCTCAGTGGAAATGGGACATCATTTCCATGGATTTTGTTACACACCTGCCAAGGTCGGTGAGGGGCCATGATTCTATTTGGGTAATAGTGGATAGATTCACAAAGTGTGCTCACTTCTTGCCAATCAATCAGAAGATGTCCCTAGATAAATTGGCAGAGTTGTATGTAAGGGAGATAGTTAGGTTGCACGATGTGTCTAGGAGTATCATCTCAGATAGGGATCCGAGGTTCACCTCGAGATTGTGACAGTCCCTGCAGAACACCTTGGGCACTCAGTTGAGAATGAGTTCGGCATATCATCCCCAAACTGATGGCCAGTCTGAGAGGACCATACAGTCTCTGGGGGACCTATTGAGAACATGTGTTTTGGATCACCTCGGGACGTGGAGTGATGTACTACCACTGGTGGAGTTCACTTATAATAACAACTACCACTCCAGCATTGGGATGACACCTTACGAGACCTTGTATGGCAGGAGATGTCGAACACCTTTGTATTGGCAGCAGGATAGGGAGTCTGTGGTACTTGGTCCAGAATTCTTACAACAGACTATTGAGAAAGTAAGGGTAATACAAGATCAGATGCGTGCAACTCAGAGTCGGCAGAAATCCTACGCAGATAAGAGGAGAATGCCACTTGAGTTTGAGGCTGGGGACCACGTGTTCCTCCAAGTTACACCTACAACAGGTATTGGGAGAGCATTGAAGTCGAGGAAGTTGACTCCTCGATTCATTGGGCCGTATTAGATTAAGAGGCGAATTGGACCGGTGGCGTACGAGATTGCATTGCCACCTCACTTGGAAAATCTGCACAATGTCTTCCACGTATCATAGTTGAAAAAGTATGTGGCGGATCCTACTCATGTGCTGGAGCAGGATGATGTTCAGGTGCGTGAGAATTTGACTTTGGGAGTTGGACCGGTGAGAATTCTAGATTCTCAAGTCAAACAACTCAAAGGGAAGGAGATTCAGACTGTGAAGGTTCTTTGGGACGAGACAACCCAGGAGATGACTTGGGAGATGGAGGATCTCATGAGGAAGTCTTATCCTCACCTCTTTGCTGGTAAGTCCTATTTTCGAGGACGAAAACTTTTAAAGGTGGGGAAATTGTAAGATCCGTGAAAATTAATTAATTAAATAATTAATTAATTAATGCGGGTAGAAAACGCCTTTATGGCATTAATTATTGTTTGATGTAACGTGGAAAAGTACTAGCTCAAATGGTTGAGAGTACTTGGTTGGATTGAAAGGACTTGGGTTTGAGTCCTATGTATGCCAATTATGTGTTGTATGCTTTATTATTATTTTGTTTTGGTAATGTAATGTTGAATGGTGAGTGATAGTATAATCATAAGGTTATAATGGTTATCACAAAATGTGAATTGGTATAGTGGTTGTGTTTTGGCCTCATGAGTTGAGGGTTACGAGTTCAAACCTTGATGGACATAGAGTAAGCTTTATTTTTTGCTAACTATTAGTTGTGGTTTGAATGTGAAGAGGCAAAGAAAACCTAGGTAACCATTAGGTGCTGAAAAAATCACCAACTAAGGGACTTGAATAGCCATTAAACCCACACTAAAAGGAAGAATTTAAGGGGGAATAGGGTTTCTGCAGTTTGGTTAGTTCACCTATAGAGAGGAGCACGAAATTGAGGTTGTGAGGTGAGGTTTTGGGTGTGTAAGGGGCTGAAGCAAAAGCATTGGTGAACTGAGGGTCCTTCATCCTACTCAATTTTAATCCAAAATTCCAAGTTAGGGGGTTGTCTATTTTGCGTGTGTAACTTGCATGAATTGTATATGATTTTGTATCTTTATAATCTTGATTGCAATCTGTAAGGTATGAATTCTGGATTATGTGCACTGTGGTAAAGAATTGGATGCGTTGTGTTGATTGCAAATCCTTTCATGTGTTATTGGGTTGAGAATGAGGGTTTTGGGGTATGGAATGGTTAGATATGATTCAATCTCGAGTTGGGATATTTTAAATGGCTGATTTAGGACCTGTTATAATGATTGTGGTCATTATTTGTGCTTGGTAATGTGTTAATCTTGTTTTGGTATGTTTGTTGTGCGAATTGGGCAAAGTTGGGTGAATTGAGTGTGTGATCAGAGTTGGAACCCTGCAAGTCTCGCCCAACCGGGTCCACCTCGCCTAAGCGAGAGTTGTAGAGTCTTACATTGAGTTCTGATTTGTGGTTCTCGCCTAGGCGACCAGGAAAAGGGGTTGAGCGACATGGTCTCTCGCTCAGGCGAGAGGCACTCGCCTAAGCAAGGTCGCGAGGAAATCTGGGAGTTTTGAGCGCGACATCTCGCTCAGGCGAGAGGTTTTGGAGTTCTGAGCGACAGAATGCTCGCTTAGGCGAGAATGGCTCGCCTAAGCGAGGTCGCGATCAGAATTCACGTTGGTTTGCTTGAATACTCGTTTAGGAGAGGTGTGTGTTATTTTAAGCGATGGTATGGCTCGCCCAGGCGAGATGATCTCGCCTGAGCGAGATAACGTGATGCGGCCACTATTTTGAGCTTGTTTAGGTGAGGCGAACTAGCCTAAGCGAGGCAGAGGGCTTAGCTTGGGCGAGCGTCCCTGGCTTAAGCGAGTTTATGTGAATTGTCCATGTTTGTGTGTGCTTGTGTGTGTGATTTGGATACTTTACCTAAGTGTAGGAATTATATGCATGTGGTGTGTGTTTGGGCTTGAAGGACTAAGTCCAATAGGGGTCTGGGATGTGCTTGATGGTTGGACACATGATGGGCATGAAACTGGTTGAGTTCCCGTCGACTACTAATGGGCGAGGAGTCCTTGGTATGGTGATTACATGTGTCGGGCGCACGATGGGCAAGGAATGGTTATGTTCCCGTCGGCTACTATTGGGCGAGGAGTCCATAGTATGGTGATTGCGTACGTGCCAGGGTCCAAGTTATGAGGCTTGGATGATTTTTTACAGACGAGGAGTCTGTAGGCCAGGACTATGAGCGAGATAGGCTCATAGGGTTGGACCACGAATGAGTTAGTTTTGTGGGAGCACAGTGAAGTCCCAAGACCTAGTTCATGTATATTACTCATGAAGGACTATGAGGTCATGGTTGGGTAATTTGAAAAGCATGAAATTTTAGTTATGTTATTTTGGGATGGGTGACCTATTTTTTTCATGTAACGGTTTTATATATTGTGCATAGCTCACCATTTTTGTGTGTGTGTGGTGATGATCGGATAACTCGTTATCCGGGAGCAGATGATGTGACAGGTGGGCCAGGAGATGCATAGACTCAGAGCGAGGTGTAACATCCCGTCAGGATATTACTGATTTATAAATAAATAAATGAAATAAGTAAAACAGTGCATTTATTAATACCTCATTTTCCCAAAACACGGGAAAATTTTAAACTTTATTAAATGAGCGGATAAAGTCTACAACATCCATTACAAAACCAAAACCACAATATTATCAAGTCACCCATCAAGGTTTACAAATGTTTTCAAAAACAAGTAGATAAATGTACCGCATACACGATCTTCCCCAAGTCAATCCCCTCTCCGCGACTAGGCTGCACTAGAGCCACCTGCATCACCAACATCTGCTCCCATGTACCGCATACACGATCATCGCCACACACACGCAGATAGGGTGAGCTTAACAATTAAATCACATATATAAAGTTACAGAAACATAAGCATATAACACAAGAGATCGTACATAACATAAACATCTCACATTGCCCTATTCTTTGATTCCTACCATCTGACCCCCAATAAGATTATTCATGTTCTACAACGTCTAAGGATTACTTCAAGGTGACTTGCTGCCATACCTATCGGCCACAACCGATAGAGCACGTGCGGGAAAACATGCTACGGATCATACACCGCAACGCCAAGTAGAGTTCCCATATACGAACATAGCCCGTATCGTCCCAAGACTACCGAACTCGTCAGCCAACAACTGAGGAGGGCAATCCATCTAGATCCATCCGTACTGGCCACAACCAGCACACTCACACCGGTAACACTCGCCAACTCGAGCCACAACTCAAGGGTTCCTCGTGTCCATCCGCCATCCCGAGCCACAACTCAAGAGATGCTATTCTGAGCCACAACTCAAGGAATACCACGTGCTTAACCCCTATCCCGAGCCACAACTCAAGGGATACGTTCCGAGCCACAACTCAAGGAACACCAGCAACCTCACCCTTAAAGCACCACTAGACGCACTGTAGATCACAAATTCATAAATAAAACTCATAGCTGCAGCAGTATAAATCGCCTGGCGGGGGACACGTGCCGCCAGGCGCTGTCAGCTCCCAGACCGCCTGACGGGTGTCGCGTAACACCAGGCGCACATCGCCTCAAAATCCATCTCGCAGCAGGTACTGCCTGGCGGTATTATGCTCACCGCCAGGCGCCGGCCACTCAGTTGCCCTCTGTTACCCAAACTATCGCCTAGCGGACCCAATCACGCCGCCAGGCGCTGTATCAGTACAACAACACTCCAATTGAGTTCCCTGTCACGAGTTTTCATGGTTCACAGTTTCTAGCTCCTAATGCTCTTCTCCCTAACTGAATCATAACAAGTCTCTTAGACTTGACTAGTCACAATGCCCCTGCATCACTGGTGTACCTCACTTGAAACCATTTCCTAGTCTAGATTCACGTACTCTTGTTATAATTTAGTATAACTCACCCTTTTCTCTAAACAGTACCCATGCTCCTACAATACTTGTCCTCATTTCTTTCCCCTTTTATAGCCTATTTAATTATACAGGTTTATCTCACTATATTTTATACTTATTTCCACTATCCTCAGATTACAGTACCACCGTCCAACCAGACCTCTCAAGGTCCAATATTGCACTCACACAGTTCTATGACTCATACCAAAACCTCAATTACAATTATCCCTCGTTACTCTAATATACTCATCCTCGCATACTCTATCCACCATCTATGTAATTTCATTCCATCGACTCCCATCCCTATGACTCCGAACTTTAACCGAATGCACTCATTTTTACACCAAGCTCCCACTGACCCTCAACACCCGCTCAATCACGAAAAGCACTCTCTCTGCACTGTCACCAACATCGCCTGGCGGTCAGCTTCGCGCCGCCAGGCGGTGCATCAATTCTGGGACTTCCCAGATTCCTGCACTGCACCAACCAGACTCCCAATCTCGTCCACTTCTCGCAATTTCACAATCCGAACGTCCCTTAGATGACCTTACCTATTCCATAGGTTTTCCTCTCAAAATATTCCCACAATTGTACTTTATATTACCAGATTTCCCAAATTTGTTTTCCATCTTGATACCTAGCTACACTGTTTCATTACTTATACAGATTATTCAAGCCGAAAATCAACAAATACCACTCCCATAATCTCATAACTACCTTCCCCCATCTTTCTCACCGATCAGAAATCTTCCAACAAGCATAGAACCAAAAAATCGAGTCAACAGACTCGCGTCGCCTGGCGAAAATTCATTACCGCCAGGCAGCTCATAAAGTTAACCCAGAATTCCCTCACTCATTTGCGTCGCCTGGCGGTACAGGGTTCCACCGCTAGGCGCTGCCCCCAGAAACCTCCCAAACAGACGCAGTTGGCATGAGCCGCCTGGCGGCTATGCATAGCCCGCCAGGCGGTTTCTGGAAAATTTCCAGATATACGAATTTCACAATCAGAACAGGAAATCATACATTCATATCATCATACAATTCATGGAATTTAATAAGATTAACAAAGAAAATGAAGTCCAGCTCCCCTAACCTGGATCCTTTAGCTTAAATTTGAACAATTGATGAAGCTCTCCCTTGATCACCAATAGCCAACCTCGGATTCTCTCAATTCTGCCTCCAAACTCCCTCACGTCAGACCCCTCTCACTCACCCTTGTCTCTGTTTTTTTCTAAGTCTAAGTTCAGCCTTGCCAAAACCTTGCCTAAATCCTAACTTTTGCCTTTTAAACTAGTACTTTAGGTTACCCAAAGCATTGAAACGAATTTAAGCTCATTTACTTTTTAATAACCATCCATCTCTCATCATGAATGGTGAATGCAGCCCCCCCCCCCTTGGCCGTACTGATTCCCATGGTTTCTGTTGACCTTTCCAATTCCCTCTAAAGTCACCATTAGCAGAATAAAAATAAGCATAAGTTCCATTTAGAATTTCCAAGGTTTGAACCCATGACCCCTTTGTTACCACTCAAGTGCATAACCACTTCAACCAATCATGTTTCATGCTAACCATCACAATTCAAGCATCATATCATAACAGAACATGCTTTCATAGATTGAAATAATAATAATAACATAAAAAGTATCATGCATAGGACTCAAACCCAAGTCCTTTCACACAACCAAGTACTCTCGACCATTTGAGCTAGTACTTTTCCACGTCATACCAACCATAATTAATGCAACTCTTATTTTATTGCAAGGATTTCCCCTCCCGTATTTATTAATTATTTATTTATTTAATTAATTAAATTCTACGGGTCTTACACGAGGGATAGCATGGGATTTTGTATATATTTATTATTTTGGTTTTGAGATAGTTTTTTAACCTTTTTGGGAGCCATTTGAATATTACTTCAGTTTTGTAATTATGGACTCTCGTTTTATTACATTGTATTAAAGTTTTAAATTTCCTATGTTTTTGGGAAATGGTATTCAATAAATGAGGCATTTATTTTTATTTCTTATTTTATATATTAAATATTAGTAATATTCCTTAGGGATGTTACAACAAATGTCTCTGTGTAGTTTACCGCATAAGTATGAGTATAGCCCTTTGCCACTAGTCTCAATTTAAATCTTTCAATTGTGCCATCCGCTTTGTAATTTACGGTGTAAATCTATCGACATCCAACTATTTTTTTTCAATGTGTAGTCAACAAGTTCCTATGTCTCATTTTATTGCAAGGATTTCATTTCCTCATTCATCGCATTTTTCCATCATGGATCAGTTAAGGTTTCCAATACATTGTTAAGAATAACTACAATAGATAATTGATTTACAAATGACTTATTTGATTCTGGCAAACGGTGATAGGAAACTAAATTATTTATGGAATATTTAACCATACTAGAAAGTGTGCGTTCATAAATGGGTTTAGGAATACCTTTAGTGTGACATTCAAGGAGTTATTTTTTTTGTTGGCTTAAGATTACGAGCATCTATGACTACAAATGATGGTTTTGGTGTGTCATCAAAAGGCTCATTCAATGATATAAGGGAATTCATACCAAGTTCAGTAACCACTTTATCATGTGAAATCCCATTTATTTTATTTCCCACCTCATCGTCATAACTTGATTGCAAGTTATCTACATAAGAATAAGAATTACAACTACTGTAATTTGCTTCTTAGTTTGAGGTGCTTGTTTGTTTGGGTTCTTTTTGAATATGGACGAATGGCACACAACTAAAAACACAAGGAGGCAAATCCATACTTTCAAGGGTAACCACTTTTTTAGTGAGAGTCTACAATGGCGTTTGAAAATCATTAGCGCTAGAATGGATCTGATTTATGACATATTTTGCCATAGTAAGAGTCTCTCCCCAATAAGACAATTGTATATGAGCCTCTAACAATAAAGAGCATACAACCTCCAACAAGTGTCAATTTTTTTGCTTGGCAGCACCATTTTTGTGTTGGGTTATTAGGAGAAGTGGATTGATGAATAATCCCATGTACGTCCAAGTATCAAGGGTAACTACTTTTTTAGTGAGAGTCTACAATGGCGTTTGAAAATCATTAGCGCTAGAATGGATCTGATTTATGACATATTTTGCCATAGTAAGAGTCTCTCCCCAATAAGACAATTGTATATGAGCCTCTAACAATAAAGAGCATACAACCTCCAACAAGTGTCAATTTTTCGCTTGGCAGCACCATTTTTGTGTTGGGTTATTAGGAGAAGTGGATTGATGAATAATCCCATGTACGTCCAAGTATCTCCTGAGTTCTAGACTTTGGTATTAATTACCATTGTCAATACAAAGAACTTGAACTTTTTTCATTTTATTGGGTTTTAATCATTTTATGAAACTTTTGAAATATCAAGTTCACTTCTAATGGAGACTTCATTAACCATAACCAAGTCATCCTTATGCAATCATCTAGAAAGTAACAAACTAACATGACCCTTTTAAAGTAGAAATCTTATAAGTTTGAGTGTATAAGCATAAAAGGAACAAGACTTTTATTCAAACTGAGTGAAAAAGGAACACAATGGTTTTTTTTTTGGTTCACACACATCACAAAGAAAAACAGAAACATCAACCTTTGATAATAATAAAGGAAATATTTTTTTGAAGTAACTAAATGAATCATATCCCAAACGACGATGCCATAGCCACATTTTAGTTTCCTCTTTTTGTTTGGTAGAACTCTTCATTGTCAAATCACCTTTTAACTTCCCAATATCTTATGGCAACAAGTCCAAGTAGTATAATCTCCCTTGTTTAACACCATAACCAATTGTCTGTCTGGTCTAAATATCCTTAAAACACAAAAATTGGGCCAAAAAATAACAATTAGGGTACCTGTCTATGAGACTCTGATGCTTAAGTCAGTTCAAGTCAGTTCGGGTAAGTGCAATTGATGCCATAATAAATGCAAAGTAAAAGTCATCACCAACCTACCTTGGACTCCAATTTATAGTTTTTGACATGGGCCTGTGATTAGGATTTTCTTAATCATGGCCCAATTGCTTTTTTAAAATTGATTACTAACTTGTATTACTTTAATTTACTTTTAACTTACTGATTTAGTTTTGGTACAGCCACCCGACCAGAGGGTCATGCGTCCTTGTAAAGGTGGCTCTGTTATGGTAAACAAGTTTAATTGGAATGATCGGTGGGGCCGTTCGGTCGCGAGCTCCCTTAAATCATTTCGGATTAATTGCCACATCAACAATCCAAGGGATCGTCCGCCTGTAGCGGGCGGCCTTCAGTTGCTTATTTTTAGGCCGTCTAATCGATGGTCTGACTAGGATGTCGATAGGCCATACAGTATATAACTTATATTAATTTTTAATCTATATGAGTAAATAGTAAACACTTAATTTGTATATGATGAAACAAAATGGGTGTTAATTAATTTTTTTTTTCATTCATATACATTGAAATATGTGAGAAGATAAAATTGAGTTGATTATAAGCTGGCGCAATTAATGCAAATTTTAATACTATTTAATTAATAAAAAGATTAGTGCTTTAATCAGATAGGATAAAATGAATACGTACAAATTGAATCTTAATCATATAGTGTTGAATGAGTAAAGTTCTAAACAAATTAATTAATTGATTACTTTAATTAATTTGAGTTCTATAACTTTTAAATTATTTTAAATTAAGTTGAATAACAATATTTTGAAAACCAATGAAAAGTCCTAATTTGAAAATCAACCTAATTTTATATCATTGAATAAAATATTTTAATCAATCTCGTATTTTTTATTTAATTGTTCATATTTAATTGCATAATAGCTACTTATTTTGCTTTCAAACACCAAAATACCTATAAAGCTTATTTCTTTATTATTATTATTATCATCATCATTATTGTAGATTTAGGTAGTTTATTATTTAGTTTTTTTATTTTATTTTCATTTAATTTGTGCATAGCATCTAAACATTTGATGTTATTTCTTTTATTTTATTCTATTTCGTGTGTGTTACCCTGTAGGTATTTAGGAGTTTTTTTTCTTCAGTAAATTTATTTAATTGCTTGTTTCATTTTATTTTTAATTGTTTTAGGTTGTTTATTTTATTTATTCTTGTTTGCATCAATATATTTTTTTATTTTATTTTATTTGTTTCATACTCCTAAGCCTTAAGTGTAGGTTTTATAAGAATTGCTTTTGGTTGGAGGTGACTTGGGTTAGTTTTACCTTAACTAGTATCAACAACATTATTATCAAAACCTTTTGCAACCCTTATGCCCATCTATCTTCTCACCATCTCGTTTTTATACAATATTGTTATGTTTGTGGAAAGCAACTCTTAGAATCCATATCAGGTCCAGGCTTATGTACGCACGGTTTCCCTCCTTCGTCTGGCTTTTTCTCTTTTTCTATGTTTTCCTTTTCCTTGTATATAAGGAGGCTTACCCCTCTCGTTATAACACAATTGTAACAAATTCTTCCTTTAGTGTTTCAATCAATAAGAGCTTCCTTATTTAGTTCTCCTCCTTGCCTTGTGTTTCGTGTTCTCTTCTCTTTGTGATGTTTCATCTCTTTGCAGGCTTCAACCATGATGGGTCATGAATTCTAACAGCAACCACACAAAGGATAAGAAACCCTTTAGCCTCAACCTAAATAGGAGGCTTAAAATAACTAATAATATGCAAATGTCCTTACATTAGTGACATGACTTTACATACTTATATGCCAAAAAATGAAAAGATTGTGGATCTCAAACCTCATACTTCATCTAAAGAGTTTAAGCAAGTTAAAAGTCCTAAGGTTGATAAACATAATAGATTTTGTTCCACTACATGCAAGGTAACAACACACTCAGGTTTGTTGGGTTATATTTTGGGTTATGGTTATTTGAGAGATTGTGGGGTTATGTATATATAACATTAGTCTTGCACATATAAAACATTTGACACCAGTTTTACACCAAAATCTTAAGACAATAGTGTTATGGGTCTTTATTCTTATATAGTGTTTAACTTTGTCTTTTCTATCCAATATGGGACTTTTTGACTCACACTTGGACTATTCCCAACAATCTCCCCTCAAGGGTGAGTCCCTTTTTTTCTTTATTTTTTCATATGGTATATGGTGACCCCTTTTTGGTTGTGGTTATGTGGTCAGTCACTTCAGTGACCCCTTTTTTGTGTTATGGTTATGTGGTCAGTCACTTTGAACCATAATCTCTGATACCACTGTTGGGTTGTATATTCTGTCATATGTTTTGAGGGCTTTTGAAAATATGAGAGATATGAGATATATGAGAGATATATGTGATATGTTATAAGGAGGAACATGTTGTTGTATTTTATTAATATACCTTATATATAGGGTAAAATGTAACATAATATCAAGTATAAAATACTTACAATATCTCACTCCTAATCTAACATAATAACTAATTTTTAAAACTGAAACATATATCTAAAACTGAAATATTTTCTAAAAACTAATTTAAATAAAAAAGATATTAAGTAATATTCTTCAACATTCCTCCTTGCTTAATATTTGTTTATTTAAATTTTATATCTTCATATTTGATTCTTCATCTTTTGATGCTTGATTTTCTCCTATTTTTGTGCTTGTAATTTTTTTTTTCTCTTTCTTCAATTTGGCATCATCCTTCATATTTCTTCTTATAGCAACATCATCTTTTTCTTTGTTTGGTGTGGATTTCATTGTAGTGGCATTGGACCTTTTGTGAATATTAGAATGTGAATCTCCATCTACTTTCTTCACTTGGACATCTACTTTCTTTCAGAGATATTTATCTTATGATTTTGATCCTTCTTTCATACTCACTTTATTTGTAGCACATTCCTCCTTCATGAAATCCAACGCAAAACTTTTATCTTTCATGTAGACTTTGAATACTTCTATGTTGTTAGCATTTTTTATCATACAAACTTTATTTTCAAAGGAGACCTTGTAACCTTTCTCTAACATTTGAGCAACACTTAACAAATTCTGGGTAATCTCAAGAACATATAAGATATCAAAAATTAATTTGATACCTGAATGAGTTTTAATTGAAAAATTTCATGTACCTTTCACAGCAAGTTGTTCTCAATTCTCAATTCTTACCTTGGAAATATTTGATTTATTGAGCTCCTTGAAAATTTCTCTATCATGAGTCATGTGGTTTGTGCAACTACTATCTATAATCCACTCTTTTGTAGATTCGTTGGTTGTGACACATGATGTTGTAAGAAGTAGTACCTCCTTTGATTTATCCTCCACAATTTGAATATCTTCTTGAGAATCTTTAGATTTGTATACATTTTCCACATGTCCTAATTGACTGCGTTTGTGACATTTGACATTTGGCTCCACCAACACCAGTTGGGTTGATGACCTTTCCTCTTGCAAAGGGGACAAGATGGAAAAACATGTGTGTTGTTGTCTTTGCTCCTTCTATTTTTCTTAACTATGAAAGCATTCTCTTCAGTGTAATTTAAATTACCTTCAACTGCCTCATGATCTTCTCTCATCAATCTTCATTGTTCTTGTACTTGCAAGGCATGTATCACCTATGTAAAGATAATTGTAGACAAATCTTTTGTGTTTTCTAAGGAAGCAATAAATGCCTCACATCTTTCTGGTACTGTCACCATAATTTTCTCAACGAGTCTACAATCTGGAAACTCCTTTCGCAACAATTTTATCTTATTAGCAATACCCAACAATTTGTTTGAGTATTCTTTAATTGTCTCCGATTCTTTCATCCTTTGCATCTCGAACTCCCTTATCAAGTTCAAAACTTTCATGCCTCGAATCTTCTCGTTCCTTTCATATTCTGCTTTCAAATATTCCCAAATTTCTTTGGGAGACTTTAGAGTCATGATCCTGGTCATAATCATTTGTGAGACACTTGCAAACAAGCATGATTTTGCCTGTTTTCTTGTCTTTATGCACTTTTATTTGAGCCACGGTGGGATTTTCAGACAAGGGAACATCATTTTCCTCTATGACTTCCCATAGATCTAGCCCCTTTAGATATGTTTGCATCCTTACATAAATCATAGCTTTCACCATCAAAGAGTGGAATAACGACGTGTGACATATTTCCTTCCATTCTATCGGTAGTAAAAACAATGGCTTTGATACCACTTGTTGGAATTTTGAGGTCTTTTGAAAATGTGAGAGATATGAGATATATGAGACATATATGTGATATGTTATATGGAGGAACATGTTGTTGTATTTTATTGATATACCCTATATATAGGGTAAAATGTAACAAACTATCAAGTATAAAATACTTACAATATTTCACTCCTAATCTAAAATAATAACTAATTTTTAAAACTGAAACATATATCTAAAACTGAAATATTTTCTAAAAATTAATTTAAATAAAAAAGATATTAAGTAATATTCTTCGACAAAGTTTAATGTTAGATTTGCTCTTTACTCAACTTTCAAGCTATCTAATTTAAGAAAACCATGTTTTACAAAGAGAAAGTGTAGTGTACAAAAAATTATAAAGGATGACACTTTTCAACATAATATCAAAACGAAAGAAATAAGTCAGCTATATTCCCTTAATGAAATCTTCTTTTCTAAGTTTTTAAAATAATTTTTAAAACCCTAAATCCTAAATCTCAGTAATTTTCAGTTATATATATATATATATATATATATATATATATATATATATATATATATATATATATTATAAAGTTGAAATTCAAAAACTTTGAGATTCTTAATATGATATGTAGAACACACAATTGATATAGTAAATTAAAGGTATACAATACATTTTGATTCTTTTTCAATGCCATCATTTTTAGCTCTTATGAAGGATACCATGAAGCAAAAGGGTAGGGAGATACACAAGAAAGCCTTGAGAAGAAAGAATCAAACAAAAGGAGAGACATCTCATCACACTACATTACACAAAAAAGAGTTAGTACTCTCTTTCTTTGAAAACTAAATGTATGTATTTTTTTTCATAAGAAAAAAAAAATGAAGCTACTCTTCTCCAAGGAAGAAAACAGTGGGCTTCTTGGGCTCAAGGATCTCCACAGTCCCTTCCAACATCTTGGCCACCTTACCCATAGTGGGCCTCAACTCAGGCCTATCTTGTAGACACCACATGGCAGTCTTCACCATCCTATTAACCATGTCAAAGTGGGTTCTGCTATCATAAGCATTCCTAATCTGTGCATCCAAAATCTCCTCCACTCTCATCTCCTTAAACATTTTATCAAAGGCCCAACCAGGAAAGTACCACTCCTCACTCCTAAGCACAGAATCTTGAATCTCAAAGTTCCTAATTCCACTCACAAGCTCCAAAAGCACCATGCCAAAACTATACACATCAGCTTTTGAAGTGATTGGGTCGGCTGTGATCCATTCAGGTGCCATGTACCCTGGTGTGCCTCTCCTCCTTGACATGGTCACCATGTCCTCCTTTTTCCTCAACTTGGCCAGCCCAAAATCTGAGATTTTGGGGCAAAAATCATCACCTAGCAAGATGTTCTCAGGCTTGATGTCACAGTGCAAAACCCACTCCAAACACTCCTCGTGCAAGTAGGCAATAGCCCTTGCCACACCAAGGGCTATTCTGTACCTCATGCTCCAATCCAAAACTGGCTTCTGCTGTGGTGTGTTTGGATTTGTTTGGTCCTTGAGATGGTTGTTGTTATTACTGTGAGACTTGTTGACCCTGAAGAGGTACTTGTCCAATGAGCCACAGGGAATGTGTTCATAGACTAGTATTCTTTGACCCTTCTCAGCACAGAACCCCCACAGCCTCACCAAGTTGAGGTGGTGCATTCTGGCAATGATTGTGACTTCTGCCCAGAACTCAGCATCACCACCTGTGACATTCTTGAGGCACTTCACCGCCACTACCCTGTGGTCTGGCAACTCACCTTTGTAGACATCTCCAAAGCCTCCTTTGCCTATGAGATTGGAGAAGTCATTGGTGGCAGCCTTGATTTCTGAGTAGGTGAACCTCTTGGGACCCCCAGCAGGGAGAAGCTCCAGGCCTAGTGTGGTGGCCATGTCCCTATACTTGATGTACCTCTTGAGGAAGGACCAGAAGAAGGCCACCCCAGCTATGAGTTCTGCAGCAAAAAGTGTGCATATTATGGCTATGTTTCTGGCTGTTGTGTTTGAGTCCTTTGGGGGCAGTGGCAGGCTTAAGTTCACTGGGCATGTGGTTTGCATCACCTCAGTCAGGCCAATGAAGTTGGATGGTGTTGACTCAGATTTATCAACTTTGAGAAAAAAGGCAGCCTCAGTGCCTGGTGACCAGTATCCAAATCGAAGATTTGTTCCAGTCACCCACACACAGTAGCCAGATCCATCATATTTGAACCCAAATCCAAGACAAGTTTTATCTCTTGAGCAACCGGACTCACAGATTGTGAAGTTGTCAGCTTTAATCTTGTTCAGATTACCATCACTGGTGAAGTTCACATAGTCCAGCCTCAGAAATTGGGTGCTTTGGGAGAGAGAGATTTTCCTTGTGCAACCCTCTTCAGACCCACCTTGGTTTGGGGTGAACCCAGATGGGCAATCACAATGAGTGGAAGAGTTCAAATCCTCTCCAGGCACACAGATTGCATTAGACCCACATTTGCCTTTGATCGTGCACATCTCCCATATCCCTTTCCAAACCTCAAGCCACTGGTTATTCTGCTCAGGGTAGAAGCTATAGATCCTGAGATTCCCATCATCATCAAGGACCACTTTCCTGAATCTGGGGTCTCCGTAATCAGAAGTGAGAAAAGAGTTACCTTGCATGCTCATTTTCCCTGCATCGTCCATGCTCAGCAAGGGATTTGGGGTGCTATAGTACTGATCAGAGGTGGAGTTGAGGACCAGAAACTGAGACTTGGTGAACCTGAATTTCCCATTGTTGGAGAGAAGCTCAATCCCTGTGAAGCTCTGGTTGGGCAAAACGGTGTTGGTGGGGTTCTTGAAGCTACTCCAGTTCCCAAAAGCCAACTCTCCATTGTCCTTCAGTTCAAGTCGGGAAGCATTAGTGTCGGCAGTTCCTTGAAAGGGTGAACCATCGAGGAGAAGTTCTGATTTTGAGGTGATAACAAGAGAGCCAGAACTGTTCACTTGGGTGGTGTCACTCCACACAATATTGTTGGCAGTTTTAGGGACTTTGGAATACCAAATGGAAAAGATGAAGAGATTGTTGGAGTTTGGCACGGGAGAGAAACCGGCAGTGAAGTTTTTGTTGGGAGAGAGAAGAGTTCTGTTCTGAGATGGTTGCCATGGAGAATTTGAGATGTTGAAGGATGAGAATTGGTGTTGGGAGAAAGATGGTTGAAGATTGAAGAGGAAGAAGAAGAAGGTGAGGAAGAAGAAGGAAGGAGTGGAGAGAGACATGGTTTCGATGAGAGTTGGTTTGGTCAACTATGGTGCCATGAATGAAACGCAAACACTTGTGGTTGGTTTGGTTATATCAGAGAAAAGGGGTGAGTGTTAATAGATGGCGGCTATGAAATTTGAGCGTGTAGATGTGGAAGATTGACTTGACTCTGATCTGTTCTAAGGTCTTTTTGTGATTGTGTCATTGCTTTATCGTCGTTTGTGGGGTAAATTGACTGACTTGTGATGTTTTACAATAGCTTATCTTGTTTTCTGCAACCTCTTGATTTGAACATCTTCAATTATTCCTATTTCTGCTACCACTTGCATATCTCTTCTTCCACCACCATTTAGAAAAACATTAACTATACATATTTCTGCCACCAGTTGCATAATTTTATTATCTGCGGGTAAATTTGACTGATCTTTGAGTCCACGCTGCACTTTCACATCCAATGAGTTTATATAAAATGTGGTCTAATCTATTGCTTATAAGAGGAAAGTCGTCTTCAATAAACAACACAATGTGTCACAAAATAACAAAAAACGAGACTCCGTTCATATATGGAATCAACAAATAATATAAACTAATATATTTCGTTACAATTTACTTATACGAAATAAATAATAATAAAAATGACAAAAGAAAACCAAAATCTGTAATTCTTTACAAAATACTATCAATAACAGAAAACTTTATATCGTGAATTTAATTTATAGTAGACTAACGTACAGGTGCGTGGAATTCTATGATTCTTTTAAATATGAATAATATTATATCACTAATGTTATCTAATATTATTAGGTTAATATATAAAATAAATTTATATTTTATTAAAAATAAAATAAAATGAATAAAGAGAATAATTATTGATGAATAAAAAAAATTAATAAATAGTTATATTATAAAGGATATAATTTGTATTATAAAATGTCGACATAAAAGAAAAAATTCTCTTTATATATTATTATACATAAATTTATAAATTAAAAATTAAATATGAATTAATCATCTTGAGTATAATTAGTTTGACTTGAATTCAATTAGATTAATCTAAAAACCTAACTAATTTAATTAGCTCAATTAAAATTGTTAAATATATGGATTTAAACAAAGTATATAAGCACCTAGTATTCTTTGTACAATGGTTAGAAGGATAATTATACATAAATTAGCATCTATTAATAATGGAAATTTAATAAGGTTGTCATTCCATCTTGTCTTCTTCTATTTCTATTTAATAAGATTGTCTTCTTCTATTGTCTTTGAAAAGTGGATTGAAAATCCTAATCACCTCGTTAAAAGGATGAGTTCGGTAAATTAGTTGTCAACTTTTTTTCCAATTTTTTAATTTTGTATTTTTAATATATATATATATATATATGAAGTACACTAAAAATATTTTTAATTAAAAAGTTAAAATAATTATTATTGTTGATATAGTTTAACAAGGTTTAACATTAAGATAAAGGAATTTTTCTAGTTCAAAACATCCCAAGTCACATGATGTCAAAGACACATCAAGTAAAGATCAATAAGATGAAATCCCCACAATAATTCTAGATATGTCTCAACTCTTTTAGGAACACATGGAATGATTAACTTCAATAAAACTGATTTCCAGAGAATTTCTACAGTTTCTAGATCATTTAACCACCTGGCAAAATAGTAAAACATAAGAGTAATATTCATTCTAGCCGAGATTCGAACCCATATCCTTCCTACCCATCAAACACATGCACACCAACAAACTATCATATGATTCCTGTTAATTCACACATTCGTATGAACCTAAATCATGTTTTCACGTTCACGATATAATTGCAAAATAAAACAGAATTAAATAAATCTACTAATGACATACTCAGGACTTGAACCCAAGTCCCCTCAACATAATCAAGTGCTCTAAACCACTTAGGTTAACATTGTTTCTTGTTTAGGATTTATCAAAGAACTCTCTTATGGTAGTCTCAACCCCTCATTTCTTATACTTTATTAATTATTAATTTTTATGAATTTCCTGGATCTCACATTACTCCCAACTCAAAAGAATTTTCGTCCTCGAAAATTTCACTTACCAGGAAATAATTGTGGATATGATTCCTTCATGAGGTCCTCCATTTCCCACGTTGCTTCTTGTGTTGCCTCATCCCAAAGAACCTTTACTGTCCGGATCTCCTTCCCTCTCAGCTTCTTGACCTGAGAGTCCACTATGCTTACCGGTCTCACATCCAGGGTCAGATCATCCCTGAACTGGACATCATCGGTCTCTAACACATGGCTGGGATCCGCAATGTATTTACGCAACTGAGACACGTGAAACACATTGTGTAAGTTGGCTAGATGTGGTGGCAACGCAATTTCATAGGCTACCAGTCCAATCCTCCTGTTAATCTGATATGGCCCTATGAACTTCGGCGTTAACTTTCTGGATTTGATTGCTCTCCCAATGCCTGTAGTCGGTGTGACTCGTAGGAACACATGATCCCCCGCTTGGAATTCTAGCGGCCTCCTCCTTTTATCTGCATACGACTTCTGTCTACTCTGAGTCGCACGCATCCTGTCCTGAATCAATTTGACCTTTTCTGTCGTCCGTTGCAACAACTCCGGCCCAACGGTCACTGACTCTCCATCCTTATACCAACATAGTGGGGTTCTACATCTCCTCCCATATAATGCCTCGTAGGGCGCCATTCCAATGCTTGAGTGGTAACTGTTATTGTAAGTAAATTCCACCAAGGGAAGTACTTCATTCCAACTACCCAAATGATCCAATACACATGCCCGAAGCAGATCTTCTAGCGACTGAATCGTTCTTTCTGATTGACCATCCGTTTGGGGATGATATGCAGAACTCATTCTCAATTGAGTTCCCAGCGCTGCCTGTAAACATTGCCAGAACCGCGAGGTGAATCTCGGGTCACGATCTGACACTATACTTGCTGGAACCCCATGTAATCTTACAATCTCCCGGATGTATAACTCTGCGAGTTTATCCATTGACATCCTCAGATTGATTGGTAAAAAGTGCGCACATTTGGTAAGTCTATCAACTATTACCCAAATGGCATCATGCCCTTTTACAGATCGAGGCAGGTGAGTCACAAAATCCATAGAGATACCATCCCACTTCCACTGGGGTATCTCCAGTGGTTCTAGGGTACCTCCTGGCCTTTGGTGCTCAATTTTAGCCTTCTGACACACTAAACAGGCTGCCACAAAATCCGCCACATCGGTTTTCATCCCAGGCCACCAGAATGACTCCTTAAGATCCTTGTACATTTTCGTCATACCCGGATGGATACTGAGGCGGCTCTTATGTCCCTCATCTAGAACTCTCCTTCTCATCCTCCAATTCCCTGGCACACAAACCCGATCTCGAAATCTTAAGATGCCATCAGCCCCCATCTTGAATTCCTTTCCTTTCTCTGTACCCAACCATCCAACAATCCGTTGTAATTTAGCATCATGCACCTGCCCCTCTCGGATCTCCTCAAGGAAGGTGTTTGTAACTGTTAACATACTGCACCAGATATGATCAGAATCCAGTTGTAAACCCAAATTCATATCGCGCAATTTCTCTATTAGTTCCAATTCTTTCATCATCAGTGAAGACATATGCACCCGTTTCCTGCTCAAGGCATCGGCTACCACATTAGCCTTGCCTGGATGGTAGAGGAGTTCAAAATCGTAATCTTTAAGGTACTCCATCCATCTCCTTTGCCTCATATTAAGTTCTTTCTGATCAAATAAATACCTTAAGCTCTTATGATCGCTAAAGACTCGGAATTGGGAGCCATATAAGTAATGTCTCCAAGTCTTAAGAGCAAAAACTACCGCAGCCAGTTCCAGATCATGGGTGGGATAATTCTTCTCGTGGATCTTCAACTGTCGAGAAGCATACGCTACCGCCCTTTTCTCTTGCATTAACACACATCCCAACCCCTGGTATGATGCATCGCAATACACTTCAAATGCTTGAGTTGTATCGGGAATAGCCAATACTGGAGCCGTGGTCAGTCTCTTCTTCATATCTTCAAAACATGCCTCGCACTGGTCCGTCCATAAGAAAGGTTTGTCCTTTCTCGTGAGTTGCGTTAAAGGACTTACCATTCTGGAGAACCCTTCTATAAATCGCCGGTAGTACCCGGCCAATCCCAGAAAACTTCTTACCTCTGTCACCGTCTGCGGCCATTCCCATTTCAACACGGCTTCTATTTTTGCAGGGTCGACTGCGATACCATGAGCCGAGATTACATGTCCAAGAAATTGGACCTCGCTCAGCCAGAACTCACATTTTGATAATTTCCCATATAATTGATGTTCCCTGAGTATTTCCAACACCACCCTCAGATGCTCAGTGTGTTCATCCCGATCTCTGGAGTAAATGAGGATGTCATCGATAAACACGACAACAAACTTATCCAGACACTGTCGGAATATCCGATTCATATAATCCATGAATACCGCTGGAGCATTTGTCACCCCAAACGGCATCACGACATATTCATAATGTCCATAACGAGACCGAAATGCCGTCTTTTGTACGTCCTCAGGCTTGACCAAAATCTGATGATACCCAGATCTCAAGTCAATCTTTGAGAACACCCCAGCCCCTCGCAGCTGATCCAATAGATCATCTATCCGCAGTAACGGGTACTTGTTCTTAATTGTGAGTTTGTTTAACTGACGATAGTCGACGCATAGTCTGGAACTCCCGTCTTTCTTCTTAACCAGTAGTACTGGGGCTCCCCATGGTGATGCACTTGGCCTGATGAATTTCTTCCCTAACAGATCTTCTATCTGCTTTTTGAGTTCTGTTAATTCAGCTGGTGCCATTCTATAAGGAGCGACAGACACCGGACCTGCCCAAGGGATGAGGTCGATAGTGAAATCCACATCCCTGCTTGGGGGTAATCCAGGAACTTCGTCAGGAAACACATCCGCAAAATCAGCCACCACAGATATGTTACGGATCTGCTCTTCACTACTCTTTTTCTCTGACTGAGCTATCATCATGAAACAGGTAGCTCCCTCTCTCAATTCTTTCATAGCTTCTTGAGATGAAATCAATTTTACCCCTTCAGTTTTTGGGAATATCAATCTGCGCCGTCCACAATCCATTACCACATGGTGATTGGACAGCCAGTCCATCCCCAATATCACATCTAAATCCTCCAACGGCAAGTAGATTAGGTTCACCTTGAACCTACGGCCCGCCACTTCGATCGAGCATCCATCACAACTAGTACTTGTTATAACTTGCCCAGACGTCGGTGTCAAGACTACTAGCTCGCACCCCAAGTCATGAACCTCTAATCCCAACCTCCCCACACATGCATTGGAAATAAAAGAATGTGAAGCTCCCGAATCAAAAAGCACCCATACATTCTGACCCATCATTACACACGTATCTTGTATAAGATTACCTGATCGATTTGCCTCGGCGCTAGTCAGCGCAAACACTCTCCCTGCTGCTCTTGGCCTCTCTGTAGAAGGCAATTGTGGTCGTGACTCTGCGACCGTCTTCTTATTAGGACACCTGTCTGCAAAGTGGCCAGGTTGGTCACACACAAAACATTTCCGCCATCCTCCACTACTCCCTGCATTACGAGCAAGTCTGGGGCAGTCTCTTTTTAAATGTGCTCCCCCACACTGGAAACACTTCAACCCTTGTGACGACATCTGAGGTCGATTATAAGGCTTCTTCTGTTGTCTAGCCTCTACAACATTTCTCTGCGGTCTGGCTACTCGACTAGGCCCCATCTCTAATTGTTCCACACTTTTCGCTTGTTCCACTAAGAGGGGAAACTCTCGGATCCTGAGTGGCACCAGAACCCTAAGCAGTTCATGTCGTAGACCCCTCTCAAATTTTTGACAACGCCATTCCTCTGTGATATTTTGTGTGTAAAACCGCGCCAGATATTCAAATCGGTTAACGTAAGCCTGTACAGTCATATTGCCCTGCTGTAAGGTCAAGAACTCAGCCTCCCTCTCATGTTTAGCACTATCTGGAAAATACTTTTCCAGGAATCTCTTTTTGAAATTCTCCCAGCTCACTTCCTCCTCCCTAGTTCCCATCTGTTGCTGCATGCCAACCCACCAGTATTCTGCATCACTCACCAAGAGAAAGGTGGCACAGGCCAGCTTCTGTTCATCTGAGCAGCCTAGTACACGGAATATCTTCTCGCACTCCCTGATCCACGCATCTGCGTCATCAGGAGTGGCCTTGCCATTGAATTTGGCTGGTTTGTGCCTCATGAAATCGTCCATGCTAACAGGTCGTGGTGCAGGCTGTGGTAGCACCACCTGTTGCGGCTGCATAGCGTCAACCAATCGGTGAATAGCATGGGCAATTTCATCAGCTGAGTTATTGGCACCAATTCTTCTACCTCTTCCACCAGCCATTTCCTAGTTTCTGGTACATAGGTATCATACACCATTATAAGTTATCTCTGAAAATGCATTAGCAATACACATCATGCAATAACACATATCTCAACAACTCTTACAATTCAGTCAATTTACACTAATCTCACAATCGCAATAAGCTCACTTCCCCAAGGCCCAAAAATCATTTTGAAATCATATGCTCTGATACCAAATGTAACACCCCATATGGATATTACTAGATAAAACTGATTTTTCACAAAATATACTTTAAGAAAATCAGACATTACAATAAATTCCCAAGCGCAGGAAATTTCAAACTTGTCTCGCTATAATCCATTCGTACTGTCTCATCTTTATTACAATTTCATAATGGATAAAACATCATAATGTCTATTACAAAAGGTAGGTAAACATAACATAAAGAAAATCCCCCATCGGTAGCCCCGCTCTGTTGCTAAGCATCAGCATAATCACCTGAATTCACGTCTGCTCCCACGTAACAAGTCACGTGATCATCGCCAAACACAAACACACAAACAAGCAAGGGTGAGCTGAAAAGAAAAATAATACAAACAATAAAATAATAAGAATTGACCCTCACCCAGTCCAACTTAATCAATTTTAGATTATTGACCTTTCTATAACATTATACCCCAATCTCATAATCTATATAAGAAAGATCCATTCACAACCTTGGTCCTTAGGGATTATCATGCTCCCACGAACCTACCCGCTCGTGGTCCAACTCTACGGACCTCCCCGCCCGTAGTTCAACTCTACGAACCTGCCCGCTCGTAGTCCAACATGCGTGAACACCTACTATGAACCTCCCCACTCATAGCAGCCTCAAGTGTGAGCATGGAACATACGAACCTCCCCGCTCGTATCCCCACACAAGAGTACAACAGATACGGACCTCCCCGCCCGCATCAATCACGCATCTCAAATCTCCGTTACGAACCTCCCCGCTCGTAACTAATCCAGCATGTCCCTGACCAAACCCTCAAGACCATCGATGTAAAACGCTACAAAATAATATATATTCCGCACGCTATTGCCTGGCGTTGCCTAGGCACCGCCATACAAAGTTGCGTTGTAGACCGCTTGGCAAAAACCTCTCGCCGTCAGGCGCCAGGTACTTCCAAAAATCATAGCACATATCTCATAAATCAATTATTCATACATAGAGGTATACATTCACAATTGAGACTATGCTAACACTTGAATTTATTCAAGAGTTAATCATACTCGATAGTTTAAATAAAGTCGCAATCATCGTCCAATAAGGCATAATCTTTGACTTTTAGGGATTACACATTTTAATACTCACTGCATCTGACCCGATGCAGTCCGCATAATAGTATTTAAATACTTTAAATTTCCACCACTGCATATACATTATATACCTTGGTTACTTTTATAATTATTAAAATCTTATACCTCACTCCAAATAAATAGTAATAAAAAAGACTATAAGGACATATTTCTTATGCACTGTCTTGATCTATAAAACTACTGAACCCGAATTTTTCTTTGCCCTCTACACGTAATTAAACTATCAAGCATCACGAAATAAAAATCTGCACTTTTATTACAAATCCAAAACAAGCCATACGTATAAATTAAAGATAAACTTTAACTTTTATATACTTTATATATTGTTTCAAAATTAAGTCTACTTAATTGACGTGAATTAACAACACTCAGTATACTAAAAGCCTATGAATTATATATACATCCTATTAATTATTGATAACTAGGCAACCCTGACTACTAATATACTAAAATAATATTTATATAATTGTACCCATTGCCTTGCACTTTCATATACATAGAAAGTTTACCTGCCGCATGATAGCATATTCACTACCTATTATCCCACCTAAGATTTACATCCAATAATTAATTAATATATATATAATTTTCATTATCCACACCTGATACTAAAAAAATATAACTAAATTTTCTTTTCACTCCCAAACCTGACAACCCCAACTTTTCACCATTTCCAGAAACTAATAGGTTATACAATTTAAAATCCATGAGAAATCATTGCAATCAAAACCCTATACGAATTCATGAAGTTTTAACTTTTATATACTTAATATAATAATGCCGCAAACTTTGATCAAATGAACAATCCCCCAAAACTCCAAATTCTTATAGCATAGAAAAGTATTTTTCCCGTCCTTCACATGAAATTCATGATTGATTTTTGTGTTTAACAAAATCCTTATCCAGATTGAGGGAACGTAACAAGAAAGAAAGAGAAAAAAAAAGGAATGAACATTACTTTTGTGAGTGAGAGGAAAAATAAGTCAGCATTTGAATTTAGGAAAATCGTATATATTCAGAAGCATATCAATTGTTGCCGAATAAAATAGTATGTGCAATCAAATACCCAAAATTAAAAGAAAACATATATTTCTGGTAAATTGGTTCATGTTTGACAGATAGAGACAGAAGATGAGTCCAACACATCATGGCATGCGATTTCTATCCAACAACCACAGCACGCATATGTGACGTTAACATGGAAGCATCGTCACGCAGATAAATAATCACAGAGATGAATAATCACACAGCAATTTCAAAGACAAGCAAATCAGCTCCCCTTACCTGGTGTTTTAGCTTCAACAAATTCCAAATGAATTCTTCCTTGTTTCCCAAAGCTCCCCTTCTTGCTTCCACTCTAATTCCCTCTCTGGATTGCAATTTCTCAGAACTCCCTAGCCACACAATATGACTCTTTGTTTTCTCACTCACTCCTCCCCCTCTCACCAATTCAGCCCAAAATAAATAAAAAAAATTATAAAAACGAAATTAATTTAAATTTAAAGTTTAATAGCCATTACTACACCTAAACTGCTACCTTTTTGATTTCCAGCAAACCTGTTAATTCACAGGTTCGTATGAACCTAAATCATGTTTTCACGTTCACGATATAATTGCAAAACAAAACAGAATTAAATAAATCTACTAATGACATACTCAGGACTTGAACCCAAGTCCCCTCAACATAATCAAGTGCTCTAAACCACTTAGGTTAACATTGTTTCTTGTTTAGGATTTATCAAAGAACTCTCTTATGGTAGTCTCAACCCCTCATTTCTTATACTTTATTAATTATTAATTTTTATGAATTTCCTGGATCTCACAAGATCCAATTAATTTTGTGGAAGAAGTGATGATAGAGAATGGCTGGCGGTGAATTTGACTTTTCTATCACATAACATTAGTATTTATCGATAGAAAAAGAAAAGAAAAATGTTAAGATAGATTTTATTATCATCAATTAATCGAATATTTTAAAAATGTTGACTAATTAGTCATTATAAATAAAAATAAAAATGATCATTGTATTCATAACTTGGACCCATTTTTTATAAAAAGAATGCATTTAAAGGTTATAAATGATTCCGCGAACTAGCATGAGAAATTATTGAATATTGGATATATTTTATTTTGTAAACCAATTTTATTGTTTGAATAAACTGAAAAACGAATAAGCATACAAATAATTTTTTTTTTTATTTGAAAAACTTTAAACATGAATATAACAACCAAATTATGAGATTCCATTTTCCTATTAATAGAGAATATTTATACAACTATTTTTTATTCATCAATATATTAATAACATTCTAAAACGTGTACTCACGTAATTGGAAGAGTATTTTGTACGTATGTCTGCCTGGTAAAATCTTATCATTAAAGAGTTCAAGAATTTTGAAA
The DNA here is from genome assembly GCF_037176805.1 of Vigna unguiculata. Taxonomy (NCBI): domain Eukaryota; kingdom Viridiplantae; phylum Streptophyta; class Magnoliopsida; order Fabales; family Fabaceae; genus Vigna; species Vigna unguiculata. The sequence goes on along the minus strand of NC_140793.1, from coordinate 6,860,646 downwards.
GAAAATTTCATTATTTTCACTCGATTCTTTATATAAATTATTTATATTATTCTAAAGCTCTTACATTAACTTAAACGTCAAAAAATGTTTTACATATGAATTTCCATTTCTTCTTCGTCAAAAAAAAAACGAGTCTTTTATGTATAAATTTCTATTTGGTCTTCGACATTCTAGTTGAATTTCATTGTGAAAGAGTCACAAACTTATAAGGAAATAGTTTTTCAAAATACTAAAATAATACAAAATAAATTCTTAATCACAAATCTAGATATTTTAAAAGAAAGTGTATGTAAATGAATAAGTTGTATGTAGTAGTATGACTTTATAAAGAAAGTTATATTAGTTTTCTTTTAATTTTAGTGTAAAAGTAGTATTAAAAACACGATTCTTAATATTTTATATTTTTTATTGTTTAAAGTAAAATTGTATTTGTGACCTTAAAAAAAAAAAAAAAGTGCTACTTTATTAAGTTTAGGTTTTTTATGATTTTTTTAGTTGTTGATATTTGTAAAGCCTATTTATTTTCTGTCCTAATAATTAAGGGGCTGCTCCAATCTGTTGGGTCTAAGGCCGGTTCATGAGGTGTCCAAAACCACCTAAACCAACCCTAACACCCTCCTTCTGTCAATTTTTAGAGAAAATTGTTCCTACTCACTTGCAGGTGAAAACGTGGAGCTCTGCTATGGCAATCAGAGAAATCATTGTTTCACTCTAAAGTCTCCTCCGGGTAAGTTGGACGTAGACTTTACCCTTCCCTTTCCATTCCACTCCAGTGCTTTAGTCTCTGTTTTGAGTCGAATCTAAAACATTATGCTTTAGTAGTGTGCGTCTGTTTTCCAGTTTTACTGCACTGATTTGAGTTGTCGTACTCCCCCTCTTCTCAGTGGACTTCTGTGCTAGCATTTTAACCCCACTCGAGGTAGGGAATCTAGGATTCATGTTTTTAATTCACTTTTTGCATGCCCTGGTTCTGTTTCGTGTTTCTGGTGATAGTATGTTGCTCATGATAGTGTGAAAATGCTTTGGGTGTTGTTGTGAATGAGTTCCTGGTTGAACATGCGTGGAACAGTGGGGGGAACTGTTATTCTCACCTAAGCGAGCTCATCTCGCCTAGGCGAGAATAGCAGGAACTCACCCAGTTTTCTGCTCGAGTGCTCGCGAGGGGCTGTATTTTTGAGCGACGAACTGTCTCGCTCAGCGAGACAGCCTCGCCTAAGTGAGAGTCCGTGAAATTCCAGGGGAACTGTTGCAGTCTCGCCTAAGCGAGAGTCTGCAGCTTGAGCGAGAGCACTCCTCTTGCCTGAGCGAAGGCTCCGAGCTTGAGCAAGACCTAGCTCGGGTTCTTGCTCTTTTCCTTACATGAACATTGTTGATTGTTTGATTAGCTGGTTTGCTTGGTTTTAAACATAGAGAGGGTGGATATGCATGTACTACGTATGTTATGGGTTGGAATTAATGAGTTGGTAGTGAACTTGGCATGATATATGTTTGATGATTGGTTGTGTATATGAAATGACATGTTATTAGTGTGCATGGGAAACTTATGATTTGTTGGTAAGGCGTGAATAAGGTTTGGGTAGGACGTAATCCCATGACCCCTATAATGGGAACTCATGGTGGTGCCTTATCACATGGACGTAATTTCATGGACCCTCCTAGTGAGAGTTCGTGGTGGTGCCTCAATGTAAGGACGTAATTCTACGAGGGTATCGTGGTGGTGCCTCAAGGCTAGGAGGTAATTCCACGAAGGCCTTGTGGTGGGGCCTCATGAACGGACGTAATTCCACAAAGGCCTCGTGGTGGTGCCTCACTGCTAGAACATAATTCCACAGATCTCGTGGTGGTGCCTCAGGATGCGTATTCGGATAGTCAAGTCTTGGTGTCTCATATGGTTTGGTACCTCTTGTGTGGTGTTTGTTATTTATGCTTGACTATGAACTTGTATGTTGAGTGTTATGATATAAGAATCTTTTACACTAACTTACCCTTTCGCTTGTTTGTATGATTGTGTGTGTGGTTTCCTCCATTGCGATGATCATCAATCCTATTGATGTGAGCAGATGTGAGAACCCCTAGTAGTGGTAACGATAATAGGGATGTCACAGCTTGATGATTATGGACGAGTATCAGGCTCATTATGGAGCCCACAGCTGATGGAGTCTTAGTAGTTTAAGTTTCTCTCGCTCTGGACGAAACTTTGTATCTTGTTTTAGCTTTTTATTTGTTTCGAATATGTTTGGTGTTCTATATACCTCCATATCACCAACTTGTACTCTCTGAATATTTATGTGTGCAATGTCTTATTAATTTGAGGCTAAAATTTTGGGATGTTACAATACTTTAAAAATACACTAACTATATATAGAAAATTTAATTTTTTTAAAATACTAAAATCAATTTACATCAATATATTTTCAATATATTTTGGAAGTATAACAGATAAATCGTATAAAATATTTTAATAAAAAATATAATTCCACTTTATCTTATCAACTATTAAAAAACTTACAGAGTCTTCTAAATTTGTGTTTGTGCTTATGTCATGCAAAATATTAATTTATTAGAAAAACTGTTAGTGGTGCACCATTCTTTAATTCATTCTCATCTTTTAGAGGATGTATAGCATCTGTTCTTCTATATTGCTGAAGTTATCCTGAAAACATTACTTTAATATTTAATGCAAATTAAATTACGTAAAAGTTGTGTTTACAAGACTTTACCTAAATTTTAAGAAAATATATTGATAAAACATAAATTCATAATTTTCAGTAAAAGTATGTAACTTTTACACATTAAAAAAAAAGTTATAATACTAAATACAATTTTGATATTTAAATTAAAAATAAATAAAATTGTATTTAAAAGCATTACTTTAAGAAAACATAACTTCTTAAACTTATGTTCCTAAAAACGAATTATTTATTTCCGGACTTTTTTTTTTCAAAAAATACTCAATATTCATATTTTTCGATTCAAATTGCACGATTTCAAATTCAAGTTACACATTATACAATAACATGTCATTCTCATTTGCATTATATGTATATAATACAATTCACCTAAATTAAATCATTAAATAATTCAAACATACAATTCAATAATATCTAGATATGAATATACATGTACATAACACATATACTTTAAAAAACTACGAAAAATTACTTGAATAAAGCCATTAGATGATATATTTCTTAGAACAAAGATAATTTTATTGGATCAAAATAGGAGATAATGCACTCACTATAGTGGCTTAAATGATACATTCATTAAAGCGCATATGTTTTCATTGAGTGAGGATATCAAATGGAGAATTCACTAAAGTGACTCAGACAGTATCTCTACTTAGTTGTATATGTATTTGTTGAGCGAAGGTATTAAATGAAAACTTCACTCGAATGGTATCTTCATTTATGACTTACTCTTGCACCAACACATAGACACTTACAAAAATGAAACTATCTCATTTGGACCTTGAACAACATTCCTCTTTCAAACCACTAACAAATGAATTTGTCTCACTTTTAAGACTATAATAAAATAAAGACTTTGATTAAACATATAAGGAAGAACTCTAGTTTGATATGCAAGGCAAAACCTACCAACTCATATTGTAGTTTAAGAACATCAAGCTCAACATGTAGCTAAAAAAATCCCAAACTCAACATGCAATTGAAAAATCTTCATACTAAATCACATAATTGAAGGACGTTAAATTCAACATCTAGTTCAAGAAGTCAAACTCAAGAAGTGGATTTTAAGCCTAATTCAACCCCACAAAATCGACTTGTAAGGTGAGGTTTGCACCCACTTATATATTGTGAAATTGCCTTATCTCTAATCAATCCTAACGCACCCCTCTCATGCTGAGGTATATATACATCTCGTGTGTGGAAGTAGATATTAATGGGTGATCTGATAGTGGCCCGATAGCGGGTGAAACTATATGCCCAAAAAACACAAATCTTTTAAATATACTTTAACCAATGATTCTGTAAGGCGAGGTTTGCACCTATTTATATATTATACAATTGTTTTATCTCTAATCGATGTAAGACTTTCAACAGCAATGAAGAAACTTCAGACTCGATGTGCATCTAAGGAACATTAAACTTGTATATAGTAGAAATCCTTAAAATTTTGTATGCATCGAAGGAAATAAGACACACATGCAATATAAGTACCTCAAATTCACATACAACTAATGGACAAGCTCATTCTCCACCAAAGAGCCTCAGATTCAACATGTAATACCACATTAATTTGTTGAAACTTTCAATAAAAAATAGAACTTAGTACATATTCATCCATTAAGATAATACAAAGTAGTTTTTTTTACCTGAAGAATCCTATGTTCCAAGTTGAAACCCAATAAGTTTTATTTTGACACAGGAAGCTCAAATATGCTCACAGAAAACTCTTACCCTCAAATTAAATATATAACTATGGTCCTAAATTAACATAGATTTATCTTTTCCCATGAAATCTTACATATGCAAATATGCATGCAAACAACCTTACAAGATTATTCTAAACAAAACTCTTATTGATGGACTTTCTTCTCCCCTATGCTAGCATCTCTTAGATCTTGAAAAAAATAAATGGTCAACTAAAATTTTTAGAGAAATAGATAAAATTTGATTTTTAGAGAGATAATAATATTTATGAAAAATAAAGTTTGAATAGTTAAATTTTTTACTATAAACTTTTTAACTTAATCAATAAAATATTTGTATCTCATTTAAATCCCTCATAATTTAAACCAAATTATTTCGTTCTTACACAAATTAACAAATTTGAGTAACTTATTAATAACATTTATTGAATGTTGTAAAATATTTCCGTTAGCAACATTTTTATAATATTTTCTTTATTAAAAAATATTACCAAAATATTTTTAGTAGAATGTTACAAAATTTTGCATTAATAACATTTATGAAATATTAGAGAATATTTACATTAATAATTTTTTTTTGTAAAATATTACAATATGTTTTACATTAGTATCATTTTATAATGTTTCCTTAATTAAAAAAAAAAAGTATTACAACTTTTTTCAGAATGTTATTTTTCTATTAAAAAAATTACTAAATTTTCAGTAATAGTTTTATAACATTGTAATTTTTATTGAAAAAAATACTAAAATTATTTAACAACATTTTTATAACGTTTTCTTTCTATTAAAAAAAATGTTACTTTTAGTAACATTTTTACAAATGTTTCTATTAACATGTAAACAAGTTACTAAAAGTCGTTACCGAATAATAAAATATGTCTAACATTTTAAAAAATATTATTAAATAGCATTACTAATATTTTTCATGTTTTAGTAACATATATTTTTCAACGTTACCGGATGTCATATATATATATATATATATATATATATATATATATATATATATATATATATATATATTAGTTAAATTTCTTATTTGAAAGTTCTGTATTTTACCGTGCTGTGCTATTTGATTCTTGGTAAAAGATTGTTGTATTGTTTTCTACTATATTTTTTTTAACCTTGTATGTCCTTTCGACACTTTCTTTTAAATTATATAGGTGCAATAATACTTGTTAAAATATATATAATGCAATTTATTTTTATTAGTATACCTACCATATGTGGGTGTTATTATAACTTTGAGAGATGGTTGTCACATATTTGAAGGAGAATCCTTTATATAATATTTTGTACTTAGGCACTTCTCACATTTATGTGAGCCAAATCACAAATTTGTCGATAAATCTATGCAATTTTTTTCATACTATAGTTTCCACAATAATGTAGGTGTAGTCACTCTTTTATGAAGAATCAAATGGAGTAGAAGAGATTAGTAAGCTTTTTCCTTTGAATGGTTGCTATAATCCAAACCTTCCAAAGTGCCAATATAACTTCTCTTTTGGAATTTTTGGAGTTTCAACTTTTCTTTAGCTCAGAAGACTTGTTCTTTGTGTCCAAGTTTTTTTTCCTTTAAAATTCTCTTGAATTTTCTAGTCATTGAAGGGAGTTAATTATTTAAAAATCGACTTTGTAATAAGATCTTTAAATAAATAGTGAATTTGTTTTCAATAATTTGTAAGTTTGACTTTTAATTGATTACGTCAATAATAAATACAAGTGTATATAGCGCGTGCATAATATTTTTTATATGCAGTTTTGTTAGAAAGTCAACTCATTATATTAAGTACTAAAAATGTATTAAATGTTTCAATTAACAAAATAATGAGGAGATAAATTAATTTTACCATCTTTATTTGCATTTATTATTTAAAAATTAAAGAAAAATGTATTGTGTTAAGGGAATAAAACTTAGGGCTGTAACAACTCTGGCAATGACAATAAACTTTTCTGTTTGGCCCTTGACGCATTTGGTCACTAAAACTAGGTCAGAACAGATTTACATGTACAAAACTTATGAGTTAATCAGTTTATTTTGTCTCATAATTAAAGGATTTGTTGGCCTATGAGCTAATTTATATAGATTTTAAAAAAATTGTAATTGTTTTTTTCAAATTTGAGTTCTTGTAAAAATAAGAATTTACTATAATTATAAATATATTACAAGAAAAATTTATAGATTAATAATTTACCATTCATTACAAATAAATAAGAAAGTATATTATGAAAAAAATATATTAAATTGAATCTTGAAATTTCCCATTCACTACCATATTTCTTTTACTTAAAACTTCAAAAAGTATTGTTTTGTATTCCCAATGTCCACAAATTCGAACAATGAAACCATTTCTTCGGCTCAAAACCCACTACTAATCAAATCACACCATATTTCACTTGAAACAACAACAAAAATTCCAAACTTTTCAAATTTCGTAAAAGCATTCACCAAAATTTTCCAAATTGTAAGCAATTCAAATCCCTTCCCTATTCTTCTTGATCCATTCCAAACACCAAAATATTTGAGTTAAAGATGAACAGTTGAATCACAGGAATGCTTCTATAATTTACACTGAGAGTAATAACATGGTTTACATCATACAATAGCATAGTTGATCATGAAAAGCATACTCATATCCTGTTTCTGATGCTAACTGCAATGAAGTCCAAAGAAAGAAAACACAAGTTGAAGCACTTGTTCAGCATCTCCGGCTTCTTGCATCCCATATACTGCTAAATTTAAAAATCCAAAAGCCAACCAAAAACCATAAAGGAGTACAAGGTGTAGTAGTATAACTCCAACTATAGACACTATAAAGTATAAAAACCAAGCCTATAAAAAGAGTTCCAAAGTTTGGTGGTGAAGGAGTAAAAGAAAATAGACAGAAGCAGTGCTGCAAATGTAAATCAAACTTCATCTTCCATCAGAGGAATTAAAAGAATTAGCAAATCCAAATGGCCTTGTTGGTATGCTAGACTGTGTATTTTCTTCACTGTTAAGCATTGATGAAGAGATATCAAAGGTGTTCCTTCCTTCAAAAGCTTGCCATTTTCTGAGTGCTTGGGGCAAGGTCATGTCCAAGTCAATTCCATAAAGGTCTTCATCATCTGTCTCAGAAGGCTTCCAAATTTCGACAAGAGGGGCCAAAACATTTACCACATGGCTCATGTCTGGACGCTGGTGAGGCTCCCTTGCACAACAGTGGCCAGCTAACTCAGCCACAGTCCTACAACTGGGTAAGGCCTCCTCATCAATGCACATTATGGGGTCAATAATCTTGTCAAAAGAGTCTTTGTTCAGTAGCATCCTCCTGAACCATGTAACAAGGTGCACATTCTCTTCTGGTTGGCTGTTGTCAATTGCTTTTCTTCCTGTTATCATCTCCATCAGAATAACTCCATAGCTGTAAACATCAACCTTTGTTGTAACTCGTCCAGTCACTGCCAGTGATACCATTTTAGTTAGCAAGGAATTGCACAAAAAGGAGGAAAGACTAATGATCATGGACTGCAGATTCTAATAATCATTGGAGAAGAAGATTACAATGTAATTGGTCTATGTAATATAAAGAACTAATGTACACAGTTTCTGATAAAGCAAGCCACAGACATTGTAATTTACAAAGGAAAAAAATGTTCTTAAGAATATGTACCTTTTGTCATTCTTACACTTTTCAATTGGTAAATTAGTCCGCCAGTTTTAAAAAGTATGTGAATTTAGTCTTTTCTGATACTAAAACTTGCTATCCAGTAACGTTCTTAGTTGGAAAAAGAACCAAGTTCATATGTTTTTCTAGAGTTTGAGGAATGATTCACTAATTTGAAAGTACAGTAACCTATACAAGGATTAAAAGGGCATATTTATATTTAGATCATGTTGTTCCCTCTTTCTATATGCACCGTAAGACATTCTAATGATCATTGTTGAAGAAAAAAACCACAATGTAATTGGCGTAGTGATTTATTTTAATATATAATATGAAGCAACCATGGTACATAGTTTTAGATAACTATGAACTAAATGTCAAAGATGAAAGTAGAGGCAACACCATAAGGGTTGCAAATTGACTGTACAGGCTTGCAAATCAAACAAAACATTTCAATGGTTTTTAGGAGGCACACAGAAAAGAAAAACTAAGTAAGAGTCTTAAGTCGTTTTGTTATCTTCATACTAACATTTAATAAACAATCTGTCATCGTTGTTTTCTCAATACTGTTGTTTCCAGGACAAAATTTGAGAAAAAAGTTATACTGGTTAGAGTTTTGCAAACAATCTTTTTCTCCATAGCTTATTCATTATCTCCAGGGATTCATTCATATGAGAGACACCAAAGTAGAAACCTATAGCACCAATAAGTGCCTACATGTTGCAGATTCATCACGCATTCTACTATCTACCTTGGGCATTCTACCTATATAACCTGCTTAAATTATATGTCAATGCTTGATAAGAAAATTTCACACATGACATGCAGAACAAATAGTTCATTCCTGAACTTTTTCAGATGTATTAACTGTATGCAAAACAAAGTTTTCAAAAGCAATTTAAATTTCTACCTGCATACTCTGGAGCCAAATATCCAAAAGTTCCAGCAAGCCTGGTTTCAAACGAGGTCTGTCCTTCTGGAGCAAGCCGAACCAATCCAAAGTCTGAGACTTTGGCCCGCATATCATCCCCGAGCAAGATGTTTGATGGTTTTAGATCCCTATGGATAAAAATTTGCTGTGCCAAACCGTGAAGATATTCAACACCTCTGGCAACATCCAAGGCAATGGAAAGCCTTCTCTTCCATTCCAATGGCTGTATTCCTTGCTCTTTCCAGTCAAATAGATGCTTACTGAGAGGACCCTGAGGCATGTATTCATACACAAGAAGCTTCTCATTTCCATCCAAGCAGTGGCCTTCAAGTGCAACCAGATGTCTGTGTCTAACCTTAGTGAGTACTGCAATTTCAGACTCAAACTCAGTCAGCCCCTTCTCAACCATCATTCCACATTCCATCCTTTTCACTGCAATTTTTGTTCCATCGTACAACTCCCCTTTGTATACAGTGCCAAAACCACCTTTCCCCAATATGTTTGCCTCACTGAAATTGTTCGTAACTTGTCTCAAAACTTGGATTGAAATAACCATATTCCCAGCTTCCACATGTTGAGCAGTACTAGTTGGACTAATTACACCGATTCCTCCTCGACTACCACCACCACCACTAACACCGGCACTAGCATCTGCAACACTTATTTTCAAAGTACTTCCATCTCCAGAATAACGAGGATGTACCACTATTGCACTAGGACCTTGAACTTTGCCTGCTTGCTTACGTTTTCTGCCATACATAAGAAATATAAAAGCCACCAAACCGATTAAACTGATACCTCCCAACACAGTGCCAAGAATTGCTGCAGTATTATTTTTCTTAACTTGACCATCAGATTTACCCCCAGGACTTGAGCCAGGCGGGGCTTGAGGCTTATCCTTTCCAATGTCAGGATTTCCTGCAGTCTTCACAACTACACCCTCACGAAAAGATGGCACCTTGCCGTGCAATTGGTTATTGGAAACATCCAATTCTACCAGACTAGGCATGCTGGTGAGTTCACTTGGTATGGTACCAGTGAGGCCATTGTTGGGAAGAAGCAGCTTTGTCACAGATGTAAGCTCAGCAAAACTGGGAGAAATGTTGCCAGAGAGATTCATGCTCTGCAAGTTGATCACGGAAACGTTACCATTTGAGCAAACAATCCCCAACCAATGTTGACCACAGGGATCATTCCCCTTCCAACTTTCAGCAAGTCTCACAGGGTATCCAAAAGGTTCAACTGCAGAAAGTAGAGCATCCACAAGAGGACTGCATGGCTTACCAGCCTCCCCTGTGCAAAAACTATTGATCCCCTTGTCTAAATCATTATCAACCTTCACTCCATCTTTGAACAATGGAGGAGACCCTTGAAGCAAGTTATTGGTCAAATTGACTACTTTAAGAGCAGGAAGAGCGGTGAGAGAGGGTGGAACAACCCCAGTTAACTGGTTATCCCTCAAGCTAACATCATATAGTTGATCATGATGCGATAAGTCCGGTATAGGACCTGTGAACGAGTTACCGTGCACCCAAATTTGTTTCAAATATGTCATGCCCTTTAACACATCAAGGGTGCCATTGAGTTTACTATTACTTTTCTGACCATTCACCCAAAGTGTCTCCAAAGAACTGCCAGAAAAGGTTGCAGGCAACCCTCCTTCAAGAGAATTAAAACTCAAGATAAGAGAAACCAAACCTGGGAAGGGACCATCTTTACCAAAAAAATCTGGGATTTTCCCCACCAAACCAGCACTGGTTGCAGAGAAACTCCTGAGAGCCACACAGTCCTTGAGGTTATCAGGAATCCCCCACGGGGAAAAAGGGTTGTAGCCAATGCTCACATACTGCAAATTGGTCATGCCGGCGAAGAAATCACCCGGTAAGGACTGGAAATTGTTGTGGTGGATGAGCAGAACCTCAAGGGACTTCGGCATGTTAGGAAATGGCCCAGTTAACTCATTGTTCATGCACTCAAACCGTGTCAACTCCGAGAGCTGCGCCAGTTCCTTAGGTAGAGAACCTTGCAGACTCTGTCCCCCAATTTGAATTGCAGTGACCCTTTTCATGGCGCTGCACTTGACGTGTTTCCATTTACACACATCTGGGTCATTCCATTGAAGACCACTGGGTTCATTGATGGCCTTCTTCAATTTGTTCATCACAGCATCATCTTGACACCACGCACACTCAAACCCCACACAGAACAACAACACAGCAAGCCACGAAATAAAACCCATACGGTCACGATGCGGTTTCCTCACAATTCTCGAAATTGCAGAAAAGAATGGTCTCGATGACTCCAAAAATCTCAATGTTACCGCGGTTGTGATAACTCCAAAAACGTTGATCCTGCACCCACCCAGAATCACGTTCTTGGACTGCTTTCCAAAACCTTGCACACTCTCACAGATAGCGGAAGAAGGTGGTTAAAATTTGTAAGCAATGGAGACAGAAGAAAAGGGAGAAGAAACAAGAAGAAAAGAAAGATTTTTGTTTTTTTTTGTTTTGTTTTCTGTGATCAGTCACTCACACAGCATTGTGCACTCGATAAGGATTCCCCAGAAGGAAAGAAAGGGAATTTTATTTTGGAATGTGATAAAAAGATCGAAAGAAAGATTCGGGGTTGGGAGGGAATTGGAATATAAATGAAGGGGCGAAGAAAGAGCGAATAAGAAGAAAGCAGAGAAGGAGTTTGGGTTTGGGTTTGAGGTTTGTCACACACAACAGAACATGCCATGAACATGAACACGAACGATGGAACATGCGTATGGGACCCACTTTCCTCGAATCGGTGTTTTTCTAGGTAACGCTTTCACGTTGGGGTGTAGTAAATAGTTAAGGATGAGTTAAGTAGAGCGTGTTTTTTTGGTGGGTTGGTGCTTCGTGAGTTGGAATTTTAATTACGGTTTTTAATTTTAATCCGATTTGTCCAACAAACATACGCTAGAGCCACCAACTTTTCTTTCTTGTTTTTTTTTTTTTCTCATTACCCTTTCCAATATTCTTATCCTTTATTTCTATAAACAATTCAACGTTAATCTTTTTTTCTTCTCATTTTATCTTCAAATTAATGCATATTTATTAAAGGAGAGAATTTCAAAAATCTTTTATGTTTATTGTTATTCTTGTTTTATCTGAAAGAAATTGCAAAACGAAGAGAAAAAAACTGATGTTTTTGTTCATTACATTAATAACCGTAATTTTAGTTTATCAAACAAATTTAAATTGATTCGTGTTTTCGGTTTTTAATTAAAATTTTATATTCTTTTACAATGGTATATCGATATAATCTTTCTCTTTTAATAAAAATTACCTTAATTAACTAATACAAAGAAAAGCAATCCGAGAGAGAGTGTACTTTTTCTTTTATTTGGAAAATTACCTTAAATGACTCTTATTAAAGGTAAAAAAAAAAAAAAAAAATTAAAGTTACGGGATTCGTTGGATTTCTTGAGTGATGTGTATTCAATACAGGATTAAGAAAATATGTGAAGAGATTTGTTTTCAGTATTTTATTATTTTGAAATGTTATAGAAATTATTATTGTGGTCTTATAGTCAAATTACAGAGGAGTTTTTTTCAACAAATCAGCGTGAATTTGTATTTATCGACCATATTTAAACGTTAATTTTAAATTGTAATGCATAAAATAATAAAAATAATTATGATTAAGATAATTATAAGCATGTGCCTAATGGGATATAAATAATTTAAAATTCACTTTAATGAAAAAAATCTTAAATGTATTCTTCAGCTTTCTTAAAAAATTTATATTTTATAATTAATATATATATATATATATATATATATATATATAGAGAGAGAGAGAGAGAGAGAGAGAGATTTATAACCTCAATAAGCTAACTTTATTTGACTATTTAAACTGCTTTCAACATACGAAAATATTCTTTTAAGATATTTCAAAGTAATTTATTGTATGAAATATTAAATTATTAACTACAAAGCTATTTCTGCTAATTTGAAGTAATTTGGAAATAATTTAATATTTTATTGCTAATATTAGTATTTGAATATATCTTTATAATTTTTGATTTGTGTATCTATTCTTTAATTACTAATATTTTATTACATGATACATGTAAATATTGTATATTACGAAATTGTAAAAATAAATTTAACATAATAATAATATTTTAAATTAAAGAATAAATTCATTAGAATATTTTTTGAAAATAAATAAAAATTGAAATTGATTAAATTAATATATTTATATTAAATCAAATGTCTTGTCCAAATTATATATATATATATATATATATATATATATATATATGCAACTTTAAAAAAAAATACTAAAAAATTTAATGAAAGTGTAATTATTTCTAAGAAAATTAAAATTAAAATTATATAGTAATATTAATAAAATTTATGTACTTATATCTTTTTTATGCTATTTTATATTACTAACTAGTTTATCAATTGATTTTACGAGACATTTATAATTAAATAAGTTATTTTGTCAATTCAAAAGTTATAAACTATAAATATTCATCAATTAAATAATAACTCATAAATTATGAATTAAGTTATAAGTTGGTTTTTTCAAATTAAGTATAACAACCTTCAGGGAGAATGATTTTTTCTTCTCTACCCTATTTTGTCATTGAAGCCAATTTTTAACGGTAACATTTTTTTTCCCTTCTTTCTTCTTCAGTTCTTACTTGGCTTTTGTCTTCACTGCTACAGAAATTAGAATTAATGCTCAAGTTTTGATCCAGTCTACGAATAAAGGAAAAACAAGTACGGGTGAAACTCTTTCAATTCCTTAAGAGAGCTTCTTACAAGGAAAATTTAGTCTTTTTCGGAAATTTGAAAATGGAAATTTATTTTCCTATGTTTAGTGTATGCTTTTTAAAAACAACATTTCTAGGAAACTGTTTTCCTATAGTGTGTTTTTAGTTAAGTTTTTCACAAAATTATTAGTCCAGAGATGATGAAAATCTAACTTTGTTAAATTCAAATTTTAATAATATATATATATATATATATATATATATATATAATATAATATAATATAACATAAAATAGTATAATATAGACTAAAGTACTAGTTTGATCTTTTGTTTTTTTTATTCAATTTGATCTATTTTTTTCGATTAAGTTTCATTTTTTATTAAATCAATTCAATTAGGTCCTAATTGTTAACGATTGAGCTGTACGAAGACTTTCTTTAAGTGGTTGCCCACCATAATGGGGGAGTTTGTAAATAATAGTGACGAAAACAATAATATAGTCATGTGATCCAGATAAATAAAGCTATTTTGAGGTATTAAGCACACTTAAGATATCCCGGTCTTACCGGTTACTACTTGCGCGACTTGGTACATTTAAGTCTTAACAAGAGTTGGATTGAGTTTGAGGGTTAGGATTTGAGAAATAAGTAGGATTTTTTTTAGTTAGGGGATTGGGCAGTAAATAAAGGTCTTGAAAATATTAATGGACTAGCTGACGTTGATGTTGATTGTGATGTAGATAATGTATTGGAAGATAATTTATGGGAGGGTAATGTGGAAGTTAAAGTTGGAATTGTTGAAGAAGACATTGGTGGACCATTTGCAACTTCCACCCAAAAGATAAAAAAAAGTAGTAGGGCAAAAGAGGCAGTTGAGGAAGACTATGAATTACTTGATGATGAGGATGGAGGATTGAGGAATTATGAAAATGTCCAACCCAACATAAATGATATAGGACAGTCTGATAATGAGTGGGAATCAAAAGATTTGGATAATAGTGAAGAGAGTGAGACATCTTCAAGCTTGCTTGTGGATTAAGGAAGAAAATATGGATTGGCAAAAGCATTTGATAAAGAGATGAATTGATGAAGGTGTTTTTGGAAGTGTGAAGTGTTGCTCTCAAGAGAGGTTGTGCCAACTCACACTAATTGAAAAAAAAAAACTTTTTATAGTGTCTTTTAATACTGATTATAATCCATTAGGTATAAAAAGTGGCACGATGACATAATTGTAAATAAGATAACATTTTTTATACCCATTATAGTTATAACATGTATCGAAAGTGGGTGCGGTGACATTTTTGTAATAAAGAAGAAAACTTTATATACTGGTTCTAGTTATAACCGGTATAGAAAGTGGTTTCGTATTTTTTTTTTAATTTATAAACACAATCATACACTGAAACCCTCCAACATTCGAAACCCTTACGGTAGAACCACATACTCCAATTGTGATTCCTCTTTTCCCTGGTCAGGCCACCTTCGCGCAACCTTGCCACTAGGATGTTGCCACTGCGAGTTGATGCTGATGACTATCTTCGTCAGTGCAAGTTCTTCTTCTTCTCATAGTGAGGCTCAATCATTGGTGGAATCAGCCACCGAGGTTTCTTCGTAACACTATGAGCTCTACACCCCACTAATCACATATATCTAACACCAAAACTTGAGGTTTTGTTCATCTATCTTAGCATTAGCCACTACAACCTCAAGCGTTCACTACAAGCCTTACCAAACTATCGTGATTCAACCGCTTGCCATTTCTCCTGCGCACATGTTGTTGTGAGCATGCTTGGGTCTCTTTTACTTGTGCCTCAACATATTCACCCATGGATAGGAAACATTACCCAAGTAAGGAGTTGCACCACAACGAACAAGGTATAAGGTCACTGATACTTCTTTATCCATTTAGTTCGTTATTAGTGTTGTTGGATATGCTTTGTGTGTCATTGGAACTACACTACCTAGTTGGGTTTATTAAGCTTGTTGCCGGTAATACTTTGTTCACTAAATTAGAATATTTAGCTTCAAGAACATTAGATCTGGTGGAGAAATCTTGGTTTTGTATGTTACTATTGTTTAAGGATGTCTGTAAGACCCTAGAAATTTAATTAATTAAATAATTAATTAATTAATAAATGCGAGTAGTAGAAGCCATTATGACAATTAATGTTAGCTTTTATGATGTATAATAGTACTAGCTCAAGTGGTTGAGTACTTAGACATGTTGAAAGGACTTGAGTTCGAGTTGTTAATGCCTTTAATAATCATTTCCGTTTTTTGGCAATCAATGGACTTAATTCTTAGGTTAGGAATTGGTCAGAGAGAGGGAGAGTGTGGTTTGTGAGTGCCAATTCGTGGGGACTGCTAGGGAGGTTTTTCAGAGCATGAAAATGTGATCAAAAGAGATTGTGCAAAGGCTAGGAAGGGTCTTGAAGTTAAAGCAACGTTTGGAATTCTTAGAATGCTTTGGAACGAGATTTTCAGGTTAAGGGAGCTCTTTTATGTGTATAATTGTTTTATAATGTTTGTGTTGTATAATGCGTGCATGTGATGCTTTAGTATGATCAAAACCTTTATTGTTCTCATGTTTCTGGAATTTTTTCAGAAACCGCCTTGCGACATTGAAGGTCCGCCAGGCGATGCATGAATTATGTGTTGTTTTATGAGTTTTTGTGATGAACTGCCTGGCAGCAAGGATAACTCTGTAAGGTGACGCGAACACTGCGCAAACAATGTTGTTTTTTGTACTTTTCACGCAGCAGGAACCGCCGGGCGCTGGTCTTATACCGCCAGGCACCAAGCTCTTGATATCTGGGCACTAGGCACCACACATTTTTCTAGTCTGTGCAGTTTCCGTAAAACTACGTTTCCCAATTTCTTAATTGTCTGATTTAGGTGAAATTTTGACAGGCGCTTCCTAACGTGTTGTTATTCACTTTGAATGGTGGAGATTTGCATTGGATGTCTGCAGCTAGAGATATACATCATTCATTATTTGGTTGTTTATTTATCTAATTGACTGAGGATGTTTCCCTATTCGTGATAATTTGATGATTGGGGGGTTTTCATGAACATGAGGGTTTTATGAGAATTTAGGGTTGGATGCAACGTGTGTTGTACAATTTATTACTTTGGCTATTTAATAAATGTATGGGTGAATTGAGTGCATGTGTATGCTGGAAAAATGATTGTATGTGAAGTAGGTGCAACTGGATGATTTAATCATGTATTGGAGGCTTAGGATCGTAATTAGGTGTAAGTTTAATTTTGGAATTCCTAGAAAACTAATGCATCGCCTGGCGGTACAGGTGTTGCTATCAGGCGATGGTAGTTTACAAATAGATGTTTGGGCTGGTTCTGGGGCAAACTAACATTGGGGTCATTGGGGAATAGTTTTTAGTACGAAAACTTGTATGATTGCATGATGCCTAAGTGTTCATGGGTAGGAATTAGGAATTAAATGAAACTTGACTTAAATTAAGTTGTGAAAGGAAAGAAAAAAAAATAGGTTTTGTTAATATCACCTTATCACTTGTATGCTTGAGAGATGTTAGAGAATGTGCGTGGAGGTATTTAACAGGTAGGAAGGACACAATAATAATGCTAATTAACTAATAAAAGGAACTTGTGCTTGGAATGGGAATTATGGGATTTTAATAAATCTAGAAATAGGATGTGATACCTAAAATTGGAAGTGGTAGTATATGTGTTGTGATATTTGTGTTATCGCATATATATTGGACTGCTGATATAAATATTCATGTTATGATGTACCTTTTTAATAACATTAAAGTGATGCTTACTTTCATGATGAAATGCTTAAGTGTTTATGTTGATTGGTACTTAGGAAAATGTTATGAGGAATTCAGTGGTATGGGAACTGTAATCAAATGAAATTGGTGTGCTAGATGTATGAATTCAATGTTTGGATGTGCCAGAACTCATGTTTTCGTGCCTAAACCAGTAGAATCTGAATTACTGGTATGGCATCTGGCGGCGGATATGCTTCCGCCAGGCGATAAGCCACAAACAGTGCGGTCACTAGACGAGTGGCGCCTGGTGGCAAGGGATTACCGCTAGGCGGTCTGGAGCACATATTTGCCTAGCGGCACTTAGGCAAGGCCAGACAATCGTGCAAGGGTAGGGGTTTGTTGTAGATGAATTTGCATGGACGATCTTGAAGGCTTGGTCAGGGATATCCTGGATTAGTTACGAGCGGGGAGGTTCGTAACGGAGATGTGAGATGTGTGATGGATACGGGCGGGGATGTCCGTATCTGTTGTACTCTTGTGTGGGGATACGAGCAGGGAGGTTCGTATGTTTCGTGCTCACACTTGAGGCTACTATGAGCAGGGAGGTTCATAGTAGGTGTTCACGCATGTTAAACTACGAGCGGGTAGATTCGTAGAGTTGGACTACGGGCGGGAAGGTTCGTAGAGTTGGACCACGAGCGGGCAACTTCGTGAAAGCATTGGAACCCCTAAGACCAGCTTGAGTATGTACCTTGTGTAGCGTAGTGTGCTTTTCTTGTTTTCGTTATCATGTTGTGATGTGAGACTTGGATCAGGAGATGTCGTGCCATGAGTGGGTAGGTTCATGGATGGTGGTGAACACGTGATGATATGAGCGAGGAGGTTCATATCCTGATACTCTCGTGTGGGGATATGAGTGAGGAGGTTCGTATGTTCCGTGCTCACACTTGAGAGATGCTACGAGCGGGGAGGTTCGTAGCTGGTGGATCACGTGTGTTGGACTATGGGTGGGGAGGTTTGTAGAGGCAAGATTACGAGCGAGGAGGTTCGTAAAGGCAGGACCACGAACGACTAGGTTCGTGGGAGCATCATATATCTTGAGTCCCTAGTTAATTAATTTTGTGAATTGAAGGTTGAAAAACCTTGGAAAATTAAGGTATTGGCCAAGAATTAACTAGAATAAAATAGATGGGTGAAACTTGATTTTATTAACTTATATGTTAACTATTTATGAGCTCACCTTATCTGTTTGTGTTTGGCGATGATTGTGTAATGCGTTACACAAGAGCAAATGATGTTTTAAGTGGTGCTGGTGAGACATAGCATCAGAGAGAGGTTTAGCTGGGAAAAACTTTTAGTTGAGTTTTATCATTATTGTTTTTATGAACTTTGTAAGCAGTGTTTTACTGATTTATGAATTTGGATATTGTATTGGAGTTTCATAACCTATGGATTTTTGGATAACTTTCGATGTAATAAATGTTTTAAAATTTCTTGTGTTTTTGGGAAGTAAAGTATAATAAATGAGGTTTTCATCATATTTCTTAATTTTATTACTTAAACTAGTAATATCCGACTAGGATGTTACAATGTCTGGTCTTCATTTCGTGGGCTCGAATTTGAAACCTGAAATTCAAATATAGATCTACAGTTGTATTTGGATTTGGTAATAGAGTAGTAGAAGAATCGCGAGCCATGTGGGCGTGGAGAAGTGTCAACAGATTATGTGTGGCCTGAAACACTCTTCAACTTCATATTTTTCCCTTTATCATCATAATTAGACCTCGAGGATACTTGAGAAAAAGGGAACATTGTAGTTTGTGTAGGAAGATGATTAATAGGGGTACAAATGGAGGAAGACAACCAACTTAGACCAACTCTAAAGCATGTCCAATGATGACCATTACGCTTTCTATACTAGTTGTGTCTTTTTTTAATCGGTATAAAAAGTGGCATTTTCTATATTGGTTCTAGAATCGGTATAAAAAGTGAAAACTTTCTACACCAGCTATATCTATAAAGTTTCAAAACTGATATAGAAATCATTTTTTATCGATATAAAAAGGCTTTTCTACACTAATGTAAATAGGAAGAAGGCTATAGAAAGCAAGATAGGGGAAAGCCTATCCTAAGGTGACTCATGACAAGTGTCTAGAATACATAAGTTACCATATGATTTTGACACTTATAATGCATAAATTGTTTGTATTTTAGAAGTAGATAACCCTTTTTAGCTTAAAATAACAAAATGAGGTATGGAGAATTAGAATTTCGTTAATTTAATGATATTTTGATTATTTTCACTAATTTTTGGAGGAAATCAGCAGTGGTGTAGCTAAGCCATTAGTGTTGAGAACTTAAGGTGGCAATGAAAGAATATGAATATTGGCCTTACAGATGAGCGACACTTAATGGTGTTGAACCACACAAGGAAACCCCTTGCATAAGGAAACTTAAAGCACCAAACAAAGTGGCTAAGCTTTTAAGGAAATAATTCAAAGAAGGAAAACTCAAAATGTTGATCACTAGAATAAAGGGTTGAGATGAAAGAAAACCCACCATGGGAGGAAACCCCTGTTACTAAGCACCACCGAATGAAGCTGAGCATTGCTAAAATTATTTATACATACAAGGCCTTGCCTCTAGTTTTAGGATTCCATTCTTAGCTTCTTTAGGCACTCTCTGTGTAACAAATTGTAACATCTTAGTGAAATGCATAAGAGGAGCAACATACTCCTATAGCTTAGCTATGTTGAGGTTGGATGTAATTGATTTTATTTTTATGTACTATTACCACTTAAATATTTATGTAGGACTTTATTCAATTGTTTGTATTTTGATTTATGTTTATTGCTTGGATGAATTAACAACTCATCTTATTTCACTAGTTTGGATTGAGTTGGAAGATTAGTCTTAAACTATGGTCCAATGAAATAATTTCATTCTTGTTAGAGGCTTGTACATGATCTAAAGGGTGGGTTGGATATAAAATCATGAACTTAAGGCAATAATTCATTCAATCAGGAGTGGAGGAATTCCACTGGGTCTGAAGTTCTTTGGTTCTAGGCAAATGGAATGGGCTTATATCTACCTTAGAGTAGTTCCAAGAAATTGAATAAATGACATACTAAGTACAAAAGATAAGTAGTAGTTTAGTAGAATAAGAGATAAAATCCAACCTCAACACGTATTTACCATTATATTTTTCCAAATCTTAGTTAAACTTTGTTTTTATGATCAACACAACTCCAACAAAAAATGGTCCATTGAATCGAGTAGTAAATATTGGACAATCTTAACAAATATTTATGGATACGACACTTGTTTGATACTACTATGCACCCAATTCACTTGCTGGAATTGGTTTCTACTCTAGCATCTCATCAACTCATAAAATGTTTATGTAGAAAATCCTACAGAGTTTCACTAATCATTCATGAGTGCGTTTATAAGAGGCGGGGTGAAGGGTGCTCCTCTATTTATAAGAGCAAATCTGAGCAAGGTTTCCCCAAAAAGAATAGGGAAATTCAAAATTAAAATTCAAAATTTGGAGCCAAGAGAGCATGCTTAGTGTGACTTGCCAGGCAAGGACATGTTTCTCACATGTTGTAGGCACACAAAATACCCCATGGAGAGCACACTATGAGCACTTAGAGTTACTTTAGGCCTAAGCTAGCCCAAGTAACCCTAATTTCACGTCTCATACAAAAAGCCTCTACATTGACCATAAATGTTCTAAGAACTTCCTCTATGTGTGCATAGTTTTCAATAGTTTTGACTGCATAAAAGTATAAGATGAATTCAATATCTTTGCCTTTAAAGTATTTGAAGGCTATCCTAGGAGCATTAGTTGTCTACCAATCATATGCTTATGGATTGTGGCTAGAAAAAGTTGGTTTTTCTTAAGTCTGAGGAAGCAGAGTTTATATCAATTCAACAGATGGAAAATGAGGTACAAATGAGAGAAAAGTGTTTCACATTGTTGGCTTGTACTACAATAGTGTAAAAAATAGAAAAGAGCATGGTTTTAATCCAAGAATTTATAGACGTATTCCCTAGGGAGATTTCTAGGACTACTACCAAGAGGTTGGTATAGATTTGACCCCTGAAGCGAGTATGGTATACATTGCTCCATATTGAATAATACCATCTGAGTTGGTTAAGTTAAAATTTGTTGGAGAAATAACTCATTAGACCTAATGTATCTCCATGTGGCACTCTTGTGTTGTTGGTGAAGCAAAAATATGATTCCTATTGTCTATGTATAGGTTATGAACAATTGAACAAGATAACAATCAAGAACAAATATCTTATTCCCAAGGCTCATGATGTGATGGATCAATTGCATTTCAAGATAGATCTAAGACTAGATTAATACAAAATCCTGATTAAAATTGTACATATTTTGAAGACAACATTTAAATTGAGCTACAATCACTATGAGTTTATGGTTATACTATTTGGGGTGACCAATACTTTAACAATCTTTATGTACTACACGAATCACAACTTCAAGCCCTTCCTTGATAAGTTCATGGTGGTATTCATAGATGACATCTTGATATACTCACGCACCATGGACAAACATTCAAATCACCTTAGAATTGTCTTGAGTATTCTAAGAGAAAAGCAACTTTGTATGAGTTGTCAAATTGTGAGTTTTGAATGCCCGAAGTTAGATTTTCTAAAACACATTATCTATACTCAAGGAATATCAATCAACCCTTTTAAAGTAGAAGTAATTCTACAATAGAAACATCCCAAGAAAGTTATTCAGGTTAGAAGTTGTGCTGGTTACCGAGATAATATAAGAGGTTTAGTTAGAAGATTTTCAAAGATAATGACGTTTTAACTCAATTGACCTAGAAAGGAGTTTTTAAGAGTTAAAACAAAGTGTGACAAGTACTCATATGCTAACCATTTGTGATCCAAGTCAACCTTTTGAAGTTTTTAGTAATGTTTCCTATAAGGGTTTATTGATATTCCTTGAGTATAGATCGTTGTCTATACCTCATGCTAATTGAAAGTATCCGAGAGTAATTGTCTAAATTTTGACAATTTTGAAGATTTGGAAACATTATGTTTATGAAATCAAATTTAATATATTAAGTAATCATAAGAATTTAAAATATTTGTTTGATAAAAAAAATCAACATATTATAATATACAATTGAGCGATAGATATGCTACTAATTATCCTGAAAATAAAATATAGTACTAACCTACATGATAGTCCACACAATAAAAAATTTAGAGTTTCACCTGGTGTAATATAAAATCACATATTATATAGTAATTAATTTTCTAATCTTATCTGTGGCATATATAACAGAAAAATTAACCCAGCTAGAATGTAGTCGAGATTAAAACAAATAATTACAAACATATAAAACATATTTAAAACTAATAGTTATTTATTAAATGTAACTTTATAGTGTTACAAATAATAAGCAACAACAGTATAAATAATTTCAAGCTGCAAGCTGGAATGGTCAACTTTATAAAGTAATACTACTTAACTATAAATAACTTTCCAAAGAATTATATAGATGGTTACCTTTCAATTTCATATTATTACTCAATATATTTTCTATTAATTTCTTTCATTCATAACATAGTTTTTTTTTTCTTAAGTTAAGTACCGCTAATTATACATACAAGGGATATCATGTTAATGATAAATTATGTTAAGTAACATTAAACTTAATAACATTAAATAACCTTTATAAGCTATATAGATATTATCTGAATGCATCATATGACTATTTAATAATAATATGATAGTTATCATACTCTATTTAATTTTTCTCAAGCGTACCTTTATACAGAAAAATAAATTACTAAAAATAATTAATTCAGCTATAGTTTTAGTAAAACTAAAGTTTTGAGTCAATTTAGATTTAAAGGATTGACTTTGGATTTGACATAACGCTTTAAGAGTGATCGAGAGAAAAAAAAAAAAGCTGTTGTATTGATTGAGTCGTTAATGAAAACAGCATATAAATATGTTTTATGTTTTCACACACGATTTGTTTTTTCTTTCTTCTGACAAAAGAAATTGAAAGAAAATTATGAAATATTATATTTTTATTTCAATTTGTCTCATACAAAAAGATGAAATAAAAATAGTTATTATCAGTGTTTCCTATAAAAATATTTAAAATCAGAAAGAAATTACAAAATGTAATCTTCTTAAAATTAAAATTTGAAAACAGAAGAAAAATACAAATAAACGACCCCTTAATTTCTCTAAATTAATTGACTTAATTATACTCATTCATTAGACACTATCAAACTTCTCCAGCGACAATCCCGGTGGAAACGCTGCTTTTCTGGTTTCCAAACATGAAGTAAATCGCTAAAAATTGCTTTTGGGTGTTGATATGTAAACTTTAGAATTTAAATAAATGAATTTATTTAATTTTTATATTGTTTTTCTTCATGTCAACGATGCAAATATCACCAAGTGTTGGTCAGGTAGCTCCTATTTTCTTGTGAGTTGAAATCTTGCTTTCCATTTTACAATCTTTTGTTTTCATTTTGTTTTCTTTATATGACATCGATCAACTTCATCCTAATGTGAATGTATCCCATCCATTATGTCTTTCTTCCTCTTTTCCACAGCTATATCAAATGTTCCAACTAAAAAACTTAATGTGAATATATAATAATAGAATCTCATTATTCATCGCAAACTTCTGCACAAATACTTTAAGCATGTGAAGGTACATTTTCTCTTTATCGTTAATAGAATATATATATTAGAAAGTGAAAAACAAATAACAAACAAAACTTGTTAATGTTATATTTCTAAAAATGTGGAACAAATATTTTAATGTGCATGAATTAATTTTTGAATATTGTAAGAGAAGCATAATTGGGTTCCACTAAAACACTCGTTTGCATATATTTTATTTGTAGCTTCAGTTGGGTGAGCAAAGTCAAAAAAATAATATTCATCCCGGTTTACACAATGGTTCTTTCCTTGCACACACGAGTCAAAAATATTTTTGAATCCTCAAATTGTAATCAATAAAAGTATTAGTTATGATCATACTAGAATACTAAAAAACACAAGAATTTCTTAATTTCTTTTTTTCAAGAGATTAATGGTAGATGTTTACCAAAGTTTTCGGGAGAATTTCTTATTTTCTAAGAGAAATTGTAATTATCCAAATTAATGAAGAGTGAATGTGAGAGTTGGGTTTGCAGCTCTTGTAGCTTCCCGGTGAGTTTGTCTGAGTAGTGTTTAACCTTTTGATTTATATCTTCATTGCATTTTTGGGAATATGGTGTCCTTATAACACATGTTGGTGTACATCCAATTTGACCAATTCTATTAACCACAAACTTTCGAGCTCCAAGATCATAAATTCTCTAGGAAAAAAGAAAGAACAAAGGAAACACGTTTTACAAATTCTTTGGGAAAAATTAAATACTTATGATATGTAAAATACTTAATTGAAAGGTGACATATTAAAATATAACAATTAATTCATGTGATAAATCAACATATAATTCAAAACATTTAATCAAAGATTACCTTGATACGTGAAGCCAGTTGCTCAAGTAGGTAATCTGCATATTTTTCTAGATTTAGATTGTTATTGGTTCCATT
Source organism: Vigna unguiculata (assembly GCF_037176805.1). NCBI lineage: Eukaryota > Viridiplantae > Streptophyta > Magnoliopsida > Fabales > Fabaceae > Vigna > Vigna unguiculata. The sequence continues at coordinate 6,835,550 of NC_140793.1, read as the reverse complement.
TGGGTACTTGAAATAATTCAACATGTAATCATTAGATCCAATTGATAAGAGAAATATGGAATTGAATAAGTAATGCCTTAGTTCTGTTTTGTTATGTATGCTTCTTGGAAGATCGTTGGCCACAGTTGAGGTGAAGTATTCAATTTGTTTGTCTAAAGACAAACAATCTCCCTTTGTCACAAAATCAAAATATGATGAGAAATAAATTGAACAAGAAATTTTTATTTATGGGACAAATATATTTTTTAATCATGAAGTTGCTTTCAAAAATTATATTTTTTTTCATTGAATATATGTTTATTTGGTTCATGTATTTTATAAAAGTTATATAAAACATCTTTTCAACAATCAACAATTGAATTATTTAATATATGATAAATGAAGTTCCAAAATGAATTAGAATATAACTTCTATCCATGCGTTGTTTGTTAAAGGGATATTTGATATGACTTTAATAAAATGGAAAAAAAATATACAGTTTTTAAAGATAAAACATAATTTTTGAAAATAATTTGATAAAAAAAAGCATACTAAACTCTATTTATTTATTTTGACACTACAAAAATATTATGTATTAGCTACGAAACATTTCGTAGCTGATCCGTAGCTAATTCGTAGTTAAAACGTTTTGCGACAGATTACCTACCAAATTGCTAGGAAATTTTTCGTAGCTAAATACAGGTAGCTAATTAGAGAGGGATATAATCCATAGCTAATCTGTAGGTAATTCATAGTTAATCTCTCTCTATTCCCTCTCTAATTGAAGTGAAAAAGTTTTAAAATTTCTAGCTAATCCATAGCTAATTCATAGCTAATCTCTCTCTATTTCATCTTTAATTGAAGTTAAAAAGTTTTAAAATTTCTAGCTAATCCGTAACTAATCTGTCGCAATTCTGTTGTCGCTAATCTGTAGCTAATCTTTCGCAAATTCTTCGTCGCTAATCAGTAGTTAATTTGTCGCAATTCTGTTGTTGCTAATTCGTAGCTAATCTGTCACAATTTTGTTATCGCTAATCCGTAGCTAATTTGTCGCAATTCTGTTGTCGCTAATCCGTAGCTAATCTGTCGCAATTCTGTTGTCGCTAATCTGTAGTTAATTTGTCGCAATTTTGTTCTCGCTAATTCATAGCTAATCTGTCACAATTCTCTTCTCACTAATCTGTAGTTAATTTGTCGCAATTCTTTTTTCGCTAATCTATAGCAATTCAACATTGCTTTTTTCCATTTATTTACTATTATTTAGTAAAGTCCATGAATGTAAGCTTTTTTACAAGAAACATGCTTTTATGTTATATATATTTATATATATTTATATAAACTGACAACTTTTATTACAACTTACAATATGAATAACAATTAATAAAATAAAATCAACATAAATCTTATTTCTTTTCGCTACTATAACATTTTCTTCATGTTTCCTTAATTACTATGCAATAATCAAATATTCTATTGTTTTAAGGTATTTTTCAATTCTTCCGTGTCATTTTCTATGTAATCAAGTTCATATTTTCAATTATTTAAGTTTCACTGTTGACTAAGGCTAGGTTTTCTCATAACTATTCTACATCATTTAAACTTTCATATAACCTAATTTAAATGGATTTTACATGCTTGAATAAAATTATATGAAACAATAAGACATGTTGGGCCATTTGCGAAAAACTATATATAGGTACTTAACTTCTGTTTAGAAATTAGCTTGGCTTCAATTATTTTAAAAGCCAAAGGGATATCAAGCACTGCTTTAAGAAATCTTTCTGCAGAACCAAGTCTTGATAGGTCACCATTATAAATTTTAAGTTTTATTTCCTCCTCCTTTATTAGAGTTATATTCGCTAGAGTCTCCAATAGCTCATTTACAAGGAGTTCATAGTTCACAAAAATTAATAATTTAAATTATCTTTTGTTTCTAATTTGACACATATTTCCATTAAACCAAACACTGATTGGGAAATGGGATCGCCAATAATTATTAATGTATTGTATACCTTGTGCTTGAAGTTGAAGCCCTTATTGGCCCCTAACACCATCAGCATTCAATCCAAATTTTAGGTATGCTAATATGACCTTCGGGACACAAGAACAATAAATTTTGTGAGTATCTCAACAATAATATGGTTTTTACTGGAATATAAAAAACTTGTGTGTTTGAAACTTTTAATCATAGACGAACCAAATAAAATAATTGAAATAAGAAAGTTTGAGTGCTTCAATTCCAAAACTAACTCATACGTCAAATGAGTCCTAAATATGTATTAAACATATATGAGAATGAGAAATTAAATGAGTTCTAAACCCACCAACATTGTCTTCCCGAAAAGCATATGAAACCATTTTCTCTTATCCTCTTGCCAAATGGTACAACACAAGAACATAATGAGAACTTATTAGACAGATACATTCTATCTTCATCTCAATCACACAAACTCCTCCTCTCTTGTGTGATTTTGACACTACAGCTATCCTTAGAAACTATGCAAGCAATTTTAATTGGTGGCCAATACCAAAATATTGATCTGCCTATGATGTTGCCTATTTTTCTTACATGAGGTAATGTTGGACTCTAGGATCAAGAGGTTCTCCAACGACCCAAGTTTTTGCCTTTTCCACTATTTTTTTTCCTCAAATTCATCATAGATCCCTTCTTGAACAAATACAAGAGAACTTGCCACACAAACTTCTCCCTTCTCCCTGCAGTTACATGGAAAGAAATTAAGTTTTAGCAAAGACATTATCAAATGCTACTAAGAAAATATTCCTAAAAGTCATTTTCACATTGTTATATAGGATGCTAATTAAAGCAAGCTCAACGGCTTTTAGGATGCACCAAGAAAGATTAATCTACACTAACTATGAATTTCTACATTTCTTACATGGGTCTATATTTGACAGAGTTACAACAATACTCTGTCATGTGTGAGTACCGTCCCACTCCCCTCTGCCCAACCCTCCCCTTCACCACCTTCTTTTGGCTTTATCATATCTGCAACGACTTCGATTATTTCTTTAACCAAATCAACAATTACTCCACCATTAGACGTTACATGTAAATTGGCTTAGGAACATTGCTGCAATGTCAAAGATAATCATCAGCCAAAATGTCACACCAAACAACATTCTCTTTTCAATCAATTAATAAAGGAAAGAGGGTATTAAAAACAAGCATACTTTAATTTGGCGTAATAAAGAAGGCAGAGCTTGAACTCCTTTATCTTGGTTACTATGGCAGGATCTCTAAATATCCCTTTAATTTCCAAGACAATTCCTTCCAATCCATTCTCCACAGAGAGTTTATCAAGACAATTTCTTCATATTTGTTTCAAAATTTACTATGTATAACAAATTAAAAAAGCATATATATAATCAGGTATCATCCCTTTTAGATTATTGTATCCTCCATAAACATAATACAAACCTTTTGTTGAATATATACTCAAATATCTCCAAGTACAACATTTCCTGATGCATTTGTAGCATTTGTCTTTTGGAGTAAATTCTGCATAAGAATCAATTAACAAGTTTAAGTTTGTACATCTGAATGTAAAATGCATCGATTTTTTTGGCAGTCTTTTTAATATGACATTGATTCTATTAATTAAAAAACATGTCCAACTCCCTCTACCACACAGACAACAGTTGATGCCTTCGTTTCAAAAAGGAGATTAAGATGACTCTATACTCCATGAGATCCATGAAATTAAAACTAAAAATTTCCTTAAAAAATTTGAAGAGAGTTTAAAATTGGAAATGCAAAGGAGACTCATATATACATGATTTTTCTTCATTGATAAATTCATCAAAACATATCCTATATTAAACTATTAACGAAGAAACTTGAGGCAATATTTTCCTTAGGCAGGGAATGATGTGAGGAACTTGAGATTGAAAAATACAATAGAGAAAATTAACTTGAACCAATACAAAAACACATATCAGAAAGCGATTGAAATTAGGGTTTATGAGAATTTGAAGCTTCAAAAGCAAATAAATTTGAAAATGAATTGAAAGAAAAATGAATTACGGGAAGAGAAAATCAACTTATAGAGAGACAAAAAACACTTATGCAAAGGTAATTCCATGAAGAGAAGAAAATGACTTACACGGGAAAACAACTTCCGCGAAGAGATGATGGTTTTCCAAGAGTAGAGAAAATGCTTTGAAGAAGAAGAGAAGATGGTGACAAAGAATGCGGAGGAGAACCGAAGATGGCTTCCAACGAAGCGCAAATGGCTTTCGACGAGAAGAAACATTTCTTTAAAGGAAAATAACAGATGTTGCGGAGGAGTGCGAAGGAGAAGTGAACATGACCTCCGAGAAACTCTGTGACGGCAAAAAAACTTTAGAAAGAAATGGTAAGATGCATCTGCTCCACCTTCATTCACATTTTGTTCACTACTCACAGTGAAAATAGCATTCATAATACATATGAGATGATACCGTCCCTTCTAAACCCATGACAAATATAGTATAATTTCTTCCTTTCTTCAATATAGCGTCATTTCATTATAACTGACTTTGTTTTTATGCCACTATAAATTATTTTTCTACTAGTGTTAGTTAAAGTATATCAAGCTATCTCTTTCTTTAATTTATATTTATCTTAGACTTTTAATTCTTTTATTAAAATTAAAATTTATATATCTAATCTACAATCCTATTTTATTATATATTTTAATTAATTTATTAATATTTATACTTATAATTTATATTCAAATATATACAATTATATTTAAAAAAATAATTTTAAAAAATTTTAATTAAAAATAATTTTAAAATATTTAAATTAAAAGTATTTTAAAATATTTAAATTAAAAGTAATTTTAAAATATTTAAATAAAAAATTATTTTAAAATATTTAAATTAAAAATAATTTCAAAAAATATTTAAATTAAAAATAATTTTAAAATATACGAACAAAAAATAATTTTAAAAAATTTAAATTCAAAAATATATATCTTTACTAAAATTAAAAATAATTATAATACATTTTAATTAGGAAGGATTAGCTACAAATATATTTTCTAGTAAATTTGTAGCAATTGTCTACGGACCAGCTACAACTTTATTTCTCTGCTATTCCGTCGCAAATTAGTGAAAGATTAGCTACAAATATATGTCATAGTAAATCTGTAGCTACTTTGCTACGAAGAAGCTACAAATTATTTTCTTCATTATTTTCTCGCAAATTAGTGAGAGATTAGTTACAAATATATGTTCTAGCAAATATGTAGCTATTTTGCTACAAAATTGCTACAATTTTATTCTTTCGCTATTTCCTCGCAAATTAGCGAGGGATTAGCTACAAATATTTTTCCTCGCTAATTTCTCTAGCTAAATAGAAATTTTCTTGTTGTGTGAATCTTACTGATCTGGTTGAGTTCAAGATTCCACAAGAGCCTGATGTATAGTTAATTCCTGTGACTATTTGATGTCTCTCAAACTTGGACAAACCCAAGTATGGAGGTGGCATTGGCAAACCCAATCTAATAGCTACAAAAGGACAATAAATGCATAAAAATCCCCATAATATTTTCTTTTTTATGTTTGGTGGAAACATTAAACCTTTACCAAACAAAGACAGACATAATGTTTGAGAAGAAAGGTGGAAAAATTACCAATAAGGTCAGCAAAGGTTTTGCCATTGCTAAACCTTCCTGTGGAACAACTATTGAAGTCAATGCCATAGGAAAATAAATTTGCCTTGGCAAGTGTGTTGAGATTGTTGTTGTTTCCCGCGTCTACAGTTGAATCACCAAAAACGTACAAAGCTGGTACAATCCTATTTCTACAATGTGAGGCATCGACCAAAAATGCTAATTGTTGGGTTATCATTATGGAAATAACCCACATAATTTTTAAGCTTTTTACCATTTTGTTTTCTTTTGAGAAATTGAACAATGGAAATAATGTCTTAAATAATGGTTTTTGGGGTAAGCATTATTGTTTCATAACGAAAAGTACAACTCAAATGTGTGTAGTTATATCTCAGCATGCTTCTTTGTTTAATTCGTGTTTTGGGTCCAAATAGAGTTTTTGGTATTCCTTTCCAAGTTAGGTAAATGATAACTCATTCTTCTTTTTATTCTTCCTTTTTCATATCTATCTTTAGCTCCATCCTTCTTAATTTTTCTTATTTCATTTTTAAAGTTATATTTTCTTATTTTTGTTTTTGTATAAATATATCTCCTATTAGTTAGATAGTAGCTAGATATAGAATATTTCTATCTAATCAAATTTAATTTTATGGTATTTTTTTAATTTAAAATCTCTACACTATGAATTATTTTACTCTCTAATAAATAATTAATATTAACAATTAAGTTTTAAGAAAGTGAATTGCAAAAGTAAAATGTGTGTGTAATTAATCATTATTTTTTAAAAATTTATTTCTCTCATAATTTTGTTTCTAAGGCACCTCTTATATTTTAAAAAAATAACTTATATATTTATATATATATATATATATATGTATGTATGTATATGTATATATGTATATATTTAAAAAATTTGTTCTTTTGAATATTGTTATGATTTATACTTTTTTATGTCTTTTGTTTTTTTATCAAGTAAAAGTAATGATTTTTAAATTCTAGCAAGTTAGCACGGTGTTAAATCAACGTAACATATTAATCGTATGAGTCCAATGATTTTTAATTTTAATTGAGGATGTACTTTGAATAAAGTTAGAAACTTTCATATGATTGAATGCGTTTTTGCTAATAATTGAGAATGTACTTTAATTACGAGTGAAAACTTTAACAAGAATAATTTAAGAATGTATTTTGGTTAATTAAATTTTTTTACTTGATTTAAGAGGTACAATATTGAGCAACCAGACTCCTATCCAATTTGGTCGAGCAATTAGTCTTCCAAATGATGATATACCTATTGGTTGAGCAACCAATGGTTAAATATACATTGAAGTTGTTCGAAATCAGTTTTAATCAAGGAACAATCAAATATCGAATCACGAAAAGTGGAACATTTAGTTTATTCAAGTGCTTTGGTCTCCAAAATCCTAAAGCTAAGGCTAAGGGGGCTATTATGTTAGGCCCACTGGGTTAATAAGCCCAATGCCAATTAGGTTAATAAGCCCAATGCTGATTGAGTCAATAAATGATTTTGGTCTGAAGAACTATCAAGCATCGTGATTCTTAAAGCTAAAGCTTGAGGGGTTGTGTGGTGATAGCCGCAGTGGTTGATGTGCCCGACTAATAGGAAATAGGCCAATCACATTGATTGGGATTAATATTAGTAGTTCAAGCAAGGTTTAAGACAATTTATGGCTAATAAGGATATGTCACGTTAAGGAATTGAGGGGACAAAGATTAAAGGGTCATGATGAAATAGTTTCTAAGGAGGAAGGGAAAAGGGCTGAAAAAATATAGTTAAAAGGGGATTGAGAATGAGGAGAAGAAAAAGACACAACTTTGAATGCTTTGGCTAATTGGTCTCTTACCTTCTGGCTATAACAATAATATTACATTTCAATCATGTTCTTTTGTGTTTTTTCCATTGCTTCAATAAAAGCCTAAAACATGAAAAAAACTCTACTCACATTTGTAACCCCCCTTCCCACTTGTTAAGCCATGATGAAATTCATTTTCTTCAACTCAATAAAAAACAATTTCTTCTACCTACAACCTATAAGGATGTGGTTTATAGACAATCAATCCATCCATGGATGACCTCAAAGTTCCTTAAAGGTAAACAAATCAAATTGATCTTATACTTTTGTTTAGCCTCAACTACTACACACTCTAAACGCACGAATGAAGTTACTATAACACCTGTAGTTGGTGTAGAGACCACCAACTTGATCTAACTCTCTAATAGTTAAACTAAGGCTTCAAACATATGTAGACGTTAAAAAAGAATGGATTCTCACATTATAAAAAAAGCACAAATAGTTGTGCCTCAAATATGAAAAACTTACCTCTAACTAAACTATCAAATTGTGAATTTTCAACTCCACCGATGGGAAACATTGCTAGCTTTTCGAAATCTCTAATTCATTCCTTATGTTTCCTGTGCACTCCACTAAAAGGGGTTGCTCCCAGCTTAATTCTAGAATCCTTGTTTGCATGGTCATGTATATTGCATCTAGTGCAAGTCACATCAAAAATTAGTTGAGGATAAAATTGAATCATATAATTGGTTCAACACACCTGAAACATTTGATGGAAGACAATGACTAAGAATTGAAGTTCCCACATATACAAAACTAAGGTCTAAAGTACAACTTCCATTTATTTGTGTTCTTGGGTTTTCTATTTTTCAATCCCTCTACCACCTTTCTTTATGCACTAGAGTAAGGAACTTTCTAATCGACATGGGAATCATTACCTCCTTAAGCTATGGTTTCGGTCTATTTTCAACCTTTTTGCACCTCCAAAATTTATTCATGACTTTAGTATACAATCTTGCTACATCCTCAAACCAAGTATCATAGGTGATTATAATATTCCCTTGCTCCAACTACATGAATTTGATTTCCTTTGTGCATCTGACATTATCAAGAAATTAATCCTCCAAAAACCTCATTTTAAAACTCTCCCAGGGTACAACTTCTCCAATCATTTGCCTCATACCCATCCTCCCAAACTCAATCTTTCTCAAGAGCATGTAAATGACATGTGACAATTTTCTCTTCTGAAAACATCAAGTGGCCTCACAGATTATCACAATGTCCCTAACACATCGATATACCTTATTGGGGTTTGACTTTGCATTGTACTTAGGAGGATTGTGCTTCATGAAATATTCAAACTTAAGGAAGATTGTTATTGACGAAACGAAGATGCTTTTTAAGTTAGTATTGCACTTTCTAGGTGGTGTAGATGTTGTTGGAATTTGGATTCTCTACTGAATTTTTATGTGATGTTTTTCTGTTGTACTTTCAAAATACATTGATGGTCACTGATTTTGATGTTTTAAAATACATTAAAAGTATCTTTAAATTATTATAAGTAATGTGTTTTTAAATTATTAAAATTATTGTCATGATTTCTATTGTTATTACTAGATAAGGCATATCAGTTGTTGGAGGAGTGGTCGATGGTATATGAAGAAGTTACACAAAATAAATATGAAGAAGCCAAGATTCTAGATTATTACTCTAACTACAAATTTCACGATCCATCTCAAATCATTGCTTGCCCGTCATACATATACATATATGTATTAACATATCAAGTATATTCCCCAAAGAATATCTACTGATGCCTTTCTAAATATCTACATAGTTCTGTCCCATGAGTATAAGATAAGTTTAAGACATACAAAATTTGATACTCTTAGTATGTTAAATGTACAATAAATTCTCATTCACCATCTTACCACTCGATATCTTAATTTGTATGACTTAAAATATTAGTATGACCAGAATCCCTTTATAGATTTTACTACATTATACACAGAACTACTCTTGACTGGTTACTCTAATTTACACGTTTAATACAGAATGTCAGTCACATTTCAGTTTTGTATTTTTCCATATTTTATTGCTTTTACAAAATTATATATTCCAGAAATCATGTTTAACGTTATAGATACATTTAGTAAATCTATTGTATTCTTGGAAACCTACTAAGTGTGATATAATATTGTTGCATGGTTATATTATCTTATCATGAAGTTTTGATATTGAATTTGGATATGATACTCAATTTCCTATTTCGATACTCTCTTCCAGAAATACTATAATGAATTAAAAATAAAAGAAATAGTCATTTAAAAAAAAATCCCCTTTATCGGTTCCATTTCCAAAAAAACTCTTGTACCAACAAACACCCACTTACTTTCAAACTTAGGGGAAACACAGATTTATTCCACTATAAATTATAAAATCGTCGTTTTACAATTTTTTTTTCTTTTGCAATCGTCACATACTTTGTCTTTTCATCGAGAGAGATCGACAACAAACACACATAAGTCAGACGAAAAACATATCATATATATTTGATATAGTGTCCTATCTACACTGAATGATCCGACATTAATCTGATGCAGAAAATTGTTTTGAATATAAAACTCTGAAATAAGTGAATCAAAGAGTTCACATTTGAACAACGTTAGTGTACTAAGAGTGCGTATCCATGCGTGCATGCATGCACGACGATCCATTCTGCAAGAAATTTATAACATGTGATGAGTCTTGAGCCAACCTTCACGGTCCACGAATGCTGTACTTGTCATTTTCATGAGAGTTGATGCATCCAATTTCTTCAACCAACTCACTCTCCCAGACAATGCCGAACCAGGACCAAAATTATCGTACTCCGAGAATGCCACTCCATCTCTGCATAAATCTCAAGTTTCGAACTACATATCAATCTTGTAACTTGTTTCCTCAAGAATAAAAAATCTTAAGGTAATTAACTTTACCCTTTGGAGAGAAAGTAAAAGGAGAGATAGAAGAAAAACTTACACATCGGCAGAGGAATTCCATGGCTGCCAACCTAGTGGTTGGATGATGGAAGACATTTGTGTTTTGTAGAAAAGAACTCTAGCATAAGCTCTCCATGGTCTTCCTAAATAAGTTTTACCAACTCCATAGACTTTGCAGTTCTTGAAAACAAAACCATTTTCATCGGCTGGATTTGTTCTCCCCTGCGCTGTGATGAAACCGATAATTGCTTTACCTGGACACGCTTCACGAACTGATATGCTACAACTCTGAAAATATATACATATCATATGATGTAATATCAATAATTTAAATCTCTTTCAATCTTAATTAATTCATTCATTCATTCAATTTAAAACTGATATTTCTAATAATTACCTCATATAAAGATTGACCAGCACCAAAGATGAAATCCATAGCACCTTCTATGGCACAACAATTGAAGTAGTGTCTTCCTTTATCATCCCACAGAGTGTCTTGCAAACCATAGAAGCCAACACCATAGAAAGATGACCTATCTCCACTTATCATTGCAGCTACTGCAGGTTTCATGGAGTTCCCATTTTTTGGATCATTGAAAGTATTCTGTTCAACATTGTCAGAGCAAAATTAGATATTCTCGTCAACAAAATAATTATACGTTCTTTTATGAACAAGACTACAAATTAAAACCCAGTATCAAAGATAAAATATATTTACAATCATTAAATTTGAAATTAATTATAATCTCAACTTTATTTTTTATTAATTAATGACCATTATTACATTTTGGTGGGGCAATCTAAAATGCTTTTAGAAAATATTTATAATAAATTAAGTTTCCTCCTATTTTATTGAAAAATACTTGGCAACTGATTGTATAATGTAGAAATAAATTAAATTATTATAAAAAAGGAAGGTGGTTGACTTTTTTTACAGTTCCAATCATAAAAAAATTACCCCTCTAAATTTTTATGTAATTTTATTTAATTTTCTCCATTACCAATAAGAAAAGCCTACCTCGTTAATTACGAAAAATACAAGCAATATAAAAATTGATAATAACAGTAATAATAAATTCTAATTTTTCTTATATTTTCTAATTATAGAGGAGGATTTGCATACACCACCACTTAAGTATATGAAAAATTTAAAGCAATATAAAGAAAAAAATACACTATAAGCACATAAAAACACTGTCCTGCAGACTATTGGCTACTGTGATGAAGAGAATTAAGTATACCAAGAGTTTTCAATATTTTGAATAGCAACCTGTTAACATGCAGCATGAAACTGTTGATTGTAACTCATTAAAGGGGTAGAGAGAATATGTATGGACAAAATGTAGAACGAAAAAAACATGAATGGAATAAAACAAAAAAAAATAATTAAAGCAGTTTGTAATATCAAGGTAAAACAGAAGAAACAATAAAGGTAATTAAGAAACCGTAAGAGGCATTTATATCTGACCCTGAAGCTAATGGTCTTAACCACAATGTCGTTAGCCATGGTTAAGAATGTAGGACTCTGTGCACTTGAATCATGGTCACCCCACTCAACAAAAGTCTTATCTCTTCCCATTCCTTTCAGGATTATATAAGGCTTGTCTTCTGGGATCTTCAACTTCTCCCTTTCAATGGACACAACACAACACAACCAAATTTTTATCAGTTAGTTCAGCAGAAAATGCTTCAGAGAGTGTTTGATTAGTTCTGCATAAATGAGTATAAAAGCAGCAAATTGATTTTACCTGTAAGTGCCTTCATTCACTTTGATGTAAATCCACTGCTTGTTGTTGGAAGGGACTGAATCAATGGCAGATTGTATCTTGGAGAAGTCTCCATTACCAGATTGATCAACCGTAATTATCCTCTGATAAGAAGCTGACTTATCACGAAATTGTTTTTGACGGTGATGATCATGATGGTTATGATGATGATGATGACGATGACGATGATAATGATGATGGTAATGATGATGACTATCAATATTGTAGTCAATATGTGCTGACACTACTTCATTACAAGCCAAAAGAAAGATAGTTACGATAGAAGACAGTGCAAGAAACATGATGAGGGAAAAAAACAAGTTTTTATTTTTCTGAGAATAGGGAAATTCAACTCTTTTCTTTGAGTGAATATGGACAAACTCAGGAGACTTGGTATTTAAAGAGAGGTTCTTTAATGGTGATGAAGACAAGTAGGGAATGAAGGGTTTTTATATTAAATTCAATATGTGAAATGGGAACTTTTTTTTAATACTTTGTGATTCTCAAAAATCATATACATGAAGATTAAGAGAATATTTTTTATATATATAAAGAAAAGATAATTTTTACTTTGGATCTTCAACAAATTTATACCTTTTAAGTGGAAAAAATGTAAATGAAATAAAGACTCCCATTACTATTAATATATTATTGCATTTCAATATTAACTTTAATATGTTTGACTTCTCAATTTGTCAATTTTTTTTAATTGCATTTTTTTATTTTTTGACCAACTTCCATTTGTGTATATATTTTTTCCTATAAAGGGTTATCAATTATTTATTATTATAATTAATAACATGGATTCTTGTTGAACAAAGTAAGAATATTTTTTCACCACATTTCCCCAAATAAAATAAAATTATATATATATATATATATATATATATATATATATATATATATGTAAATACGCAATTTTTATAAATAGGCTAAATTGCATATGACTTCATCTAACTAAAACTATTCATCTTTTTATTTTTAAAATAAACACATATTTACCACTTCTAATAAAATGATAAAAATTCTTTCTAGTTTTTTAAAAAAATATTCACGTTTTTTAATTTATATATTTTAAATAAATGACACATGTTTCCCTTATTTTTTTAATGAAATTGCACTCATTTTATTTTATTTATTTATTTATTTAAAAGTAACGCATTCAAAAAAACTGAATAAAAATGTATAAATAAAAAATTAAATATTTAAAGTATAGAGATTAAATAGTTTTTTATACTTGTAATCTAGGTGTTTTATTTTACAAAAAAAAAAAACTATAACTTTTGTGGTTAAATATTTTAAAAACATTTAGTCCCTTAGTTATTAGTTATATGCAGTTTTATTCCCTGAATTTTTTTTATGCAATTATGATCTCGTAATCTTAATCATATCTAACTTTATTCAATTTTCATTTTGTCCATATATAGATTTTTGTGACTTTATATGAAATAATTATACTTTTCTTTACACTATTGCAAAGCATCTCCAAAGATTAGTGCATATAATTTAATAGCAATTTAAGTATATTTTAAACAATTGTTTTTTAAAAAAAGTTACATATATATTATTGAGAGATTTAGCTATATATTATATATTATTAAGAGATTAACTAGTAATATATTTTTAATATTTAAGTTTAAAATTAATTTTATCCGATATTCTCTTTCAGCAATTGAATTTTATATTTTTAAATAAAATCAATTGGGTCTGATTTATTGCGGTATGTTGGTAATGGTAAAATCATTTTTTTTCTGATTTTTTTTTTTCTTTTTATACAAACACACACCGTCTCCATACCTTGGGTTTCTTTCTCCGTTTCACTCACATCTTTTAGACCACAAATTATGCCAAACGTCATTAACAAATGAGACAAACTTGAGTTTATTTAAAAATATCGGAATCGAGTACAAAAATAAAAATTCAACGTCCAAAATTGTCTAAAACTTATTAGGGATCAAAATTAACATTATAATAATTAAATAATTTACTAACGTTAGAACTGAAAGCTTTGTTATCAGTATAATTAATGATTTAAAATTTAATGTTACTTTTTTAACATACAGAGGTAGTTAGTGTTATTTATTAAAATTATATGGTTTAAAATTTTAAGTGACACTTGAGTGTCTTAATAAACATAAAAAAGGCACTGATTAACATAAAATTATATGAAGTGTTAGTATTATTTTGAATTATTTAAAAGAGGTGAGAGAAATTTTATTTATTAAGAAATTAATTTGTATATGTTACATTTATTAATTATATTATTAATAAAATGTGATTAATTAAATTTTTAATGTTTTTCAGAATATGACAATAAAATAAAATTGATGTTATATACAAATTAGTGGAAACACAACAAAAAATAATAAAATTATGATTATAACTTTTTATATAAAAATTTATTTATTTTGTGGATAATTTTTTATATTAAATAGTTCTTGTAACATCTTATTTTAATACTCAAAATCTATTAAAATAAAACATTTCATCCAAAACAAATAATCTATGATATAAAGTATATTAGCATGGTCCTCCAAAAGATAGGACCATAATAATATAACCTCATACATCTCAAAACACTATACATTGATTCTAAGACAAAATTTTTTTCATAGAGAACTTAATTAGTTCTAACATCTTTCTTAGTTGACTCATAATCTTTTAGAAGAAAATCTAAAACTCACACCCAACAAGGTGATCATTGTAAAAGAAAGAAGACAAACAACACAGAACAACAAGACACACACGAGGGTAAGCTAATTTATGAAAGAAAGAGTCATATAATAGTTAAGCTGATTACATCATAAAAAAACATATTTCAAACATTCATAAAAGAAATCAACATACATTTACAGACTCTCTAGACTCAATTATCCGGATCTCAGCATTAATGTATGATTCTTGGTGGTTTTTTACACTTGTGGTAATAAAAAGAATACTGCTCAATCTGAATTGTTCTACCTAAGCTGATACACACAAGGTTAGTCCATTTAACTGTCATAAGAACCTTGGGGCCATTCTTAATGATAAGACATCCTGCCCCTCTCACCACATAACCATTCTACTCTACACAAGTCTTGAATGGGTATTAGAGTATCAGGATAAACCTCCAGTACCGACTCTTTACATCAGTGCATACACTAAAGGAACATCACCATGGAATCTCCCTACAAGATTCCTAGACTTACGCCAAAATCATACTTTCATCCACAAACATGATTCCACATCAAATTCCAAATACCAAACATCATGTTCGTGATCAATTACAATTGTCATATATTTCCATACATGCTCATAACCATTAACAAGCCCATGATCACAATTTCAATCATCAATAAACACATGCATATTCATCAATGAATCCATTGACAATTCTATAAACAACCATATACCTTCATCTATTCCAAGTCAAACCAAAACCACAAAAAAAGTGCTTTTCTAAAAAAGGAAACCTAAAATAAGACAAACATAAGAAACTAACTTTTCTAACTAAAAAACTCTAATTAAAGATCCCATCAATCAAAGCAACAATCCATGTGTCTAGGATCTGCTGTAAAAATTTCAGCTTGATCCGATGAAACATGATCTCATTTTTCCCAAGATAACACAAACTAAAAAACAAGGCAGCGCCCAACGCTACAAACAAACCACTAACTTGGTAGCACATGTCAGTCCAGAAGTGGTGCCTAATGCTCCCAAGATAGTGGCCATTATCTCATTGGTGCCCAACCCTATTAGTGGTGCCTGACCCTGTCAAAAAATTTATACTTTTCCTTTTGAGTTTGATTTGAGTAATTTAATAATTCTTAAGCTAAGTCCCAATGTTCAAACACTTCAATTATCACAAAACTCGTACTTCTAGGCTCAATTAGTGTCAAATTACCCAATTCACTCTTAAATGGGGTATTCTAAAAAACATATTGATTAATTTCACAACATATTAGTAATCCAAAAACAAGTCATAAAGAATTCTACATACTACACATATTCAAAATTTGATCAAGCGCTCACACATACATTTTAACTTACCACTTTATGATTAGACATGTAGTTCATCCTCACAGAGCCAAGAAATACAGATTCACAACTTAAAACACCACATTCATAGTTCATAGCATTAATTAACAAATCTCAACATGCAAAACTAAAATTAGCTTCTCTCCCCTGTAATAGACAACCCAAACAACTCTAAAAACACCAAAATGCCTTTAACTTCACATGATGCTTTATCTACATATAGAAACATAACACAAACGATTAGGACATTCAATCATGATCACTAATCACCAGAGACTCATATAGAAGATTAAAAAGACACATATGCAAGTGGAAAAAGGCTTACACACAACAGAAAATAAAAGAGACCAAGAAAAAGGGTTGAAACTCAACTTACACAAAAGGATAAACTGATCGGTCCAAATCGAAGAGCTCACCGCGAGGATCACTCCTATAGTCTCAAATCTTCAGTTAGGAGAACCAAGGACGAGAACTCCTAAAGAGAAGTTAGAGAACTCCAAAAAAGTGGTTTCTAGAGAGATAATATATTTTAAAATAATGAAATTTGTTTATAACAAAACTATTTATATCAAAACCTTTTAATATTAAAATCACTAAGTTTCACTAATTTTAAACTATTATCATTCCAGTACAATAAAAAGTTGAATTACCCACGGATAATTACCCATAAAAAAAAGTTAGTTTGTAAATACATGTTACCTATGGGATTACCTGTAACATCCTGTCTTTGTAAACTCTTATGAGATGCTTTTATACTATTTCCAGTTTTATAATGTTTGGTTTTTGGATTATTTTTGGAAGTAATAAAAGTTTAAATTTCCTGCATTTTTTGGAAAGATGTTATTATAATTGGCGCGTATTTATGGTTTTATTTATTTTATTATTTAAATTCATAATATTCTAACGGGAGGTTACATTACCCACTGATTTTAATAATATTAATAAAAAAATTAAAAAAAAAGTAAAATTGGACCGATAATAAAGTTATCTACGAGAGACCATGGGAAAAAATTCATGGGTAAAACTAATTAATCCATGGATAAAATAAACATAAAACAAATTAAATTAAAAACAAAACAAAAAACTTAGTATTCTTCCACCAAAATCTATCCAATGTTCTAATCTCGTAAAACTTCTCTTCAAACTCGTTGCCTCCAAATGTCCTGAAACCTAACTCCCACTCTCCCAAAATCTCCAAATCTCTAAAAATATTTGATGGTGAGCCCTAAATCTACGAAAAATTGGAGAATCTTGAATAGGGAGAACTAAATTTTTTGTTTCCTTAGTGCATCTTCTCGCGTGATTCTCTTGTCACAACAAAGCAAAAGGAAGAAGGGTCCTTCTCACATAAGTGCTACGCCTTTTTTTCCTATTTGGTTTCTCTTATAAGTGCTACGTCTTTTTTTCCTATTTGGTTCCTACAAACATCAATCCAACAAGTTGGTGAAGGATGTTTTGTTTTAGTTGTAAAGGATTAAAATATTTTTTGTTTTAGTTATGAAAAAAGATTCTTTGTTTGAAAACTTTGATACTCCTTTGTAGTTAACAGGTGAAATGGTGGGAGAAGTAAAAGTTGTTGCCTCGTTGTTGAAGTAAAAGTTGTTGCTGCGTTATCAGGAGGCAAGAAGAAAGGTTGAATCTATGGGATTGGAGAGCTTGCCCATAACTTTAAATTAGGTGATAACCTCAATAGATTGACCAACTCGAAGAAGAAGTCCAAAATTACAAGGAAGGCAGTCAACAACTTAAAGATCAAGTCCAAAATTACAGGGAAGACAATGAGAAACTTAAACAAACAATGCAATGATTGCTTAGTGTTGTCCTCCCTATGTTTCCCATTGATGCTCGAAGTGCATTTGAAAAACAACTAGAACAACATCCTGGACAAAGCTAAGAGCAACAACCACCACCCAACCAAGAACACAATGAGCATGCACAACACGAAGATGAAGATCACGATTATGCTAATTATTAGAAACTTAAAACACTTTGACTTCATTTTGATTATGTTTAAACTTTGTTTACAATATATTTGGATGGATTTCTTATGTTAACTTTTTGAATCTTAGATTATGTTTCAATTTCATTTGCAATCTGGGTGGTGTTTTAGATTGATTACATTTTGACATGTTATCTTTCATTGTATTTTTTATTATGTTTGATTTGGATAGTGTTTGAAATTAATTTTGAATTGTCTAATGATAGAACAATATTGTGTTCAATGCTATTTGAATATTAAAATGATTGCAATTTTTAATGCATTATATAGGTTTTTGAATAAGTCCATTTAATCATCCACATGTTTAAAATGGTAAATAATTTTACCTAATAAAATTTAGTCGTGGAAAATTACTCACAAACTGTCTGAAATGGGAAATTACCTATGGATAATGATTTATCAGCATTACCTACAAAAGTTAAGCTGTGGGAAATTACCTACGGAAAGTGAACACATGTATTACCCACATAATTTGATTGGTGGGTAATTATCCACGAACTATGATCCGTATGTATTACCCACAGACTGACATTTCTCATGGACTAAAAATCCATCAAAATTTACCTATGTCACTATTATATACAAATTTATTATCATCGATAATCCGTGGATAATTTTTAATTATCCAAGAACTTTTGTCATTACCTACGAATTTTTGTTATCTGTAATTCTTATTTTTTTATGCTCTAAAATATTTCTTTCTAGAGTTTTACCGTTATTTTATTTTAAGAAAACTTTTAAGTTTAAAAGAAATAGTCAAATTAGAATAATGGTTAAATTTTAATAACAGTCTCAAAAACTAATAAAATAATTATGTTAATTTAAAAAGAAACGATTATTAAGAATAAAATTAATAAACGGAATATGTATTTTAAAAGAATAGATCATTTATATATACGGGTGAAAAATAAATGAGTTGTACTTCACTTTACAATTATAATCATAAAAGTAAATATAATTAATATTTATAATTTAATTATCGATAATTTTTATTTATTTAACTTAAGAAAAATGTTAAATAAAAAACAATTAAATTTAAAAAACTTCACTTGAAAAATAAAACTAAAAAAATATAAATACAAAATGAAAGTAATTATATATATATATATATATATATATATATATATATATATATATATAACTGATGTTTTATCAACAAAATATATTTTATATTTTGCATGTATAAACATATCAATTCCAAAATATTAACAACAAGAAGTTGTCTCAAATTACTTGTTCCTATCAATTTCGCACCAAAAACTAAATGGTTAAATACATTTTTTATCTTAAACTTTATATACTTTGATTTTAAACTTTAAAAGTGAATAGATATAATCATATTAACCCAACACTGTAAAATCCTCTTTCTTTTTAGAGAACTCAAAGTCAAGACCACTAAAACCCATTCATGTTCTAACCCTTTTTCCTATTCTCTTTTTTCTCTTCTTCTTCAGCATCTCACATTTCCCTCATTCTTCATTGTCTAGGAGTTGTTACTCAACCATAAGGGAGAAGCTCCTCATCTCCATTCATTGGTAAGTGACAACCCATTTTCCCCTCATGGCTATTTTGATTTTGGCATGCAAGTATCCCATTTCCTCCTTCCATGTGCTATTTTAGATCTCTTGGAGGATCTCCTCTTAATTAAGTTTGATTTCAATTAATTGATTCGGTCACTCCATGTTCTTTTTATGTATCTAGAACCCTAGTAAGGTTTTTAGTGTTGTAGCTCTTGGGAGAAAGGGGAAAATATTTCCAACACAAGGTGAGGGGAGCTATATTAAAATTTCTACATGATATGATTTTATTATAATTATTTGGTTGTGTTTTGGTGTGATGAAACAAAAATCTGGAAATTTTGCGTGGTTAGAATTTTAATGATTTTGCTTGTGGAGTTTCTCATTTTACTTGCATTGAATGTGTGTTCAAATGTGTTGTTATGAAATTGCTAAGAAAATCAAGCGTGTTAAAGCTAAATTGTGAATTTAGGGGTACATTTGGTCCCTTTGGTACAAATAATAGAATATTTTAAGATGGATTTGAGAAGGAACAAAATGAAAGGTCCCAAATTGAGCAATCAAGCAAGTTGAAAATTTGTTTTCACAAGAACTTGTTGTCATGGCGTTAGATTGTGCTGAGGGGTGCTAAGCGCCAGTTTTAAATTCCAAGTTAAAGGCTACTTTCACGTTAGGGTGTTGGGATATAGAAAATATTGTTGGGTGAGTTGTCTCTAGAGGGTTCCAATGGTCTATAGAGCTAGGTGTTAGGTAGCACCACTCCTCATCACAAAAAGCTCCAGGGGCGCTAGTGTTGAGCGCTAGCCTCGACCATTGGCGCTCCAAAGATAGTGAGCCCTTGTGACACCAAAGTTGGGCGCCCCTCCAGTATTGTTGGGCGCCATTTTATGCAATATTTTCTAGTTTTGTTGAATTTCTTGTATAGGCTATGGCTTTTTATATTACTAGTATTAGGTTGTGAAAGAGATGATATTAATGTAAATGATGATGAAAATTCAAGGAAATTCCAAGGGAAGATCTTATTGTTATGTTTCTTTAGTATATGCATTAGTGTATGGATTCAAGTAAGGAGATATCTTGACACTTTAATAATGATTATCACTCATATAGAGTAGAATGAGTTATGTGGTGAAAGTAGAAAGAGGTCATAATCTAGGTACTTTTCCCTAGCCTAGGACATAAAGGGAATTAACCTTGTGTGTGGTAGGGTGAAACCCATTAACAATGGCTCTGCAAAGTAGTAGAGGTCAGTACAAGAGCATGTCTCTAGTGAATCTGATATCAATGCATGTATCCGGATAACTGAATTATAAGTATCAATATTAAATGTTTCATTACTCTGTGACTATTTGAAGTGTTTGGTATTATAATGAATCTCTTTATTTGATATATGTTAGTTTCTTTTATAATGTAGCTCACCCTATCTTGTGTTTTTGTCTTCTTGGTTCGTATTCTTCTTTTGCAATGATCACTATCATTGTACGCTTTGTTTGCCTGGTTACTAACCCCTTTAGAAAAACTTTGAGAAATTTGTATTTGGTTAAGTTTTCTATTTCTTGAGTTGTAACTATTCAAACATATGTGATACCATTATGGTTATAACTTTAGATGGTTGTAATAGTATAGTTGGATGTTGTCTCCTTTGTTTTTGTTTATCATCTATCTAATGTTTTATAGTAGTTTTATACTATTAAATTGAATGTTACAAACAAGGTATAATTAGTCGCAACATACCCACTTTCGTCCCAATGTGTCTAAATGGTACCCGCTTTTAACTTTGTGTTTACTTAGTACCCAAATTAGTTAATTTGCATCAATGTGGTCCATCCCGTTAAGTTTTTCAGAAACGTCATTAATAGTGCACTGATGTGGCATTGTAGAACGGATACGTGTCAATGAAAATAATTGTACAGTGGTAATTTTTGTTTAACGTGTCATGTCTATTAGAATTGATTTTCTCCATTTGAAAGCCCTATTTTACATTCTCATCTTCATCTTCTTCTTCATCTTGAGGTAGGGAAACTCATTTGCTACAGAGGTAAGGTGGCGCTTGAAGTGGGAAATGCTTGCGATTTTAGTCATCTATGGTCGTCTTGTTTGTGTGGGTCACATAACCACGGTGTTTCTTCTCCTAGTACTATGTCTGGGTCATCCGGTGGAACACCACATTGCCATTGTGGGGAGATTGCAGTATTAAGAGTTGCAAGAATAATGAAGAATCATTACCAAAAAAATAGGAATTACAGATGGCAAAAATCCGTGGGTAATGACAAAAGTCTGTGGTTAATCAAAAATTATCCACGGATTACCGACGACTATAAATCCGTATGTAATAGTGGCATAGGTAAATTTTGATGGATTTTTGGTCCGTGGGTAATACATACAGAGCATAGTCCGTGGGTAATTACCCACCACCCAAATTCTGTAGGTAATACATACGACCACCTTCCATGGATAATTTCCCACAACTTAGCTTTTGTAGGTAATGCTCACAGATCATTATCCATGGGTAATTTCCCATTGTAGACAGTTTGTGGGTAATCTCCCACTACTAAATTTTATTAGGTAAAATTATTGACCATTTTAAAACTGTGGATGATTAATATGGATATATTCAAAACCTAAATAATGCATTAACAATTGCAATCATTTTAATATTGAAATATCATTGAACACAATATTGTTCAATGATTTCACACGGCAACACATCATTGCACGCCACTCCACAAGAGTAGTAAGGTTAACATTTTGGCACTAAATTGAGGTTGGCAGTTGGGCCAGTCCCGTATTTGAATATGGCACCAGAATCTTGTTAGTTTCAATAGCCTTTCCTCCCAACAAAATCCAAAGGCTAACCCTTTATTCAATCCTTATTGGCATTCTTTACTACTGTTTCCTTGTGGCTTGGATTCCAGGAGCAAGAGCCAATGAAAATAGAACCAAACTATCATCGCTTTTATCTTTTTGATCTTGCTAAGCCTAGGATGGATTATGCAGTTTCTGAAGATTGGTGGAACTCATAGACTTGAATCTCACTAGAGTATTTTGTTTCCGTAGTGGGATTGGCACATATAGCCTAACTAATCAATGAATAAGTGGACCCATGAATATAACTAATTCAAACCTTATTCAACTTCTGTCAAGTCAAAATTTGTTACATAACCTAACATATATGAATGAAGTAAATAGAAAAACATCATATAAATGAATAAAAGGTTCATGAAAGGTCAACATCACTTTGAACCAATTTTGAATGGTTGTTTCGTCTGATAATAGCCTTGGAATGTGCCATGAAAGTTGGTTTTGTATAAAACTCGTGTGCATATCTCAAATATCTATTCTAATATATTATTCATTCACCCAAGATTTGCAATTGAACCTGCAGACAACTTTTACTTTAGCAGCAGCAACGACTTTCACCTCAATAACAACTTTTGCTTCTCTCACCCTTTCACCTGCTAATTACAAAGGAGTATCAAAGTTTTCAAACCAAGAATCTTCCTTTATACCTAAAACATAAAATATTTCAATCATTTACAACTAAAACAAAACATCATTCACCCACCTATGAAAAACCAAATAGGGAAAAGAGACGTAGCACTTATGTGAGAAGGACCCTTCTTTCTTCTACTTTGTTGTGACAAAAGAATCACGCAGCAACACTTGTGCACAACGGAAAAAAAACTTAGTTCTCCCCATTTAAGATTCTCCCATTTTTTGTAGATTTAGGGTTCATTGTCAAAAATTTTGGAAGATTTAGAGATTTTGGGAGAGTGGGAGCTAGGTTTCAAGACATTTGTGGAGGCAATAGGTTTGAATAGAAATTTTATGAAATTTGGAAGGTTCAATAGATTTTGGCTGAAGAATATTATTTTTTTTGTTTTTAATTTATTTTTTTTAGGTTTATTTTATCCATGGATTAATTAGTCTTATCCATGGATTTTATTTCCCATGGTCCCTATTCTCGTAGATAACTTTATTATGGGTCAAGCTTTCCTATTTTTTTATTTTTTTATTAATATTATTAAAATCAGTGGGAAATTCCGTATGTAATAGGTATTTACAGACTAACTTTTTTCTGTAGATAATTATCTGTGGGTAATTCAGCTTATTCTTGTAGTGAATGGTGAGAAACAATTTTGGGGGTGCCCTCACTACAAGGTATGATATGTGATTCTTATTTTCGTTTGAGCTGAATTTTGTTGTTCAAAAACATCTTTGGTTTGATTTTTGTTAACAACGAACTGGGAATGAAGATTTCAAAGACTGCAATTACTTCAAATGGTGCAATGAAGATAATGGGGATGAAAGAGATCCAACCATTCCTAGACCAGCAAAAAGGATATGTAATATGGAGAAAGAGTTGATTGATTATAAGAAGTGACTGATGTACTTATTTAGGATAATTGATTTGTTGGGTTTAATTATCATCCTCCTTTTGTGTGTATTGATAAAAATTAGATGAAGGGTTCATTTCTTCTTTTTTGCAAAAGCGACAAAGGGTTAATTGTATGAAGGATTCATTATGGTTTCTATTTAGGTATGTATTTTGTGTTGAATGAACTTGTAATGCATGGTTATTAAATGAATTGGAAGTTGAAATTGTTGCTGATGAAAAATGTATTCAATTTGTGGTATGAATTTAATTTTTAATCTTGTTTAATTAATTGGATGTACAGAGAAGAAGAATCATAACACTTGGTGGCATATTCATTTCACATTCATAAAGTCTGAACTAAACATGGATGAAACTGCATTCATAAAATACGAAGTTGTCAATTATAGATTACACTTTAAAAAACAAAATGGAAGTCCAAATTCTTCACGAAAAAGCATTCTCAGTTGGTGGATCATGGCTTCCAAGCTGGGCCCCTTTTATATGCCAATTTTGGTCTACCATTTGTACGTGCAGGTGGTCTTGGTGTTGCCTGACTTTGTTGTGTAGCACCTGGTTCAACTTGTTGTGTGTGTTGCACATAGGAGACAACAATTTCAGTTGTTGGATTGGTTGTACTTGGTTGCTAAATTGGTTGTTGTGGTCCACTTAATTCATGCGTTCCAAGAGCTTCTGTTGGGGGCTTAATTAGTGTATCACTTGCTGCCTTAGTTGGGTGTGAATTGTTGTTTGTGTTCCATGACCATCTGTTGGTGGCTAAGTTTGTTGATTACTTGGTGCCTCAATTGGTGCTTGGGTTTCAGGAGTTTGTGTTGGTGGTTGAGTTTCTGGATTAGTTGGTGGCTGAGTTGGTGGCTCCTTTGGGGCTTATGGACAACCATTTTTTCTATGACCAATTTCTCTGACCTTTATCATCCTCATTTTCATCTTGTACATCCCCATCAACCTCACCTCTATGTTCCTCATTTTGACTATGTACACCCTCATGAACTTGACCTTCATCTTCCTCATTTTCACTTTGTACACCCTCATGAACCTAACCTCCATCTGTAAGATTCCTAATAAATATTACTTAATTAAATAATTGGATATATAAAAAGAAGTTTAAACATCGGAATACTATTAATCCCAAACGCAGGAAAACAAAATTTAATATCCATAGCGACAAATACTCCAAATAAATTAAATCAAAAGTTATTACAAGTTCCATAATAAACCATGAGAGCAAAAGTAAAATCCCTAGCTCTATCCCAGCTAGCTCTCACTCCGTAGCCTGAGCACCCTCAACATCACCTGTATTATCATCTGCTCTTGTGTAACGAATTACACGATCATCGCCAAGCACAAACAGAAAGGGTGAGCTCAAAAGAAATATAAGAAACATATCAAATAAATAATATATAGAACAACCACCCCATTTTATATTCTCATAGTTAGACCATGGTCACATCTTTAATACCCTAAGGCTTTTAAACCTCCAATTTAACAACAAAGTTATCCATGGACTCAGGATTCATGATGCTCACACGAACCTGCCCGCTCGTGGTCCTGCCTCTACGAACCTCCCCGCTCGTAGTCCTACTCTACGGACCTGCCCACCCATAGTCCAACACATGTGATTTACTAGGTATGTACCTCCCCGCACGCAGCATCTCTCAATTGTGAGCACGGAACATACAAACCTACCTCGCTCGTATCCCCACAGGAGACTAATTGAGTATGGACCTCCCCGCTCATACCATCACATGTCCACCACCATCCATGAACCTACCCGCTCATGGCACAGCATCTCCTGATCCACGTTCGCATCAATGCGTACAAACAATACACCCAAACTGCACTAAACTCGCTTGGGCAAGAAGTCTTAGCTTAAGCGACCAGGCCTGTCTCGCTTAAGCTAAACTTCCTCGCCTGAGCGAGCGTGCCACAGTGATTCATAGCGAAACCTCGCTTAAGCGAGCCTCTACTCGCCTGGGCGAGATCGCCCTTCGCCTAACACCAAAATGCTCACCTAGGCGGCGAGTTAAGCCAACTACAAAACCCTGCACGACTTCTCGCTTAAGCGAGAACCTCTAGCCTGAGCAAGAGTCTCAGTCGCCCAAAAACATGGCCTCTGCCTGAGCGAGTAGCTCAACCAGAACCAGGGTCAAGTCTATGCAACTCTCATTTAGGCGAGCCTAACTCGCCTGAGCGAGATTAGCAAAGGGAATTTTTGTTCACACACGCACAAGGCAGAAACAATTACCAAACTATGTTCCCAACATCACCAAGTAGTCTAAAATCAGTGACAATTGCATAAACGTGTCCCAACTCTAATTGTCCCCTCAGAAGAGTCAAAGTTGATACAGAAAATCATGCAAAACAGGGACCCCCAATATTTACACAATGGTATAAGATGCTTTCAAAATATATCAAAACAACCCATCTTTAATTCAAATCAGGCTTAGCAATGAAATTTCACGGTGCTCAGTAATGAAAACATGCAATTCATTCACCACCATAAAACACTCCGTCCGAGCGAGGTGCCCAAACAGGACCACACAACCCTTACAGGTTCTCGCTTGGGCGAGATACACTCATCTGGGCGAGATGCTCGTGTACTACCATTCTTACGTTTCTGGTTTTCTCGCCTAGGCGAGCCTTGCTCACTTGAGCGAGAATACCAGACCTTTCCACTGTTACACACATGAAAGACCAAAAATCATGCCAATTCATATCCCAAAACCCATATCTTACGATTTCACACAATTGAAAACTACGCACAACACATAAGGTATAATCCAAACTCATACTGATCATAGCTTTTCGAGTTGGAAACCCAATTCATGCATACAGAATCAAACACTCATTTATTCATAGCATTGCATACAACATTTTGATCAATAACATCAAGCCAAACAGATTCTGATTCACAATAGAATAGTCACGAATTTCATAGTGCGTAATGCATCAAGATTAGGCAAACAATTCAACAATACACAATTTAGGCTCAGCTCCCCTAACCTGGTTTTTCTTAGCTTCAATTAAAAAAGGGTGGATGGTTCTTCTGGCCCCAAAATGGTTTCCCCTTAGTGCTCTCCCAATTCAGCCCCCTTGGATTTCCTCGACCCTCTTTTCACACAATTTTCGTGCTCCTTACCACTCTCTAGGTTTTTAGACTTCAAACCCCTCCCAATTACTCTCTTTTCTCTTTTTATATGGTCCTAAATATGGTTAATGTGAAAAAAAACGAAAAAGGCTTTTTAATTATTTATAATTGTCTTTCATAGCTCATTATGGGCTGTTGTCTTTCCCTTCTCTTGGCTACTCAAGGTCTCTAAGGTTTTCCCACCCTTTCACATTCAGACCCCAAGTATTTTAACAAAAAAAATAAAAGGATTAATTTATTCTCAGCAAGGGTTGAACCCACCACCCATCAATTACCAAGCCAAATGCATAACCAATTCAACCAATTCACATTTGTGATAATCCCTAATATTTTAGGATTTCATGATCACATCTCATACTCAAATATATCAATAAAATAATTGCATATATTAAAATAACACATAATTGGCATACATAGGACTCGAACCCAAGTCCTCTCACACAATCAAAATACTCTCAACCACTTAAGCTAATACTTTTCCATATCATAGCACTCCACATTAAATGCCTTAAAGGCTCCTTTTACCCGCATTTATTAAATAATTATTTAATTAACTATTTAATATTCTCGGGTCTTACACCATCTTCCTCATTTTCACTTTGTACACCCTCATGAACCTGACCTCCATCATCCTCACTTTGAACTTGTACACCCCCATGAACTTCACATCCATCTTCATCATTTTGACTTTGTACACCCTCACTCACATCACCCTTAGGATTACCCTCAACATCACCCTGAACATCACTCTCTTCCACATCAGGATGATATTCTAACATATTCACTACCCCAGCTTCATCCATTGTGTGTACCACATACAAGTGCACCTGACCATTAAGTGTCGCAATATTGACCATATGACATGCCCCTCGGTCATCAGACAACAACTCTAATTTACACTCCAAAACAAATCCTCCACCCACTACATACCATATTTCCTTCACATAGGCATAACCTATCTCCTTCAAAATACCCAAAATCTTGAAATAGCTCCATTTGTCTAGGTCACATGCCAAAATACTATATTGTTCAACATATTGTAGTAACCCATTACTCTCAAAACCTCCCACATGATGAAAGACGACTTCAAAATGGGAGTCGTCCATACCAACAAACAATGATATATCTATACTAGCCTATGAAATATCAATTTGCCCAAACAAAAAATCACATATTACATTTCATACCACTATCACACCGACAAAAGCATCAAAATCGACAAAAGCATAAGTAACAGAGGACGACATATTCAACACAATCACACTTTATAAATCACCACTGTCAACCAAATCATAGAAAAATGATAACAGCATCGCATAACACCATTAAATTAAACCACGCACAACATTCAAACAAAAAACCCTAAACTCCACGATCCCAACAACAAATCATGCAATCAACAACAAAAAATATTGGTTTGTGCACCTGTAATCCAAAATATATGCCAATTTGATGTCAATTGCAGCTTCAATTTTGTCCACAACGCGTTAACTCCCCCAAAATCAGCAAACCTTCTTCGTCCCCGCTTTGCTAACGTCTGTAGAGAAATGTTCCCAATTTTGTGACTTTTTTTATTTTGATTTTTGTCTTATGCTGCATTGCTCCACATCACACACAACTCTTGTGCCACGTCATAAAATTTTTCCTCACTTACCAAGTCCACACAGTCAAACGTTATCTTATTTAATAGAGTCAACGAAAAGGGACCACATTGATGCAAATTAATTAATTTGGGTACTAAGTAGACACAGTTAAAAGTGGATACCATTTAGACACATTGGGATGAAAGTGGGTATGTTACGACTAATTATACCTACAAACAATGTTAATTATTTTACGTTTTAAACCACGTTTCAGATTAACATTTATACTTCTAAGTAAACATTCCTAAGTGATAAAATTATTAATATATTAATTTGTTAAGTAGTGATAATTATACTTAAAGATATCATTAATATTTTATCTTTATCTTATTTTTTATTTTTATTGTTATTATTATTCATATGTATTTTGGGCTTAGTTCATATTTCTTTATTACAAATACAATCTCTATGTGTATTTTTTACATAAGGGATAATAATCTCAATCCTAGTTTCACTATATTTAATATGGTATCTAGAGCCTAAGGGTTTTAAGGAACATTTTTGTTGCCTTTGTCACTAGATCCTTTGTCAACGTCGTCGCCCGCCGTCGGAGATCCAGTTCCGACCGACGACCACACTGTTGTGATCGTCAACAGTGCACTCATCAAAGCTACCATGCACTCCCACACGCCTCTCTAATTCGCCAAATTACCTACCATTGCCGCCATGTGTGGCGGCACGTCCGGGCTCCTTTTCTGCTGCATTTTGCTTTCGTCAGAGCAGTTTGGATCTTTGGGGTTTCTCTCCCTTTTCCTCTATGACGCCTTCCGCTACTTCTTTCACTTCTACTATCGCTTCTACATCAAATATATCTGACTTACCAGCCTTTACTACCAATGTCGATGTGCACTTGCCTATTGATAAGTTAGATGACAAGAATTATACGACTTGGGTGTTTCATGTTAAGCTTTGGCTTGAGAGTCAGGGATATCTTAACTATCTTACTCTGAAAGTGACTAACATTGCTCTCGGTGATTTTCCTCGTTGGAAGATAATTGATGCTCACTTGTGCATGGTTCTGAAGAATACCATTCAATCTCATTTGAAACCAATCTTTCGTGCCTACGACACATGTTATGAAGTATCCGAACTTACAAAGTTATTATACACCAACGACGCCCAATATCTACATGGTGTTTGTTATGACCTTTTTAATGTTGTTTCTCCTCGTACTCAAGACCCTGTGGCAGATTATTTGAGAAGATGAATGCTCTTTTTCATGAATTTAAGTATTACCTCCTACCTTTATTCCTATTGAAGAAATCAAGGAATGGTCAAGGTTCTCTATGGTTTTTGAGTTACACGAACTTGGTGAAAAATATTCCTATGTCCATAATCAGATTTTGGATTCTCCTATTATACCCAATTTTACCTCTACTTGTTCTACCCTTTTTTGTGTACCTTGTCAACCTTCCAATGATAAACTTGTCGCTGCCAATGATTCCTCTACTTTGGTCTCTTAACATGATAATCGTCACCTCTCTCGCAAGCCAGAAAAAGGACGACACAAGTATGATCATTGTGGTAAGTTCAGCCTTGTATAGTCGTCCTCCTCGATCTGCTATTGTTTCTCAAACGGGTCCTCTATCACAACCATCTATTGCGGATCCTCTTTCATTTGTTTTCGCCACCGACAAATTTGCTATTATCAATGAATTTGCCAAATGGAGTGAGTATCGTAAGCTCTTTAGTTTTATGGCTTATGTTGCCTACACAGGTACATCTTTGGCTGGTTTAACTGAATCTTCGTCTATTGGTCCTTGGGTGTTCGACTCAGAAGCCATCGATCACATTACTGGTAACAAATATTTGTTTTCCTCTTTGTCCTCTACGAATAATTTACCCTCTGTTACAATGGCTAATGGGTCTTGTGTTTTAGCTCATGATGTTGGGACTGTCAATATTTTTCTTTTTTTATCCATTGATAATATTTTTATGTCCCTAAGTCTCCATTTAACTTATTATCCATTAATCGTCTAATATGTTCTCTTGATTATCTTATCTCTTTTACCCAAACTTTTGTTTGTTTACAAGATTAGAGTTCGAGATAGGTGATTGGCACTGGATGTGAGTCCCATGATCTTTATTATCTCCGCCCTTTTTCCCATGTTGGCACAATTATGGAGTCTTCACCTTTTCTTATTCGTGTAAGTTGAGTCATCCTAGTCTTGCTAAATTGTAGCAACTTGTTCTTGGCTTATCCAAGTTGCCCAAGTTGGTGTGTGAGTCGTGTCAATTAGGAAAACATAGTTATAGTTCTTTTTCTCATAGTGTCGCACACGGTGCTTTGTCCCCTTTTGACTTAGTTAACTCTAACATTTGGGGACCTAGTCGTGTTACGTCTAGTTAACGTTTTCAATACTTTTTTACTTTTGTTGATGATTATTCACGGTGTACTTGGTTATATTTAATGAATAGTCATTCTGAATTATTTCAAATCTTCCAATCTTTTTTTAATGAAATTCAAACTCAATCTGGTGTTCCTATTAAAATTTTGAGAAGTGATAATGGTCGTGAATATCTATCCAATTCTTTTAAAAAATTTATGGTTTCGCATGGCATTCTGCATCAAACTTCTTATGCATATACACCTAAAAAAAATGTGGTGGATGAACGTAAGAATAAACATCTTATTGAAACAGCTCGCACGCTTTTTAATTCATGGTGAGATTCCTCAACCTTTTTAGGTGATGTTGTTCGTACTGCATGTTATCTTATTAATCGAATGCCTTCTTCGGTTTTAGATAATAAAATACCTATTTCCATTTTATTTCCTTATGAACCTCTTCATCCCTTACCACTCAAGGATTTTGGGTCTATATATTTTGTACACAATTTTAGTCCTGGTCTTGATAATTTGTCTCCTCAATCGCACATATGTGTTTTTTAGGGTTCATGAGATCACAAAAAGGATACAAGTGTTTTTCTCCTTCTCTTAACCACTATTATGTTTTTGCGGATGTCACATTCAATGAGTCTTATTTTTACTTTAAAAGTTCCTCTCATTCCACTGACTCTCCATCTAATATAGTCAATATTCCTAATACTGTTAATATTCCTATGATTTGTGATCTTTCATGTATGTCTTATACGTTGTCAGTTTCTGCTCCACCACCACTTCAAGTTTATAGTCGTCGTCATCGTCCTCAACAACCATCGAGTGACTCAACTCAAGTGTTAACTATTATGTCTCTTCCGGATCTAACAATTGAGTCTCCCCTTCCACCAAGTGACCTTCCAATTTACCTCAGAAAAGGTATATGTTCTAGACATAATCCCTTCCTCATTATATTGCTTTAAGTTACCATAAATTGTCTTCACCTTTTTATACCTTTCTTTCATCTATTTCTTCTATGACCATTCCAAAATTTGTTCGTGATGCCTTAGCCCATCCTGGTTTGCGTTAGGCCATGCTCAATGAACTAAGATCTCTTCATAATAATGGAACTTTGGAACTTGTCCCAATACCGTCTGGGAAATATGTTGTTGGTTGCAGGTGGGCTTTTGTTATGAAAGTTGGACTTGATTATACAATTAATGGTTTTAAAGCACGACTTGTGGCCAAAGGTTACACCCAAATCTTTAGGTTGGATTATGGTGATACATTTTCTCCCGTTGTACAAATGGCTTCTATTCGTTTATTTATTGTCATGACTGACTTTTGAACAATGGTCTCTTTATCAACTGAATGTTAAAAATGTGTTCCTTAATGGCATTTTGCAAGAGGGGATTTATATGGATCAACCTCCAAGATTTGTTGCTTTAGGGGAGTCTTATGGGTTGGTATATCGTCTTTTCAAATCTTTATATGGCTTAAAACATTCTCCTAAGGTCTAGTTTGAGAAATTTACCAATGTTGTTCAACAATTTGGTATGACTCGATGTGAGGCAGATCATTCAGTCTTTTATCATCATTCAAGTGTCGGATGTGTCTATTTGTAGTATATGTTGATGACATCTTTGTGATCATTTTCAAACCACAGATCTTGGAAACTCATATTTCTTGGGTATTGAGGAGGCACAACCCAACAAAGATGATATTGTTATTTCTCAAAGGAAGTTTGCACTGAATATTTTGGTAGAAATTGGGTTGATGAATTCAAATCTGGTTACACACCCATGGATCCCAATATTAAACTTATACCAAATCAGGGGAGCCTATGTCAGATCTTGAACAATATAGAAAATTAGTTGGAAAATTGAATTATCTTACAGTACTCATCTTGACATTTCCTTGGCAGTTAGTGTGGTAAACAAATATCTTAATTCTCTATGTGAAGATCATTGGAATGCAATCATTTGTATATTAAAGTACATTAAAGGATCTCTTGGAAAAAGATTGTTATATGGTTCTAATAACCATGAAAGAGTTGTTTGTTATTCAAATGCTGATTGGGCAAGATCTCTTTCTGATAGAAGGTCTACATCCATATTCTGTGTCGGTAACTTTATCTCTTGGACAAGCATGAAACAAAGTGTTATTGTAAGATATAGTGCAGAAGCACAATATAGAGCCATGGCTTTCAGCCACTTGTGAGTTTGTTTGGCTTAAGCAATTGCCCAAAGGGTTATAATTTGGAGATGTTAATCAAGACACTTATATGTGACAATCAAATTGCTCTTCATATCAGTTCTAATCATGTCTTTCATGAGAGGACTAAACACATTGAGATTGACTATCATTTCATTCGAGAAAAGATTGTATCTAGAGACATCAAGACTGATTTTGTTAACTCAAGTGATCAGTTAGCAGATATTTTCACTAAGTCTTTACGGGGACCGATAATTAGTTAAATTTTTAACAAGCTTGGTACATACGATTTGTATGCACCAGTTTGAGGGGGGAGTGTTAAGATATCATTAATATCTTATCTCTATCTTATTTTTTGTTTTTATTATTATTATTATTCTTCATATGTATTTTGGGCTTAACCATATTTTCTTTATTACAAACATATCCCCTATGTGTATTTTCTACACAAGGGATATTAATCCCAAACATATATATATATATATATATATATATATATATATATATATATATACTTGTTGAGGATATAGAGATATGAATTGAATCGAAGGGATAAAATATGAGATCGACACAAGTATATTAAAAGGAGTGCGATGAAGTAAAAGAGAAATGTATTGAGACGCTGAAAATCGAGAAAGGAGATAAAGAAAAATGAGATTGAAACAAAGAAGATAATATCAAGAAAATTGTAATTAAGACAAGGACAAATTTGGATCGAAAAGAGAAGTTATTTATGATAACTACCGAAGAACATGAGAAGAATGGGCACATCTGACATAACATGGGTGATTTCAATTATCTCATTAATGTAAATTTTCTTTTATTTTTTTTTTAGTTTAACTTTCAAAAAAGGGGGAAATATAAACAGGTCATTCAAACGTAAAATAAGTGTGACAAATTATGGTTACAATTCCAACACTCTAATAATGTCGCGAATAGGATAAATGGGAAATATAGTGATGAATGTAGCAATTTACTAATTTTTATTTTATCCCTAATAATTTACTTTACTGCAATTTACATTCTTTCAAACTTTCATTGTCATTCTCTTCTTCATCCACTTTCTTCTTCACTTTTGTCTTTTTTTATCTCTATCTACCATTCCATATCTAAATACAAAAACGAAAACAATATGATTATTGGAGATAAATGCATGAGTTTATGGTTGAAATACATTTTGAAAAAACACATCCATTTGCACATTTAATTAAAGGTATTGCCTTCGATGGAGTGTTGTAGGGTGTTAACACATTCCTTACGCGTAATCGGCTCCCAAACCAAAATTTGGTTTTCGCAAACTATGTCTTATTTTACGGTTTTCCATAATTTTTTTCAGAATAAACTATGGTAGCTACTCCAAATCTTTGTATCTTTTAAATCTTTCCTTTTTTCGTTTGTTGTCTCGTCGCGATATCAGTTGTGACACATTTTATCTCATTTGTTTCCTACGTATTTCTTTATCTCTAACTCTAAATATGTTAGTTTTCGATTGTACATTATTATGATCAACTAGCTTTAGCTTTCTTGTAGTTATTGCAACATACTTTTTGTTTTCACTAAAATCTCCCTCCCAAAAAATAAATGTTCTTTTGCATTCAATCTACTAATGGCATTGGTTTCATCCTTGGACTAACCTGAGTTAATCCCTGTGCAACATTAGTAAGGAGGTTTTATTCTATTTTGTTTGGGATAGTTTAAGCGACAAAGCTATCACCACTTTTGCCTCCAATTTATATATATATATATATATATATATATATATATATATATATAATAGATAATAGATAAATACATGGATAGATAAATAGATAAACAATAGTTTATTTTAATTTTAGTATATTTTGTTTATGTGGCACCCTAAAAATTTTGTACATATATTTTGGCACTCCCAAAGTATTTACTAAAGATCTGCCACTATATATAATAGATAAATACATGGATGGATAGATAGATAAACAATAGTTTATTTTAATTTTAGTATATTTTGTTTTTGTGGCGCCCTAAAAATTTTGTACATATGTTTTGGCACTCGCAAAGTATTTACTAGAGATCTGTCACTGGTTGGGATGTCAAAAAAATCCTTACCCGTGGATAAAACCCGCAACGGGTAGAAAATGGATATTAAAAATGGATACCCGCTACCCGCGAGTATGGGTATTTTTGATACCCGCATGTTTACGGGGCGGGTACGGGTATCATAGTATCCGTACCCGTGGATACCCGTACCCGCTAAACTTTACCCTTATATATATATATATATATATATATATATATATATATATATATATATATATATATATTAGTAAAAAGCATTATGAGTCTTCATTCAATAATGGTGATCAGATTCTTATCCCACAAATGAGTAAATTACTTCCATATACTGTGGAGGAATTGATGTGTCTCTAAGACTGGTTATGGACCAACATGGAATGTAATGAAATTAACACTTTTACTTAGATATTTTAATTAAGTGATTGTTAGAAATTTTTACTGAACTTCTTATGTTTTAAGGCTCTTGTAGATTAAAATTGGACAACCATGAAATTTTATACAATGTTGCAAGAGGTGGACATGGATGAAGTTATAATTTCTTTAATATTTTATTCAAAAATAAACTACAATATAAATTGGTACTGATTTTTTATTTGTTTGTTTTTCAAGAATCAATCGGAGAAAGGGAACTTGTTGATCTAAGCACTAATTATGGCTAAATATTTATTTTTTAAAATATTTTTGTAAATACCTGCGGGTACCCGTGGATACCCGCGGATATGAAAAAAATAAACGGGTACCCGCATAACGGATACCCGACGGATATGGGTACGGGTACGGGGCGAATATTTATACAGCGGGTAGGGTACGGGGGAGCTACTACCCGTACCCTACCCGCCCCGTTGACATTCCTAGTCACTAGAGATTTTGAATATGTGATCTTGGATTTAATGGAGTAAATATTGGATCTGAAGAAGGTAATCTTGGTGGGATTGTGTCGTCGAAGAAGAAGAAGAGGTTAGAGAGGGAGAAAATGGATGATCACCTCCTAATGAATGATTTTATGAAAAAGACCATATTGTCTTCTTTAGATAACATAAGGACTCAATTGAGTCTACAAAAATAATATAAAGATCAAATTAATAATTAAACTTTTTATTAAACTGACATGTGATCACCTTTCAAAAACAATGTTAACACTAATTTGATGGAAGGAACCGCATTAACTCTAATTAACAAAACTTTGCGTTCAATTGAATACAAAAAATAAGGACCAAAAATAAAAATAAAAAACATAAATTTATAGACCAAATTACTAATTAAGCATACATGATTATACGTACAAAAGTTGTTGCTTGATATTTAGTCGTTTCAGTAGTTGAATAAATCCTGGTTTCCAGAACCAATTTCTTTGTTGGGTGCTTTATTTTCGGTATCAGTTTCCTTGCTACGTGGGACTACTAAACCACGACAACGCATTCGGTTACTTTATGTCAGCTTATATAAGCCACTCTCGCTTATCTTAATAAACATGAAGTTTTCTCTCTAGTTCTCTTTCTTCATCATATATATAGCTTTTACAATTGGTATCAAAACCACGTGAGAGGGGCCTGATACAGAATGAGGAGTGGGTATAGTGTGAGGAGTGAAACACTTTGTGAGAAGGGCCTGATACAGAGTTAGGAGTGGCACAATGTGAGGAGTGAATCACTTTACAAGTGTGTAAGAGTGAGAACCAAAAGATCAATTTGTCATCGAAAAAATTTGTTCAACCAGTCATTCCCAACTTTGATGGCCACTATGATTTTTGGTCAATAACAATGGAAAATTTCCTAAGGAGTAAGGAAATGTGGCACCTTATAGAAGACGGCATACCAACCTCTACCCTAGAACCACGCCCATAGAAGCACAACGGAAGACCATAGAAAAGGCCAAACTCAAAGACTCGAAAGTCAAGAATTTCTTGTTTCAAGCCATTGATAGAGAAATTCTTGAAACTATTTATAACAAAGGAACCTCAAAAGAGATATGGAGCTCCATGCGGAGAAAGTATCAAGGGTCCACAAGAGTAAAAAGAGCACAACTCCAAGCACTCAAAAGAGAATTTGAGTTACTTACTATGAAGGAAGAGGAAACAGTTGAAAACTACTAGAGTAGACTTCTCCATGTGGTAACGAAAATGAAAGCTAGTGGTGAAGTAATGGAGGAAAGTGTGGTTGTTAGCAAAATACTCAGATCTTTAACCTTGAAATTCAACTATGCTACGTGTTCGATAGAAAAGTCAAATGATCTTGGTACCTTAACCATTGATGAACCACACGACAGCCTTTTGGTGCATGAGCAACGTATGCAAGGTTTCCAAATAGAAGAACAAGTTTTGAAGATTACAACTAATGATAGACCTACATGGGGTAGGGGAGGCCGAGGTGCATTTAGAGGGGGACGCAACATCAACAACAGAGCTAGATGTGGAAGGGGAAGACAATCATTCAATAAAGCATTTATTGAGTGCTTTAAATGTCACAAGATGGATCACTTTCAGCATGAGTGTCCAGATTTTGAAAAATAGGCTCATTATGTGGAGTTTGAAGAGGCTGACGAAGAAATTCTATTAGATGGCGTATGAAGAATTACATCACACAATGCATGACGAAGTGTGGTTCCTAGATTCCAGTTGCAGTAATCACATGACAAGGAACAAGGAGTGGTTTTTCGAATTTAAGGAGGGCTTGTGCAAAACTGTGAAGCATGGAAATAATACCACAATGATAGTTGTTGGTAAAGGAAGCATTCGAGTAAGAGTTAATGGCTTCACTCAGGCGATATCAGATGTTTATTTTGTCCTCGAGCTTAAGAACAATTTACTAAGCTTAGGCCAACTCCAAGAAAAAGGCTTGTCCATCCTAATTCAACATGGAAGTTGCAAGATATTCCATCCAAAGAAAGGCTTAATTATGCACACTGATATGAAGGGTAATAGGATGTTTTACGTAATAGCCTCTACAGCAACCAAAAATCTAATGTGCATGCAAGCGAATACCACCTCAGACCAAGAAACACATTTGTGGCATTGTCATTTTGGCCACCTTAACTACAAAGGCCTAAACACGCTCACATGTAAGGAAATGGTCATTGGACTTCCACCTCTGAAAGTCCAACACAGAATTTGTGGTACCTGTCTCATTGGTAAACAACAAAGAGAGCCAATACTGAAGAAATGTCTATGGAGGGCCTCAAAACAGCTTCAACTAATTCATGCTGACATTTGTGATCCCATCACACAATCCTCAAACAACAATAAGAGGAACATATTAAATTGCATTGATGATTTTTCTCGTAAAACCTGGATCTATTTTTTTTGCAAGAGAAATCTGAGGCGTTGACCATGTTCAAAGATTAAAAGCATGCGTTGAGAAGGAAATTGGCACATACATCGCCTATCTTAGGATGAACCAAGGAGGTAAATTTACCTCACTAGAGTTCAAAATTTTTTGTAGCACTCATGGAATTTCAAGACAACTAACAACTGCCTACACGCCTCAGCAAAATGGAGTCGCTGAACGAAAGAATAAAACACTCATGAACATAGTACGAGCAACGTTGAATGAAAGACAAGTTCCTAAAGCTTTCTGGCCTGAAGCAGCTAGATGGTGTGTGCATGTACAGAACCGAAGTCCAACTTCAGCTATAGAACAGAAAACTCCCGAGGAAGCTTGGTGTGGTGAAAAGCCAAGAGTAGATTATTTTTGAGTTTTCGGATGTGTATCCCATGCTCATGTACCAAACCAAAAGAGAGGCAAACTCGACGACAAAAGCAAGCATTATGTGTTTCTAGGAATTAGTGATGAATCTAAAGCTTACAAGTTATTTGATCCTATCGCAAAGAAAATCATCATAAGTCGTGATGTAATCTTTGAAGAAGACAAGAGTTGGGATTGGCAAGGAACGACAAAAGAATGCAACACTAACATGCTAGACTGGGAAGAACAAACAATTAAAATTAGAAGTAAAGATCCAAGTTCTGCACAACAGGCCCGCAATGATAGTATCACTCTCGAAGCTTTTTCCTCGAGTCATCAAACTGAGCCCAGTTCAAATGAAACCAACCCACTAGCAACCGAGGATGCTGAATATGATGAACACGACTCCCTAGTTCAAGGGAGGAAAACAAGGCAGAGAAGAAAACCAGCTTAGATGGCAGATTATACACATTTTTCTGAAGCAGAAGTCGGCCTAATGGCGCTAATGCTGACTGAAAATGGGAGTGACCCTCACTCCTACGAGGAAGCATCGCAAAATAGAAAATGGAGAAAAGCAATGGAATTTACCCTCACTCCTACGAGGAAGCATCGCAAAATAGAAAATGGAGAAAAGCAATGGAATTTGGAGATCCAAGCAATTGAAAGGAACAAATCATGGGAACTCACTGTTGCTCCAAAAGGAATCACACCTATTGGGGTTAAATGGGGTTTTTAAAACCAAGCTCAATGAACGTAGGAATATTGAGAAATACAAGGCTCGTTTGGTGGCAAAAGGGTACGCAGAACAGTATGGCATAAATTATACCGAAGTTTTTGCCCTTGTGGCAAGGCTTAACAAAGTGCAAATATTGTTAGCTTTAGCAACTCACCATAGATGGGAAGTATTCAAACTAGACGTAAAAAGTGTCTTTCTCCATGGTGAGCTCAAAGAAGAAGTGTACATACAACAACCAAAAGGGTTTGTTAAGAAAGGCCAAGAAGACAAAATCTACCGATTGAGGAAGGCATTATATGGGCTTAAACAAGCTCTAAGAGCTAGGTACAACAGAATTGAGGCGTACTTTGCCAAAGAGAATTTTGAGAAATGTCCTAGTGAACACACTTTGTTTACCAAGAAAAATACACATAACATTTTAATAATCAACTTTACGTAAATGATGTGATCTTCACTGGAAATAATAAAAGAATGTGTGAGAAATTTAAAGGTTCAATGATGTCAGAGTTTAGTATGTTAGACTTGGGAAGGATGAGATATTTCCTTGGCATTGAAGTAATTCAAAATAGTATTGGAATCTTCATTTGTTAGTGCAGATATGCTCAAGAAATATTGGCACGATTCAAGATAACTGGATGTTGTAACACTCCTGCCGGATATTACGGGTTTAAAATATAATATAAAATAAGAAAATAAAATCACATTTATTATAAATCCATTTCCCAAAAACGCGAGAATTTCAAAGAATTTATTTCATAATAAATATAACTCTAAGTTTAAATCTGCTAAAAATTCAATAAAATACCAAAATAATCTCATAACAGATTACATCTTTATTCCAAAACCATAAATGATAAAACTCTATAAAACTATTCCCATGAGTTTTCCCTGCTCCGCTGCTAAGCCTCACCAGATCCACCTGCAACATCATCTGCTCTCGTGTACCGCGTACACGATCATCGCCAAACACAAGCAGATAGGGTGAGCTAACAAAATAAACATATATATATATATATATATGACACAAATATACCAATCACACAATCACACCAAAGGAATTCCATCCTTTGATATCACATCACATGGCCACCACCATGTTATTCGTTTTCTACATCTTCTAGTGGGTACCTTAAGGTGTCTTGCTGCCATACCTATCGGCCACAACCGATAGAGCACGTACGGGTAACCATGCTACGGATCATACACCGTAACGCCAGGTGGAGTTCCCATATACGAACATAATTCGTAACGTCCCAAGACTACCAAACTCGTTAGTCAACTCCTGAGGAGGGCAATCTATCTGGACCCATCCGTATTGGCCACAACCAGCACACTCACACCGGTAACACTCACCAACCCGAGCTCAACTCAAAGGTTCCTCGTGTTCATCCACCATCCCGAGCTTAACTCGAGGGATGCCATTCCGAGCTCAACTTGAGGAATGCCACGTGCTTAACCCCTATCCTGAGCTTAACTCAAGGGATACGTTTCGAGCTCAACTCAAGGAACACCAACAAGCCGACCTTTAAGATATCCTAGAAGCCTTGTAGATCACGCACATCATAGCAAGCATAACACCAATCTGCTACAGCAAAATCGCTTGGTGGGGGACACGTACCACTAGGCGCTGCCGCTTCCAGATTGCCTGGCGGGGGACACGTACCGCCAGTCGCTACTGCTTCCAGATTGCCTGGCGGGGTACACGTATCGCCAGTCGCTACACCAGTACTCGCACATTACTGGCTTTAGTTCAGGTTCAAGCACACTTCACAGAGGTTGCTCTCATTTGCTCTCATTCTAGAGTACCCCTCATGAAAAGCATTGCCATCTATAATGTTTTAGGTCTTATAGCATCTCACATGTGCATTCATCCCCTAGTCATATAGACCATCCCAAGCATGCTCAAACAAAATATAAGTAGCAACACTCTAACAATTTTAAGCACATGATCTTATGCACCAATGCAAGTTAATACTGACACCCATGCCTTCACCAAACCAATTCTCCACATGTGACTAATCCAAAGGAATATTCAAATTGATATAGACTTACCACATAACCCTATCATGTTTCGTTAAAAGTTACTTGAACTTATCCAGAGCTTATTCATGTATTTTACACACTCCAAAATCAGCAATATTAAGAAATGTATATCTCTAGCTAATGACCTCCAAATCCAATCTCCACCGTTCAAAGTAAAGAACCACATGTTATGGACCACCTGTCAAAATTTCACCTATATCGGACAGTTAACGAATCAGAAAATGAAGTTTTACGAAAACTGCTCAAACTAGAAAAATGGTAGTGCCTAGCGCCGAAAAGTGAGGATGTGGCGCCTGGCGGGACTGTACTACCGTCGGCCGGTCCATGTTGTGCAAAAAGTACAAAAAACAGCATTTTTCGTGAACCAGAGCACCCCTCACATCCTTGATACGACGCCTGGCGGTAACCAAAGTGTCGCCAGGCGGTTCCTGCTGTTCCAGGAACCCCAACCTTCTTCTCTGTACCTACGAGCTTTAACC
Organism: Vigna unguiculata; assembly: GCF_037176805.1. Taxonomy (NCBI): domain Eukaryota; kingdom Viridiplantae; phylum Streptophyta; class Magnoliopsida; order Fabales; family Fabaceae; genus Vigna; species Vigna unguiculata. The sequence goes on along the minus strand of NC_140793.1, from coordinate 6,793,151 downwards.
AATCCCCAACTACTCTATTTTCCATTGATTTTTCTATTCAAAGGCTACACTCACAGGTTTAAGATCATGGTTCGTTCCTATGGCTCCCACTATACGAAAACTCCTTACATTATTTCATTTAACTTAGTGTCACAATAACAATCTCAACCCCAAATAATATTAATTCAATTTTCGTCCAATTTGACCATCACTCACATGTAATTCAATTATGTATGATGCCCAAACACTCAGAACCAATAAGGACTTCCCCTTTCCTCAATCAGAATCACTCAAGCACACGTAAAAATGTCAAAATCAAATGAACAGGTTCACGTCGCCTAGCGGGTGTTCATCACCGCCAGGCAGTTCATCACAAAACCCAGAAACTGGGTTGCAGGTTTGTGGCGCCTGGCGGTACAGGGATTCAGCGCCTGGCGGTACAGGGATTCAGCGCTAGGCGGTTCCTTAGGGAACCCAGAAACATACTAAACTAACATGTGCCGCCTGGCGGCTATGAGCAGCCCGCCAGGCAGTTTCTAGAGAAAAATTCCAGAAATTCAGATTTTAATGCAAGTTTAACAAAAACCAAACATACACATTCTATAATCATACAATTACGCATAAAAACTCATATAGGACGTGGTTCAGCTCCCCTAACCTGGTTCCCTTGGCTTAATTTTGGAATTGTTGTAAATTCTCTCTTGATTCTCAATGATCTCTCTTTGGCTTTCTCTCCCAATTCAGCTTCAAAGCTTCACTTTCGTGTTCTGTTTTCTGAGTACACTCACAGCTTGCCAAAACCCTTCTTCTTACCTCACATTGGCCTTTTAAAGGTGTCTTAAAGCTAGATAATTACCAAAAACGAATTTAAGGTTTAATGGCAATGTTTATTATCATTCATTGATTCTTTATGGTCCGTTTTTCAGCCTCCCTTGACTGCCCATGCATCTAGGTTTCCCTTAACCCTTCAAATTCAAGCCAAAACCTAAAATAGCAAAAATAAAGTTTAATTTGGGTTCTCCAAGGCTTGAACCCATAACCATACAAATGCCAAATCAATGATCAACCATTTAACCAATTCATGTTTCATGATGACTAATATAATTAAATGATTATATCATTTCATAATCATGCTCAACATATATTTAAAAAAATAAAAACAAATAAATAACACATAATTGGCATACTTGGGACTCGAACCCAAGTCCTCTCACACAATCAAAGTACTCTCAACCACATGAGCTAGTACGTTTCCACGTGATAGTAATCCGCATTAAATGCCTTAAAGGCTCATACTACCCGCATTTATTAAATAATTATTTAATTAATTATTCAAATTTCTCGGGTCTTTCATTTCCCCCACCTTAAAGGATTTTCGTCCTCGAAAATTGGACTTACTAGGGAACAAGTGCGGATAGGATTGCCTCGTTAGGTCTTCCATCACTCAAGTCCTCTCTTGGGTTGCCTCGTCCCAAAGGACTTCCACAGTCCAGATCTCCTTCCCTCTGAGTGGCTTGACTTGAGAATCCAAGATTCTCATTGATCCAACTCCCACTATTAGATCCTCACGTACCTGAACGTCGTCCTCGTCTTACACAAGTGTAAAACTTGCAATGTACTTCCTTAACTGTAAATCCTATATACAAGTTTGCCAAGTGCGGTGGTAAAGCGATCTCATAGGCTGCTAGACCTATCTTTCGTGTTATCCGCTAAGGTCCAAAAGAATTTTTTTCTTTTTTTAGTCTGATCGTTCTTTCGTTGCCAGTAATTGGAGTAATCTTAAGAATCGCATTCTCTCCATCCTAAAACTTCCACGACCTTCTCCCCATATTTGCATACAACTTTTGTCTGCTCTGTGACGCGTTCATCTAGTCTTGGATTAAACAAGATTTCTCCGTGGTCTGCTACAGCAACTCAGCCTAATAATCGCCAACTCCCAATCCTAGTATTCACACATCTAAATTTTTGCCTCTTTTACCACCCACCGCCTTATATAGTCTAATTCTGATCTTGATTAATACTTCACTTAAGTGGTTTAACTCACTGGTTTCTTCTTAGCGATCTACTAAAACTTGCAATCATTATAGTGTTTACACTAAGTCCTCGTCATCAAGTTTTTAGTATCTATTCCTCTACTCCTCTTTCTTCCCATTCCCCACGACACCATCCGATTAGAAACTATTGACACCAGCTCTTCCTCCAGTACTAATGCGATAAAGAACTTCACCACTCCAAAGTGAAATTCAAGCATCTACTTGAAAACGAGTCTATGACTCTTCCCCCATCTAGATGCTCTACATCTATTCTTCTCTGGTCTTTGCTAAGTAACTCTAGTTCACACGACATTCTGTCCTCACCTTTCTGATCCATTTACAATTGATACACCGTCGTTGATTTATATCTTTGGATCATCGAACGCCACCTTGTTGAGTACCACACCGTTCTAGAATGAGATTGGAAAATAACCTATCCACTCTTGTGTTGATGTCCCAGTTTCACAAAAGAGTCAATTCCAATTAACCTTGAGTATGAATTCTTCGATCATCTCGAGACACCACCAAACCCAAGTATTCCGCACTTAGCCGCAATTGTAGAGTAAATCAACATCTCAGTACCAACTCCCTTTTGCATACAACCAGAACCCAATTCTCGTAATGGCAATACCTAGGAGTATATGATCTCGATTAAAACCAAAGCGTATAACCCCAAACACCACTTTTCTATCTTGTGTCCTTTTAATTATTTACTTTAACTGATCCAACACCAATTAGTAGAGACACTCCTTCAGCTACGTAAGACTTTTCTCTTTTCCTTTCATCCTCCCTTGTGCCATGATGTTACCAACTGCCTCATTCCCGCAAGAACAACTTAACGAAGTACTTCTTCTTTCAGTAATTGAAACCGTTCATCTCATGTCCCAAGTCAAACTTTTCTCTCTTGTGAGCCCCTTACTTAGAACATCCATTCTACTCTCGATTTAAATTGTGGTTATAGCCGAGAAGATTTAACTGCCTTTCATGGAGGTTGACCGGCATAAAACCTTGAACATATGGTACTCTTACCACGTGATTGGTTTTCCCCCTTTCTTAGAACATTGCTTGGTCGATCTATTCTTTCGAGTTTTGCCTCAACTTTACCTTCCGCTTGAGATTATCACTTTTTTTTGTCTCTACCCTCTTAGTTTAGCCTTGGCCTCATAAGTTTCCCTATTTTCCACTCCGACCTCAGACCCATGTTAGGGTGTAGTACCCATTTGACTTCTCAACTTTGTTGTACAAGCATGCACTGAACACCTCTCCTTATTCTAACCTTTGAATTTGATTCCTCTCGCAAAAACTTGTGGTATTCATTCCAAGAACCTATTCTTGCCCTCAATTTAACTTGATGTTTCTAAACTCCTCCAGTGTTTTTCGCCTACAATCCACAACTTAACTTCACTTGTACACTGATACACAACCTTCTGCATATTCGTATCTTCGGTCAAGAGACTACCTCAAAGGCCTATTCTAATCCCTGCAAGGCAAACAGATCAAGTTTGACCTTGAATCTGCATTCCTTTACCACCATAAATAATAAACATATACCACAGAAGTGCAAACATAACAAGAAAAGGTATAGAAAAGAAACTCAACCTATAACTTCTCTCTCTTTTACCAAAACCTTTAGAATTAAGAAAGGAAATTATCTCATATATAGTCATGAGTGTGCACCCCCATCACTCTACCAAGACATTTTCTGTTCTTAATACTTCCAGTTCACAAGTTCCTTTCTTGCGCACCAACGCTTCTTGGAAAGAACCTCTCCCCTTGCGCACCAACGCATCGGGAAAGACAAGTAATACCCCTTACTTGCTCACCAAAACCCGGTAAGAGCATTACTTTCCTTAGGTCTTATAAGCAATTACCCTTGCCTGCTCATCAAAACCCAGCAAGAGTACCACTCTTACCTGCTCACCAAAACCCAGTAAGAGTGTTGCTTCTACTAAGACCCGTAAGCAACAACTCTTGCCTGCTCATCAAAACCCAGCAAGAGTATCACCCTTACCTGCTCACCAAAACCCGGTAAGAGCGTTGCCTACCCTAAGACTCACAAACAACAACCCTTGCCTGCTCACCAAAACCCGGCAAGAGTCCACCCTTTACCTGCTCGCCAAAACCCGATAAGAGTGTTGTTTTCCCTGAGCCTCACAAACACAACTCTTGTCTGTTCAACAAAATCCGACAAGAGCACCACCCTTACCTGTTCACCAAAACCAAGTAAGAGCGCCAATTTTTCCTATGCCTCACAAGCAACATTCCTTGCCTGCTCAACAAAACCCAGCAAGGACATTGTTACTAAGCTTAGACATATAGAGTTAAGCATTAGAACTTAACCATAACACACAAGATACAATCAAAACACGTCAAGCTCACTTCCCAAGGCCCAAAAATCTTTTGAAAACCATTGCTCTGATACCAAATGTAACATCCCTGCCGAATATTACGGGTTTAAAATATAATATAAAATAAGAAAATAAAATCACATTTATTATAAATCCATTTCCCAAAAACGCGAGAATTTCAAAGAATTTATTTCATAATAAATATAACTCTAAGTTCAAATCTTCTAAAAATTCAATAAAATACCAAAACAGTCTCATAATAGATTACATATTTATTCCAAAACCATAAATGATAAAACTCTATAAAACTGTTCCCATGAGTTTTCCCCGCTCCGCTGCTAAGCCTCACCAGATCCACCTGCAACATCATCTGCTCCCGTGTACCGCGTACACGGTCATTGCCAAACACAAGCAAATAGGGTGAGCTAACAAAATAAACATATATATATATATGACACAAATATACCAATCACACAATCACACCAAAGGAATTCCATCCTTTGATATCACATCACATGGCCACCACCATGTTATTCGTTTTCTACATCTTCTAGTGGGTACCTCAAGGTGTCTTGCTGCCATACCTATCGGCCACAACCGATAGAGCACGTGCGAGTAACCATGCTACAGATCATACACCGTAACGCCAGGTGGAGTTCCCATATACGAACATAATTTGTAACGTCCCAAGACTACCAAACTCGTCAGTCAACTACTGAGGAGGGCAATCTATCTGGACCCATCCGTATTGGCCACAACCAGCACACTCACACCGGCAACACTCGCCAACCCGAGCTCAACTCAAGGGTTCCTCATGTTCATCCGCCATCCCGAGCTCAACTCGAGGGATGTCATTCCGAGCTCAACTCGAGGAATGCCACGTGCTTAACCCCTATCCCGAGCTCAACTCAAGGGATACGTGCCGAGCTCAACTCAAGGAACACCAGCAAGCCAACCTTTAAGATATCCTAGAAGCCTTGTAGATCACGCACATCATAGCAAGCATAACAACAATCTGCTACAGCAAAATCGCTTGGCGGGGGACACGTACCGCTAGGCGCTGCCGCTTCCAAATTGCCTGGCGGGGGACACGTACCGCCAGTCGCTATCGCTTCCAGATTGCCTGGCGGGGGACACGTACTGCCATTCGCTACCACTTCCAAATTGCCTGGCGGGGTACACGTACCGCTAGTCACTACACCAGTACTTGCACATTACTGGCTTTAGTTCAGGTTCAAGCACACTTCACACAGGTTGCTCTCATTTGCTCTCATTCTAGAGTACCCCTAATGAAAAGCATTGCCATCTATAATGTTTTAGGCGTTATAGCATCTCACATGTGCATTCATCCCCTAGTCATATAGACCATCCCAAGCATGCTCAAACAAAATATAAGCAGCAACACTCTAACAATTTTAAGCACATCATCTTATGCACCAATGCAAGTTAATACTGACACCCATGCCTTCACTAAACCAATTCTCCACATGTGACTAATCCAAAGGAATTTTCAAATTGATAGAGACTTACCACATATCCCAATCATGCTTTGTTAGAAGTTACTTGAACTTATCCAGAGCTTGTTCATGTATTTTACACACTCCAAAATCAGCAATATTAAGAAATGTATATCTCTAGCTAATGACCTCCAAATCCAATCTCCACCGTTCAAAGTAAAGAACCACATGTTATGGACCACCTGTCAAAATTTCACCTATATCGGACGGTTAACGAACCGAGAAATGCAGTTTTACGAAAACTGCGCAAACTAGAAAAATGGTGGCGCCTAGCATCCAAAAGTAAGGATGTGGCGCCTGGCGAGACTGTACTACCGCCGGGTAGGGATGGCAACGGGGCGGGGCGGGCACGGGTTTTGCTATCCCATACCCATCCCCGTAAAAAAAATTCATCCCCATCCCCATACCCAAACCCAACGGGTATCAAACTTTTGTCTCATCCCCATCCCCACCGGATAACGGGTATAATCTCGTACCCATACTCATACCCATTTTCTTACTACTTTAATATTAATTTTAATTAATTTTTATAAAAATAAAAAATTATGGTAAAGAAAACATAATATTATCAAATATTCAATATTAGAAGGATGGTTGTTTCTTCGATATTAAATACTTTAAATAAATTATAATTGTTTATATTTTAGATTATAATACCAAATAAAATTTCATGAGAACCAAAACAATTATTAAATTTGTAAATATTAATGAAACATAGTCAATAAAATTTAAAAATATTTTTTTAAAAATATAAAAGGAAAACAAATATTCAAATTAAAATATATTTTAAATATTTGTTTACTTCAATATTTTAAATTCTAATGAATCTCTTTTTTATATACTAACAAAAGTCATAATACATCATTTGATCAAATAATGCAAAGAACAAATAATAATCATAATAAAAGTTTAAAATAAATTATAATTGTTTATATTTTAGATTATAATACCAAATAAAATTTCATGAGAAGCAACACATTTATTAAATTTACAAACATTAATGAAACCTAGTTGATAAAATTTAAAAATATATTTTAGAAAATATAAAAGGAAAACAAATATTCAAATTAAAATATATTTTAAATGTTTGTTTACTTCAATCTTTTAAATTCTAATGAATCTCTTTTTTTATACACTAATAAAAGTTATAATATATCATTTGATCAAAATGATACAAAGAACAAATAATAGTCATAATCAAAGTTTAAAATAAATTATAGTTATTTACATTTTAGATTATAATACCAAATAAAATTTCATGAAAACCAACACATTTATTAAATTTGCAAACATTAATGAAACATAGTTGATAAAATTTAAAAATAACTTTTAAAAAATATAAAAGGAAAATAAATATTCAAATTAAAAATATATTTTAAATGTTTGTTTACTTCAATCTTTTAAATTCTAATGAATCTCGTTTTTATACACTAATAAAAGTTATAATACATTACTTGATCAAAATGATACGAAGAACAAACAATAATCATAATAATACAATTTTAACATAGATATTGTATCTTTTGAACTTCAATTATGTTGGATGGTAATAAAAAAATATTAATGACAATTACATTAAATTTTTATATTGTAGTAAATAAAAGTTATTTATACAATTATAGTGAAAAAAATTACAGTATGATTGATAATGAGTTAGAAAATAAAAAATAATTAGATAAACAACAAATAAAAATATTAAAAAATTAACAAATGTTTATAAACAATTTGAGAGACTATTGAAAGAAATCACACAAAGGAAAACAATGTATAATTAAGGATATGATAAGTTGAAAAATATCTTAGAGATCTAAGAAAACTTTTCAAATATCAACATATATACTAAATGGTTGATAAATAACAAAAATTGTTTTAGCGAAACAAAAGAGTTCTTCAAATGAAACAAAAACTAATAATAATAAGTAAAAGATTTTTTTTATATTACCTAGTAAACGAAAGGTTTATGCTATTAAATACTTAAATTGAGAGTATTAAACATTCTCATGTGAAAAGAAAATATATAATAAATAAAAATATTAAAAAATAATAGAAATATTCAAATGTGAGACATAAAAACATTTTAATTGACATACATCTTTTTAACATAATTACATAAAGGTTATGATAAGATGAAAAATATAATTGAGATGCGAATGAGTTTCATGACAAACTAAATAATTAGAAGAAATAAAAAATTTATATATATATATATATAGTTAGTTAGTTAATTAATTAATTATGAATATTTTAATAATTTAAACGGGGACGGGTATTATGGCAGGGATATGTACATCCCCATACCCATACTCAGTCAATGTGGGGATTCTCCGTCAAAAGGGGGACGGGTTTATTTGCCATCTCTACCGCCGGGCGGTCCCTGTTGCGCAAAAAGTACGAAAAACAGCGTTTTTCGTGAACCAGAGCACCCCTCACATCTCTGATATGGCACCTAGTGGTAACCTGTTGCGCGAAAAGTACGAAAAACAGTTCCTTCTCCCTTTGGCTTTCTCTCCCAATTCAGCTCCAAAGCTATACAAATACCAAATCAATGTTCAACCATTTAACCAATTCATGTTTCATGATGACTAATATAATTAAATGATTATATCATTTCATAATCATGCTCAACATATATTTAAAAAAATAAAAACAAATAAATAACACACAATTGGCATACTTAGGACTCAAACCTAAGTCCTCTCACACAATCAAAGTACTTTCAACCATATGAGCTAGTACTTTTCCACATGATAGCAATCTGCATTAAATGTCTTAAAGGCTCATATTACCCGCATTTATTAAATAATTATTTAATTAATTATTCAAATTTCTCGGGTCTTACAAATGTAATCCAGTAAGAAATCCAATTGTCCTAGGAACTAATATGTCAAAGGATGAAGAAGCACTAAAGTAGACTATGAAGTTTAGACAAGCAGTAGGCTGTCTCATGTACCTAACTGTCACTTGCCCAAACATAATGTTTGGAGTAAGTTTGATTTGATTAGCAAGTTCATGGCAGATCCAAAAGAATCACATTAGGCAGCAACAAAAAGGCTTCTACGATACATAAAGGGAACAACAGAGCATGGAATTCTCTACAAAATAGAAGACAGAAACAAAAGCCTTATAGCCTATATTGACAACAACTACGCAGGGGATTTGGATGATCGCAAAAGTACTTCTAGCCTAGTACTGAAGATTGGATATGGAGTTGTGTCATGGGCCTCCAAGAAACAACCTATTGTAAGTTTATCTACAACTAAAGCAGAATATATTGTTGCAGCATTTTGTGCTTGCCAATGTATTTGGGTTAGAAGAATTCTAGATCAGCTTGGAGAAGAAGAGAAGGAAGCCACCAGCATAGTAATATTGTGTGACAATGACTCTACCATCCAATTATCCAAGAATCTAGTCTTTTATGGGAGAAGCAAACATATTACAATAACATTCTACTTCCTCAGAGATTTGGTGAAGGATGAAGTTGTGAGACTAAGTCATTGTAGATCAGAAGACTAGGTTGAAGACATCATGACAAAATCACTAAAACTTGAGAGATTTGAAAAGCTTCGTGGCATGCTTGGAGTAATAAACGTTGTTGAAATAAGCTACTTACACATGCATCTAGCTTAAGGAAAGAAATGTTGTCTGATATTTAATCGTTTCAGTAGTTGAATAAATCCTGGTTTCTATAACAAGTTTCTTTGTTGGGTCCTTTATTTTCGGTGCCAAAAGTAAGATCATAAAAAATTATTGAAATATATTAAAAAAAATTCAAATGATATACTCGCTTTATATAAAATAAATGTTTAAATATTGTTTTATTATAAAATTCATGATTTTAATTTTAATTTCTATATGAAAATTCCTAGATTTTTCATTTCTATTAAAACAAAAAATTTTAATTCTTATGAAATTTAGTTTTAGTCTCTTTAAATTACTTTTCTTTAATTTTTATTTCTAAAAGTTTTGAAATTAACACTTTTATTCTTTATAGATAAATTATAAATTCAAAGTTTATAGATATATATATATATATATATATATATATATATATATATATATATATATATATATATATATATATATATATATATATATATATATCACAAGTTATAGCATTAAGCACCACTATGAAATAACAACTTTACTCTCTTTGTTTTTCCATTACACATAAACACGTAATTAATATCATCACATAATAATATGATGAAAATAGTAGTTTTCAATTTTAGAAAGAAATTACTGAAATCAAAAATCAAAACTGGTTAATATGATTTGGGAAGAAAAAAATATATAAATAAGCCAAATTGAACATCAATGATAACTTTTTCATTTTACTAGCACGACACCCGTGCCTTCGCACGGGTAATTTTGTATGTTTTATAATAATTTATATTTTAAGTTGTTAATAAATTTATAAATTAGTTTTTTTAAAATAATCAATATTATTATAATTAATTATATATATTTTTTTAAATTAAAATGTTAAAACTTTTATTTAAGAATAAATTATATAGACAATTAAATATTAATAAAATAAAACTTTTAGCAATTAGATACTACAATGATTAATACATAAGTAGAAAATTTAAATAATTTTATCAAAAATTTGAATTTGGACCTTTTTCACAAAGAATTCATCTTTTACATTAACCTTGAATATATACCTAAAATATCCATATAATAAATATCTAGGATATTTTTAAATATAAAGGATGTCACTGATTATCTAAAATATATTAAAAAAATATATTAAATATATTAAATATAAGCAAACAATGAATAAAATGTTTAATAAATATTAATAAAAATAAAACTTTAGAAATTAGATACGACAATGATAAGTATCGAAGTAAAAATTTTAACTAAATTTACAAAAATATGAACTTGGATCTTCACAGAGAAAAAAAAAACCTTCAATATCAATATTGAGGATGTACCTGAAATGAAAATTGTGAATATAATGTGTGTAAGTATAAACAAACAACCAATAAAATGTATAATGAGTATTGATAAAAAGAAAATCTGGCAATTAAATTAGACAATTATTAGTATATAAGGATAAGTTGAAACTAAAACTTAACTTTGACCTTCTCACAAAAAAGTCATCTTATATGTCAATCTTTACCTAAAAATAAAAATTGTTGCTATAATAAAACAATGAAAATGATATATATTTCAATAATAATAATGTTGTAATTTTTTTATAAATATAAGTAATATATACTTTAAAAGTGAAAATAACTCAATTGTACTTAGATACAGATATATTGTGCATTATGAATCTATATAAAATAAATACAAAGCAAAGTTAATGTTAAAATTTATTAACAGAAATATAGATATAAAACATAAGTCAAAATTTAAAATAAATTAACAATATGAAATCAAATCATAAAAGTATGAAGTTAAACATAAATTATTATAATAAAAAAATTATATATATATATATATATATATATATATATATATATATATATATATATATATATATATATATATATATATATATACGTGGCATGTATAACACGAAATACATTTAACACATACTATTGCTAAAATAAAATATAAATATATTATGCATTATAGATATATACAAAATAATAATAATAATATTAAGAATAGTACCAAAAATAATAATAATAATAATAATAATACAAAATAATAATATAATAATAATACTAAATATTCAATAACACTAATAGTAATATTAATTCAAATAATAAAAATAATTATAATTATAATAATAACAATGTAAAATAATAATAAAATTAACAATAATAATAATATTAATAATAATAATAATAATAAATATTCATTAGTATTAATCATATTAATATTAATACTAATAATAATTATATATTATTAGTTATGTATAATAAAATAATATTGTTATATGATTATAATATATAATTAAAATTTTAAATTATATATTATATTGAAATGAAATACATAGATATGTTGTTAAAATAAAATGTAAATATATTATATATTATGAATCTCGTACAAAATAAATATAACACTGAGAGATTGAGGTTGAACTTAAAATTTATCAATAAAGACATATATAAACAAAAAAAAAGCAATATAAAATTAAAAAAAATAAAATAAAACTTAAAGCACTATATGTCTATATTAATGAGTACATATTCACGGTGATTTTATTTCATTTTCTCTAAAGTTATTTTAATTGAAATACTACTGATAATCATAATAATAAAAATAATAATGCTAATAAATAATAATAATAATAATAATAATAATAATAGTAATATTATCAATACTAATAATAATAGTAAAAGTAATAATATTAATAATAATAGTGGTTAATAAAATAGTGCATATATATATATATATAATAATAATAATAATAATAATAAATATTCATTAGTATTAATAATATTAATACTAATAATAATAATATATTATTAGTTATGTATAATAAATTAATATTGTTATATGATTAAAATATATAATTAAAATTTTGAATTATATATTATATTGAAATGAAATATATAGTTATGTTGCTAAAATAAGATGTAAGTATATTATATATTATGAATCTCGTAAAAAATAAATATAACATTAAGAGGTTGAGGTTGAACTTAAAATTTATCAATAAAGACACATATAAAAAAAAGCAATATAAAATTAAAAAAATAAAATAAAACTTAAAACACTGTATGTCTATATCAATGAGTACATATTCACGGTGATTTTATTTCATTTTCTCTAAAGTTATTTCAATTGAAATACTATATATTTATTTATTAAAATATAACAGAAAGATAAGTATACATTAGTTTTTGTAATAAGGATATGTTTACTTATTTTACTTTCTATTATATATTAAAATTTAGCAGAAATAATAAAATTTATAAATAATATTAAAATAAATGTACTAAAAATAGTAAGAATAAAAATAATAAAAGAAATTACAATTTACAAATAATAATAATAACAATATCCTAATAATTGTTAATGATAATAATAATAATAATTATTATTATTAAAATTTATAATAATAATAAAACTAATAACAATAGTAGTAATTGCATTGATAACAATAAATATAATAACAATATAAACAAAATATTATTATTAAATGTAACAATATTATTAATATTAATTATGCTATTAATTAAAATAATACTACTAATAATCATAATAAAAAGATAATAATTCGAATAAATAAATTAAATAATAATAATAATAATAATAGTAATATTATCGATATAAATAATCGTAACAAAAATAATAAATGTAATAATAAGAAGTATAATAATAATAAGTATGATAATACTATTATTATAATAAGAAGTAATGCAATAATACTATTTATTATAATAAGAATAGTACTAATAATAATGGTGATATTAATAATAAAATAATAATAGTAATATTATTAATAATAATGACAATGATAACAATAATACTAATGATAAATAATAATATACTAATAATAATAATAAATACTAATAATAACAATAATATAAATACCTATTATAATAATATAAAAACTAATAATAATAATATTATTAATACTAATAATGTTATTAATTAAAATAATTGAATAATAAAAATAATAATAATGCTGTTAATACTAATAATAATAATAAATATAGTAGTAATATTATAAATACTAATATTATTATTAATGTAATAATATTATTAATAGTAATTATGTTTTCAATTAAAATAATACTACTACTAATAATCATAATAATAAAAATAATAATGCCAATAAATAATAATAATAATAGTAATATTATCAATACTGATAATAATAGTAAAAATAATAAATGTAATAAATAATAATAATACTGCTAATAAATAATAATATTAATATATATAACTCTAATAATAATAAACTTATAATAAAAATAATAAATATAATAATAGAAATGTGTGTTCAGTGACATTTTTGAAAATAAGATAAGATGGTGAGGATATTTATCTGGTGGCAGTTCTGTAAATTAGTAAAAGTAGTAATGTTATTTCGGACAAAGCGGAGACGTGTTAAATGACAAAAAATCCAGAAAAAAATTGTTCGTGGCAAAGTAAAATATGAGTTGGATTTGAGACAAAAATTATAAAAGACAAATCTAATCACACTAATAAAACTATATATTTCAACTAATTCTCTCTACATAAAAGGTAAGTACATTACTGAATTAAAAAAGTTAATTAACTTTTTTGTATAACAATATTGGTGAAATCATTTTTGCATTAGAATGGTTGTTTCTGAAGCCAGCCATCAGTGTCAATGAACTTGGTGCTTGTCATACTCTCAATTGTTTCTAGATCCAACTTCTTCATCCAACTCACTCTTTGAGAAGTGTCAGAACCTGGCCCAAAATTCCCATACTCTGCAAATGTTATGTTACCCCTGCAAATGCCTTATATTAAATCACAAAGTATGGCAGATTCAACCAAAAGATTTTGATTATTTTTTTTTCAAAATAACTTTCTTAATTTTTTATATAAATTTGATATATTTTTTCTTGTCACAAATTTTATAATATTGTGATTTTGGGTGATCTAACAAGTGTTTGCATATGCTTAAGATATATTTATATATTAACATGAATGAATTAGTTCATATGTTGACATAATATCTATATATATGTGGGATTAATTGAGAGAGAGAAGGAATACAAACATACTCATTTGGATGATATCTCCATGCATCCCACCCAGCAGGTTGTACAACGTTGGAGAAGTTGGTCTTGTAAAACAAAACCCTAGCATGACTTCTCCATGGTCTCCCCAAATAAGTTGTTCCATTTCCAAACACATGGCAATAATTGAAAACAAACCCATTTCCATCTTCTGAATTTGTTCTCCCTTGTGCTGTGATGAACCCCGGTAACCCAGCATCTAGTGCCCCACCTATCACGGATATGGAACACCTCTACCAACAAAACAACACATGTTCATCAAAATCACTCATACATCAAACCATTTTTTCATGATATCAAACAAAACTAAAAATTTCAAATTTGAGGGTCGAAACGGTTGGATCTAGAAAGAGAATATACAACACCAATGAGACATAAGCCTAATCTACACATAATGGATTGACATTACTCTCAACAAAACTTTAAAACAGTAAATTTATGGATTTTCATCTTTATATATTGTTAAATTTTCTCATTTTTACTTAACGTAAGATTTAGACTCACATTTGGATAACCAACCAAAATTATATAATATAATACTTATTAGTATTATTGTTATTGTATGGAGCTACAAGGTTGAACAAGTGGTAAAAATTGAAAAAATGGTAAGAGAGGTTCTTGATCAATTTTTTCTATTAATTTAAGAGATATAAAATTGGTTTGAAAGATCTGAAACCAAAAGGGTAGAATAAGTTGTGGATTCAATTCTCCCATTAACAAAAAACTAACTACTACCATTTATTGATAAAAAAAATTATTATTGTTATTGTTACCTCAAATAATGATTGGCCTGCACCAAAAATAAAATCAATGGCACCTTGAATGGTGCAAAGCTTGTAGTAATGTCTTCCTGTGTCGTCCCATAAAGTGTCTTGCAAACCGAAGAAACCAACTCTGAAAAAGTAAGACTTGTCTCCACTAACCATTGCAGCCACAGCAGGCTTAATGAGTTTCCTATTTGTTGGGTTGTTGTATGAATTCTGTTGCTCAGACACAAAGTTAACAAAATTAGCACATTTTAATGTTATTTTGCTAAATTAAACAAAAAAAATTGTATTTTTAAACAAAACCTAGAAGGAGATTAAGAGGTTAATTAACCATGAGACTAGATCTTTAGGAGCATTTACGTTATTCCTACATCACAATATTATTTATGGTGATCTTCGTAATTTGGATTTAGATTTCATATAACTCTAAGATCAACTCAATGACCAAGATTATCATTTATTTGTCCGGTTCGTCACACCAATACTAATTTAATAACATATGTTGACGAATTAATGACAGTGTCAGCTTGTATTTGTTTTAACTCATTATAATGAAAAAATAAATTTAAAATATTTTTTTTTATTTTTCTATTTAGATGATATAAATATAAAGTAATATTATAATTTAAATTATTAATTACTAATTAAAAAATAAATTAAGCTTTTAATTATTAATTAATAAAGTAATTTATTGTAAAAAAAATAATTATATTAACTCATTATGTTATATATATATATATATATATATATAATAAATATCATAATTATATAATTTTGTAAAAACAAAAAATTAATCTTTATATTTAAATTTTAATATTTAATGACAATTTTTACTAATAACTAAAGATGTAATTTCTTTTCTAAAAGAAAAATCGATGCCATCAGTTTTTAACTCTTCTAATAAACAAAATAAAGTTTTTTTTTTTCTTTCGTAAGAAAAGATAAAAGGTAGGATTTTCAATTCATAACATTATTGCTTCATTGACCTAGGTAAAGTAAGAAAATAGCATATTATTTAATAGACTATTCCATGCCTAATAATATGCATTTATCTCTCTCTTAAATATCACATGAATTGGGCAAATTGTTGCCAAATATTTGGTGATATCATGGCTTAAATAAGGGAATATATTTTAAAAATCATAAACAACTAAATAAAAATTGAAGGCAAGGGAATAATTTAATTAAGGAAAAAAAATATAAAGAGGCAATAATATTAATTTGAGCTAAAAATAGGAAAAATGAAACAGTAGATAGAAGATTCTTACCCTAAAGCTGATGGACTTGACAACAAGGTTGTCAGCCATGGCTACAAACGTAGGACTCTGTGAGGTATTATGATGGTCATCCCACTCAACAAAAGTTCTTCTCTTTCCCTCCCCTTTCAATATGATGTAAGGCTTATCATAAGGAATCTTCACTTTTTCTCTGAAACAAAAACAAGATTAAAGCATTCACACAATCAACAAAATATTCATGTACTAATGCAACAAATGATTTACACTGATATTATGCACCAATTTGTTAATTTTTTATATCATAATGTTGCTTGTCCATTTTATTTCGTTAGAAAATCTATACCAATAAGAAAACCTAATATATTTTTCATATATTCTATTGTCTTTTTAAGTTATAAAATTTCATAATGGAATATTTGATTGGTGTTATTAATGAATATTTTTCTTAAAAAATATTGAGTGACCATATATCTTGTAGGGTCTCTCTTCTTTTCTTAATTATATTTTTCTCATTCTAAATTTAAATTTAAAACCCTAGATGGAAGAAACCAAATAATATGTGAGAGAATATTATAGTTTTACCTATAGATACCAGCCTTCACCTTGATGGAAACCCAATACATGTTCTGAGAAGGGACTGAATCAATGGCAGATTGTATTGTGGTGAAGTTTCCATGGCCTGATTGATCCACCACTATTGACCAGTAAGCTAACTTTTTTGTTCCAACTTCTCTAAGAAACTGAGCATTAGCTTCTTCTAATCTCAAACCCACCAAGACAAATAAGATGCACACAGAGAAGCACCAACCAAAAGTCATGGTGATGAACCAAAATTAAGAAGATATAGAAAAATCCATCTATGATCTCTGTATTTAAAGGCCAAAATTTCAGTAGTGTGTTATGGAGGGTGAGTTAAAGTCAAAGGTGAAGAGGATTCAATCATGGACATATTTGATTTATATAAATAAATATGATACAAGTTCTGTGAATTTTAAGAATGAAATGAAGACAACTTCTGGAATCAATCAAACATGTTTAATTTTGATGTTATGAAAGTTTACCTAATTTGGTGCATTTGCCATTTTGGTTTCCCATTCTGTGATCACATCTTTAAGTCAATGATATGTTGGTAATTAAGCCTGATTAGGGCCGCAACTAAAAGGTGGTGTCCCAATGTTGGAGAATCTATGTCATGTTAGGTAATGTTCATATGTTTTGACACAAACTTTGAAAAAGATAATTTTTTTTTTTTTTCATTTTCTTTGCTCCATGTTCATTATCTCTCTTTTTTCTTCTGCACCCATTTGTTTTTTCTTTTAACTAATCTCACTTTCTGCAACTCATTGGAAGGTTTTGTCAAATAAAAGAAAGGCTTGAAATTGGATGAAAATTTGACTTCAAATTTCATGTGAAAGAAAAGAGTTTAAAGATAAAACATTACTTTGAGAAACTTGCATTTGGACCAGAAATGGTAATTGAATATTGACTTTACTTTCTCTTTCTCTCTCCTTCTTTAAGCTGTTGATATTAAAGGTCAATAACTGCTAACAAACTTTCTTCTATAACTTAAAAGTTGGTCCTCTGTTCTTAATTTTTTTTTTCACCACTTCTTAACCCACTAATGTGTATTTGTGCTATATTTTTAAAATTCAGCAAAAGAATATTTTTGTATGTTATATATATATATATATATGAAATCACTTATTTACCCTATTATAAATTATAATTATACATTAAAAGTTGGGACTGGTTAATATTCCATAATTTTATTCAAGGGGAGGAAATGATGTTCACCTAATTAGTTAAATTAGGAAAATTTTTCAATTCATATTAAATATTTGACTTTAGTACCATTTCCCTCTATCAGGTGCATTTGCACCAGAATTTTCTCAGTGACTATCTTATAAAATCATGAAATTAGAGAAGAGAATGAAAAGAGTGTTATACCTAACCCTTGCATTCCTGCATCACTCAATTGTTTGCCAAATATGTGCCAAAACATCACAAGGAAAAGTCCAAATAAAACTCAACTTTGTTGCAAAATGATAATGAATTAATTCTATTTAATTCGATATATAAGAATGACAACGTGTCAAAGTATTCGTCTTCTAAAAAATAATTCATATTGTTACCTGTTTTGTTTACATATGGAGTATATATAAAAAATATTCAAAAATTCTTATATATATATATATATATTATGAATATTTATTAGAGATTTTATCCTACGAGTATGATACAATTCAGGTTTTTAGCTCAACACAATTGTATAAAAATTCAGTTCATATATTTTGTTCAGCCTATTCTTTCCTACAAATTTGATTAACATATTCAAAACTGCCAATCAAAACACATTTAATCGGAACTCATCACTTTTCCTGCTTCTTATTCCAATCACACTGATGTAAATTTGCAAAAATAATTTACACTAAAATTTTAGCAAGTCTTTGAATTTTTGGTATTGTTCCTCAACAATGTTCTCAAAAGACACTCATCAGCACCAAAAAAATTAGTTCAGCTTCTCATAAATAATGTGAAGCGAATTACATGCAAATGAATAATTACTTCAACTTCATATAAATAAATAATGATTTGTTTAACAAACAAAACTGTCATTTGGCCTTTCTTCCATGCACCAAAGATATTCTACACTAAACATAAGCACACATCTTTTAAATATCAGTGATGAAATCTATTACATGTCACCTATACATAAAAAGCCTTCTAAATGATGGGTGGGGAAGTAATAATATAAGGGAAAAAACATTGAATTTACATAATTTCACTCGTACCCTACCCATAATCTGTACACAATTGGGGGGTGTAGCGTGGTATACAATTTACTCTAACAATACCAAACTGCAGCTGTTAGTATGATCCCTCATCAATGAACTCAAATATATGTTGGGAAAACAAGTGTTACTCCATGCATCAAAGCACAAGAACAAGTTACATGCAACATGTGAAGAAAGTTGTAGTAGAAATCATAGTGAAATGTGTTGTCTCCAATCTTCTAGTTGGTTGCCAAGTAAGAAGCACATTGTTGTTATGAGTCTGAGATGGTCTTTGTTTTGAAAAACTTTGCAACTTCCTGATACAGATTCTCTTCCTCAAATGGCTTTGAGACATATCCATCCATGCCACGTTTCAAGCACTCATCATATGTGGCATGGATCACATCAGCTGTCATGGCCAATATAGGCACATGCCACTCACTCCCATTGTTCATCTCCTCATTTGCCTTGCTCTCCATCATCCGAATTTGGCTAGTTGCTTGAAATCTGCAGAATGTGTAAAAACAGTAATTTTGTTTCCATGAATTACAACTTAACAACATATTCTTCTCCTCAGCATTCACAACTGTTTACAAGTTTGAACAAACCAAGATATGGAGAAAATTTAGATTTTTACATTGACATTATATCTACAAAAGTCTTATATCTAAGAGATCTTATGTATGTAATAAACATTAAATGCTATTCAGTAACTTTCAGGGCAAGAGTAGCCATGAAAACTTCATCCATTTTATCATCTGATAGGTCTTTCAAGAGAGGATTTTCCAAGAAAAGACAACATTAATGAGACACGAGTCCAAATTCCCAAAAGGAATAGACACCACCTCCAACCCAAAACCTTAATAGATTTATGGGTCTTCTTCTTTATATGTTGTTCATTTTTACTTAATGTAAGATTTAGACTTCTCAACTATATGGATCTACAATTTTCTAAGTACTTCAGTATAAATAATATATAATAAAGCAAGAAAAGAATCCATACCCATCCATTTCTGGCATTTGAATGTCCATGAAGCAAGCATCAAAATTGTGAGGCAATTGAAGCATTTCAAGTGCTGCTTTGCCACTTTCAGCACACTTCACATCAGCTCCAAACTTTTTCAGAGCACCTGCAGCAACCCTCCGGTTTACCCCGTTGTCATCGACCACCAAGATTTTCTTTCCATAGAGAAGGCTGTGTAGAAAAGCAGAGCCATTAGGCATGTCTTTCCCAAGCTGCCTCTTCTTCCCCATCCCCAAAACTTGCTGAAGACAAGCAGCCACCATACTAGCTCTCAGAGGCTTCATGATCACAGTATCAGTGAAACCCATGGCCTTAGCTTTGTCAAATTCAGTGTTACTAATATTGGTTGCCAGAAGGATCATTTTAGGCATCTTAAACATGTGACCATTCTGTTTCCACATATTGAAAATCCCATCTTCTCCAGATATCCATGTGTCCTTCTCAACCATGATGATATCTGGCAGGAACATTCTGCCACATCCAAGTAGTTTCACTGGTGAATGAACTCAACCATGCAACTTGAGCAAAAAATATTTTGTAATTGCACATCTTCTCAAAATGTAGTAAAAAAATAGTCACAAGCAATTTCACAAATATAACTTACAAGAATAATAAAAGCCATAAGAATGAAAAACTACCAAGTAACACACACAAACAACAAATATGTCTTTGATTTCAAATTGAAGACAACTGAAACATAATCAATAGACATTTAAAACCCCACTGGTATTGAAAGTATCCATATTGAAACTTGGCAATTGAGTCATGACTATGCCAACACATTATTGAACATAATGAGGCACCATAGCACGGCATTGCTGACAAATTGCATCTTAAAACCAATTGGCATTAAACAAAGTTGCTCAATAGGTATATAAGGCACACCCAGTAATTAAGGTAAGCCATGTGAGAGTTTCAACAACAACATCCTGATAAAACTGCAGAATATGTTTAAAGTTGCATAGTCAGTTTAAAGAACTTTTTTAAAACCACAAGCATGTGTTAGAACAATATAAAAAAGTTGATATCACTTCCAGTTTCTTCATAATTTACACCAATTCTATCCAAACAAAAAATAAAGAAGGAAAAATAGAACTTACCCGGAGTTCAGAGAACCATTCTTACCACATAAAGCAACAGCCTTACTGATGCTATTTTCAACCTTAACTAGTATACCTAGTCTCTTCAAATGGTATCTTGTCACAGCAGCTCTAACAGGTTTTCCATCAACAACAATGACTTTCAGCCCTCTAAAACTTGAAGGAAGATCTTCCAAATTTTTCTTCATGTCAGTAACCAGACTTTTCTTAAATGTTCCACAAACTGCGGTAAACGAGAAAGTACTCCCAATCTGGGGTCGGCTTATGAAGTTTATCTTACCACCCATTAGTTCAACTAGACATTTGCTAATACTCAAGCCAATACCAGTGCCCCCATAATTTCGTGAAGTTGAGCTGTCAGCCTGCACAAAAGGCATGAATATCCTATCCTGTGCTGAAAAGGGGATTCCAATTCCTGTGTCTTCCACACACACCCTCAACGTAACTTGTTCAGATGTTTCACAAGTAGCCACCATTTCTCTTGAAGAATCAAGGCAACATTTTTCATCAGCAATTAGGTGCTTAAAATTATCCCAACTGTTCCGTTCGTCTGCTGCTTCACGTCCACTTAAGGTTTTGAAATGATAATCATCAGATATAAGGAAAACTTCATCTGATTCTCCATTCAGAAAAGTCTCATGTTTTCCATTCATTATGCACTTTCTATTGTCCCCTAGATGGACTTTCACAAATATATGTCCATGTTCAGTGAACTGCAAGATGTGCAAATTAATTAGTAATATCATTAACAAGTACTTGTGAATGAATTCAATGGATGCAATAGAGCAAATGAATACGAAGGATTTGAGAACTAAAATCATTGCTCTCTTCCTCACTAGCCAGCTAAGAAGAAGAGAAAAAGATAAATCTAAACGTAAGAAAATGAAACAGTCGGAATGACATTTCCAAATGCAAATAACATCAGACAGATAAACTTCGAAATTCCACCTACTTTAACAGAGTTGCCAACAAGATTTGTTATTATTTGTCTGAATCTTCCGGGATCCCCCATGACAATATCCGGTACTTTATCAGAAACAAACACAGCCAGCTTTACTTCCACAATCAAAGTTCGGGTTGAGGATCAGTATGAGCATCAAGAACATGAACATCCAATGGAATAACACCCCAAGAAAAGTGAGGAAGAGATGAAAAGAACAATATAAGTTCATCAGTAAATAAAGAGAGAACGGTGAAATTTTATAACTTAAAAAGAGAAAAACAATCTTGAGCTATTTGTAGTAGGATGATCAACAATTAAGCATACCTCTAAACCTTTGTGTCTAGATTTCTCAGAGAAAAGGGAAAGAACATCATCAAGTATGGAACGAAGATCAAATGGAACGGCCTCCAGCTCTAACTTGCCAGCTTCAATTTTAGCTCTGTCCAGCACCTCATTTATTAATGTTATCAGTGCCTTTCCGCATGCCTGAGCAGTCTGAGCATAATCCCGTTGGGTTGAACTCAATTCTGTATCTAGAAGCAGAGCAAGCATTCCTACAGTAATTTGGAGTTAAATGCCATCATCTCATCATCATCATCATCAGTGGAAAAATGCAAGTTATGAGAGCATATATCACATTTTGTTAACAAGATATAGGCAGACTCATGAAGTTACCTAAGATACCATTCATGGGTGTTCTGATTTCATGAGAGACCGTAGCTAGAAACTGAAATTAAAAACAAAATTTAGGTTACTGTGATCAGAAAGCAATCCTTTTAAAATAATGAACCATGATAAAGATATGTAAGGAAAATTACCTGGGACTTGGCAACATGGGCTGATTCTGCTCGAACCTTCAATTCCTGCATTTCATGGAAATCATCCTCCACTTTGACAATATGATTTCCAGCACCGTATAAAATGTACCCCACTAATATAAGAATCACAAAGAATAGAAATGCCGTGGTAACAGCTATCCAATTTGTTGGCGCCTTCTGATGGTACCTATTCAAAATTTGATGATAATTATCTCTTGACAAGTAACAATATTGAAGCTTTTGACTGAAAAAAGCACAGCAACCAGAAGCACCTACCTACATATCATCTGATGTTTCCTGTAAGGGTCTCCAAAATCAAGCTTGCTTTCATGGGCCAGAGACATATCACCTTCTTCATAGGGCTTGCCATACATTATTAGTGGATTAGTATAGTTTGTGATATCATATACATTCACCAAAATTGCTTGGTTACCAGCAAGTTGCCCAAGTAAATTCTCAACAAGGGACTCAACATCAAAGGATCCTCCAACATATCTGATGTCCATTAGAAATTTGTTCAATAAATTGGAAAACTACTAGTTTACATTAAACATAAAGCCACACATGCACCCTGGCAGTTACATACAGAACTGAATTCAATTCAAATTAAGTTTATTAAGTTCATTAAAATACAAATACTGGAGGAACAATTTAATAATTAGCATGACTAGTGATCCAATGGAAATAAGAAGCAGCACAGGCTTTCAGATGTGGCAAAATTATATTCAATTACAGATTTGTTCCGAAAAAACTAGTACATTGGCACTTGTCACCACTTTTGTCATCATTATTTAGGCTATGAAAACAACACATGCAGAACAAGAAGAGTCGTGTACTATACCAGCTGACACAAAAAAATTGCCAAGAATATCACAAGAAAACTTCAAAAATAAATCAGAAGAGAAATTAGAGCCCACCCAGCAGTTGCTTCGATGCGTTCTTCCACTGTTGGCTTCTGAGGGAGCTTGGACTTGTATACAGGAAATGTTAAAACCACACCAAGATGGTGAGAACCCAGCAGCCTGAAAGGGCTCGTCAGAACTGCTTTTCCAGTGGCTCTAGCCCTTAAAATGTTTTCTCGGTCCTCCTGAACCATGCAAAAAACCAAACTTTGAAATGGGAATAGGACAAAATAAAGTAGATGTTCCAGAGAGTTGTGATCTACCTCTCCAGACATCATATCAAGAGACTCAAGATATGAGACAGTTTCTTGTGCAAATATCACCGGGGCATACTCATCTCTAACCAGTGAAGACTTCTCTTCCATTGTCTTTATAACCCATCCATGTTCTTTCTCAAATCTCTCTCTCTCAGATTTAACAACTCTTTGTGCATATGCCACACCACTCAGTAATGGCCGTTCAAATGCAGTCCTGGCTGTATACTCGGCAAAGGTTTCCTATTTTATAATGAACGATGAAAAATAGTCAAGACGTATGCAAATGGATGGAGTTATTTACCAATTTGAACTATGTATAGCCAAATAGTCTTTCATTTCTTTCAAACCATTACACATATTATAATGCTTACCTCGTTTCAAATAAAAAATTAGAGCAGAAAAATAAGCAATAACCTGGTCAATGGCAGAAGGGTATCTGTAGTAATGGAAGGTTGAAACGAGGATGGCAAGGGCATGGACATGGTTAACACTAACACTGAACTGATCTTGAAGCATTCTTGCCCTTTGATCACAGAGGCTACCCAGCACCTCCTTCCTTCTGACTTTAGTGTCATCATCCATTTTGCTAAAGATGCACCAACTGATCAAAGCCATTAGCAGGATCCACAGCAGCAAGAACTTTGGAAGCCAAGCTCTATGAGCCTGAATAAAAGTGTACTTTCTTTTAGACCCCATTTGATCATACAACCTCAAAGCCACAGGATGGTGGCTCTGCATCTTCAAACTAAGACCCATCAGCAAGAAATTCACACTCTGCCTAGTTTCCCTGAGCTGCTATGCTGTGTTATTCCCCTGCTCCCCTGCTGCCCCCTTCATATCTATATTTAGAGAAGCCCCAGCAAGAGAAATTTATATAGTTAGTGCTCACATAGGGTGTTAACTTTCTTTAAAGTTATGACAAAAATACAGACACTTTTTTCTGGTTGTGCTAGAAAAGAAAAAGGGTCACAGAACCAAACTCCATGTAAAAGCATCATTACAGCATTGTTTTTCGTGATCCAAAACATCAGAAAGGGCAAGCACAAACACACCAAGCATGATGAAGGATTGACCAATTGCCTCTCTTTCTCTCTCCTAACAAGCAAAACCCACTTCAAAAACCACCAAGACAAAAAGAAGCATGGAAAAAGAAACAAAACCCAGAATTAAAAGAAGAAAACTTTCCAAGCTCAGAAACAAGCACGGGTCTCAAAAGATGGAAAAACAGCTCAAATTCCTAAGAGCCACGCCACCACCTCCCTCACCCCCCATCTCTCTCCTCCCCTACACACAAACACTTGGCCTTGTCTCACACTAGTGCTGAGGATCACATTAAAAAACACAGGAGAACTCTAACCAATAATCATGCTATGTAGGCGTGAAACTGGTTCACACTTCCTCTTGCATATAATATTCCAAGCAGGGACACTGACCCCAAAACACAAACACACACAAACCAATGAAAGAGAGAGAGAGACATAGATAGCAGTAATGGGGTTTTGTAGAAAGAAAGAAATACTAATAATGCTTACGTTTTGTTTACCTGTAACAGGAAAGAAAGGGTGGCTGTACAATGAACCATAGGAACCAAGTTTTGTTTGGTCCAACTCTGTCTCTCAGTCTAGTCTACACACTGCTGCTTTTTATTTTATGCCCTTTTTATGCTACTTTTCTCTGTTGACACTTTTTTATTTATATTAACAGATAAGAAAAGATCGAATTTTTAGGATTTCCCTTGATACGCTCTTGTCTCCCATGAGCTTCACAATAATAAAAAACACAAAAATAATTAATTAACACATTAGTCTACTACTCTAATCAATACTAGCCCTAATTTTTCTCTTTCTCTTTCTTGTTGCAACTTTCATTTTCCTTTTTTTTTCTTCTCTGTCTTTCTGTTAATGGCACTAACACTAATGCACTTCACACCAACTGTGTCTCCCCCTTCTCAGTTTTCATTGCTGAGGAGAGAAACTGAGAATAGAAAAAAGAAAAACACTATGTTCCAAGGATGGTGGAAAAAGCTTCAAAAAAAGCAACCTTAGTTGACCAGTGAGTGATGGAAAAAAACTTAACTAACCACTGTTTTTTTTTTGTCTCTTTTTTTCTGATGCCTATTGCTCAATACTCAAAGAGTGCAAATTTTTCTGCATGGTCCATAAGGGGATTTCTGATTCTTAAAATGAATCATTTTTTTGTCTCACCTGGGTCACTCTATCACTTTCTTTCTCTGTTTTCTTACCTTTTTGTGTGTCCAAATTTGAGGGATTACAACACAGAAAAGAGAGAAATGAAAAAAGGGAAAAAGAAAAAAAAGGGGAAAAGAGAAAAAATTGAAGTGGCATTTACAAATCTGCGTGATAATGACATGGCGACCAGGCAGGGATTTTATTCCCACGTAGATTACCGGAAGTGCCCTTCGTTAAATGTTTAATCCCCTATATACCCTTCCTAGATAATTACGAATTATCTGCTGTCAGCTAATAATGTTTTGGACGACCCAACCGAGCCATTCTCCGGCACATGTCAATAACTAATCCTTCAAGATTTAATATATTAAATAATTTAACATTAAATTAATTATGTATATTGAATTCATTAAACATATTAAATCAATATATATATATATATATATCAAATATTATTGTATCGACTGTTAGATAGATGTGTTTCTTTGGAATTATGATTTAAAAGGAGAATGATTTAAGTGTATTTTGAGGTATAATTTGTATTGTTTATTTGAATAGAGACGGAGTTGAAAGTGATAAAATTTAGGTTTAATTATGCCTTTGGTTTCCATTTTGGAGTTAAAATCTCAAAATGGTACCCAATTTTTAAAAGTCTCAAAATGGTCCCCTTTTTTGTTGAAACGTCTCACGTTTGCCCTTGCCGTTAAGTCAACGTTGACGCCGTTAGAGGGAGTGCCACGTGTCAGTTCCTCGATTTTTTGAATTTTTTTATTATTTTTTTTTAAATTTTCTTTTATTTTTAATTTTCTTTTAAATTTTTTTTAAAAAAATTAAAAAAATTGCCACGTGTCAAGCAGTCATCGTGCCACGTGGCAGTGACAGTGACACGTGTCAGTATTACGCCACGTGTCATTTTCTTAGTCTCAATTTGGTCCCTTTATTTTAATTTGTCTCAATTTTGTCCCAATTTTTGTAAAAATTAGCAATTTTGTCCCTCTCCAAATTGAAATCAAATTTAATTTCTGTATAAATGTACACAAATATTTTCATCAAAATTGATATTTCAAGTAAATATTTTTAACCAAATTAAGTTCATTTAATTAATATTTTACATTGAACTTTATTTAAAATGGTTTAAAAGTTGTTAATAGAAAATAATGTTAATAGAAAAAAAAATTCATAAATTACCTAGTTCATATTACAATAAAACACATATAAATTTAAAATTTTAAAACAATTTTAAGTAAAGTTGAATGTGAAACAGAATTTTAACTAAACTTAGCTATGTTAAAAATATATAATAAAAATATCAATTTGAATACAAATATCAAATTTAATAAAAATATTTGTATAACATTTATATAAAATTAAATTTTGTTTCAATTTGAAGGGGGAGAAAATTGCTAATTTTTACAAAAATTGGGACTAAATTGAGACAAATTAAAATAAAGGGACCAAATTGAAACTAACAAAATGACACGTGGCGTAATACTGACACGTGTCACTGTCACTGCCACGTGGCACGATGACAGCTTGACACATGGCAATTTTTTGATTTTTTTAAAAAAATTCAAAAAAAAAATTCAAAATAAAAAAAAATTCAAAAAAAAATTCAAAAAATCGAGGAACTGACACGTGGCACTCCCTCTGATGGCGTCAACCTTGACTTAACGGGAAGGGCAAACGTGAGACGTTTCAACAAAAAAGGGAACCATTTTGAGACTTTTAAAAATTTGGGTACCATTTTGAGATTTTGACTCTAAAATGAGGACCAAAGGCATAATTAAACCTAAAATTTATTAGGAAAGTTTATCAAAGTTTGTCACTCACCGATGTGATAAATTAAAAAATAAAAAGTAATACATATAAATTGGTGATTAGCAAAATGTCCTTGTTGGTAATTGTAATTTAAATTGATTATTAGATTGGTTGAAATTATTTATTTAGAAAATAAAAGTCATTCCAATAAATAAAAGTTGTTAATGTATTTGTTGTACAAAAAGTGTTTAATATTTTTTAGGGTATTATTTTGTTAACATGTTAAACCTATTGTAAAACTCTTTTTTTTTTCTGTCCTAATCTTTAAAGGATTGCCCCTAATCTAATAGGTCTAAGGGCTGGCCTATAGAGTGTCCAAGGCCCCTAGGGCAGCCAAACCCCTTTCACTTCTGTCATTCTTGCAGAAACAATACTCTCACACTCCCCATTTCCCTACAGAGGCTCTATTAGGGTTTAGCCCCAATCTTGGTCAAGTAGCTCAACCTCATTTCTTGCTCCATGTAAGTTATTCTTCAGCTCATACTTCTCCTCTCTAGGCATATTTTAGTATTTTCCAGTTAGGGTTTCGTAGTAAACTCATTTTAAAATCTGTTCCGCTATCTTGTTCAGTTCATAAATCTGTTTCGTGAGTTGCCGTGCTCGGCTATTGGGTGTCGAAGTCCTTGTTAGCTTATTTCCAAGTAAGGGAAGTTAGGGTTCTGTTAAAGCTTTGATTTTTCATGATGTCTTTGATGATATTACATGATTCATGGATTGTTTACTGCTTTGAGCTTATAAAATGTCGTATTGTGTTGTTTGGGCTGTGTTATTGGACTGTTGCACGAGAGAACAGTGGTGAGCACTGGTTTTCTCGCCCAAGCGAGCATGTCTCGCCTAGGGGAGATCAATAGAGGCTCGCCCAAGCTACTTCACGCGAGTAGTCGCTCAAGTGACCCACGTTCTTTCTGAGCGAGCGAACATCTCGCCCAAGCGAGAGGGGTCTCGCCTAAGCGAGATCTCGCGTGAGGTTACTGTTCCCCCTTTTCGAGCCCTCGTCTAGGCGAAGGGGGCTCGCCTGAGCGAGACCCTTCAGCCTGAGCGAGGAGTTGGGCGAGGGAAGTGTGGTGTTGGGTTATTTCTTGTTCTTGGATGGTTGGCACTTGCTTGGATATAATTGTTATGGTAAAATATGTGATGAACAATGATGTATGAGTGATGTGATTCATGGATGGTGAATGATAAGAATGTGTGATCTTGGCATGTGAAACAAACGAGATGATTGGTATTTAAAGTGGCATGGTATTGGCATGAGATGAAATTCCACATTTATGGTTTAAGAATAATGGATTGGTATGGATTCACTGGAACATGAAAGAGTGGATTATGAAGAGTTGGTATGTGACATGTATATATGTATATGTATGATAAATCTTTCTTGATTGATTGAGTATGATTGGTTCGTGTCAGTACGTAATTCCTTGGAATCTCTAGGTGAGATTTCAGGGTCATGCTTCAGTGGTCGGGACGTAATTCCATGATCCCTATTAGTGGGTGTCCATGGTGGTGCCCCATCTATATAACTTGGTAAGGATTCAAGGTAAAGATTGCATCCTGACACTCTAAGGAGTCAGTTAGTCTCACTTAGAGCGGACTGACTCTTGTGGTGAGAGTAGTAGGAGGCCTGAAACCCATTAAGGGCTAACCTTGTGTGTGAGGCAATTGATTCATTGTAACACTTGTAACACATAGCTCGAGGGTGAGTAGAGGTATCCACCACAAGTGCAAGCATCCACTGAATCCGACCAGGTTATATGTATCCGGATGAGTCGAGTCTTAGTGTATTGATTGAAAGGTCATAACATGCTTGGATGATATATGTATATTGGACTGTGAAGGCATATTTGATTGCATGATAAAAATGTTTTGGCTCTAGCTTACCCTTTGTTTGTTTGATTGCATTGTATGTTGTTCTTCTACCTTTGCGATGATCATCAATTTATTGATGGGAGCAGATGCGAGAGGTACTCATGGTCAACAGAGGAGAGATGATTCTGCTGCATAGTCTACCCGGACTGGAGTTCTTTTATTTGGGCTTTCCTTTAGGGCCACGACCCATGTTCTGTTTTAGCTTTTGGGTGTATCATCAACTACTGTCGTTTACCTTTGTACCTGTTTGGCATCGTGGTGTGCCTTTTATGTTTGAACTTTCTTGGATACTTGTAAGGAGTAGGGTTTAAACTCCGAGGCCGCTTTTCTTTTATTAATCAGTGTGATGCTTCCTTTAATTATATTTTTTTAATTAAATGGGGTGTTACAGTACCAATTTAATAATAAATTGAAAAACATATGTATTTGATTATTAGTGAATAATAGTGATTATTATTTTGAATAATTTAAATAATAGCGTAAAATAATAGAAAGAATAATGATCCATTGGAATTGTTAAGATTCAATAATGAGAACAACATTCCAAGCGAAACAATAAAGCTCAATTTTTTTTGTGACATAGTTATTAAAGTTATCCAAACAAAACATGATATGAGTTAGGGATATTTTGGTAATGAAACCATTTGGCACCCCCAAATCTATTCAATAAAAGCGAGATAGAAGTGTAGAAAACAAAGAAATATATGAAGAGGATTGTATATTATTAGTTGTGTATAAAATGCTACAAGAAATATATTATATATACACACAAAATTAACCCTAAAAGCCACAATGAAATGGACCTAAACACATGGGCATATGTTAACATCCCCTAAAACTCATAATGTTATGGCTAAATGCATTGAGAGTTTGTCAAATAAAAAACCAAAGCATAAAACAGATCACAGCTTGGTAAATATATCTGCAATTTGTAGACTCCGAAGGAACAAATGGTAAAGATATACTGCCAAGTTAAAGATGATAATGAGTAAAATAGAAATTTGTTTCAATATGCTTGGTTTGCTCATGAAAAACATAGTTGCGAGTAATATGAATAACACTTTTATTGTCACAATGTAAAGGTGTAGAATCTTTCAAATAGACACCCATATTTGTAAGTAACCAATACATCCAAATAATCTCACATGTAGTCAAAGTCATGGCATGATACTTAACTTTTGTGGACGATCGAGATGCAACATATTGTTTCTTACTCTACCATGATATAAGTGAATCACCAAGAAAAATACGCCACCCAGTAGTGGATTTTTTATCATTAAGATCACCATTCCAATTTGCATCACAATAGGTACGCAAGTCTATAGACAACATAGAAGAAAGCAAAAGAGACTGAAATTGAGTACCTCGAAGATACCTGAGAATACGAAAAATAACACCCCAATGGATTTTTGTTGGAGCTGAAACAAACAAGCTAACTAACAACATGAACATCATGTGCAATGTTTGGACGAGTCATAGTATGATAAACCAAACTTTCAACAATAGTTTGATATAAACAAACTATTTCAAACTTCCATCTGATAAGGAATATCATAAAACTTGTCTCAAGAGAAGTATCAACAATCTTGTCAGTAAGCCGAACACGTTCAAATAGGTCAGCAATATACTTGTACTAAGACAGAAGATAACCTTTGGAAGAAGAAGCAACCTCATTACCTAAAAAGTAACGCAGTAAATCAGTACACCCAGATCTTTCATAGAAAAACAATGAGATAATGCATTTTTTAAAGATCAAATTCCATCAAAATCATCACCAATAATGATCATATCATCAACATATAAGGATAGCAAAATATGTCCTACATTGATTTTCTTAACAAATAATGAAGAATCATGATGACTAGCAACAAAACAAAGAGAAGCAATTATTTTAGAAAACTTCTAAAGCCAAGCACAAGGTGTTTATTTAAGACCATAAAGGGCTTTTTGAAGTTTGCAAACTTCATCAGATTTGTGAGAGACACTTGGTGGTGGAATCATGTAGACTTCCTCATGTAGATCCCCATTCAAAAAAGCATTCTTCATATCCATTTGAAAAATCTTCCATTGAAAAATAGAAACAACAACAATCACGGTACGAAAGTAGTCATCTTTGCCACAGGGCAAAGGTTTCCTCATAATCCATGCCATACTCTTAGGTATATCCTTTAGCAATAAGTCTAGCTTTATACCTTTCAACTAAACCATCTGATTTAGTCTTAATTTTGTATACCTAATGAGATCCAATAGGACGTTTTCTTGGTG
Source organism: Vigna unguiculata (assembly GCF_037176805.1). Lineage (NCBI taxonomy): Eukaryota > Viridiplantae > Streptophyta > Magnoliopsida > Fabales > Fabaceae > Vigna > Vigna unguiculata. The sequence goes on along the minus strand of NC_140793.1, from coordinate 6,760,635 downwards.
GCAATGAAATGAGATCTCGTGTATGAGTCTTATATAGAGCAGTAAATTCCTTAGCTATAACATTATGCCAAAGTGGATCACAGACAACCTCTTTATAGGAGGAGGCTGATGTATAGTTCCATTAGAGGTAAGTAAAGTGGTAAAATCATTAGAAGTGTATTCACCCCAAGTCACAACAAAATATTTTTATGGTAGCAGAGTGTTGGGTTTTTACAAGAGCATTAAAATGTTTTAAAATCGTGAGATAATCAGACCAACATTTCATAAGATAGATCCAAGTGAAATGAGTAAAATCATCAACAAAAGAAGCATAACATCTAGAACCTCCTTTGATTGATACAGAAGAAGGTCCCCCACACACTACAAGAAAAATGACTATTATCTACGAAAAATTATCTATGAAATTTTTTTCGTAGATAATTTATTTTTATCTACCATATAATTTCGTAGATAACATCAATTTCTATAAATCACAAGAAAAAAATTATCTACGAAAATAATTTCATAGATAAATATGATATACTTTGATGAAAATTTTTTATATGAAAATTTATCTATGAAGATAAATGTAGAAAATATATATCATAAAAAAAATATAAAAATTATTTTAAAAAACTTTACCTACGAAAATGTTTCGTATGTAAAAATTATATAATTTGTTTAAATAAAAATAATATGATATTTTAAAAAATGTTAACCCTAAGTCTCATTTCTCACTCCCACTTTCACACGCTCTCCCTTCCAGATATTTACTGTAGAGACGAAACACTATGTTCTTCATCAGAAGCTTCGTTGGCACGACGCCGACCATCATGAGAAGTTTCGTCAACAGCAACGCGTCCCTTTTTGTCTCGACCCTTCCGCTCCCGCCAATGCTCAACGCTCAACGCTCACGCTCACGTCGATGCTCAAAGCTCACATTCGAGAATGTGGTGGTCAGGCTCCTCTGCGGTTCTCTCCCAGAAGGGGAGGAGGATTTTGGCCATTGGACGAGGAAGGTCTTGGGTGATTCGGATTCAACGACCACTAGCCGCTGTCGCTGCTGGGTCGCCAGAAATTAGGGTTTTTATCGCCGGACACGGAGGCAGTTTATGTGGTGTGTTTTCTTTTCGCTACTTCTCTTTGTCGTGTTTGGTTACTTAATATTGATTGTGTGGGTGTAGGATTATGCAAATTATGGATTGGCATATCTTATTGACTTTATAGGCCATAAAATGCCTAAAATTTTGACAAAACAAAATGCATTGTGAGAGAATTCGTGGGTTGCCCTGCCTTGCTTCGCTATCGTTTCGCCGACCAAAGACACAACAATTATTGTCGTTTCACTGTCTACTTTGGACATCTATTTCTTCTCTCTAACAGTTTTATTTGACAATTCACGATGAACGACCTTCTCACTGTAAGTTGACATCTGTAATTCCCTCTTTCGATTCCAAATTTCAATTTTGATAACTGGGTCTTGTAGTTTTGTTGCTAAACTTATTGTTTTTATGTTCTAATTTTCTGCCATCACAGTGTCAGATTCATACTCTGTTTCATTTCATTTTATTTTATCTTTTTTTTTAAATGACATTAAGAGGTGCCCAAATTTTTGCCTTGGATTCTAGTGGGATACGAATAGGAATCAACGTGTGTTCTGACATTGTAAGCCGTAAAATTCAGTTCATCGCTGAATCACTATATGGCTAGTGGAAAATTTCCGAAAGGCAGTGTCTTGCTTTAACTAAGATCATAGTTAATCCCCAATTAGATTTCAGGTGGCTATTTTGTTTGTGGCATGATTTTGGTTTTGGATTTATTCTAATAGTGATTCTGGTGTTTTTGTTTTGTTACTATTAATTAATTAATTGGAAGTGGGTTATATTTAGTACAATGTTGTTGTGTTATAAGATCAAAATCTAAGGATATTGCAACCATTTTGATGGGATACAATCTCTTTTTTTTTTCATTCCCAAGTACAAACAAATGGACCCAATTTTAATGGTTGGGCATTTGGCAATAATCATTTTCAATGATTAGTTACTCCACTCCCTTGGTACCTTTATGTTATTCTTCATTTGGAATTAAAACTACATGTATAATAGGAATTTTAAAAATTAAAACTACCAGTTTCTATATACCTTTTATAATTTTTATCGATGGCTAGTAAGGTTTTGCAAATATGAGATTACAATCTCAGGTTTGTTTTTGGCATGCACTGTTTTGCATGAAATCAAGCTTGATAGGTAACATACGAAAACATTAGATGCTTAAACAATTTTAACGATGAAATTTCCGTAGTGTTTGTGGTAACTAGAAGTTAACTTATCACTATGTTCACTGCTTTTTCTTTATGATATTTTTTCGTTTCATCACTTTTTATTTCCAAGAAGTTATAATATAATATTAAGCTAAGTCCATTGACGAAGTTGTTGCCAGCTAGAGGCAAAGAAAGTTATATTCCCTAAAATGTTAGTATATCCTTCATTTTCTTGTCCTTTAATCTTTTCACTTTATTTATTTATGCCAAAAGAAATGTTTTTGTCACTATTTGTTTCTTTTTAGGGTCGAAAGTTTTCAGTTCAAGGTCTTTTGGGAAAGATATATGTTCTAGCGCTTTTGTTGATGGAACAATGGTGATTTTCTGTTTGGCACCACAGGTATTTGTTGCTTTCTTTCCAAGTTATTTTAAATTTTTATATAACTTGATTTCAAATTTTAATTCTAATATGTATTTATTACAGGATTATCACCGTTTCCACTTTCCAGTATCAAGAACTGTTAAGCAATTTGTACACACACACACTGATGGTGGTTTTTTATGGGTTGACAACTTGATAATATAGATTTCTTTAACACTGTAAGTGTATAAATAACCACTAAATTCTCTCTCGATATACACACACATATATATACTCTCTTTTTTTCAATTCATACTTTATTTTTCCTGATAATGTCGTACTCTTCCGGTCAATCCCATTGTTGTAAATAACAAGTATTGTAATGTTGTCTTTGTTTATAAGTGGCATTTGTGTGCTTAACTTATAGTTTGGATATTTCTCATTCGGTGGGAGCACTGTCATTTGCGTTTTTGAAAAGGTTGGTATTTTTATTGTGAGAATGTGTGCTCCTTGGCATTTATATTATATATACAGGCCAAAATTAGTGTAATATTCAGATTGAAGGAGGATGCCATAATTGATTTTTTTAAGTTTAAGTTTTTATAGGATTGTACAAATGATGATGGAGATTGATGCGTTCTCACTTGCTATGGATGTCAAGTGAGTAGGATTTTTTTATTTTATTTTGAATTTGCAATATTATTAGTAATCTGTGAGTAGTAATTATCAGGTTCAGCATAATGATAGAAATGATTATTAAAGAAGAGAATCCACTGCACTCAATCTTAATCAGGTTTTTTATTTTATTTTTCTTTTTTGAAATTAAATTAAATTTAATTGTTCTCTTGTTGATGCTTGAATTATGGAATGGTGATTTCTCTGTTTCTCTCTTCAGCTTCAGAATCGATTTAGGAGTGATAACAAGTCTCCTCCACAGTTAGGTGCTTTTAAGGACTATAATATCAATATGAACCCTATGGTCTTATTTATTTGTATTCTAGTTTACTAAATCATTATGGATATGAATATTGTGAGATTCACTTGTGGTTTAGTTACTAGATAAAATTTGTTTAGTTCTAGCAATTAATATCATGGTTTGTGGCAGATTCTTGTAGGGAAACGAAATGCTCTCTTTTCCAAGTTATATACTTTTTTTACCCTTTTATATTTTTCTAAGTCTACTTATTTTGTTGGTGATTTTTTCATACGGTGATTTTGAACCTGTTATTTTATTTTGGTTGTTGTTAAGCTATATGTTCAAAGATTTGTTTTTTATTTTTTTATATTTAAGTTATCTACGAAAATTTTCGTAGGTAAATTATTTACGAAAGTTTTCGTAAATAAGTTATCTACAAAATTTTTCATAGGTAATTTATCTACGAAATATTTTGTAGGTAACTCGACTCCTGGATGAGAAACTTTTCGACGAATATTTTCATAGATAATTATGGACGTCCCGATTTCGTAGATAATGGTTGTAGGTAAGTTATCTACGAAACTCATATTCGTATATAAAGTTACCTACCAGCTTAATACCTATGAAATTTACTTCGTAGGTAATTCATAGATAAATTCAAATTACCTACGAAAAATGTTCATTATCTACGAAATACTGGCGTAGATAATAACCATATTTTTTGTAGTGACATCAGAATGTGCAAGATTAAAGGATCAAGAGAAGAAGAAATGTAACATCCCGACCGAATATTACGAATTTAAATAATAAAATAAAGAAATAGGGATAAAGCATCATTTAATATAAATCCATTTCCCAAAACACGGGAAATTTAAAACATTTAATTCATCGTAAAATACCTTAAATCCATAATTTAATAAAAACTCATACTACAAAGTTAAGTCCAATAATCTAATGATTACAAAATTCTCAAAGTTCTTAAAGCCATAATAAAACTCTACAGAAAATTCCCCAAGCTAGCCCACACTCCGGCTCTACGCCTCACCAGACATGCCTGCAACATCATCTACTCTCGTGTACCGCGTACACGATCATCACCAAACACAAGCAGATAATGTGAGCTAATAGTTAAAATAAACATATATACAACATAGATATCATTACAAGCACACCAAAGGAATTCCATCCTTTGATTTCATGTCACATGGCCACCACCATGTTACCCATGATCTATGTCTTTGGACAATAACCTCAAGATGTCTTGCCGCCACACCTACAAGCCATAACTTGTAGAAGACGTGCGGGAAACCAGTTACCGACCATACTCTATAACGCCATGTGTAGTTCCCAATACAAACAGAGTTCGTAACGTCCCAAGACTACCAAACTCGTCAACCACATACTAAGGAGGGCAATCTATCTGGACCCATCCGTACGAGTCATAACACACACACACATTCACACTGGTAACACTCGCTAACACGAGCCACAACTCAAGGATTCCTCGTGTTCATCCGTCATCCCAAGCCACAACTTAAGGGATGTCATTCTGAGCCACAACTCAAGGAATGCAACGTGCTTTACCACTATCTTGAGCCATAACTCAAGGGATACGTTCCGAGCCACAACTCAAGGAATACCAACAAGCCGACCTTCGAGGTATCACCAAAGCCTTGTAGATCACGCACATCAAAGCAAGCAGTCACACTACCTCTGCATTATCACCTGGCGTTGCTACTGAGCCGCCAAGCGAGGTACGCTTCCAGACTGCCTGGTGGAGGACACGTGCCGTCAGGCACCAAGCACCCTTATCCCTCTGCCTCTACAGGTATCGCCTGGCAGGACGACCCTCACCGTCAGGCGCTACACATTCCAATAGCCACTATGAGTGTAGCTATCGCCTGGCGGTCAAACACCACCGGCAAACGCTACACCAGTACTTGCACAGTACTAGTTTTTGGTTCTAGTTCAGGCAAAATGACTCACACACCACCCACATTACCACTCATTTCGTGAATCATAAACTTAGTCACTTACTGCATGAAATAATTCCAGTTAGCATAACCCATTTTCATGCACCTTCATTCCCTAAATACATTACATTCCTTTCTCATCTTCCATTATCCATCCAATGCCTATTTAAAGGCCTAATTTCATTAAAGTACCACCACATATGAGGCTCATATACTAATTCACCAATGATTCATACTTTCTAACATGATCCTAACATTGCTTTCATCACCATGCATTACTCTCCAATATTTCACATAATCATTCATTCACATGTAAGATCAATTTGCCCACGAGTTAAAATCAATAGCTGAATTACCCTACCTATACTTAACTTAAACCAGCCACTACACCTTCTTATAACTCAATCCCAATCTCAACTGCCCATCAATACATTAAAACATGTAATCCCAATCCACTTCTTTTAATCACGCTTTTTCTTTCTAACCTATAAGGTATTCATAATAGCATACTTTTGCATTAGTTTTATGACCCTATTTCCTTTCAGCCATCCAATGCAATTGAAACCCGGGTCCCCAACACCCAAAACACAAAATAATAACTACATTCTCTATTGTCGCCTGGTGGCAAGCTACCTTCCGCCAGGCGGTGCATCAATTTTGGGAAAAATTCCAGAATTTCCAGCACTTACCAAGTCTTTCTCATTTTCCCAATCCTTTATTTGGTCTATTTCCATAATTATGCAATTCATCATGATCACAATTATACGATTACTTCACTCAACTATATTTAGTAACACTTTACAATGTAATCAAATTGTAGTTACTCTCAGACCATCAAAATCCCCAATTTCCAACCTTAATATGAATTGTTCATATTTTTCCCCAATTCATTTCCACTCACAGCGTAATTCAATAATCACAAGCCTCTAATACTCCGATAACAAATGAAGCTCCCTTATTCCCCTTCCAGAATCCACCCAGAAAACCCAAAACCAGCCTAATTTGGTTTGCGTCACTTGGCGATAGTGCATCAGCGCTAGGCAGTTCAAACAAAACCTAGAAATTGGTGAATTAGACATGTGTTGCCTAGCGGTAAAGGTCGTACCGCCAGGCGGTTCCTCTTCAGGAACCCAGAATCTTGTAAACAAATATGTGTCGCCTGGCGGTAGTTCATCATCCACCAAACGATTTTTGGAAAATTCCATAAAAAACACGAAATACACACAAGCAGGGTAGAAAACATGTATTCAATTAATCATACAGTTCATGCAATTAAACAATACGAAATAACATGTACGGTCCAACTCCCCTAACCTGGAATTCCTTGGTTAAAACTTCAGAATTTAAAGCTTCCTCTTAGTCAACAATGTCTTCCCTTGACGCTTCCAGCAACAGTCCTCAATCCTCTCGAAAATGCAGCTCCTATTTGCTCACAAAATGCTTCTCAAATGATTCCCTAGGTTGCCCTATGTTTTTCTCTCTATGTTCTCTCCTCTCTGTTACTCTAAATTCACTTGATTAATCACCATTAATTCAACTAGAGTTTAATTAAACTAGAGTTTAATTACCATTCAAAGTGCATTAGTGGTTGTTTTCCCAGTCTCTCTTGGCTGCCCATTTGTCAGCCAGGGTTTCTCTGCCCGTTCACATTCATGCCAAAAAGAATTTTGGCAAAAAGAAAGTTTAATTTGGATTCACAAAGGTTCAAACCCCTAACCATGCCAATGTCAAATCAATGCATAACCATTCAACCAATTCATGTTTCGTGCTAATTCCTATAATTATAGGATTATAATATCACTCATCATGATCAACATATTATTAAAATAATAATCCATTAAATAACACATAAACGACATGCATAGAACTTGAACACAAGTCCTCTCAACATAACTAAGTACTCTCAACCACTTGAGGTAGTACTTTTCCATATCACAATAGTCAACATCTAATGTCATAAAGGCTCATATTACCCGCATTTACTAATGATTTATTTATTTAATTAATTAAATTTCATGGATCTTACAAGAAATACTTTTATTAAAAGGTAAAACAAAAAAATTTGCCATTTTGCAACCACTACAATAAGAAATATCATGATTGTCCAAAGTACCCAAACTCTAGTAGACACTAAAAACTTTAAATGAGATGCAAACACATGACCTAAACGATAATGCCACAAATAAAAAGTTGAATAAGGAAAAGACAAATGAAACGAAGATAAATCCGCATTGGAGGCTGCACCTATTGATTCCTTGAACTGATTCAGGACATAAAGTTCACCTTACCTACGGCCTATCCCAATCACCTTCTGAGATGTGTGATCCTGTACAAAACAATCAAATAGAGAGATCTACACATTATATCTAGAATCACATATTTTTCCAACAAAAGCAAGATTCATAGCAAGATCAAGTATGTAGTAAACACAAACAAAGACAAAGATGGTGTAGCAATGGTACCAATACCAGATAATGGAAGTGAATCACCATTATCAGTTGCAATTAACATTGATGAGTTAGGTGATAAAAAAACAAAAGAATACAAATGATGTGACATATGATTAGTGGCACCTGAATCAATTATCCATTTGTCTAAAGATATATTTGGTGATGATATACATTAAGATTGCAAGGGTATGTTGGCTTGCTGTCAAAAAGCAAGGAACTTTTGAAATTGATCAGGGATTGATCCAAAGATGGTGCAGCAATATTACCATGTGACTAAGCCGAGGGAAATTGTTGTGGTTACTGAAAAAGACGAGACTAGTGAGGAGGGCGAGATTATTGTTGTTGTGTACGATGTTGTTGTGAAGATTGATGTTGAGGTCTAGCTTTGTTTAGGAACAAAGGACATTGAGATTTCCAATAATTCTTTTGTTTGCAGTAAGAACACTCATCAAAAGCAACTTCACCAACATGTTATTTCTGTTGAGCTCTAGTAGAAGACTTGTTTGAAGATGCAAAAATATATGGAGCAAAAGAAGGGTTGGTCTTATGATCATTAAGTCTGAAGTCTAATTTCCTCTGCTAATAATTTATTAACTAGAAGGCAGAGGGTTACGATGCAAAATTTAACCTCGTAAACTTTCAAAATCACTATGCAAGGCCATAAGAAATTGAACCAAACGTTGTGGTTCCCTACGATTAATATACGATGCAAAAGCACTTAATGTTATAAGCTCGGTCACGACAAGTTAATCCCATAGGGTTGTCATGACAGAATAAAAGTCTTGAATGTTTATGTCATTTTACTTCAATGCATGAAAATTTGTCTCAAGTTGATACTGTTTGGAAAAATTATATTGTGTATACAATCAAGATAAGTGATCGCATACCTCTTTTGCAGTATCATATTTTTCCAACTGAACGTAAATCAAGTGTGTAACAGAATTATTGACCCAACTAATAATTTTAGAGTTGTTAGCTTCTCATACCTCTAAAGTAGTAGCATAATCATTAGCTTTGATGTCAATTGGTTTTAACTTAACACTTGAAATATAACTTTACATGGACTTTCCACAAAGAAAGTTTTTCATAACATAACACCAATAGGAATAATTTTTACCGCCCAATTACACACTAATAAACTAAGAATCATCTTTACGAGTCGCCATAATAAATCAAATGCAAAACACAAATGTGAACCATACGGCAGAAGCAACAAACAAAACAGAATACGAACTTAATATTAGAAGTTTGTTGTAAAACCCGAGAAATTTAAATAATTAAGTAAATAATTATTTAATGAATGCGAGTAGTGGGAACCTTTATGACAATTAATGCTAGCTTTTATGATGTGGAATAGTACTAGTTCAAGTGGTTGAGAGTACTTAGGCATGTTGAGAGGACTTGGGTTCAAGTCCTATGTATGCCAAATTGTGTATTATTTTAATTGTGTGTTGTTTTAATATAATTGATTGTGATGAGTGATAATATAATCCTAAATTTCTAGGAATTATCATGAAACATGAATTGGTTGAATTGGTTGTGCGAAAGGTTTTACAGACCATAAACAATGCTAATTGAGTGAGAAAGAGAGCTGAATTGAGGAAGCACTAAAGAGGCTTTTATTAATCAAGGAAAAAAGCTCAAGAACCATCAAGTTTAAGCAAGGAATCCAGATTAGGGGAGTTGCTTTATTTGTTTATATGAAATTATATGATTTTACGTTGTATGATGTATGATTGGGTGCCTATTTTTGCGTTAATTTCCACTGTTCGAGTTTCTGGAAATTTTTCAAAAACCGTCAGGTGGCTTTGAAGGCCTGCCAGGCGATGCATGTGCGTGACACCCATTTCTAGGTATTTTAGATGAACCGTCTAGCGGCAAAGGTTACTCTACCAGGCGACACAAACCCTTATTCATTTTACTCTACCATAGGGAAGCATGAAGCATGAGGGGGTCATGTTGGGTTTAGGGTCAAATTGTTAATATGATTTTAGCGGTTAATCATGATGAAAATTTGCATGGGAGAAATCCGATTTGTTGTAATTTATGCACTTGATTGACTGAACGAGATTTGGGGGTTTAAGGTTCATCACGGGTGTGTGAAAAATCTGGGATTTGCCCAGAATTTGATGTGCCTCCTGACGGCAAGTATGCACCGCCAGGCGATAGACGCTACAGTAGTGGCAATTGCATTTTGTGACTGTTCGAGGCGCGTTTTGGGATTTTGTGAGGGTAAGGCTAAATCCTACACATGATAATCATATAAAATAAACCAATTGAAATGGATGGAGGTCTAACAGTAATTTAACAGTCATGGAGAATTGGTAGAAACTTGAGTTGGGTTTAGTACATTAGAAGTCGAGGAGGTTGAGTAATACTGGTTCACAATTAGTCATATTAAATACCCTTGAGATATTTGTGATAATGCAGCTTAATGTTAAACTCATGATTGGTTAATGTATTTGAATTTATATATATACAATTGATCATACTTAAGTGAAGCTAGGGGTAAATATATGAATGCAAAGATGCATGCTTATATGACTTTGAATGGGTATGTAATAGTAATTGTGTTCTCTAATGAAAGTTATACACATAAACATGTAATTTCAATGTGAAGTTGAACTAAGAGGAGTGTTAGAACCTTTTTTGGGGTGTTAAACCAGTAGTTGGTATGCTACTGGTATAGCGCTTGGTGTAACATCCCGACCGGATATTACAGATTTAAATAATAAAATAAACTAAGAAAAATAAAATTTCATTAATGATAAATCCATTTCCCAAAAACGCGGAAAATTTCAATCTATTTCACCATAACAATAAACGAAACCCAAAATGGGTAATTATCCATTATAAAATTAAAGTATGATAATATAAAAGTTTACAACTTATTTAAAATCATAAAGCATAAAGTCTAATAAAATCTCCCAAGACTAGCCCTGCTCCGGCTTTACACCTCACCAGATCCACCTGCAACATCATCTTCTCCCGTATATTGCGGATACGATCATCGCCAAACACAAGTAGATTGGGTGAGCTAATAGAATAAAACATATATACAACACATTTATATATATAACACAATCACACCAAAGGAATTTCATCCTTTGATTTCATACCACCTGGCCACAACCATGTTAACCGTGTTCTACGTCTTCTAATGAATACCTCAAGATGTCTTGCTGCCATACCTATCGATCACAACCGATAGAGCACGTACAGGAAACCATGCTACGGATCACACACCGTAACACCAGGTGGAGTTCCCAATACGAACATAGTTCGTAACGTCCCAAGACTACCAAACTCGTCAATAGATACTCAGGAGGGCAATCTATTTGGACTCATCCGTACGAGCCACAACCTGCACACTCACACCGGCAACACTAGACAACCCCAGCCACAACTCAAGAGTTCCTCGTGTTCATCCGCCATCTCGAGCCACAACTTAAGAGATGTTATTTCGAGCCATAACTCAAGGAATACCACATGTTTAACCCTTATCCCAAGCCACAACTCAAGGGATACGTTCTAAGCCACAACTCAAGGAACATTAGTAAGTTGACCTTTAATATATCCAATAATCCTTGTAGACCATGCACACCAAAGCAACACAACGCATTTCTGCTGCAGCAACACCGCCTGACACAGATCACAAGGTCCCAAATGCAATAGACTTCCAGGCCGCCTGGCGGTGAACGCGTATCGCTGGCGCCAAGCGCCTAAGGACCCACTGACTTGTAGACTCCGTTTGGCGGCACCATCCTCACCGCCAGGCGCCAATTTAATCTAGACCTCACTGCTTTTCCGTTGTCGCCTAGCGGTCAATCACCATCACCAGGCGCCACACTAGTACTTGCGCTGTATTGGTTTTGGTTCAAGTTCAGGAACTCTTTGCGCAGTTCACTCACACTTGCCCTCACTCCAGAGTACCCCTAATTAGTGCATTGTTGTCTATAGGATTTCTAGCCATCACACCCCACGTGTAAGTTTATTATCCAAATATGGTCATATAGACAGTCCTAAGCATTCACACTTATCATTTCTTGACAGGATCCTAACTATTTCATCTATGACAACACACAACCATATTCCCTTACCTTATCATTCTAAATCCTCTATGTGTATCTAAATATCAATTAGTAAAGTTACTTTAAGTCCATTCTCAACATGTCTAACTATGCTTATGGTAAACATATGCCAGCTACTGCGATATTTTATACTCCAGCCACAATACCATTAAAATACAAATTTGCTAAAACAGTCCTTAATTCTCATCTCAATTCATTAATCAATCACTCTTTCTAATAATATAACCACAAATCTCAATTCTGCTTTTACATATCACCAACTGACCCCTCACTAAATTTCCCCTGGCTACCAACTCAGCTGCAACCATCCCTAATCTGCACATGTCACCTGGCTGCCATGCTAGTGCCGTCAAGCGGTGCATAGAATTCTGGAGATTTTCCAGAAATTCTTACACCTGCGAAACCCCAACTTTGTCCCAATTTTCCCCTTGCTTGCAGATTTCTATCAATTCACACACGATCTCGATTATAATTCTAATAATTCGCAGCCTAACACACCCAATATCATTTTTCCAAAGCAATTTAAAAGTCAATTATCCTTGTAACATTCAAACCTCAAGACTCGAACCCTAAGATAGCATCCAAAGCAATTTCATCGATTTTAACCTTCAATCTTATGCGATGCCAAGTTTGCGAGTATCCAATGATCAATTAACGTTTAAGGATATTATTTCCCCTAATCAACTCAACCCAAACCCATAAAAACCATCAAATTGAGCCAATAGGGCTCATGTTGTCTGGCGGGTCAATTACCATTGCCAAGCTGTTCATAGGAAAACCCAGAACCTAGGTTGAACAACAAGCGTCGCCTAGCGGCACAATGCTCACTGCCAGGTGGTTCCTCGTAGAAACTCAGGAATAACACAAAAACATATGCGTCGCCTGGCGGTAGTTCGTCGCCCGCCAGGCGATTGCTGGAAATTTTCCAGGAACACGAAATTCAAATAATGTGCGGGATAGAGCATACACAATCATACTATAATTCATGCAATTATTCAAAAACATAAATAAACGTGGTCCAACTCCCCAAACCTGGATCCTTTTGCTTAAAAATGGAAATTTGGAGAGTTCCCTTGATCACCAATGGCCTCCCTTTAATTCTCTTCCAATTCAGTTTCCTTTCCTCAATCCTCACAACAACTCTCAATTTTCGTACTCCTCTCACTATGTAGCAATGGCAAGTGCAGAAACCTCTCCCCTCACCTGAATTTTTCCTTATAATGGTGCCTCAATGATGGATTAATGTGCTAAAACGAAAATGGCACTAAAAGTGGTATAATTGCTATTCAAGGTCCATCATTAGTTGTTTTTCCAGCCCCTTTGGCTGCCTTCACGTGGCTGCTAGGGTTCCCAGCCGTTCTCATCTTTGCCAAAAATAAGTTTAACAAAAAGAAAGCCTAGTTTGAGTTAACTAAGGTTCAAACCCCTAACCATGCCCATGTCAAATCAATACACAACCATTCAACCAATTCATGTTTCGTGATAATTCTTAAAATTCTAAAATTATATTATCACTCCACATGATCAATCATATTATTAAAATAATAATAAATCAAATAACACATAAATGGCATACATAGGACTTGAACCCAAGTCCTCTCACACAATTAAATACTCTCAACCATTTGAGCTAGTACTTTTCCACGTCACACATGTTAGAAGTAAATTACATAAAGGCTCCTGTTACCCGCATTTATGAATTAATTATTTATTTAATTAATTAATTTTCACGGGTCTTACACTCGGCGGCGCGGGAGAGGTCGCCAAGTGATTGGGGTACCAGAGGCATCCTTGGAGCGCGAGGCGCCTAGCGGTGAGGAGTCAACCGCCAGACGGGTGGGGAGGTGCGTAGAGTTGGACTATGAGCGGGGAGGTTCGTAGAGGCAGGACCACGAGCGAGCAGGTTCATGGAAGCATGTATATCCTGGGTCCATGGTCAAGTAATTGCTTGGGTGATTTAGATGTGCATGGTCTACGAGGCTTTGGGTGAAACCTTAAGGATGAACTTTGTTGTAGCATTCCTTGAGTTGTGGCTCGGAATGGTATCCCTTGAGTTGTGGCTCAGGATATTGGGTAAACATGTGACATTCGTTAACTTGTGGCTCGGAATGGCGGATGGACACGAGCATTCCTTAAGTTGTGGCTCAAATTTGCGAGTGTTGTCGGTGTGAGTGTGTGAGTTGCGGCTCATACGGATAGGTCCAAGAAGATTGTCTTCTTTGGCGTTTGCCGACGAGTTTGGTAGTCTTGGGACAATTATGAACTATGGTTTGTATTGGGAACTCCACCTAGCATTACAGAGTGTGGTCCGTAACAGGTTTTTTGCACGTGTTCTACAAGTTGTGTCTTGTAGGTTGAGGCAGCAAAAGGTATCTTGAGGTTATCATCTAAAGACGTAGAACACAGGTAACATGGTGGCCGCCACGTGGTATGAAATCAAAGGATAGAATTCCTTTGGTGTGTCTATGTTTATATATTTGAATATATATATATATATATATATATATATATATATATATATATTTATATATATATATATATATATGTGTGTGTGTGTGTGTGTGTGTGTGTTTTTATATACTGTTAACTCACCCTATCTGCTTGTGTTTGGCGATGATCGTGCAATGCGTTACACGAGAGCAGATGATGTTGCAGGTGGTACTGGTAGAGGTGTCAATTTGGTCCAGCCCACAGGGTTTGGCCCTGGCCCATGTGGGCGAGGGCCAAAAAAGCTCACATTGAAAAAAAGCCCCCAACAAAGAAGCCCACAGGGCCAAAAACCCTACAAAAGCCCTGTGGACCACACTCTGCCCCTTCCTCCCTTGGCTGCGCGGCTGACGGCAATGGCGGCTGGCTTCTTCTTCTTCTCCGGCGACGATGCTCCGGCGAGGTGGCGTGACGCGGTGGTTGATGGTGGAAAGGCAGTGGATGCTCGCTGCAGTTGATGCGTCGCGGTGGCCGGCGGAACGAAGAAGATGATGGAGAGAAAATGGAGGTGCTGTGATTGACGACGATTTGCGCGTCGCTGCAGGTGCGGAGCGTGAACGGAGAGGATGGTTGTTGTGGTGGCCGCCATGGTTGTGCGCGAGGAAGAAGAACCCGCTGGTGCGCGACGCGTTGCAGAGGTTCGTGGTTGTGTGCTCACAGTGGCGCCGCCGTTCCTGCGCGAATGGAGGAAGGGGCAGAAACCCTAATTCTGGAGAGAGAGTACTCTGCGCCACGTGTCAGCGTCTGATAGGACAGTCAAACTGGTCAACTGGTCAACTCTGGTCAACTGGTCAAAGTCAGCAGTCAACATTGGTCAAAACTGCAAATATGGTTAAATGAGAGGGGCAGAATTGGAAATTGGACAGGAATTAAGTTGCTAATTAATTAAATAAAAATAAAAGATTTTAGCAACTGACAGATAAAGCCCAAAGTCCAGTTGAAGCCTATATAAAGAGACTTAAGGGAGCAGAAACGGGGACTGACAATTTACAGCTGACAGCTTAGACACTGAGAACTCTCTGGTTTTGGCAGATACCGTCTCCACCACATCTCTCATTTTCTTCTTTTATTTTCTTTCTTTCATATCATCATGTATTCCATCAAAGCCATGGAGGGCTAAGCTTTAAGGGTTGATTCCACTGTAATTTCTTAAATGGATTCTGAGGTTAGATGAATTTATATGTTTTGTTATTTTGATTATTGTTGTGGTTTTTGTTTAGCTATGTCCTTTGCTTCTTAATCGAATAGAAAATAATGATTTTAAATCTACATGCATGCTAATCATATGAGTTAAAAGGTTTTTAAATTAAATTGAGACTTTACTTTGATTTTGTTTAGGAACTTTCATTTGATTAAATAAGTTTTTGCCAATAATTGAGACTTTAATTTGATTAGAGGTAATTACTTTAACTAAAATTAGTCAAGACTTTACTTTGATTAATTAAGTTTTCTATTTGGTAGAGAAACAAAGGAATAGACATGATTAGGCATAGTAAAATTAATTGAGACTGTACTTTGATTGAATTTACTATGGACAATCTAATAATTCTCACTTTTAATTGAGACTGTACTTTGATTAAAAGTGAGGATGCCAACAAATGAATTGAGTCTTTACATTGATTTATTTGTAAATCAACAACAATAATTAATTTAACAATAATCTCTAGATAACCAATGAAGAATCTTATTTAGAAAAAGCAGTGGAATTGACCTATTTACTATTACTGTGTTTACAATCTTCCGTGTCATTTTCTTTGCATATCAAAACCTCCCTATTTTTATAGTTGCTAGTTTTAAATTGCATTTTTTAGAATCAAATATTTGAGATCAATTCCGTATTCGTTGTGAGACGACTCAGGGTTATCTTAACCCTAACTATTTTCTTCACTACAAACTGGCAATACTGAAGTTGCTAAAGTAGTGGTAATTTGATCGCCTAACGACAGCGATATCAGGGACAGACCCAACGAATCGGACAAGCATGACGACCCGAATAGGTCTAACGACTCGGACCTGCCCGACGACCTTAACAAGAACGACAACTCGAACGGGCCCGATGATCCAAACAGGCCCAACAACCCGAACGGGCCCGACGACACAGACTGCCCGAATACAGGACAAACCTGACAACACGGATGGGCCCAACGACATGGAAGGGCTCGACTACCCGGACAAGCCAGACGAACCTAACAGGTCCTATGACACAAAAAAGCCTGACGAATCGAACGGGCCTGATGACCCATATGGACTCGACGACCCGGACTGGTCTTACAACCCAAACGGCCTGACGACCCAGATGGGACCGACGACACAGACTTGCCTAACAACCTAGACGGGCCCGACGAGCCAGATGGGCCCAACAAGTCAGATATGCCTAACGACTAAGACGGGCCATACGACCTAGACGAGCCCGACAACCCGAACAGGCTCAACAACCCAGACGGGACAAACGATAAGAACAGGCCTGACGACACAGATGTGCCCGACGATCCGAACGAGCCCAATGATCCAAACAGGCACAAAGACCCCAACGGGCCCGACAACCTGTATGGACCTGACGACCCAAACGGGCCCTCAGACCTAGACGGGCCCTACGATGTAGACGGGCCCTACGACCCGAATGGGCCTGAAGACACGTACGGGGGCAACGACCCAAACGGACCCGACAATCAAGACAAGCCCGACGACCTGGATGAGCCCGACGACCCGGACGAGTCCGACTACCCGGACGGGCTCAACACTCAGACGAGTCCGACTACCCGGACGGGCCCGACACCCAGTCGGGCCCGTTCTGGTCGTCGGGCCCGTTCGGGTCGTCTGGCACGTCTGGGTTGTCGGGCCTATTCGGATATTCGGGCCCGTTTGGCTCGTTGGTCCCGTTCGGGTCGTCGGGCCCGTTTTGATCGTCGGGTCCATACGAGTCGTCGGCCCGTTCGGGTCATTGGGCCTGTTTGAATCGTTGGGCCCGTTCGGGTCGTCGTCGCGTTTAGATCGTTTGGGTCGTAAGGCTCATCTGGCTCGTCTAGCCCGTTCGGGTTTTCGGGCCCGTTTGGGTCGTCGGGCCCGTCCGTGTTGTTTGGCATGTCCGGGTTGTCAGGCCCGTCCTGGTCGTCGGGCCCATCTTAGTCGTCTGGCCCGTCTAGGTTTTTGGTTCCATCCGTGTTGTTTAGCATGTCCGGGTTATCAAGCCCGTCCTGGTCGTCGGGCTCATCTTGGTCGTCGGGTCTGTCCTTGTCATCGGGCCTATCCTGGTCATTGGGCTCGTCTGGGTTGTCGAGCCCGTCCGGGTCATCGGGCCCGTTTGGGTCGCTCAACTTCATCTTTGACTCTGGCTTAATGTAGTATTATTTGGGGGGCTAACCCACCTTAGCCCTAGCCCTAACCCACTAGAGAGGGGGCTTTGGGGGCTGGGGCTTTTTTTTGGCCCCCTCATTTGGGGCCCCCTAAAAGGGGGCTTTATGAAGAGTGGGCCAGGGCTAGCCCATGGGCTAGGGGCCAAATTGACACCTCTAGGTGCTGGTGAGGCATAACATCGAAGATAGGGTTGGATGGGAAAAGATTTTACTAGAATTTTATCATTATTGTTTTTATGAACTTTGTAAATAGTGTTTTACTGATTTAAGAATTTGGATATTGTATTGGAGTTTTATAAATTATGGATTTTTTTGGATAATTTCTAATGTAGTAAATGTTTTAAAATTTCTCGCGTTTTTGGGAAATGAAGTATAATAAATGAGGTTTCATCATATTTCTTAATTTTATTATTTAAATTAGATTTAGGAAAGAGGAACTACTACAAGAATTTCTTCTCAATCATGGATCATTTGGGTCTTTTGATACCATGTAGAAATCAAAGAAATATACAAAGAAGGAGATTGTATATTATTGATTGTGTATAAAATGTTACAAGAAGTGTGTTATATATACACATAAAGCTAACCCTATAAGCCACAAGTAAATGGGCCTATGCTAGCAAGGAGTGGATAATCCTCCAATTCATTGTGTGCATCGCTCACAAATCACTCAATGAGAACACCAGCCATCCGTGCAAATTTGAACCTTGTAATGCTCTTCAATAGTAAATCCATAAAAAAGAACACAACCTTAGGGTATGTTTGGATTTGAAGATGGATTTGGGGGAATGGATAAGAGAGAAAAAGGAGGTGAAAGTGAGGTTGTTTGGATTAAAGGAAAGATTGTGCAATTTAAGTGAATTTGAGATGAAAGTTTGTGTATGATGTGACAAGTATGACAGATTAAAATGATATTTTAATAGATAAAATCATATGATTACCATTTTATCCTTGAGGTATTGTTATTATCATCATCCTCTAACCACCACCTGCACCTCCCCCTTCATTCATACATAAATTGACCAATTGCCTCCATGCATCTCCTATATGAGAGGGCAATCCTATAATTCAACCATGTTAAGGTGTATTTCTTAGCTTTTCTCCTCCCTCAAGCAAAGGTGCATTTTTCATACTCACCTTTAAATCACCGTTTACAAATCAGTGTATTTCTCTTGATACAAATGTGGTCGACACTCGCTTTTCTTTCTTCGTGCACATGAGAGGAACTTAATGTTGAAAAGGAAACAACACGCTTTCGTGAGTTTTGTCGGTTAGATAATTTTGAACAAAGAATATTGATTTTTAGATTAAGTTTTAAACATATAATTTAAAACTTTAGTTAATTAATTCTTCCAATTTATGAAATTACTAATTTTTTAAAAAATTTCTTAAAATCATGTTTGCATTCTCCTTTATTTTATTAACTCACTCGTACTTTTCTCTGATTTAGTTTAATAAAAGATAAAATAAAAGAAAATGAGTTTATCCTATTGACATATTTTTAAGACTTACTTATGTTCGGTTGTATAAGACATGTTTATTTATGTTTTAACATTAAAAATTAAATTTTGTCAATAATATATACACAAAAATAACACTTTTTAAATTTATCATAAAAAATTGCGTTGTAATTTATTTTGCATGTATTAATAGACATTTTATTGCTTAATAGTTATTTATAGAGTTAAATATATTTTTAGTTTTTAGACTACTTTCAAAAATTGTATTTCTTTCTTAAACTAAATGATATGTCTATTTTGTCTCTACACTTTATACAAGTTATGTAAAATATTTTTCTTAGAAAATGACACATGGATGTTATATTATTATTCTCCACTTAGAAGTTGCTACATGTCCCTTTGCTCTCTCAACCAATTTTCATTATTTATATTCCTATGCAAAAAATATCTTTTAGCTTTACACACACATAACATTGCAGACCACTGCTATGACTGCTTCTCTTTTCCTTTTCAATCAATCAAAGTTGCATTTTTCTTCAATCACACGCCACTAACAACACAAATCCCCATTTTCAATTCAAAAAAGGTCTCCAACGAGTGTGAGGAAGGGCAACCTCTAGTGTGTTAAAAGGTGTGAATCCATTCTCCATCAAGAACAACAGATGACTACTCCATTGAGGATCCTTAGAGAGTCAAGCCATTTATTTAGATATGCGAGTAGATATGTTTTTTCTTGATGTTTTCTTTCCCCTTTCTTTTTATTTGTATATTCTTGTCTTTATTTGAATATGTATATATTTGTCTCTTGGAATAATTTTGTGTGAATTGTTTTGCTTATTTTATTGGATAATTGGAATAATTGTTGGACATTGAACCCTAAGGTATAAGACATGATATTTATGCCTAGGAATTTTTTTGGGTTTTTTTTTTGCATGTGGGGGTTTGGGTATGCATCACAAGCTTACTCCTCTCTCAATGAATCATCCCTAGTGGAGTCGCCATCTATCGCAACCGAAATCGTGACGAGACGACAAACAAAAAAGAAACGAGTTTAATAAGATATTTTAGAGTTGCCACAATAATTTATTATGGAAAAACTACGAAAAATAGTAAAATAAGACACGATCTGCGAAAACTAGATTTTGGGTCTAGGAGTCAATTACATAGGGAAGGTGTTAGCACCTTACAACGTTCGCCTGAAGGTAGTGCCTTTAATTAGATGTGTGAAATTGACGTGGTTTTCAAAATACTCAATTTCCCTAAAAATAAGAAGACAATTATACTAAAAACAAACAAAAATGTTTTTGTGTTTTTGGTCCCAACAAGTATTGAACAAAGAACTACGTAACTCTGATTTCTCATTTTGAATGAAAATACGTAAGAGCAAGGTCAACCTTTGTTGGACCCAAAAACCAAAAAACATTTTTGTTTATTTTTAGTATTATTGTCTTGTTATTTTCAGGGACACTAAATCCTAAAAGAACAAAAGACTTATTTTACATGCAT
This sequence comes from Vigna unguiculata, assembly GCF_037176805.1. Taxonomy (NCBI): domain Eukaryota; kingdom Viridiplantae; phylum Streptophyta; class Magnoliopsida; order Fabales; family Fabaceae; genus Vigna; species Vigna unguiculata. The sequence continues at coordinate 6,739,799 of NC_140793.1, read as the reverse complement.
ACTAATTTGAGACTTTTGGCTAGGAAGAATGAAGAATACAACTGAGGGAGTAGTAAGATGTATGATATTAGTGGAGAAGCATGGGATGACTTTGATGATATTGGAAACCTTAGAGTAGTAACATTATCTCTTGATAAACTATATATGAAAATTGTTTTATTTACATATGATACTCAAGGACAACGTGAAATTGACACTACTCCTATTTCTTGACAATAGGCTATATAAATAATTATTTACAATTTTTATTGGTTAAAATATTTAAAAGTAAAATTTGTCATTTCTAGTTCATATATACAATTGAGTTTAATATATTTAGCATATTCAATATAGATAACATTTATTGATAATTTTTCAATTGTGGTATGATTTAAAACAAATTACAATTGAATTATATGTTTTTTTAATGTAAAATGAATTGTCGTATCAAATACATATCGTACCCTATATTTTTCAAGATAAGACAAATCATCATATTAGATACATGTTGTATTCAATACTCTTATCGTATTCGTGCATCTTGTGAAGAACTACTTATTCATCAATATGCATTTGTTGTATTAAAAAGGTTTAATATTCAATATGCATAACTTTGATTGAGTTTGTTTGACACAAATGTGTAATTTTACATACTTATATTGGTGGGGAGACAAATATGATAGAAAGAGTAAAATTGACTATATTTTGTCACCTAGGAAACATTATTTGCTCATAATGATCAAAGGAATTAATCAGTTGCAACTCTTTCATCATGTTAAGCAAAACATATTGTTGCATAAGTAAGGCCATGTCAAGTTGTGTGCCTTCAAACCTTACTCAAGTATAGACATGTGAAAATGGAAGGACTAATAACACTTATTGATGACAATACTTCACCAATTAACCTAGCTAAAAGTTGAGCAACACATGGAAGGAGCAAATGCATAAAGGAAACATTTATTTAGTGAGAGATCAAGTGAATAAAGAGAACATAGATTAATATGTGTAACATCCCATTTTAATTGAATAAACCATTAAAACTAGACAATACAGGTTTGATAATCCAAAATAGTAAACACAACAGTTAATATAGAGTATATGTACAATCATCCCAAAAGAAACAATCATGCATGAACAAAAGAAGATTTTTTATCCCATGCTCAAATTGCGGGTTCTACTACATCATGTGGTGCATCCTCTCTTGCATCATCCCCTACTCACACCAATGATCATTGCAAAAGAAGAAAATACACAAACAACAAATAACACAAATAAAATCAAGGGTAAGCTAATGATAACTTTAGACATACATAATTCAACTTCATACATAAAATGTGCACCCATTAAGATATCACACCCAAATTAGCAGTTCATCATTCAAAAATCACAAGGCAATCTCATCAACACGTATAGACATAACCTAGACTCGATTATCCAAATTTATACATTGACTTGAACATAAGAAGCCTTGCACCTGTCATAGAACCTCTTAGTGGATTGTAACAAAGGCTCTAGCTCCACCTAGCCTAACAAATCGATAAAATTCCCCAGTATAGGGTAAGTTAACTTATGGCATTGCGAGATGAAGGGTCCCACCCCTAATCCCACCATAAGAACCTTTTTCAACTTTGACAAGCTAGATTACGACACTCTATGTGAGTTTGTAAGCCTAATAGAGTATAGGATGACTTATGACCAACATGTATCCCTAATCAATGCATAGCACAAAATTAATAAGAATTTGTAATTCTTCCTTAGAAGCCAAAAACCCAAATAATCATACAATTCAAAATAGTTCACATTTCATTATATTGATCCACTTTCACTCTTTTAAAGTCATCACATTTCTTAAAACACAATTCACAACTATTTTCACCAAGCATTCTACTCCATACATTACTTGACATCATAAGATAACCTTTCCAATTGAAATTACAAATATTGAAACAAAATTCGACAAGGTCCTCATACCCACAATCATAAATAGCTCATCACAACTTTACTTCATCCATACTAAGCAATCTCTCATGCAAGATCAATTTTAGCTATCATACATCAACATACATGTTCACACATATTCATTAATGAATAATCATATACCAGGGCAATTGCAACCAACATATCTTATCATACATATTTTTATCAAATTATTCCATACAACTCAGCTCATCACACAAAAAATAACAATAATCTTCCTCAACCATTCATCATTCACAACACAATCAACATGCATTCTTGACATTTCAAATCACATCTTTCAGCTAAAATCTACATACATACACACACATATATAAATACAAAATGGCCACTTGACACCATCGATACAAACTATTTGAGATTGAATAAAAAAAATTGCAGCTTGTTCAAAACTTCAAAGATTATGTTCTTACATTTAAATTAAAGATAATTGACTCAAGAGTGCGATACAAAAAGAATCAACCCAATTGAGCAATTGTAGACAAAGTTATATACCAAACAAATAACATAAATCAAAGTTGTCAACAACCTAAACTACGGGAAATTACGTGTAAAATTGCTCTAACTAAAGACATCTAATTCAAGATCTGAACCGTCAAACTAAAGAACTATTTGCCTAGAACCAATTGTTAAAATTTAAGTTAATCCGACGGCTAAGGAACTGATAATCTTATTTTTGCTGAGGTGGCTCAGAGTTGGAAAGCTCCACTCACCTAGTGAGAGAATTTCTTGCCCAACGATAATTGCTTGCCCAACAAGAAAAACTCTCTATCAAAATTGATTTAGCACTCGCTCAGCAAGCGGTGAGCTCGCTTAACGAATATGCATAACCGAGAAATGCAAATTCTTCAAAAACGAAAGTACCACAAGAACCAAAATCCCATTTTCATGTTTCCTACCTCAAACACATCACAATTTCACCAATTTCATATTGAACAACTTATTTCAACCCAACAATTCCAGTTACAATACATATTATAGGAACCCTAAAAAAATCCACAATACATACATAACAAAACTTGCAAGTTAGGGATTTTTATCTTCTACCCACACAGAGCAAAATCAATTTATGCCACCAAAACATATTATCAGCACATAGCCAGGCATCCAAACCAAAATCATCATGCAAGAATTTAAAGGTTAGCTTCCCTCACCTTGATTGAAGTTCTTGAAGCCTACTAACATAGTTTTACAACTTATACCCGTAAAACTCCTAAAGACACACAAACAAAACATCAAAACATGATATGAGCACATAACGGAACACACGAATGTGTAGGGAGTCCATTGGAACGAAATCGGACCGCATTCAACACCGAAAAAAGCAAGAAACTAAAAAATACATATTGGACTTCTAGAAACTAAGGAGAATGGAACTTACTTTATTTGGGATTTCAAAAAATGGGTCTTGTAGAGCTCTTCGTAGTGGCTCCAATGACAACTTTTGTTTGAAAATAAAATGAGATTTGAGTGAGATATTAAGAGGGAAGAGATGAAGAAGTGAGAGAGAAGGAGGCTCTTTGAAGAGGGTGGAGCTTATAAGTTTTCTTAGGTTGCAAATTCTATTTTCAATACAAAGGGGTTTTATAATATGTATATTAATTTATAAATTTAGTATATTTATTTAAATATAAGACTTGTATAGTTAATTTTTATATTTAATATATGTAATTTATAACTTTAGTAAAAATAATTTAAATTACAATTTTTCATGAAAAAAAAAGAATAAGTATATTGTACTGAGTAATTGAAGTGTTTGGACTTATTATTAGTAAATGTGTAAGCTTATATTATTTTACTTTAGTTTTAAAATATAATTAAGGATAAAATATAAAACATGTACACAAAATCAAATAATTTTCATTATATTATAACAAATAAGTGAATAAATAAAACATATAAATATATGTTATAGATTATACATATTTATATTTATATAAAATTGATATATGTACATTTTTTTAATAAAATTTTAGACTATCTAAATTATAATAGTATACTTTTTAATCTATTTATGTCTATACATTTTAATATTTGAATCATTTATAGCGAATGGAATTAAGGTTATAATTTTTAAGTTTTATTTTTTTCTTTATTCTTTCTATTTTTGTAGTAGAAGGGATTACCTTATATATGTTCAGTTTTCATATTTTTTTTTGTCTGTTTGTGGTGAAAACGTATCATATTTTCAGACTTAAAATTCATATAGTGAGTGCACTAAAAATTTAATATATTTTTTATTAAATATATATGAAAATTTAAAAGTAAATGTACCTGTTTTAAAATAGAAAAAAAGTTATAGGAAAATTTCTTCTATCTACCTTCTAAGGTCATTATTTGAATTAAAAGAAGGGCATAATGGTATTTCCGTATATGGAAAACAAAAATGCAGTTTTCTTCCTTTGAATCTCCGTTTCATAACCAACAACAAATACCTTAGAGACTCACATGTGTCTGGCAATGTCATTTAGACACATAATGTTAAGTCAAAGTATAGTCTACCAAACTAATGCCATAACTTTTAGTATATTATAACCCAAGTCAGTCTGGCAATCATCATTAAGAACAATTACCGCATTCCTAAAGTATTGATCATTCTGGAGCATGGAATTTCGTCACAGTTTTGTCCTTAAAAGACATCTCAAAGGGTGGAGGGAGGAAGAAGTATTTAAACTACGGTTGACCTCGACTCCTAAGCGATGTGAGACTTATTGGGTGTACCGGAACAATAACCAAGAATTTTAGTCCCTTTATGTTGTGTTGGATGAGACAATTTAAGAGAGTAATTTATTTATATGAAGAATTTGAAATTCTTTGAAGTAAAATGATTTTATTTGAATGGAGAAATTAAAATGAAATTAAAATTGAGTAATTTTAAGAAGGTACTTCAAAAAACTAAAATAATAGAATTTGAAATTCATACAAAAAGAAGGAAATTGAAATTCTACAAGTTCTACAATTTCTCATTGGTCAAGATTAAAAAAATCCACAAGTCCAAAAGGTTGACTCATATAGACCTTTAGCTTGGGCTAAGCAGTCTCAACATTTAACGCGTGCCGAATCAGTCCGACTATGAGTACGAGTAGACTTGACTTGACCTTTGGCCAAAGTCCACTAGTCTTTATATGTGGCCAAGGGCGACTTGTGTTGACCTTCTATCTCGCAGATTCAACTCGACATTCTACTTAAGTTGACTCGACTCTGACAAAAGGTTGAGGCGATTTAGAATTGGTCAAAGGTCAAGTAGATTCGGACTGTGGATCTAGTTGATGGTCAAATCCAGTAGGGCCCAAGCTAGAGGTCTAGTATGGTCGAGCTAAGTTGGAGGTCAAGCCAAGTTGATGGTCGAGCCAAATCAACCCATACCAAAGGTCAAGCCGAGTTGGAAGAAGATTATCCAGACCCTATTAGATATTCCAACTTACATAGAGTAAGATATGTAATTAGTGAGAGTCAATGGAGGTTACTATGAGGAGAATTGATTTTAAATGGAACCTTTTATGACTGTTATAGGTGAATTATCAAAGAGGAATGACTGACTACAACCATTGTCGTTAGCCCAAATCTATTTGAGGTCCTTATGACAAGGCAAAATCTTTGAGGTCTGATTCAATACATGAAATCTTGAACAAGTAATTGGTATAGTTAATTAGATAATTGTGTATATTGAATGAAATTATTGTATGTGACTAATTATTTTGATTATTTGATTCAATTATAAACCTTTTCCTTTTTAAATACATTAGCTTACCTTTGTCTTTTGTGGTTTTATCCACCTTCGATGATTATATGTTATACATGAGTAGATGAAAGTGATATACGAAAATTGAAAAACAAGAAAATTACTTAAAATTAGGTAAAGTTTAACGGTTGCATAGGTATATAGTTTTGAATTATATATATATATATATATATATATATATATATATATATATATATCCAATTATTTAAAAGTGTTATTTATATTTTAAAAAAAATTATTATTATCTTTATAAAGGACGATAAATGTATATTATATATTGATATAGTTATTTATTGTTTAATATCTAACTTGTAATAAATCAGCTACTTATTAGTGTAAAGAGGCTAATTGTGACTTTACATAAAAAGTGAAAACATATCAACCTAAAACTTTTGTTTTCAATCATGAAATTTTAAAGAAATTTGTGAGCATACGTGACACATTAAAATTAATTATTTCATTAACATTTAATTATATTAGTAATATATATTATTATTGACATGTGAACAAAATTTATTTTGTTGCCGTAAATATTTATCTTTAACTCTATCATCTTTATCCAAAAAAACATCTCAACTTAAATAATGATTATATTTATTTATTTTTCTCTAAGACAAACTTTATGAAACAAATATACTATAAAATAATTACTTATCTTTGTAAATATTTATCATTTAAGGATAATATATTTAAAATAAAGATAGAATAAAAAAAACTAAAAGTTATAAAATCACATATAGCTTTCTTTTACTAATAAGAGAATGGAAATTTTATTTTGTTTAATTATAAAACATCCAAATGATAAAATGATTTCCATTACATTCTTTTTTTTTTTTTTCCTTTCGTTCTCAATCATCAATCTAAAGATAACCCAAGTCATTCGTTACAACAACTTATCTATGTTACATGTCAAACTGCTTTTCAAAAATCTAGTTTTAAAAATCAATGAATATAGTTGATGTTATAGAATATCTTTAAAAAATGTCTTAACAACAATGATGGTAATGAGAAAATAGGTACTTTAAAGTCCCAATATAAACATATAAAATAATTTCGGGAAGGATCAAAGTTGAAATAATTGAGTTCAAGAATCTAGTGCACCTGCTTTTCATGAGTGATTGAGTCAAGGCTTACAAAAAGCTGATATATGCACATTTTTTTTTTTATCATAGTAGGATGTGAGAAACAAACACCTAGTATTATTACTCACTTTTTCTAATTATTTTAAAATGGTAGATAAGAAAGCTCAATTTTATAGATAGTTGCACTCTTCTAATTATGTATGCAGGATTTATAACTTTGGAGAAAAAAATAAATAAATGGAAAGGTAACGAAAGTATATTTATATAAATGATTATGGAACGATTCATAAACTGATTTTATAAGAGAAATTGAAATATTTATATAATAAATTAAGTTATGCAAGATATATAATGTATTATATATTATATGTATAATATAATATAATCCATTACATTGATACAATACACAAATTTAGATATTTTTATACAATTTTGTTGGGTATACGCTTAACTTCAACTTTTTTTTTTAAGTTCTTTTTTCTTTCACTATAAAACTATCAACATTTTTTGTTTTATCAAAATTTTACATACTTAAATTTGTTTCTAAATATATATATATATATATATATATATATATATATATATATATATATATATAACATGGTATCAGAATTCATTAACATCGTTAAAATTAACTATTGTGTTCATGATTAAGTTTCGGTTTCTAAATAATATAAGATTACTCAGGTAGTGTTTGTTTGAACGGATTTTACAAATTCACCGATTTGCGCAAATTTTACAAAATTTACTGATTTGCGCAAATGGATTGTCATTCATTTTTATGTTCCGTTGCAGTGATTTAAAAACATATGTAAAGACAGATTTGCGAGATTCAATAAAATCTCCATTTACAATTTTACGATTTGCAAACATAATAGATAATTTTACGATTTTAACCTTCTCTTATATTTTTTTCTTTCATAATATTTCAAATATTAATAATTACAAAATATATTATTCTTAAATTATAATTAAAATATATATTAATTATTATTATTATTATTATTATTTTATTATATATATATATATAATAAATAAATTTATATATATAATAAAATAATAATAATAAATAATATTTTATGATGTATAATAATTATTAAAATTAATAATATATATTTATAACAATAAATAATAATTTATATATATAAAAATAATAATTAATATTATATGTCTAATAAAGTATTAATAATATATATAATAATAATAGTTATTAACTAATAATTTCAAATAATAATTATTATTTTAAAGTAATTATAATAATATAATAATTTATTTTTGTATTAATTTTTATTAGTTATTTAAATGATTGTTTTAAAATGTGATATTTTTAATTAATTTAAAAATTATTTAATATATTTTTATATCAAGGGTATTTTAGTAATTATAAAATTTCATCTATTATAATTATTAATTGTATACTTTTTTTTACATTCATAAAAATTTAATTTTTATTTTATTTTAAAATATTATATAATTTTAATATATTTTTTAATTCGTATTAATTAATTATAATTATTTTTATAACATCAAATTACAAAATCATTCTCTTTTTTCATCAAGGGTATTTTGGTAACTTTCTAATTCTATCTATTTTTACAATTTATTTTATCTATCACATCAATAAAATCTTTCACTAGTTTTCATAAAACTTATCTTCAAATCCACTCACTCCATTCTCTAAATCCATTCAAAAAAACACAAAAATTCATCTACCCAAATCTACACAAATTCTTCTTCATACTCTCTTCCATATCCATTCCACTAAAGGAACACTGTAAGGCCTAGTTAATTATTTTTTTCCATTTCTGCCCTAAACTAAAAGGACTGCCCTAGTATAATGGGCCTAAGGGCTGGCCCAGAGGATAAAACCAAACCCTAATCTGCCCTAACACACTTAATTTCACTCATTCGTAGAACGTAGCCGTCTCTCTCCGCTGCCTAAGAGAGCTCTGCTAGGGTTTACGCAATCTCGATCAAACCAAGCTCGACTTTGTTTCTATACTCCAAGTAAGTTTCTGTTAGCTAATGACTAATCTTCCCCGGCTGCGGTTCCATTGTCCCAGTTAGGGTTTCGTAGTAACCTTGCTCTGTTTCTTTGTTTCATCGTGTTCCAGTCTTGGGTCTTCTTGTAGAGTTGTGGTACTCACGACTACATATCGAAGTTTCTGTTAGCTTTTCCAGGTAAGGGAAGCTAGAACCCTTTTCTGTTTTATGTGCTTGTCGTTGGTCTGGTTAGAGTTTCATGATTTATCCGCACTAGTATGCTACTGTGAATGTGGGGAAGGGTTGGTGCTATGGTGTATGCGTAAAATACAGCGGATACACAAGTGAACAGTGGCGGGCACTGGTTTTCTCGCCCAAGCGAGCACGCCTCGCCTAGGCGAGACTAACAGAGGCTCGCCCAAGCTTTTCTGCGCGAACAGTCGCTCAGGCAACTTGTCTCCATTTTTTAGCGAGAGGTGATCTCGCTTAGGCGAGAAGGAGCTCGCCTGAGCGAGAATTCGCAGGGGCTACTGTTCCAATGCTCGAACTCTCGCCTAGGCGAGAGGGGACTCGCCTGAGCGAGGGGATCTCTCTCGCCTGAGCAAGGTCTTTTAGCCTGAGCGAGGCAGGGGCGAGTTATGTGCTTTGATGTGAATGGTCAATGATGTGGTTGCTTGTTTGCTTGGTTTGGACATCTTACATAAATGGTTTGAGGGATAATACCTTGATTATTATATGGGGTTGAAGTGAAAGTGATACATTGCTTTGGGGTGTGTGAGTTGGAAAGCATGAAAAGTATGATTGGTTGTTTATGCATGTTATTGGTATCGTGGGATCTTTCTGATTGGTTGGAGACATGTACAAAGTGTGGGTAGGGCGTAATTCCATGACTCTTGTAGTAAGAGCTCCTGGTGGCGCCTCATCTGTTGGACGTAATTCTATGGACCTTCCTAATGGGAGTCCCTGGTGGCACCTCCCCTTTTGGACTTAAGTCCATGAACCTCGTGGTGAGAGTTCGTGGTGGTGCCTCAACATAAGGACGTAATTCTACACGAGTATCGTGGTGGTGTCTCAAGGCCAGGACGTAATTCCACGTAGGCCACATGGTGGTGCCTCTTGTAAGGGTGTAATTCCGCGAAGGCCTCGTGGTGATGCCTCACTGTTAGGACTTAATTCCACTGTCTTGTGGTGGTGCCTCATATTGTGTATCCGGATAGTCAAGTCTTGTAGTTTTGAAGGGGTTTGGTATATCATGTGTGGGTTCCAGTCATTTATGCTTGATTTTATGATTGAATGATGATTATTATGATGTATGAACTCTATGCACTAGCTTACCCTTTTGCTTGCTTGAATGTTGTGTGTGGTCTTCCTCCTTTGCAATGATCATCAATTTTATTGATGTGAGCAGATGTGAGAACCCGAGGCAGTGGTAATGGCGATGGAGATGCTACAACTTGATGGTCATGGACGGGTATGGACTCACTATGGAGCCCTCAGCTGAAGAAGTTTATTATCTAGATTTACCTTTCTGTACGAGAACTGTTGTTGTTGTTGATTTATGTTATTTGGGTTAGGCAGCGTAGTGCCTCTTTCTTTTGTTATGGATATGTTGGGGTATTGTATACGTCATATCTCGTCTTTCCACACTCTTTGAATATTTAATATATGTGGCGTTAATTTAAATTGATTTTATCTATTTAATTGGTACGTTACAAACACCGTCTTAAACATTATAATAAAGGATTCTTTCAGTCCTGATTTTTAAACGATATAGTATTACTAGAATAGTATACTGGATTTTGTTTTCAAATATGAAAAATTTAGTTTTAGAAAGTATGAATCCAGAGTCAATGACTAAAATAGTTTAGTTAATAAAATACATTTATCTATATTTCTATAGAATTCGTACTTTTACTAAAAACTTTAACTATTTACCGTATTCTATCTAATAAATATAACATGATATTTTAATTATAATAAAATATAATTTTAAATTAAAAAATTGTTTATGTTATATCACATTATTTTTTAATATAAATAATCAAATGTAATATTAATATATTTTCTTTAATGTAAAAAAATAATTACAACCTTAACATAAAATATTAATTTTTAATAAATTAAATATGTACTTAATTATATAATCACTAATAAAACTTAAATAAAAATAAATATTATACTGAAATAATACTTTTTTATTTATTAAAAATAAAATATATTAATATTTATTACAATAAATTTATATTTTGTTTTTCTAAAAACTAGTTTACTACATTTAAAACACTTTTTTTCTTATTTAAATTTTAGGATATCACTAACATTAAGCTATTATTTTTATTTTTCTCTACATTATCTATCTTATACTTTTTAAATTTAAATATATTTCAGAATATAAATTGATCAAAGAGTATTAATTTAACGCATTCTTTAAAATTATTACTAACATAAAATATATTTTATTAAAAGTTTCAAAATTTAAAAGAGATTTTCCATTAATTTTCGAGTGAAGTATATAAAATTATAATTTTAGAAACATACAGTGGTCGAAGTTGGATTTGTATTATTATTATTACCGTCAACACATTTTTTAAATATATTTAATATTATATTAATAAATGATAATATTATAGTATTATTAAGTTTATATAATTTTTTTTATATTTATTAAAAATAAAATAAAATAAATAAAATAAAAATGAAAAAATAAATTTTAATAAAAGAAAAAATTATAAAAAATAATTGTTAATTTTAAAAATTTAATAAATAAGTATATTTTAAATAATAAAATTAGAATCATAAAATGTGCTAAAAAATTAAATCTATTTATATATAATTATAGATATTTATAATTTGAAGTATGGTTTTCCTTTTTATTTTTTAGGCTCAACATGAATTTCAATTATTTTATTATTTTTAAATTATATATTAATTTCGGTAACCACGCTGAAGAAGTTTGACCAATTAGAATATGTAAAAGACACAAGTTACACAGAGAAGAAAAAAAAAAAGAGAAAGAGGGAAAGTTGAGGGAGATGAAAAATGGAAACAACAATGCAGTGGCACTTCAGAACACGCACGTCAAACTTCTCGCCTTCGATCTCCTCTCCTTGACGCACTTTCCTTCATGTTCTTCCGACGCTGCGACGTCGTTTTTCCGCAGAGGAATCCCGATCTCGCGCGTCGAAACCCTTGGCACTGTCACCCTGCGCCACCTCAAGCCCGAGAGGCTCCTCTGCTTCGCCATTGACGACGGCACCGGATGCGTCCCCTGCGTGCTGTGGCTTAACGACGCCAATTCCCCCTCCGTCGTGCGCCGCCGTCGCCACGAGCTTGCTGCGCGCTTCGTCGAAGTGGTGAAGTTTGGAGCAGTTGCGAGGGTGAGGGGCAGACTGAGCCGGTACAAAGGCGGTGTGCAGGTGACCGTGTCGGACGTGGTGATGGAGAGAGATCCGAACGCCGAGATCTTCCACCGCCTCGACTGCATCAGGTTGGCTCGCAACTGTTACAATCTTTTTCCTTCACCTTGTTCTTTAAGAGGATAACAGTAATATTATTATTTTTATTGTCATGCTCTTTATTTATTTTTTTGTTAATTTGTTTGTGGATTCTTTTTATTGTATGAAATGTTATTTATCCACATATTTCTATTATCATATTATCATGTTTGAAGAAAGAATAAAATGGATTTTGTTTGTTAAATTAAAATTAATTTCTTGAAAAATATTATATTTTGATATTGAGCTTTTTATTTTAATTTATGAAAAAGTTAAATTGTTATATCTTTTATTTTAAAAACTTTTTATAGAACAGAAAAAAATGACATACTATATTAAAGAGAGTATTTGATATTTAATTATTTAAAAAAAGAATATTTCATATTTTAATATTTATTATGGAAATTATTGTCATAATATTTTAATTTTATATTTAAAACATAATATTTTAGTTTTGCTCATTGTGTACTTTTTTTTTCATTCTTATTAATCTAGAAGTGAAGAATTAAATGAGAGTAATATTTTTTAACATAAATTAAAAAGATTAATAAATATTTTTTAAATAAAAAGATTAAAGATAAAATTGAACTGACTACAAAACAAATTTAAAAAGAATGATAATATGTTGATAATTAATATTAGTTGCTTATAAAAGAAATAGATGCCACAATTGTTTTATTATATCATGTTATAAAATCATTAATGAATTATATTTGAAAAAAGATTTATCAAAATATTTTGAAATTGGGTATTATTTATTCCATTACTTAATTATTTATCAAAATATTTTAGGTTCAGTTGCTATATCAAGTCTTTACACATAATTCCTATCTTAAAAACATTTTGTATTTACATGTATTACCATAGGACTCGAGTTGCATCAGTACTACTTAGATATGATAAATAAACATGTTTTTATAACTATTGTCCGCCCGAATCCTTCTCCATTTTAATGGAAAATTTCCATATCAATTGATATAGATATAGGTATGGTTATCGTTAAGTCTCCACACATAATTCTTATCTTAAAAATAATTTGTAGTTACGTCGATTACCAGAGGATTTCAGTTGTAGGTGTATCATTTAGGGATGATAAATAAATTCATCTCATAAATATGATTTTAACTCGTTTTTGTTTTGACAAAAAATTTATATATTAATTATGTATGGATACGAGTAATATATAAACTTTTTAGTTAAATATGAAGATGATGATAAATATATACATATCTTCTTTGTGTCATAATATTCATTTCCTTTTCATTTTTATTATTGTTTAAATTATTAAAATATTTATAATTTATTAAATAATCTTTATATATAAATATATATATATATATATATATAAATATATATATATATATATATATATATATATATATATATATATATATATATATATATATCTTAATTGATATTAAAATAATAAAAAAGTGTTGTCAGGTAAAAATGAAGAGGACATAAAAATTTAATATCCATTGAATTTGATTTGAGAATAAAGATGAAACAAAAATTTGACATTTAGTTGAATTGAATTTGGATATATGAATGAGATTATTTTTTTCTTTGAGTTTGGATAGCAAACCCATCCTCATCCCACGTCCCACACCGTTGTCCTACTTAATCACACTATGTTTTAATAATGCACAAATCGTATTTAATATCAATACCCTGTTACAACTCCCAAAATGTTTTAAAGTGTGTTTAATGTCATCTTCACCTTAATAGATTTTACTTTATTTATATGGGATAGTTTTATATTTTTCAACCTTTAATAATTTTTATGCAAAACCATCTTGTCTACCAGCAATTTACATATAGTGAAAATAATTCTGTTTTATTAACAAATTAGATGGTTTGTAAGGGATTTCGAAATCTTTAAATAATAGAGAAAGGATGAAAATTTTCCCACTCATTCCATATGAATGTATCATTCTGAAGCATGTGTAAACTCCAAATTTCACAAACTCTAGTCTCTTAGGTACCATAAATTCATTGGGGGCAAATGGGAACCTTTATCTAAACATGCTCAAACTCTAAAGTTGTTGGGTATTAGGATGAAGAACTTCCAGAACCATTTATACATTTTCTTGTGATTCCCACTTTTCATTTTAGTTTTATGACAATAACAACTTATTCAATTACTTACTTTGGCTTCTTTTGCGTGTTGTATAGCTTTTACTTTTTCCATAAGCGTAATATGAAGATATCCTTTCAGCTCAAGGTTCCTAACTTTATCAAAAGGAAACATTTTTCTTTATCAGCTGATATTCAATGTTGTTCTTTAAATCATTTAAATCAAAGATATTAAGTTTTTCTTTCTTCTAAACTTTGTAATATAAAATACTACATTAATTAAAGATGATATATGTATATTGTATTTAAGTTTGGGTATTTGTATTGTTTAAATTAAAATTAGAAGTCTAGGAGTAGAACAAAATAAAATACAAATTGAATCAAAATTAAAACACAAAAGCAACTCAAAAGTAAAATTAAGATAAGATCAAATATCATATCTAAATGGTGAGATGCAAGTTTGAATAATTATTAATTCAACTTTCATATCTAACAAAACCAAGATTCAATCAATAAAGTAAGAAATTTAAATTATAATAACAGTGTAAGATTATAAATAGGGAAGAGAAAAACAAATTCAGATAGTTGTTTTGTCGTTGTTAGAGTGTTTGGAGAGGGTCATGGTTTTCTGCGTCTTCGTTTCATCAGTTTTGTTGTGCAAGCAAACCATCAAGCGGGGTGAAGTGCGATTGTGAAATCTAGGTGAATTCGTGGTGGTGTGACAAGAAATGTATATATTTTTTTTATTGTTTTTCGAATTTTTGAAGGAAGAACTGGGAAATTATTGTTGTTATTTGAGTTAATGTGAATATTGTTAGGTTGTGATTAAAAAATCTGTTTTAGTTTGTTCGGTGTTGACTTGTATATAAGTCCTTTCTTTCATTCAATTGTATACATTGCTCACCATTATTGTGATTAGACACTTTCACTTTGTCTAAATAAAATCTTCTCAGAGCAGTTTTCCTTTTAGCGGTGCCTTTCTGTTCCAACAACTGGTATCCAGAGCAAAGGTTCGAGGATGGGACCTGGTGCGTTTTCAACAAATCTCCTTGTTCTTGATGGAAAGAACTGGAGCAGATGGTGTGTGCAGATGAAGGCCATTTTTGGTTCTCAAGATGTGGCAAAGATAGTCAAAGAGGGATTTCCAGCCCTAGGTAAATCTCCAACAGATGAACAGAAGGTGCCTACAAATAAAACAAGAAGAAAGATTGCAGAGCAACCGTCTTGATTCATCAGTGTGTTGACGAACCACACTTCGAAAAGATTGCAGGGGCTGCAACTTCAAAAGAAGCTTGGAAGATTTTGGAGCAATGTAATGAAGGGGCCGAGAAATTGAAGAAGGTTAGGTTACAAACTTTGTGTCGTCAATACGAATTGACGCAAATGGAGAGCAACGAGAAAATAGCAGAGTACTTTAATCAGGTTATCACTCATACGAATCCAATGAAGGGCTGCGGAAAGAAAATGAAGGATAGGTCTATTGTTGAGAAAATCTTGAGGACTCTCAATCCAAGATTCGACCATATTGTGGTCACGATTGAAGAGACAAAGAAAATTGAAGAGATGAAAGTCGAAGAACTTCAAGGTTGCTTAAAGGCACATGAACAAAGATTATTGGAGAGAGATTCAGAGAAGCCCAATGATCGAAAAAAATTCTAGAGGTGGTTTCCGAGGTCGAGGTCGCGGGAGAAACTCTAGAGGTGGATATGGAAGAGGTGGTCAGAATCAAGATCAAGAAAAAGGTAACGATGATCATTCTGATAACAGGCAACGAAGTTCCAATGGTTGGCGAGGAGAAAAGAGAAAGACTGATAGAAAGAGAATAAAGTGTTTCAATTGTAATAGAATTGGTCACTTCTCAATGGAATGTAAAACAACACCAAATAGTTCCGATTATGGGGATAATCAGTCAAAGACAAACTATCAAGCGCATATAGTGAAGGAGGAGAGTAGTGAGGCATCAGAGGAACCCGTGATCTTGATGATGGTCACCCAACCAGAGAGGTTGAGTGATGAAATCTAGTATATTGATTCAGTTGTTCAAATCACATGACTGGCCATCGTAAGTGGCTAGTCGATCTTGATGAAAGGAAGAAAAGTACTGTGAGGTTTGCAGACAACAGGGTCATACAAGCCGAAGGTGCAGGAAATGTAGTTGTGACGAAGCAAGATGGTAAACAAGCCATCATTTATGATGTCTTATACGTGCCTGGGATGAAAAGCAATTTGATTAGCATGGGTCAATTGTTAGAGAAAGGATATTCTGTGAGAATAGTTGGCAACCTTCTTGAGGTCTGTGACGCAGCAAAGAAGACTGTGATTAGAGTGCCATTAGCCAGGAACAGAACATTTAAGGTTAGCCTAAACAACCTTGATACTCAATGCTTTTCTGTTGCAGTATATACTGATGAATCCTGGTTGTGGCACCTAAGAATGGGGCACTTAAATTTCAGAGACTTGAGTCGAATGAGTTTTGAAAAATTGGTGAGTGGTCTTCCATTGATCAAGACTCCTATAAAGGTTTGTGAAAATTGTTGGATTAGTAAGCAGTTCAGAACCTCATTTAGTAATTTCACTACATCAAGAAGTAGTGAAATACTACAAGTTATGTATAGTGATGTATGTGGACCATTTGAAGTTCCCTCATTGGGAGGAAATAAGTATTTTCTGCTATTGGTTGATGACTTCAGCAGAAAAATATGGATATACCTGTTGAAAGCTAAGAGTGAGGTGTATAAAATCTTTAAAGAATTTAAAGTGTTAGTTGAGAAGCAGTCTGGTAAAGTTGTGAAGGTGTTACAAACTAATGGTGGTAGGGAGTTTGTTTCAGGTGAAATGGAAAGTTTCTGTAAAGAACAGGGAATTGTACATGAAGTAGTAGCCCCATACACCCCACAACATAATGGAGTGGCAGAAAGAAGGAACCACACTATTCT
This sequence comes from Vigna unguiculata, assembly GCF_037176805.1. Taxonomy (NCBI): domain Eukaryota; kingdom Viridiplantae; phylum Streptophyta; class Magnoliopsida; order Fabales; family Fabaceae; genus Vigna; species Vigna unguiculata. Next base: position 6,722,530 of record NC_140793.1, on the reverse strand, counting down.
AAACATGGTAAGAAGCATGATTAAGAAGAAGAATTTACCACACAGCTTTTGGGGAGAGGCTGCCATGACTGCAGTGTACATGTTGAATCCCTGCCCCACCAAATGGCTTAATTCAATGGTTCCGGAAGAGGCTTGGACTGGTGTCAAACCATCTGTCAAAAATCTGAAGATCTTTGGCTCATTGTGTTACAAACACATACCAGATCAGAGGAGAAGAAAACTAGATGATAAAGGAGAGCCAATGATATTTGTAGGGTATAATTCTATTGGTTCCTATAAGTTGTACAGTCCCAAAGAAAGAAAAGTATGTTTTAGTCGAGATGTTCATTTTGAGCAGTCCAGATCTTGGTATGAAGTGGTTTCCACGACGTCTGCAGAAGTGGAACTTAACTGGGAAGAAGACAGTCATATCAAGACCAACACCCAGTGCATAGAAGGAAAATCAAATGACAGACCAACAAGACAAAGAAGGTTTCCCTCAAGCCTTTAAGATTATCAGATGTATCCTGACGATGGCAATCTGGTCCAACACCTGGCCCTGATGGCCAATTCTAAACCAGTAAGTCTTGATGAAGTTATTTCAAGTGAAGTGTGGAGAATTGCCTTGGAGGATGAAATAAAGAGCATTGAAAAAAATCAGACCTGGGAGATGGTAAATCTGCCAAGAGACAAGGTACCCATTGAGGTAAAGTGGGTGTTCAAGACTAAACTCAAGCCAGATGGATCAGTTGCAAAGTACAAAGCAAGATTAGTGGCAAAGGGCTTTATGCAAAGAAAGGGAATTGATTTTTCATAAGTGTTTGCTCCAGTAGCCAAACTGGAGACCATTCGACTGATTGTGGCTCTAGCTAGTTGGAAGAATTGGAGTTTGTGGCAGTTGGATGTCAAGTCCGCCTTCCTAAATGGAACGCTGGATGAAGAAGTGTTCATTACTCAACCTCCTGGATTTGTGAGTAAGGGCAATGAACATAAGGTGTTAAGATTAAGAAAGGCTTTGTATGGCCTAAGACAAGCACCAAGAGCGTGGAACAAAAGGATTGGCAATTTCCTTCATAGAGTTGGTTTCCTGAAGTGCGCCACGGAGTATGGAGTGTATGTCAAGTCTTTAAATGTTACAGAGATAGTGCTAATCTGTTTGTATGTGGATGATCTATTAGTTACTGGAAGTAGTTCAATCTGCATAGGTCAATTGAAAGAAGATCTGAAAAGAGAATTTAAAATGACTGATTTGGGTGCCTTATCATATTTTCTAAGACTGGAGTTTGCTTATGATAGGAGAGGAATTATCATGCATCAGAGAAAGTATATCCTGGAAGTGTTAAAGAAGTTCAACATGTTGTATTGTAATCCAGCAGAAACACCTGCGGAGCTTAGCTTGGAACTTATACAAGATGAAATTGAAGCCTCGGTGGATGAAACTCTATATAGGCAGATGATTGGAAGCCTACGATACATATGCCATAGCAGACTTGAGATTACCTACAGCGTTGGAATTGTAAGTAGATTTCTAAGTGACCCTAAACAATCACACCTGGTTGCAGCTAAACGCATTCTGAGATATCTTAAAGGCACCTTGGGATATGGTCTTATTTTTCTTCATTAAAGCAAAGAAGGTGATCACCTACAACTGCTAGCTTATTCAGACTTTGACTGGAGTGGTGATGCAACTGACAGAAAAAGCACCTCAGGACAGGTTTTCTTGATGTCCGGATCTCCAATATCTTGGAGTTCAAAGAAGCAAATGGTGGTCGCCCTCTCCACTTGTGAAGCAGAATACATTGTTGCGTGTTCTACAGCTTGCCAGGCACTATGGCTCACGACTTTACTCAAATAATTGAAGATGTTTAATGATGACACTGTAAAATTACTAGTGGATAGCAAATCAGCTATTGATCTAGCCAAAAACCCAGTATCTCACGGAAGAAGCAAGCATATCGACACTAAATACCATTTTTTGCAAGATCAAGTCAGCAGGGGAAGCATCAAATTGAAGCATTGTAGGACTGAACTTCAATTAGCTGATGTCATGACTAAAGCTTTGAAGTACGAGAGGTTCAATGAGATGAGAACATCCCTGAATGTTCTTGATTTTCATTTGTAGAAGTTTTTTAATCAGAGAAGGGTGTTAGGTTGTGATTAAAAAATCTGTTTTAGTTTATTCGATGTTGACTTGTATATAAGTCCTTTCTTTCATTCAATTATATACATTGCTCACCATTATTGTGATTAGACACTTTCATTTTGTCTAAATAAAATCTTTTCAGAGCAGCTTTCCTTTTAGTGGTGCCTTTCTGGTCCAACAAATATTGATTGCTATATTTGATTCACATTTGAATGGTGGTGTTTGAAATCGAAATGAATTAGGGATTTTTGTCCTGATGCATTTGGGGTTTTTTGTTGAAATGATTCAGGTGTTTGACATTTACGCTAAAATTAGGTTTTGGTATAGTAGAAAATGGGCTTTTTTGTAACATTTTACGTAAGTTTGTGAAGTCTAAAAAGTTGTGCTACATAGATGGAGAAACATTTCATTCGTATCGTGGATCAAGATGTGGTCTTATTTTAAGGTTGTTGGTATAGTGAGGAGTCGAAATATGTTGGTGATTTCAAGTTATTGTGTAAGCCTAGTACGTGAACCATGAATGGGGATTTGCAACTTGTTTAGTGTGGTTAGGGATGTCATGGAGTTAGCAATTAGCAACTTATGCAAAGGACATTAGAGAAGCAATAGATTTTTATGTTCAACATACAGTGAGTCATATAAAGAAAAATTGAGTTTGTAGAGTTTATTGAAGGTAATAAAAGTGTTGGGATTGATGATTGTCAAGATGGTGTGGGTGAAGTTGGTTATGTTGGTGAGGATGGCGAAGGTGATGTTGATTACAGCAAGAATGAAGAGGGATTAGTTGAACATTTTAAATTAGATAGTAATGAGAAAGAACTATGGAAGATAAAGACGATGGCTTTCGATGGAGGATATACCTCGTAGAAATATCGATGATATTCTAAAAAGATGGAAAAAAATAGTTAGCAAGAAGAATATAGGGTCTGAAGCAGGGGTGCAGACATGGATTTTGGTTAAGGATGTCCCGGCAAATAAAAGTGTTGAGGAGCATGAAATTGACGATCATTACAATAATGAAGGTGATGTTGATGGAGAGAACAACTTCTCAAAGTATAAAGTTGATCAAATGTCTAAAAACTGCAAGTTTAAACTGGCATGAAATTTTGTTCATAAAAATGGCTAAACAAGATATTAGAGAACATGCAGTTTTCATTGTCAAACAACTTGAATTTGTAATAATGATAGTATATGAATTAGAGTTGTTTGAAAAATATTAAATATGGTTTGCCATATTGGTGAAAAGAACTACAAAGTAAACAAAATAATTTAATTAAATATTTGTATTTATATTATCATTTTTAATCACATAAGATAATATTAACTTTTTTATCTTAGTCTGTAATAAGAAAAAAAATTATTAGATCCCATAAATATAATAGCTAAAAGAGGAATTAAAATAATAATAGTTTATTATTTATTGTAAGTAATGAAGAAAACACATTCCAGAAGAAAAAAAGAGATTAAAATATATAGTGCTAAAATATTAAATTATAAACAAAAACTTTAAAACGTGTTAGTCTTATAACTAATGTTAAACTTTTATTAATTTTTTCAAGTTATAAAATGCTAATGTAACTTGTTGAGACTTTGAATCAACATACTTGAAAGAAAAATAACTTTTCAAAAAAATATTATCTATTAATATTCAAATATTAGTACTCAAATATGAAAAGAAAAATATTAACTTTTCAAAATAACCATTCAAAATTATTATTAATACTCAAATATTATATTCTTTATTTAAAGAAAAATATTATCTATTTTCCTTAATAATATTAACTTAAAATGTCATTATATTAATTAATATTTTTGTAATCATATAATGTTATTTTTATTTAATTATAATATTCTTTTTTTATAAAGTTACTTATTAAATTAAACATAAGTATATTAATCTTTTAAGTTATAAAGTATTTAGGTATAAATAAAATATTTAAAATATGTGAGTTTGATAATAGTTTGTGTAACACCTAAATATAATACAAGCCTACATGGTTGTATCTATTTAAAAATATCTACGAAAAGATGGTACTCATGTACAAAATACAAACTAACAAGTGATCACATAAACTACAAATACAATGTTAAGCTATTAAAAGTAAAACGCTAACATCAAATAATGATATAAGAGAAATAACTTTAGTAACAATTTATAAACAATTCAAATTCATTTAATCACAAACATTTCAAAACTATATAAACGACACATGAATCTATATGACAAAAGATATTCAACAATGAAATATCGACTTACACCTTCTAAAATACTCATATTAAGCGCATCTTACCATAAACAAACATTTGATTCAATCCAAGACGTGAATTTACAAGCGAACACACAGATCATGGATTAGAGTAAGCTAATTACAACTAGTTTTGCACATTTACAATGTTACTATTGTTGGAAGTCCCATATCGACTAGAGATAAGACAATCTAAAGTATATAAGTGGGTGCAAACCTCACTTTACAAATTGGTTTTGTGAGGTTGAGTTAGACTTAAAGTCTATTTCCTAACATGGTATCAGAGTCAGACGAGATTTGTTGTTTGTTGGACAAATTGTTCCCCCGCTATTGGACCACCCATAATGACTAGTCCAAGCTCGAGATGTATATACCTTTGCGTGACGGGGTGTGTTGAAAGTCTCACATTGACTAGAAATGAGGCCAATTTAGAGCATTTAAGTGGGTGCAAACCTTGCCTTACATAGCTTTTTGTGAGGTTAAGTTTGACTTAAAGTCCACTTCTTAACAATTGTATCAAATTGAAAGAAATTTTCAAAAGTTTTGTTATATTGATGTACACTTCTAAGGTAAGGGAGAGAAGACATTTACCGTTGATATGTTTTTTTTATACTATTTTAATGTGAGGGATGTCACAAATCCCTTCTTATTTCTTTTACCACTACTTTCATGTCATTTTATTACGTGGAGTGTCCCTAATCCTTCTTAATTTATTCTATTCATATATATATATATATATATATATATATATATTGTTATTTATGTATATTATTATTATTTATAATAATATAATTGATGAGTTTATATTTATGTCCTTATTTAATGTTAAATGTTGGGTATTTAATTGAATTTTAGTGCTTAAAGATTTGACTTAAATAGAATTTTTGATAATTAGACTTATTGAGCTTGCAAGATAAAAATGTTTAAAAAGTATTTTTTAGTTGTATAAATTATTTCTAGATATTACAATTTTTGCTCAAGATTAAATTCATTTAAGATATGAAAATAAGTTGATTAAAGTTACAAAACACCTTAAAATAAGGCTAAAATCAACAAGTTTTGGAAAATCACTCATGTACCCCTTACATTACTTATACACTCATATTTTTCAAATGGGCCACTCGAAACATTCCCTTACACGTCCTAAATTAGTAACTTTCATCCCTCCTTCCACTCATAAAATTAGCTCCAACCAGATGCTACCAAGTGTAATGATCCAACACTTTTCAATTTGTCCAACTAGGAAAAGACACGTGTCATGATCCTCCATACACCAATTTCACTAACCACAGGCTACCACCTCTTCATCCTCAATCTCCCAAACCCTTAACATAGGTCAGCCACCCTCCTCGCTTGAACCAACACTTCGATGTCCACCGTCACTTACCGCACCCAGATCTTTACCACTAGGCAGGTTGGGTGACACACCACCACTACAAAAAAAAAACAACAAAGCATCTCACCTCATCGCATCAGGTCAACCCTTACCCGACAACGACGCCAAATGTGATAACGTTGTCGTGAAGTGATCAAATTAATACTACTAAACTGTAGCAACTTCAGTATTGTTAAGATAATAGTCAACAAAATAGAAAGGGTAAAGTCAACCCTAAGTTGTCTCCCAACGAACACGAAATTGATTCTTAACAAATTAGTTCTTATAAAAATTATACCAAAAGGGTTAGTCAAATAAAATAATATTGGAAAAAGATAAAAAGATATAAAAACACTTATAAAGAAAATAGATTGATTCCCCTGTAATTTCATTATGAAAGGCTATGAATATTAATATGATATTATATTTGTGTATGTTTGAATCTCATATCTACGATCAAGTTTGTTTTATACTAAATCATGTAATGACTTGAGACAGTAATAACTGTTATTTTCTCGGGGTGTTACATAACTTCAACTATAACTATAAAAATATGATCTACCAGGGAAAGACCAAAACTCCCATGGCTGATATTTAAAACAAGTGATTTTTTTTCAGCCATTTATCACACCTCCCATAAGCCTGACACGTGTATGAGGATTTTTTTTTCGACCAATCTTCCACACATCCCATATTTATATTATTACATGGAATACATTTTTGTTTTAATTTATTATGAAATATATTAAGTTTTTAACCCATCAGCTATAAATATAAGAATATGATGTACTAGGAAAAATAAAACATGACTGATATTTTGACACTTGTCAATTTTTTGTCTTTTAGCCATATGTAGTGGCGGATCTTCGACCAATATTTTGGGAGTGCCAAAATTTTCGTTGAATTACTCTTTTGGTTCATTTTTTGTTAAAAAATGTCAAGTTGGTCTTCTAGTTTTTTTAGTCTCTATTTGCTCCATTTTTTTAAAAAAAATTGATGCAATTTGGTTATTTTTGTTAAATTTCTTGAAGCGGAGCAAGGATTGTTCATCATGACTGACTATAAGATTATGTCAGTTGCACCAACAAAGCAAATCATCCTTATTCAACCCTTCAATATTGATTAAAAAATCTTGATCTGATTCAGAAAATTTAACGAAAAATGACCAAATTGTATCATTTTTTAAAAAATCGAGATCAAATTGGGACTAAAAAAACTGGAGGACTAACTTCACATTTTTGAACGAAAATAAAAATCAAAAAAGAAAATTCAAAATATTTATATAAATCAATAAAAACATTGTATTTACTTTTTTTAAGAAAATAAAAAGTAATAAATTATAATTATTGTTATCATTATAATTATAAAATAAATACAAATATTTTGTATAATTTTACTATAATTAATTTTTATTTATAATGGTCAAGTTTCAAATAAAAACAGTCAAATAAAAAAATGATTAAATTAAATAAATGATCACTTAAAAGATAATGTTAATAAAATAATTAATTTTATTTTTAAAAATATTAAAAAGAAAATTGAAAATGTGAAAAACAAAAAAAAAAGAATAGAAATATATTAAATATAGATATATAACAAATTTTAAAATATGAAATATATTAAAAATATTACTTTTTAAATATATATTTAAAATTAAATATTAATTAAATTATGTAAATATAAAAATTTTGGGGGGCCACGGCCCCTATGTCCCTTCAAAGGTCTGCTTTTGGCCTTATGCCACATATCTCATAAGTAAACTATAAATATAAAAATATGATATATTAGGAGAAAATCAAAATACTCATGGCTGATATTCTGACACATGTCAATTTTTGTTTTCATCTGCCACACGTACCATAAGCTTTACAAGTGTATGAAATATTTATTTTATTTTCTACCAATCTTTCACACATCCCATATTTATATTATTCTATTGAATACTGTTATAAAATAAAGGAGAGAAAGAAAATAGAGAGTAGAAACTGATTTTCTGTGTGTCCTTTATCAATAGGAGAAGTCCCTATTTATAGTTACAAAAGACAACTCAAGGGATACAACTCAATGGTTACAATACTAATGATAACATCGATAGCAATCAATCATAGGTAACTACTAACAACTCAATGGACATTCATAAATTTCATAACACTCCCCCTTGGGTGTCCATTGATCAGAGAACGTACTTCGTTAAAACCTTACTAGGAAAAACCCTTTGGGATAAAAACCTAGTCAAGGAAAAAAAGTACATCATTCTTCATTCTTTGATATAATATTATTCATCACATTTTCTATTTCTCCATCGCATGTAAACTTACATCTTTAAGATGACGAGTCCAATCTTGTGAACCAATTGCTCAAAGATTCTCCTTGGCAAAGACTTTGTAAATAAATCTTTAATATATCCTTCTTTCAATTGAGCAATACATGCACTGTTGTTTTCATATATGGTTGTTGATTCCATTTTTCCTCATGTAAAGCTAAAAGTTGCATGATTTGACGTTGTTGCTATTATGGTTTGTTTCACTGACCGCCATGAAATCATTGTGCCACCACATGTGAAGAAATATTTTGTTTGTGATCAACCATTGTGAGGATTAGATAAATAACATGCATCTACATAACTCATTTGATTTCGAATCAGTTGGATAAAAATAAATCTATATTCAAAGTACCCTTAAGGTAACAAAATATATATTTGACACTAATTCAATGTCTTCTAGTAGGTGAAGAATTATATGTTTCTTAACAAATTTACAGCAAATATTATATCAAGTCGAGTACAATAAGCAAAATACATTAGTGCTCTTATAACATTAAAAATATGGTATTTCTTAACCAAGAAGTTCTTCATCATTGTGAGGTCTAAAAGGACATTTATCAACATCTAATAACCTCACAATCGAAGTGCAAAAATGATATAACTTGTCCATATATAACCTTTTAAGCACTTTCATTATATAAACTTCTTGATGTACAAAAACACTTGTATTTAAATACTCAATTTGTAATCTTAAACAAAACTTTGTACTTCCAAGATCTTTCATCTCAAATTCTTTCTTTAAGCAATCAATTGCCTTTGTGAACTCATTAAGAGTTTCAACGATGTTTATGTTATATGCATAAACAACAATTATGACAAATTCATTTTTCGATATTTTCACATAAATACAACGATAAGTACCTTTCTTTTAACAAGTACTTACAAGGAAAACTATGCATCTTGATTGCTTTAATCCATAAAAGGGACTTGTTCAATTTTATTGAATAATCCACTTTAGAATTTGCATTGTTGGGTAAATTAAATCCTTCAGGGATTTTCATATAATTATCATTCTTGATAATATTTTTTTGCACAAAAATCCATTTTTACTCAATGAGTTTTACACCTTCAGGTGTGCAGACTATAGGTCCAAAAACCTTTTGTTTAACAAGCAAATCTAATTTTGCTTATATTTCATCTTTCCATTTGGCCAATCATTTCTTTATCGACAATCTTGATCCTCATTGTCACTTATAACATTCATCGTTATATTATATGCTAAAACATCGTCAACATTGACTTTGGTTCCATATTATCTTATTCATGACATAATTTATTGAGATCTCATCATTTTCAACAATTTCAGGGACCTGTGGTTCTTCTGGAACCAAATTATTAATTATGTTAAATGAATCTTTTGTGATTTACACCTCCTCGATTAGTTCATCTTGTCTTTTAAGCTCCTTTTCTCATTCGAGGATTTTTATCTTTGGAACCAATAGACTTACCACGCTTCAATCATGTAATGAATTAATATCAATTCTATTTGGAGCATTAGCACTTGGTATATGTGATTTAATTATCCTATTTGTGTCATTAAAAACATTTGATAATTGATTGACTGAGTTGTAAATGAATTATCATTTAGATTTCGAGTTCACATTCTTTTGTATGAGGATCAAGAGAGATAATAATAATTCATTCCAACCAATATCCTTATCCAAATGTTTTCTTTCTTCCCCTAATGTTGGAAAAACTTATTCATAAAAAATGATAGTTGACAAATCAAATTGTAAATATGTTTCTTATCCAACATATATTCTCAATCGTCTCTAAACACTCATCATAGTCCCTTTTGGTGGAGAAATTTGATCATATACAAAAATTCTTAAATGAGACAATTAGGTTACTAACCAAAAACCAACTGCATAATAGAATAATATGATAACTTGTTGGCTTGATGTGAATCAATCCTGTAGCATGTAAAATTGCATATGTCTAAGTAGTCATTGGAAGATTAACTCTCATAAGTAATGGTCTTGCAACAAACTTTAGATGTTTTATTCATAATTCTACAAGTCCATTTTGAGCATGAACATATGTTCTACTAAATGTTCAACTTCAATTCCCATTGACATACAATACTCATGAAAAACATAAGATGTAAATTCACCAACATTATCAAGACAAATTTTCTTAAACGGATAATTTGGGAAGTGATCTCTTAACTTAATTAATTGTGCTAATATTTTGCAAATGCTTGATTGCAAGTTAATAATAAACAAACATGTGACCGTTTAGTTGATGCATCAATTAAACCATGAAATATCTAAAAGATCCACATGATGGGTGCATATGACTATAAAATCACATGTATTCATTCCAAAAGATGAGATTGACTCATTTCTAAAGTTTTCTGGTGATGGTCTTATTATCAACTTTCCTTGTAATCATGTATTACATGAGAAATCATTGGATTGAAGAAATTTTTGACTCTTAAGTGGGTGTCCACAAGAGTTTTCAACTATTTTTTCACACCATGATAGATCTAGGATGACCCAACTGATCATGCCAAACAAGGAATTTCTTTTTGATTCGTAAACTTTTGGTTTACAATGACATGCATTTCAATTGTACTAATACATGTGTAGTACAAACCATAAGAGAAGATTGATAATTTCTCCAATACACATTTTTTTTTAACCTAAGTCCATTGATATAAAGATATTTCATATCTCCTTCATTTTTTGTCTCAATATAATATCTTTTTAGACAAATATCTTTAGAACTTAATAAGTTTCTATTAGACTTCTTTGTAGAAGTGTAGTAGATCTTCTAGAGCCTTTAAAACATTATTTGTGATGTAAAAATAATGTTAATATTGACTTCTCGAATAATTAAATAAGAGAAAAATAAATTAATAATCTTGAGAATTTAGTTCTTGCACTATTGCAACATACAATATATTTAGTCTATCCAATATTACTGCATATCAAAATGATTATATATATATATATATATATATATATATATATAAAACAGGCAACAATAACAACCATCTTATTCTAAACCAACACTATAAATCAACTTTAAATTCCAATATTAATATTTTCCTTTATCATTGATGCAAACAATATTCATATATTAAAAGATTCGTATAGATATAATATAATAATACTAAAACTCAATTACCTATATCCATATAAACACAAAATTTTAATATAGTAATACCTTATATATAGAATCAAAACCATGAGTCAAATAAAATAACATTATATATTAAAAATCATCAAATCCATACAAACAAAATGCTTAGTTTTTAATAACCATATTTTATTAAAAACTCACTGTATCAAATATTTAATCCAAATAAAATACAATGTCGCATGCCGATATTTAACAAAACCTCAAACATACATATATAATCACCTTATACATTTAATAATAAATATTCATTATACACTTTTATAACAATATATAATATTTAATTATATTTATTCTATTAGTAAGGACAAAAAGATATATATTATAGTATATGGATGCTGAAATTTTGTTTTTTTTTAAATTAAGAAAATATGAGTTATTATAAATATTATGAAAATAAGTATTTCAAAATATATTTTAATTTATTTTTCACATGTATTTCATATTTTAAAATATTAAGATTGTAAATAAATATTAAGATTATGCATGCATGTAACATCCCTTTTTTTTTTAATAAACTGTATTATTTATTTTAAATAAAACACTTAGAAAATCTTCTATGTTTACTAATGTTTTGTATTTTATTATGATGTAGTTTAAACATTAAAAATATATTTTATCATGATGTAATTTTTACTTATTGAAAATAACAATAAGAACAAAACAAAACAAATATAATATATATATATATATATATATATATATTAGGTAAAAATATTTTAATTAAATAGGTGTGTGTAAAAAAAATATATATGAAGAATTTTCTAAAAGAGATAATATATATATATATATATATATATATATATATAGAAAAGAAAAAAAAAAAGAGAAAAGAAGAAGAAAGGATAAGAAGATAGGAAGAAAAGATAAAAAGAAAAAAAAAAGAAAAAAAAAAGAGATTAGAAGAAGATAAGATGAAGAGATAAGGAAGTTTTACCAAGTAGGTGAATATCTGGATAGTTCAGAATAGCGCCCTGGACTAGGATATTCATAGGCCAAACTTGGGACTATCCGATACTTGCTCGGCATCGCCAAGGTTAGGTAGTGAGTATATATCTCTTTTGTGAGCCGATGAATGGCTAATATTCTCGAAAGAAATAATTATTGATTGTACCAATATTTTATGAGAAATACTCAACTACCTAATCACTTCCCAAAGCAACTTTTGATGTTCAGATTGGATCATCAGAAGTGGAATATGGATCCATATGTCTGGTAAAACAAGATCAAGTTTGGTGGTTATAGGTCCAAATCTAGGCCCCCGGTGTCTGCATTGTTTGTTGAGTTTATTAAGATTGATATTTAAGGCTTATAAAGACCTCACTCCTTTCATATTTTTATTTCATATGTACATGTTGCATGAGCAGAAGAGGAACCTGCTCAATGAGAGTTGTTCGGAATATTATTGGTGGATCTTCTGAAGATTGACTCATGGATAATTTTTATTAATATATTTAGGAGATATTAAAAATATAGATAATCTTCTATTCTGATGTAGGACTCTTAATATTTTACAAATACATATTTTTGTAACATTTCATGAACAATTATAGAGATGTATACTATATATATGAATATGAAGTTATGTTATTATTAATGTTCTCTCAAGGATAATCTTATGGAAAAAAAAATTTATTAATTCCATATCTTTTTATCAAATAATAATTATTTAGTATAGTAGTCGGGGCGTCACAATGCACATAGTCAATTAAGTGAATTATTTTTTCAAACATAAACAAAATGATTATATAATGATGAAGGCATGACCACCTCCTTAGAAGCTCCATCAAGAAGGATCACTAGAAGCATGTCTAGAGGAGAGTCTTCTATTCCATCACCTTTATCTTTGTTTTTGCATTACTTTAGTTTGAATTCCCTAAGTTGGTTTCTAGTTGATTTATTTTGGTTGACTTGTTGACTTTGATCCAAAGTTGACCTTTGACCAAGATTAGATTAACTTAAACCAACATGCTAATCCTTGTTTGTCTTGTTTTGTAGGTAATTAAGAGAAAGTAGAGCATGGCTAGGTGGCACTTGGTGATTGGAGCACTTGGATGAAGTGGAAGAGAGAGGAAAGCAAAAAGCATAAAGCAAAAGCAAAAGTAGACATGTACCTTGTCTCCTTTTGCCTTTGTGGTTTATGCCTTAGAAGGTCACTTGGTCTCCTTCCTCTTTTGGCCTAGAATCCTCATGGGAATGCCTCCACCAATCATCTTCCTTCACTTGGCCAAGACTCACTCTCACATTAGGTTTAGGGTTTGCTAGTTAATCCTTTTTCATGTTTTTGTATTTGCTAAAGGACCCCTATGAACTCCTATTTAAAGGGTGCTCCTTGTCTTGTAAAAGGGTTGATCATTTTGTTTCTAAACTATTGTGTTTCAACCTTTAAATTTTCGTGAGCTCTCCTTCCTAGAAGTGAACTCACCTTTGCCTTATCTTGCTTGCAAGTGGCGGCACCATCACTCATCTCTAGGGCTTGGTTGGCTTAGATCCCCCCCTATGAGTGGCGTGCTTCTTCCATTCTTCATCTTCTATGCTTTCCATTTTTATTGTTTCTTCTTTCATTTTGCTCTTTAGTGTTGTTATTGTCGTGTGTGTTTAAGCTTGAATCCAACTCTCTTCTTCCTTTCATGAGCTTGAGAAATGAACCTTCACATCTAGATAGCATGCTATCTTAATGTCCAGTGGGAATTTTTAAAAAGCTTTCTTAAACAACTTCACCATATTCATAACTCTAAAAGGGAACAAGATAATCCTTCATCATTTGGTATCTAGAGCCTAGGTTATCTTGAATATGGTGTTTTTCATGTGCTAATCTTGTCTTGTTGTAGCTATCTTTGTATGGTTCAAATCCACTTCCATTGCACACAAAAACAATGCTGGTAGAAACTGTTCACGATTTTAAAAGATTAAACTGCACCTGCTCAGTGATCCAAAAATTACGTTCTTGATGTCAAAAGAAATCTCTGTTAGTCTAGTTTCTAACAAAACAAGAACCAATGCATTTGGAGTTCTGTGGAGAGAGTTATGATCAAATGAGTGAACAAAGGTCAGAGCTGCCGAGAATACGAAAAACAACGTTTTCAGGTTATGTTGTGGCAATTTTGGCTTCGGTTTTGTGACTCTTTTGCTCCTAAATGTGGTTGGATAACATGTCTCAAATCCATGAGTTTAAATGCATGATAGCTACATGTTTGTGTCTTTGTGTATGTCGTGTTGAGTCTTTAAATGTGTCTAACTTTTGCTTGAGTCATATGTCATATGCTTCTTTGAGTTTTCTTATTCTTGTTTCTAAGTATTTGAGCTATTGCATGAGATATATGCCTTTTGTTGTAGCATGCTCCTTGAAATTGATTTTGACCTAATTTTTAAGGAACTAAGTGTTCAAGACACCCTAAAATATCCTTCTCATCATCTTAAGTACCTAGTTTTGAAAAGAAAAATTATTTTCATGACCAAAAACAGTTTGGCCGAGAGCTAATGTGTTGCTTGGTGAATCCATTTGGCCATTTTTACTAGGTGTTATGCTACCAAATTTTATACTTGGATTTTGGGTGATATTGGCAAATTAGTTCTATGCTTTAACTTGGTTATGATCTTTCTTGGTGTATGCATAATTTGAGGTATAATCTTGGCTTGTTCAAATGCTTTCCATAGAGTCTTTAAAAGTGTTTTTCATTGCTTTAGTCTTGTTCAAGTTTTGTCTTTAAAAAAAATTTCCTTAGAAGTTAAACTTTCTTGTTTTTGTGCTTTTCTTGCTTGTCACTAGGTGTTCTTTGTTGTGTCTTAGTAGTTTTCTTTTCTTGAAACTCTTGGGATGTTGTGGCCGAATCACTTGTCTTGCATTTGAAAGGTTTTGAACAAGTTTTTAAAAGTGTTTGCTTCACTCCTTTGGTGGATTTTGAGTGCTAGCCTTGCCTTGTTACTTTGGGAGAGTGATCTAAACACTTGGGTTACAATTTGGGTTGGATTTGGTCTCGGTTTTCATGTTGTCTAACCTCTAATCCATTTATTTTGTCTCGGATTTGAGTGTTTTTATTGTAGGAATCATGGCAAGTTCATCAAATGCACCTACACCAAACAAAAACAATACATTGATGAGATTGCTTCGGGATTTGGAGTTGTCTAGGAAGGAGGCCTTTGAACAATTAAGAAAAGACAAGGAGCAAAGTGACCTAAGAATCCAAAAGCACATTCAAAGGCTTGAAGCTAAAGAGCAAGAAAGAGAGGCTAGGAAAAGAGGGCATTCTAGGCGCAACCCATCACAAGAGAAGCAAACTCTAAAGATTCCTAAGTTCTATGGAGGAAGTGATCCCAAAGTCTTCCTTGATTGGGAAGCTAAAGTTGATCAAATTTTCAATGAAAATCATGTAAAGGATCAAACACAAGTTGATCTAGTAGTTTTAGGATTTTTGGACTATGCCAATACTTGGTGGCATAAAGTTTGTAAGAATTATGACCAAGGGCCACCCGCGGCTTCTTGGATGGACATTAAAACTCTTATGCGCACTAGATTTGTTCCTCCCTCCTATAGGAAGGAACTTCTTTTGAAGCTCCAAAGGCTTCACCAAGGTTCTATGAGTGTGAGTGAGTACTTTAAAGAATTAGAGTCTCAAATGCGTAGGGTTGAACATTTTGAAGTAAAAACACTCTTGTGTCTCAACCATTTGTGAGAGTTTCCTCCCTTGGGAGTGAATACTTTTAAGCCTTATCTTGCATAGCAAGTGGCGGCACACATCCACTCATCTTCAAGGTTGTCATGGCTTCTAGCCTAGCCTTGTAGTGGCGTGCTTCTCACATTTTTACCATTTCTTTCCTTTCCATTTTATGTTTTCTTCTTCTTTTAATGGTTCTTGGTTTTCTATGGTTTATGTGCTTTCCATTTCCTTTTTATTTTGAATCAATCCATCATCTTCTTCTCTTGAGCTTTGTGAAAGGAACCTTCACATCTAGATAGCTTGCTATCTTAATGTCCAGTGGGGATTTCGCTTTGCTTTCTTAATCAACTCACACCATATTCAATAATCTTAAAAAGGAACAAGATAATCCTTCATCATTTGGTATCAGAGCCTGGTTGAACATTTTGAAGTAAAAACACTCTTGTGTCTCAACCATTTGTGAGAGTTTCCTCCCTTGGGAGTGAATACTCTTAAGCCTTATCTTGCATAGCAAGTGGCGGCACACATCCACTCATCTTCAAGGTTTCCATGGCTTCTAGCCTAGCCTTGTAGTGGCGTGCTTCTCACATTTTTACCATTTCTTTCCTTTCCATTTTATGTTTTCTTCTTCCTTTAATTGTTCTTGGTTTTCTATGGTTCATGTGCTTCCATTTCCTTTTTGTTTGAATCAATCCATCATCTTCTTCTCTTGAGCTTTGTGAAAGGAACCTTCACATCTAGATAGCTTGCTATCTTAATGTCCAGTGGGGATTTCACTTAGCTTTCTTAATCAACTCACACCATATTCAATATTCTTAAAAGAAAACAAGATAATCCTTCATCATAAAGCTAAGTGAAATCCCCACTGGACATTAAGATAGCAAGCTATCTAGATGTAAAGGTTCCTTTCACAAAGATCAAGAAAAGGCTTTTGAAACTTTAAAACAAAAATTGATCAATGCACCACTCTTAGCCCTCCCTAACTTCTCCAAAACTTTTGAAATTGAGTGTGATGCATCCAATGTAGGCATTGGGGCCGTGCTTCTCCAAGAAGGGCACCCCATAGCTTATTTTAGTGAGAAACTCAAGGGGAGTCACATCAACTACTCCACCTATGACAAAGAGCTTTATGCTCTTGTGAGAACTTTGCAAACTTGGCAACACTATCTTCTTTCAAAGGAGTTTGTGATACATAGTGACCATGAGTCACTCAAATTTTTGAAAAGCCAAGGCAAGTTAAACAAGAGACATGCTAGGTGGGTAGAGTTCTTAGAACAATTCCCATATGTGATCAAACATAAGCAAGGAAAGGCTAACATTGTGGCGGATGCACTTTCAAGAAGGCATTCCCTCCTTTCCATTCTTGAAACTAAATTTCTTAGTTTTGATCATATTAAGGAATTGTATCCAAAGGATGTTGATTTCTCCCCCATTCTTAGTGAGTGCCACCAAGGGGCTTACAAAGACTTTTACCTTCTCAATCAATATCTTTTCAAAGGTAAGAGACTTTGCATTCCCCAAGGTTCCTTAAGAGCCTCACTCATTAGAGAGGCACATGAGGGAGGATTAATAGGGCATTTTGGGCCAAACAAGACTTTGGAAGTCTTGAAAGAACACTTCTATTGGCCTCACATGAGGAAGCATGTAGATAGGCATTGCAAAGGTTGCATAGCATGCATGAAAGCCAAGTCTAGAGTCCAACCCCATGGTCTTTACACCCCCTTGCCTATCCCTTCCAAGCCTTGGGTTGACATTTCTATGGATTTTGTCTTAGGTCTCCCAAGGACCAAAAAAGGTAGGGATTCCATTTTTGTAGTGGTGGATAGGTTCTCTAAGATGGCCCATTTCATTCCTTGCCATAAGATTGATGATGCAACTTATATTGCAAATCTTTTCTTCAAGGAAGTGGTAAGACTACATGGCCTACCTAGGTCCATTGTAAGTGATAGGGACTCCAAGTTCCTAAGCCATTTTTGGAGAACCTTGTGGGGTAAACTTGGCACCAAGCTTCTTTTCTCCACCACTTGTCATCCCCAAAGTGATGGCCAAACCGAGGTGGTTAATAGAACCCTAGGGCAAATGCTAAGATGTATGATAGTGCAAAACATTAAAGAGTGGGAGGAACTTCTTCCCCACATAGAGTTTGCCTACAATAGGGTTATGCATTCCACTACTTCTCATTCCCCTTTTGAGGTTGTGTATGGGTTCAATCCCCTAACTCCCTTAGACCTCCTTCCCCTACCCACTCATGAGGCATGGACTTGCCAAGATGGTGAGACCAAAGCCAAGTACATCCAAGACTTGCATTCACAAGTAAACCATTGAGAGGAGAGTTAAGAAACAACAAGAGGATGGTAATAAGGGAAGAAAGGAAGTCATCTTCCAAGAGGGAGATTGGGTTTGGCTTCACTTAAGAAAGGAGAGATTCCCTACTCAAAGGAAGTCTAAGCTCCTCCCTAGAGGGGATGGCCCCTTTCAAGTCATTAGGAGAATTAACAACAATGCTTATGAGTTAGACTTACCCCCAAGCTACAACATAAGTAACTCATTTAATGTTTGTGACCTTTCTCCTTTTGATGTAGGGTTTAAGAATTCGTGGTCGAATTCTCTCCAAGAAGGGGAGGATGATGAAGGCATGACCACCTCCTTAGAAGCTCCATCAAGAAGGATCACTAGAAGCATGTCTAGAGGGGAGTCTTCTATTCCATCACCTTTATCTTTGTTTTGCATTACTTTAGTTTGAATTCCCTAAGTTGGTTTCTAGTTGATTTATTTTGGTTGACTTGTTGACTTTGATCCAAAGTTGACCTTTGACCAAGATTAGATTAACTTAAACCAACATGCTAATCCTTGTTTGTCTTGTTTTGTAGGTAATTAAGAGAAAGTAGAGCATGGCTAGGTGGCACTTGGTGATTGGAGCACTTGGATGAAGTGGAAGAGAGAGGAAAGCAAAAAGCATAAAGCAAAAGCAAAAGTAGACATGTACCTTGTCTCCTTTTGCCTTTGTGGTTTATGCCTTAGAAGGTCACTTGGTCTCCTTCCTCTTTTGGCCTAGAATCCTCATGGGAATGCCTCCACCAATCATCTTCCTTCACTTGGCCAAGACTCACTCTCACATTAGGTTTAGGGTTTGCTAGTTAATCATTTTTCATGTTTTTGTATTTGCTAAAGGACCCCTATGAACTCCTATTTAAAGGGTGCTCCTTGTCTTGTAAAAGGGTTGATCATTTTGTTTCTAAACTATTGTGTTTCAACCTTTAAATTTTCGTGAGCTCTCCTTCCTAGAAGTGAACTCACCTTTGTCTTATCTTGCTTGCAAGTGGCGGCACCATCACTCATCTCTAGGGCTTGGTTGGCTTAGATCCCCCCTATGAGTGGCGTGCTTCTTCCATTCTTCATCTTCTATGCTTTCCATTTTTATTGTTTCTTCTTTCATTTTGCTCTTTAGTGTTGTTATTGTCGTGTGTGTTTAAGCTTGAATCCAACTCTCTTCTTCCTTTCATGAGCTTGAGAAATGAACCTTCACATCTAGATAGCATGCTATCTTAATGTCCAGTGGGAATTTTCAAAAAGCTTTCTTAAACAACTTCACCATATTCATAACTCTAAAAGGGAACAAGATAATCCTTCATCATATAATGATCGTAGTTGATTACATAATTCAATGAAGAAAACACACATGTAATGTAAATAAATTTTGGCTAACTAACCAGGCTAATCCAGCACTTCAAAATAGGAGAATGGAGAGAAAGGAACGAACAAAAGCTATGTCAACGAACAAGGAAGAGAGTATTGGAATAAGAAAAATACAACCAAATGTGGCTAATGGGGAACACTGTTCTTTATTAGAAGTTGTAACCCATAGCCATTTCCTCCAATGACTTTCTTCTTCTGCCATGCAATACTCAACTTGCGAAGGTGTACTAAAATGAGAGACACTAAGAAATTATAACAATAACCTCAATGCCAATGCAATAAAAGAGAAGCAAAGACTTGACAACATGAATATGGCGAGAGATTTTAGAAATTTTAAGAAATTAAAATATAACATTTTAATTACTTATAAATTGAATTCTTTTTATTTTTTAAATAGTTTATTAGGATAAAGTTTATAAAATAATAATAATAATAATAATAATAAATGTTCATTATACATAGGGATGTCAAAAAAATTCGTACCCGCGGGTATCCGTGGATAAAACCCGCAACGGGTAGAAAATGGATATTAAAAATGGATACCCGCTACCTGCGAGTATGGGTATTTTTTATACCCACATGTTAACGGGGCGGGTACGGGTATCATAGTATCCGTACCCGCTAAACTTTACCTTATATATATATATATATATATATATATATATATATATATATATATATATATTAGTAAACAACATTATGAGTCTTCATCCAATAATGGTGGTCAGATTCTTACCCCACAAATGAGTAAATTACTTCCATATACTGTGGAGGTATTGATGTGTCTCTAAGACTGGTTATGGACCAACATGGAAGGTAATGAAATTAACACTTTTACTTAGATATTTTAATTAAGTGATTGTTAGAAATTTTTACTGAACTTCTTATGTTTTAAGGCTCTTCTAGATTAAAATTGGACAACATGAAACTTTATACAATGTTGCAAGAGGTGGACATTGATGAAGTTAGTAATTTCTTTAATATTTTATTCAAAAATAAACTACAATATAAATTGGTAGAGATTTTTTATTTGTTTGTCTTTCAAGAATCAATTGGAGAAAGGGGACTTGTTGATCTAAGCACTAATTATGGTTAAATATTTATTTTTTAAAATATTTTTGTAAATACCCGCGGATACCCGTGGATACCCGCGGATATGAAAAAAATAGACGGGTACCCGTATAACGGATACCCGACGGATATAGGTACGGGTACGAGACAAATATTTATCCAGCGGGTAGGGTACGGGGGAGCTACTACTCGTACCCTACCCGCCCCGTTGACATCCCTAATTATACACTCATTTCACATATACCTTTTATAATATAAAAGAAAATTTGATTCTTCTTACTTATACATAACCAACATCAAACATGCATATTTTATATAGTAATAATACCATAGAGAATTCACCTTAAATTAATTAAATTATAATAAAAATAATTTAATATATAAAAATGTATTTTATATTGTCACATAGAAACTTTTTCTGTCATTTTATACAAAATACACAAATTCTTAATACTTCCATCACCAATGAGGTGATTAATGTTTCCATCTTCCATTTCATTTAGTTTAGCAAAAAAAAAAATAATATCAAGATGAGTGACATCTATATGGCCAAAAACAAAATCATCATCTTTATAAACAGAAAGTGTGTTATATGTTCTTCTCCCTATTTTTAGGATGCTTTGATGTAAGAGAAGTATGACTCAAATGGCATTTACCACCGTAGTGATAAATTATATTATCATATTATTTGTCATTGTTTTCATCTTTTTCTTTTTCCTTTTCACACTATTGTTTCACTTCTGATGACAAAATGTCTCTTTGAAATTTCCTTTATGACTATGAAAATATGAATTAGATGTTGCTATATTCACTTTTGGGAACAAAACATAACCAATTTAGTCTCATGGATGTTGTTGCATTCATTTTTGGGAATGAAGCATAATCAATTTGGTCTCATGATTTTTCATTAAAACATATTGTTCTGTTTGGCCATAAGAAGACATTCACATGCTTTATTTCCACCTTTTTTCTTTTTTTTTTTTCTTTTTTTCTTTTTAGAGTATCATCAAGACTCATTGCATCTAGATGTATTTCAACCTTTAATACTCAAGAAGATGAATAATTTTTCCTTGTAATATCAAAAGTCACAAATTCAAATTTTGGAAGGTTTGACTTGTTTAAAACTGACTCATAAAATATTAATAATAATCAAATTTTATTTATGAAACTATAAAATTAATATAGACAATAATAATAATAATATAAGACAAATATGAAAATTGATAAAGTCAAATATTTTTTTATCACAAAAAAAAAACGAATATAACACAAGATTATCAATAAGGAAAGGATTAGAAAGAGCCTGAATTGATGTAAGTAGAGCATTATCCTTAAAGAGAAAACATCTCCACTAGAGATGGCAAATAAACCCGTGTCCGTGGGTATCACCCGAACCCGTCCCCGTTTTGACGGGGAATCCCCGTTTTGACTGGGTATGGGTAATACCCGAAATTTTCAACTGGGGATGGGGATGGGGATGGGGATATATATATACCCGCCCAAATACCCGTCTCCGCTTAAATTACTAAACTATTTATAATTTATTAAATAATCTAAAAAATATATATAAATAAATAATATATTTACACATAAAATATAATATAATATAATATAATATAATATAGTATATATACATATAAATAAAATATACTTTTATATATATATATATATATATATATATATATATATATATATATTTACACATATACATGTAATGTAATATAATATAATATAATATAATATAATATACATATAATATATATACATAATAATATAATATAATATATATAATATATACGTATAAAACAAATTAATCATTTAACTAGTGAGATCTTTTATAAACAAATTTATAACATGACAAATTTATAAAAATTTAAAAAAAAAATATATATATATATATATATATATATATATATATATATATATAAAAGCATAAAATATCTACGCATATACATATAATATATATACATAATAATATAATATATATTATTATATTTATATTATTATATAATATAATATAATATATACTTAAAATAAATATATATCTATAAAAAAAAAAAATATATATATATATATATATATATATATAAACATAAGATATCCACACATATAATATATATACATAGTAATAATAATATAATATATAATATAATATAATATATATAAATAATTATATATATATATATATAAACATAAGATATCCACACATATAATATATATATACATAGTAATATAATATATAATATAATATAATATAATATAATATATATATATATATATATATATATACATATATATATATATATATATATATATATATATAACATATTTCTCATTCTCTTTGTTTTTTGTTATACACTTTGTTTACTCTCTCAATTGTCTGGTTTGTTTTTCAAGATTTAATTTTGAAGGTAATTTTTCTTCTTCTTATTACATAATTTTTACTCTCTGTACATGGTTATGTTCAAATAGGTGTTCCTCAATTTCATTCTATGAAATAATTTTTAGGTTACACATTTGATTATCTTTATTTATTTATTTATTTTCATGAAAATGTTTGACTTTTATTTTGTAGCTCTTCTTTTTGTTACTTTGGTTATACACTTTTTTACTCTCTTTTAATTGTTTGGCTTGTTCTTTAAGGTTTAAGCAGATCTTCAAGGTACTTTTCCTTTTATCATAATCTTAATTATACATTTTTTTTTTCGTTATGTTATGTTCAAATGGATATTCTCAAATTTGGGTCACACATTTAATTATTTTTACTCCTTTATGATAATTTTATTTATTATTTATTTTTTGTTTCATGATAATGTTTAATTATTTACTATAGAGGCTTTGATGTGTACAAGAAGTTGGATATGGAACTCAAACCAGGTAAGTTACTCAAATTTATTAATATTGTTTGTTAGTATTTTTTGTGAATTCTCATCTAATATTCTACATTTGGTGTTTGTAGGTGTTAAAAAATTAAAAGGAAAAGATGTTCTCATGAGTGAAAATGAATCTGATGAAGAAGGTACATTATATTCTAGTAATTAAAATTTTCAATTTCAATTATTATATCATATCTAATTTTTCATTTTTTTTCTATGTGTAGGTGGATCGAATGCAAATGAAACCACTGATCATTTGTAAAATTAATAAATATTTTGGTTATTATAAAATTTTAGTAATGTGTAATTTTTTAGCTTTTATATAATTATTTGAATTTTATTTAGTTGTTATTTGATACTTTAATTTGAGATTTATACTATTATAATATTTTTCTTAATATTTGACATCATGAAAATCAAAAAGAGTATGTTATTTTAATATTGAATATTTTGATAGTATCATGATTCCGTTGGTGTGATTTTTAAATTTTTTTTATAAAAAATATTTAATTGATATATGGAACAATAAAAAAATGGGTATGGGTATGGGTATAAGAAAATACCCGTTACCCGGTGGGGATGGGGATGGGTCAAAAGTTGTATACCCGTTGGGTTTGGGGATGGGGATGGGGATGAATTTTTATTATGGGGATGGGGATGGGATCATGATACCCGTACCCGCCCCGCCCCGTTGCCATCCCTAATCTCCACTAACTCAGTTGGATATAGGGATGGCAACGGGGCGGGACGGGGACGGATTTCGCTATCCCATACCCATCCCCGTAAAAAAAATTCATCCCCATCCCCATACCCAAACCCAACGGGTATTAAACTTTTGTCTCATCCCCATCCCCACTGGGTAACGGGTATAATCTCGTACCCATACCCATACCCATTTTCTTACTACTTTAATATTAATTTTAATTAATTTTAATAAAATAAAATAAAATATCAACAAAAATTGTTTTAGCAAAACAAAAAAGTTCTTCAAATGAAACAAAAATTAATAATAATAAGTAATTTTTTTTATATATTACCTAGTAAATAAAAGGTTTATGTTATTAAACACTTAAATTGAGAGTATTAAACATTCTCATGTGAAAGGAAAATGCAATAAATAAAAATATTAAAAAGTAATATAAATATTCAAATGATAGAAATAATTTTTTTTAATTGATATACATCATTCTAACACAATTACATAAGAGTTATGATAAGATAAAAAATATATTGGAGATACGAATGAGTTTCATAACAAACCAAATAATTAAAAGAAATAAAAAATATAATATATATATATATATATATATATATGGTTACTTAATTAATTGTAAATATTTTAATAATTTAAACGATGATGGAGATATGGCGGGGACGGGTATTATGGCGGGGATATGTATATCCCCATCCCCATCCCCATACCCAATTGAAAAAATCGGGGATTCCCCATACCCATACCCATACCCAGTCAATGCGGGGATTCCCGTCAAAACGGGGACGGGTTCGGATAATACCCACGGGGACGGGTTTATTTGCCATCTCTAGTTGGATAGCCTTCATGCTGATAACGTGTTATAAAATAAAGGAGAGAAAGAAAATAGAGAGTAGAAACTGATTTTCTGTGTGTCCTTTGTCTAGTGGCGGATTATATATGGAGCAGGGAGGGGCCTTGGCCCCCCAAAATATTTTTGATTTTTTTTAATTATGTATATATTTTTTATTTTTTTAATTATATATATTTTTAAATTTTCTTTTTAAATTATAAGTAATGCATTTTAAAAATTGATAGAAATTTAAATTGTGTCTTTTTAATTTTTTATAAAGCATAATAAATAATAAAATATAAAATTTAATATAATAAAGAGTAAAAATATTTAGGTTTAATAATTTTTTTGTCTTTGTTTTTGTTAAAAATATATCAAATTTCGACTAAAAAATCATAACTAAATTGAGACTAAATCAACTTGAGGACCAACTTACATTTTTGGAAACAAAAACCAAAATAGTAATTAAAACAAATATTTATTAAAATATTTTTTATTTTATTTCTATTTGGCTTTTTAGGTTTTCACCAACTTGTACTCATCTTTCAGCCTCATATGTTTTCTTTTTGTTTTTGAAGAAAAAAAGAAGTTAGACACAAACTCATTACTTTTGCTCTCATTTATCATTTGTTATCTTCCTTCCTTGAAAAAAAAAAGGTAACTTTCTTGTCTCACTTGATAATGAACTATTAGTTTAATAGTTAATAATATTATTTTTTATTTCATGAACTTTGTATATTCATTTTTTTATGAATATAGAAGAAAAAATAATGTATTATGTGTTTTTTCAAACCAATTTTGTGACTTGATTATAATATATTTTTATTTTAATTATTACGATTCTCAATTTCTCATTAGATTATGATAAATTATTTTTTAATATTAATTGTTTTTAAAGTATATTGATGAAGAATAAAATAATAGATTCATTCTTTAAAAGTGATAGAAGAGAAGTTGTTGGTGACGATGAAAACAAGATAGATTTTACTTCTTCACATATTTTAAAGTATTGTATATCAAATTGTTCAGTTAGTTGAATTATTTTTTAAAGCATTATACTAATGATCCAATCTAATAGTCAAATAATTATATTGTTTTGGCCCCTCCAAATTTTGTAGTCAAGATCTACCACCCTTTATCAATATGAGAAATCCTTATTTATAGTTACAAAAGGCAACCCAAGGGATACAACTCAATGGTTATAACACTAATGATAACGTCAATAGCAATCAATCACAGGTACTAACAACTCAATGGACATCCATAAATTTCATAACAAATACATTTTTGTTTTAATTTCTTCTTAAAAATAATAAATTTTGAACCCACTTTCTAAAAAATAATATTATTTATTATTATTATTAGTAGTATTATATTATTATTATTATTATTATAATGAACTAGCGAAAACACAGGCGTAGTCATAATATGTGTTCGCATTTTTTAATTTTCATAGAAATTTGAGTTAAGATTAATAAGAATTATATAATTAATTTTTAAAATAGTTGTTAAATGTAAAATTAGAAAAATAAAATATGTACACAAAAGAAATTTTTAAAATAACTATTAAAGACAAAACAGGTTTTTAGAATAACGGTTAAAGATAAACTATTTATAATAATTAACTTTTAAACCAATAATTAAGGATAAAACTGAAATAACCAAATGTGGACACAAGAGAGGGTATCTCTTTATATATATATTATTAGAGATATTATTTTTTTGGTTATTATTATTATAACTTTATTATTATTGTGATTATTATTATTATTACTAGTGTAAACACAGGCGCTATCGCGCCTGTGTGTGTATTTTTTAAATATGAATGATATTATATTAGTAGATGATAATAGTATAATGTTATTAAGTTAATATATAAAATAAATGTATATTTATTAAAAATAAAATGAAATAAATAGAGAGAATAATTGTTGATGAATAAAAAAAAAGATAAACAGTTTTATAAAAAATAAATAAAAATAATTATTAATTTTAAAAAATTAATAAATAATAATATTGTAAAGGGTATATTTGGTATTATGAAATGTGGATACAAAAGAGAGAATCTCTTTATATATTGTTATAGATTATTATTATTATTATTATTATTATTATTATTATTATTATTATTATTATTATTATTATTATTATTAATGTAATTGTTATTATTATGATAAGTCAAAATTGATGCTTTATGCACAATCATATGATAATAAAAAAATGATAAAATTATTATTATTATTAGTATTAGTATTATAATTATAAAATTCATAATAAATAGTTTTTATAAATTTGTTGTAAATAACTTTTATTTATTTTGTAAATAAATTTTAATTTAAGAAATAATTAAATTAAAAAAAAATTAAAATTTAAAGAAACGGTAAATTTAGTAAAATAATTATTTTAAGTTAAAAAACTTTAATTTAAAAAGGAAAAATATGTTTTTAGTCCATGAAGTAGAATTGAAAATAGTATGTAGTTGAAACTTATGCATTCTTTGGCCCATGTACTTCTAAAACTATTGATTTTTTGTCCCTATTTTATCAATACGGTTAAAATTTATTCTACGTGACAAATGACGTATCACGTGTTATTTAATTTTTTTATAAAATAAAATCATTATGTCAGTCTAGCCCGCACTATTCATGATTTATAATAAAAATATACAAAAATAGGCATTAAGACAAAATATGAGTAGAAATAGGGTGTGTGGTTAACAAATATGGGAGTGCATGAAGTAAACAAAAACATGCTTGATATGAAACAAAATAACCAGGGTGTGAGAAAGAGAAAATAGGGGTGTGGGGAAAGTTTTTTTAATTGCTAGAAAAAAACTTGAGACGATGGAAGGGAAAAAATGGAAGGGAAAAAATGGAGAAGATGAAGGTGAGTAAGGGAATAACATGAGTGAGTGTTATTTGTTTTTTTTTTGTTTGGAGATGGAGATTTTGAATGAAAGGATGGAATGGGGATGAAGATGTTGTGTGGTAAAGTGTAAGGATGTTTTTTTAAGGAAAATGATAGGTTGACACCTATATTTTCCACTTTTTTTACTACCTTAGGTGGCATCACCGTGTGGCATTTTATATTTTATTTTTAATTAATTTTTATACTTTCACGCTGGTACAAAAGATTGAAAATATATCTTGCGCGTGAACATATTTTGGTTTCATTTTCACCTACCTAGCCTCCCACCATTTTCACCCCAATTTTTCAAATCCCATTCGCTCACTCTCTGTTTGGTTTGTTCCTTTTCATCCACCAAGCTTCACCCACGAGAGGAAGAAGCAATTTCATTTTGGCGGTGGCTCTCCTTTAATGGCGAAACTAGGTCTGCCATTTTCGTTTCCTATTTTCACACAGATATTTGTTTTCTTCCTTCCTTCCCACCCATGAAGCCTACCACCAAAGAAACCTCCTACACACGATTGCTTCAAGGAACCCTAAAAGGAGCATTGGTCTCAGATTGGTGTTGAAATTTGGGTAGTTTTTGCACATTTAATGTTGACAAAGTTTTTGAAAGGGCGAGAGGAATTTGTATGTCTTTCCTCACATGGTGCACCCTAGTTGTGCGCACAAACAACACACCTCTTTCTATTGCTTCTTAACCAGGTCTAATTGCCTTTTTTGAAGAAAAAAAAAACGCCTTACACATATTTGGAATTAACATGTAACTCAAGACAAAATAACTTGTAATCCACCAACAATTTTTTGCACATTAAATGTTGACAGAGTCTTGGAAAGGGCAGAAGGAATGTGTATTCCCATCTTCACATGGTGCTCCCCAGTTGTGCACACCAATACCACACCCCTTGCCACGTTTCTTAGCCAAGTCTAAGTGCATTTGGGAAAAAACTTGCCTTACACATATCTGAAATAACTTGTAACTCAAGACAAATTAACTTGTAACCCACAAAAAACTTTTTGCATAATAAAATGTTGATAGTTTTGGAAAGGGCGGTATGAAACACAATTTTCATTCTCACATGGTGAACCCCAGTTGTGCACACGAATACCACACCCCTTCCTACTGCTTCTTAACCAGGTCTAAGTACCTTTTTTGAAAAAAATTACTTTACACACATTTGAAATTAATATGCAACTCAAGACAAAATAACATGTAACCCACCAATGGGTTTTTGCACATTAAATGTTGGCAGTTTTGGAAAGGGCAGGAGGAATGCATATTTCCTTCCTCACATAGTGTTCCCCAATTGTGCACACCAATACCACACCTTTTGCCATTGCTTCTTAGCCAGGTCTAAGTGCATTTGGAAAATAACTTGCCTTAAACATATTTGAAATTAACTTGCAACTCAAGACAAATTAACTTGTAATCTACGAAGGACTTTTTGCATAATAAAATGTTGACAGTTTTGGAAAGTGCAATAGGAAACATAATTTTCATCCTCACATGGTGCACCCCATTTGTGCACACCAATACCACACCCTTTCCTACTGCTTCTTAACTAGGTCTAAGTGCCTCTTTTGAAAAAAAGTGCCTTACACATATTTGAAATTAACATGCAACCCAAGACAAAATAATTAGTAACCCACCAACAGGTTTTTGCACATTAAATGTTAACAGAGTTTTGGAAAGGACAAGAGGAATGTGTATTTCCTTCCTCACATGGTTTCCCCATCTGTGCACAGAAATACCACACCTTTTGCCACCACTTCTTAGCCAGGTCTAAGTACATTCGGGAAATAACTTGCCTTACATATATTTGAAATTAACTTGCAACTCAAGACAAATTAACTTGTAACCCACAAAGGATGTTTTGCACAATAAAATGTTGACAATTTTGGAAACATAATTCTCTCCCTCCCAAGGTGGACCCAGTTGTGCACACCAATACCACTCCCCTTGCCTTGCTTCTTAGCCAGGTCTAAGTGTCATTAGGGAAAAACTTGCCTTACACATATTTCAAATTAACTTGTAACTAAAGACAAATTAACTTGTAACTGAAGACAAATTAACTTGTTACACATGAAAGACCTTTTGCACAAAACCTTATGACTGGAAAGTCAAGTACAAATATATGAAATTAAGATACACTTGAAGATAACTTGTAACTCATACAATACTTTCTGCACAAATATATTTACAGTGTTTGGAAAGTGCATTACATAATACAATTAACTTCCTAATCTATTGGACAACAGAGGTCTACATACAATTTTTACTGTCAAAAATTATGAACCAGTAATTGTCACACACAAAACATAACATCAAATAATATAGCCTTTAGTACAACTTCGAAGGTACTTTTTAACTTACATTTTTCATGGATAAAAAGATCATAAATTAGTCAAATAATATAACCTTTAAACTCCTTTCTAAATTTTAAAAAGTTCAAACAATTACACATTTCAAAACAATTTCCAACTATTTATTCAATTTCCTCCTCCCATAAGTCGCAAATGGAGTTCGAATAGCACGAATTTTGTACCGTCTGCATGGTTGATGCTTCATTTGCGCATACAAGTTTCTTTCCTCCAACTTCTCACAATATTTATTTCTTTTACAACCTTCGTCATCTTCATGAACAGAATTGGCATCCAAACGGTGTTCTTTCAATACAAATAATTTGTTCATGTGTTAAATTCTTAATCAAAGAACCAACATATTACATCTGTTATGAATGTCTGAAATAAATATGGAGTCACCAATGAAACACTACAATTAAGCCACTATCGAATCAATAAATTGAAGCTTAAAAAATACTTTCAAAAGTCTTACCCTCCTGTCCGTGCTACAATCATCATTTTCACTAACATTATTCATCATTGATAAATCAAATATCCACTCCCCCAAAAATAACTAAGGTATTCAGATATCAGAAAACAAAAGACCATGATATAAGGACAAATATAAATGTCTATGCAAATTTCAAGTGTTTAGGTTTTGTACTTTGAATTGGAAAAAATATAACATTTTAAATATAATGTTTCAATGTCCAAAATAGACAACTGAGGTAAACACTTAATATAACTAAGGTATTCAAATAACAGAACACCAAACACCATACCTAAATAGCTATTCTTTATTATATACATCAAGCATAATGGATACATTTGTCACTCTTTATGTTCTATTCTTTGAATATAAAAAAACCAATTCTAGTATATTAAGTGGTTTTCTACAAGCCTCTATTTTCCTCTCGGTTTCTCCTTCTTTTTTTTCTTTGCATCATAATTTTAACCACAAATTGTAACCAAAGTAGCTATTGGAACATTGAAGAAAGCAAGGTTAGTCCTATACGGGTCAAAGTGAGGCCTCTATAAAGTTCTCCATCACCCTATTCTCTCATTATTTTCTGATATGCATGCAGTACACTATCATACACACCCATTGCAAAATTACTGGTTTAGATTAAATTTTGCTTTTATGTTGTAAACAAAGTCTATCAACTATGACAGTAAACATCCATTTTTCATTCTTAAATTAATCAAGAACATGATAATTTCAAAATGCTGATAACAAGAATACTTCTTGACTTCATAAAAAATACTACATTTTCGTAAATGAAATTATTCAAATCACAAAGAAAGGGCATTCACAAAATTGCTTCTTATACACAAACATAATACCTAACCTAAGCTCCACCAAGACTACAACAATGCTCAGGAAACAACCCATTAACAAGTAAGGGCATCCGAAAATGGAGCAAGAACATACCTAAAAAAAACCCCAATTGAAATTGGTTGCTTGGTGGTTTGAACCCTATTGGAGAACGCCCATTTTAGGGTTCCTTGAAGCAGTCGTGTATGGGAGGTTTCTTTGGTGGTAGGCTTCGTGGATGGAAAGGAACGAAGAAAACAAATATTTGGGTGAAAATAGGAAACGAAAATGGTAGACTTGGTTTCGCGAGAGCCACTGTCAAAATGAAATTGTTTCTTCCTCTTGTGGGTGGAGGCTTGGTGAGTGAAAAGAAATAAACCAAACAGAAATAATGAGCAAATGAGGTTTGAAAAATTGGGGTGAAAATGGTGGGAGGCTTGGTAGGTGAAAATGAGACCAAAATGTGCCAACTCGCGAGATATATTTTCAATCTTCTGTACCAGCGTGAAAGTATAAAAAATAATTAAAAATGAAATATAAAATGCCACACGGTGATGCCACCTAAGGTGGTAAAAAAAGTGGTAAAATATGGGTGTCAACCTATCATTTTCCTTTTTTTAATAAATCATGAATAGCGTGGTCAGATTGACGCAATAATTTTATTTTATAAAAAAATTAAATAACATGTAACATACATTTTGACCAAAACTAAAAGTTTTAAAAATACAGACACCAAACAAAAGCTTTTTTCAATTTTACTTCATACCTAAAACCCTATTTCTCCCTAAAAAAGTAACAAGAAGTAACACGTGATATTTACAAAGATGATGTTAATGTGTGAATAAAAAATCTAACAAAAATGACTAGATTAAATTTATTTAACACAAAATAGAACTTGAAACAAAAACGAATAAATATAACAAAAATAGTAAATAAACAAAAAAATTTAAGACATCATGTTGTCACGGATTGGTGGGTTCCTAGCCATCTTTTGTGTCAAAATGTTTTATTGCTTTAAAGATAATATGTTAATATATTAGTATGAAAATAACTTGAAAATAGGAAAATGAAATTATTTTAAGATTTATTGAAAATAAAATATAAGAAAGACGGAATAAGTAAAAAAAAGATTACATGAACAATGAAATATAGGTTTATTTATTATTATTTACTTTTATTACTATTAATAAAAGAAAGTAAGTTTATGCTAAAAATGGAGGAAATTATCCCTTTGTACTTTTTTTATGCTAGATGAAACTAAAAATAATCCAAGAATGATAAAAAGAATATTGCCATGAGATTTAACGATCACTTAAGCAACTTCAATGAGTACCTAATCACAAAACAATAAAGATGAAAAAGTGTAGTCAATAGAAAATATTTTCTAAACAACAAACATGGTTGCTATCGGTATATTTCATTTATAAAAATATATTACTTAATGATGTTTTTCATAAGCTTTATAAAGAGTTTTAAATTTTGACACGCAACCCATTTAAGACCCTTGAAAGAACCAAATTTAATTACTGGAACTTTGAAGACAAAACGAATATAGAAACAAAAAATTAATTTTCAATATTAGAAGAGTATGTATAATTAAAGTTGTCAAAATGGATAATTTGGTCCAGTTGGACTTGACCCACCACGGATTGGTGGGTTAAACGAGTTGGCTCACGGACTCACTTAATTAAAAAAAATATAATTTGTTTTATTATTTTTCAGTTAAAACTAAATTATAATACTAATTAAAATTTAAATAAACTTTAATAGAGTCCAAATACAAACCAAAATCACAAAAATACAAATTATTTATGTATTGACTAAAAAAAATAACCTAACTTGACCCAAATGCAAAGTCCAAGTTAACAAAAAACACTTGTGTAATCCTTCATTTACGGGTCGGTGAGCCAACCCGGCTCATCACGGGTTCAACTCGGGTGAGCTGGATTTTAGGTGGTTGGGTCAAAAATCAACCCATATTAAAATTTAACGCAACCTGGCCAAAACCTGTGGTGAGACGGGTTGCCTTGCTGGTTTCAAACCATTTTGACAACTCTATGTATAACACATAATATACAATACTACAAGAATATTATCAAATTCAGGTTCGAAAGAATCTGTCAAAGGTCTCTATGTAAAAATTAAACAAAAATCAATCTTCAAGAATCCTGATAAACAATTTTAATATTTATTAAAATTGTTTAATCCTAAACATTAAATATTATGTTGTTGTAATACATGGGTAAGTATTTTTGCTTGTCACATTGGTTCGACTTTTGGCAAGGGTGAAATTTTATGTTTTTACCAATTTTGATTGAAATTCAGTTTACAAAAATTAGGGATGTTTAATATTGGTAATTTTTGTTTAATTACTTTTTTGTCATTGTTTTTGTTTAAAAATATCAAATTAACCCTCGAGTTTTTTTAAGTTTCAATTTTGTCTCGATTTTTAAAAAATTGATACAATTTGGTCCTATTCGTTAAATTTCTTAAAGCGATCAATGATTTTTTTTAATCAAAATTGGCACTATAATTATGTTAATTACATTAACAAAGCAAATTATCTTTATTAACAACTTATATTTTAATGAAAAGTCATTGATCCGTTTCAAGAAATTTAACAAAAAGGACCAAATTGTGTCAATTTTTTAAAAATCGGGACCAAATTGAAACTTAAGAAAATTGGAGGACCAATTTGACATTTTTGAACAAAAAATAGATACTAAAAGAGTAATTAAACTGATAATTTTCATTAAACGTATCTATGTCTGTCATGTAGATAGATTACTTGGGTTCAATCCTTAGAAAGACGTATTGGTTGACAGAATAATTACTATTCTCATTCTTGGTTTTTTTTTTACTTCTTCAAAGTCTTTTTCATATGTGCTCTTCCTTTTTCTTCATGAAAGCTTTATTTTTTTTTTAGATTTTTTGTGTTGAAGATAGTTTCTCTGACCATACGGCTGACAGAATAATTATTGTTGGTGTATGGTCGGGTACATCCCGGCCCAATAAGACAGAAATGGCCGGGTACATTCGTTGTGGCCCAGTCACTGGGGTACCTGCTTTTCACCTTTTCTCCAACACAACACAGAGGGCCCAATAAGTGTGATGGCCAGATATATCCCGGTCCCTTTTGGTCGAGTACATCCCGGCCCAAGGGAGTGACAGATGGAACATGTGATTATGGCACAGAGGTACAGAGGAGTAGCGCGCAATCTCAGCCAAAAAGGAAGGAGTTGATATTTGGCGAAGTACAGACGGGCAAACCCCAAAAAAGGAAGGAGTTGATATTTGAGAAGTACAGACGGCAAAACCCCAAAAAAGGAAGGAGTTGATATTTGAGAAGTACAGACGACCAAACCCCAAAAAAGGAAGGAGTTGATATTTGAGAAGTACAGACGGCAAAACCCCAAAAAAGGAAGGAGTTGATATTTGAGAAGTACAGACGGCCAAACCCCAAAAAGGAAGGAGTTGATCTTTGACAAAAGTACAGACGGACAAAACTCAGAATGGAAAGAGCTGATCTTTAACAAAGACACAGAAGAACAATCTCAGCCAATAAGGAAAGAACCGATGCGTGTAACCTCAGTCGGAAAGGGAAAGAATCGATCCTCGAATACGAACGACCCACAAATAATAATAACAGGTCCATTAAGAAATTAGTATAAATTAAGGCCTAGTGAACAGGTAAAGGTACGCTTTTCTCACTAACCAATTACACCTCATATCAATCACTTTCTGACTTGAGCGTCGGAGTGCCTGTAGGTACCCCCACCCCGGGAGTGCAGACAGTAGGGAGATCCAGGAGGAGTCCAGGGAGGAACAGGAGGAGGTTCGACAAACAGGGTTCTCGAGATCGTTTGGTTCCGCACTGAAATAGTATCGATCAGGTACAATTGGTGCCCACCGTGGGGCCAGACAATTCTCAAGAAGGATGGTGTCGACAAGAGCAATAGTCGATCAAAATACAGTAGCAGCGGAGATGCAACGAGAGATGAACCGCCAGTTGGAGGAATTGAGACGCAAGAACGAAGAAGAGATAAATGCCCTGAGAGAGGAGAACCAGTGGTTGGAAAGGCAATTGAGCAAAATTCCCAACAAAGGGAAGAATCTCACAGTAATGGAGAAGGAGAGGGCGGCACAGGACGAGATGAATTCAGGGTAGAGACCACCACCCACCAAACAGGCGCGAGACCCAGAACAGCTAGACGCCACCCCTTCGTGGACGGGATCATGGAGGTAGAACTTCCTGCACGTTGGAAGGGATTGACTATGAGCCAGTACGATGGCACTACTGATCCAGAGGAACACGTGGACGTATTCACCACCCAAGCAGGGTTGTACACTTCAGATGACGCAATTCTTTGTCGTGTGTTTCCAACGTCCCTAAAGGGTCCTGCACTCAACTGGTTCACACGATTACCACCTAACTCTATTGATTGTTTCGATACGTGGTCACCCGTTTCAGCATTCAGTTCGCCACCAGTAAGCCACACCATCTCACTTCTCTGGCGTTAGTAAATATACGACAGGAGAAGGGAGAATCTCTACGAGAGTTTATGGAGTGCTTCGGGAAGATGTCGTTGAATATCTCTAATCTAAATCCTGAGGTCGCCATGCACCACCTTGTAACGGCGTTAAAGCCTGGCCCGTTTGTTGACAGTCTATGCAAGAAGCCCGTGAGCAATCTGGACGAGCTTCGAACCAAGGCAACCAAATTTATGCAGATGGAAGAATTAAAGGAGTTTCGTAGTACGACCCAATCAGACACTCGGGAAAAGAAATACATTGACAGAGAAAGGGTGTTAGCGCCGCGACCTGACAGTAGATTCAAGGACTCTAGACAACCAAAGTACAACAGGTACACACGCATCGTGTCTAACAGAGCAAGAATTTTGGAGGAGGCCTTGAATGCCGACCTAATAGCAACTCCTCAAAGGGTCCCGACTCCTCCAAACGCGGATACCACTAAGCATTGTCGGTATCATCAGAATTATGGGCACACGACGGAGGATTGTTTTACCCTGAAAGATAAAATCGAAGAGCTTATACAAGCAGGACGCCTGAGAAGATTTGTTAAACGGGAGGAAAAGGGATTCTCTTCCAGAGAAGAGCAAGAAGGTAGATATGAGGAGCGACCATGAAGAACGTCAGGGTACCAGGAGAGGCGAGAAGAAGGCACCAGAAGGAGGGTTGAGCCCGAAAAAGATGATGAACAGGATGTGAGGGAGAAGCCATTGAGAGGGTGATCAACTATATATCAGGAGACTTTGCAGGAGGCAGAGCCACTATGTCCGCGAGGAAAAAGTACGTCCGAGCAATTCAAAATGTCAATGTCGTATCTACATGTCCCTGGCGGCACATGCCACCCATCACATTCCGTGATGATGATTTTCAAGCCATTGACCCCCAACACGATGACCCAATGGTGATCTCAATGGAGATTGATGACTTTGCAATAAGTAAAACCTTGGTAGACCTGGGTAGTTTAGTGGATATCCTGTATTGGGGCACTTTCAAAAAGTTAAGAATTTCGGAAGCAGAAATCCAACAATACTCGGAGTCGATCATGGGTTTCTCAGGGGAGCGAGTGAATACAAAGGGCTACATTGATTTGTTCACCAAATTCGAAGCAGGGAGAACGACGCGAACGGTAAAAATTCGATACCTTATTGTTGACGCTCACACCTCTTATAATATTTTGCTAGGGAGACCTTCGTTGAACATGCTTGGTGCAGTGATATCCACATATCACTTAGTTATAAAATTTCCGTCAACTTCGGGAGACATAGTCACTGTACTTGTAGACCAGCCAACTGCGCGCAAATGCTACGCAGACAGCTTGAGAGAAAGACCCATACACCAAGTTGAGAGCCCAGCACCGCTATAATACCAAAATCAAACCCAAGTCTTTTCACCAGGGAAATCTAGTGTGGCGAATGGCAAGTGCTGCCCAGAAACACGAGGGGAAGTTCTTGCCTAACTGGGAATAGGGCCACTCCGTGTTAAGGAAGTTGTGGGTAAATGCGCATACAGATGGGAACACCTATCAGGTGTCTCTATTCCAACAACCTGGAACGCCTCACATCTGAAGTATTACAGTTAGTTTGTTAAATGCTTATTTTTTATTTTCAGACTTCTTACGAACAATTTGTGGATTGATTGCATAATAAGTGGTGTACTCTTTCCTACCTTGATCTTTTTTTTAACGTAAGGAGGGTTTTGGTCAAGAAGGTTTTAATGAGGCATCGTAGCAATGAATAAAGCATAATTTTTCATTATTATTACTCTACGCTTACATTTTCCATCGCTGAAGCACGCACACATTTAAATCAAGTGCATCAAACAAATACTTTCTTAGCATTCTCTCTATGGGAAAGGAAGCTTCGTCAAACTAGATGATCCCCCCATATCTATATCAATGGGAAAGAAAGCTTCATCAAACCAGATGATCCACTCATATCTGTATCAATGAGAAAGGAAGCTTCATCGCCCTAGATGATCCCCTCATATCTATATCAATGGGAAAGGAAGCTTCATTGCCCCAGATGATCCCCCCATATTGATAAAATAAATACGACAAAGATGACACATAACAACTCACAAAAGCGGACTTACTAACCTAGTAGGGCAAGAGGCCAGCCACATCTCGGCCAGGAATGGCCGGGTACATCTCGGCCAAGACACATGTTGGCAGCATCACAACCACATCCCAGCCAGGAATGGTCGAGTACATCTCGGCCAGGAATGGCCAGGTACATCTCGGCCAGGAATGACCAGGTACATCTCGGCCAAGACACATGTTGGCAGTGTCACAACCACATCCTAGCCAAGAATGGCCGGGTATATCCTGTCCAGGAATGGTCAGGTACATCTTGGCCAACCACACTCTTTCTTTCCTTCATACTCGATTTTACACATTTCAGCCTCTTGTTTCACTTCGTTCACTACGAGACTGAGGGGGCTGGTGTTGGTGCATGGCCGGGTACATCCCGGCTCAATAAGACAGAAATGGCCGGGATCACCCCGACCCAAGTATGAGGCACATTCGTTGTGGCCCAGTCACTAGGGTACCTATTTTTCACCTTTTCTCCAACACAACACAGAGGGCCCAATAAGTGCGATGACTAGATATATCCTACCCCCTTTTGGCCGAGTACATCTCGGCCCAAGGGAGTGGCAGATGGAACATGTGATTATGGCACAAAGGTACAGAGGAACAGCGCGCAATCTCAGCCAAAAAGGAAGGAGTTGATATTTGGCGAAGTACAGACGGGCAAACCCCAAAAAAGGAAGGAGTTGATATTTGAGAAGTACAGACGGCCAAACCCCAAAAAGGAAGGAGTTGATCTTTGACAAAAGTATAGACGGACAAAACTCAGAATGGAAAGAGCTGATCTTTAACAAAGACACAGAAGAACAATCTCAGCCAATAAGGAAAGAACCGATGCGTGTAACCTCAGTCAGAAAGGGAAAGAATCGATCTTCGAATACGAACGGCCCACAAATAATAATAACAGGTCCATTAAGAAATTGGTATAAATTAAGGCCTAGTGAACAGGTAAAGGTACGCTTTTCTCACTAACCAATTACACCTCATATAAATCACTTTCTAACTTGAGCGTCAGAGTGCCTGCAGGTACCCCCACCCCCGGAGTGCAGACGGTAGGGAGATCTAGGAGGAGTCCAGGGAGGAACAGGAGGAAGTTCGACACAGAGGGTTCTCGAGATCGTCTGGTTCCGCACTGAAATAGTATCGATCAGGTACAATTACTATTCTCCTTTTTCTTGGTTTTTTGTTTTACTTCTTCAACGTCTTTTTCATATGCGCTCCTACTTTTTCTTCATGAAAGCTTTAATTTTTTTTTTAGATTTTTTGTGTTGAAGATAGTTTCTCTGACCATCCTTCTTCTTTTTCACAAAGAAAGATAATTTTGTAGAATCAGACAAAAAATCCTCCGACGTCAAGGTTAGTTCTCCTTCTTCTTGATTTTTTTTTCTTTTTTACTTCTTGAAAGCTATTTTAAAATGTGCTCTTACTTTTTCTTCATGAAAGCTTTAATTTTTTTGAGTTTTTTTTTTATTAAAGATGGTTTCTCCATCCATCCTTCTTCTTCTTCTTCATGAAAGTTTGAATTTTGTTTATTCCATTCTTCTTCTTCATGCATCCTTCTTCTTCATGTATCCTTCTCCTTCTTTGTGAAAAGTTTTATTTTCTTTTTCCCTTTTTTTCTATTGAAGATGATGTCTCCAAGTGTTAGTATTTTTTGAAAGTCAAGCTTAGATTTTTGTTCTTCTTCATGAAAGGTTGGATTTTTTTGACTTCTTTTGTGTTGAACATTGTGTCGTTGTGGGTTTTCTTTGAAAGTTAGTAGGTTGAGTTTTCTTTGTTCTTTTTCATGGTCTTCTTTATTTTCTTACTTCTTCATGATCTTCCTTTTCTGTTTTCGATTTCCTCCTCTCCATGCCCTTCCTTTCAATCCTCTCCATACCCACCAATATTTTTTATTTTTTATTTTAATTTTTCAATATTTTAACTTCATTGGTGTTACTTTTCCTTATGTAGAGTGTGGTGGTTGATATGGTGGTCTGTGGAGCATGGTAGCTGGCATAAAGGTTGCAGTGGTTAGGTGCCAAAGTTTCAATTTTTTTCTTTTGAGATGCCAAAGTTTCTTTCTTTTTCCTTTATTTTTTTCATGCAATTCTTCATTATTCTTATTATCATTTTTATATGTTTTTCTTTGGGGTATTTTATCAGTTTTCTTTTCATCTATGATTACTATTTCATGGGTAACTACAACCATTGGATATGGTTCTCCAAAGAAACCAAACTCCTAGGGATAACAAACTTACCATGCTTCTACGGGTAAATATTATTATGGTTATTCTTATTCAGTGAAATGTAGATTCATGTTATGTTATTCAAAGTCTTATTAGTATTTTATTTTCTACTTTTCCTTTAAAAGGCTATTGAGCGATTACAAAAATGAGGAGGATCCTAGAATGGTGCAGTTAATGGATTTGGACATGGATGACCCAGATTCCCTTCATCGTGAAGTGAACATTGTTGGAGGAGTTATGTATAGGATTGATTACAATGTTAAGCAAAACTTTTTTAATTGTGTTTTTCTTTACTTAGTTATCTAATTTGTCATTGCTATTATATAATCTTTGCTTAGTATAATTTGAAGATTCATTAAACTCCATTTTTAACTAATGTGTGTTGAATCCCTAGCTTTGATACCTCTTATTGGAAAAAACACATAATCAATTAAGAACATTACCGTATTTATCCCTGAAAATCACCCTACTAACAAAGAAATAAAATCAACATAAGGATACACAATAATATAACGTGGAAAACCCAAAATTGAAGAAAAAAAAATCACGATTATTGTCTAAAGACGACCCGAGGATAACACTATGTGAAAATTTGTCCAAGACATAAACTACTTTTCCATGCTCTTTGATCCCAAGTACACTAACACTCTCTAAAGTAAAGAATTTAATCTAAACCTTACAACAATATACTACATGAGTATAAGATAAGTCAAATACAAACTTAGTTTAAAGTGAATTTGACTAGAACAAGAAATACCATGGACTTAGAGTCTATTATTAGTTACTAACACCCATTTTCTTGCATATCTTATATGTGAGATTTTCCAAAATATTTTATTTTTATCATCCTATACTAGATTACTAAGGTCTGCTTGGATCTTTGAAAAGATGAAAGATGGAGTGAGAATCTTAAAGATATTATAGAAAAGATTTAAACAAAAAATTTTAAGAAATGAAATTTTTAAATAAAAAAATTCGTTTTAATAAAATTTTATTTCTAATTTGATATTTTAATAATAAAATATTCAAACATGATTTATAAAACCCTCTCTCTTTATACTCTTAAATATTTTTTAGGTCATCAAACTTGTTTTCTAATATTTTAGTCTT
Organism: Vigna unguiculata; assembly: GCF_037176805.1. NCBI lineage: Eukaryota > Viridiplantae > Streptophyta > Magnoliopsida > Fabales > Fabaceae > Vigna > Vigna unguiculata. The sequence goes on along the minus strand of NC_140793.1, from coordinate 6,680,956 downwards.
TCTAAGAAGAATTTAATTTTAGTTTCTCAAAATTGAAGAAAAATAATTAATAAAATTGAAGAATTTAAAAAAAAATTCTTTAGCAAAAATAAAATTTATAAAATTTGCAAATGATGTGTTTTCCTTACCAAAACTTTGAAGTTTGTCACCGTTAAAAATCCGAACAACTTAAATTCCAGTTTTATAAATAACAAATAAATCACTATTTACTTTATTTTTTTTTGAATAAAAAGTTACTAAAACCTTTTTAATATTATCCAATTAAGATGAACAGCTTCTATTCATAATGAAATATTTAAAAAGAAATTATATTTCATTATATTTCATATAAATGATAATGGCTACTAAATAATACAACTTTATTAATTTAAATATAATATCCAAAGGCACCTTATTCTTTTTAATATTCAGATATATATTCTAAAAATAAAACTGTGATAGGAATTTGACATCCCAAAACAAATATGATATAGTACTCCGTATGAAATAATAGACCATAATTTTCTTTTTTCGTAAAATTATTTATATTTTATTTTCTTAAAATTACAAAGGTTTTACACGGCTAATAATATAATAATCAAGTGAGAAAATTAGTGTGATCTTTATGAAGAATGAAAACCCTGAACCAGGCAACCCCTTAAACCCCAAAGCCGAACAGCAACAGAGTGTTCTCATTCCATGGTCGTCGAATCACGACAATGAAAGCCCTGAGAACCCTAAGAAGGACCCTCTATTTCCCTGCCTATCACACTTCCACTCCGCTTTTCTTCTCCGCCCAGCCGCAGCCTCAGCCTCGCCCCGACGACCCCACCACCTCCGCGGACTCCGACTCCGTCTTCGACAGCTCCCACTATGCCCTCGACACGGACCCTGGGCCCAAGTCCGGGCCCACGTGGGACGACAAGTACCGGGCCCGCGCGGACCGGATGGTGTTCGGAGAAGAGGGCCCGAAGGGGAAACTGCGGCTGAAGGAGGAGGAAGACGAGAGGAGGAGAAGGGTTCTAGCCAAGGCTTTGCTCGAAGCTGCGGTGGAAAACGAGGAGGAAGAGGAGGGAGTAGAAGGAGAGAAAGGTATAGTGAAGGAGGAAGAGCAAAAGTCGTTGTCCGTGGGAATCATTGGCGCCCCCAACGCTGGCAAGTCTGCGCTAACTAATTTTATGGTTCGTTCCAAGTAATAATTGTATCATTCGCAAATTCTCAACTTACTCTTTAGCGTTATTGATCTCACTGGTATTCTTCAACGTTTTGAATTGCTGTCACGGTTGCAGTTCTTGCTGCGTTCCCTTCTTGTTATGACAAAAAACAAATAATTGTAGAAAAATGCGTAAAAAATGGACAACCAAAATTGAAAACCTCAATTACGGTCATGGAGATCCAAAAGCCTTAGATGTTTGAGGTCGAAATGGCACTTGCGGAGCAATTTTTTAGTTTCATGACTTGTTTGGTTTTTAGTTTGGGATGCTTCAAACTAGTGGAAAGTAAACCCGTAATCTCAGTTTCATGAAATCTTTGGTTATCTTCAAAAGGTATGTTTGCACGTTAATTTTTGTCTGGAAACTCAGTTTATATAAGCAAGTCATGAGTTAAACTTTAATGCGTAGATGTAATTGAGCATTGTGCCAGAGTTGCAATTGTTGACCACTTGTGATGAAAAATTGCACATAAGTATAGAGAACTGCAGACAAATGCAGCTCATGGTGCCGCAATTTCAGTATTGCAGATCCCAAAAGCCTTAATGTTGTGGAAGAAATGTGGTTGCCAACATTTTTAACGAAATAAAAATGTCGAAATATATGACACATAGTGGACAAATGGTTCATATAGCCACAATTATGGTTGTGGAGATCACAAAATCCTCTATGTTCTGGCTGAAATTGCGGTTGCTGGCTGTTTCTTAAAACCTTGTGTGATTTGATTATATTCTCTGCATCTCTTTGCAAGGAGGTTATGGGACTAAATTAACGTTTTTAAGGTAGCAATTGCTTGATCTATTTTGATCATTCGGTAGGAATAAATAATCGACTAGCGAATTTTGAGGTGACGTTGATCTTATTTAGAAGTAGTTGATGCCTACCTGTTTATTTTCAGGATTTGTGCTTCCTAGCATCTTCGGTGGTGGATGATCTCATCATTTTATTTTGTTTTTTTTGTTCTTTTCTGAATGTAATGTATGCGTTTTATAATTTGTCTTAGGTTGGGACAAAGGTAGCAGCAGTTTCACGGAAGACAAATACCACAACTCATGAAGTTGTGGGAGTATTGACAAAAGGAGACACCCAAATTGTGAGTGACTGGTTTGCTTGTTTTACTTCTTTGTGTGTAAAAGGGAACACTGTGACAGAACAAGTAGACCTCTTTCATTAGATCTAGGAGTTTGTACTATTATGATTTAGAATATATTACCTCAACAAATTAATAGACTTTTCTTTTTGTGGATATATGGTTGTCATTTGTCCCAAAATGTGAACATATTTTGAATCTGTGATATAATTTGAAATGCTTGATTAAACAGGTGTCAGTTCGTCTGAGAATGATATACTTAACGTGTTGAATTATTGCTGCTGGTCAAATATTCTATATTCAAATAATAATAGTAATAGACTAGCTAGTCCATTTCTATTACTATTGGTATATGCTTGATCACTAATCAATGAACCTTGATAGTCTTTGTGTGATTCATTCTGAAAATTGAAGAGAAGATCACATTGTGAAATGAGGATATTTTGTCACTTTAGCAGGTAGGATATCTTTTCAAGTCTAACGCTAGTAGTAGACCCTTGTGTAATTATATTTCCATTTGCAAAATGTAATTCAATTATCATGGGAGGCAAGTGAAGAATCCAATTAAAGAATTTTCTTTTCCTTTTAATGCTTATATTAACCTAGTAGCTTTTGCTGTACGTTTCTCATCGATACCATTTTACTTGAATGAGTTTACATTTTGGAGACTGTGTTGAGCCCTAGAAAAAAGGGGATGTTGATTGTGATGGTTACAAGTAACATGAAAAGGTGTTCTCAGGAGGTTTTAGCTTAGAATAAAAGTACCCATTGCTGCAGATTTCCTTGAACTGTTATACAGCTTATGACTAAAAATCCAACTAAACTGTGAGCACTCATTTTGATAAAGCCCAAAATTTTCTACTCTACCTTTACATCTTTACTACTTCCAATGCTTTATATTGTTCTCAACCTACCACTTGTAAGCCTTGCCTTTTGTCATTTGTTTATAATTTGCTGAATTATATTTATCAAGAACTTTGAAGATTTAGTCATCCACGATCTTGCTATTTTATTGTTGTTTTCATAGGCCTAAAATTTGATTTTTAATAATATATTTTACTTATCTACATATTCACAGTGGTGTAATATTCTTTATGCAGTGTTTTTTTGATACACCAGGGCTCATGTTGAATTGCGCTGGATTTCCTTATAGGGATGTCAAAGTCCGTGTTGAAAGTGCTTGGAGTTCAGTCAATCTCTATGAAGTGCTCATAGTCATTTTTGATGTTCATAGACATATTACCAGGTCAAGGTTTATTAAATAAATTATGGAGTGGTCTTAGTCTTGTGTTTCTACCTAGTGCTTTCTATATTAAGGCTCTGTTTGGATAGCCTTTTCTATAGGTGTTTATAAAAGAAGTTGAAAGTTAAAATCTTCTCAGCTATGGAGAACTTAAAAAGATAATTTTTTTTATAAAGATTAACTGTATACGTGTATTATAACTTATAGGAGAAGCTCAATTCATTTTTCTTTTATTTTTTTCCTATAAGGTTTTGTGAAGAAGTTTATCCAAATAGAGGCCATAGGTTTTTGGGGGAATTGCAAATAACGAACTCATGTTAAAATTGTGTATTTTGAAATAAAATGGTGGGGCACCGCTTAAAATGTATTATTAATTACTCAGTGTTGCTTTATCGTAAGTACTACTTTAGCAAGAGTTCATTCATATTTTAGACGTTCCCAATTTTTCTATTTTATTTATCCTAGTATATATTGCTTTGATTGTTTTTCCCTATAAGACATACCTTCGAGTTTGCAGAAAATGTGAATGAATAATGCCTACCCTTGTACTACTATTTACCTTATCTCTCAGTTAGTCAGATTATATTGCTGCTTAACTTAATATATGGACAATACTTTGGGATATTCTGTATACCTTTGAGTTTTTAAAAATATTTATGTGCTAAATTCTAGGAAAGAGAGAAACATTGAGCTGAATCCGTGTATTTCTAGAAAAACATGGCTGCTTTATTTATCTTGAGAAAAAATAATCTATACAATAAATATAGGAAATTTAATATCCTCTAATAACAAAGATGAGGTAGGAATAAATAAAAGCATTCCTATTACAAATATAATCTAGATATTCTTATATAGGATCAGTTTCTTATTTCTATATTTATAACACCCTTCCTCAACCTTGAGCTTACAGGTTATATGTGCATAGCTTGCTGCAAATATAACCAATCCTTGGTGAATAATTTAGTCAACTGTTTACTAGAGTTGACAAATCTAGTCGTGATAACTTCAGATTCCAATTTTTCTTTTAAAAATGGACAATCCACCACAATATTTTGGTCCTCTCATGAAAGAGAGGATTAGACTCAATGTGTCATCTTGTTTGGTTGTCAGATATATTTTTTCGATTAACAATAGGCCAATCATTTTAGAGGAGTCAAGGTCACTAATTTGATTTTTTTCGATTAACAATAGGCCAATCATTTTTAGAGGAGTCAAGGTCACTAGTTTGATTCCCAATGGGGCAATTGCCAAGGGAGAGATTGTTGTAGGTGATATCAATTATCTTGTGGCAAAGGTTACTTGGGTCAAATCACAATCTAATTGTAGTGCTTGAACTGCTATGCTTCTAAGTAGAAAGAGTTATATCCTGACTACTATTAGCTCTAACTTTTGGGTAAGTGTAAGTATTTGATCCAACGGGATCAAAACATGGTCCTCCACTATATCATTATCTGGTGAAGATGGATCCCTTATTGGAATTTCAATGGGTCGTGGATGGCATTGATATATACTTGAAGAGGTGCTGGAGAAGCATCCCAAGTTATAGCAGCGTCATCTAGTGGTGATGAAGTGGTAAAGTGACTACGTATGTCGTCATTAAAATTAACTAGTCTATAATATGGGACAAACTTAGAGAGACGTGAGCAAACACAAAATAGCTATAAAGATAAGAAAAGAAACATTGATAGCCTTTTTGTGAGCAATGATATCCCATGAAGACATTTGAATGACTGATGAGAAAGTTTATCTCAACTAGATGTGAGGTTATGTACAAAACATGTGATACCAAAAACATGTGGAAGAAAACTATATAGAGGGAAACAAGGAAAAATGATAGTGAGATACATGATCATTAAGGACAATGATGACATTCAATTAATGAGATAACATGCTATAAGGAACACATCTTCCAAAAAAATAGCGAGGAAGATAAGATGAGTGTGAATAATGTCCGAGTAGTTTCAATAAGATGTTTGTACATTTGGTTACTTCGTTTTGTTGAATATAAGGATACAAAATTTGGTCAAAGATACCATTAGATGCCATAAATAGCTAAGATTGGTTATATGAATTTTCACAAGCATGTTCACTACAAAAAATATGTATGGATGTACCAAATTGTGCTTTTATTTTATTGAAAAAAGTTTGAAATATAGGAAATTCTTGATTGATTGTTCATTAATCAAATCAAAGTACATCTAGAATAATCCATAAATAAAGGTAACAATATTTAAAACTACAACGGGTAACATTACGAGAAGAACCCCAAATATTGGAGCAAATTGAAAAAAAAGGAGACAAAGCTTGTTTAGTCAGACTATTTGGAAATGAATGACTGATGAATATGTTTTTTTAATTGACATGACTCACAATTCAAAGTATACAAATGTTTAAACTTAATACTATCTTTTGCACTTTTTTTAACTTGGGATGTCCTAATTGTGCATGAATTATCATTGGAGAGACCGTTGATGCACTTACCGATAGTGATGTAGAGAGATAGTAAAGACCATGTTGTAGTTGACACCAATTGTTTTGCTCGATATCTGATCTTGCAAGGTAAAATTATTTTTAGTAAAGTGAGGATAATATCATGAGATTGGTCAATCAGGTAACAAATAGTCAATTAAAAGGACGAGGGACATAAAGAACAAAGTCAATAATAAGGGATGAGAGGGTTGGATAATACTGACGCTGGAAACTTGTGTTTGTCAACCATTGCCAACATTTGTTAGAGACAAACCGGTATCAATAGTAGAAGAGGAATAAAGAGAATGATCACTTGCACTAGAGTCAATGTACCAAGGAGATTGAGAGACTTGTCAAATCAATCACTAGTGTGTCATTGAAGAGTGTTACCAGTGGATTGGTGTGCCGCACGCCATTTGATAAAGCTTTCAAATGTTGTTGGAGATAGTTCAATTGATGTCAAGACAAAGAAATCTTGACTCGGGTTTAACTCCAAACTGATGCACACATATCATGGGGGAGGAAAATAGGTTTGAGTAAAAGGTGGGGATAGTGGATTTAATAAAACTAGAGAGTTGGGCATCAATCTTTATCCATTGTTTTATTTTCGATAGGAATGAATTTAGCAGATGTGGTTAGATGGGTTTTGTAGCCTAAACCATTTAACCATAACCCGATTTCAAGAGCCCAAGCAAAATAGTTACAATCGTCCTTCTTCTCAATGCTATTGAGAAATACAAACAATATCGCTAGGAAAGATGGGAGAATCTGTTTTGGAGGTTGATGTGTTGGAAGACATTTTTCTTTTCTGGAAAGCTGGAAAAAATATAATAAAATAACCCTAAGGAGAGGGAAAACTCATCAGTTGGTTTGCAAAGAAAAAAAAAAAATCTTTCAGAGACAGTTGGTCTACCAGGTCAACATGGTTTTGAAAAGGGCTCTAGATACCATGCTAAACACTAGGAAAGAGAAAAATATTGAATTGCAAAGGTGTGCTTCTGATACAGCGTGAGTGCTTCTAATATTTTCTATTGGGAAAAAGAAATCAATAAGTAAATAGAGGAGACCTAATATTTTCTAAACAATGAAATGATACGGGAATAAATAAAAATGCTTCTAATAATACATATTAATTTAGATATTATTGATTATAGAAGATCAGTTCCTTGATTCTATAATTATAATAATAAGTGCTGTTATGCTGATTGGCCTTTGGTAGCGGGCAGTGTACTAACACCAATCACATAATCATCTATTTCCACAAGAGATATTCTGCTCTTCTGGTTGTCTGGAAGACTGGAACATAGGCTTCTATGGATTATTTTGTTAAACTAGCACCTCAATTGCAACATGTTATCACCATATTTTTGCCTGTTAACCTTTTTGCCCTACTATAGTTTTATGTTTTGATAGCACATTTTATTTGTATTGTTATTGTGACCCCATCCTACTAAAAATTTGATTAATACAGGCCTGATCAAAGAGTGATACAATTAATTAAACGAATGGGAGCTCGATCAGTTCTAAATCAAAGACGAATTTTGTGTATGAATAAGATTGATTTAGTAGAGAAAAAGAAAGACTTGTTGAAGGTTGTTGAAGAGTTCAAAGATCTTCCTGGATATGAAAGGTAAGGTTCTGTCATGGAAAGACTAGGGTAGATAATGGTCTGCAGTATTATGGCAACTTTTGTGTGGATTGACTCTAGTTCTCAAGCTAGCTTCTAATACCTTTTTTTTTGAATATTATTTAGGCATTTCATGATATCAGGATTGAAGGGGGCTGGCGTAAAAGATTTAACTCAGTACTTGATGGAGCAGGCATGTATCTTTCTATTTCTACTGTCTCATTGGTGTAAACAAATAATTTAATAGTTCTTCTAAAAAATTAGCAAAGTGTTCTTTTGGGCGTAGGATGTGGCTAAGTAATTACTTTTACAGTCATTATTGCTTCGTTTTGTTATGCATATTCGCATTTATTTTCTTTTGCAATTACATTTTTTTTTGCAGCTGCAGATATCTTTGACTAGATAATCCTCGCTTAATTCTTTTTTTTTTTTTATTGTTTCTTATGCATAGGCAGTTCAACGACCCTGGGAAGAGGATCCCCTTAGCATGAGTGAGGAAGTTATGAAGATGATAGCATTAGAAGTCGTGCGTGAAAGGTTATTGGACCATGTACATCAGGTAGTTGTTGAATCCAATCCTTTCATTCTTGTAACATGTAGCTAAAATTTGTGAGAAATATATGGTAGGATTTGGCTAATTGTGACCAGCAAATTTATCAATTCAGGAAATTCCGTATGATGTTGAACATCGATTGATTGACTGGAAAGAGTTACGAGATGGTTCTCTTAGGATCGAGCAACACTTCATCACTAGCAAATTAAGCCAACGCAAGATTATTGTGGGGAAGAATGGCTCAAAAATTGGGTAACTTATATTTTAGCCTTTCCTTTATGTAGCTTAACAGATTTTGCTATTAGTAATTTTGTCAGTTTCTGCTGTTCTGAATATTATATGACATGATTGGAATGCTTTGGTTTAAGTTTAATCAAAGCATATGCGAAAAACAGGGGTATCTCCATCTTCTTGTGTTATATCTTGAGATTTTCAAGTTTAGTTTTGCACTTTCCATCTGCTGAAGTTTTGTATAGTTAGATTGGTTAATCATGATGATTATCTGAACTCAGGAATAGAACCGATAAACGTCTTATGCAGGACATTTTCCATTTTCTGTAGATTGTTCCGTTTTATTCTTAGGTCTTATTTTATTTCATTTTGTTGTCTGAATCTACCTTCCTCGTGCCCTCATTCATCTCCTGTAATGCAATGTATGCTTTTTTTATTAACCTTTTAATCCCTGCACCCTTGAGATGAACAGCAGATATTTGGGTTTCATTATGTTGAGGTATGGAAACTTGTGTTTATTGAGGCTTGTTTATTACAGGAGAATAGGAATTGAAGCCAATGAAGAGCTAAGGTCGATTTTCAAAAGGCAAGTGCATCTAATTCTTAAAGTTAGTCATAAAAAGTGAATCTGGCATAGATTCGATGTTGAAGTATACCTTCTTTGCCAACTGCTATGCTGTATGTGAAATGTCAAAGCTGTTCTGCAAAGTAACAAAACCATGCTAGATGTCATGATGATCTTGGGGAAAATCATGGGTATAGGTTGAGTTCATTGTTGATCGTTCGTACGAGCAAACTTTTGTGCCTATTTCCGATTTGGTTGCCCATGTTTAAGGAGTTGGACTCATTAATTTTATTGTGTATGAGTTTCGAAAGGAAATTTCCATATTCTGTTTTTTTTTTACTGAAATATAATTTGGTTTATACTTTGGGTTGCCTTAAAGTTGCTTATGGCCCCCCTCTCATTTGGTGAGAGATAAGAGACTTTGCTATTGTATAATGTTTTCTTATGTACAGAAATTTTGCATATCAAGCTTTGATTAATTCACATCTCTTGTGTTATCTAAACCTTGTAAGGTTGTTATGTGCGAAACTAGAAATTGGTTTCTCCACTTCAACTTGGAAATAAATCAGAGCAACACTCTTGAAGGTTGGATTTGGAAGCTTTGGGAGCGTTAGATTTAATTTGTAAGAAAAAATTATTCAAAAGTTTTGTTTGATCAATAATAAGAATGTTAAAACATCATTATCTTATCTGGAATCCCAATTAAGTCAATATATTAACTAGTATTATCAAACACATGCAACGTTCCTAAAAACTTATAAACTTAAGGAAGAAACAATCATTGAAGGTTATATAATTTGCGGTTCTTAATCCTACTAATAGTAACATTATTAGTACATTCAATTTCTTTCCTAAATATACGTGAAATCCTTGAACTCACATGCTTTAAAAGTTCCATACAATTTTCCATCATTAAAAGTTCCATACAATTTAGCCACCAACTTCGTTATTAAGGAATTAAATCATTAAACAATCAAAGCGCAACTATAATCCAACCACTGAAGGTTTCCGGTTTTTTTATTAGCAATCTCAACAGCACATATTTTATTTTTAATCTCAGCTTCAAAAGCCGATCAAACAACCTTTAATTAACTTGTTCTTGTACGGTTAAATATATTTTTAATTATTGACTCTAATATGAAATTGTAATTTGTTATTGTCCAAAACTTTTGTATCGTTTGGTTTCTAAATTTTTAAAAATAAATAGATATAGTTTTCTTAATCCATCTGGTTATGTTTTTTGATGTGTCAAACGTCTCACTGGCGTTTAAGCTGTTTATCTTGTTTAACACTGTTCAGTTCAAATGTTAGTATGTAACATGGTTTAACAAGTTAAAAATTTAATGTCGTTGGAGTAAGAAAATTATTTTCATTTATTTTTAAAGTTTGTGGACTAAAATGTATTAAAGTTTGAGGAAAAATTTTAATTTCATATCCAAATTTAAGGACTTCTTTAACCCTTTCTAGAAAAGTCTTTCACATACCGAATGTTGAGGTGCATTTTATGTACTTTATCTATGTTGCACTTTGTTCAATCAAAATCATCATCCTTGAGACTAACATTGCCTAACAAAATTTACAATTTTTTTTAGTTAAATATGTTTTTAGTGTCTAAACTTTAAGTAAAATTGGAATTCATCCTGAAACTTTAATACTTTTTGGTTCTCAAATTTTAAAAATGAATGAATATAGTCTTTTAACCCAATTAGATTAATTTTTTTTTTGTCATGTCAATTGCATTTTTCAACTAACATTCAAGCGAAAACATGTCAAGCTATGTAAACAACTTAAATGCTAGCACGAAACATGTTTAACATGTGACACATCACAAAAATTTAATATAATTGGAATAAAAGAACTATTTCCATTCATTTTTAAAGTATAGGGACCAAAATGTATCAAAATTTCGGACACGAACGAATTTCAATTTTGCATAAACTTGAGAGACTAAAAAATATTTAACCCTAGTTTTTTTAATGATTTTGTAGCATCATCAATTATTAAATTTTATATTATTTTTATAAACATCTCAAATTTAATTATTTGAAATAAATAATATTTGACAATTGAGGTTAGAAAAAAATTATACCGTATTAAACCAAATAAAAGGAACATGCCACTTAATATAATTTGAAATTCGACAAATAATGATATTTTTTTTCTAAACTTTTTAAACGTAAAGGTTCCATCATATAATCATTTTCACATAACTAGATAATTTACATTCAGAAAGATAAAACTTTGAATCACCTATCATAACTCATAAATTTAACATAGATACAAATTGCAAATTAAAGGCTAAATAATACACATGATATTTAAATGGTATAAAAGTTAGATGCAATTAAGAATTTGTCCAAATTAAAAGTAATTGAAAAAACTCATTCTAATTATAACTTCCTCGACATTGTCCTATCCTGGTGAGATATGCTAAGAGTCTGATGAATTCTCCCAGTGGAACAAAATTAAAGGACACTAAAAAATTTTCAGTAATTTTTACCCTCAAACAGCAAAATCCAATCATGTATATTGATCGAAGAATAACGTTTATCATCCTACTTTTCTCTTAGATTACCAAAATCATCTTTAATCTTCTATATCCCATTGTATCTCTCTAACTATCTACACTTCACAAGAACAAATCGTCGATGGCATAAAGTTCACCCATGTGGACAAATTGCTACCTTAATTAGCCCACGCCAATAAACTTTTCCAACAATTATTTTTGTACTTTAGTGACCTCACAATCTCTATCACAACACATCTTCACAAATAATTGCATCCACATAAGACATGTCATTAAAATCTCCAAAATCCATAAATAAAAAAATTGAATAGCATTAAGGTAAAAGACTTAAAACTCATTGCAAATTTTGGATTGAAGGTGGTGTGATCCTGTAGTTTGATCTCAGTTTTCATTACTATATTGTTTATCTCTCTAATGAATTCTTCCTTCTAAAAACCCATCACATACATCTATACACGCATGCATTTTTATAACAAAAAATCGACAACACAATAATTACACAATTAAAAAAAAAATTCAATATCACAATAATACCAAGTCAGTGTCTTGTTAGAGGTTAGCAATTTCCGGACTTAATTACACTTAGAAATGCGTATAAATTTAATAAATTTCTCAATTTAGATTAAGTTAGAATGTGAATAATTTAACCAGACTTAATTACACTTAGACATGCGTATAAATTTAATAAAATTTTCAATTTAGATTCAGTTGAAATGTGAATAATTTAATATCATTTATCATTATATCACATATTTTTACACAAAATTACACAAACTAGTCAAATACAACATTAAAATTACTTATGAAATTTTCATAACTATTTCTTGAGAAAAAAACAATTTTAGTTGTCTTTATAACTTGTTCTAGAAAAATTCAAATGAGGTGAAATGTATGTTGAACTCTATGGTTATGGCACCTAATGAACTCATTTTTAGATTTATATTTCAAAGAAAATAAGTACAATACAACATACCATGGAAGGACCATATAATTCAGTTTTAAGAATATAAGTGGTTTAATTGAGATAAAGTATAAATATTTTATTACTCAATTAAAAAAGGATTAAATATGTTTTTGGTCTAGTGAATTTTTAAATTAGTCTATTTCGAAACTTTAGATCAATTTAGTCATTCATCTTTCGAAATACGTAGATTTAGTCCTTTTAATCAAATTTTATTAAGTTTATTTGATATTTCAAACACGTTTCATAATAGTATTTGACTTAACATTAAAACAAAAATTTATCAAACAATATAAACAACTCAAGTACAATCCATTGTAGAAAATACACTAGTGGTTGTATTTATAATAAAGAAAACATGTGCTAAGCCCAAAATACACATGAAGACTAATAGTAATAGAAACTGAAAATAAGATAAAGATAATATATCTAATGATCTATCTTAACACATGCTAAATTTGAGTAAAATGTATGAAAAGAAAAAATATAAACGGTAAGTTGCTAGCTCTAACTCATCCCACTCTCCACTTGTCTATCATTTTAAGCATTCATACCTGTTTCATCATCTACTCCCGTGCAATATACACAATCATTGCAAGTGAAAACCATAACCACAAACACAAGGGTTAACTAATATAACAAAGATTGCAATAAAATATTTATCAATATCACATACATCACAACACATCATTCAATACATTATGGCACTATGACCTTGGCTCTACTTGCCTTAAAACAAAATCTAATTACACTCAACTCAGAGCATTCTTGGAGACATGCTCAGATGCCTAGGAGCATTTATGGAGACATGATCACACTTGTCTCAAAGCATTCATGAAGACATGCTCATTTACCTTAGGACATTCATGGGGGACATGCTTAAACAACTAAGAGCACTTATGGAGATACGCTTACACTCATCAGGCATTCATGAAGACATACTCAGACATCTAAGAGAACTCATGGTGACATGCTCACACTTGTCTCGAAGCATTCATGGAGACATGCTCATAACATATCATCAATTCATTAACACAAAACTTGACAATGCATATTGATACTCATCCTATAATCACATGAAATATTAACTTCTATCACTTGGATTTAGTACATAAAACTTCAAAATTTCTCACTATGTTTAATTCTTACTCTCTTCCTTCGAATCTATTCAACCATATATTTTTCTCATCCAACGAAACACTCACTTACTCGTTTAATATTTATATATATATAGACATCTCTCTTGTCCTTAGAAAACCCTTGATAATCTTAAGGAACATCCCATAATTACTTTAATAACCACACTTGTAGAAGCATCACATGCATCTTTCCATATCTTTTTGTTACTAATTCTTATAGGAAAATCTTGCTAAATCTCTCAAATAAAAACTTATCTCTTAGTAATATAATCTTCCTAATATATTTAGGAAAAGCCACCTTAAAAATAGTTTACTCATAATTACCATGTACTCTAGCATCTTTTACAATCTTTAAAATTATACTTGTATCATCAATTCTTCTATTTCTAGGGATATTCTTTTAAAAAATAATAATAATAACCAATTCATATATTAGTATTTTCACCTTATCATTTCCGAAACCATCTTATAATAACAATTTCCACAAAATATATTCTCAGTACTTTCCTTGATAAACCTTTGAAAAGATAATCTTTTTTTGTAATAGAATTTGTTATGCCTTGCCTATAGTGATTTAGTTGTCTTCATCCAACAAAATTGTACCTTCCAATCCCTTTATTGTTTGTATCATCTAATACTTATGGTGTTTATTACCTTTGATATCAGTGTCGACTAATACTCACATCGTCTACTCTTCAAGTTATTAAGGTTGTCTAATGCCCACATCGTCTACTCCCCACATGCTATGGTCGTCTAATGGTTATATCGCATATATTCCAATCTTTTAATTTCTTTTTGATTTCACAAACAAATCTCATTTCAATTGTAGTAGAACCTTTGAATTTCACCATTGATTCCATTTACATAAAACGGTTTGTTTTAATAAAATGATTCCAAGTTGTGTTGTGTTTTATAAAAAATGTAATTTTCATTCAAAAATAAAAATAAAATGAACACATGTCTGTCACGTGTCATCCTACGTTCCAACCGCTCAAATGCTTAAGTGAAACATTGTTTGTCATGTGGAAAAAAATTTAATCTACTTGAAAATGAAGGACTAAAACCATTACTTTTAAAAGTAAGAGAACCAAACAGAATCAAAGTTTTGAGCCGGGATAATTCACAATTTTTTGTTATAGTTCAAGACCAAAACATATTTCACAAAAAAAAAATGGTTCCACATTTGGATGTTGGTGTGTCTGCAAAATCTAAAAAGATTGAAATTACAATTTGAATAAGTAACTAGTTTATATTTCAATTTTTGTATAAGATTCTTGTTGGGAATAGTCCAAGTGTAAGTAAAAAAGTCTCACATTGGATAGAATAGACAAAATTAAACACTATATAAGAATAACGACCCATAACACCATTGCCTTAAAATTTGGGGTAAAAGTGGTGTCAAATATCTTATATGTGTGTAAAACAAATGGCATATATATATATATATATATATATATATATAACCACAATCTCTCAATGATTATAACATATGAAAAAAATAACTCAACAGTGGTATCAGAGCCGATGGATCCTTGAGGGCTTTAAGGTTTTGGGGTAAAAGTGATGTCAAATATGTGTGTGTAAAACTAATGCCATATATATATATATATATATATATATATATATATATATATCTATTCATATATTAATGGATAAAATTTTGATCTTAATTTAAAGTAGACGAGTTTTTGTTTAAAAATAAAGGAGCAATATCAACTTTGTTAATATTGCTCCTTTATATTGGATATTGGATTAGTAATCTTTTTTTTAGATTTCTATAGATTTATACATACATTTTTGATTGATTTCATGATTCCTTATCTTTTTTTTCTTTTGTTAGAAAAAAAAAAGGATAATGAAAAGGTAGAATTTGAGATATTGATCATTTTTACTATAAGGGCGGATGTAGCCAAGTGGATCAAGGCAGTGGATGTTGGTGTTGTATTAACGGGTGATGGTTTGCTGATACAAGAGGGAAGTTCAGTAAAAGTAACAAGAATAATTGCTTAGATACCTGTAAGTGAAGCTTATTTGAGTCGTGTTATAAATGCCCTGGCTAAACCAATAGCTTTGGAATCTCGATTAATAGAATCTCCCGCTCCCGGTATTATTTCAAGACATTCGACATATGAGCCTCTCCAAACAAGACTTATTGCTATTGATTCGATGATCCCCATAGGATGGGGCCAGCGAGAATTAATTATTGGAGACAGACAAACAGGTAAAACAGTAGTAGCCACAAATACAATTCTCAATCAACAGGGACAAAATGTAATATGTGTTTAAGTAGTTGTTGGTCAAATTGGTCAAAAAGCATCTTCAGTGGCTCAAGTGGTGACTACCTTACAAGAAGAGGAGCAATGGAATACACTATTGTAGTAGCTGAAACAACGGATTCTCTACCTACATTACAATACCTCGCGCCTTATACAGGAGCAGCTCTGGCTGAATATTTTATGTACTGTGAACGTCACACTTTAATCATTTATGACGATCTCTCCAAACAAGCACAAGCTTATCAGCAAATGTCTCTTCTATTATGAAGACCACCAGGTCGTAAAGCTTATCCAAGGGATGTTTTTTATTTACATTCGTATCTTTCGGAAAGAGCTGCTAAATTAAGTTCTCAGTTAGGCAAAGGAAGTATGACTGCTTTACCAATAGTTGAAACTCAATCGGGAGATGTTTCAACTTATATTCCTACGAATGTAATTTCCATTACAGATGGCCAAATATTCTTATCGGCCGATCTATTCAATGCTGGAATAAGACCCGCTATTAATGTCGGTATTTCAGTTTCCAGAGTTGGATCGGCGGCTCAAATCAAAGGCATGAAACAAGTAGCTGGTAAATTAAAATTAGAATTAGCACAATTCGCAGAATTAGAAACTTTTGCACAATTCACTTATAATCTAGATAAAGCTACTCAAAATCAATTAGCAAGAGGTCAACGATTGCGCGAGTTGCTTATCTTACTGTGGAAGAATAGATAGTAATTATTTATACTAGAATGAATGGTTATCTTCATTAATTAGAAATTGGACAGGTAAGGAAATTTCTTGTTGAGTTATGTACTTACTTAAAGACAAATAAATCTCAATTCAAATAAATCATATCTTCTATCAAAACATTCACTTTATATATATATATATATATATATATATATATATATATATATATATATATATATATATAACCACAATCTCTATGACTGTAACATATGAAAAAAATAACCCAACAATTGTTGTATAAATTGCCAATATAAGGGTGTTTTGATAAATGCAAGCCGTTATTACTTTTGGATTATGGAACATAATGTATTGATGCCAACCATTTGAAGTAACGAAGAGCTGAGGTAATCTAATTCTCCAAGTTAGGCATACAATCAAAATAAAAAAACCATGCAAATAGCTTTGATGTTGAACTCTACCTTCTCTTCTACAATGTATGTACAATGCCTAAAGTGTGGCATACCTTACCCTTGGTATCTATTTATTATTACATTGTATTTGATACGAAGTAATTTTATTGTACGTATGAATTTCAAAAGGTATGTTCATATTTTGTTGTTTTTATGCTCTAATATAATTCGATTCATACATGTTTTAATAAAAATATAAAACTTGTATGTAGTTGTATGATTATTATGTAGGGTCTCTGAAAATATCCATCGACCCTTTCTCTCCTATGATATTAGAGACTTTCTTCTTGTATAATCTTATGTTATGTTAAAAGAACCGTTTCCTTTGGAATTGTGTCCTTGGTTTAATTTATCTTATTTAATTTTTATTTGATTATTTACAATAGTTAAATCATTTTAGTTTTTAATATGACATGTTTGAATCATGACTTGTCCTTGGCAATAGGCTATCTTTGTTCTTTCAGCCATTTGTAAAAATCTAATGACAAATGAAAGGATAGGATTTATCCAATTTGCTTCTAATATATATATATATATATATATATATATATATATATATATATATATATATATATATATATATATATATCCTAATTTGCTTTAATGTATTGGTTGTGGGCCATCTAATATTGGTTCTGAGAATGAAGAATATTTAATGAATTAGTAATTGTTTTGAAATTTTTTAGTAAAAATATTTAATAATGTGATATGATTTTAGTTTATAATGATATAAAATAATTACTTTTCATTTAAATAATTTTCTTAAAATTAATTTTAATTTCCTTAATTTAATGTAATATTTTATTTTTGTCATTCTTACATTATTATAATATTATTATTGTTAGTCCCTATCTCAAGATCTAAATTAGAAGTGTAACCTAATTCTTACTATAAAGTCTATGTTAACTGCATCCCATATTAATAATTTTTTAAATTATCCTTCATAAAGTGGTTTCTTAATTTCAATAGTTAATTAGTGAAGTACATTAATCTTTCAGTGAAAAATATATTGTTTTAGTCCTTGTATAAGATAATTTAACTGTATTCTTTTTTCAATCTATCATTTTTGTACAATTCATCTCTTTTATATGTAAGTAACAAAAATTTAATCCATGATTAATTTTGGAGAAGGATATTACTTAAGCTAAATAGATCAACAATTTTAGAAAAATAATTCAAAAACTAAAAATGCGATATAATAATATCAAAATTCAAAATTAAAAGAAAAAAAAACTGAAACAAATAAAGAAAGAAAGAAATGACATTTGTGGGCAGTGTGGTTAATTAGTTTATGCAGTGATAGTTTTGTCCAACATTCTATATTTAGTGGAAGAGGTTCTCATGAAAGTATTGTAGGAAAATAAGGAAGGTAAAGAATTTAACAGCGACAAATGCGAGAGTGCATAGAGAACAAATTTTCAAGAGATAAAAGTGGATAATCTTCAAAGTTTGTGTACCATTCTCAAGGTGATGCATTGGAGAAAGAACAAAATAACAATGCCAACATAGGCTGCAGATCGTACAAGATTATATTGTTTTGTTTTTATTTAAATATAAAGTTTTTTGATTGGTTTTGATTGATATTTGTGTTTAGGTTTATAATTAAAAAGACCAGTGCTTTAAACATTAATTTAAATAAAGTTTGAAATTATTCTGAGTCATTATCATTATTCATAACAAGAATAACACAATGTAGTTGACTATTCCGTTTATCTACTGTGAATAAATGAATGAATGACTATTAGATGTGAAAACTTGTAAAGTTGAAGTAGTGAAATAATTGCTTGATTTAAATACTACTTTTAACCAGCAATTTCAACAAAACAGAATCATGTAGCTTATTTTTCTTTGTCATGCCCTCCTTTGATTCAATAATTTCTAACATTCTGTCATTGCAGCAAAAAATCATAGATGCAGAAAAGAGGGAATGCATTATTTTAATTACAACTACATTTGATCTTTCACCTTTTATTTAGATCCACTAGGTTAGGCTGAATTAGGCCATCCAGTTAGAGAAGAGAGGATGAAGAAAAGATACTTAAAGCTATTGAAATAATCTGTAATTCTGAACCATAGAAAGAAGACAGAGCTGTGTTACAATGGTATTGCTGAGTATACAAGCTAACATTAGGACACAGTCTTACTCCAAGCAAGAAGAATATCCTGGTACCTTTTTGATTCCCATATCTTTCATCTTACTTCTCACCTTTCTCACATCTTCCCATCTATCAGCAGAGGCATAAATGCTAGCAAGAAGTGTATGAAGACTTGAATCACTTGATTTAACTTTCGCCAGTGCTGTAGCAAGCCTTTCACCCATATCAATATTATTGTAAGTTCTGCAGGCACTAAGCAAAGCTCCATATACTGGAACTATTATTTCATCGTTTTCATTTGGTAACTTCCTTACCAACTCCTCTGCCTCTTGTAACAGTCCGGCTCGACCAAGAAGGTCAATGAAACACCCATAGTGCTCTAAATTTGGCTCAATGTCATACACACTTGTCATGGAATGAAATAACTTTCTTCCTTCTTCAACCAATCCTGCATGAGTACAAGCACTTAACACAGCAATGAAGGTAACATCATCAGGTTTAAACCCACGCACTTGCATTGCTTCAAATAACTCAAGTGCTCTACTTGTTTTACCATTCATGGCCAGTCCACATATAATTGCAGTCCATGAGGCAGTGTCCTTTTCCTTCAATCCATGAAAAATCTCCAATGCTATATCTATGCAACCGCATTTAGCATACATTTCAATAAGGGCAGTCCCAACCACAGCATCCACTAGGATTCTGTTTTCATCTATGTAATTATGAATCCACTTGCCTTGTTCTAGAGCTCCTGATTGAGCACAACCCGTAAGAAGAGTAACCACAATGAAGTTATCAGGTCTCACACCTCTCATCTGCATCTCCCCAAATAACGCAATTGCCTCTTCAAAACGATTAAACTGCACATACCCATTAATCATAGCTGTCCAAAGAACAATGTCCCTACTTGGACTCCTCTCAAAATAATCTCTAGCTTCATCCAACAAACCACATGTCACATACCCGGTTACCATGCTGGTCCAACAATTCACATTCTTAACAGGCATTGTATCGAAAATCTTCTGGGCAACGCTCACATGCCCACACTTACAATACATGTCCAACAAAGCATTCCCCATTATGGTAGTTAAATCCAGTTCATTCACAATGTAATCGTGAATTTCCTTACCAAGCTCCAAATTTCTCAATGACGTACACGCGGACAGACTGCTCACAACCGTGGCTTCATTAGGCTTTTCATTGCTCTCCTTTCGCATTCGACGGTAAACATCCACAGCCTCCTGGAACCTCTTGCACCTGACATAACCCGAAATCATGATGTTCCAAGAAACCGTATCCCTCTCAGGCATTTCCTCAAACACCTGTGTGAAGCCCTCGACCAGGCGCAACTCTGCATACATGTCCATCAACGAGTTACCCACGTAAGCGTCAAACGCAAGGCCAGTCTTAACCACAAAAGCATGAACCTTTTTTCCTTCCCCAACCTCCCCAATACAACCAATACCCTTCAAGACATAAGGGTAGGTGTAGTTATCAGGCCACACACCATGTTCCCTAAGTTGCCGAAACAGAGAGATGGCACTCCTAAAACTACCCCTTTTCACAAAGGCCTTGATCATGAGGTTATAGATAAACAAAGAGGGGGTATGAATGTATTTGAAGATTCTGTTTGCATAGTTGAAATCCCCTAGTGATGAGTCCATGGAAAAGGCCATGAGCTTGTTAAGGGTGTCTCTATCTTGTTGAAGGCCAACACTGAATATGTGGGCCTGAATTTGCTTCAACTGGGACAGGGATTTGCAGCTTTTGAGAAGAGAAATGTATGTGCCCTTCATCAGTTTTAAACACATCATTGCTTTGTTGGTTATTTGATGATCACATCTTATGATGTAGAATGATATAGGAAAGCATTATCCGCAAGTTGTTGGGACTGAAGGCAGAATGAAAAGAAAAAAACAGAGAATAGTAGATTTTGTATGTAATGGATGGAACTGAGTTTGAAAGGTGGCGCGAGTGGATTTTGATCGTGAAAGAGCAAAAAGTGAGACACATTCGATCGAACCACACTATTATTTTCACATTCATAAACTTTTTCCACTGTATTTACATTTATTATTTTACTTGTTTTTTTTACAAATATAAAAATTTATTCTTTTAATGATTATTATACCTATGAAAGTGAATTGTCAAGTTACTCCATAGCTGTAAAACAATCATTTTCTAAGATCAAGATAATAAAAAAGATATACAAAGACTAAAATTGTAGAATTGTAGAAAACATGACATTGACCGAATGAAAGAACAAGACAAAATATAAATTTCTTGGTATTTATGTGCAACGTTGTATTTGGCAAACGAAAATGATATTTCAACAAAAAAAAATTTGATAAGTTGTTGACAATGTTGACGTGACATGTATTTTTTAAATTTTTATTATAAAATTATAAGTTCACACGTGCGGCTGAATTGAAAGTGAAAGTGAAATTTTAATAAGAGAGAGGACGGGAGAAAGCGAGAAAAGGGAGAAACAGGAAAGTGAGAAAGAGAGACAGAGAAAGAGGGAGAAAGCGAGAAAGCAAGAAAGGGAGAAACGGGAAAGCGAAAGGGAGAGACACATAACAACTGCTTTGGATAGAGAAAGAGAGAACAAGAATGAGAGAGAAAAGTTAGTTCCAGCACCATGTCGCCGGAGTACCAAAGAGGTAGATATAGACGACGAGAGAGTGAGAGAAGTGAAGCACTGCAGATTTGTGGTGGAAAATTGGAGTCATTGCAGTCGTTTGGGTGGGTTACTAGAGACAGGGCGTAGAGGAAGTCGTCGACGACAACGATTTCGTCTTCCCGACTGTACAATTGAACCTTTGTCGTAGCCCATTTCATTTATTTAACCCAAAGGTAATGTATTTCGTTCGATTTATGTGTAGAGAATTATTTAATTTAGTTTTGAAAGTTTGACTGAATTGGGGGAGTTTCATTTTGTTTGCGTGTGTTTGTAAATTTGATTTCGTTGGCTGTCAATGTGGTTGTTGGTGATTTTTGTTGTTTGAGAGATATGGTTGGTGAATGAGCATTTTATGTTTGTGTTTGATTGTCTGCTTTGTGTAAAGGGTATTGATGTTGGATAAATTTATTGTTGCCTTTACATGTCATATTTTGTGATCCGTGTGGTATGTGTGATATGTATGGTGTTGTAGGATTATAAGATGGACCACAAACGTGATGGATATGTTGATTGCTCGGAGGAGAAGAAGGTTTGTTAATGTCGAGTCATGTAGTGATATTTCTTCAATTATAATGAATGACATTTAGTTGTTTGTTATGTTTTTCAGATTTTATTTCGTCATTTCTGCAAAACGAAGTTTATCGGTGCTATAAACAATAGATTAAGTGTGCAACAGAGGAAGTATATTGAAGGCACTCCTTTTTGGTGGTTGACCATGTTAAGTGATTCGATGAAGATCAGTAGGAAACTTCTGAGTCTTTTATGTTACAAATGGGTTGAGAGAAGGGGCAGTTTTGATATTGGTGGCCAAGTCGTTGAATTTAATCTATTAGATGTTTGTTTAGGGTTAGGTTTGAGGGTTTTGGGTGAAAGAATTGATTTAAATGAGACAGTTTTGGATAGTGACAGTTTGAATATTTTTGAGGGTGAAACAGTTACTGTTAAGTTGATATATGATTATCTTTTGAAATATGATGATGATGTTGGTGGTGTAGAAGTCTTTTGCAGGATTTACATTTTGTTAGGGATATCAGAATTCTTGTTGCCTAATAAGAAGGGTAGTGTTTTCCCAATCATTTTTAAGATAGTTGATGATATGGACAACATTGCCAAATATAATTGGAGTACACTAGTGTACGAGTACTTGGTTAGTAGCTTGTGCATTGCTTCATTGGGATTGAATAATGAGTCAAGTGCAAAGCATTTTGATGTTGTTGGATGTGTTTATTTGCTTCAGGTAAATACATTATTGTTTTTTATTGTGTTTAAGTAATGATGTTGATTGTGTTGAAGTTGCCGTTGTAATTTATTTTATTTTTTTGCAGTTATGGTCATTTGATCATTTACTTGTTTGCAACTCAAAGTTGACATGTAGGATGAATGTCAGAGTTGGTGACAAAGTCATAAGGAGTGCATTTGATAAGAATATGGTGAGGTCATGCTTAAAAATATCTTGTTCGTTTTAGTTTGAAGCTACATAGTGGGATTTTGTTTACAATTATATGTTGTTTTGTACAATGTGTTGTTGATGTGTTAGTGTCAGATGAAGAACTTCATCATGATGTTGTAAAAGAAGCATTTAAAGAATTTGGCATTGGCTATAGAAAACAAGATTTGAAGGACAAGGAAGAGGTTCTTCATCTTCTCCAGTATGAAGAAGGTGAGATAGCTGATATCGAACATTCAATTTTTGAATTAGAAGAAATGGTTGCAAAATGTACGGGTGAGGTTGGAAATGAAGACCACCCAAATCATGCTTGTGCTGAAGATGATGAAGATGATGGTGATGACGAAATGTTTTATGACCCTCCCGCTAAGCCGGATCAGGATGAAGATGTTGTTGTAAATGATGATAGTGGACAACATAGCAACATGTATGACCGTATGAAGGCCCAACCTCGAAGGCGGTTCAAGAGTGGTGTGACAAGAACACCTTTCTCTGTTTATGGAAATAAGAAGAATTTGAAATTGAAATGACCAACATTGGGATGAGATGTTGGGGATTTTGAATTGCATAAATGTAGTAATGAATTTACGTTTTTTTTGTTGTATTAAGTGATGACTTCTATGTGGATGTTATTATTGCAATACCAAGTGTGCTGTGTACTTTCTTTTTGTATTAAGTCTGATGTATCCTTAATGCATGTTATTTTATTTATGGGAAATATTAGTTTACATTGTTATGTTTAGTTTGTTGCCTTTTGTTGAAGTTAATCATTAATGTAAGATCTGGATTGAACAACAACAATATTGAGCAAAAGTCCCTACTAAAACAATTGGAACTACCCATTTAATATTATCTTGGGACATTTGTTAAAACAAAAAGGATATTGGGAAATATTGAAGTAGTAAATTTTCATTTGTGTGAATGTAAGGCAATGCATGAATGATGGATAAGGACTTTGTAAATTACTTCATCAATCAATGAATGATCCAAATACCATATGTAAATGACCTTTACTGAAGTCTACACTGTACAGACTAAACCTTGCATGTAACTCCCCACATAGTTATGCCTTACTCCCCACTTTTTTTTATTTGCGTTTTCTGGGTTCTGTCTTGTTTGACAAAGCACCCACTGTAGTTGATGGAGATTGGGTTATGGAGAAGAATTTGTTAGTCATTGAATGAAAGACCAATGATCCAAATACCATATATATATATGACCTTTACTGAAGTCTGCACTGTACAGACAAAAACCTAAACGTAACTCCCCACATAGGTATGCTTTACACTCCACTTTTTTTTTATTTATGTTTTTTGGGTTCTGTCTTGTTCGACTAAGCACCCACTTTAGTTATGGAGATTGGGGGATGGAGAAGACTTTGTAAGTCATTGAATGAAAGAGCAATGATCCAAATACCGTATATAAATGACCTTTACAGAAGACAAAACATTGTTATCAACAGTAAATGGTTATAAAGAAAAAAAATACTTCGCTCTCTTGGAACAACTTCTCAATGCATCTTGACTTGAAGTGAACATCTGGTCAGGCCAATATTCTCGGAAAAATTAACTGCAAATTTGGCCCACACAATGAAAGTCTTTCTACAGCCCAAATCTACACAAAACAACATGCTGCATTATTACATTTTAAACATTGTACAAATGAAAAATAATTATTAAATGAAGTATAGTGTATCTGCAAAACTGGTGCTGAACCACTTAGGCAAAGCTCTCTCTGCTCGAGTGCCAAAAATCCGCAAATTAAACTTTTAACTAAATAACTATGAACTGCCTTACCCCTATTGTAATTTGACAGCCCATCTATATCATCTAAAACACTACAAGGTATATTACTAATAGTTTTTGAATTCCTAGGAAAGTAAAGCACAACAAAACAAACAAATATGTACAAACGACAAACGTTATCAACTTGATCAGAATCACTATCTACCAAACTCTGAATGATTTCAATAACAGTTTCAACAGTTACTATTCTGTCTTCCAGAAGTCCACCCACTACCCCACAAATAGTTTTATCAAAATCTACATCTAACCCAACAACCGCCAATCCTAAAGACATGCAAATGTCAGCACAAGTAAACGGGATTGACCGTTGCATGACACGAAATGATTCCTGAGCAGGTAGCCAACGCTTCAATAACTCAAGCCAAAAAGGGGTTTACATATCTATAATGGTTGTTGCATGTGCAAACACCATTTGAATGGTGTATCCTGAATCCTTTCACGATGGCTATCCATGATTAACCCATTCATTTGGGCAATCCACTTTGTGTAAGAAAAAGTACGCAATCGAGCCTAACAATCAAAATATTTGCAAAAATTAATACTTCATTTTAATTTATACAACAAAATAATCACAACCCAATCTACAAATTACAACATGTCGATACCTTCTCATTGAATCCACATTCACCAACCATAACTTTATGATGACCTACTACTCTTGTCAGTACCTCTTGATGGACAATAGGATCTTTCACTATCCCTCTTCCTACCTGAACAGAATATGATATTCAAAGGTTAGAGATAATATTTTTCTCTTATTTTTTCACAAGGAGCAACAATGATGGTTATTTAATACAAAACTATTATGAGTATAATCCCACAGGCACACAACTATAAATATACGGACGTTATTTTCATCTGACACATTGGGATAAAAGTTGTCTATTCACGCAAAGCCTTACAAAGGTTTACAAACGATGTCCGACCACTTAATGATCAATAGACATAGGAGACATAATCGTGATCATAATTTTTTCTTATAATTTGAAACATTTTACTTCTAATAGGACTGTAGGACTATGGTTGACAATATTTCAGAGCTTACCCACACAATAGAGATGAATGAGAGGTCTAAAGTCACCAAATCAAGATTTTGGGGGTCTAGGCACAAACCAAAGTAGATTTCTTACACAACACGAAATACAGGATATTGTTGAACCACCTCACATTCAAAACCTCCCTCTACTGAAACCCTAGAAATTAAATACAAATGAAGTAACTGCCTACAATTTTAAAATACAGACAACAACACACCAAGACACACATATGGAATTAGAAAACATGTGCTTTCTTCAAAATTTTCAAGCACCCACACCTTTATAACACACAACACGGAGCGGAAAAAATCGCTTGTCAAAAATTCACTAAACATTCACGAAAACACCACCAAATAAGTTTTCCCCAACTCCATAAAAAATGAACATGTACAAAACCAAGTTTTTCGCACAATAACTCAAAACTTGACAAAAATGAAATTAACTTCATCATCATCCAACATAGTACGGAAATATCAAATGGGAGCAAAAGAAACTTACAATGCAACGCGAAATACCACGAAATGCTTGCCGCCGATGATGGAAGGTGGCCCCAAAGTTCGCAAACCCACTACCAACTCCAAATGTCACGGTCTGGATGATAGGGATAGTTTATGCGAATACTGTAAGTATCCTCCACTGAAGACGGCGAAATGCTTGCCGGCGAGACACTCTCCGAACCACAAACCTCCGGCGAC